>NC_071585.1:6404632-7735622 GCF_024509145.1 Vidua macroura | reverse complement strand
CATTGCCTCCAGGTCACTAATGCTGCTGCTCCCTCTGGAATGTGAGCTTTCCACAGCTGTGGCACAAGCATTTCAACTGCATTTTCTGCACACCTGGCTGTTTAGTGTCAGTCTCTGCTGTGTCAGTGACACACATATCAGAGCAAAGTGCTTTAGCAGGTAGATCAGCGTAGAACTGCACAATGGACGCTGGAGCAGCACCCCTGTGCTTTCACTAAAGGTTCAGGGAATTTCCTGGCAGATGGAGGCAAGTATACTCACATTATGGCAATTCCATTTTCCTAATGAGGCCATTGCAACAACATCAATATAGAGCAGCCCAGCTGGCTGCAGTATCTTGGCATCTATGATTAGGAAAGTGCAAAAATATTCCTCTTGCTCTGCAGACTCTCCTTTGTCACCATAAAGACTTGTTCTCACATAGCTAGTGGATGGCATATTGTCTCCCATTTTTCAGATGAGAGTTTCTTTATTCCTCTCTACTCTTCACTAAATAATTTCACTACTGGGAGCTGAATTTTCCTTTATTGAAATACAATTAAGTGAGAATTTTTAAAGATAATATTGCCAAAGCTTTTTTCAGGGAGTAGAAATCATCAACAGCATTGTTCTTTTGTGTGCTTCAATGGGAGATTATTATCTGTATGTGGGCTAACAGTCAGTGATTTAAATTATGGGACATTGCTGTACATGTATGTGGCTCACAAGTTTGTTACTTCCTCCTCTTTAAAGTCCTGGCTTGTAGACAATCTCAAGGAACCACTACTATCCCATTGCAACCCCTCAGCCCTCCTCCACAAGGGCCTCAGAAGAGCTCTGAGCATTTTTACAAGCTTGAGACTTAACTTTAAGCCAAAATAAATAGGATAAATATGAATTAAATATAGACTTTTCCCATATTGAACCAAATAGGCTGTATCTGGTGAATGGGGTAGCAGACCTGTCAGCTGGATATTTCAGCACAACACTGTTATGGCATCGTAAAATCATGTTTATAGTAATTGAACTTATTAGAGATACATTCAGCGATATTTTCTCAGATTATTTCAATTTCATTTCTTATTTATACTATATTTATAACAAATATATCTCATACATAACATGCATCCTTTTTATATTGTTTATAAAAAAAATAAGGATATAAAGTGCATTGTCTACATTATTCCCATCTATCAGCATGCCCCCAATTCCCTTCATCTAAATTGTTAACACTATTATAATGATGAAACAATAAAGGAGCATCTGGTTGGATTTTTTTGAAGCAAATAGCAAACTAGGTTTAGCTGAGGACTTCTAAGGTGCTACCAGAAGGTGGAGGGTGCACTGCTGTCCTCATGTATGAATGTACTGAATTTTCACGGTAGGAGAAATTTCCAATCACAGAAATCCCAAGCAGCTCAGGCTGATTACAGTTTGTTTGTTGTGCTTGACACCACAGGATAAATGAAAAGCTTTTTGGAAGGATACCCATTCCCCCTGGCATAGCATTCATTTAATGATGTTCACAGTTATCTTTACAGCAAAGATACTGACTTATTATGAGCTATCACCAAGCTTGTGGTGCCATGGCTCTCACAAGAAATTGACAAAATTGATACAGACTGCATCAAAATCAAGCTGTGTAAATTAGCTGTGTAGGGAGTTGCATAAAAGTGCACGTTAGGAATGGAGCTGGGGACACAGTCTGTTCTATATGTCACATATCAGTATGCAGTCACACGGCAAAAGAGGAATATAGGGTTTCACACAGATGTGTCCATGGCAACTGACAGACTATTTCCACTTGTCTCCAAAGATGTTTCCAGCATAAAGGACTCCATTAAAACTCACAGATAAAGCCACACTCAAAAAGGATACCAACCAAGAGTCTTTTTTAAACTTATATTCTGTTTTGACAGGGGCATGGGACTTCTTTTTTTCACAAGCCAATTACCAGTCCCTTTTTATGGAAAAAAAAAAAAAAAGCAAATAACCCCCCCAAAAAAACACAACAACAACAACAACAACAAAAAGCCACACACACACAAAAAAACCCCCAAAAAACCAAAAAAAAAACCCCAAAAAACAAAAAAAACAAACACAAACAAAAAACAAAAACCAAAAAACCCCACCCCCCCAAAAAAAACCCCGAAAAAAAAAAAAACACAGTGGCAAGGTTTTCTATACACAACATAGAAAAATTCAAGAATTTAAGAGTATTGTAAAATGATATTAAATTTAGATCATTCTATACCCATCCACACAGTGAGTTATGACAGAAGGTTAAATGTCATCTATGAATACCAAGAATCAAAGTAATAAACAAGTAGATGTTGGAACCCTTGACTGGAGCACAGAAACAAAAAGACCTCAGAGCATTGCTGGTCTTTCCCGGCCTGAAATAGCTGCAATGTTACAATGCCCTTGAATCAGGTTTCCCAGAAGTGATGAGAAAAGCTGAAAGAACACTGAGGAACAGCATGCTATGAAAAACCTGTGATCATTAGATTACAAGGAAATTAAGCAGTTCAAGACAGCATGAGGAATAAATCAGACTTTGATTTTTTGATTAAGATATTGCACAGATCCATTGCATGGATCACAATATTAAAGGAAACTCAACATCCACTTCTAAAGCAGAACATCTATTCCAAATTCCTACCAAGCATATACCACATCAGGTAGTAAGTCTTTTAGTCTTTAAAAATGCCCCTTGAATTTTTGCCCCAGGGTAGCAAATTTTCAGGGCTCTTCTGATTATTGTATCATGGAATGACCTGTCTCTTCCAGTTCAACATTACCTTCATTGAAAAACAAGCAACATATTTCCCATTGAAGGTAGAAATTATTTTTTACTGCATGGATCATTCATCATTTGCTTTGATTTTATCAGATTTAATTGTTTTAATTTTACCAGAATACTTGGGGTTTTTTTGCCAGTTCTTACCTTTTTAATAAGTTTTCTGACTTCTGAATCACATTTGTCCGTTGATCAACCTGTCCCTCCATTCCTTACAAGCTCTCTGCATAATTATGTTAGGAATTGTTATGAATAGTTGTGGGGGTTTAGGTAATTCTTTGCCTTTTGCCCAGGCCTCTGGTAGGGGGCAGGAGCTTTATTGGAGTGGCCAGCACCTCAAACCCCACTCTCATTCACAGGCTCTTTAATAATGGCTGATTCGGTCTATTGTAGAATGAATTATTTATTTAATAGACATAAAACTAACAGACATAAGACTTAAAACAAACTAATACTACACAGGAATAAGGACAGAAAGAAACTACTGGTAGGTATATGTCTTTGCCCCACTCCCAGCCACACCCAACAAATTAACTAGAACAAATCCAAACCATAAATAACACATAGAACCAACAACTTTCACTATTTTACCTAATAACCTTTTGGCTGCAGCAAAATATTACCTCATCTCTCACACCTGTGATATTCTTCTCTTGAGCAGTCCTTCACCCAGTAGGTTTCCTGCAAGAAATTCAAAAGTTTGTAAAGACAGCTCTGGGAAGCTGTGCAATATTGATTAATAACAACAACCTCAAAAACATCAAGCCTCATTGACACTGAAGAGTTTGAGCTCTTCAGCACAGCTGAATTCTCTGATGAGCTCCTTTAATTTCTCCAAGCTTGCCCTTTTGAAATAATTAAAAAACTGTAATTAGTAACCCACTTGGTTTATTTTCCTATTAATTTGAAATGGACTTAACTCAGGGTCACTCAATCTGGAATAATTTCCTGGGAGCAGCTCTTTTCAGTAAGTTATCTCCTACCATTCAACAGACTGTATGATTCTGCAGCCTGTTCTTGGTAACAAGTCTGTCATCTGGCATTGTCAGAAACTCATGGGAGTTTCTGTCAGTATTTTGTCTCCAAGCTATGTAGAAGAAATTTAAGTGTCCCACAGTGAAACAGTTGCATTCAGAATAATCATTTGTTTGTACGAATATTAAATTGTTCTGAAGTTTTATAATAACAATATAACAGAGATATGCCTGTGGCATATTCCAGAATTGTATTTTAGAGTAAACCTAAGCTTGAGGTTTCAGTCTTTCAGGCTCAGTCTAAAACTCAGTGCATTTAGGGTCCTAAAGGTCATGAATATTCCTCATCACAAAAGACACCAAGCAAAACATACCTGCAGGATTTCTTTTCTTCTCATTATTTCTCTAGCTCATTTATGGTTAAATAGATAGAACACATTCTGATGTTGTGGTCTGGTGTGTACCAGTTGAGACTTCTGAGTCATAAACTGGAGGCAAAATATTCAGCAGTAATTAGTAATAGACTGTCACTGAAGCAAAACCATGGAATCTCCCATTCACATCAATGATATCTTTTCACTGTCATTTAAAGTCACAGGTCCCTTAAATTTATCATAAATTTGTGAGCATGCAGCAGGGAAATTGAGAAAACTACGTGTCTCTGAACCAATTTCACTATATTTCATCTAGAAAATTACTCTTTTAATGGAAAAGTTATATTTTTCCTATGACATTCAAATAGACTCAGACATACTAACTGTTTGTATTTGATTCCTCTGCACCAAAGTGGTCTCCTAATATTCATAAAAGCCCCTCATCAGGCCTATAGGCCTTTTTTCTTATGCACATTCAGCCAGGAATCAGATGTGATAGAAATAGTGACTTCTAATGGATTTTCAAAATTCCTTTGGTACTTTTGAAAATTCCATTGAAAAATCCTGATTTAATAAGTCCCCAGCCCTAGTCAGTCTGATTTATCTTGATGAGAATACACACATGATAAGGGTACCAAGCTGAAAAGGGATACAAAATTGTACCGAAGACCTTGATGTTCCCTTAGAGAAACTTAAGATATCACTTCTCCATGTGATAGAATTGCTAATGCAAGGATTTCACATTATTAATTTAATGAATATTAAAACTGAGATTTATTTTCATCTACTTCTCATTACTTTCATAATGAGATATTTGCATGCATATGCATTTGTGTGTAGGATAATGTGCTACACATCATGACTTAAGGACAGATAAAATGGTAAAATGTGTATTCATGCTGTTTGGGGTCAGGTCAAATATGATGGTTTGGATGTATGAGCAAATTCAACAAGCAATGGGAAACAAACTAAGAATTGCTTAAGGAAAAATGAACTAGCTGAAAGGTACAAACATATCAGAGTCAGTGAAAGCACTAAGAAAAAGACCTGTGGCAATACAAACCATTATCCAATCTAATGACCAGGAAGATAGTTGATTAAGACAGCAAACTTTTTAGTATCTATTCTTTTGAATGAGATTTAAAGCTATTTATTACCCACCAGTTCAGTCCCTGCAAATCAATACAAAACAGCCTGTTGTGTGGCTTGTTGCCTCTGCTTTATTTAGGAGTTAAGCTGCTTTTTAATACTTTATTTTTTATTATTGGATTGTCAGTGTTATTCAGCTTTGCATAGCCAAGCAGGTTCTTTTAAACCTATTTGCATTTAATTGTAAGAACACAAGTAAGTAGAGCTTAACTTTTTCTTAATTAAACTCCAAACAACAAATCATCATTACTATGATACCCTGCAGGGACAGACATTAGAGATACATACCCAAACCTTAAAATCTGTTTTTGTGCCTGCAATGCAACATTTACAAAACTATCAGATCAGTTTGTGTGTTTGTTAAAAAGGCGAGAATATGTTAACAAACTGTATGTAAGTACTTTGTGCAGTTCCATGTTCTCTTCCCCAGGGAAAAAATCACATGTCAGGAAGCAGCAGACACAACCAACAGTCATATTGCCTACATTACTAATGAACCCTGACCTTGAGTTTATCCTTCACTGGCTCAGGGATCATCAGCACAGTCTGCCACTCGATGCTAGTGATCCTCCCATGGTTCCAAGCATCCATCTCAAGTCTGCCCAGCTCTGAGGTATGTGCAGAACAAACTGCCAGCACCAGGCACCAAGTCCTATCTTGCTGATAGGCAACTTTGGCCATCTGTGATTAGAAACAAATTCAGGACAGGAGCAAAAGGGTTTCAGATTTATTTCTGCATTGCCTTTGCTTGGAGCAGTTCAAAGGGATGTGTTCTACTTTTCAGTATCAGAGGATGAATGTGAATCGTAGTCTGAGCATTTCAGTGTGGGTCAATATAATGAAGAGAAGAACTATAATTTATATGGTTCATGTTAAGAGTGGCTGCCAGGCCAGTCCAGAGGACCACTGACTTCCTCATTACACTGCATCTGTTTGGCCATGGACATTCAAGTGCCCAGCTTGAGGTGCCCTGGTCCATGATTAGTTTCTGAGAACTAAAAATAAATATGAATGAATTGGTATAGTCATATCATCAATATTCCCACTGAATAATCATGAGGTGCAACCTAAAGATGTCTGAGTATTTATTAAAGACTACAATTCCTTTGTTTTAAATTTTCTTTTAAACCGTGAATCATAGAGCTACAGGTCACATTTTCAAAGGTTCATTAGCACTGAGATATCTACGACCTTACTTGTTTTTAATTTTTATTTATTTTTGGAAAGTTAATACTTTTAAATAGCTAACAATACCCGTACTTGAGTATTAAGACAAAAAAGACACATTATGAGTATCTGTGATCCAGAATTCACAGGATCACATTTACTAAAGTGAAGGACTTGACGTGCAAATAATATCTCTGCATGATGGCGTGTGAGAGAGGAAGAGAAGGGGAGAGAGACAGACAGGTGGACACAGATTCTCTAGCTTGAGCCAATTACAGAAAGTCAGGAAGCACAGATGCACGTCTTAGGATTTTCCTGTGAATGTTTTAGTTGTGAACTGTTAAATATTGGCGTCTACATCCTTAAATTAGTCTTAACGTTCACTTGAGATTAACAATTCATGAAATAGCAATTCCTGCTAGTGAAAAGCACACATGAACTTTAAAGCAGACTTTCCCTTTCACTTTTATCTTCTGAACCTCTAACAATGCTTCTGGGTATTGAATCCAATGCTTATTAAAGAATGTGGAAACCACGCTAGTCTCAGTGGATAAACTTTTCCTTTGCGAGATATTTTGCCGTTAATTGTGAAGGGTTGAGTTGATTGATAAGCTTTTCTCTTATTTTGTTTTCCCTGCATCACATCTCCTGCATTCTAGAGCTGAGAAGTTTTACCTCTTTAGTTGCTGCATTATTCAGTACTGCTAGCTGAAATCTTAGCTTTTACTACAACCTGCTTTGGTTTATTACTTAAGCTGATTTGTACAATTCATCATATTCTGTGTTTGCTGTTTTCTCCATTCTAACATTTTCTTGTCATTTTGCTGGCTTTAGCCCCTCTTACCAGCTGCTTACTTGAAAAGTGACCTCCAGCCAACCACTCTGTATTTCTTCTCCCAGTGTTGGTTTTGACTGAAGGCCTGTGTCCACCATCATTTGAATTTAAAGTGTATTATCTTAAGGCATGCTGGGCTATCCAGAAGAACAAAGAGTGTCTCCATCTAGGGAGATCAGACATTAAGTGACACCTTGTTCAACTTATGTTACTTGTACTTAAGGGATACTAGTCAAACCAGCGAGGCGTTTATCATCTATTAATTTAAAACATTTCTGTTTATGAGTTAAGGAATACTTTTAAGAGACCTTTGATACTTTGCTCTTTTTCTATAAGATTGTAATTGATAAATGACCTGCTGCTGTACTGACTGTTCTCTCACTGTGAACAGAACCTGAATATTTCCTGTGACGATGCACAAACCTAAGTTCAGCACTACTTTAACTTCTGGTTTGGGTGTGTTTCATATGACTCTTACAAATATATGTAAGTGATAAAGTTGTTAAGTAAGTAAAGAATGTATCACTAATAAGAAAGTCATTGTTGCTATTCTATCATTAGCCCTTACGAATCTTATCCTACAGGTCAAACATTATTATTAAATTCCATTAATGATTTTAATGTTTGTTGCACTTAGGCATTTTCAAAATAGGACTGCTTTCAAAGATGGGGAGACTTTGAGCCATAAATGTTTTCCTCATGCCATCTTAAAATATGATGAAAACCTGAGTGATGAATGCATATATTTATTACGTTCCAAAACAACACCACTCTTTGAAGTCTGAAAAACATCAGAAGACAGGATTAGAACAAATTATTATATTATTGAAGCAATCTGTTATTTATAAATGCAGGTTCTCTATTTGTCAATAGGCAATTTCTTCAAAACAGGTGTTTGATCTCAACTAGAGAAAAATCAAGAATATTGCACTTCTGGAAGAAAAGCAAACGTTGTGGGACATAAGAAAACCAAAGTAATCAATTCACTGCATGTGGTACTTGTATCTCAGCTGCAGACTGTGTCTAACTTAAGCAATAGGTAGAATGACTGGAGAAAAATCCAGGGAATGCAAGAATAATAAGCAACCTGGAAACATAAGATATAAGTATGGTTTGAAGAAATGGAATTTGTTTAATATAGGGAGAAGAGGTGAAGAATAAAACTTTATATACACAGCAAGAGCCTGAAAAGAATAAGAAAATAATCTGTTCTTCCTGTCAACACAGATAAGATTAAAAATACCCCAAAGGTCTTTAGCTGGACAGGGAAGACAGCAGAGATTGCTAAGCACTGAAACAGATGGCCCACATGGGCTATGAAATCATCCCCCAGCTAGCCTGTTTGGGTTTTTAAAGTAAAATTAATGAACAAAAGGACAGTTCTTCTTGGTATTAAGAGAAGCAAAAATAACCCTAAAAATGACACTACTGTAGTATGTTCTGACAGTAGGACATGATAGCAGTGTGTGTGTAGGTGTTGTAGCACTCACAAATATGGGACAGCAGCTTCACAAGTTTTCCATTGTGACTCTCAAGCTGTGTAGTCTCCACCTGGTAGCTCTGAAAAGATCACATAAGTTTGTGACCAGAAAGCAAGATACAGGTGATTTTTGTTGGTATGTATTGTGAATGAATAAATATTAACAGAAGAGGGCAGTTGTACTGCAGTGACTAAATTGCTATGTTTATGTGGGTTTCTATTTTGCTATCTTTTTTATTGCCGTAATCCTGTGTGTGGTCATTCAAGACAAATTGATGTCATTCCTCCATTTTTTTAAATACATTCTCTATTATGATACAGCTAGAGAACATAAAAAAACCCCAAACCAAAAAAACAAACAAACCCCCCCCAGATTGCACTTAAACCCCCCCATTTTTTTAACATTTCAAAACAGTCAAACACCTGATTAACTTCAGTTTTTAAAGATTAATTCTGCAATGGCATTTTAATGATTACCTTAATGATGCATTCATGAGCTACATGGCTGGAGAACTCAAGTATTTCTTTGCAAGAGTGAATTTCCTTGTCCAACTCTCACCCTAATGGTTCAGGAAGGATAGACTCTATTTTCATGCCAAAGATGCAATTGTTAGAGGCCTTAGGTAATACCAGGGTGCTGATGGACACCCTCAGAATAGGCTCATTCATTCTCCTAGGCCTTGTTTTCCAGACATTTCAGGCCTTTTTCATTCAACAAGGATACTTTAGTTCTGCTTTATAAGCCCAACTGCCGCCTTAATATAAGGTAGTTAGAAATAAAGGCACAGGCATAGAAATAAAGGCAGAGGAAAAAAAGTGGGCTGCTCTCAGGTCCAATCTCCAAAGGGATAGGACACAAAAAGGGTAAGGATGGAATGCCTTCTATTTCACACACTTACACCAGTGGGACAGCTTGTTTGCCAGCATCAGATGAAATGTTAAACAGCCTCTAATAATCTGCTTCTCAGACAGGAAAAAAAAAAGGAGACAAAGAGATGTAGGTTCTCTGTAGACCTGTATTTCAGGTAGGAGTAAATGTAGAAAATACAGCCCCCTCCATTCCCAGGCATTTGCTCACACAGTGGATTAGACCTGACTGGACAGAGGACAAGTCAACTTTTAAAGAAAACACATAAAGAACATGCTTCTAGTCAGTGCTGTTATTTCTTGTGAAAAAAAAAGACACCCCCTCCCCCAATTTTTTTCAGCTCACTGATAATTTTTAGGCAATAAATATCTTGTTCTAATATATGGCATCCTTAAGCACTTTCCAGAGACTTGGGTAAAGACTTATTTGCTCAATATCACTGATGTGGTGGGGTTTGTCATTCTTGATCTGCAACCAGCACAGGTCCAGTTAGGACAGAATACTTTGGAACTTCACTTTGGCTTCCTGTAAGGTGTTACTACTCTGAACTGAAGGAGAAGACACCAAACTTTTTTCCTCTGTTATCTGGATAAAATGAGTTCAGTAAGAGAAACAAAAATTAATTTCACTTTAAAAATGCTTTTAGGAAATGAAAATTTTGATTCAAAGTGACAAGTCTAATAATATTTCCCATTTTATTTCAAGTTTTCTTCTGGTTGTGAAAAAAAAAAATTAAAAAAAGAAAGTAAAATTATTTGAGCAGAAGAAAGATAGAAAAACTGTTAAACAAAAGGGCACAAAACATAGGTTGCAATCAAACAAAAATAGGAAATTAAGTATATTTTAGGTACATTTAGTCTTTAGTAACAGTAATTAAGCCTAGCAAACTTTTTGTGGAATAGATTTTTAAGCAGCTGCAAAGCAGGTTAAAGTTGTTGTTGACTTTTATATGGCCAGTATTTCCTGAGACAAGGATCAGAGCAGATTTTAGTTTGCCCCTACAGTACCAAGTAACCCTTTCATTTCAGTGATGTATTATACGCTATTTATATAATACACATCAAAAGAATAGAGTCAGGGGATTAAGCATGTTCTGAAAACTGTGTTTCATCCTGCTCTAGGAATTTATCATGACAAGGAGAAAAAAACCCCAATGTTACCTTCTATGTACTACACCTCAGACACTCTTTCCTTGGAAAGTAAATCTGCTTAGTAGCAATCAAGTCAAAACAACATTGACTTAAAGACATAACTGGCTAGGATAAGTTTTTTGTCACCTTAACCTGAGGATACTCTAATTTGACATCCTTTTACAATTCAAAGAGAATGCTAAAGGTAAAAAATAAAGTAGATATCTTTCTCAGTGTATAGCTATGTTTTCATAGAATGACATGATGTTTGCAATTTTATGTGTCCAGCAGAAGCAAGAAATAAGAAGAAATAAGGAGTAGGAAATTCAAGGCCTCAGCAAAGTGCTAGCTTTTTACCTCCTGTATGTTTATTACTTTCAAACCTGATTAAAATGATATATTAGCCAATCTCCATATTTTATTGTTTTACCCTACTTACCTTTCACTCAAGTCACTGACCATAATTCCCTGCAGTCATTCTGATAAAAAAGAAGTCTCTTGATATGATTTCCTCCATAGATAATATAATATTCATCACACCTAGATAACATAAATAATTTATATTGTGAAAGTGAAAGGAAGCCTTCAGTTCTGTTCAAAACTGAAATTTTCAGGTATTTTTAACAGTGCCTTATTATATCTTTAATATGCCAACGGAGCCATTTTGACTTCGGATCAACTGGCAGAAAATGAGCTTTTGGAGGAACTAAATTATAACTATTATGTAATAATATTGCCTGGTCATAATGCACTTTCTTCATGTAGGTCTGATTTCATGAGGGCAATTTGATTAATATATGAGTGGGGAAAAAGAGGGTTTCCATAGAGTTGAAACTGCAGAATTAAATCATTTTTCCATGGAATTTAATAAGGACAGAATTTAATCTCTGTCCTTACATTTTCAAAATTAACCTCCTAAAATATTTAAAATATTTAGTCCTTTTGAAATGCTGGATCTAAGTTCACAAAAATCTCCTCAGTACCTTGAAAACTGCAGCTATTTTAAATTCAGGCTATGAATGCATTTTAGAAGGAAAAAAGCATTTACCGGTAGGAAAAGTTTTGGACTTAATATTCTTACTTAGATTTAACAACATATAGCAAGGTGATAAAACATAAGGAAATAAAAGAGAAAACAGTGGAGATGGTGTGCAGGAAGGGATATTGGAACTCTAACACTGGAAGGCTTCCTTGAAGTGAATTCTGGAAAAAAAAATCTAGAATTTCATCGGATACCAAGGAAGAATAGGAATAATCTTGGCAGTTCTCTCTTATGAGCTCTACTTCAAGTGGAAAATTTTCATTTCATGTAAACCAGAAATGCATGTAGCATCTCATGCTCTTATCTTTCATTGAATGTTTGAAATATTTGAAACTCTGGAAAAGAGAAAAGGGGAGTTTTTTGATTGAGTACCATGGTCAATGCCAACATTTCTTAGGAAAAAAAAAAAACAATGCCACGAACTGAACAAGTTTACAATCTGTGGGCTGCTTTCTGTGAAAACCCACTGCAATTATTAAAGATTATAAATTAAAGATAAATATATGATGTATTAAATATTTATAACTAAATAGGAATTATGATTTAAGTACCTGGAAATCCAGGAAATCAAGACTTCTTTGCAGCTACTTAAAGACATTTTACTAGACTATAAAAGAATACATCCCTTTGATATATTTCAAATTGTATTTGATAATTTGATACTATTAAACATCTAATCCAGTCAGTAGAATAACCAAGGTTTTGCCACACATAAAGGAAAGAGAGGGCAGCAAACCTCTTGCTCAGGATCCTAAGGTAGAGAGATTGTATTTTGTAGTGAAGATGGTTCACTAGATCTCTAAAGCAAATTTACAACCATTTTTTTATTGTGCTTCCCATTAGGTCACATTACATCTCTGTCCCTAGACTTCATTGTCTTTAGATATTCTTTTTTATTAAGTAGATAGCTAAATTCAGCTTTTTAGTAGACTGGCAAAATACTAAATTTAAATTTTTTGTGCACGTTTTAAAGGAGACTTCTTTTAAAGTAGGTAATTTTGCTATTTTTTAGTTGACTGTCAGTAGCATTTTGGAGGCAACAACTTATTTTTTCCAGTTTTGAATAAGTGAAAAATTTAGTTGAGGAAAATAATCACTGACTCTTAAATATTCTTCTTCATAACATGTGAGGAAGGAAAATCTTCTAGTCTGAGTCTGTGCAAGGCTCTGTCCTTTATCAAAGAACAGTGACTTCTGATGTCCTTAACACAACATTGGGCTACAAAATGCTCTTGAACAGAATGAATTCAAGGATTTTAATTTTAAGAGTAAAGCCTCCTGACCTGAGATCATTCAAATCCCAAGATCACTGTTTATTGCTTTCATCACTGCAGAATTCATTCATTGACCAGGCCAAATGAAAAGACTCACAATCTATGCATTCAGTTTAAAGGTGATGGTTCAGACCAGTAACTCATTCACCACTCAAGATAACACACCTGGATTCCTGGATTCACTGTTTTATATATGCAACTATAAGAATTAAAACATTCTTTTTTAAGAAATCACTCACATCTCTAGGGGTTTATTATCTTTAACTGTTTACCAAAATGTATGGGAAAATACATTACATAAAAGGCTGTTTGAGGAACATTCCATTTTCCATGTCAAATGGGTACAGCAAGGTACTGAGCATGGTGTTTTGTATGAACTGTGTTAGCAGCATCTTTCCCAACCTCCTCGAGCAACTGCACTTACCACTGATCTAGTAAAGCCTGTAAAACAAATTGGAAGTAACTGTTATTTTGTACCCATCGGTAAATTACATGACATTTTTGCCAAAAAAGCCTCACAAATTGCCACACCAGCTGGAAATCCTTCAGTTTAGTATAACAAGTGCAACCCTGAAGAGCTTTTATAGATATGACTAATTCAGTTTATCTTCATTCTAAATTAATGCATTGGGACAGCCAATAGTAAAGCTATTAAAAGAGTGAAATGACGGTGTAATTGTTAAAATTTCTCCCTTAGCCTGCATTTAGGAAGACAGTTTTAGCTACATGGTTCTCCAGTCAGTAGCAGAGACAGGCATACATTACATTCAAAGTTACATGAGGTTTTTGGGGACAGGACTTGAGGAAAACAGTATTACCCACTGAACAGCACTGTATGCATGCATATGAAATTTATTTTAGTTAACATGACAAAAGGGATGACATTGAAATTAGACAAAGGTGGCCCCCTATCAGGCAAAAGCCTGTCCAAGCAGATGGACTTTCCAATACACTTGAAGGTCAAGAGATTCTAAATCACCAAGTATGCCAGTAATTGTGGTAGTTTATAATCTTTCTCTGCTGTAGCTACTTGATCTAATCTGTTCATTTCTCGGCAGTTAAAAGATAAGTTCCTGAAAGCAGCTATCCAAGCAAACTGAGAAAGAAACTAGATCCTCTTTTCTAAAAAGAAAAGGAAACTTGTTGGCTCTATTTGGATCATGGTAAATAGGGAAGTTTATTTCCACTGTGGGCTTTCACATAAGCAATCCTATGAGAATGAATTCTCAAAGAGAATTCATTCAAAAAGCAGGCTGTCTTGGTTTGAAAGGCAGGTGTCTGCCAAGGAAGGTGGGAACCTCTCTTAGGGCCCCGGGTTTTCCCCTGGGTCAGCCAGTAGATGGTGAGGGCCCTTTTCCAGCGAGGTCAGGTGTTGATAAGGTCCAACAGCTGCTCTCACAAGCAAAGGCTCACCCACGGTAGGAGAAGCATCGGGAGCACAAAAGCTCCGCACTGGCAGCAAATCCTCGGGGCACCAAAGCCCGCTTGTCTCCACTCCTGTCCCGAGAGAGAGCGAGGAGGAGCCGAGCCCAGTCCCTCACCCCCAGCCAAAATCTCTCAGTGTCTCTGCCCTTCCCAAGAGGAAACCCCTCAGCTAAGAGAGTAGCCAGCTGCACTCTTCCTCTTTCCTCCCATCCACATCTTTTGTTCTCTTAAGTACCGCTTGTTATCATCTCTTAGGCAACAAATAGGAGAAAATTCCCTAAGAGAAAGAAAAGAAAGGAAAATTCCTGACCTCCAGCACATGCAGTGGATATTTAATCCCAAATAATGATGTCTTGATATTATAGTTCCAATAAACAAACAAAAATGCTATGTTTTGTTCTGCTGATACAAGTCTTGCATAACAGTATTAAAATAAATGATGTTAAGTTTATGTGAAAGCTCTAAATAAAAACATAATTTAAGGTTTTCATAGTAAAGTTCTCCAGGACTGGGTAGTCTAAGGATATCAGAAAATTCAACTACTCTCTAAAGTGTAGTGGGTGATGAAATCTCATTATTCATGTACCCTTTTTTAAAATCCGCATCTTCAACTCAATTTCCTTTCTGCATTTACTTTTTTTTTTTTTTTTAATCTCTGTCCCTTGTGTCTTAAAAGACTGCATTTGAACAAAAGCACCTACAGCCACTGGTACTTGTCTGTTGCTTTCAGTGAGGTTCTCTTGTCTCTTAGTCTTTCCTCTTGATTAATCTGTGTCTACTTTCTCTCCTCTCCTCTCCTCTCCTCTCCTCTCCTCTCCTCTCCTCTCCTCTCCTCTCCTCTCCTCTCCTCTCCTCTCCTCTCCTCTCCTCTCCTCTCCTCTCCTCTCCTCTCCTCTCCTCTCCTCTCCTCTCCTCTCCTCTCCTCTCCTCTCCTCTCCTCTCCTCTCCTCTCCTCTCCTCTCCTCTCCTCTCCTCTCCTCTCCTCTCCTCTCCTCTCCTCTCCTCTCCTCTCCTCTCCTCTCCTCTCCTCTCCTCTCCTCTCCTCTCCTCTCCTCTCCTCTCCTTCTTCAAATGTTCTTTATTTTGAGAGAAAAAAAAAGTTCATAGAATAACTAAAAACCAGCCTGAATTCTCTGATAAATTACCATCATCTAAAACTCAATGAAGAAAATTTTAATCTCCTGGAAACACTCTTTCTTACCCTATTAATCAAGCCCATTCTTACAGTGCGGTGCAAGAACATAGAAGGAAACTATTTCTGTTTCTTCACTGTCTGAAAGGATGTTCCCCTCCATTTCTTCTCTCAACACGCTTCTCTTTCTGTCACAGGGAATCTTTGAATCCACCAAGCTTAACTTGGACATGTTAAAGAATGCACACAAGCTCCTGCCCACTCATCCCCCCAACATGCCAGATGGAAAATAAGGAAGTAGTATCTAAACACTGGAGGCAATATGACTCACTCAATCTTCCTAGATGTATACCGTCCCTACTAGACCTTATTTCCTGATTTCTTGCCTAAATCTCAAAGCTTCAGTTTGTTCTGAGAGCCTGAATGACTGTCACCAGCATTCTTAATAGCACCTTATTTTGGGATTCCATTTACCACACTAACCCAGAGTACTAGCTCTGCTCTCTATTTCTTTGTCAAGAAATACTGGAGGGATTTATGTTTTAGAATAATGAAAGATGCCTCTCTGGATACCCAATATCACTACAAGCCAGAATAAGGACTGATATTCTTCAAAAGACTCATCCCTTCTGTCAACTCAGCACAAGTGTGTAGCACAGTGCAGGGTTTCAGTCAATAAAAAGTCAGTTCTTTTCATTTTAACAAAATGAAAAGTTTTGAACATTAGAAAAATAAATAAAAGAGCTGATGGCAAAACAATATGCATGTTTAGCACTTCTATGATATGTTTATAAACTCCAGTCACCCAAATGAAAAAAATTATACAGAAAAACTAGAAGTGTGAGGACCAGGCTGACAAATTACAGGAGACTATACAGCTGAACAGTAAATGAATTGGAAACTACCGTGGTTTGGACCAAATCTGGTTAAAAACAATAGTAATTCATTAGGTCAGCACCACCATCAGATGCACCATATGGTCATACAAGCTCTTGTGCCAGAACAAGTGAGAAAGAAGCATGGGGATGGGGATTAAATGAATGGAAGGATACTGTGATTAACCTTTCAGGGACAATGCTGGCTTTAAATGTTTGCAAAACAGCAGAGTAACTAGACCATGACATTTCAACTCAGAAAAAAAAAAAAACAGCTGAGGAGAAATATAAAGATGGCAATACAAAAATTTCATAACTGAGCTCCTACATAAAATTCTGCAAAAATCAGGAACTGTAGGTGACAAATTCTTACTTCACTTCATTCTCCAGAATGGGTGTGTACCAATTAAAAATTATCTGTACAACACAGCGAAATTATTCATGCATCATCTTAAGTTAATTAAAATATATTAATTCAGCTACTTCAAGTACCAGAAGTTTTTATATACAATTGCTTTCAGCCTCAGAGCTACTTTAAAGGACTTGAAATTTTTTCATTAATTTGATCACTTCTGTGACTAAAAAGGAAAAAGTGGTTTCAGTTTTTTTCTATAAAATTTATTATTTTAAAAAATATTTGCATTTTTTGATCTACGTCTTGTACTTTTACTTTCTCCCTTGTTAGATCATAGTGAATGAA
Source organism: Vidua macroura (assembly GCF_024509145.1). Taxonomy (NCBI): domain Eukaryota; kingdom Metazoa; phylum Chordata; class Aves; order Passeriformes; family Viduidae; genus Vidua; species Vidua macroura. Next base: position 7,718,418 of record NC_071585.1, on the reverse strand, counting down.
ATAACAAACTGGAATGGATAACCAGAAACTTATAACAGATAATATCTGCAAATTTCTTTCAAGTTCAAATCGTGATAACTTTCTTTTATCCTTTCTCCACACAGGGGTAGTTTACATTTAAAGTTCCATCGTGACAAATTCCATGAAACCACAAAGGTGTTTAAACTTGAACATATTTGTAATGTCTATTAAAATTTGAAACTTGTTCTTTCTTTCATTTATTACAGTGCTTTGTTTAGTCACAGGTGATATTAGCAACACTTTTTGATATCATGCTCATCCTAGAACAGGGCTAAGACAACGTTTCAGTTTTGCCAAGATCATTATGTCTCCAAAAGCTTAAAAGAGAAACATGTCTTCAAAATGGAAAGATAGGTTAGAAAGCAGTTCATATGAGCAATCATTATAAAACACTGATTCTCACAGAAGCTGACAACTAATCACAGTTCTAAATTTAGATCTGAGTCTTGAAATCCATTTTCCTTGTAGTGTTCCAGGGACATTTTTGTTCTTGAGGAAAAATAAACTCACAGCCCATTTACAAGCTAGCATATAATCCTGTGTCTCTCAAAGAATATGAAATAAACAGCTCTAAATCTCCTTCAGTTCTTTATCTTTCCCACTTCATTAAAAAAAAATTGCTTCAAGTGAAAAATGTTAATAACTGAGGTTCTTCAGCCTATGAGAAATTACATAACAACTCAGGGAAATCCATATGGCAAAAGTTTCAAAGTTGAGCCACAGTTGAATTTGAATCACCAGAGATATCTTTAAATAAAATTAGCGAGAGAAGGATTAAGTATTCCAGAGGGCTATTTCTGCTTGGTATGATTCATGCTGGAAAACAGCTCACTTTTAGACTAATAAGGCCTAGCACAGCAGCCACCATCCTGCTGAAGGAAGGCTCTGAGTGGCTGATCCTGATGCACCTGCATAATTCTATTACTATCCCAACAAAAACGGAAGGTGAGCCTTATATATTAAGGCTTCATTAGCAAGAAGGATTTTTCATATTACTGCAGAGTGTCTTAGTGAAAAAAAAGTTTTTGTTGTTTTTAATTGCCTGACAAGTCTTTAAAATCTGTGTAGAGATCCAGGGGCAAGTGTTGCATAATACAGAAAAAAATGCAAAAGTCAACATTCAGAAGATCCATTGGTAGAGTGGTGTGTGCAAAGCTGTAACAAAAGAATTGGTTGTCACTGAGAACATTCACTTAGGGCAGTGTCACACCTATGTCAGAGCTGCTCTCATGCTCTGTACATCTTAGTCCTAAGCAAGCTGCAGACCCAAGCTGCCTAAATAAAATCCAGCAAACAAAAAAAAAAAAACTAAAATGTTGTAGGGTAACTTTTAGTTTCTTATTAAATACTAAACAGCATGTTTAAATTTCAGTCTGTACAGAGAAAACAACTAACTGAAGTAAATCAAGGTATATTTTGTTTCTAAAAAAAATGGACAAAGTCCAGGGTCACTTACAAAATGCAAAAAGAAGAATAGGAAAAATAAAGAGTAGAACTGTTACAGAGAATTAAGTGATAGGATCATATTCTCATGTAATTTTATGTGAACAATTTTCAGCTTCTGCGAGTTTTTATAAATGAACCATTTTTACTGTCCCTTGACCTATCTAGGGAATTAATGTTACTCTCTGTTGAAAGGATAGTTTGTATTAAAAAACACAATCATTTTGTACAGCACTAAGACCTCTCCACCTCTTACTTCTTGTTTCACACACTTGCTCATACTGGCCCTTCCTCACAAACCTCTTCTTTTGAATTAAACACCCAGACTTTAAAATCTCTCTCAGAAATGCAAGAACATATTCCTTGGCAGCATGACTCACTCCAGTGTCTTAGCCTCATTAGTAAACAAGGCAGATGTCCAGATTCCAATGCAGTCTGTAGCACATAGGTTTTTATATAACATCTCATTAGTTATATATAAATGTACAGTGCCTTATCCTGGGAATACAGCATCAATTTTTGGTCGAACATTACTAAGATTCACTCAGAAGTGTCGTGTTTATTTTAGTCCACTTCATGGTTTTCTTCTTTAAAATTTGCTGTGAATTTTGCTTATTTAGGAGAAAGCAACCCCTCTTTGGGATATTTTCCATTCAATGCATTACATATTATAAAATGTCAATGGCAGAATCTCTTATGGTGTAGCAGTTGAAAGTCTGCATACTTTAATCAAGCTTAAAGTTTTAATTATACTGCTAGAGGCACTGCATTTACATTTATTTTCTTTAATAAAGACTCTGTGAGAAATTTACAAAAATAAAAGAGGAAAAGGTAGAGTTCCTTGGGAAGAAAGAGGAGGGCACTCCTCTGTTTCTTAAACACAGACAAATCTGCACAGTGTCACTATGAAAGCGTCATAGAGTGTTATAGGTTGGAAAAGACCTTAAAGACCATCAAACCCAACCTTTAACCCAGCACTGCCAAGTCCAGCACTAAACCATGTCCCTAAGCTCCACAGCTACAAGTCTTTTAAACACCTCCAGGGTGTTTAAAGACTCAATGACTTCTCTGGGCAGCCTGTTCCAGTGCTGGACAGCCCTGTCAGTGAAAAAAGATGTCCTAGTAGTATAGAATCATAGAACATCCTGAGTTGAAAGGGATACACAAGGCTCATCAAGTCCATCTCCTGGTCCTGCACAGGACACCCCAAGAATCCCACCATGTGCCTGAGAGGGTTCCCCAAATGCTCTGTAGACCTGTGGTAGACTGGTGCTGTGACCACTGCCCTTGGGAGCCTGTTCCAGTTTCCAGTGAACAACCTACAGTATCCAATTAGAAAACTTCCTCTGGCACCACTTAAGGCCATTTCTTCTTTACCTCTAGTACAATCACTTGTTACCTGGGAGAACAGACCAATAACAACCTTTTTCCCACCATCTTTCAGGGAACTGTAGAGAACAATAAAACCTCCTCTGATATTCCTTTTTCCCCATGCTGAATACCCCCAGTCACCTCAGCTGTTCCTTCCCCAGATCTGCTGCTTTTCTCTGGACTTGCTCCACTGCTCAATGTCATTCCTGAATGGAGTGGCCCAGAACTGGGCACAGCACTTGAAGTCCCTCACAGTGCCTAGGGCAGGAGGACAATCCTGCCCTGGTCCTGCTGCCACACTACTGCTTGTGCAAGGGTGGGGTCCAGCCCAGAGCTCTGCAGGGGGCTGCTATGACCCAAGAGCAGGACCTGCCCCTTGGGCTCGTGGAACCTCAGACCCCTGGTCTGAGCCCATCAATCTGGCCTGTCCAGAGCCTTCTGCAGAGCCCTCCTGCCCTTCAGGACAGCACTCCCACCCAGCTTGGTGTCCTCTGCAAACTGCCTGAGGCTGCACTAAACTCCTATTCTGGATCATTGATAAAGAGATTAAATAGGACTGGCCCCAGTACTGAGCCATGGGGGACATAATTTGACACCTGCCACCAACTGGATTTAGCCACCACTCTGTGGGTCTGGCCATCCAGCTTGTTTTTTACTCACTGAACAGTGCACCCAATCAAACCATGAGCAGCCAATGATATAATTTGAGGTTTTTACAGCAAGGAAGAGAAAATGTTATGTTTGATACTATTCATTATAATGCTTTTGGATACTGTAACTGTTCTAACAATAGCAGGACCTTTAAATAAAATTCTCCTCCCTACCCATTTCCCTTTTTCTGTCTTCTGGCATCCATGCAGTTGGGAACTGTGCACCTGAACAAATACAGCTGTAAGAACAGCATGTGTCCTGCCCTACTTAAGCTCACCTTGAACAATTGTTAAGGCAGGGGATTTTAGCTTGGGAAATATAATGTCTTACCAGATGCCTGGTTTAGGAAAGAAAGGCACCATTATGAAGTATCTGTTGACCTTTGAAATTGATTAAAGAAAAGAAAGCAGAAAGACCCTGCTGTCATCTATTGAAACAGAATTTCTTCTCAGAAGGACAGCATAATTCCTCATCAAAATTTGTTTTAGATTTAAATGCTGTACTATCATCATTGAAGTCACTATGTCAGATCCTGTTGAATAGTATTTATATATATATATGTATTTCATTAAATAAATTTAATTGTCTACTTTTGATAGCCTGTAAGTTTGGGGCTGAGTTCATAATTTACCTTATGGTGTGTTTTTTTTCCCCCAGGGATGAGCTCATTAGCCATAGGGTTCCTGATTTCATTCCAAATCAGGTAGTTCTTTCTCTACAAATTCTCTTTAATCTTTATTTGGATGCACTGTATTTCTCTCCCTCGTCTCAAAGTACTATTTGTGTAGCATTACTATTAGAAGCTTTTCCTCATTCTTTCCACGCCATAGGTATCAGAACTGTAAGAGTGAGAAAAACAATCCATATGGGATGAGTGGAAGTTACAGACAGAGGATACATTATATATATAGGACTATTAATGTATGTCACAGTAGCAAGAAAACAGATATTTTGATTAAAATTACGCTTAAATACCAGATCAGGTCTCTTCACAGTTGTCTTGTTTGAGCAAATAAATACAGCATATATAAAATGTTTTAATCACCCCAAACCAGATATTCCAGCTCAAAAATGGATTTAAATGTCTAATACATAAATTACATGGAATTTAAATTCCCAGATGCAAAGACACAACCTTGAAACTATGGATTACACAGACTCTAGGTAGCATAAACTCAAGAGAGAGTTCAATATAAAAGTTCTCCAGATAAAAAACCTCTAACATCTTCTAAATGATGACAAATAACTAATGCCTGAAAGAGTTAAGTGTCATGTACCTCACTGCAGATGACTAACCTGCATCTCTCTGCCTCCCCTTCTAAAGAACTTGTGCCAGAAGGTTTTAAAGCACACTGCAGACTCATTTCCTCTTATAAAAAAAATTCCCAGAAATTGTTTTGTTTTTCAAAATGACCAGGAAAAGAGTGAGATTTCCCTTGCTTTTGGACTAAAGCTCACTCTCTGGAACAGTGACCCAGGGTTCATTCTCTTTCTGCCTTTAAAATGCTATTCAAACCTATGTAATTATCAGATAAGAAAATGCACAGAGGAAAAGGCAGAGGTGTTTTCCAGCTTCCTATGGAGGCTGTGGCATTTTCCATATAAGAATCAGGCACTACTTTTTGGGTATTTAGAGGAAGGAGAAAGGTTGGGTAGTATTCCCTGACCTAGGAATAACAGTGGGCAACCGGGAAGATGGATTTCTAGGCTGACCTACAGAATAAAAACACAAATGGAATTCAAAACATTAAGGAAGATAATTGAAGGAAAAGGGATCTTGTTTAAATGTTATCCATCTCTCTTCTTTTACTTTTGGTTCAAATGGAACAAAAAGTATTCCCCATTCCTCATCCTGTGCTGAATCCAGCAGCAAGCACAGTACCTGACAGTGCAGCGACAGCTTGTGCAACAACAGATCTACAACTGTTCCTCTCTGGAACACAGGTGTCCTCTTGTGATATTTTTTTGGCTAGACAGACAGCACGATAATTTTTTGGAGATCATCCACAGCTATTTCATAAAGACAATTGTACATCTTCTCTGCCGCTAATTATAGTAATCATCTTACTTAATAACAAACCAAGAGCTTGTGCCAGAGCGACTAATTTTGCTTTTACTCCCAATTCCCAATTCATGCTACATTGTTCAACCTTTTCTCAATTAAAATTGTCTAAATGTTTAGTTGGACTTAAAACAGAGGAAGAAATAATATTTCCTACAAGATGTAGATTGGCTTCCTGACGCAGGTTGTTAAGCAATACTGTATTAAAGTGTGCGGCAGAACTAACCACATTTTGAGGTGTTTCTCAGGCAAGTGGAGAACAGTAATTTCGCAGTACCATGCTTACAAAAAAATATTATTTTTGGTTAAAAAGTACCTTAAAAGCACTGCTTATGTCAGTGACAACATTTAAAGCAGCCCTTAATATTATTTCAGTTTTGAGATGAGAAGGAATAAATAAGTCAGTTGTGCCAGCAATGTAATTCAAGAAAGTGTCAAAAGTTTTATGAATCTGTTTGAAATTAATGATCAGCATTCTGAGAGCCAAAGAAATGAAACAATGGGATTAAACTGATAATGGATATCCTTAGTGAAACCCCTGAAATAATGACATTTTAAAATCAGTAACACTGAGAAAATTCTCACACAAATGTCATGACTGATCTGAAATTTAGCTGTGACATTGTAAACTTCAATACATGCAGGAAGATGTTAAAAGTTGGAAATTATTTAGAAAAAATTAAATACTGATAATATAAAATATTACATAATTATCACTTCCTTATGTGATTTCCTGTATTTTTAAGGATAAATATACTTTGTCTGACCTGTAGGCATCATATCCAAAGTCTTAGCTTAGTTCTGTTCCATACTGAATCAATTATAAAAATTTTGTGAGTTTAAAATTATTTATACCTATGCAAAGGAGACATTTTCGAGTAGTATTGAATATTTTGCCTCTGCATAGACTATGAGAAAAGGCTGAATTTTGTAGCCTGCTTGAGCTACATTTCTCTGTTTACTGGGTTAGGAGCTTAAGTTTTGAGCTCAGAAATTATTAGTTAGATGCACAGTGAGGGACTGGTCTGGCTTAGACATCTAAATGCCAGATTAATAAATGTGAACCAGTCACACCCAATCCCTTTCCTAACTGAAGAACAGGCATCTTCAAATGTTTATAATTTGATAGAGAAATTTCATATCTATCTTTCTCTCTCCCCCAGCCCAACAGTTTTCAAATAAAGGAATTATTCTTGAAAACTAGACATGTGATTGCCTTGAAATTATTACAATTTTCTGTGTCACCATTATGCAGTGCTTTGTTCACAGCTGAGAGTGCAGTGAGAGCAAGAGTTTCTTCAATGATAGTGCAGTATCTCCATATCTTTTCTACACTCTTCAATGTTAAAATCTTGAACTTACTAGGTTGTAATGGAACTTCAGTTGTCATTCTCTGTTTCTTCATAGCCTTACTGTCCTTAAGTGTTCTTGAGAGGTTAGGACAACCTTGAGAACAAAAGAAAAAGCAGAAATAATTTATTGCAAGCAGTACAACCGCAGAGGGTTTTATGCTGATAAGGGAATAGCCCTGGAACATGACAAATGCAAATAAGGCAGGCAGTAATGTACTGCATGTTTAAGAACTACTTATATAATAGGTAAATACTGAGGAAATTATTTCATATTGAGCATGGCAGCTTTTGATATATTTAGTGAACACCAAAATGCCGTTCTTAGAGATGAATCACTGCTTATCAATCCTCTGTCCCTCCACACATAAATACATTCATACCTGTGCATTTGGAAAAATTATTAATAAAAGCAAACAAAATCAATTGAAAAAAACCTATATATTTTAAAGAGTGTGTGCTTATAGGATGAGTTTTAAGTCAGACAACCAGCTCAAATATGTTACAAATTAGTGCAACCACAAAAGGTAATCAGAACAGTATAAGTACAGGTAAGTAACTTCAAAAACCTTCAGAAAAAAAAATCCCCCATAAATTTTATGAAGTTATAAGATTAAAAGGGGAAAACATGAATGTTTAGTAGCATAGGGTTTTGCTTTGGGAATACAACTTTTTCTTGCTCATGCTCCACTGAAAACATTTCAGAACTTTCAAGAGTGTAGCAAGGCTTTCCATGTAGCTGATGGACAAAGAGGGTTCTATTCCATCCAAAGTGGTGTTAACCAAGCAGGAATTAACACAGAATAATGAATTCAACACTAATTTTTCATCTTTTTACTGAAAGATCAGATCTGGCTGGAAAATAACTCCCACAGGACACTTTAAAACTTTCAAATCTAAAATATTATCCTTTTCACCTTGTTCATCTGGAGAGCAGAACTGCAGAACATGGTAGGTACACATTAGCCACTTCTTCAAGTGAGCTAGCTAACAGAATAGGAGACATTTAAAATGTACAAAATGCACAAAAATGCCTTTCAGATATGTTATGAACAAAGATTGATTGCCATCAAAGCCAAACATTCAAAGAAATTTGATCCAAAGTGAAATGTTTCGCTTGACAAAACTGCCACAGAAGAAACATTTGAATTTCTGTGTCTGTCAGTGATAAGTTCACAGTGACATTGAACATCTCATCCACATCAGTTAGCTGAAACTCGTGACACTTTCCCTGCAATATCAGGAAGGAATTCAACATGAACATTTAGCAGATTTGGAAACAAAGATATTTTGTATCTGGTCTTCCAACTAAAGATGAATTGCTCCAGATTTTTGCTTGAACTGATGACAGATGTATTTGTCAAAACAAAAAACAATTTTCCACCATCTTGTACAGAAAAAGTTATACTTCTGTAGCTATTCCACATATGTTTTTGGAAGTTTGGAAGTCAGCCTGGTTTATCCTATTTTATCCAAAGAACTGGTATGCTCCAATCCATAGTTAAGTTACTGGCATTTGTCACAAAGAATGAAATCTTTGATCTTTAGAATAGAAGAATCTTTGTTCTACTGGCCAAAGATTTCATTTCTACTTCCTTACAAGTAAAAAATTTAAAACATTTTCATATTCCTGTCTCTATTATCAAATAATACCAAATTTTCTGAATATTTTTTAATTAAAACCACTTTTTGAAACTGACTTCAGCTTTTCAGTCAGAATGAAATCGCATATTCTTTTGCTTTCCACTTTGCATTTAACAGAGACTTTTCTTACTTTAGATATTCTAATCATTTTTGCCTAGTGAAGCTAATGCAGTTTTGTACAGTATATGAAGATATTGCTCTCTGCTCTACAGACTTGTACCTCAGCAATGAGGATGTTTTCTAGTAGTGCAGCCATCAACTCTTCTTTGCCAAAGAGTTGCTGCAAGGTGCTAATACACAAGGAATTCCAATGCATAAGCTATTAAACTGGGAAGAATTTATTGCTTTTTTTTTCTCCTATTCCTTTGTATAAATCATCTTTACCATACTTATTTCCATATACTAGAATAAATAATATTTTCTTTCTCATGTTCTTAAAATAAGAGTACTTTTGTCCACTTTCTGACAGTTTTTGGCTACAATCCGCTCACTAACTTGGAGGTAATGAGACTCTGGAAACATTTTATGCACTTTTGATTTTCCCCTGTTTTGATATTTTTTGGATTTTAGCTATGCCACTGCTTGTTCCCCTACCTTGTTTACAGTGAAGTTGAATGTGTGCGTGCTGGTTTTGAGGCTTGAGATGCTGGGAGGCATGAAGCCCTCGAAATGACTGCTGAAAATAAAGAAAAAGAACTTGGTTATTTAGTCCCTCATATTTCCATACTCTAATGTCTGTGTAAGAAAGCTTATGTTGAACGAATTGTGGCTACTGGTGTTTGTATTCCCCACACAGTCAGAGCACCCACACTATTTAGCTCATTACAGAAATTGCCTCAGAATGCCTTCAGTATGAAAGGTGTTATTATAGTATCAGATTCTACTCTAGTCTGAATTTCAAATTCTTGATTAAAAAGGCATTTTGGGCTAACAGGTTCTCTATTAACATCTCACCTATATACTTTACACTGAATAATTCTAAATTATTTTTTACAGCTGAGGAAGATTAAGGCTGCTTAAAATAATAGTCTGCTATTACTGCTTCAAATGAGATCTTTATTGCAACAGTGGATTCAATATTATAGAATATTATAATGTATCAGCTACTGCCAGTGAAAGAAGTTCCTAAACATCTATGGGGAGTGGGATCTATAAGGCTGAGGTTAGCATCATACACTGGTATCATTATTTCTTTGAATAGATAAGTAAAGAGTAGATCAAGAATTAATTTTGTCATTCATAGCAGAAAGAAATAAAACTTTGGTTACACAACACTAAACATGCACAGACTGTCTTAGAAGTAAGTATTATGTAGAGTTACAAATTCAAGAGATCCTGGTCCTATCCATACTTGTGGGACTCGAATCTAATCTAATTTTTGTGCACTTGTTTCCATGATTTAGCATCTCTTGCTGACGATAGAAACCGTTCAGAACTGAGGGAAAAGACTCCAGGGCTGGGTAGGACAGTGCCAGGGCTGGGTGGGAAAGCCTCAGTGCTGGCTTGTGGCCAAGTCCTGCCATAGATTGCATCCCACTTGTAAAGTGTGGCCCAACAGACAATCGTGGGATCACAGAAGAGTTTGGGTTGAAGAGACCTACAGGATCATCTAGTTCCAAGTCCTCTACCATGGTCTACAGAAGTTCTCCCTTACTGACAACACAAAGTCTTTTATTTCCAGGTAAAGCTAGATTTGCAGTATCACACAGGCAGGGTGATACTCACAGAGTCACTCTGTGGAGGTGTAGCTGTCAGAAAATGCCTTGGTTACATTTTTGGATCTTCTCTGTAAACAGGAAGGCACACATCCTGGAATACAGAAGTAGGAAATTACCTGAACCTGCTTCAGGAAGGTCTGCTGCTCAAGCCAGTGAGTAGGCTGAGACAAAGACAACTTCTGAAGGGATCTCAGAAATTAGGTCAGACCTAGTTACTATCAGGGTATGCAAATCTCTCAAGTGACTCAACCATGCCTGTAAACTACTTTATCAAAATACATTTTTGACATGCTTACACACAGGAAAATTTCTTTTTTTATTCATACAGTTGATTTCCAAATCAAATCAAAGGCCAATATTTTAAAACAAATACATGAGTTTTAAAGGAGGTTTAATTAACATGTCACAGGACCCCAAAGGAAAGAATTACAAGAGCTGCAGGCACATGTGTAGGGGTGGCTGGTAGCCAGGAAAGGCAGCCCTGGGCATGGCCCATGGTGGAAAGGCTGTGGAATTGCAACTACACAGGTAAGTGCCAGATACCTTAGGAGCAGATCTAGAGAAAGAAAAATCAGACATGCATTTAGCCTTGTAACACAACCTAGTTCAGTAATCTTAGAAAATACTATAGTTAGCAGGAATGTATCAGAGAGGTTTTCATCTGCATCTGAAGGAAAATAGCACTGGCACTTGAAAATCTGTAACAATTTATGGCAGTTCATAATATTCCAAAATCAATTCTAACATACCTTGAATTATATTTATACTTTCAGAAGACCTTTTAAATTAATTAGCCCTTTAAAACATTTTACAGTCTCTAGGGAACTGGGAAGATGGTTTTTCACTGTGCATCTATGGCAAGGAGAGCAATTTGATTCAGGGTTAACTGAGTAGTGGGAGAAAGAAACTGAGAACAAATTTTTAATATAATAATAAAAAGTATCAATTAAAGCAATAGTTTCAGTCAAGTAATCATAAAATAATCAATTAGGATTCAGTCAGAAATAGAATTCTGATTTTAGAAAGGCTTAAACTAGCTATTCTGCCACTTATGTTTCCTCCATGATAAATTTAAAGTTTGAAATCATGGTTTCCCCCTAGTGATACCCCATAAAATTGTAGAGTATAATGTTTCTTTAAGACAAATATAGAGCAAAATATTTTCAACATTAAAGAAAGTTAAAAAAAAAAAAGGAACAACAATTTTTTTACAATCTCAGCTGCAGCTCTGATGGCCTTGCTCTAAGCACCTCTCAGACTTTGAAACAGAGAACACAGATTAAAAAGAATGACAAATAAGTTGAGGCCTGTTGAGGTTGAAAGTTTTAAAATTAGTATCTTTCAATACAAGATGAGACTTTGAAATGTACTTGGGTTTGCCACTCATTCACCAAAATTCTCTCAGTAATATATTCACTGTTAATATTTTCTGTCAGAGATGTTCATTATGATGAATTTATCTGTGAATTTGAATCAGAAGCAAGGAAACTATGTTCAAACAATAATTCAACACACTCATATCTACTTCATCTCCCATTTTTAAGAGGTAAGGAATTTTTCTCCTCTCCCTGACTCCCTAAGTGCTGCATAGCAGTTAAATTCTCAGTGATTGATGCTCCCCAGGCAGGCACCATCTCCCCCAGTGCCAAGCGCTGACCGACGCCCGTGCCCTGCCTTGCTCTGGGTTTGCACCGTCTTGCTTCTGTTTTGGTCTGAAATTCCAGTGCAGCCATGTACTGAAGGAAACAAGGCCAGATGCTCATTGTGCAGCCCATGCACAAAATACAGTCCAAGACAGGCCCAAGGGAATCAAAGTTGCTGCTCTGAGAAAACAGGGGAGGAACCAGCAGTGAAATGTGGAGAGGAAAGGGCTGTGATCTGGAAAGGAGGGAAGACGCGTAATGCATAAGGCACCAAAGAGAATATAATGAAATACTATGAAGAAAAAAAAAACAACTGGTGGGCTCAGCACACCATGACCTGAAGAGTGATTCTACAAAGGAATCAATAAGCCTGAGAAACAGAGCCCATAAGTAAATAGGTAAAGAAAATTAAGCAAGACAAGCTGAGATAGAGAAGATATTCCAGAACCAGAATAAGTTGGACAAAACTCATGCAAGAGAAAGCAGGAAAGCCTTTGGCTGTGAGAGGAAATTCTTTGGAGTCCACATGGAAGCCAAGATTCCTGACACTTTTGGTTCTGAACACTAGCAGAGCCATTAGCTGTGCTGCTCCTCCATCACATTTAGTGCTAATGAACACCAATCAGAGCCATTACTGCTGTCAGTAATTTCAGTTCATAGGTCAAACATCTACTGGGTAAATATAATGGGTTCCCTACATTCAATTCTTGTAAGATAAAATTAATATATTTTTATAGTTTTAGTGCAGGTTCTGTGTGTACAGTTTTTTATGTTATTGTACTAAATGTTTTGCTTATGTCCTCAGCAACATAAATGGCTGGAAATAAGTGAAAGGCAGCATGCTTGAATACATGATTTGAATTGTTGCATAGCATTGACCAAATCCCTGTTGTTTCATGTTGAAACTTGTTGGAAGGTCTGTGTAAAACTGCAGAAATGGAAGCACTGTATTTAATTCCTTAATAAAACATCAATTTAAAACCACAAATGAAAATGACACCTTCCCAGCAGGTAGACCTCAATAGAATTCAATATTCTTTCATTTCTTACTCAATGGTGACTGGTAAGCGCCCACACTGAAACTAAACTCAGAGGTGAAACAAGATGAATGCAACAATATGAGTACAAGAAATTGTATATGATCTATTTCAGGTCCTTCAAATCCAGATCATGCTAATTTTTATCACTTATTGAGTCACTTCTAATGTTTTAAAACTGCAAAGCCATCCTAATCTGTGTTTCTTCCTAATCTGTTTTAGTCTTGTGGCCCACATATATGATGAAGGCCTTTGTTGTATTTTCCCTTTCCTGTGCAGCTGTGGAGGCAGTGACGGGGAGGCTTTGGTGGGTGTCTGACATCCAGCCAGGGCCAATCCACTACAGGAATAAAACTATTACCAATTATTGATATTGATCTGTTGGGAGTGAACTGTGGGAAGCAAAGAGCTGAAGATGACACTGTGCAGAAGGAAGCAGGGCAGGAGTTATATTGCTACGGACATTTGAAATTTCAGAATATTCCCACCGTATACTACAGCAAACTAAAGCACTCTCAAAGCTTTTCCTGACAAAGGAAAGAGAGCAGAAGAGGAAGAAAAGACCAAAACCGCATTTGTAGTTACTGTTTGGATGTTCACTTAGGCTGTAGGGAGCCTGCATTGTGGTTTTCAATCTTCTGCATTGAGAGTAGGAACTTTGAAGATATTTTTCCTTTCACAGGCACACAAAGACTGCGGGTAAGAAAATCCTTTGTTTTGCTCAGAATCAGTCTCTTGGCTGAACAGAAATTACCCTCAGGACAGGAAAACAGCTCTTTGTAAAAATAAGAAAGAAGTGTATTCCAGTAGAATGTTTCAGTTTTTATAAACTTTTCCTTATTGAAAAAATGTATAATCAGAAAATTCCGACTTACCTCTAGGAAAAAATCTTTCTTCATACATCTGTTTCAGTTGCAAGCTTTGTCACTATAATTAAATTATTTGTTTTGTAAGATAAATCTCTTCAAGAAATTAGCACTGTATTTGCATTTCTATTAAATATTCTGTTCTTATGTTATCTTGAAAGCACACTGCTTATATTAACAGCATTTACTTTTCCTGCTGTTTGTTTTGAAGGCATAAAATTTTCTCAGTACAGATAGCTATGAAACTTTTAGTAAGTAAATCAAATGTTTGGTTATTAAATGAAACTGTTTCTCATTTCAATTTAGAATTCAATTAGAATTTGTTCATTTCTCTGGTTCAGTGTTTGGAATCAATTTGCTCTGTGCTGACACATTGTTTATTTTAATACTCAACCTTAAAAAAAAGTTTCCTGCAACCATAAATCTACAAACTAAAATGTTTAGGAATGTAACCTGTGTTTCAGTGTTTGCCTTCTTCCAAACATGAATGCAAAATTCACACTTCTCAGGATCAAACACAGGTAGTCCAGTTTACAGGGTGTGATATGACAACTGATTTTCCTTACCACCCACCTCAAGCTAAGATACAAGTGGAGTAAGAATGCCTAGACATAAAAGCAGAGATAAAGTTATTCAAGTAAATTTCTACCTTTATTCTTTTACAATGTAAGCTCAACTCCAAATTGTCAAATTACTGTTGGATGTTGATGTATGAAGACAGCCATGTTTTTTTCTAGGCTTCTTTTCTTGAGTCATTCAGCTATTTACAAGATACTCTTCACTTAACAAAATTTTATTTTGTTGATTTTCAGGAATTGTTGTCTTTTTGTGAAATACTCAGTTATTTGCTAAATAATATATGTGGCAGAATTTTCTCTCCACTATACTAATAAAGATTAGAGGGAAATAGAGCTCCTGTGATTAAATTTGCTTGTAAGAGGATAATATTTTATACATCAGCAGCAATAATGGCCTGTTACAATTAAAATACAAGAATTAAATGACCATTTTATGACAAAACATTTAAAAAACCATGAAAAGTAATCTCATTAAGAAGTATAAACTTAAAAAAAAGAGTAGAGCTGCACATGCCAAAGATTTCACATGATTTTAAAGTCAATATATAAAAGCAGTTACAAAAATGGAATTTCATACCAAGAAACTCACAAATTTAAAGGGATATATTGTCATGTATTTACATAATTTGTATTAATTACTGTTGTCAAATATAAATAAATGTCAATAGTCATTTAAGTCTTATGCTAATACTTTAACTCAATCCCTGTGCCTTAAAAAACTCTTATCAGACTGCAGGATGTGAGATCACACTGTCACACATCTGAAGATGTGGCCTTTACTTATTTTCCTTTAAGATCTGTGTGTGATTTACCTTTTTCTGATAAACAGCACACAGGTCTTGGGCTTTCTGCTTGCCAGATGCTATCTAGAATTGTAGAACCGAGTCAGACAGTTATTTGGGAGAAAGCAAAGAAGGTGTAAGCTAAAAACAAAGCTTCACACAGAAAAGGACATTTCTGTACATGCATGCACAGTTAATCAGCTGTTATGGCCACCATGTCTGACAAAAATCTTAAAGCTGAAACATCCCAGGAGACTAAAACTCTGCATCTGTGGAAATCAGGTAGTGATGAGAGAGAGCAGAAAGGTAGTGGGGAATTCATAGGACTCAGAGAAGAGACTCCCCTTATGTGTCAGAAAATGCACTATACTTGTATCCACAGCAACTTTAGTCCTTTCACATCATCTTCATTTCTGTAGAGTAAAAAAATACTATGATTTAAAAAGGTTTTGAATGTTTTTGATCAGGTATTTGCTTTTAAATGAGAACATTCATAATTGCCATATGTACTTTGTACTCTATATCCAGACTTCTTAGTCTGAATATAGAGGACAAGTTCCATACTGTATTTAAATGTAAGCTCTACTTCAGAAAATAAGTTATTTTTATACATTATCTATCATGATTTATAAATTATTTACCATGAGAATTGCTCTTCTTGGCAACAATATCCATTTATTGGTGTAATAAAATAGCTCAGAGTAAAATAAATCTCAGTGCAAAGTACAATCACAAATAGGATAAATATGACTCAATTTAAATAAACTAGTTCTATATTTCCCTCTCTCCAAATCCAATTTTTTCCCTTTAGATTTGAATAAGGTGTAATTTTTCTCTACAATATATTTTAACTTTTTGTTCACTTGAGTAATTTTTTCTTTTACGGTCAATTTCAGTGAGATCTTAGTGCGCTACAGATCCTCTTGATTTTTCAGGTTAATATCATAGTAAATTCCAAAAACTCTTTATGATATTTTAGTTGCAGCAATAATATCAGCAGCAAATTGAAGATAATCCAGGAAATTCTTGTCAATGATCTGGTCTGCCTTGAAGGTTTTGGACAAAAGGTGAAATAGTGGTTGGGACAGTGTCTTCCTGTCTAATATGTCCTTTTCATTTTCTATCTTCTCTTGTCAAGTGTAAAAGTTGTTAGACTGGTCAGATAGACTCAGGTGAATTCACTTTCATTTAATTTAGCTTTATCTGGTGTGTTTTATACAAAGAATCTCAAGTGGTGCCTGAATTTAAGAGTGACTTACAGTAACTTTGTGAATTTCTGTTAAAAAGAAATAAACCTCAATCTCAACCAATGAAAATTCATGGTATCTCAGTAAGTACTGAATATCTCAAAACCAGATTATGTGCTTTCTCTGAGGCAGAAAAGTGTTACCAATCCAAGATGAAAGGAATGGAAGTTAGGAATAAAATGTTTAGTTATTTGAAGACTAACTGCAAAAAATTATTCCTGGAAATGTTGTATATTGATTTATTTAATGAAATGCATCCTAATTAATGCATCCATATTTGTCACTTTTTACCATTTTAAAACATGAACAATGATAAGTTATCATAAGGGCTTGTTCTGGAAGACGCAATGTCTTCATTATTGTGAGGAGCACTAAATAACCTAAACATGAAACGTAATGCAGACAATTCCGAGTTAGCATAAATGATAAAATCAATACAAATGTTCTAGAAAATATGTTCAATGAAAACCAAAACACATTAATGTGCTTATCAATCAGTATGAGCTGACTAGATGGTCATTTTCTAGGAACTTTCCAGTAAGAATACTTCTGTAAAATTTTGATGCCACATGGCTAAGTCTAAAGTTAAATTTATCATATAAACTCCAGGAATAATCTTTCTGAGAAATTATGCACAAAGCAGTTGCTGATGCCAGAAGGTGTTGGTATTATTTCTTAAATCCTCAAGATAAAAGCTTCATTCATAAATTATTGTTTGAACAGTTCTTGAATGAATGTGCCTTAAAGTGAATTAATCTGTCACAAAAACCCCACATGGAATTAACAAGCTAATACCGTTTAAAGAACATGACTTAGCACTACTTGAAAGCAGAGCCAGCCCTCATAGGCACACATTCCCACTTTTATATTAAAGATTCCTTTTAAAGTGTAATAGAATCAAGAGAAGATTGGGAAGTGAAAGACGGAAAATGGTTGTGATTCTAAGCACTCCTTGGATTTAGAAATTACATTATTTTAAAATTAGGCTGTGACTCTGCAGAACAATAGGTGAGCTAAAGCACAGAGTGAAACAAAGGTTTTGCTGGGAAAATCTGTCAATTTGAATAGCTAAGTGGTTCCACCTGTTGGAAGAAAAGGACCTGGGAAATTATTTGGCTTGAAGTGAGATGTGAATGTGGCAATAAGTCTTTACCCTTAGTGCCTGGGTAAAAAAGATCTATAATTTCCCCCTAACCTTAACAATAAATGTGGCTTATGTAAACTATGAGAAATATACAAAGGATTTTCCTGTTTTCACAGGTCAGAAGAAGTTCTGCTTTTTCAATACTTATGCACCACCACAGTGAAATAGTTTTTTCAGACCTCTACTGTTTTCCATGAATTTCAAGGATACCAAGTACCCTGCAGATCTGAGTGAAGGATTTGTACGTATGAAAGAGCAATACTCTTCATCTTCCTGGCTTATGCAAAACAAGAGGGAAATAAGTAAACAAAAAGTATTTACATCTTATGAAAATGTTGTAATGGTATGCTTCCCAAAAGATCTGAGAAAAAAATGGGCATATTTTGGACAACTCCTCACAGAAAACATGAAGAGATGTTAGCTGCTCAGATATTTGGGTGTGGAAGGTGGTGAGTCTGGTTACTGGTTAATGAAAGAATACAAATGTTATAGATTAGATCTGAATTCTTACAGCTTTAGTATTCCACCAGGGCTTCAACAAGCAAGGTTTTTAATGTGCAAAGACTTTATCAGCAGCATTCTTTCCGAATCTCGTAATTTAAAAGCAAAATTGGCTTCATGGGTTCAATGAAAGGTGGTGTTTCCAACTAGTGAGGAGGAAACATTGAAGAGTGGGCTGGTGGAATTTAGGCTTTTCTGAAATAATGGCATTCAGCAAACAGTATTACTGTTATAATCCAATAGAGTGGAACAGGTGAATAGAGTGGAATGTTTTTCAAAAATAAGGAAATAGTTGATATTATGAATATGCAGACCCAGTCAAATTATTAACTTTTGTCCTGTCCCCCCAGAGACAGTTTTCTGGTTAATGCCTGTCACTGCAAAACATTTCTGCAGGTATGTTAAACCTGGAATTACAGGATTTCAAGTTACTGCCACTTTCTGAAAGAGGCTCCCTGGGAGTGAATATCTGAATTCCCAATTTCAAGAGGTATCAGCTAGCTAAAACATTTCAGGGTGCTTACAGAGCATTCAGATCTGTATTGCAAACCTTACATAGGAAGAACTGGATGTTGTTTCACTGACCTAAATTTTGGTGAGGATACCCAAGCATCTGTGTAGCTGCCCTCTTCTTAGAGGTCTCCCTCATATTTTCAACCTGACCCTGCAAGGAGATGCTAAAATTCATTAACTTGAAACTTAACACAAAGTACATGTTTGAGCACTGCAATGGGACTATTGTTTGCCTTGCTCCAACTGGCAATGTACCACATCATTTTGGAATGACCAGACATCCTGCAAACTGTATAAAAAAGGCCTCTTACTTCTCAGAAGTAGTGAGTCCTGAACAAAAAATATCAAGTACTTCAAGGTGATTTTTTCCTGTTGCTTGGCTTTGTTTTGTTTTTAATTTTTAATCAAAGAATCTTCTAGATAGAAATCAAGCAGATTAAATTATGGGCCAATTATATAAAGTTTCATTAAATAACAAAAGCAAAAAAGAAAACATAAATTACTTTAAGGCAAATCTGTCAGTCTTTCACTGCAGGGTGCCACTTGAATGTGTAGCATTTTAGCACCCCATGTTTGATTCTGTATTAATGTTTACATGTTTTGTTCCCAGGAGACAGAAGTTTCCCTACTCTAAGCAAAACAGTAACTAAATCAGTATTCTGTAACATATTGAACACAAAAGATGCTAATGTTTAAGGGGAAGGGAAGACTTTGAAAAAGAAGCGGGGTTAAAAATTAATTCTACCCTTCTGGTTGGGTTTTTGTCCTCCAGCCAATGTCCATCTTTTAATACCTAGTTAAAGGCTTCCCACTGCTGTTTACGCCTGGACCACCTGTTCCCATAATGCACTCAAATCAGCAGGGTTTGGCACTGCATTAGACAGTTCATAAAAATACTGGTTCAACAGCAGGCATTTAGGGTGACCAGTCTAGTCCCATGATCTGAGTGCTATTTCACTTCCATAAAAACCTAAATGCTTATAATTAGGAAAAATAAATTTGATTTAGGTCAAGCTGGTGGAAGTGAAGGAAAAGAGACTTCGAATAAAGGCCTCAAGTGTATTTGTAGCCCAAGTGTTGGAGGGAAAAAGTGACAATGAAGAGTAAGGAATGCAGATCATGATTTCCTGAGTTAAAGGAATGCAAATAATGTTGAATAAAGAGAAGGGAGAGGCAACTTGTCTATTGATAGATTAGAATAGGAAGAGCAGGTGATAAATCATCTCACACAAAGAGGTAAATGAGTGGTGTATAGAGGAACAGAGACAAGAAGAGAAGGCGAAGTGGTAGATGGCTTGGAGATTAAATAGGCAGGTTAGTTAGGTGAATAATTGTTGACTGCCAGTTTTAAAAGCACTTCATATCTAGCCTCTCACAAAACTTTATTATCCATAGGTATATATTCACATCTGGAAGAAAAAAGTCCTGAAACACAGTTACAAGTCTTTTATGTTTATATCATAAGAAACTTTTCTAGCTGCAAAGCTGGAGCTTTCTGGTTCCTTTAACTTCCTCTCATTGCTACAGGCATTAGACTCTGCCTAACAGCTGACATGTCCTGGAATTAAGGTATGATTGCCATTCCAGGAGGTGAGGAGAAAAAGGAGCTCCTCCTCCTTCTGGAATGAAGAGCTTTTCATTTACTCCCATTACAGTAGCAGCCTCAGACCTCTATCATTTGACTTTTCATGGAGAAGACACTTTATTCCAGGTCTTGGCACTGTAGGGTTCTTTGACATTCAGTCCATGAGGGTATTGTCCCACACATAACACCACACTGAGGGAGAATCCCAACCTTTTAAGTAAGCAGCACTAGATCTCAAACATCTTATCCACTAAATCTGAAATGACTTTTTAAATACTTTCACAAGTTGAAACTGAATGTAGACCTTGATCAGGTCTGTCCCCAGTGCATATTTCCTGGTAAAATGAGAGGCTTGCTTGGACAGAGGCAGCTTTCTCTGAAAAGAACATGATACTCAGCTAAGAGCTTGAAGAGGTGTTGAGAGACAGGTTAAAAAGTCAAAGGTTTCTTTGTATGAAGTTCAGGAAGGTAGAAAAAATCTTAATGATGGAATAGAATAAAAGGTTTTATGAGCTATGTTGTACCTGGTGAGGCTGATACAGATCCAGAGCCAACAGTCTAATAATCTTCTTGCTCATTCACTCCACTGTCTCTGCTTGGAGCCTTACAATTATGGGTAAATAGTAGTTCATTAGAGCTGGGTATACAAAGAACTGGCTCAGATCCATGATCCATCCTCAGTGTTTTCATAATGTACTTAATGGCTTCTTCATACACTTTAAAAGCTTTTGTAGCTCAAACATTTCCTTATCCATAGTTATCTGCAATCCAGAAGATAAGAGAGCTAAAAATTAGATATTTTAAGACAGTTAAACCCGGACTTTTTATCCTAGACAAAGCAGAAATCTAACTTTTCATAAAACATTTTAAGGAAACTAGTACAACATGAATGCAAGGTATTATAGTAATATAATTCCTGCTTCAAATACACACCTTCCTCTGGGATTCTGCCCATGTAAATACCACCACATTTTCATTTTTAAGATTTTGTCATGCATATGAAATGGATATTAAGACACACTTCTGAATTTAAGAAGAATTATTAAAAATCTTATTTGATTGAGACCCAGCTCTCTCGCAGTCTTTTTTGTCCCATCATAGAGAAGTTGGGATTTCTGCCCCTGTCTTTCCCTTGGTTCACAGTCTTCCACTAATTCTGAGCATGTGCATATTTCCTACTTTTTGACATCATCAAGCTGGCAAGTGTCTCATCCAATTTGCTGGAGCAAACCAAGGTGCTGGCATGGCTTTCTTGAATGGTAAATATCATCACTGCGTGTGTAACAGCTGAGAATTTTGCCTCTAGCATCTGCCCACATGCTGTAGGATTATCTGGCCTATCCACAATCTATCTGCTAGCAGGAGAGTAAATTAAAACAAACAAACAAACAAACCCCAAAGAGACAAAAAACAATACAGACACAAAACCGAGCATTCAACTCTAACTGAAGTTGTCTTTCTTTAACTAATACAGAAATATGACATCTGCTTCAAAAAGTAAAGTTAACAATGAGATCACTTATGCTGCCCACACACTGCCTCCTGCAAAGCAGCAAACATGATACAGATACAGAGGAAGAAATTCTGTCAGATTCCGTGTGGTTACTGTTGCTTGGGAAACCACTTCCTTGGTAACTACAATGCATTCTCAGCACGACTCAGTATCAATTTCTCTCTGGCTCTGAGAGACACAAACCTGCAGTATAGTGTGAAGTGAGAACCACAAAAACAAAAAGCCATTAACAAGAAAGCCAACCTGAGGAAAAAAGGAGAGAATGAGCAAAAGATTTCTTGTTGTTGTTTCAAATGTGCCTAAATGAAAAAGAATGTAATCAGAAATCTATCTGGAAGTTGTTTTTAATATTTTTTGGAGGAGAAATCATTGATGTATGTCAGAAAGTGTGTCTTGAATCATAAATGTGAGGTTGGAGACAGGTTCTTTTGTGGCTCTGGAGAATTGGCACTGAGCCTGCTATGGAAGGTTGGCTGTCACTGGTGTTTTTCTCTGTTCCAGTTTGTCAGGACATTTGTTGCTGAATCCGCACTATAGAATGAAGTTTAAGAAAAGATCTGTTAGGAATAACTCACTAGTATTTTAAACATAATTTCTAAAGGAAATTGTTGTAAAGAGAAGACATAAACCTTAGAATCCTTTCCCATACTGCTCCAGAAGAGTGGCTCAGTGATACTGCTGCTAAACCAGCAACAGTTTCCTTACTGCTAAAACAGAGTGATCCTTCTTTTAGAAGTATTGATTTGAGATCTCTGCATAGAATGCAAAATTTGGTTTATTCATTGTTTCACACCAAAATCTTGTCCTCTGCTTACCTGGATCTCCAACTTCTCTCTGGCAAGAGGCATGTAAGCAGCTAAGCACAGTTTTTGTTCATGGACTACATAAAGGAAATTTAGTTTTTATATAAAACAACTAGAAAAAATGCTTTAGTTATAGCACCAGCTATATACCTTTTTTTTTTTTTTTTTTTTTTTTTTTTTTTTTTTTTTTTTTTTTTTGTTTCCAGTTTATTTTTTTCTGGGCCTTCTATCAGAATCATTATTGTGTCGTTCCAGTACAGAATGTGTGTTCACTGGAGGTGGAAGTGATTAGGGTGGCAAAAAGGAGGCACCATGAGCTCGCTGCTTCTTCCATTTGTATTAAGTAGCTTAGGACAGAGTTCCTCTAAGAAAGCATGAAAAATAAACAAGGATACTAGAGAAATCATTTGAGTCACCATCTTTCTCAGTGCAATGAAATACTCCTTTTCTGTATTTCTGTTTAAATGTATAAATTTCTATCTGTACATAGACATACACACACTTGCCTTTTCAAGGACAATAATAAATTAATTTTCTACTTTTTTTGCAGACAAAAAATTAACTGGTTGAAGTTATTTTGCTCTTACAGAAGGAGCATCAGCAAAAAATATTAATAGTATCATGTTAACACCTTTAGTTCAAGCATGCCTTTCACCCACACTCCAAATGGCAGAGGATATACGTAAAACACATATCTTCCAGGAATTCAGGAACTTACTGAGTCAATGCAAACATTGGTGCTAAACTGCAATAATATACTCATCCCATTTCCTAGTGCTGTTTCCTGGATTAAATAGAGGGACAAATCAAGGAATCTGAAAATTAGAGGAGTTTATCATTTGTTCTCTGAAAATACAGAAATTTGTATATCTGTTCTGGAGTACATGGCTGTGGGGAGAGGGCAGGAGGATATCCCTGGAATACTAGAAAAGATGTGATGGAGAGTTGGGCTAGATCTGGGTAACCACAATGAAAAGGGCACTCTCTTTTGGTGTTGACTACCTGGGTCAGCACTACTTTCTCTTCAAGTATAGCGTCTTAATTCAGAAAAACAAATTAGGAAGTCCAGAGGACTTGAACTGATATTCTATTGTGTTATTATGCTAAGGTAGTTGAAATACTTCTTCAGCATATGTTTACAGTACTTTGGGAATGAAAAACAACAGTGGGAAATGCCAAGTCTTCCACATTGCTGAGATAGCACTTAAAATGTTTTGGCAGTACTCCTTCCCCTCCCTGTGAAATATAATTACTCTATTCAAAAGCACCAAGTAGCCATTAGGATCAACATTATTTGGACATTGATGCCATGAAAGCTCTAGACTTGAATGTGAAGTTGTAGGTCTCATGGTGCATAATTATTGTCTCCTAACTATTCTTAGAAGAATAGCAGGAAGTTTTACATGTATGTAAAAACAAACCACACAAAGCAATTCCAACAAAAGTCAAAGCCAAAAGCACAAAGTTAATTGGGATAACTCAGGTTTTCTGTTTGTTTTGGTGTTTTTTAAGGAAGTTTTCAACAGTTACATAATCCAGAAATGCACATGTAATACTTCATTCTTCTGCTGTCAGCATTGCTGTACTATGAATTTAGATACTGCAATCAGACTACTCCCTTTGTTCAGATGAGAGAAAAACTCTTGAGTATGTCATGTTTACATGTAAAAGTTTACCACTGTGATTTCATACCTAAATTTGTATCTTGTAAAATAATTACATATTATTAAGACAATCATGTATTAATAATGTATATGCTTTCCTAAGCAAAAACCTTGCTTCTGTGCCTAGAGTTTATTGAATATTTTACCATTGAATTCACAATCTAAAAACATAAAAGCAAATATAAAACATGTGAAAATGGGCATCCAACGCATAGGAAGTTAGGCTTGCACCCTGTGGCCTGTTTCAGTAAGCACTATGCAAAACCAATAAAACCCAGGGGGAGTTCAGTATTTCACATTATCAATTCCTAACTCAATAAAGTAGGCTACTACAAAATCAGGGGTCCAGGTTTTGCTGAGCAGTTGACCCTCAGGGTGAGTGTGTGAGAGCCACTACTGCAGCCTGATCCATGGGTTGTGAGGTGTGGGACACAATCATAATCATGCCCTGTGCTGACTGGTACTGAGGTGATTGCATTGCACTGTCAATTTGCAGTGATTTGAAAAACTATGTTTAGAAAAGTATTTTATCCCACCTTCTCTATGTAGCTCCTAATGTCTTCCATTCTGCTGTTTGAATGAAAAAATTATGTTATGCAGACTGCAAAAATTCATGTAAGATGAACCAAATAAAGACAGTATCTTTGAAGTCTCTATGCATTGACATTGTCTCCAAATAGGAGCTAAATGAGAAACTGCCAATTTAATTTGGACTACATTCTGATTTCCCTACAGCACACCTGTTACAATCCAGTTCAAACACAGAAGAGCAGAGAAAAATAAGTCTCTGGGAATAAAATGGATCAAACCCAGAAAGGCTTGAAATATACGCAATAAAACCAAATGAGGTAAGATGTTGGTGCAAAAAATTGATATATTTTATTAAATAGTAAAAGAGGGAAGGGAAGGGAAGGGAAGGGAAGGGAAGGGAAGGGAAGGGAAGGGAAGGGAAGGGAAGGGAAGGGAAGGGAAGGGAAGGGAAGGGAAGGGAAGGGAAGGGAAGGGAAGGGAAGGGAAGGGAAGGGAAGGGAAGGGGAGAGGATGGGTGTTTACTTCCTCTCACCAGAGGCTTTTTCACCACACACCCAAACCTCTCCTCAGCCTTTGGTGTGAGGGTCTGTGCCAGCCTGGCAGCTGATGACCCCAGGGCTGTGCTCTCCACCTGAAGGTGCTCAGCTCGATCCCTCAGTGGATGTGTTCTTCTTCCCCCAGCCCTGAGTTTATCTCATCTCTGTCAATGAACAGTTCAGGGCCTCAGAAAGGAGGCCTCTTCAGGTGTGGTGGTTTCTCTGCAGCTTTTGTCACACAGTTTTGCCATAATAGGCATAGGTGCTTCATGAAGATGTTTCAGTCATAAATTATAGTATTTGTCTCCGACAACACCAAATAACAACTTCCTTCAAGAGGAGCCCATTTAGTCAGGAAGGGATAAATTCCAAGAAATACTTTAGACAAAGAAAAGGCTGGGAAAAAAAAGAGGCCTGATTTTTAAAAAGACTTATTACCTCATAGGATCAGAGTCTCTCTTTGTCATTATGCCTTTAAATAGATAAATACCGCTGCTTCTTGCATATTGTTGGTTTGATTCAAGGAAAAAACATCTAGCTTTTTAAAAGTCAGAGTTTGTATATTTGATTTCTCAGAGGATTCAGTTATGTCTACAGTCTATGGGATTGAACTGAGATAAACATTCTTGCCTTTCAGGCATTCATTTGCAGGCACATCAGGTTTTCCGTGAATTTTTTATGTTTGCCATACATCTGAAGGAGGAATTCTTTTTACATGGAATGAGTAACAAACTTCCATTTATCTTTTGCCATGGTGCAGATCAAGGTACTAACTTGTTACCTCACTGCAAGAGATATTGGATTTTTTTGTGATGAAGTACAGTCTGATTAAACCTATTTCAGGTACAGTTTCATTACAGGATTTTGTCAGCTTTTGTCTGTGAAATGTTCCAAAGCAGTCTCAGAAAGCTTTTTGGCTCTTCAATATTAGAATATATGGATAAATTTTCAAAATAAGTGTTTTCAGTATATGAGGTTCCTGTGAACAATTTTTGCACAGACAAACAATTAAAAAGTGTTATTCAGAGAAAAACTGCTGGAATATTGGACACTTGTACTCAAACCAAGGATTTACACAAAACAGGAACAAATATCCATCTTTCTTGTACCTTTGGTTGAAGTCCTAATCACTGGGATATTGGTATTCTGTGCCATTTCCCATACTTCTTTAAATATGCATCAAACTAATGAAGGGTGATTTGGAACATCACCCATGACGTTAATGAATCAGGAAGAACAACATCTCAAACCTTGGGCTCCCAGCAGCCAGCCCATTGCTGCTCTCTGATGTTTTCACAAACTTAATTTGCATGGTCTTAATTTGTTTCAGTTCAGAATAAAGAACAAATGTCAAACCCCTCTAATTTTAACAGAGCTTCCATTTTTCAGGCAGGCTTTCCTACCATTTCTGAAGGCTTTTCCAACAGCCCAGAGGACTCACATTGTCAGAGACAAAGTCCAAACACAGTCCCATGAAATACAGCTCTCCTCCAGTGTAAATGAGCAATTTGTCTAAACTCTGGTTAAACCTTTCCCTGGGGCTGCAGGGAGCCCAAGCACAGTCAGCTCCAGGCAAGGATTGATTTGCAGAGGAGCACACTGGCCCATTTAGGCCAAGCCAAGACCCTGTATTTCCAAACATCCTTCTAAACCCCAGGCAAGGAGCACAGGTGGCACCTTAAGAAAAGTATCAAGGAAAGTTCAGAGAACACCAGTGGGAGCAGCTATTACAGTGGTAAAGCAGGGAAAATCCACAGAAATATTCAGAGTCTTAATAAGACTCATGATTTTCAGTCCATGGCCTCACCTCTTCTGATACTTGCCCTTCACCCCCATACCACATCTCTTCTCTCATGCCTCCCCAGTAAAATGAATTTTTGTATTGCAGCAACTCGGTTGCCCCTTAATTCCTTTTGCATTTCTTCCCACTTACAAGTGTATGTTTTATCTCCCTCATCGGATAAGCTTAAGGGGAGGAAGATGTAGTTGCTGTCATGTTGTCCTTTTCCCTTGTGCTTTTCATCCACCGCTCTATTCATTATCATAACCCCCATGACTGTAAGTAAGTAAAAGTATCTAGTGTTTCTGCTGTCACTCACTGAAGTGCAACTGAACTGGTGTCACATTTAGCAGACAAGTTTCCAAAAATAGTGGCAAGAGATTAGCTTAAAGCATTAAAAAAAAAAGGTTTCTCCCTTAATGAATAAAAATTGACACCCCAGCTGGCACAACACCCCCTGGACTGAGCCACCTGACCATTTCAGCCTCCTCTCTCCTAAAAACCAGGATAGTCATGTGACCACAGCCTCAAAGATCTCTTCAGTGCATATTTGTGTCTCACAATTTCATATGCAGAGTGGCTCAGACCATCACAAATGATCAAATAGTTTTCTAAAGCAAATACTTTAAAGCTAATGAAAATAAGGATGCAGCTAAAATGTTGTGTCTAGCATAAGGTTAGTTGCTTTTTGTTTTCAGCTTCCTAAATAATAGTGCTCCTATAACTGACATTGTTTATGATACTTCTGTTAACAATTCTAATACAACCAAATATGAATGTACAGCCAAGAGTCAGAGATCTTCTCATTAGTCAGGTAAAGAGAGAAAAGAAAGGGAGATATAACAGAGATCTATAAAATTATGAGTATTATGAGAAAGCTTAACAGCAATATTTACTCTTTGTTGTAACAAAATGACTAGGATACAAATTCAAACCAAAATTAGAAGCAACTTCACACAAACTGAACTATGGAGATTATTGCTGGTACATGGCATTGATCCAGTTTATATGGATTCAAAAAGTACATTTATGAATTTATGGAATGAAAATTGGGAAAAGTACAGCTTTTCCTTTACTATCCTTAAAAAGTGGCAACTCTGTGATAATATATTGACAGGCAAGGGACCTGAGAGGTAGCTAAGACAGCAGTTATTAAGATGGAGGACAGCAGCTGCCTGAAAAATCAAGTAAAAATTGATTATTTTATGCAGCTTCTGCCAAAACAAGAGCAAACCACAAAGCATTGTGTTGCTTGTATGAAAAAACTAGCTTGGCATTTAAAGCCTAAATCCCCAGAAAATGCACAGTGCTTAAGGATCTGATTCACACTTTTGCAGATAAGTAGGCTTCTGTTTCATGTTATGGAACTAAATGCTTGAACTCAGAGTTTTTCCTTAAAATGTAGCTTATTTCTTCAAGTAATATTAATTGTTCCAGATACTTCCTTTCCTTAACATTGAGATGACATTAAATTCAGATTTCCATAAAACTGAGTAAAGAAACAGTCTAGTAAAAAATAAAACTTTTGTCTCCCAGGCCACCTTCTGCAAAGCTGATGCTTTCCAATGGTAGGAAATTACTACTCCCAGCAAAAGTGTAAATATGAACCCAAAATATTCTCATTCTCTTTTTACATTACTGAAAAAGGTCCCTTTTAATATTCTTCTGGACTATTTTAAATACCTTCTGTGGAGTCATCAGATCTAGTCAAGGAATTCTGGTGTTTCCACGTCTGACAAGACTTCTAATTAGATTGTTGAACTATTTTCCTATACAGGAGTAGCCCAAACAGGAACAAAAAACTGTAAATAATTGCAGTCTACATTAACCTTTACCATTTAAAAGCCAACCCATGAACACTCTGGTTCTTCATTAAAATCAGCTTTAAAAAACTTTTTTTTTATTATTTACAAACCTCCAGGTTATGCATGAACTTTCATGAGGTCCCACTGATCAAGTAGAGCTTATTAGCTTCTAGACTCCACACAACGTACAAGGTTCAAATTTTAAAGCCTCAAAACATTTTGCCCAAGACTCCTGACATTTTCACTAACTTCATTTGAAATGGTGATATGTATGTACATTTCTTTCACCCTCACTTGTGTACATCTTCTCCCTAAAATACTCTAAAGTCGAAAGAAAGTTGCAAACACCACTGCATAAACAGTTGTTTTTTTTTTTTAATCCAATCACAGAAAGGGCAAGTTTAGCAAATTGCCTGAGCAAGAAAAGTATTTGTTAGGGAATATGTCTTAGTGTGTACTTTAGTACTACTTTTAAATCTTCACATGAATAAACCTTATTTAGCCCTCACATTTTGAAAATGTAGTTTAAATTCAATTGAATGCAACTCTTCCTGTGCATTGCTGGTAACAAATGCAACTAATTTAAATCTATTTTAAAAATCAGAAGACAGGACACATGATGTAAAAAGATCAGGATAACCATCCTGAGTTTGAAATTTTAAATTAAAGCATTGGGATATATGATGTTCTCTCTTTTGAATAATGAAACAGCAGGAGCATTCAGAGACAGTGAGGAGTCCTTCCCCTGGATTCCTTAAGTAACTCCACAATTCTCTTCTGTTTCAAAAAGAGAGATTGTTACTCACTTAAGAAGGAGTCCAAGAGAAGTAGAGGTAAGAACAGGGACAGCTTGGTATTTACTACTGCAAAAACTACCACTGTACCATAGCCCAAAATTCAACTGAATGTAATACATGAACCCAGGACAGCTGGAGGAAGAGAACTTCCATCAGCATCTCTGTCTGTCTGTACTAGTTTGAAACCAAACCAGTGGGAGATTGCAAGACAGAACTACAGTTTAATAGGAAAAATGAAATAAAGGCAAAAAACACTGGCTTAAACTGACAAAGTTAGGATACAACCTGACACCCTTTTGGTCAGGGTGGTGGTGGAAGTCCAACTAAATGGTGGCTGCAGTCCTGTTGGAATGATCAATGTGGTTCTGTTGAAGCTGTGATCCTGTGGAAGGGCCTGGTCTTCCTCTGGAGGTCCAGTGGTGGTTATTGAGCTCTTGTCCTCTGGGAATCCAGTAGGTAAATACTGCCTGTGGTGCTCCAGATGTCAGATTGTATCTAGGTAGGAATGCTTGACTTCTCTCCCTGGGTGGAGCATCTCACAATGGGATGATCTGACTCTGTGGGTGAAGCAGTGAGACTCGATGACCCTTAGTGCAGCTGGCCCCCCAGAGGGAGTTATCTGGCATGAGATAAGGAACACTGCCCCATCTGTTTTAACACTTTATTAAGATGGTGACAGAACACATAAGTTTGGTTACATCTTACACTGTAACCTAAGACACTGTCCAAGAGTGAGAATTGAGTTTATGGCCCAGAAGAGTTCATTATCACAGTACCTCAGTTCCATGTTTTTCAGGACCAGTGGATGCCATGCCATTTTCTCAGGACAAAAATGAATTGAATTGAACATAATAGAATACTTCAGTTAGAAGCAGCCTACAGCAATATCTAGTCCAACTTCTTAGATTGTGTGCAATCACTTAGGACCAAGGAGATATTTCTGGCCTGAAAGGAGTAAAATTGCTAGTCATAATTTTTGACTATCTTAAGGTGATTTAGAAAAAATTTTCAAATTTTCTTTACTCATTTCTTCCCTATGTTCACTTATAAATTTCTATGAAGTGGAATATATTATCAACTCTTTAACCGTCAAGAAGCCCTATCAATTAATAGCATAAATGTCTTATTGTATTTTTTTTATTATAAGTAAGTTTTATGTCAGAATTCCTGTGGACATACTTCTTGTAGATAATGATTTGTAGTACATAGTGTCCTGAAGGCATTTTAAGAGTAAGTCCTCTCCCTTTCTCCCCTCTAAGATGGTGAAAATTTAACATGGAATCAGAGAGTTATATTTGATTTTAAAAATGTTGTTAAAAACAGGGTGGAATTTGAAGGATTCTTATTCTCATAAACAAAAAAAAAAAAGGCAAAAAAGCTTTTAAAATTTTCTCATAGGGCACATTTGAAAACTATACAAGTAAACTGCCATTATCTATATGTTAGGAGAACTTGTGCTTTAGTGTCTTTTCTGCCTATTTGCTATGCAAACTGCTTAGGAGCAGAGGAAACCATAAGCTCCAGGAACCAATCTGCCACTGTTGTCTGTTTATATAGTCTG
This sequence comes from Vidua macroura, assembly GCF_024509145.1. Classification (NCBI taxonomy): domain Eukaryota; kingdom Metazoa; phylum Chordata; class Aves; order Passeriformes; family Viduidae; genus Vidua; species Vidua macroura. The sequence continues at coordinate 7,687,273 of NC_071585.1, read as the reverse complement.
ATAGAATTTACATGGGCTGGCAGAAAAAAATGCCCTTTGCATGCTTTGTCTCTAGGGGAATTTGGAAGTATGTCTAAGTTTTATAAAATAATGATAATCACAAAATACACCAAGCACAAATAACAGATTGTCTAAGGCCTTTTCTAAGCAAGTTAAGTCTGTGGACAAACAGAAAATAACAGATAATTCTTAAAAGAAAAGGAAAACCAACCCATTTATGCATCAAAGTTAAAGTGGGTCACTCTGCAACATAAAACACATTTTTAGTGGATATAAATTTAGCAGCTCTCTGCAGCATTATGCATGACAGCTGTCTTGTGATATTTCAAGTATAGAACAGGTCCCTGGAGACACCATGTAATTTATAATGGACTAACCATAATGAACCATAGCAGTAAGAAAAGGAGCTGGTTCCAAAGAAATAAGGAATGTTGGTCTACTTGTCTGATAGGAACATCATGTTGAAGATGTCACTTATCTGGGATCAGACAGGAAGAGTGGAGAGGTCAGTTTATTGGTCACTAGAAAGGAAGAAACCAAAAGAGAAAATCTCCTGTTTGTCTAGAGTAAGAACTTAAAATAAAGAAAACAAATACAAAGGATCACAAGACACTTTTCCAGCAGACTAATAACTAGCAACCCTTTTCTCCAAGTGCACAGCAAATGCCTTTCTGCTGTTTGTGCTGGCAAAGTTTTATCATAATTGGTGCAGTAACAAAATCCAGAGATACCTGCAGGGCCAAGGGCTCTGCCTTCCTCAGCTGTGCTGCACATTAATTAGGCCCCAGCTGTCTACAAAGGCACTCTTTGTTTGTGATGTATCTGTTACTTTATTTTTTGACAGGGTCCTTGCAGGTAGGATGTGGGTGTCTATTTGCTCTGTTCATGGCTGCCAGGGACTGAACTTAATAACCTGCAGAGAGTATGGGAAATGATAAGCAGATTAAAGGTGCTCTTTTCCAAAGCATATGGGGATATTTAGCGTGTCCATTCAGTGCAGTGATCTACACACCTTGTGATTAAAGAAAATTTAAGTTAACCTCTTGCTTTTCAAGGCCTGGGAACTTCATTTTATATCCTAATTTTTTATAAGCCTTTGATGACAAGAGAAATTATTAAAGATATTATTAACATGATGAGAGTTTCACTTAACATTCTTCCATTCTGTCACTTGTTCCTTCAAAATAACAGTAGCAAAGTGCTCTAGCTACATAATACTTTGCAGTTATCAATTAATGATATAATTAAGGCACAGGTATAACAATATTATTGATGTGATAGTTAATATTGATTCAACAATAGTGGGGGTAAAGTGTCTGGGAGAGAAGGGGGATGCCACATGGGATGCAAACCTGAGGCAAGTCCCAATCTGATAGCAGGCTTAGTGTCTATCAAACAAATGTTTTTGGAAATCCCAGAAGTCCTTTCCAAACTCACAGTATGCAAAAGCTATGGTAATCTTAATTTAATTCCTAATAGCAAAGTGCCAGTGCTTGCACACAATTGTCATCCTGTTCCAGAGCTGGGCCTCACACATAGAATCTAGCAAGAGGCATTCTATATCTGCTAAAGAATGATGCAGGGGCATTAGAGTTTGACTTTTTATATTTTCCAATGTGCATATCATTCTGTTTCATTAGAATGAAATAAGTCTCTAATTCTTTCAGAAATGAGCAAAGCCAACTCTCTTCTCAGCAGTGTACAGATTTTGCATAAATTGTAGTTTCTATTTCAGCAATATACATGAGTGCTTGCAATATCTAGGCAAAGCATTTTCAATTATAGTGCAACAGATTTGTCTTATCTCAGTTTTTAAAGGAGAAAGTTCTTCCCTCCCCTCCTCCATTGATACAATGGCTAAAATATTTCTCAGTGTGCACAGTAAATGGAAATGGGTGCTTAACACCTTTGGAAATCCTTTCAGCAAAGCAAAGGGAGCAGGAGTTGGTATTTGCTTTCAAGTATTGTCAAATGCAAAAAGGAAAGGATTTGGATGCTGGACATCCTTTCCTTTCATCAACATCAAGGAGCTGTTATCTCATATAATTTTCCTGTAAGCTATCTGAAATGGGAAAACCCAGGTGATGGATGGCTGGACTGCAGTTAAAAGACAGAGAATCACGTTATGCCAGAGGAGCAGGTAGTATTTACTTTAAAATCTTTCAGCCCGAGTGAGCAAACAACCTTTACTTTTCATCTGCCTGTCCTTTCCATTTTTATGTTTCTTCCTTTTGTCTGGACCCTGTAGAAAGATTTCCCTCTGCCTCTTTTTCTCATCCTTAACTAGTTTGAATGTCAAACCCTTTCAGTAATCACATTGCTTTGGGTAGTAACGAAGGCAAATAAATAATGCTTAACCTTTCTTAAACAGATCTAGAGACCCTTCCAAAACCAATTAAGGCTTACATTTTTTGCTGGAATTAGCCAGTCATCACACTAAATTTCCAAACTTGTCTAAGAAAAAAGCCATTAAAATCAAGGCTGAGGAAGGAGAAAGAAAAATGTTGTCCTTCCTACACTCTTAAAACCTTCTAATTTTAAAGTGTGTCATAAGTGGAAAAAAAAAAAGAAAATAAATTAGGTTATGCATGTTGCACTTAATGGATGCTTGAGAGAATAGGAGGGAAATTGCTGGATTTCATCACACTGGTTTTTTTTTTTGGTTTTTTTTTTTTTTTTGGTTTTTTTTTTTTTTTTTTTTTGGTTGGTTGGTTTTTTTGGTTTTTTTTTTTTTTTTTTTGTTTGTTGTTGTTGTTGTTTTGTGTTTTTCCTCCCCTTTTTTCTGTCCAGCAATTTTTTTCCTGTCTGTTTCACACATATTTCCAATTCAGATATCTTTTGAATGATGACTAACAGCAGCAATAAAAAAGCCTTGATTTTTCATAACCTAAAACACAGAAGCACATCAAAAGCAATCCAATTTGTCTGCAAATCTTGCAGATAAATCTTGCTGTCCTGACATGTAGGTTTTGATCTCTTTATTATCCACATTGCTTCTCCTGTCAATGTCTTCTCACTTGAAGAAACAATTTCTTTGCATGACATGGAAGTGGAAATATCACCCTCAGTAATGGAACTGCACGGACCCTACCATGACCACATCAGCTTTTGTGCTGTGGGTTTATCACTGCACCTCTTGCCCTTTTTGCTGCTGTCAAAGAGCACATGACAGGGACTTCATCCCCTGTCTCCTGCATGACACTGCACTCCTGTGCTTGCCTGTGATGTCTCTTCACTGCACCTTCAGAAGCATCAATGCCATGAAATTTCAACAAAGGGTTGAAGATTAAAGACTGCCATGATCAGTGAGACCCTTCAGAAAAGATCTTTGGGAACATTTAACAGGGAGATCTCAAAGGTCACAGTCCAGTTTCATGTGGGCTTAGAAAGCAGCAGACTTCAGATATATCAACCAAGCTGAGAAATGTGAGTATGTGTGACCATAAATACTCACAGTTATACACAGAGCTCTAGTAAAGTCCTATCTGAAAACAAAACGGCACCAAAACCAAAAATGTGCAGTTTACACGATTTAGTTTTTAAAGCACTTGTAAGGGAACTAAAGCCAGCTTCATTTCCTTGGCTACATTTTTTTCCAAAAAAGAGAAAAATTTTAAAAAGTGGTCTCAGCTGGAAGCATGCCTTTAGCCATTAGAGTGCCAAAATAAATGCAGTATGTCAGCTGTGACAATCTGTCAGAAGGAGAGAAAAAAATACTTTTGTTCCAAGAATAAGAGGTGTTCAAAAGTTTTGCCCTAACATTGAAACAAGCACTCCCCCTCTCCCCAGAAAACCTGGCCCAGAGTCTCAGCCAAGGGAAGCACATCTCCTATTATACAATCCATTTTCATCACCTGAATAGCCAACCCACATTTCTTGACATAACCATCATTTTTTTAAAAAACATATCCCTTGATTAGACTCATATGAACACCATAATAAATGAGTCATTCCAGATATCCCTCAAGAAAAACAAGCGTAATGGATTAATAATGTCATGCTGGTCATTAATTTTGATAACCGCAGAGTTTATGTCACTGAACATACTTGCTATGTAGTTCTAATGTTGCATTTATTTATATGCAGCAGTTACAATGTGTTAGATGCCAGTTCCCATTATTTCACTGTTTCACAGCTGTTCAGTATTTGACAGATGCATAATTTCATTCTTTAAAATACTCATTTTCCTTTTATAAATTAAGAACTGTGATGTTAGATAATTTCTCTCATGTTTTGTTAATTTTAGATTATCAAGATATATTCAACAGTGCAATTTACCAATAAGAAGTCACTATTAAGGTTTCTAATTTGCAATCCAGTAAATTGAATGAAGGAGAGGCCATGTTACATGTTGTGAAGAGTTAAAACTCAGAGAAAAGGAAATAAATTATTCAATTATCCTATGGTACTAGCCTTTTTTTGTGCCAGTTGATTTGATATAACTCCTGTTAGGATAGGATAACATCTAATGCATTTATAAACTCAGACAAGTGAAATAGTAGATAGACATTTTTGATTTGGAAATTATACTCACCAATTAATATAAATATTTTTAGTCTCTGAAATCATGAACCAGTCTTAAAGTTGAAATACTTTGCTTCCTAGCTTGTAATAATCTTGAAAATAAGGGACAACAGTATTTCACAGAGCTGTAATAAAGCAACTGTGCTGACATTTCAGTCTTTTTTCAGTATTTCACTCTCCTTTTCAGAAGCTTCAGAGGAAGATTTGATATTTTAAACAGTGAGGGAAGGAAGTCATATTTGAGCTTTCCTTAACAGTCTAGAATATTTTACTTCTTGTGTTTTATGTCTCCTGACACAGAGTCAGCATTCTGCACCCAGCAGCTCCTCACCTCAGTACCATCTGTAAGGCTCAAGTCTTCCCATCTTCAACCTGTGCTCTGTCTCTGCAGAACTGGTGCCCTTTACCACAGAAAAGAGAGACAGAACAGATCAATCATTAAAGCTGTGCTGTTGTGAGGCTGGTACAGAGAATAGCCAGGTGGACAACTTGAAAAGGAATTATCAACTGCTGTCTGCATTTCCAGACAAAAATGAGAATTTGGCAGTTTTAGCCTTTGGCAGCCTTTTGTCTGGTGGCCATTTGTTCCCTTTTCTGGTGCTCCATCTGCTCCCCCAGTAGGATCCGCCAAAGAATCAACGGCGGGAACGTGCAGCTACAGCTACCAATAAACACCCTGTAGTATCCCCCATGTCGTGATGCTTGGGGTTTGGAAACACAGCTATGGACTTCCTTTTATTAGAGCTGGGACAGCAGACAACAAGAAAATCTAATGGACACAAATACTGCTCACTCAGCACAGCCAGCAAACAGGTGTAAGTCTGAAGGATATTTAAGATTCCACAAAGGCAGAAAGAAGCAGCCAAACCACACCTGTATTAGTGGACATTTTACTTCTTTGGAGCACAATGAGTGACCCAGGTTCTAATCCCTGTCCAAAGCAGTCAGAGCCTCTCATGGGCATGCCTGATTGCTCTCTCCTCTGCTCATCTTGAATTGTTCTTCAACTGAACCACTCCAACAGGAAAATCCAAATCCACCATCCTGAAATTATTGTCCTAAAATGGACAATAATTCATCATCCAGAATCTCTCCTGTTAGACCCTAAGTAGGAAGAGGAGGGAATGAAACTTGGGACTTCCATATCTGAAGTCCACATATTCAGATTTAAGACCATTTACTGTAAAAGGAAACACCATCCCCCTGCAAACAGACCCTTCCAAATTTCTGTAAGGGGGACACCAGCAACTCACCATCAGTAACAGCTGCACAAGAGTTGACTCTGAGGAGGTGTCACTGAACCTCTGAAATTTTTCAGCTATTCCCCCTGCTCTCAGCCTTTCCTTACTGACCAGCACCAGGCTTCTCATTGCATGTTGCTTACACTCCCCAGACACTCAAGTCCCCCAAGGGCTGCACAGGCAAATTAACACCATGTTATGGATCCTCCTTCCCATCCTACACCTACATTTCAGGTGCCTCAACACCCAACTTCTGAATCCCTTTCTGCCCAAACTCAGAGTTATTCACCTCAGATGAGAACTGAAATCTGCAGCTTTGAGAAAAGAACCTGCCCAACATAACACAACTACATGTACATATTTTAGGTTTTCTTTATTTATATTTTTAAATTCAAGAATTACACACTAGCCAACATTATTATATATTTACATGCTGAAACTGGCTGCAATAATTTTAAATTCAAGAAAATATCTCTTATGTGCTACTCATTTACAATCATCATTTTACTACCTCATAAATCCCAGAGGTTAGCAGTCCTTTTGAGAAAGACATGAAGATCTGATGCAATGATATCCACTAGTATTTTGCATTTTCTAGCCATTGGAAAATGTGCATTATGTGCATATAAGAAAGGCTACAAGGTCATTAGTAAGGCTGATGATTACTACATTATGAAATAAATAGTACTAAGTAAAAGATAACTCAGAACTGTGCAAAGACAGTACTAACAGAACCATTTAAACACCCATGCCAATAAAAATGTGATAGAAGTCAAATCATAGGCAGTTTGTCAGAATTAATCATGTTTCAAATGTTCTTTTTGTCTTCAACTGAAAGTAACAGGACAGACCATGAACCATACAGCCTGGTGAGTATCTGCCAAATGACAGGAACAGTGAAAACATACAAAATGCTATCAAACTGGAATAGATGACCTCATGTCTGAAAAACATTAAAAAAATACAACCCTTAGTATGAAAGTAGAGGTGAGATTTTTCATCATTTAAGTTTCATTTTTTTGTCAAAGCACTTACAAAGAAAATAATTTTATATTTATGAAATGCTAGTGTTGCATATTCTTGTAGAGATTATCTATTTCAATTTTATATAATGGATATTTAAATTCTTAGTATTTTTACAAAGTAGAATAGGGCAGTCTTTTTGATCAACAACATTCCATTTGCTTCTTAAAAATTTAGACAAAGTTCCTAGTGCATTTTACTAAGCTTTACCTTTGGTGTTAAGCAGTGACTTTTTAGATTTCCCTTTTAAACAATTTCTGGAGTGAAGATTCTTTGGCTTTGGGGGACTATGCTATCTAACGACAGTCAAACATCCTGTCTTTTTTTTTCTTAAAGAAAAATATAAGCCTACTATTAAATACCATAAGAGACAGATTTCAGAATCAGACAGATGCAATATGCAGGCTTCTGTAATGAAATCGCCAACAGCTGAATTCTCACTTACCTGGACACCTTCACCTCTCCACTCACTGGAGCAACATCAAGGTGCCTTATTGTAAGTGAAAACCAGGCCTTGTTTGTTTTGGCTAATCTGAGTACTGAGTGTGGCCTGAACATCTTAACCATACAAAAGAATCAGCTGTGCCAGCAGGAACGTTGCCACGGTGGCTATTTTACACTACAGCACTTCCTGTACTATTTTATATCTGGAGTCCAAATCTGTTTATGCAAAAGGGTGTTTAAATTACTCTGCTAGAGCACTGCAATTATTGTACTTAGTAAAAAAAAGTCACTAAACAAATACTGTATCTATTGACTGCTCATTTACAGCTTATTTAATTATTTACATAATTTTAGGACACATTAACCTAAACCATAAGTAGAATTAGCTTTTTGCCTTACCATAAAGTACAAATTAGAAGTTAAAAATGTTTAAGAAATCTGATAATATTTACACACGTTCAGCTTAAGTTATGGTTGCTCACATTGTATGTTCTATGTACACATAGCAAAATGTTTTGATCACTACTGATATAGTATTGTACCCTGGCCATCCCACCCTAGATAATTTTCTAGAAATAGTTACTATTTTTGCCTTTTTTTTTCTTGGTTCCCTAAGGAATTTGTTGGTTTTGAAAACTTACTAGTGGACAATGCTGTTATAAAAAGAGAGAGAAGAAATAGGCAAGCAATGTGAGGACTAGTCTAATTCCAGATGCAAGGAGGTACAGTACTATCATCATGTCAAACGGTGCAATACTCCAGACGAATCATAAGCATTGATCTGCTGATATAGAAATGCCCAGTTACCCTGTAGAGTTAGTTGTTTGGTTTTTTCCTAAATACATTACTCTTTTTTTTCTCAAAAATATATTCATACACTGGTTGATGATAGAAACAAAACTATTATTAGCTTATTCCTTTAACACACCAACATGTGAATGTGTGTGCATATATATATATATATACTCAGCACGTGTATATATACACACATATGTCCATACAGACATTTGGGGGTACGTCCATATGCACATACAGTTGGAAAATATTTCACATCTGTTCACTTATGTTTAGCACTGTGTTAGAGGATTGGAACACAGTCTAATATTTATAGTGAAAATAAATTGAGGTTTAATTTGAATGCATGTCTTTCTGAAATAAATAGGATATTTTCCCCAGGTATAAGACCACCACCTATTTTCTCTATGCATTGTGCTTTTTGTACCTTACAGATTTTATGTCTTTTTTTGTTAGAATGTAAGAACTCTCTGAAGAACTCTGCTGTTATCTAGGACTTTTGCTTTCCTCCCCTGGGAATGAGAAAAGAAATGGTCACAATGTCATTGCTTGAGTCTTTCTTCCCAGTCATTGAACTGCGATAGGATAGAAACATAACATTCCTTATGCAAACACAGAATTATGTTGCATGAATTCTCAGTTCTGAAAATGTGTATCATACTTACTAGCAGTCATGTACAGTATATATTTACAGATTGATCTCAAAGATTTCATTAAAACTGTGCCATGTTATAGTCATAATTCCCCCATGAATTTCGCAAAGATGAAAAACACCTTAATTGCTGGCTATTATGTCTAATAGAACAATAAAATGTGCAACTATAATTATATTACAAGTTTTATCTAAATTATTAACTTTGCTATTTTGTTTATTGAAACCAACAACAATTAACATGATTAAAAAGATCTAGAATACTTATTTTCGGTCAATTCTAAAGTAAAAGCAAATTTATTCTAGTTTACCTGGAGGGTAGCACACATAGCAAACCCCATATCTCATGTCTGTTGGCATCATTTCCCACTTTCACTCAAGTATCTCAGGAGTAAGTGCTTACCTGGGGCTCGAGTTATGCTTTTTCCTTGATAGTGCCTCACCAGCCTTTCTCACCCCCATCTTTTTATATCACAGTGTTAAGCCTTAGTACAAAATGGTAGAATCTTTCTCTTTCACTAATTTTATACATCACATTAATAGCCAGAAGAACATAGTAAAAGTGCTCCTTCCCCACAGATAATTTATCTTTCCTAGTGACGCCTGAGCAGAAACCAAACATTTTCTTTCACTCTCTGAATAGCAATATCAGAGAGTATTATGGCTTGTACTGTAGCTTCAGAGAAGTGAATGTGCAGTTCCAGGATTCGATCTCTGTGATTTTTGTAATAGCTGAAGCAGTTACCAATGCAGAGAGTCAACATATTCCCTGTAAGGTTTTATATTTGATGTGTATCAACCACAGAAAGGCTGTGAGCTCCCTGCAGTCACACTCTGCTTCTGTGAAACAATAAAAGGAGCTGTCAGCAATTTCTGAAATGAAAGAAAAGCTTGTACAGAAGAATACCATAAGACTGCTTTCATTTAGGATAATTAATATAATTTTTAAAGAACAGACTTTGAAGAGAAATACTGAATTTTGATATGCTCCATTTCTTAAAATTGGGAAAAAAATCCAACATAACTCATACCTGTCAGCTGAAATCCCAAGTGCATCCACAAAGGTTATTGCGTTATGCATGAAATGCAGTCACAAATTAAGTATGTGAACAAAGAGCAAAATTTTGATTTGGAAAGTTAATCACATGAGGAAAACCCATCTCTACATATTGCAGAGTCTGAGCCTGGAGGCAGTGTGTGAATGTACACAACTTCCTGGCAGGTAGAGTGTATTGCAAATCCCACCCCAGGCTCCGAAAATATCCTCTCTTATTTAAACCAGAAATAAGAATATAAAGTGCTCAAAAAAAAAAAAAAAAAGTCAGAATATTTGCCTATGCGTTCCCAGAACTATTCTCCTCCTATTAGTGTCATTCACTGTCAAATGGTGGGGGGAAACCAAATATAAAACTACAGAAACTTGTAAGAAAATCACTCTTTTGAGGAACAAAAAAATTAAAAAATATATTTTATGAAAAATATTCTAAAGAATTTTTTTAGTACCCTGAAAAAAACCACTTATACTGTCTAGTCTCTTTCAAAAATTTGTACACAGATGAGAGGTAGTATGGATTCAACAGATGTGGCTTTTGCTTCTTGAAACTTTGTGTCAAACAATATTGGGGATGTGATCTAGTAAAAGCCATCAAGAATTTTTACTTTTTTTACAGTTCTTGTAACTGCTGTTTTCATTACAAGAAGAGTTCCACAGTGGAATATGTAACAAAATTTTTTGTCTAATTTTTTTTTCTATTCTGTTTTGCTATTTTGTAAAAATAAAGCTCAATGGAATGAAAAAAAACCCTCAACCTTTTAATTCAAGATGGTTCCCAAAGAAAAACTGAAATGTTCTAGCTTTTCAATGGAAATCACCCTAAAGCAGGAAACATTCAAGAGTGTACTTAAACTCTTAAAGTGATTGCTAGAAATTTCTTTCCTTTAGAACAGTGCATTAAGGAAAACAAAAAGTGAAATGGTATTGCCTAATCCAGACTGAGAAAACACCCTGTCAGTACCTCTTGTACAGAAATACATATGCTCAGATTTTGATTGCTGAAAGAGGCACAGAACCTTTAGCTAACAGCAGGAAGCATAATGCTGGAAAGATGAAAACCTCGAAGAAATCACACAGCTCCACACGACTATTTCAGACTAAGGTGTGTACAACTGACAACATTCATCTGCACTGTGTATATACATATATATATATACATATATATATATATACACACACACCCTCACTTTTATATATATGCCTCCTGTCTCCTTGCCCCTGCACTTTGTAATTGCTCTCTCACTCTCCCTGCCCTAGAGAAAGGCAGGGCACCACTGGCTTCCTTCAGCCATCTACAGAATTACTATTTGGGCAATCAATTTTGGCACTTTGGAAAGATTCCCTTTCCTCAGCATAACCCAGCAGCATCTACCCATTCAGTGCTGATGCATTTTTATACTGTCCCTACATTCCTCTATCGATCCCAAACACAGTCATTGTGGCTGAGCATATGTTCTCTCTTTAAAATACAAACAAACTAGTGCTTCTTGCTTCAGCTTCTGTGCAAACACCCAACCCCAATATTATCAGTCAAAGGTTCAGTTCTTTCAATAAATAAAAGGAAATACCTGAATATGGTTGGGAAACCTCTGACCATCATCATCTTGGAAAGATGATAGGCACTACTTGTTTTCAAGTTTACACATTTAAAAAGTAAAGTGTATGTGTTTCATAAGCATGTAACTTAGTGCACTCTCTTAAGTGTATATGCATGCCTTGGATATGTACTTTCCCTAGAATGGCATGTACTGCTTTTGAAATTAAAACTTGTTTCTCAAATGCTGCTCTATAATTTGTATCACTAAACTCAAATGGCCATTGGAAAAAAAAAAATAGCGAGGGACAATGAGACAGAAGTGATTTTCAAAATGCAATTTGCCTTTACACTCATAATGCACTTATATTTTGATAAGGGGATATGTCCATACTGCAACTTAACATATATATGGTTTAGCAGATACAACCAAAATGTTATAAAAACAGACCATAGAGTGGGCCAGCAACTAAGGTGTTTTAAAATAACTTTTTGTCCTGAATAGAATTTTTCCAAGTCCCACTTTTGGCTGTACAACTGATTTGAAGAGAAATCCAGTTCTTTCTTCCTGCGTGGCTTTGTTTCTTAGTTCACATAGTAAAGCCAATAGACAATATTGAAGAAGGAAAAAACAACAGGGAAGAATATGCGAGACCATCGATCTATGGCATTGACATCAGTCAAGTCAGGGATGGTGATTTTCAGCTGGGACGCGCGTCGCCGTAGCCGGCTCTTCTTCTGTGCCACGTGTCGCTCCAGGGCGTTGCGGCCGAAGCTGTGCCTGGGCAAGCCGGCTTTGCGGTACTGGATGCTCGAAGTGTCATAGGCCAGCATTGTGCTCCTAGGGTCCCCAAGCCCCATCACAGCCTCGGAGGCAGCCATCTCGTTTTTAATTTCGAGCGTGCTCAACAGTATGTTTTCATGTGGATCCATCTGTAAAAAATAAGACAGCAGATTCAGCAGGAGGGAAAGGAAGCCCAGTCAGTTGCAAACTGAAGCCATGCTGGTAAGGGCTGTATCTAACATTACTAATTGATTGGATGTCAGCCTGAAAGACTCTAAGCTTAGCTGTGATTATATTTATTAACATTTATTCCTGCCCCCAAGGAGAAATAGGACCAGCAGAGTATAATGCAATAAATGGTATTTCCCTAGACCCGATGCTCAGCAAGCACAAGCAATACCTGGGAGCAGAGAACACACTCAGCTCCTGAAAGTGAGATTCTGTCACTGAGTAGGATATCTGGGGAAAATATTGAAATTTTCAGGGGTTTTGGAAGGAAATCAAATGGAAAAGGATTTGCTTTGTTTTGGTTTTTCTTCTTTCAAATGAAAGCTTTGGCTCTGACATAAACTTCCATTATTCACGAGGTCTCTCTGCCTCTATGAATGAGGTACAGAGAACTGCACAAGAGAATGCACATTTTAGGTCCCCATATTCCAAACAGGAGTGCTGGTTACTTGGGGAAAGGCAATGGCAGAGTCTGACTATAGCTATGTGGAAACTCCATGCTCCAGTACTAATAAATTTCTTCAATACAGTGCATGCTGTAATAGCATGCTGCTGTAATAGCAGAGATCTGCAATTTCAAGCAAGGAAAAAAGATAAGCAGAATGTAATCACATCAAATGTACATTGAACAGTTGTTTCAATGGGTAGATTTAGGTACTATGCATTCTTTAAATGCAATTCAGTGAAAAAAAAATCTTAAAGCAATATTGTAGAGAAACCCCTTAGACAATCAAGAGGATTTCAAAGATAAAGAACTAAGTTCCACTCTTAGGCAATCTAGAGAAGATCTGAACTGTGAAAGGAGATTTAAAAAAGAATCCATTTATAGAAAACAAAAGTTATTTAGAAAGTTCTAATTCTTCTCAGCCTTTTCTCTAAGCATGTATTTTGAATTGTGTGATAACAGATTATAATTAACTAAAAGTTCTTAAAAACAATAATAGCTAATGAGAAGCTAATTAATTACACTGAATTAGTGATGGTAGTGCAGATATAATCTGGGCCAATTTAGAGAAAAAACTGTCCCAGAGCTCCTTCAAGAAAAACTCAGCCACGTTATTCATTTATCATGTATAGAATATATTCTATGGTTATTACTCAAAGGACAAAAACTGTGACATTTGTGGATTTCTAAACAATATAACAGGGTATTCGTATATCCTGTCATATTTAGAAACTAGCTGTCAGCAGCAGGTACCTCCCTGCAGTGGTACCTCCCAGTGCAGACTGTATTTGCCATTATTAAACCCCCTATGTAATATTTACCATGGCAAGATGAGAGAACTGGGTTTAAACCAGTTGCTTTTTAGTAGCACTCCCTGCCCAGTGTTCTGAACTGCAAAGTCAGACACTCACAAAGGTACTTTGGACCTACTGAAACACTGTTATTTGAGTGATTACATCTGTTCAAGTGATGCACAAAACCTAGTGTTGCTGAGATGACAGATTTCCCTCTCTGTCACTTTTTCCCCCCAATCTGTGTGAGTTTGCACCCCTCTAGTTTCATTATATTTTAATTATAAATCAAATGTCATGACTTAATGTGAAACAGACAAAATCTTTCTTTTTTGTTAGCTTTTCATGAAAGCCATGTGAAATTTATGAAATTCCTAATGTGGGAAGTCAATCTTTACTTGAAAAACACTAGAAAAATGTGGAAGTTGAGCTGGAACTCAAGAAAAATTCCTTTAAGAGCTCTGTAGCATGATCTTGAGCATAGTGAGGGAACACTGCTTCTATCCAGGAAGGTCATCAAATCAGTTCTCATCTGCATTGGACAAGTAATAGCAGTATTCTACTATTGTAATTCTAACAAAAGCATATATCTGCAAAAGTTTTCAAATTGATCTGTGAAACTTCTCAAGACTGATTTGAAACATTATTTTCTAATCAGTGTATTTATTTGGAAAATTATTTTGTGATTTTGGGAGTAAAACGAAAGTGGACTCATTTTTGTTATTAGATCTCAGACCAATCATAAGACTCTCAGGGTCCTACAAATAAAACAATTAATTACAGGCACTTGGCATTCTTTGATCCCAAAATGTCTAAAATCACAAGAGGTAAGTTTCCTACATGAGGGGTGCAAAGTCATTTGGAAATGACATTTCTGTATTTTCATATAACCTCAAGAAAAGAAGTTTTAGTTCCAGTGACATCAGGGGAAGTTGGATGTAACATCCACTAATATAATGGGTTTACCCTTTAGCCCAGAGCCTGGGTTATTTTCACCTCAATGTTGTGCATTCTAGGATACTATTTTTGAAAAGATTTTAGTGCCAACATTTTTTTTCACATCTTAAATCTTCTTAGGATGAATCTACTTTAAGCATTTTATCCTTTTGATCTGCAATGATATTAGAAATTTGAGTGCTCTTTACATATTTGCATACATTCTGTGCAACACACATGCAAGAAAGGCTATTTTAGTCTGCCAGAGTTAGACACAGACATGTTTTAGCAACATGATATCACTCCAGTCAACTTTTTTTCTTAATGCAGCAAAATGCTGCAGATGTCTATAATCTTAGAAGCAGTTAGTAAGATTAGTGATGCTGGGCAGAAAAAACATTAAGCAATATTCTAAACTATCTTCTAGAGAAAAATGTCTTCTTCTGTACATATCACACTCATATGAGAGTTGAAGCACAGCATTTTTCAATATTCCAAGACTTTTTCAGAAGGAATAATGCAAAATACAGTACATATTAGAGATGGGTGAACCTTCAAGTGTTACAATACCCAGATAAACATCACAAAGGTCAGCTCTTCCTTGAGCAGTAATTTGACCCTCCTTCATCTGGAATAATGAACTGACCATAAGAATAAATGCATTTTCTCATGATATTTTGAATTTCCAACCTGAGGGAAGAGGGAGGGAGAGAAGGAAAGGGAAGAAGGAGGGGAAGGAAGGAAGGAGGGAAGGAGGGAAGGAAGGAGGGAAGGAAGGAGGGAAGGAGGGAAGGAAGGAAGGAAGGAAGGAAGGAAGGAAGGAAGGAAGGAAGGAAGGAAGGAAGGAAGGAAGGAAGGAAGGAAGGAAGGAAGGAAGGAAGGAAGGAAGGAAGGAAGGAAGGAAGGAAGGAAGGAAGGAAGGAAGGAAGGAAGGAAGGAAGGAAGGAAGGAAGGAAGGAAGGAAGGAAGGAAGGAAGGAAGGAAGGAAGGAAGGAAGGAAGGAAGGAAGGAAGGAAGGAAGGAAGGAAGGAAGGAAGGAAGGAAGGAAGGAAGGAAGGAAGGAAGGAAGGAAGGAAGGAAGGAAGGAAGGAAGGAAGGAAGGAAGGAAGGAAGGAAGGAAGGAAGGAAGGGAGGGAGAGAGGGAGGGAGGGAGGGAGGGAGGGAGGGAGGGAGGGAGGGAGGGAGGGAGGGAGGGAGGGAGAGAGGGAGGGAGGGAGAGAGGGAGGGAGGGAGAGAGGGAGGGAGGGAGGGAATCTAACTCTTCAACCTAGGTCAAAAGATTCCCTGTCAGATTAGAGAGAGCTGGGACTGTTTTTTCCACCAAGTAGATTCACCCAACTCTAAGTAAAACATGCTTTTGTAACAAAGTGATGCCTGAGATAGAATGACAGTGAACTACATTTATTGTAAACAGCACCACCCATTCAAAAGGATCCCAAAGCGCTTTACAAGCATTAGAAAGAAGAACCACTTCACTTCCCAGTGAAGCACAATCACCTCTGAGGTGAAATGTGGTGACTGACAGTGCAGAACAACACACTTTATTTTAGTAGAAGAAATGGAGAAT
The DNA here is from genome assembly GCF_024509145.1 of Vidua macroura. Classification (NCBI taxonomy): domain Eukaryota; kingdom Metazoa; phylum Chordata; class Aves; order Passeriformes; family Viduidae; genus Vidua; species Vidua macroura. Next base: position 7,671,255 of record NC_071585.1, on the reverse strand, counting down.
GTTGTAGCCAATTAAAACTATGGGGTGGGTGAGTGGTGGTGGGGAATGCTGGGTAAGCAGAACAGTTACATAAATTGATATTTGGCCAGGTGCTTGGGGTTGAGATGAACACGCTATAAAAAAGTGCCATGGGATCTTTAATGACCATAACCGGTCAAGACCTGAATTTTACGTCTCTGAGGATAAAAACATTAGAAAACAATGAAAGATACCTTTGTTGAATACATTTCTGGACAATGATATGTGCCAATTATTCTTCTGTCCTGTAAGTTAATAAAATCAAGACCAGTTTCCTTAGAGATAAGGCAGCTATTATCTTTCATTTAAAATTAAAGCACTATAGGATAATAGTAGGACAAGTAATTAAAATATATAGGGACCTCTAAGCCAACAATTAGCATAGATACATTCTGGCTTCAGAGGTACTATTACTGCCTTGCTGTGCTCCTCAAGGTAACATAATGTTGTGATGTAAATGTATTTTTTCCAACTGGTCATTTGACCAAGGAAGATATGATGATATGAAAACAATTATTAAAATTATTCTGGGAAGGGGAAAGTAAGTGTAAAAGTGGTTTCAAAAGGAGGTGGAGGAAGATTAAAAAGATCTCTTGGTGCTGAAGGATTGTTCAACCATAGAACTAGACTCTTTATGGTGAACAGGAGAGTTCAAACTTAATGGAGAAATTCCCAGGACGAGAAAGGAAGGGAGGATGAAGATGAAGAAAAAGCAGCAGCAAGTACTATGGAAATAAAAGGTGAAGGCAGAAGTGGAGGAGAAATGACCAGAGCTCAGCAAACATGCAAGACACCAGGGTTTTTATAAATCAATCTTAAATGTGAATGACAAAATAGATGATGCAAATGATTCATTTATAGGTCCAGGTCAAATGGACTCTGAAGCCTTGAAAGCAGCCATGATTTTTTTGATGGTCTCAAACAAGGGGAATACAGAGGAAAGCATAGAATTGTTACCATTATATATTCTTCCTGATACCTAGAAACTCCAAAATGATGGCTTTCTTGAGGAATTCCTCTTACAATAATACATTAGCAACTGTTAAATACAAGGAAATTACAACTCCCACACACATTCATTAGGAATCCTCCAAGGATGACCAGACCTCTGAAATTATTAACTTTCAGTAAATCAGTTCCTTGGTGATTATGGTCTGCTCTTCTGCCAAACATAGCTTTAAAATACAAGAGAAATTTATACTGATGGATCAAAAAGATACAACATTGACACTTCTCCTTTCTCATACACTGTTCATTTTTACCTGTAACCTTCAACTACAGGCAGGAACTGATGGCTCATTTTATGGTAGAGTGGCTCAGAAACTGTTTGTATAAAACAGACAGTAGGGATGGAATTCCTGATAGAAAAACTCTTTGAAACAAAATACTTGCAAATTCAAAAGAAATGTCTTTTTGCTAAGTAGAGCTGCCATTAAACCAAAACAAAATCTGGCGAGCTAAAAGTCTAAGCTGGAAGTACCCAGACTATTATAAAGATTAAAACCTGAAATTTAGCCGTTATATGTCCCGTGAAGTGACATTTGTAAGAAATGAAGACAGAAATAAAGATCCCTTTCTCAATGAAGACTTACATGACATGTCTAGATATATAATTTAATTTGCCATAGATGAAAACCTTACTATCTATAGAAGAGTTTCCCACCTCTTAAAAGCTGAGGTTTGCTTGGAAAACCAGTAAGATTCCATTGCTGACTAGTCACAGGGGCTCTAGCAAGATCAGATGAAATTATGACATGCACTTTATGTGTGATAGGGATCTTCCACCTCATCAGGAAGGTCTGACTTATGGAATGGGAACCACTGAGCTCTGGGATAGCCCTGAGTACACAGGCAATGTGTGGGAGGTAGATAGCTCTGTGTAAGCTGGGTTCACTCTGGATGAAAAAACAATTAATGATTTTCAATGGGCACCTGCCTAAAGCTATAATGGTATTTTTGACATGATAAGCCAGTCTGCTGAAATAAAGCTATAGAAATTTATAAGACACAAATGCCTAATATTTCAAAATATCCATATGTGAAACAATGTCTTTAACAACGCAAGAAACACTGCATTTCCATTGTCTGTGCAAAACTCAGTTTACTGCCAGTATTGCAGTTAATGTATATGAAACCAGGCTAGCATGCATTGTTATACACCTAAAATTCGGATCAGGGTGTAAAGAATGCAGTTAGAGGACAGTAATGGGGTAGACTTGTAATTTCAGATTGCTTCACATGGTTTCAGATCAGAAAATTCAGAGAAACTCTGCAAATTACAGAAGGATTTTCTTCAGGTTTTTGACCTTTCAAAGACTAAAAAGCTAAGCACACTCTGCCCCCACAAGAAACCTGTAAGAGTTAAAAAAAAAAGAGGGTGAGGAAAAAAGACGAGATCTGAACATGGAGCTTTAACATTGCTCTAAATAATTGTAAATCAATTTCTAGACATCCATTTTTACTTTCTGATATATGTGACTTCTTGATCATTATCTTTAGTAACGCATCAATAACTTAGTTGCAAGTATTGCAGGATTCTGGGAAATGGTTGAAAATATAACTTCCTGTTGGTATGCATTACTTCAGCATGGGATTCTGTATTTAAGACACTGAAGAATGAGTGCCCAGATGAAATGTGAGAGACTAAAGCAGCATTGCTTTGATGGCTTTTGAATAAAAACCCATGAAATATAAACTTGTTCAAACCTCTGCACAGAATCCAATAAGCTTGAAGTTTATATCAATGTCTTCTCAAATATAATTTTCAGCAACACTTTTTTACTACTGAGACATTTGGGAGGAAGCACAGGAAGGTGATCTGGAACAGAAGATTTCTGGGGTAGCAATTAACAACAGCTTAAATCCTACTGTTTCACAAAAACCAAGGCATTGGGCAGTCCAGATTCTTAGTAATACTACTCTGATGAAATATCATCCCATTTACAAGTATGCAATTAATTTTTGTGAAGATAATATAAATGAAGAATACATCTGCAAGAACCTGCATCATAAGCTGCTCACTTCCATCTGTGACAAATAAAATCATATTTTCATCAAGCCTTCATAACAATCATAAGTCTCCCATTATGCTGTCTTACAAAATACAATTTAGTAGATATATCAAGCATCAAAAATCTACTATAGAAACAGAGCAAAATTGGTTATATACTAAAGTGTCATGAAAGAGAAAAAAATGCATCGAACAGATAATTATCACCACAACTGGCAAAATTTCTAGGGTATAATTTGGATATAGTTATGGTTTTGAAATATGAACTAGATGGTAAAAATAAGGTTGTTAAGTTGCTCCTCTAGAGCAGCTTCTGTAAAATATACTAAAGATGTAATTTTTCTTGTTTGAAGCCAATTATAATGTGCAAAGAACTACACAGCACATCCTTGTCATGAGAGTGGGTGGACTGAATGGCAGTCTACCAGTTTCATCCTTCTGACCATGATATACTCACTTGTCAACAGATTTAGGCTTGTAGTTTTGGGGAACACATAATTCTTGGGCCCAGGCCAAAGACAAATATGTTCAGAGACAGCAAGAAGTCCAAGGATAAAACTCTGGAGAGAAACTGCAACTAATTCAACAACAAGAACAAAACTAAAAGAATATTCCTGAGATCTTTTTATGGAAAAATCACTGAGAAGATTTTGTTACAAAGAAAAGAAAGATGAATTTCTAACATTTTATAATGAATGTCCAAATAAAAAAAAGATCCAGAAAAGTATTTAATATGATCAGTTCATTGCTGATTTAGAAGCCTAAAACAGAGACAGTTCCACAGCTATAGATACTGCAAGGCTCAGAGGACTAGTCCTGAAAATATTAAAATGAAAAGTCTTCTGCTTTAAAATTATGGGAAAAAAAAACCCAAAATGTTCCTGCATGATTTACTTCTACACTGACGGTCTCGTTTTTTTTGGGGAGAATCTAACATTTTGTCATTTATTTCAAAATGAGCAACAAGAATGAAGAAACTTTCTCACCAAGATATGGTTAGTAATTTAAAATCTGTTTCTGAGTAAATTTCTGTATATGCAAAATATATACCAATATTATGTAGTATTTTAAAAATTGTATTATACTTTAATTGTTTTTGTGTATGCATTAATTCTAGGAAAAATAAAAACTAGATTATAGTTTTCTTCATGATGTGATGTCTTTCTGTGTCTGTACATTTCAATTGAACTTGAGTTCAGTTAGTTAAACATATTATACTTTGAATACTTATAAAATACATGGATAGAAAGTGGTCAAAAAAACCCATTACATGAAAAAAAATCATATTGATTTAGGCTCTGTGACCTGTACTGTTGCATCCTTCAGGTCACAAGTTTCTGACAACCACATTACCAGAATGCAGAACTGGTTTTGAGAACATGAGCAAGGACAGGTATGTAGAGCTTTTTGCACACAGCTGTAAGATGTACTGAGTTTAGGGAGAAGTCTTGACAATTTTTACATGGGGAAGAAAACTATATTAAACTCTCTAAACACTTAAAAGAGGAATGGAGACAAGAATGAAAAAGGACATAGAAACCATGTTGTAGTACAACCTTTTATAATTGCAGAAGTATTCTTAAAACTAGCTTCTAAGGAGTAAAAAAGATACATTCACATATTGACATATATTTTCTCTATATACGTATTTGAGTTTAGGCATAATCCTACCTGATGTTTTCCTAAGTTACACAAAACTAACTCCTGGTGTCTTTCTTTCTTCATATGCATAATTCTGGGAAAGCAGTAGAACCCAAAAGAATTTGTAACTAAGTGAATTTACCAAGAAACATACATCTTCATAGGCCAGCTTGACTGTTTCACTAAATTTAACAGATGTGTAAGCAACACAAACCCTAACATGCTTTAAAAAATAAAAAAGTAAGTATTCAGTTTCTGTGTGTCTAAATGGATGCCTCTAAATGCATCCATTTAAATCTAAATGGATTGAGTCTTTAGAATTTGTTGTCATACAAATAAAGAGACTGATAGTTGCTGTAACAACATTATAATAATACTTTTACTACTTAGTGACATCCAAGTGTACATAATCCAGTGATCTCAAAATTCATGAGTACAGCTAGGTTACCTTCTCCAGCACATACTACTTGCAGTTCCAACTTATGTTTTGGATAGAAATTTGCCAACTCCTGGCTGCTGAATTAAACCTTGACAAACTCTTTAGAGCTGTTGTGTTTCAGGAAATCAATTCACCAAATTCCCTACCAGACTCACCTTCTGGACTGCAGCTACATACATTTCTTCTACTTCACTGTAAATAATTTGTCTTTTTTGTGTCTTATTTCTTCACAACTTGATCTAATGACCTAAACTGCACAAAGAGATTCTTTTATGAACTAAAAATTGTGTTCTGCTCAGGGTCACAGGCTGTAGATGCAGTACAAAAGCAAAAGGGAGAATGTGCTTTAAACAAGTGTACAGGCACTGGTCTTACATTAATTAAATATGGCATTCAAAGGAGTGCAACTGGAGAAAAAAAGCCTCATCCAGTTGACTTGACCTTTGTTCAGATGTCATGTGGAATACCAGCACAGATCGTGGAAAATCACCTTCTGACTGCTTTTGCAAAGTGCTGTGAGCTAAAACTAGAACCTCCTCAAATTTCACTCCTATCCAAGCTCTGGTTTGATAAAACACGAAGAGGCTGGCCAGACACCCTGTGCATTGCTGACTGTTCCATATGCAAGTTGTTCCCTGAGAATGTATGAATGGAAATTTAGGAGAAAAGCTAAGCTTTTATAATCCATGCCTACTGTGTTACATGGACTTCAATAAACTGTGTAAGGAATACCTTCTGATCCTGGATCAACAATCAGTCCTCGTGCAGTGTTACCTGTACTGCAAATGAAAGGAAAACTCTCCTTGGAGAGAAAGAGGATGAGTTCTTTCACTGACATCTGGACAGTGGCAGCATTAGCCACAGCAATATAGAGCAGTAAGGATTTGAGACCGAAATTTTAAGAGCTTCCTGTTGCCTTAAGTGTTTTAATATCCTGTTCAGTTTATTAACTGAGTCTGTGCCTATAACCATTTGAAAAATCCTATTTTTACCAAAAGCTTTTACATCTTGTAAACATGTTATATATGCTTACTCATGTTTTATACTCTAGTCCATAGGGTATAAAGTGCCATTCTATGTAATAAGTACTGACTGGTTTTAGGTAACTTTGCAATAGTTTCTTCTCCCTGAAGATGCATTATATGATTTCTTCAGATAGAAATGAACAAATATTGCTATGAACTGAAAAGGCCAGCGGCAAGCCAGCAGTAAATCAGTGGGGAAATAAAGGCATTAGCCAAGCCTAATTGTTTTGGAGCATTGCTATGGAGCAAGGTCTATTATCTCGGGCCTACAGCCCTGCTAATGCATCTTCACACCAGAGCCTGAAAATTGAAGAGTGACCTTGTCTGTTTGCAGTGCACTGAAAGCCATCACAAACTGCAAAAAGCCACAGGTACAGATCAGTGCATTCCCTTTGGCTCAGGTTAACACACTCCTTCATCTAATTCACCCCTCCTTTTCTAGAGACATCTATTGATATGACAGATTAAAAAAAAAAAAAAATACTAGGCTCTTCCAGTTATTCTCTAGTAAAGTGGTAAAAAGAAGTTTGGAAGCTGTCATGGGAAATGTCAGGTATCACACCAGCACGTGAACTGACTGTGCTGCCATCTCCAAGTGTGCTGCTGTAACAGAGGACATTTCTGGCACAGTGGACTAGAAAGTTCTCAGTCTCCCTGCTCCTAGAGCACCCATACATTAGACAGTGAATCTGAAAGAGGGCATCTGGGGAAGGAGGATGCTGTGGGAGCTCCATTTCCTTGCTAGATTACAAACTGCCAGCCTACCAGTTACATAGTTGAAATAATTAAGTGTAATCACTTGTGAAACAGGTGATTGTATGCTCTTATTTCTCTCAAAGCTCTGATAATGCAATGGAGCTCTCTAAGAGTGAAAAATCTGAGGAAAACTACTTAACTAGTCCAGCAAAACTTCATCAGACTCTTTTCTTTAGTCAAAATGATGTAGGAAAAAAATAGCAGCTGAGACAACTTGAAAGGGAAGAACGTTACCAAGTGTTTCTGAGGGCAGGTTAAACTTCCATTTGTTGTTGGCTTGCCATCTCACCTCCTTTAGTAGCCCTGTGCTAATCCAGATATAACAACAATGGGCAGGAGGGCAATGAATTGCAGATACTTGTATTTGTTTAAACTTTCTTAGCTTCCTAAGCCCTTCATTAATTTTTTGAGAACACTTCTATGGTATTCAAATCTATTAAGATGTGTTTAAACTCATGATCATATTGACATTCCATGTTCTTGGTACCCAGATTTTGGATGGAAAAATGCCATTAGTCTGACAGTTTCCCTTGTTCATGATTTGCACTATGAGCAGCAATGCCCTGTCCCTTTCAGGTGTGCTGACTGAATACCTTATGTAATAGAAAGAGGTCTGAGTAAAGAATTACTCATTGTTTTAAAAATACACTCAGTATATTTAAAAAGGAACCTTATCTAAACATGCAGAGGTTAGCAATGTCACTTCACATTTATTTACAGAAAATGACTGAATAAATCTGCATAAACAGTTTTACAAAGCATTGCATAATATGCTGACATTTTTCCCCTCTTTCCCAGAGGGAAATTGCTCTGTTACTGCTCACAATAACAGAGTACGATTGCAAAATTAAAGGTACTTTTATTTATGTAACTTATGTTATCTTGTACTTCAGGTATATTGCCTGTGCATTGGAGCATTCTCTGTGCTTTAAACTAAGTTGGAAACATGTATGTTTTTAATGATTACTGCAGCTGCCTCCAAACTAAAAACACATTTAGTGATGTATTTACATGTATTTTATGTTATACAAAACATAATGCTGCTTCTGTGAAGTGGCAAATCAAATTATTGAAAGAATGTAGCTAAGAAATTCTATATAAGGAATGTTAATTTGCAATAATTAACTCTTATAAACCTAGATGATTTAACTAAAAATAAAAAAATTAAATTATTTAGAAATAACTTAAACACTACCTGAATGACATACAGGTAGGAATTAGAAAGACTAGAAATGGAAGGAAGGTGCACCAAACCATTATGTGGTAATGCCTCTGTAAGGTTTGATATCTGAGTTGAAAAAAGGAAGTATCATATCCTGTAGGTAATATCCTGGTGAGGCAACAATAGTGATGTTGAAGAAAAGACTGACCAGGACCTCCTTAAAGAGACAGATCCTAAAGAGCTCTTCCTTTAATAAGAGCCTTCCTCCCAGTACTCACAACAAGTATCATCTCTGCTGCCTCTGATGCTATGGAAGAGGATGGCACAGAGCTGCTCTTCCATGGGAATCGCCTCTTGTCAAACAGAGGCCATACAGATGGCAAGAAACACTTTTTTACAGAGGAAGAAGAGTCAGCCTTTCATTTACCATGGTGTTTAAAGTGCCAGTCCTGGTTTTACCACGCTAATGCAGGTTTTTTGATCTATCCAGAAAAACAAATAGAGATTTAATTGATATTGAAAAGCATTTTCACCCTACTTATGCCTCAAGAGTAGTCAATTCATGTACATAGTAGTGTGGATCAAATGAGTCAGATGAGCAACTGTAGAAAAACCAGCAGGAGAATCCAATACATGTAACAGCAGCTTATGCAGTGGGTGTACAGGAAATTTAGCAACACAGGAAAACATATGGAAAATATAGAACTTGGCAGGTGATCAGACAGCAAATGTCTAGAAGATATATCAGACTCATCGCAATGGTCAGCATCAGCAAGCCCATCTAAATCAGAGTCCAAAGATGGAAACAACCAAGGTAAAATTATCAGAAACTACAAATTAAGAGTAAATTTAAAAATTAATCAAAAATAACTTGGCTCCTGGATGCTGGAAAAAATTTAAGGTGAATAAATCAGCTCTGAGAGAGCACCAAGAAACTCATTATCTGAGCTTTCATAACAGAAATGAAACTTATTAAAATGACTGGGGGTCTGCCTAAGAAATCATTTGCAGTTGTACCAGGCTCTATGCTGGAATAGTGGTTAGGCAAATCATCTTGGAGACAAAACCAGACTTCATAGGGACAAAACCTGAAGAGTTATATGACAGCAACTTGTTTCCCTCCCCTAGCCCCCTTCTATCCCAAAAGGAAACAAGAAAAAAAAAAATTACAATGAAAAGCAAAACAGGGTCATAGAGGCTTCTAGACCAGATCTTTCTAGACCATTTTTATGTAGCTACTGAATGAGAAGATATGATTTATGGATTTCAGCAAAGCCTTTGGTACATTATCTTAAAATAGAAGGGCTAACACGTCCCAGACACATGTACAATTACCCACAGGAAGACAGGTGAATGATATTGGGAAGCTAGAGGCTGGAATTTGGCCCTGTATTTTAATGTATCTGTTAATCATTTTGAAGAAGCACAGACAATATTAGCATGAAGATTCATGAAATGCAAAAGGACACTGATGACCATCAACATTCTTGAATACAAAAGTTCATGGAATAAAGAGACATAACAATGGCTTAGAGTATATGAAATTATGACATGCTAGGTTCTCAAGCAGACATAGGTCACTCCCAGTGTAACTATCCTTATGTACACTTGCAGTACTATGCCAATCAGAACAGAAGAGACTAAGAAACTTGAGACTACCAAGGCAAAAAAGGCATTTCAAGACATAAGATGAAAAAATTGGAAAGAGAATTGAGGAAACCATGTGAATGCTATCTCAAATAAATGAAGGATGTCTAGAGTAAGAAAGGAGTGATTTACTTACAAGCAACAATATGATTGTTTACAGAAAGAACAACTAATCTTGACAAGGCAAAAGATGATGAGTTAGACTGAAGGAACAAACTGCTAAATGCAGCTGAGAAGTTTCAAGAGTGAAATGATAATACTCACAGTTGTTTTTATCTGAACTCACTGCAAAGAAAATCAAGCAAGTCCCATAAAATTTAACAAGTCTGTGGCAATGTATCTGCTGGAAACTGAGTCTGAATCTGCCTTGAGTTTTATGTTCTTTAAATTTCTACATAATTTTATTACTCAGATTTCAGTATCCAAGAAGCAAATCAAGACCCAATTCCTTCTCTACCTTTCCATTACTGCAAACAGGATCAACAGTCTTTGAAAATGGAGTATATCTTACGTGATGATTCAGACTAGATATATGGAAGAACTTTTTTAAATAAGAGTGATGAAACAGTGGAAGAGTTTGCTCAGAGAGGTGGTGGATGCCCCATCCCTGGAAACAGGGATCCATGGTCACATTGGATGGCGCCCTGAGCATCTAGCTGAAGATGGCCCTGCTCATTAAAATGAGGTTGGAGTAAGTGACCTTTAAATGTCCTTTCCAATTAAAACTATTCCATGATTAAAAAAAAAAAAACAAAAAAACCAAAAAAACAAACCTCAAACTACCAGATTTTGCATATGATAAGAATATGATATGAAATTTAAAGAAAGATTTGGCCACAGTTTCATCTGGAATAGCCCTGGGGAAGCTCTGCAGCCAGTCAAATGGAGTTCACTCAAGTGGAAAAAACAGGACACCAGAGTCACCTAATCTCCAAGAGATTGCAATGGATTCAGCAGATACCATGGCCATGGGAAAAAAGCTTCCATTGCACACTGTGTTGTAGGCTAGCTAGTATCTTCTGAATAACACTAAGCAAAAATAGAGAGATTACCACTGCCCGTGTCCACACTGGAATCTGTCCATGGAAGAGAATTCAACAGCATAAAGGGAGCATGGATTAACTTCTCCTTTGATTTTGTGGATGAGAGGACTGGTCAGCACTTCTCTCACCACCTTCTGTTGATTGAAAGTTGTATGAGATTGTTACCAAACAAGAGTGCTGGAATTGCAAGAAAACCATTACAGATTTTCTGGTCTATAATGTATAAGCAAAGATGCTGGGCTACAAACAGCAGCTCCAAGAACTATTTATCCACCTCTTCCGCAGTGTCAATGCTGAATGCAGTATCAGAAGTTGTTTTGTGTAGAAGTTTTCATCCTCATGTTTTGAGGTTTCTTCTTCATGGCATCAATGTTCTCTTGTCTAGTATCTGATTCTTATGAATTCATAATATTGCACATAGTGATTCAAGAGGAATCTTGTAATATCACAAAAGAACACTCATGCCTTGTAAAATCAGTCCTTCACTATTGGAGCCTAGTTAAAGATGGAGTGTTTTGTGACTCCATTTCAAAAACATGTTGGTTTTTATGAAAAACTGTTTCTGAACTAATTTCAGCACTTCAGACCCCTTTTTAATTCTTATAAATGAAAATAATTACATAATATTTGTCTCCCTTTAATAGATAAAATATTCAGGTCCATTAAATATTAATATGTTTTCTCGCTGCTGGTCAAACAACACGAGCAGCTGTCAGCTCCTTTCCTTCTCCCCAGAGCAGCCTGTGCAGCAGGACAAGTTCTCTGATCCTCTCCTATTTGATTCCCTGTCTATTGCTTAAAGGATTGCAGACCTGATTACCAGATCAGAGTGGATCTGGATACCAGAGCAGAACTGCCATAGACTGTTAACCATGCTTGCCTAGACCATTAACTGAAAGGCTCACTATGAAAAAAATAAAAATCATATAAGATTGTTCTTTGTGTTCCACAGTATATCTTGTGTCAATCCTGTAAGCTGGTAGAGTTCTGCAACAGTATTGAAATTAATTTACACTGCCTGGTGAATTGGATTAACAAAGCCATTTCAAATTCTTCTTCATGATCAGCAATTTGCCACTGGACTTTGGCTATTCTGTTACACAGCTGAAAGGTCTATTGTATGAACAAGAATGTTGAAAACACCACAGGTGAAGCAAAGCATGCAAAAATATACCTCAGCTATTGGTGTCACTCTGACACCTATGGATCTTAAATTTCCATTGATGTTAGAGGAAAGACTTCAAGTAAATGCAGGTCTAGTCTTGCAAAATTAATTACAGGGTAGTTTATAGCATTTTTAAAGTGAAATTTAATTAAAAAAAAAAAAGAAAAAAGACTTTAACAGTTTAAATAAAAACTAACAGATTTTTTTCATTGCTGAAAAATCCAGTAGAAATAAGAACATGTTCTTCATGAACTTTATAATGTTAAAAGATGATATATGGTAACATAACATAAAATTAAACTTATCATTATGAGCATGCCTTCATTCATTAAAATATCTTTCTCTCCAATAAAAAAAGAAAAAAAAAATGGATGAAATATGAACCATGACCATATAACTCTCCTTCTTAAAAGACTATAAACTATAACCCATAAAATTATTTTGTGCTATCAATATGTGACGGATTTTTGGAATAAGAAGTTCTTCTGTCTGCAGACCCACTATGTGTGTAGAGGTTCTGAACAAACATTAGAAATTTCACTACTAGAGCTGTATGAAACTTAAGTCTCCAATTGACAAATAATCCCTTGTTTTTTTCTAATGCAGATTTCTTTTTTTTTAGATTCTGACTTTGATTTTTTCTCCTTGGACTGTCCTGATGAATTACAACTCAAAGAGCTTCCCCTGATTAAAAAAAAAAAAACAATCCCACAACCTCTCACCCCCTCCAAAAAACCCCCAAACCCCCAAAGATAATTCAACCTTATTTAATTTTCCAACTTTGCATGTGTGTGAAAGTTTATACATTTTAGACTGAGAACATTTTTGCATTCAGCACAGATTTGCCACTGTGTGAAATTCATCCCAAAATGGCCAAAGTGATAAATTACAAGTGCTTTATGATAAGTGCCCCATTTTCATTAAGCATAATGGATACTTTTCCAAGAAGTGTGTATCTTGGCAAATACCTTTTCTGCCTCAATTCTCTATCCCTAGGGGGCCACTTTTAGTTTCAAAATTAAGTACACAGCACATTGATGATTTATTTCTGAGAAGTTCCTCATTTAGTCAATAGTACCCTGGTCCATTAGGCATTGAAAATATGCAAACTTCTCAAACTTTAAACACTTTTGTGGCAAATATTTCTTATCCAGCTCATCTGAAAGATTTATGAAAGCAGGTTAAATTTAGGTTTTAGTTCCAATGTCCCATGCAGCTCTTACTAGAATATACAGCCATCATTTTGGATTTATTCTTTTGGGAACAGGTTGTACATATTCAAGTCTACATCCTGACTAAGAAAACATCTCTCAGTAAAGCTTCACTGACTGCATGCTTTAGAAACAAGTCATTCAGCTTTCCAGGCTGGAGGGCAGCATTCATTGCTGAGGTGGCTAAGTACACTGCTCTGCAGAGCTAAGACAAGGTCATCATAATTCCACTCCACTCATTTTCTACAAGAAATTACATTTTAAAGCACTGTCTGACAGAAGTGAGAGCCTGTCTTCCTGGGAAAATGCTAAAAATTTATCCCCATTACAGTTTACCTTATTGACATCCATTCGCAACTTCTCATTGTTGGCACTGGCAGCTTTTTCTGCTGCTTTCTTTTGACGCTGAGGTCCCCTGCCAAAGAAGATGTAGTTGACCAATGCATACTCCAGCAGAGCCATGAAAACGAAGACAAAACATCCCATAAGGTACATATCAATGGCTTTCACATATGGAATTTTGGGAAGAGTCTCTCGAAGATGGGTGTTAATCGTTGTCATTGTGAGCACAGTTGTGATTCCTGGAAAAAAGAATTGAGAAGTCTAGTGATTTAAATAATTTTAATTTATTTTCTAGACTAATATTTTATATTATTCAAATGCTGGAGTTGAAAAATATTTTTATTTTCCCCTGGTGGCAAAAATATATCTCTAACCTCTGTCCATATTCATAGAATTCTAGAAAGGTTTGGGTTGGAAGGAATCTTCAAAACCATCTAGTACCATGGGCAGGGAACCTTCCACTAGACCAGGTTGCTCATAACACCATCCACCCTGGCATTGAATGTTTCCAGGGATAGGGAAGCCCCAGCTTCAGGCAACATGATCCACTGTCTCACTACACTCACAGTGAAGAATTTCTTGCTAAGATCTAACCTAAATCCACATGCTGTCACTATAAAGGCATTCCCCTTTGTCCCAAGTCCTTTGCCAGCTCTCTTGCAGCCCTTTTAGGCTCTCAAAGGTGCTCTAAGGTCTTCCTGGGGCCTTCTCTGCTCCAGGCTGAACAATTCCTACTCCGTGTCTTCATAGAGAGAGGTGCTCCAGTCACACAATCATCTTTGTGACATTTCTCCAGCCTGTTAAGGCTGCTCTGGATGGATCTCTTCCCTCCAGCATGTGGACAGCACCACACAGCTCAGTAACTTGCCGAGGATGCCCTCAATCCCATTGTCCATGTTGCTGACCAAGATGTTAAGCAGCACCAATCCCAACACAGACCCCTGAGGACACTTGTCACTGGTCTCCACTTGGACATCAAACTGTTGACTGCAACTATTGAAGTGCAGCCATCCAGCCAATTCCTTATCCAGAGTGGTCCATCCAACAAATCCATGACTCTTCAGTGTAGAGAGAAGGATCTCATGCATAACAGTGTCAGATGCTTTGCACAAGTCCAGGTAGATGACATCAGCTGCTCTTCCCTCATTCCACCAGTGCTGGGACCCTGCTGCAGATGGCCACACACTCTGTCAGGCACAACTTGCCCTTAGTGAAGTCAAGCTGGCTCTCATCAGTCATCTCCTTGGTTTCCATGTGCCTTAGCACAGTTTCCAGGAAGACCTGCTCCATGACCTTGACAGGCACCAATGTGAGACTGACAGTTCTGTAGTTCCCCAAGTCTTCTTTTTTTCCCCCTCTTAAAAAGGGGGCTTTTGCTTCCACTTTTCCAGTCAGTGAAACTTCACCAGACTGCCATGGCTTCTCAAATATGATGGGTAGAGTTTTAACCGACTCATTTGCCAGTTCCCTCAGGCCCCGTGGATGCATCTCATCAGGTCCCATGGACTTTGTGCTTGGGATCCCCAGGTTCCTTGGAAGGTCTCCAACAAGATCCCTTAAGCAGGTGGTTCTTCACTCTCCCAGTCCCAGCCTTTGCCTTCTGCAACTTGGGTGATGTGTCTGGAGCACTTGTCCATGAGAGCAAGGCATTATAAAGGTGTTCAGCACCTCAGTCTTCTCCAGATCCTGGGTATCCAGGCCTCCTGTTTCCTTTCAGAGAGGACTCCCATTTTTCCTGATCATCTTTTAGCACTGATGTACCTATATAGAAGCTTTTCTTGTTGCCTTTGATGTCCCTGGACAGATTTAGCTCTGTCTTAGGGCTTTTGCTTACCTAACCTGATCCCTGGCTGCTCAGATTTTTTTGTGTGTTTCTCACAGGCTACCTGATCTTGCCACCACCCTCTGTCATTTTCCTTTTTGTGTTTGAATTTTTTCAGGAACATCTTGTACAGTCCTTATCTTGAACTTGTATTTTTTGCATAACATAAAAAACATTACACATGCAATAAATTGAGCTCAGTCAAGCAAACAGTAGTTGGATTCCATAAGTATATTTTTAACCAGCTAAACTGCAACCTTCTGTAATGAGTCTCAGTTAAAAATTACAGGCTACAGTTGCTTTATCTTGCTTTCCTCTAGCATTTTCAGGATGTCTGAAATTCTTAAGGCAAAATGCTACACAGAAAGGTCTGGTAAAACTCAGATGTATTCTATAACATTAAAATGTCAAATTTTCAATGTCATCTTTTATCGGGCTTTACTTATTTTAGCTATACAAGAGTTGTACTGGCAGGAATCAGCCAGATTTTGATAAAATTTGGCAATAGAGATAGTTACTTATTTTTGTAACATGCTTCTTATTATGAGGGGACAGAATAAACAGATACACACAGGACTAGTGATGAGATATACAAATACTCTAGAGATTAATTAGGGAAACAGTTTTGCTTTTGGAATATAAGGTAACAGTAAGGGAAAGAACAATCAGACTCTTACAATCATTTAGGTTGGAAAAGACCTTTAAGTCCATTGAATCCAATCTTTAAATCAGCACTGCCATGACCACCATGTCCCCAGGCACCAAATCTTCAAATCTTTTAAATCCCTTTGTGGATGGTAACTCCACCACTTCCCAGAACAGCCTCTGCCAGGGCTGGAAACCTTTCTGGTGAAAAAGTTTCCCCTAGGATCTAATCTAAACTTCCCCTGGCATAACCTGAGGTCGTTTCCTCTTGCCCTTTCACCTATTACTTGGCAGAGGAGCCCAACCCCCAGCTGGCTGCACACTCCTCCCCAGGAGTTTTAGGGAGCAAGAAGGTCCCCCCTGAGCCTCCTTCTCTCCAGGCTGAGCTGTCCCAGCTCCCTCAGCTGCTCCTCATCAGACCTGTGCTCCAGACCCCTCCCCAGCTCTGCTGCCCTTCTCTGGACACACTTCAGCCCCTCAATGTCTGTCTTGAAGTGAGGAGCCTGGAACTGGACACAGGATTTGAGGCACAGCCTCCTCCCTCAACATAAGGACAAGTGAGCTACATAACCCTAGTAAAACTTTATTTAATTCCTGAAAGGAAAACCAATTTATAATCCATAACACAATGCTGGACGTGTGTTCCGGACTGCTATGGGCAAAAGCAAACTAAGTGCATTCTTTTCAGAGAAAAAACAAGCAGCAAAAGAACAACAGAATATGTTGAGACAATTAGGCTAATTTTGATTGCAATGACTATAAAGTTAGCTGATTCAGACATGAAATCACTTTAATTTTTATTTAAATTCTGATGTTTTAAATGCTGATTCAAATAATGCAAAGCTTAACAAGCCAGACATAAAAACATCTAACACGTATATTTTTTTTATTTTCAAATCATGCACTATCCACTCAGCCAGAAGCTAGAAAAACCATTCAGCTAATGCACACTGCATGAGATGTGTAAAAATGCCTACCTAAAGCAACTCTTGCAGCTGAAGCATCATAATTAATCCAGAAGGAAACCCAGGACAGGATAGTGATCAGAATAGAAGGCATGTAGGTCTGCAGAATGAAGTAACCAATGTTTCTCTTAAGTTTAAAGCTGAGAGACAGCCTTGGGTAGGCACCTAAAAGAGAATATTTGGTATGGCCATAATTTACTTGTATAATGCCTGAAAACATTTTTCTTTTCTGTCATTTTTGTTTTATTTTTTCATTCAACATAGAGTACACTCAGAGCTGAAAGATCCAGGATATTCAGCTGCAGAATTTCTAGCAAGAATTAGGATTAAATAATCTTTTATGCTAAGGGTACAAAGATGCTCTAGTTGCTTATCTGCTGGTAATCATAACATTCAACCATCAACAGCCAAAATACACATCAGGGCAACAAAGCACAGAAATTCCTCTTCCCTGACAAACTGTCAAATGCCAGCTTTAATGTGACCCTTATCCTAAACTTCTCTCCAAGAAATGCAACACTCCTCTTTTGTCACTGGACACCAGAAATATTGTAGTGTGTGAAACATTTGTTAATATGGGTGCCTAGAAATCATTCTTGAAGTCCCATTTCTGCTTGATTTTGAAGAATTTGGGATGTAAAATCCTTCTATAGTCCCTCCAAAGATGATTTCTACCCATATCTGGAAGGTGAGTTTTGAAGATAATTTTTTAACACACCTAATGGGTTTCTCAAGTAGGTAGAAAACATCTCGTAGTAACAGTCCAATCCAACTCTTGCCTCTCTTGAACAATTTAATATCATTGAAATATGTTGGGTTTTTTTTATTATTATTATTTATTTCATGAAATGCAATCTGATTTTCTGCTCCTTCTCAGAAAGCATCTTTTCAGCCTTCAGAAAGCCATGCACTTGCTAGAATCGGCTAAACTGGAAATCCTGGAACAAACATTTTACAGATTTTATGTTGAAGACAAAATAATTAGTCTAATACATCCTCAACTTGGCAAAAGGATCACTTAAAAACACAGAGAAAAAGGTTCCTAACTATCCTACATGCTGGGTTGGGTTTATGGCACAGAGGTGTACAAGTGGCTTAATCAGTTTTCATAGGTAAACAGAAAATACAGCTCATTTGATGAGCCTTAACATGACACATTACAGATGTCAATGAATGGTGCCTTATACACTGTGGAAGCTGTAACAAAAACTTCTGCTTTCCAATTTCACAGTTGCTGCTCTATTCCTGTTCCTAAAAGTTTTGCTCCTCAACTGCACACTGATAATTAATCCGGTCTTAGAAGTCTTTAAAAGAATTCCCCTTTTAAGCTCCCCTCCACAAACCTGTAGAGAAAACAACATTCTTGGTGATAAGCTTGTAGTCTACAATGGAGAACTGTGGCAGTTCAATCTTTGTCACTCCTGTGACTGCATTATCACCCCCACGCCAGTAAAATTCAATGTCATCCGTTGTATAGCCATCTATAAAAACAGGAATAAACAAGTGAGATACAAATCTCATGTGACATCATGGGGAAAAGTTCATTAACTCAAAACATATAAAATATATTTCTAAAATTAAGCCATTTATAAACATACAGACATAGGTCATTCCAGAGATAACTCCAAAAGGCTATTCTAGGTGCATTTTAATATTTGTTGGCTTTGTATTTTTTTAAAAAACTTATATTACATGAATGTATTAACAAAACAGACTTTTAAAACCAAATTAGGACTACACACATCCCATCTCCAGATAGCAACTGTAGATCAGCTTAAGGTAACTTCTGATCCCGAGGCTGGATAAAACAGCACAAGTTTGCTGTAATTTCTGTCCCCGAGCTGAAACATCAGCACTCACAATGTTTGATTTTTAGTTGTAAAACAGCATAATTCTTTTTCTAGAATGGCTTGAATGCAGTAATAGACAGCAGCATTCAGTGAGGCTTGTAACAGTCCTCGTAGGAAGCAACTACAGCAGATGCAACACCCACCAGTGGCAAAAAAACACCCACAAGAAAACAACCAAAGGAAAATAAAATTCCCACCACTCAACAAAACACCCCAGAACCCAGCACATGTTCACACAGTGATAAAACATATCCATGAGAAGGGAATCTGGGTTCCCAAATGGCACCTGAGCCAAATTCCATGCTCCAGAGTTGGTGTACAGAAATGATCGTGAGACATCAGAAATAAATCTATTGCAAAACCAGGAAATACAATTTTCATTAATGTTTCATTATGCATTAATCTAAACATTTTTGTCATTGAAATTAAAACACAGAATAATGACCATGACTGTTTTTAAGTCCTCATCTACAGACAAAGGACAAAATTGTACACTAAATACCATTTTAGAATGCTTAAATATCACTGAATTTCAAGGAATAATGTATAGAATCTATAAAATTGCTCATTAAAATGTGCATCATTAATTTTTGATAATCCAAGTAGAGTCCAGCTGTCCAGCATTAGCAGAATGCAAGCAAGTTTGAAGACATGAACCAAATAATCTGTAAAAACACTAAAGAAACTATAAAAATCTATCTAATACACACAATTTAAAAAAGTATTTTGGTAGATACATTCATATAGTATGTTGATAGCAATTCCAGAGTTTTGTATAAGTGACTCTCTTACTTTCCTGGTCACAAGTCTGTCTTCAGAAAAGAGGCAGACAGCTTACTTATGTTTCCCTGCCAGCAACTTCATATTTGTCAAGTCTTTCTCTAGGCTTTCAGAGAGAAAGAAAATAAAGTCTAAAATAAAATAAAGTCTAAAATAAAATAAAGATGAATAATTATATTGGCTGATGTTGAGATGTAAAAGCAACTTACTGCACTTCATGTTATGAAAAATATAAAAGAACACCTTTAGAGAGTTTAGAAAGGTTGATATTACTTTTTTGAGAGCATCTTTGTGATATTGTCACGTCTTGCTGATATTCTGACATCAACCCTGTCCTCCAATGGCAAGTTCCAGATTCTAATGCCATTTACTGAACTTGGATTAATCAAAATAATATGTTTAATTCTGAGGTAACTAAACTGTTAAACTTCACAGCTAATAAATCAGTATTTTATTTCTGAAAAAAACAAATGCTAAAATAAGTTTCAGCAGGGAAAAATCCCACTTTTCTATGTAAAAGATAAAAGTTTATAAAAAGCCCAAATGGCTTTTTCTTTGGTTGTATTTTTTAAAATATCTGTTAGAAGAACTTTTTTGCTGAGCTGCCTATGAACAGTTTAGCCTTGAGCTGTCTAATCATACCAGGGCTCACAGAAGAGAACTCCAGGATTTACATTCCAGCTGACTGCCAAATGCTTCGGCATTACGCTCTACCAGGAGGATGTGGTTCAGCTTCTCCCTGGATTCTCACAGCCTTAACATGAAGCAAACACTGACAACTGCTTAGGAGTCAGGAATCCTTGGAAACTCCCACCCCAAAGCTCAAACTGAAGATTCCAAACTCTGCAGCTCTGGGTGGCTTTGGGGAGAACTGAGCAGAATTCCCTGCTGCTGAAGGGTCTTACATTGGGCAAATGATAACCTGAGACAGACCCAGAATGACAGGACTCATTAATAAAGAGAATTTCAGGAAGTCTCTTTAAGCTTTCATTAAAATACTTCTCTTTCCAAAAAGGATAAATTATCCCATTCATTTCAGAGTGTGGAGAAGGAGAGCAAAGAATATTACAGTCATCTGCACATGAATGCTCTTGTGTACTGATAAAGTACCCAAAGATAATTGGATATAAGTCTAATATCTGCAAAACATCTACCAAAAGAGAGAATGGGCCTATTCATGTCTCTAGTGGATGCTTTACAGTAAAGTCCAATTACCTGTGGCTGTAATAAACTCCTTCTGCAGGTATCTGGGACTCAAAACAACTCTACTTACAAGTTAAAATTATTTAAAGATCAACCAATTTAAAGTAGTAATAAGCAGTCTAGAAAAAACAATCTGTAGCTCTTGACAAGAAAAAACAAGAATTAATAGAGTCAGTTCAATATTTCTAATTTATGAGACACCACATGTTGGTAAAGCAGAAAGGAAGGCATACTAAACCCAAAAATGTTCCAAGTAATCTTTGCAAGAATATGAGTTTAGCACAGAACATGATTTGATTTAGACTGTAAATAACTGTTGGTTTACTATATATTAAATTGTATGTAGCTCTCCTGCCAGCAGACAGCATCTGATTGATTGCTTTTCCCTCAATCATTTATATATCATCATCAGCACGATTTATTTCACGTTCAGAAAGTTCAATTTCTCATTTCTGTCATGCATCACACACTGGCAGTCACCCAAATCAATACATTGTCCTGGTAATATGGCACCAATCCTGAGAGAAGCAAAACATTCTCGACTCCCATTAACAGGGACAGGAAGTTTATCATCCTGTATGCATTGAGGGATGACAGATGACGAAGCACTGTAGAGGAAAAACAAACAACTAATAGAACATAAAATAAAGCCCCCTTCACATAGAAACTATAAAAGCACCAATTTTTTTCCAGCCTATTCAAGACAAGTCCAAAATAGGAAATTCTTCTAATAAAAACAACCTAAAATGAAAGCTGTAACATTACTGACTGAAAACAAAAATATTTAGACACAAGACAATTATCAGAAACACCATACAATAGCAGAAAAGATTTTTCTGAATATCTCAGGATTTATCAGGATTCACTGCCTCACAATGCTGCAGTTTATACATGACAGCCAGGAGATATTTTACATCTACACATCTAGAAAGTGCACTGTGTAGGAATTCAAGTGCCCCACATTACTGACACTATGGCAGCACCTGGAGACTGAAGGTAAGGCAAGTGCTGGGTTTTTTTGGGGGGGTGGTGGGGAGAGGGAAATGATGTAAACATACAAAACAGTGAAAATGTGCCTATACCAAAAGGAGGATTCTGAGGCCATGCCCTAACCTCTCTCTTTTCTGAACCATCAGCAATTTGTGTGAGCTTGGGCAGTACATGCACACCTCTGAGCAAAGGAGAACCTCCTCAGCCCTGACTAGGAGACACAGGAGACAAAAGCATCCTGTTGGCAACTGTCTGAATCCCACCTCCAGCTGCTAAAGCTTATCCAAATAACTGCTCCTCTAGTTACAACCTGTACCTGTGATACTGAGCATTGAGAGCATGCAATTATAATGAAGCACTGCTCAGCTACTTAAAAATTTTTGCTGAGCAGGTCTGGAGATTTGGTGAAAGCTGGGAGCACAGCCCTCACCTTTGATCACCTGAGCTATTTGTCTTTTGCTCACCAATAAAAAACATATGTGAACTCAGTCTACAGAAGATTATGGACTTAAAGATTATTACAAAGCAACCATTTACAAGATGAACAGCATATACCTGGTGGAGAATAACAGAGTTGCATTATACATGTGGATTTTTGGGGGAAAAAAATCACAAATGTACATTACTATATACAAAAACCTATGGCCTTATAGGTAGGGAATGAGTAACAATCTACTTAACTTCTCCTGCTGCTATCAAGTGGATTTTCTTTGCCTAGCCACTCACACTATGGTAGCTTCCCAAAATAAAATGGAGAGAACTCATATATGATATCTATACCCAAGTGAATGTTTTGATTACAACTATACAAGATATTGTTAGCTAGCAATCATAATACATTAATTTACATAAATGTAGGTCATAGACTTTCAGAGTAATTGAAGAATTTGACATCTACAGGCCCTTTAAAATGAGATGAGCACTATAAAGAAATATTAAGTCATTAATTCTGTTTGTATAACGGACTGTAGAGTACCTTTAGTACCAATATCTATGCATTTCATTTTTTTTTGAACATAGAACCACTGCTCCCTCCTTTTTCAAGATTTTCTTCAGCAGTTTTGCATTTACAGAGTAAACAGCAAAATTAGTTATAAAATTGTAAATAACATGCAAACATATTTTGAAATTCTGAAACCTTTCAGGTCTCTCAAACTTGTTTCACTGCATCACTTCAGCCTTCACTTATTCATTCAAAAACATAGCCAGAAAGAGTAGAGTTAGAAGTGTTTGAATTTGCAGAGATGTTTGAAGCTGAGGAGAACACAAGACATGAGGTGCTGAAACCAGCGGGGTGATACAAGGGTGAGTGGGAAAAGCAGAGTTTGTGTGCCAGAGCAATTGGAAAAAAGTACATCATACTTGTTTCTTTCTCCTCTTTCTCATCACCTCTAAGTTCTGTCTTTCTGCATAAAACATTAAAATTCTTCTTACATTCCACTTCAAAGGCTTTTTCCCCTAAGGCTCTGAGGATTTGGATACAAAGAGGATGTACAATTTTCTGACTGCAGTGAAATTCAATTGATTTTTAGATTAAATTGGCAATATTCTCAATAAACAATCATTTTCAAGTTGTACAAATGGCTCCTTACTGGGGAGAGTAGGGTAGGTCAAAGAAAGAGAAATGTGATGCTGTAATTACTATATACAGCTATTTAAAAAAAGAAAATGTCTTTAGATGAACAAATGAAATGATAAAATTGATTCCAGGTCTTAGAGTGGGATTTCCATGATGTTAGCAGAATCAAGTTTAATTTTTATGTAGATATTTCAAGCTGATTCTTACAGGAAGCCTGGCAACTTACAGAATAGGTATCCTGATAGAACGCCTTATTTTTTTTTTTTTTCCCTAATGATTTCACTGAAAATCATTCATACTTTAGAGAACCTCCTACAAAATGCTTTTATAAATATATTTCCACTGCTACAATATTTCTAGAAAAGAAGGAGAGATAAGAATCAGATAGGGAGAACTGTATCCATGCAATAATATTCAAAAACCTTTTATCTCCTGGAACACAGCAATTTTTCGCAATCTTTTTGCTTCTATAAGTTTAGTTACTCCCACCACTATGAATGATCTAAAAAGTTGTTGGATTCAGCACTGTGGAGATCCTGCAAGCCTAGGAGCTCCTCATGCAGCAGAAACAAGAGCCTGTGGAGCAGAATGTGCCTGGAGAAAGGAAGGTCATGGTGGCTGAGTGGCACAGAGAGGGTGCCACAGCGTCAGAGCCAAGCTCCTTCTGGGGCTGCAGGGAGAGCTGGGCACCCTCTGGGTACGTTGGAGCACAGACCTTTCCCACTTCCTGCACGCAAGGACGCTCTTCATCTTTTTCCTTCAGGTTTCCATCATCCTTTTGTCCTGCAGACCAAGTGCCATGTTTATGCATTAAATGTATCCCAGAACACAATAAAGTACAACACATCTGGCTTAGTTTTATTTATTTAAATGGCTAAAGTCCAGGGATTTCCATCACTGTAGAAACTACATATCTGATTTCTCTAGGCAAACACAAACAGCTTTAGATAATGTTTTATACAGTACACAGAAACATCCTATCCCCCATTTCTGCCAGAGTTTGTATTCCTTAACCCACTTACTTCGTTTAGCAGATGACCTTTTCTGAGGATAAGGTTGACAGCATTATGTCAGCACATTGATTAAGTCTGGATCATCTTGAAGGTTATTTCAGTATAGCATGGTGACATTAAACAAATATGTGAGGAAAACATGGGTGGCAACAGTTGTCAATATAAAGTTAGAGCTAAACATATTTCTCACATTCACCACTACTAAAATGATGAAGAAAAAAACTCTTAATCTTTAAATTTTAAAAAACAGATTAGTATACATTAGACTTGTGCAGTCAAGTTTATTATTTCCTTATTACACCTACTGCAGAAAAAAAGGAGTTCTGGAACACACAAGTAACTACATGAGACATGACAAATCTGTCCTAGACATAAAAGATGGTGGGAAGCTTAGTTTCATTTGCAATTAAAAGTAGACTATGGTAGAAAACTCTGGAACTCAATATTAAGAAACCCAATCTAATGAACTATTTTCTTAAATCTCAATTTTATCGTCAGCAGCACAGAAAAACCAAGAAATTTACTTTCGCTTGTCACAATGGTAGATCTTCAAAGATGCAATAGGAAATTGCAATATGCAACCATGAAGATGATACCAATCATTGCTGAGGAAAGCAACATTTAGGCAGAAATAAATTTCTATTGAAATGTGAACTGATGTAAATAGGATAAAAATGAATACATGAATATTTAAGTGATCTATTTCAATGCCATTAAATCACAAAATGAACAGAACTCAAGTGAAAATAACCATTGAGAAAAGACAAGTGCAATCAGGTATAGGCAGGCAACGGGCTTTTTTTTCCAGAACTATCAATAAAATGAAAATATAAAATATTTCCTATGTTTAAAGACTGAAGATTTTACTACATAATTCATAGCTATTTTCTCCCATGTTTAAATCAATTTTAAAAAGTCCAAGTTAAATAAAAAAATACTTTAAATATCACCCAGGCATCAGAAATTGCTTACAGGAAAACAAATGTTTACCCTAATTCACAAGATTTGATCTCAATCAGAGACAAAGCACATGTCCCAGAAAGCTGAACTGGGAGATCTACAAGGAAGAGAGAACTCAGAATGCCCAGAGACTACTCAAGGTCTGCTTGAACCTTCTGCCACACCCAAACCCTCCAGTTTCAAGAGCATGGTAGTGAAGTGCACCTACTTTAATGAACATGGCTAAAAATGTTCAACTGAACAATTCAGTAAATGAATGATGCCTCTCATATATTAACTGGATCATTTTATAAAGTCCATAAATTTGCATAGGTAATCTCATCAACCCCACAATCAAATATGAAAACTCTTCTGTGTTTTTAAATAAGGGATATGTGTAAGTAATGGTTCAAATAGGAAGTACTGTGTTCTTTTGGCATAATATTAAATAGCCAACATGGGTGCAGAGGGAACAATTTTTGATACTTTGATGCATATATATACACACACCCCGAATTTTTCAATTGTATTCTGAAAAGGTATTTTTGAAGATTGATGGAAATGTCTTAATCCTCAACTCTATGTATAAAACTAAACATTGTTTCGGCTCTTTGAAAGGAATTATTACCAACTGTCTTCTACTTTTCAAAAGCCATATTTCAGGAACAGAACTTTTATAGTAAAATGTACATCCATAGTGAGTGGGTGTAAATGACAAATAACTTTCTCCTCTCTCCCTTCAATAAGGACAAGGATCATGTAGGGAAACCAAATACTTATATTTGCACCCTACCATGAATTTCATCACTGCAGCCTGTACTTCGTCCTCATAATTTGAGCTGATTCCTATACTCTATCTCATTTGACTACATTAACTAATTTATGCATAGGAATATTGCTGTGCAAAACAATTATATGTAATCTGGAAATTATGAAGGCCATTGAATATTGTTCTCTATTAGACAAACAAATCTCACCATTTGCTTATTTCAGAGAAGACTTCATGAAAAGACTGTGTATGCTGTTTGCTCTCTCATCTGATTTAAGAATTGGTCTTTTTGAAACTGGAAATAGAAATGAGGGGTATATCCAAACAAATGAATCAGCAAAGCATCATCTCCCCAAGCTCAATTTTTAATACCTTAGATATGTAAGACCAAATGTTCTAAGTTTCCTGCAACCCACTACCAGCCTACATTTTGAATGCTGATGTACATTTAAAAAAAGAGAGGAAAAATGAACAACATCTGGCAACCTTAGTCTTATTTATAAAATTACATTAATACTCCACTCTGCTTAATTATTCCATAGCTGTATTAAAAATACAAGGCCACAAGGAGAAAAATGCAATTTGCAGAAGAAAGCCCTTCTGTTTGTGGCTGTGCCATTTTTTCAATTTAGAAAAATATTTATTCATTATGATGTCCTAGCTTGCAATGAAGTGTGAGGTAATATTCTGAAATATTATTCCATCTTTGCCTTAAGGACATCACAGTATCTAAACCACATCTACTTTAAGGTAAAAATCTAGTTATGAAGGTTTAGGAACATTGGTCTCATAGACTGTCCAGCAAGAACGTGCTAAAACCTGTTATTGCCAAGAGTGAAATGTTCATTAGAATGTAAAAACCCTCACAGATTTTTACACATGTAGAAAAATGGTTGGGTTTGGACAGTTAACTGAACCTGCAGAAATTAATTTTCTTTTAGCAATGAGCAAACTATAATTAATGTTCCTCCTAAAGTCATCCACATGTATAGATTTGGGAACTTTTTCTTTTCTATCTGGATAAGTCTTCTGTCATCTACAAGTTTTTCAAGGATAATTACATCTACCTTTGATGTGGAGAACTATTTATGCAGTACCATGTGAATGAAGTTTATAGGAACTTTAATTATAGACCATGATATTGTTAGAACTACATCATTATTTTCTAAAAATTGCAATAGTCCTGTAACATTTCTATGTCCTTCACACAGCTTGGTTGGTATCAGAAACCACATCACTGCCTCCTCAAAATATTTTAGTGGGAGCTCTGTGCCTCAAGGCTCAGAGGACTTTCCTGCAGGAAACTCTGTTGTGACACCTCTATCAGAAAAGACAGCACAGGTTTGTTGGCAGTATCCCAACTACTTTCTGAGGATGCTGGAAGAGGCCAGAATAAATTCTTTTGACATCCACCCCTCCAGCTTTTAGAAATGGCATACAGAGAAAAGTTATGTGGTGGGTCACAAGATGCTAATGGTTCTGGATGGGTGTGCACAAGGCAGCAGGAACTGAAAGTGTTTTAACAGGAGAGGGGGACAAGGCCAAAGGAGGATGAAAGCTACTTCAGCTCCCTGCATTTACCTGGCACAGGAGACTAACCCTGAGAGCCTCAAACACAGCATTCAGCAGCTACTTCTATAAATCCATGGCAGATGCAACCTCATCCCACATTTTTTTCACTAGAAAAGTTCACTTGCCCTAGTCAAGTTTAAAGTTTTGGCTTTTGGGTACCACAAAGCTGCATTAAATCCTTCTCTATAGGTAATATACTGTTTTACTCAGTATCTGGTATTCTCTGATCTGCATTGATGTACCATACTAGGTAGATACTAGGTTTCATTACCACATTTCAGAAGTTTATAAGTTCACAAAATTGTCTCTAACTTTTCTAACACTCACTTTTCTTCTGAGCTGCAGCTCCAGGCATTGCTGGAGGCTATGCCTATTTCATGAAGTAGATGTGACTGAGACAAGATAATGCCAACCCTTAAAGGGGACTTTTCCCTGCAAGCACATTTTAACACACTGTTGACTTTTATTCTGTTTTCTTCTAGCTCTAGTATTGTAATTGTGTCAATATGCAAATATGTATTACATAAGGTTGTCTCTTGGGCTGGAAAAACAGGATATCTGCATATAAATGTTCATTAAGAAGAACCCAGTACAATATTTTAACATACATAAAAGGAAATCAGCCTCAAATACAAAAGTTAAAGAACTATAACTTTTTACTGGGAACCCCATGTGGACTGCACCTCTCTCGTGCCTTTGAAATAAATACCCTTCTTCAGAAAAAATGAAGAGAAAAACACATGAATAATACAATAATGTATAATAAACCATGCAGCAATGGAATATAAGTAGTGCTTCATAATCACTATACTTTCCTGACAACTGCACAGAATCATTCTTGAAGGAGTTATGAGTCAAATTCACCTCCAAGCTACCAAAAAAAAAAAAAAAACAAACAACACCAAAACACCAATGTAACTATTTTCAAATAAACCTACAGTATTCCATACCTGTGCCTATCTGCTCCTTATTTAAACTGCCTTTTCCCTTACACAGTGACATTCATTCCTAGCTTATCCTTACAACCCAAGGATTATGTGCATCACACATGCCATTATCTACATCTATATTCTTATTTTTTAACTTTGTCTTTCCTTTGGAAGTGCTATCCTTTATGTGTCTGTGGGCTTTATGAATCAGAAAAGTTGCCACTTGTAGGGAATACATTACTTCAGCACAGAAGCAAGAAACTGAAAGTACAGTGAGCTCTGCTACCATAAATATGAAAATTGGATTCCTCCTCTGCTCTGCAGCATCCTCAGTGCCCAGGAAGCTGTCAGGGCTCAGGGACACATCCCTGAGGGAGATATCTAACAGCCACCTTGTTATCAAACCATTGTCCTATCTGTGGTGCTCCCAAATTTGCATCATTAAATTACTGCTGTACCCTGTTTATGTTACAAGTATGTGTATGCTGCAGTAATTATAAGGACATATTTTATTACTATGATTGTATAAAGCAACTATTTTTCCAAAGCTTAAAATGAAAGTCCTCTTGTGTGGCAAAGAATAAATGTAAAACAAAAGATTTTCAGAAGGCATTGAGTTGAAGACAGTGATCTCTCTCATTTGAGTTTTATCATGTCATTCTGTCACAAGTTAGGAGTGGGAACACTGAAAAACTGACCTGTTCCAAATGGCTTTTAACTGCCCCTCTGACTTGGAACATCTCAGGGAGCTGTTAGACAAATGGAAGGTATGCAAACCTGTGGACATCTACAACATAAACCCGATGTTTTCCTGGGCACAAGATCTGTAACAACATCTAATTTGTGTGTAGAATGGTGAAGCTAAGAAATTCTTTCATTTCCTTCCCTGTACCAAGCATAGATACGGAAAGACAGACTGAGTCTGATTCTTGCTTTTTAAAGTATCAAGAGCTATTGAAACAAAAAAGTGTTGCCAAGTCAACATAGGATACTTTTTCTTCAAGGAAACCAAAAAACCTTCCAGGTCTACAAACTCATAATAATGCAGTGCTGTTTAGAAATTGTCAGTACAGATACATGCCAAGGACAAACCTGAAAGGGATGAACTGGAGCAGCTCTCCCTGGAGGCCCATTAGACTCTTCCTTTGGATGGAACTGCCTCACCATTAGTAACAGGAAATACTAATGAGTACCATAAACAGAAATGCATGTGACCATAAAGAATGGGCCATCCCCAGCAGAGCACCCAAATTCCTGTGGTCACCATGGTGAGCACCAGAAACCCAGCAACAGGAGGATGAGAGGAGCAGCTCTCTGAGAGGTTGCACCACATAGAGTTGTGGTGCTTTAAACAACCTCTACACCTCCTTGGGCACATCCTAACCTCTCCATGCAGTTTACTGTACACATGGCTGAGATTGCCAATAAAAAGCCTTCCAATGTCACATTACAAAATCCATTAACATCTATAGAACACCTAAAGGACCTAATAATATTAAATGCTAAGTTTACTTCTAAGGTTTGTTTATTTGTTTTGATTTTGGATGAAATTGAACACATAGAAGGCAGTCTGCCAGCTTAATTACAATTAAAAAAAATAAAAATCTGTGCTGCACTTTTGTCCTCTTCACTAACCCACATGTATTCATGAGCAGTCCATTACAGCTATTTGATACCCCATTAAATACAGAAAATAGCTCTATATTGTTAACAGCTTCTACAGGATCACTGCACTTGGAAGAAGGTTGGTAGCTGAAGATGTGGAACTAACATAATACCAACAGTTAAAGAGGCTACTGGCACACTAGCAAACAATCAATTTAAAACAGCAGAATACATTAAAAAACATTTTTCTGAAAATATATTTAAAAATATGCCATATTTCTGTCTGAATATCCAGATTTTAAAATGTGTAACCATGCTAAATAGCATAATTACACAACCTAATACATAAAGCTATGAATATAAACAAACATAATTTTAACATCAAGTATATCAAGAAAGATCCCATATAAATAACAATGAATATTAGGAAAAAGGAAAAACAGGAAGTCATTATCAAATGTTGCATATTATTAATTGTTGTGCATGATAATGGAAACATTCCCATGGATTTACATCAGAGCCGCATGTCCAGCAACGATACCTTCTTTGAAAAGGATTTTCCCTTTGTTGAGAATAATCTTTTAAATAAACAGAAATAGAGAAGCTGCACTTACGTCATCTGTGCTCTGCAGAATTACTGTATGTCAAAATTTCAGAATGATTTGTAACTCAGAAACCTCAGAATTTTGGTTTGATAAAAGGAAATGATCAGGGACAGTGGCTCAGATGGGGTTGATTATCAATAGATTCCAGAGGGTTTTCACCTGTTGAGGATCTAAATGTTTTTCACACAGAAAGGTGATTAGAAAAATGGTTGGGCTCATCCTGGGTGCATATTATCAGCTATTTTTACCATCACTACAAACGAGGCTGCATTAGAAACTCGTTCATATAAAAACCAGTATGACCAAGGGAAAAATCATTCTAGTTTGGAAAGGTTAGATGTGTTTTAGAACTGAAATTATAGATACACAAAAATCAAATAAAATTTGGAAAATGCAAAAACCCATTGCAACAAAGGCCGGCCCTTCTTAAAAAGCAAAATTATTCAGAAACACATTAGGAAAATCCAAGGGAGACAATTTTGCTTTCAACCTGTCTTTATTTCACCTTTGGTAGACTAGAAGTGTTTATGGCTCTATTTTTACCTAAATTCACTTCAACTATATGTTTATGCTATGGGCAAATTACTAAATCTTATGAAGAGCTAACTTGTCTAAAGCATAGAGAAAACCACTTTTTAATACCAGACTTCTGTCTCATGAGAATAATCTTTCAGCTTAGTTTCTTTTGCAGTTTTTGTACTACAGTACTTTCTTTTTAAATTAGTTCCCAGCATGGACAAAGGTGGGCTCTTTTATTTTTTTTTTTAAGAAAGAAACACTTTGCAATTCTACCTGTACATTCCCTAGAGACAATTCTGTAACTGAGTTTTTAGTAAAAAAAAAAAAAATCCCTTGAGAAACTAAGGGAAACCAAGAATGAGTTTTGTCTGATGAAGATATCATGGATTTTAGCTACCAAAACTAATAAATTTTAAATCACTTCCCAAATTATCATTATACGTATTAGGGGTTGAGTAGTATGCCAGCTACCAATTAAATGCAGCCATTTAATAGCACAATGTAGCCTCACACAACAATTTATAGCATACATTGAGGAATGCAAAATCCAATTAAAATTACAGGGGGAGTTTAGCAGGGCAGAATTTAATTAGCAAAGATAAAATTTTGCCAGAAGACTGTGGCTAACACCTGTTCTGAAGTGTAAAGTGACAAGGAATATGTGGTAACAAACATTTGGGTCATAATTCATATTGCATTTGCTAGATAGCTCCTCCAGCGGCATTTAGACCCTTGTTTCCCTCAGACTGGGGAAGTGCTGCTTCCTCAGCTCCCAGCGCTGCTGCAGCAGCCTCTGACTCATCCCAAAACCCCAATCCAACCCCAGCAGTACTGCTGGAGCACTGACATGCTGATTTTCCTATTTCTGCACACAGTTTAAATCCCATTAATTTGCATCTTTCACCTCCCTTCTGTGAAGCTGCAGAGCTTCCTGGAAGCAGCTGTGAGTGGCCACAGGACACAAGGGTTGTGGCCACAGCACCTGGCAAGTGGGCAAGTGAGCCTGAGGTCATTCCCTTGGTGAGACAGCAAGGTCAAAATGGCAGAGAGGACAAACTGAGTGAACCTGGCTTCCTCACTAGGATTGACCCAGAATGCCCCACCTGGGAGGATAGCCAAGAGCACCTGCCCAGCCACATATGCAGAATCAAAAAACCCCTCAGTTCTATCACATTTTCCAAGTTTAATTAATTTAAGATTTTCTTAAATTTACCTTTTGCATGCCTGAAGTAGCAATGAGGACACTTACTTACCTAAAGATATTTGAACACCTCCTGAAATATAGATGACTAATTCTTTAAGTGTTCCCAACAGTAGAAATCTTAAAAATCAACTAAAGCCATTAACTGAATCATCCCCATTTTCTGTTATATTCTTCTGATATTTCTTTTACTTAGGAGAGTGTTGGTATTTGCTTTGGTCCACATGCAAAACATCCCTGGAAACATACCCTTCATTTACAATTCTAGAAGGGATATATTGTCCAATAAGAGCATTTTCTACATCTGGCAAGTTGTTACATTCACTAACATTGTGAATTAAAATCCAAATTCAATTCTACTATCTTTAATGACTGCAGTTAATGTTTTTCTCTAGCAACTTCATTATCATTAACATCAAGTAACTGGACTACCTCACTGATGAAAGATGAAGCCACTGATTAAGCTGTTCATTATATCCATCAGCATTATACTTATGAGTTAAAATCCTATCCTATTAGTGATGAAAGGAAAGGAATACATATCAGAAACCCAGCATTAATGAACCCTACTGTTAGCAAATCCATATGTAGCTACAGTGCAGGACAAATAAAGCATCAAGATTAAAGCTTTGAGCTTCGACAATTACGTAAATAATGAGAGAAAAAATAATTTTTAAAAGCTCGAAGCAAAGAGTGTTTAAAAAAAATTCATCTTTGCCTCAAGGCTGCCCTTTGAATAACAGAAATATGGAGCACCATTACTGTAATTTTCACATAAGAATTTTAATTCAATTTAGAAAATAAAAACTTTCATCATAAAATGAAGGTGTATGCAAGGTATTGCTTTCAATTAATTTTACTGAAAGCAAAATAAAGCCTTGTGATTTGGGAAATTGTGAATTAAATCTATATATTACTCGTTCTCTAAGTTAAGTGCCACATCTTAGGGTAGATGAAATAAAAGCAATTACTGGTAATCCTGAATGAAAAAAAGAATGCTATAGCAGTCCATCTCACCAAACCATCCAAAGCAATAGAAATTACTGTATGTTCTGAAGTGGTTTTATTAAATATATTCAGCTTTAACAAATCTGATTTATTTTGAAAACATGTTTATTTTTGTAAAGTTGTTTTTACACTGGCAAGAAAGCCTCCAGGGCATGATATGTGCTGTGTGATTGCTATTTGTTTTTGCACTGTGGATTTCCTTCCAACCCACTTCTCACCTAGAGCATTTGGTTACCCTAACTCAGCGCTCAGTCAGCAAGTGACTTTAATTATCTGCTGAAAAGTGGCTGCGAGCTGTTGATTGAAGAAATGCCTCATTCCTGTGTGGGCACCTAGCATCAATTATAACCTGCACCTATAAAATCAGGCATTTTAATTCTTTCTACAGCAGCACTACTTTTAAATCTCAGCAATATGTAGGAATCAACAATTTTAAGAGATTAAAACATTACTTAAGATACCTTAAAGAGGGTTTCAGTTCTAAAAACTGAATTGCTCTAACCCTGGCTGACAAAAGGCACACTGAACAAAGAATTGTAGCACAAGCCTGAATCTCCACTTTCCATTATTGCCCTGTCTCCCAGCAGAAGAGATTTAATTGCTCTTATGCTGACCATTATTGCTATTTTTTTCACTCTGCTCTCATTCTGCACCACTGGGCTGTGATAGTGAAACAAGACTAAGTTTACTGTTAGTAACAGACCTGGAGAACTTGAATGTGTACGCTGCCCCACTCTGCTCTGGGAGCCACTAGAACTAGGAAGACAGGTAGGTGCCAAGAAAGGAACATCCTTCTGGTGCTTAGGCTGGGACTCACATAGTCCTTTACTCATTTCACTGTGTAATGGCTGAAGGATCTTTACAGATTGATACAGGCAGAACCAGAGAAACCCTTTTATTTTATTTTAAAGCAAAAAGTAACCTCAAGAGGAAAGGAACACTAACTTTCCTCTCGCTTATATTCAATAACTATGAAATGAAAATTCCTGGAAAATTCTCACTCATCTAATTCATCTGTCTTATTAAAATAAGTAATGTGTTACATGCTTTCTGTCTTTGCTGAAGTAGGTTGGTGTTGATGCTACCTGACAATGAAGTTTCTATGCTTTTAACTACACCTAGCAAGAATAGCAAAATAATAAAACAATCTGTCAGCAGTTCACTTCAGCTGCTCAATAGTTCAAACAGTAAATAAGTGTTTCTTATGTGTGGGAACACAAAGGAACTTTTGAGTCACTTACAGGTAGAGATCACTCTTAATTTAGATACAAGGCTCTACTTTATAACAGAGCTTTTGAAGACAGACATTCTGCCTCTTCCATTGATTTTCTGTACATGAACTTGAATAACTAAACCCAAGATTTCTGCATTTATACATATATCATTCACCTACTACTTTAAATAGGGAACTGATGTTTTAGAAGAAACAAAAATGCTACCTCATGTTAGTTTATATACATATATCTGTATTTATATACATTGCATATCTTTAACACAGACCAATCCAGATTTTGACTTTATATATACACTTTTTCTTTCCCCACTATTTACAAATTCCTCTTATTTCCTTAAGGATATACTGAACTACAGGAATATACTGAAAATTTTGCAATCACTAAGAAATCAGAAGTCCCCCACCCTCAGACCCCTTCCCCCTGTCCTAATGATGTACTTGAAAAACAATCACTAATTCAATTCATAGAAAAGAAAAATAATATTTCCAATTGTTTCTTTTCTGTCTAGGAATAACCACTAAAATGGATTAGCTGTTACTGAAGATTGGAGAAGTCCCACCTGGTTGCCATTTAGATAGCTTTGATCAATATGCAAGGCTGAGAAGTCACTTTAACATGTTATTTTTTCACATAATATTGTTTGTTCTTCATCCTGATAATGAATTTCCTTAATAAGAAAAGGCTTATAACTGAAATGGGGCAAGGCAGCTGTAAGAAAATTGAAAAATGTGCAAGGAATATGCTTAAATACATGACTTTGCCTTTATTCATCACATATTTATCAAACCCATCAGATTTAATCAATAAAAGCTGGGTTGATTCATGATTTACCAGTGCTGATCAGTATTCTATTACTTTAGGCTTTACCTTGGAGACTTAACATATGTGGCTTTCACACAGTGAAGGCAGCTACATCAAATTTAGCCTCTTTCCAAAATCAGATTTAAGTGTCAGCGATCTCAAGCAAATATGTTCCACACATTCTACATCAAGTTTAGATTTTACTTTGTAAAAAAAGGAGGTAATGGCATAATCTCATCATTTAAATTTGTAACCCCATGTCAAACAGAAAGGCTCATATAGCATCATATCTCCTTTAGATCCTCAGCCCTCAATTGTTCTGACCTCCCACCTGTGCTGTCGGGATTTACACTACAGGAGAAGGAAAAAACCCCAAACAAAAACCCCAAAAAATCCCAACAAACCACTTTCAAATCCATCCTACAAACGAGATGAAAACTCTGGCTGCTTGCAAAGATGAGAACATAACTGCAGCATCCAAGCCAGCATGACCTTGTTGTGAAAGTTTTCCTAAAAACTCTGACCTGAGGGCTTCTCATTGAAATATTCCAGATCCTCACATCTCCTTGAGCTCTGGTACTATTAATAACATGGGCAGCAGGGCTTATTCTGATCTCTGGTTTGGGGTTTTTTTGTGGCTTTTTTAGTTCTTCAGAGGAACGTCTGTTCCTGTGACAAACATTTATTCTCATAATTGATATTCTACAGTTTTCTAAGAAAAGACAAAATATTCTCTGTCCTTGTGGAGATTGATCAGGACACGAAAGCAGGAATTTTTTTCCTCATTGCAATCCCATTCTCATGTGCAAATGCCCTCAATATTCAAATTGTTTAATTTTAATCAGTCAACTTACTATACAGTAAAAAATAAAAGACAATAACAGAATGTTTCAGATAAAAGAAGGCTGGCTTGAGTGTTCCTGAAAATTACATTCTCTTAACTAGCTACATTCCAAGTACTTCTCTGTTTTGTAAGAGAAAAGAAAAAAATTGTTCAAAGTCAAAGAAATAGGAGAAAAAAAATCAGGAATTCATACATATGTTACATAAATGCAATCAGGTGGAGTGCA
The DNA here is from genome assembly GCF_024509145.1 of Vidua macroura. Lineage (NCBI taxonomy): Eukaryota > Metazoa > Chordata > Aves > Passeriformes > Viduidae > Vidua > Vidua macroura. Next base: position 7,634,696 of record NC_071585.1, on the reverse strand, counting down.
TTTAATCCCCTGGATTTCAATATACCTGCTCTATTTTTCAAATCTTGTTGGTATTGAAAATCTCTTGATTACCTGAAATAATTTGCTTTTCTCAAAAATACATACATAAATAATACTGGATTTAGTTTTAAAATGTTATACATGAATACTGATATGATAAAAAAAAAATTAAATAAATGTAGCAAAAATATAATCTAATCTGTTAATTGTGTTCAAGCAGGCCAGACGGCGTATAGCTTGTAATCTTTGGGGAGAGACAAATCAGATTAGTGTGCTCCCATACACTGCCTAATGCTATCAATTTCTGCTTGGAATCTGTAAGAAAGGGGAAAAAAAATTGGAAAATTAATGTGCAACAGTCTATAGTATTATCTTATTATGCAGTTTGCACTAATGGGGCCAATCTGTGCACGGTGTGTTTTCTCTTGGGGAGTCATTAGGTGCCTGAATCAAAAAACATGTGGAATAGAAAAAGCTTTACAAAACCAGCTTTAAATAAAGAGGCAATTACATGCAAAGGGCATAATGTTGACAGCAATTATTGCTGCTAACCTGGAAATACAATTTACTTAAGCAGTTCTCCCACAGTAATACTGTTTCCTATGAGAAGCTGTATTATATTTCACTTCTCTTACTATGGGCAGCTTCTTCCTAATGCTCTATGCTCCTAACAATCATTCTAGATTACAACTTCAACTCATGCAATGGCTTTGCCAGAGAAACATTAATACAGCATAAAAAGAAACTATAGCACAGATAAATGCCACTACAGGTCACAGAAGTGACCAAATTAGTAGTAAATGTAGAATCAAAAATCTGTTTCCCAGCTTTTCCACATCAGCTGCTCACCCTTACTGGGACACAACTCTCATAAATGAGCTTTCTTTAAGAGATACACATTTTTGTCAACCTAATGACAACAATCAGTGACCTGACCTACAAAAAGAAATGCACCTTTCTCTGCACCATACAGCAGCACTCCTTAAATGGGAATTTTCATCAGGTGGAGTCTCCAGGCCTGGTGTCAGTGTGCGCTACTTGGAACTGTGTTACACACCTGAGATATTTAACATTTCCTGCTCCTTTTTCTTGTAACAATTGTACTCACATATCCATTAGCATTTAGTCACCAGTTTTCTCTACAGAACACAAATATAGCCAAAGAAATACCATTCATATGAGTATGGCATGATGTCACCAGGCTGGCTTTTAATCCCTGGGCCACACAGGAGTGAGCTGCAGAGGCTCTGCTCAACATGTAGGAAACAGTGTTGGGTGATGGGCTGTGCTTAGATACCCTGGAAATTGAAAAGAAAAATCAAGGGAAAAGTGTACACAATGTCAGAGACACTAAGCCTTGCTTCTGACATTATGGTATTAGCTCCTCTAGCCCAGATGACTGATCATTCCAAAGATTACTTTGGAATTAAGAAATTTTCTCTGAGAGAATCTAGAGATATAAATACTTATAACACATAAGAGGTTTTTTCTCCTGCGATAAAAGAAGATGACTGAAGACACACAGTCCTTCAAATCATGATTATACCTAACCTGAAAGCATTCTCATTTTGAATGAATGACCATGATTAAAGCCTCTTAGGATTCAAATGTATTTATATAAAAAGACAGGTACTCATGGACGAGCACTAAGACCCATGATCAATTGTCCAGATTATAGAGTTGCTGCCTGGATATAACATGTACATTCCATAGACACAGAAATGAGGATTTGAGGAAATTTCCAGTTTCACCAGCAGAGTAAACACGACAGAATATATATTAAATGTTCATAGTGCAAAAGGACAAAATTAACATACTGAGAATTTTGAGGATTTTAACAGTGCAGTTCAGGCTAGAGAGAGATATAGCATCCCTAAATTCACAATCCTAACCTTGAGACTCAGACTAGACACCTGGACTCCATATGCAGAAACTGGAAAGAATTAACCTTCAGAAGGGTACATGCCCTTGTAAGTCAGGTTTGATGACCTGATTTCAGGGGATGTACAACTTCCCATTGGCAATCCAGGTAGACCCAACAATTTATTTAGCTAGATCATTGTCCTTAGGTGATCTAAACACTAACTCATCAGACAAATGCTACTCTAAGGCTTTTTAAAAATTTCTCTTAGCATTTAGAAGAGCTCAGCAGAATCACAAAATACAAAGACATTCTCCTGAATGGAAGGATGGAATTGCTTTTAATATTGGTCTCATATTATAGAGGAAAAGAAAAAAATTATGCAGACACAGCCAAGCCACAGTCATGAAACAAACATGTTCAATTTGCCTGTGAACTGTGCTATTTTTATATCTGCTGTGAACATTAATAGTCCAAAGAACTGTAAAGCACCACAGATCCATGGAGTGTGCTGCTGGCATGTACCTGAACAACATTAAAAGGACTAATATCCTCCAACATCTTTCTTCTCTAAACTCTAGGAAGAATAAAACATGGGGTCTCCAAAGCCCAACAGTAGATCCCTCTAGTTGAAATCTGTTCTCTTAATTCACTGTGCTGTACACTTGCATTATGACACAGCCCACAGCAAGGCAATCACATGGCATTTTACCCACACAACTCTCCCTACCACACATAACAAGCCAACAGAGACTTATTGTTCTCTCAGATACAGAAAATATTTCAACAGCTAAAAGTAATTGTGTACATGGGTATCTTTTGTGGCAAGCCTCTGTTTTCCTGTTACAGAATCTACAAAACTGGGCATTGATTTATCTCACACAATCATAAGTGTTATTAAAAAAAAGAGAGAGAGAAAGGGAAGAATATGTGAAAGAGGTATAATATTCAGTTGCATACATCTTTCAGGGTACCAGAAAATCACTCAGAACAAATGTGCTCTGAATACATATGTAGTAATAACTTTCATCCTTATTTAAAAGGATGCTCTTCCACAGCAATGTATTAGACAGGATTTCCTCAGTCCTCCTGCAACCTATCTAAAATAATTATTAAATGAAAAACCTAGCTTTTAAAAAGTGGTTGGAATCTATTTAGACAGCTGTACAAGCAGCCAGAATCCAGCGAGCCTGATCGTTGTGAAGAGCTGAGCCCTTCCAAGCCCTCGCTGTAACAGCACGAGGAGTGACGGCAGCTTCCCCTCTTGGGCACTGACCTTTCCCTGGTGCTGCAGAGCTCGGGGAGGTGACAGGGCTGTCGTGGCTCCCCAGGGAGCTCTGAGCTGGCAGGGACAGCCCATCCCTCCAGTGCTTTGCACCTGGGCCCCCCAGAGCCCTGCCAGGAGATGCCTCCTCACCTCACACACAAGGAGCAGCAGCTGCAAAGGGCCCGTCAAATGTTCAGTGCAAGTTAACCTCTTGTGGAAAAAAATGGTAGAGAGAATTCTGCTCTCTGTCACAGTATTTGTAAGTAGGTAATTAATATTAATATAATGTGTAAGTATTGCCACTGACATAAAGGATATGAGAAATCATTTTAACTGTGTCAAATATGGGATTTTGACAAAATCAGATGGTTTGTTAGTGATACATTACAGCCCATCGCATAAAAAATTGTGTCCATTAAAAAATATTTGAATTAAAAACCCTTCCATAACACAAAAAATATTTTAAACTTAGGACCAATATGAATTCTGGAACCACACTGCAAAATTTCTTTCTTCATTTCTATAAAACCAAGCAGCACAGTAATAAAACCCAGAGTTTATAAACGGCAGCACATTGAAATAATTCAGGATTTTTCTTCAGCATTATAGACAGAGCTTTTTCAATTCCAGTTCCACTGGAAAAGACCTTCACTTGATTATTCCCATATGAAATTATTTCTGTCAGAGCTTTCTCTCAACAAAGTTTTGTCTTTCACTTGTATTTCTATCAGATCTTCTTCCTGGGCGCACGTGCTAATGCCCAGAGCAGAACAGAAGTCAGCAGCAACACAGACTTCCACAGAGCAGGCTGCCAGTCTTCAGCATGCTTCAAACTAGATGCATCATTTCTCTTTTTCATATATGTATAGAGGAAAAAAAAAGCATTTTGGTTCTGACACTAAGATTTTTCTGAATAAAACTTGTTCTTTGCATTGTTCTACAAAGATGGCAACTTTCATTATCCTAATAAATTAACAAGAAAAGACATCTCTGTTGCAATCATGTTACATAAACATCTCACCGATAGAGATATATCATTAGATTATATTTTAAGCTCCCATATGTCACTAGAATTCATGCTGAAACCACCTTACAATGCAATCTTTATGACAGATTTCTGTGGATTAACCAGCTTCCAGTTTTCTCTGACATTTTGTTAAAACTTTAATACTCTAAGCACTGTCGTTTGACATGCTTTCTGCCACTACTTTTGCCAAGCACAAGCATATGCTACAACACAGCAAAGGCTGCTCTTTGACTTATGTCTTTCACAAGAAAAATATTTTGGACTGACATTGCATATTGTTTTAAAAGTACTTAGCTGAATAATGCATTATTTTATACATGTGGGACTTTGCTTCCACACGTTTTCTTACTTTGATTACAATCTGTTTAGATAGAGCATGTTAATAGTATGAAGCTGACTGACTCTTTAAATGTGCCATCACTGCCTTTCCCCATCATAGCAGAAACCTGCTAAGGTTAATCACAGGAACTTCTTTACCTAAGGAGCAGGACAGAATACAACAGCCATAAAATGGTGATGACTGAAGACAGAAAACAGACAGGCTCTGTCCCCTTTATGGCACACATTTCACAGGCATGCTGTCAGGGGAGTTCCTTGGTATATCCATATTGGAATAAAATATATTGTTCTCCCTTCCTGCTGAAGGCTGAATTTTTTTTCTTGAAAAATTTTAGGTTAATAAAGATGACTTCCAGATTTGAAACTACAGATAATGAGAACTTGCAGGGCACAAAGTATCTAAAACTAGATTTGATTAATTCCTACATATTTATCTGAAAATTCCTGGAAATACTCGCTGCAATACGTGATCTTCAAGTGATGCAGCATGCCATTCCCTCCCTTGCTGAGTCAGCTCTGGAAGGAAAAGTGGAACCACATCATCACCACTTCTTCTTCACGCTGGTCTCCTTTTAGGTATTAGGACTAGCTAGAACTAATACCTGATACCCAAAAGAATGATTCCTATTAAGCAGAAATATCTGAGGAAACTTAAAAAGAAGATAAACATCCCCTATTAATTTCCAGAACATTGGAAGAAAAGCAAAGTTAACAGAAATACCTTAGTTCTTAAACAGCAACCCAGAATACTGCCAATTTCATGAACACCTAAAAGCCAGGAATACTGACAAACTGAAATTGCTCAAAACCCAGCAATGCCACTGGAAGTTCCTGAGGACATTTAAAATAACATTGCACATTCTTATGTGCTTTTTCTTGTACTGTTATAAGCAACAGAAACAAAGATAACATACACAGTACTGATACAGGGTAGTAATCTCCCTCTCAGAAAAAAAACCTGAAAAAACCCAACCACCAAAACCTCTAGTACTCATTTTCTTTTAAATTATTTTCATACCACAGAAATTACATACACAAGATAACAGAGAGGATAACTATTTCCCATAGCTTTTCCAGAGGAAAACCTGAGACAAATTTACAAAGTCATAGCCTTTTATACAACTCAACCTGTCCTGTGCCTGCAAATATTGAAAGATAAACATATCTATGCATATTCAAATACTACTCAGTATGTACAGCAGTATACTTGTTATTTGCTGATCCTTGTATGCACCTGAAGAGGGAGTGTACACCACCACAAGGAGAAAGTGTAGACAACCTTCTACTAGAAAATAAATCAAAACAACCTTTATGATCTTGATTATACTCAGAGACACCCATTCTAGGTCTGCTTCAGACTGGTAGGAGGAAAATGCAAATATAGTCTTGGAGTAAGATATGTTGAGTTCCTCATCTGTTTATCAAGTCTTACTTTTGGGTTTAATCAACTTTATACAATGATAATTTCATGCTAGTGTATCCATCATTCATGCAAAATCTATTTATCAGCAAGGTTAGGGGCAACTGTACCTCCACAGTTCCTGTCAAATGGGTTTCTGCTTGTCTTGAGAGCCCTCCTGCTATGGATCACAATGGGTGAAAATCCATCCCTGCATCTCACTGTGGTTATCTTTTTACTTCCCATTCCTACCACCTCCACTTTGAACTTTCACTGCTGCAATTTCAGATCTTCACTTCTTGTCCTAACCAAAATGATAGAGAACAGATTATCTTCTTCCACTGCAGTACATTTTGTATATTACAAGACTCACACGTCTCTTCCTTAAATTCCCCTTTACCAGAACTCTTTCCTCTCAGTCATATTTTCTAGGACTTGAGTTAACTTGCTATACCTTGGATATTCTCTAACTGATAGAAATCTTCTTTGAGGTGCAGTCTTTAGAAGGACATTGCCTGACCACCATGTATTACCACTACAGGATCAAACAGAAAAAATCAGTTATTTTACAAATAGCACTTCCATTTATAGACCCTGATGTCAGCTTTACTGTTGCTGCCAAGGAATCAGTGTCAAATCACAATCCATGATATCTCCCCAAGGCTGGGCTTTTTATTTTGTTTTGATTCCCAGACCCCTGCCCTGAGCTGCCATTTGCACCTCGTTATTTCCCAGTTCTGAGATGCCACTGTTAGATGTAAAATTGGGAATTTGATTTTTTTCAAGCTGCCTATCTAGTGATAACCATGAAAACCTAACTCTACCTTTTCAAGCTGCACAAATGTTTGGAAAGTTCCATAATCTGCAGATCATTAAATGAAAACAGTGAAGAGGGACTTGATAAAAAATTGTTTCCTTCCTGTAAACTCAATAATCACATCATGTTATTTTCCAAATGTGGTTTTCTCTAATCCATGTTTCTCCACCTTGTTTATAAGAATGTCATTCAATAGAACATCAGGAACCTTATTAATGTCAAAATATAGGACATCTACTGCCTCCAGCAAACAACTCTGCTGTTCAGAAATCATCCAGGCACCACCACATGGGATCCACTCATGAACAGAGGAGTGTTAGGTTCAAAATGGAAAAAGCATTATACAAAAATAGGAGATATTTGCTTTGGCAGGGGGGAGATATAGACAGTTGACCATTTTTTCAGACTAGAGGTTTAAAAATACTAATTGGACTAATAATTCTGTTGCTCATTTAAAACCATTAACGTTTCCAGCTCTTACTGTGACTGCCCAGAGGTGATTTTTCTCTGGAGACTGTGCCTCTAACAGTGCCATTGTACTGGCAGCAGTCTCCTCAGCTGGCACACAGGGTGCAAGGTCTCACTGTGCTGCCAGCTTTGCAAACACTCTGGTGCATGTTTTATTAAAGAAGGTTTAGAAAGGAGAGCAATCCTTTATTGATGATTCAAACACAAGAACTCAGAAAACAAATATCAGGATCAGCATGGAGGTATGGGGACACTGCACACAATGTGGCAGAGCAGACACACTAACTGCATCAATTCTTGACATTTCTGCCACAGCCTTCTGCCAAGGACAGACTCTTAAAGGCAGCAAGGAAAAATCTAGAAATAACATTTCTGAGCGAGATATGTTACCACTCCACATAACAGAGCATGGAGGCAAAGACGTACATGCATTTCGTACTACAAAGGCAAGTGGTGACAGAAAACAGAAAAAGGCAATGAAAATAAAAAATAAAAAAAACCCCAAACAGCTCAGAACTTCTTTCATAGCCAAAAGGGTTACTTACCAATTTTCTGTGGGCTGACATCCTTTTAGGAAAATACTCAATAAAGAATTTCTGGTCTGATCATAAGTATGGACATACTTCACAGGACATTTAAAGTGTCTGGAATTATGACACAAATCACAAGGAATTCAAGCAATCAGCATGCCTTGAAATAACATGGGAACGTGAAAGGAGTCTGGTTTATAACAGACAGACAACAACTGCAAAGCTGGTGCTGGGCTCCCATCCTGACATTGTGGGATTGCCAAATGATTGGGCTGAATGTGGACTTTGTGGAGCTTTGAAAAAATTCTGATAATTTAGGGGTAGGTGGTATTCTGCAGATATGTGCAAGACTTTGCTCAAGAGGTCTGTGATAACCTTACCTTCTTTTATATAGGAGAAAGAAAGTGGTCATCATGCTCCTCTTCTTCTTGCACTGAACTTTAATAAGCAAGAATGAATATTCTCAGAAATTTTTATATTTCACTCTAATAACCTGAAAATTCAAATCATCAACATCAAGCACACAGCAAGTGAAGGCTGGGTTCATTTTTAGGAATATTAGAGCCCTTCGTGTCCAGAGAAGAGAATATTGAGACAAGTACCAACTCCAATAGACCACCTTTTCTCTCTTAAAATACCCTGGAAGTTACAGAACTTTTTTATTCTTTACTATCATCATTTTTCAGAGAAGTCATACAGAGCATACAGACAGGTAAAAAATAGATATGGAATGAATAACCCTGTCCCCTAGATGAAATATTCAACCATTAGCAAGATTTATGGAAGCACAAGCATGTGCATTCCATAAGCCAGCATGTCTACCCTTACAAAATAAATTTCTGAGATACCTATCTGATCATACACTTCCCAAGGCCTTTTTGCACTAATTTGAACAACTTTAAATGCAAAAATATGTCATTTAGCTGCAGACACACAGTAAATAACACCCAATAATTTCCTCATCAAAAGCTGTTACAACAAAAGAGAATTTATATTTAAATGTGTTCAATTAAATTGTAACGTTTATTTTGAAAACCAGACCAATTTTAGAAATTAGTATTTATTTTTGCATTTATTCCCTTAATTGTAATGCTGTATGGTCAAACATTGCTATACTGATAGATTGAGAACTGTCAATCAAGAAGGATTTCATGCTGTGTACACTGAGGCACTGATGCCAAATTTAGGAAACAGTCACAGGACACAGGATCTCCTTGAGACAACACAAAGCACCAAACCCTGCCTTATCCAGATGGGAACTGGAACAGACTGACCTCACACCTTGGACATCCATGAGTAGCCATCAAAAAAAGACTGGGAAAATTTTTTTCTGAACAGTCAAAATCTCATTTAGTCAAAATGCTTCCATGGGTAAAACTCCAAACACTGATGATATGTTCCCAAAAATCTGGAATACAAACCCTTTTATTAAAGACTCCAGATATCACCACACATTCACATTCTCTGGTTTTATGAGAGACCAGCAACACTCAGCTCAAAAGAGGTACAACACACTTCAGACTGCATGTTCCAGTTGTAGCAACGATGACTTGAGATGGGAACATCTCTTATGCAAACCTCTCTAAAGGGTGACAGCTTTTGGTTAACATTTATTTGATCAGATTTTAGTGAGAGATAAGGACTCTGAATCTCTTTTAGCTACGTTGACCAGAAAACTACATTGACATCAGCCGTTCCCACACACGCTACAGGAAATAGCACTGGCTTATTGATAGATCTGCCTTCTGCAGACAGCTGCAATGCAGTGGACAAATTCTAAGACAACCAAGGGGCTGAAAATAGTCCAGGTTAAAGTACACAGAGCTCCACATCAGCTCATCTGCCCTTCTTTGATTCTGTAAGAACAGATGTACACTATCTGCTAATTATCTTCCTCTATGCAACAGACTCCGATATTTTGCTCAGATATTTTTATAGCATACTTTGATATTTTTATCATGATTGGAAAAACAATTTAGATAAGGAAAGATCTAACTAAAAGGCTTGCCTAGTCATCATTCTCATAATTATTTAGGGCTTACATTCATCCTTCCTATGGAAGCAGTTTGCAATCTATTCTGAACAACTCGCTAGGGATGATAGTGCTTGAGCTGAGAGCGGAGCTTCTTCGAAGGTCAGACACTCATGGAATAACCATTATGCATAAGCAAATTAGGAAATTTAGATATATATTTGTAATAACAGAATTATAAGCCCTCAATACAAGGTATTGCCTCCTTTTTTAGAGACTGAGTAATTTTTGGCTGGTCAAGAGGCCTCATGTGTTGACTTATGAACATGTGGAACCAACACTGCTGTATTCTCAGTCCCAGCTGGAGTCTCCCTAGTGAGCTGTGTTCTACCTTCTGGCTAAAATACTTGCCACAATCATCCAAATCCCTGAAGGTAAAGATGCCTTTTAAAAGCCCCAACAATGCAAAAAAAAATTTAAAAACCCACATAGAACAAACAGCTGCTCTAGGTTGACTTGTGTTTAATTCCAAACCACAGTATTTTCCCTGTAAGAGAAAGAAAAATCACAAAATGTCATTGTTTCTGTCATCCTACTTACCTCTAGAGCAGCCATATTAACATCTCAGAATTCATTCACAATAACATTTTTCTAGTCCAAGAAGAAACAAACTCAAAGAAGTAGTCAGAGGAGCTTGACTTGGTGGGAGGTGCTGGCTAATGCTCAAACAGGAAAGACATGCTCCAGCCCTTTCAAAAAAAGCTCATCTTCCAACAGCAGATTTCATACCCAGAAAAAAAATGCAGTTTTAATCAGCCTAGAGAGCTCCCTGTAAAAGCAAATCATTCTAAGATATAAAGTATGAAAACATGTTATAATGCCTGTTCATATGTGGCCATTACAACTATGAAACTCATCCTTAAATGATAATTACATCACTACTTTTACAATTTAATGTCTGGCAAAATAATGGCCATACCATATGTAACAGGCATATTGACCTAAATTATCAAATATATCTTTTTAAAAATTCCTTAAAATCAAAAGCAATTTGGCATCCAGCCATAGAACAAAGTGTCCCTGAGTACAGCTTCAAGGCCAAATAAGAGCTAGCACATATGTAAATATGTGCAAATAGGAACTCACTGTTCAGTTACAAAGACCTATCTTCAAAAAAAGTGACTAAAATCTGTTCATGGATCACTCAGCAGCACAAGTTGACAGGAATGTGCACAATAAAAATGCTACTAATATTTGCATCACTTTTAAGAATCCCCATCCAAAATAAATATTTTTAAAGTATATTTTTAAATGTATAAATAAAAAAATTAGCTGACATTCAGACCTCACGGTAATCTTCTGTCAGCAAATTTCAAATATTTTCCATGTTTTGCTGGGTTCATAATTGCATTACATTTATAAAGAAACACACAGATATCAAAAATAAAACCACAATTTTATTTTTTAAAGAAAGTTAACATATTTAGCAAGCAACTTGTAATTTTATAATGCAAACAAGTTTCCTACACATATACAATTAATTCTACAGTAGCGTCAGCAGTACGTAAAGGGTCATTGAAAGGGGAAAAGGGGAAAAATGGGAAGGGAAAAGGGGAGAAGAGAAAGAGAGAAAAAGATCAAAGGGGCAAAAGACAAAAAAAAAGAGACAGCTATGCTATGCTGTACATAGCACACTGTAGGGTAAAATGTTAATTTTGGACATAGTGAGATGCCAGCTTTTCTGCCATCACAGCAAAATGTAAAACCCAGTTCTTTAGCACCATCTTCCCAAAAATGAATAAAAATAGAGAGAAGTAAAAGATATTTCTTCTTGGCAGCAGGACAACAACTTTGACAGGAAGTTAGGTTGATTTTGTAGGACAAAAGTGTCATGCATTTACCTATACTGCTGTGGAACTTGGAACTTGCAGGACTTGAAGAAAGTTGTTCTTGAAACCTGAAAGGAAAGCAATACTCTAACTAGTACCTGTGCACAGCACCACCACTACCTACCTGTGCTACAGCAACACAAACAACTTACAGCATAAGGGCATTACACTTGCAGCACTTTGATGCACATCTGCTCCCCTGCACATTCCTGTTAGCTGTTTATGGAGAATGAGAAGTTCCTTGGCATGGATACCACCCATATGACAATAATTCTAACAGGATAGGAGTCACTAATGTTACTCTTTATATTACTTATTTCTGGTCTGCAAAGAAAAGAAGATAGAGAGGGACCATAGGTAAAATGAAAAAAAATCTACTGTTCTCTCTTTGTCCCTTTGCTGAATTTTCCCCAGATTGTGTGGCAGGAAGAGATTACAAGCTTCCAGACACAAAAAGCCCCCATAAGAATAAAATCATAATTGACAAGCAAAAATGTAACTTACCAGTATTTCAGTATCACTCAGGTTGTCTGTGCAACATTTTGGCGCAGGTCATTCTCCCAGAAGTCAGCCGTGGAAGGGATGATTGTTCCACCAACCAGCTGTTGGTTCCTTGGAGTGCCCAGATGTTCACTGATGGGCTCCCACACAGTCAGATTCAGGTGCCTGCTGTGCTTTTATGGAACTTGTTCCCATAGCAGCCCAAAGTAAGTGTGTTTGGCTTGAATAAAGCTGGGTCTGACACTGGATAAATGTTCACTTCTAATGTATGCTTAAGAAAATGGCTTAAAGTGGTGATTTTACCAGGAAACTGACACATTAGTTTATGCAAAATTCACCAAATACTCAAATAATCAACTTTGACACATCAATGAAGTGCCTGGATTCAGCAGAGTACTTGATTCCCTCCATGCCATTGCAGACTCCTACTGTTAACAAGGTGTTATTTCCAGTGTTGTACCAGCTCACATACTATCAGAGTGGAAAGGTGTGTTCTTACAGCCAAATACTGACCCCCACATTGTTTTTTTCTATTATGTTACCCTGTTTTTATGTGAGATTATTGTATGGGCTCAGGTAGCATCTTGAATTCTGGCTGCAGTGACACATCGGTCACCAGATGAGACAGACTTGTCTGAGAGGAATGCACAAAGTGGATTGCTCTGCAGCTGAGGAGTAGAAGTATGACATACCACAAGTTCCAAATCTCTGCATTTCCAATACATTCTTGCAAAACTGACTAATTATATCTGTGCTCCATTCCCAATAAAGACAACTTGTATGTTGTACAGTCACAGAATACAGAGAATTGCCTTTTAAATGCATGTAACAATGAAGAAGTTACTGAGCCAAATATCATAATGAAAATTCTGAGATCATTATCCGGAGAACAGAACCCTTATTTTGAGAGTTTTTAATCCATAACAAGCAGTGACAGAGACACTTCAGTCTATGTAATGGGAATAGTACCTGTGTAACTGAACAAAGAAATATGGAACACATTATACCACACCAGATTATATATGGAAGAAAAACTGCATCATAAACTCTTTGTTAAATTACAAGGCTACTTGTGCAACATAGTGATTTATTCAGAGCATTCTCATGGTATTGTCATTCTGTTACACGACTCAGAACTTTTTCACAATGCAGGTCATACAGCAGGGAGGTTCTGTTTCAGATCAGTAATGGTAAATACTTATTCCTGATTCTGTAAGGCAGATGTAGGATCCCAGGACAGGATAAATCAGAGAGACAGCTTCAGTTAAACTTCCTCAGTGTTATGGTCAGGTTGTCTGTGGAGGTTTCTCAATCTCTGTCCTTGGAGGTTTTCTAGACCAGACTGGACAAAGACTTGAGTAACTTGGTCTGACCACAGAGCTGACCATTTTTTTAATAGATTAGACTAAGGATCTCCTGAGGTACCTTCAATCCTGAATTATTCCTGAACTACAACTTGAAATAAAAGTACGTATTAATCTATTAAGTGACTTCTCTTTCCTCACATAAAAAGCAACATTAAAAAAAACCCCACACCTTAATTATTGCATAAGAAAAAGGGCAAAAATAAACCCCAACTCTTTATAAATACAACATAAATGATAAAGACTACAATCTTTATTTCTCTCAACCACTTAGACACCCTTTCCTTTATAAATGTTCATTCACAAAACACATTTCAGGCTACTTAGAGTAAGAACAGTATTATTTGTGTTTCATTTTTGCCCAGAACAAATGAGAAAGTTTATCCAAGAGTTAGAATATTTCATACATAAAAGATATCTTGAATTTCCATCCAAATAATTTTGGACAGTGTGTCAAAACCACATTGGATACTCTGAGTGGCATAGGTATCAAACATCTCTAAAACTAGAATAGTTTCCCTGCATAGACCTGCACAGCAAGGCAACATCTTAGCACTTTCCCACATCAACTATAGTGGTGTCAGATGGATAGAAGAGAGAAGAATCAGCCAGAGGATAACTCCCCTAGCACTGCCAAAAGTTGGATAATATAAGGCTGAATTATTTTACAATGAATGACTGCTGTCATAAGCAATACTAACTTTGACCTCAATATATAAACTTAAGACATAGGAAAATGGGATTGCATTCAGTAAGAGAAAGTAGCTTGTTTTTGCTAAATACTGGTGGAATTTGATCAGCCTGGCTATCAGTACCAAATAACATGAGCAAATGAAAACAAAATTAACTTGTCTCACAAAGCTCTCATCATTAGCAAGATGTGATCAAGAGATGAAAATATTTTATTTTTTAACTTTGCCAAAGCTGCTTCTAAGTCAATTTCTTTGTTATTCCACCAAAGTAAAATAACATTTCCTAGGCTTGTCTACTTGGAAGGTCAACCCTTCCTCAACCCAAATCTAATGTCATAATCAAAACTAAAGATGATCTTATTATTCACTCTGACTTTTACTTGCTGAAACAAAACCAATTAAATTGTTTTCCTGTTCAGATGCAATATTTTGCACTTGAGCATCAGTAAGAAAAAGTAAAGAAAACTTGGAGTTCAGAAAAAAACAAAACTAAATCACCCATACAAAAAAATTACAACCCCGATGAAGAATACAGATATTTATTTTCTTTAACAAGAGCTACTGAAGAAGGTTAAGCTCATATTTGAGAGATAAAATTCCAATTACTATTCTAGAAACAGGACAAATGGACAAAGTGACCCAAATACAGAACACACTCACCAATCTGGTGACTTGGCTTTTCCCTCAAGCAGCAAATTGAATTCTTGTCAGAGAAGGAACCTAACGAGCGTTGCCACATCTCGGCCCAGCCCAGCTGCTGTCCGTGAGGAAACAAGGGACCCTTGGCCAGGGTGGGTAAGAGTTGACCCCATTTTGGTGGTTGAACAGGCCAAAACGCCTACTCAAATTTCATCTGAATCCACAGTTCTGCAGTGACTCAAATATTCATTTTCATTCTTCCCCCACTTCAGTAATTCAGCAAGAGCTGAAGAGCATTAGCAAGAGCACTGGCATTAACTGTTTGAATTGCTGCTATCAGTGACCAAGGGCAAATACAGATCAGACTGACAATAGACTCCAGTGCCCTCCTGCCCCTAGATGTTTTGAAAACTAATCTAAAAAAAAATTACATTAATTCTTTAATGTAATTGATGAAATAAGACAACTGTAGTTACATACAGAGAAGAAGCCCGCTATCTTAGGAAATAAAATTACTGTAGAAACATATTTCACTTCTTTTCACAGGTATGTGATAGTCACAGTTTGCATTGTCTCCTAAAGTAAGAGACCTGAGGTCCAGGGATTCCAGTACCTGATAAATATTACTATTTCATAAAAGCTATATTATGTTGAAGAAACTATTTAATTTTGAAAAAGACAGTAGACTACTTAAGTAACTTGATACCATGCCATTATTAGCTTTTAGTACCACCTCCATCCCTTTCAATGGTCTAAAAATTTTTAAAATAAGACCTAACCACATGTGCCCTCCAAAGAAAATAATAAAAATAAAGTATAATGTCAGATCATACCCTACAACCTGCTAAGGTATGTAACAATATGACATGAATTTTCCAATAGCATGTATAAATACTTATTTTTCTTGACGAAATCACCAGTTACAGTCATCTGAAAAGAATACCAGACCTACAGAAAAAAAAATGCCTAAAGTATAATATTTTATACTAAAGAGATCCTAAAAAATAAAGGTGAATATTTACCTCATAAAATTCATACCTTCTCAAAATAGGATGGTAAAGTGCTAACCCATCAGCTTTCCATACTTCCACATAATTTATTGGATATAAGATTATCAGAGATTTAGTTAGAAATATTTTTTTTTCTTTTGGAAAATATCTTTCGGCACAAGAGATGCCTTCCTGGACATGTAATTTTTTTTCCCAAACCTTAGCAAATACATTTGATGCTTTCTGGATATAGACTTTAAAAAGGGCCCCTTTTTTGTTTCCAATAATCCCTTGATAAAATGCAGGGTTATTTGGAATAAGGAAAAATTTACTCTTGTTCAAGCTGAATATAAAAGACAAAATGCATTAAAAGTTTAAAAACCATTTGATTTTGTTTCTGTCCTTTTGATTATATATGTACTCTATGTTCAACTATAGAATGATAAATAAAGAAGAAAAAAAGGCACTTTAAATTATTAGTTTCCCTGTGGAAATCTATGTTGCCAGTATGGTCTGGGGCTGATAGGCACAGATTAGATATTTGTGTACTGCATTTCCTTTAAGATTTAACTCCAGGTAGCTTGAAAGTGTTAAAAGTTTGTTGCAGAGCTCCTGTACAATTCTTCCTTCATTTGCAAACACTGCATCACCTTGTAAGTGCTATGAGAACTCCCAGAATGCAGAGACTGCTGCAAAGATGTACTGAGATATAATGAAAAAAAGGAAAATACTTCCCCCTTGCCTACCTGTAGGGTAATAAATCTGGGGTGTTATTTGAGCTCCAGCCTGAAAGCCCAACCCTCAGCTGGGTGTGGGTGGGTTTTATCAAAACCCTACAAACACTGGTTCCCTTGCTCACAGCCCACCCTGATCATATGCACTGATGGTGAGCCTGAATTTCCTTCCCCTCTTCAGACTACACAGAAGAATCATCTACTGCTGGGGATTAATTTAGCTCTTCCTGAATCATCCTATCTCCACACTGAAGAGGAGTCAAGGATTTCCTGTTCATTTTCAGTGTGCATTATGCCACTGAAATTATACCTTTTCTCTTCTCAGCATGCTTGAGATGAAATTTCTGAGGACAAATAAAGAACAAAGTACCTGTCCCAAGGAAGCCACACTAGAAGCTGATGGTGCCAAAATGGCAACAGACATAGTGGAATTCATCACTGTTTGCTAAACAACACATATCTCTCCTCCACACACAGTGCTGTACAGGTTGAATTGGCACAGAACCCAAACTAGGAAATCTGGATATGGAGATGATGAACAAGATGAAAAAAGGGGCACTTTGATAAGACCATCTGCTGATAGAGGAATATCCTCTCTGCAAGGACCATGATGCAAAACAGTCTCAAGCTGAAGAGACAAAGGGGATGGAATACACATTAACTTTGATAAAAGGAAGAAAAAAAAATTAACAACTTTTAAAATTCTAGCTGTCAGTGGCCCAAGAGTCATGTGTTTAGCTTTCCACTTAGTGTGCAATTGTTGGAAGTCATGTGTTGCCATGGTATCCTCCTGTGCTGAACACCCCACTGCTGGGGACCTGCAGCTTCTTGCCTGGCATCAAACACACTCGCCTCTAACCCAGAAAAGCCCTGCCTGGTCAGCTCCTGGAGTTCTACCATTTGTCCCATGTGACCTGATTACAGCTTTGATCCATGGCCAGAGCAGCCATCTGCAAAGTACTCAAAGCTCCAGCAAAAGGCTGCTTTGATTTCTTTTCAGCGCCTTAAAAGTACTCATAAAGTCACCTTGAGCACACAAAGATGACTTCTCTTTCTCTTGTTGATGAGATTTCACAGATGATCTGATTAGAAAGTGTTTGGTATTGGGCTGCACTGCCACGGGCAGGAATGGTACTCTTTTTACTCTGTTTCTGGCTTTTTCCAGATTCTCTTACTGAATGGAAGTTTTTAACCTAGTGTGCTTCTCTGGTGGTTTTTGTCATGAAGCAGAAAAAAAATTCTAATGAATTCTGCTTGGAACACTTCAGGCTTTCACATAAATGAAATGTCCTGAAAACAATTATTTCTCATTCATCAGCAAAGTATTGCCCCTGCCTGTGTGCTTTTCCCTGGTCAGTACAGCCACATGGGGAGCTGGCTGTCTGCTAAGGGCTTGGATGTGCTTCGTCCTTAATACACTACGGAAAGTGTTTCTGTGGAGAAACTCAGTGCATTCTTGGTTGTTCCACGGCAACAAAGAAATGTAGAAAATTAAAAACAAAACAAAACAAAAAAAACCCCACTGTCACAAGGTAGATTCTGAATTTTACCTCAGTGTAACATAAATATAGCCAGGCCTAAAACATTATGAAACAATACAAGAAGGAATTGAGTAAATTTTTGTCTTTATGTGGCACCATATAATTGAAATGGACAAAGGTCCAGATATACCACATGAATCTTGAATAATTTTGTTTAAAAATATTCAAAAGAATCACAATTTCTGTTAGGCTGAGGATGTGCAATACGATATCTTATTAGTTTATAGGAATATGAGGTATTCATCAAATTGTCTTGTACTTATTGCCTTTGAGCTCTCACTAGTCTTATGGATGATTAGCTGAGACATTCCTCTCAACAGTTACAATTCCAGAGAGGCAGGAAACAGCAGAGAAATAAAATAATTCTCAAGAATCATCAGAAACTCAGAAATACAAACTGCAGTGCAGAGGTAGGGTGTAGAACAGATAGGTATTTACTAAGTAAATATTCAACTAAAAACCAAAAATCTCTCTGTTGCCTGCAAGTTGGAAAATTAAAAAATTAATATATAGGAAAATTGGTTTCCCTCTGGTATTATAACCCTCAGTATGTTGGAGAATAACAAAAGAAAGGGAGAAGTAGAATAGCTCAGAGTAGGCCCCCTTGGACATGATAGCCCACAGGTATAGAAGTATCTTAGCAAAACTGAATATTCAACAAGCTTCTGCTGTTAAAGGACCTCAGAGTGTAACTAGCTGTACGTGGAGAAAAACAGGATTTCATTTCTCAAAACTGATACTCTTTAAACTAATGGGGAATAGTCCTCTGTTACACTTTCAACATCTCACTAAGACTGCCCTTAAAAAGCTGTCTCTTGCATCTTAATAAATGTTATCACCTCCTCTATGTCATGTTTTATATTTTATATACAACCCTTTTGCACAAGAATTTCTAATTTGCAAATTAATCTATATTGATGCAAATCTAGGTTAACAAAAACTTGATATTGGCCACAAATGTCAGTAAGTATAATGACATGAAGAAAAAAGTAGCCCAGGTATTTAAGAAGGCATTCAATTCTGGCATCAGTAAGAGGATGAGGGGAAGAAAGGAAGGAGGAAGCAGAGAAAGAATAGAAGGACATTAGGGACATTAACATGAATTGAAATGGGATAAAAAATATCATTACAACTCAAATTACCCGACTTGACAATAATTCCTATTTTAAACAACGTATATCTGAGCTGGATTTCATAGAAGTATTTGTTATAAGACTAACAAAGAAAAGACAATTAGTAAAGATGTGTAAAAGATGTGTAGGAAATTGTACTGTACTGAAAGGTCATGCTCAGTAGAGAATGGCTGTAAGCAAAGCTCTTCCTTCTTGACATTAATATTCTTTAGTACTTGTGTGTTGATGAAATTTCTAATGAAACAAAATCAGCAGGCATTGTCAAGACCAAGGATGATCAGAACAAATATAACAAGAACTGGATAACCTTGAGGACTGTAGCAATATTAAGAACACTGATTTATGTGAACAGTGTTATGAAATGCCAAGTCATGTGCTCTTAGCACTATGCAAAAAAATTCTTCAATAAGGTAGCAAGAACCCACTGCTGGAAAATGAGCGAGGAAGGGAAAGACCTTACTGTACTGTTCAGAAAGGACTCTCACCTGTGATATGCAGTTGTGAAGAAAGGCAGAGGTGGCTTTTTGAAGAAAGGCAGGATTAATGCCATAGTGTAATACAGATTTCATCTGGGACATTGTCCATGGTACTAGTTATTCCTAATGAAGAACTAATGCCAGTTCTGCATTTCTCGTAACATACTCCTGCATGAGAAAGCTAAAAAAGACTGGAATACTCAGTTTCATGAAAGGAAGTCTATGAGAAACTACAAGTGTTTTCATTAAATGTCCCAGTAGGGCCAGAGAAGACTGAATTAAAAAGCATTGTAGGTCCAAACAGTGAGTATTAATTTCATGCCTTCATAAGGCGTGAAAAGACTTGGGGTAGGAATTCACAGATTATCTAATCACTACAAGAAAGCAGTGGTGAAACAGCCATCCAAGAGGGTCAGAAGGGCAAAAAACCAACCTTCTTCAGGCATGCAGCTCAACCACTTTTTAGAAGTGATTATGACTTCAACACCTGCATTGAATGACTTGGAAAGTCACTTTCAATCTTATTCATCCTGCCCATCTACCTACCAGCACTTTTGCCTTAAGTGATTCATGAAGAGTAGACACACAGATTTTCATCAAGACAGAATAATGGTTATGAAGATGAATCATTTTCCAAAGCAGTGTGACAGTGCTTCAAAACACAGTTCAAATGTTACTTTATCCACACTTTTTACTGGACTTCATTATTGCAATGACAGGCTGGCTACACTTAATATCCTGATTTAAATCCATTCTACCTTTGTGATGCTACAACAGAACTCAAAAATCCACAAATGACCTCTGCTCCAGCCATCCCAACTTTTATGGTAAATTCAACTTGTACCCTTTCTGTGATATAACAAGCATTAAATTTTCATATTGCATGGAACAACAACTTTGAGTGCTCAATAGCTCAGTTTTTAGGATTGCTTCTTGAAAGATAAGTGATCTGCATCAAACTTCTACTCTAAATCAGATAAAAGGGAAATTTCAATTTACAAGTCCCACGTTCTAAGTCTGGATGAGAACAAGTGCTCTCATTGAAAAGCAGAGACACAATTTTCTGCTTTGCCTGACTGATGTGACAGGTATTTCCTGGGAATATTTTCCAGAGCAGGTTGTAAAAGGATGAGAGGAGGGATATCTACTTTGTGAATCCCAATTAGACTTAGTCATCTCAGCAATGCAGGGAGATGGCAAGACCTTGTTGGCCATTTAAACAATGCTGTAAACAGAGACAGAAGATTTCCTCTGACTCTCCAGCTTCCCATCTTACACACATAATTGGAAAATAGAAAAATACCAGGTCCTTGCTACAAGAACAATTAAAAGACACTGTCACAGCAAAAATTTTCTCAATAAAAATTTCTGTAAGCCTGAATTATGCCAATAGTTTTCTCACACATTATAATCAAGCTAATATATATACTACCTATATACTGGTTGCATAATAGCTGGCTGCAGGTATGAGATCTTGAATCAAATGCTATCAATGGAAATTGTACACAGAACTACAAAAACCCCCAAAGAAACTAGATTTTATCCACTCCCAGAGCAACGTCCACTACTACATTTCCTGCTTGTGAATATCAGTACGCAGAATTTTAATGATAGTCTCAACTCTGTTTAGTTATGCATGGAAATTGTTTCAGGCAACAGTGCCACAAGAATTTTAGCATTTCTGTAAATTCCAAAAAGATGAATGAAATTTGGACACAAATATAAAGCATACTCATAAATGCTTTCTCAAAAGAAGTTCAGCTGTACTGAGTTCTTACCAGGCCGTAGTACATATTAAACACAGAAATCCCACATACTTCATAATACAGAACTTATTAAAAATACACATACTTGTATACTGTAATTAAAATGTTACATTAATCTTGAAAGTTTTTATATAATCTTAGAGTGTTAAATAACATACTTGCAATATTGTCATTATAAAAGTGATCATGAATCTTTTTCAGAGAAAAGAGAGTTTTACTTCACAAGTTTTATCTACATAAGTTCAATAGCCATTAAATCAGTATATATAAACAGACTGTTTACATGCTTTGAAAGTTTAACTGCAGCACAGTGGTTAGGAAAAAAACCCACAAAACACCTATTTCAAGGACAATTCTAACCTCTTGCCATCACTTATAAGTGGAAACAAGCTGCCACACAGTTCAGCAGTAAAGGAGGATAAAGAATTGATAATAATCCTTGTGCTCCTCACATGAACTCAAACAAGGCACTTGAATGAGACTTTTAAAGCTGTAAATTGTCCATCAAAACACAGAATAACTTTTGCTAATCCTTGTGCCACAAATTACTAATCCATCTGGAAAGCTATTTTTTTGCTTGTGTTTACAAGGATCTAAACATCATCTTACAGAAAGACAACTGGGTTAGTAACATGTAAAAAAAAACAAAACAAAACAAAACCAAAAAAACCCTGAATACAAAACCTGAAAAAAACAGAACTGACAGAAATAAAAACTCTAAAGCAGTTGACCAGAGAATAAGTAGGATTTGCAGAAGTACTTACAGCTTTCAATCTCCAGTGTGCAGTTCTGCTCATCCAGCGGATATCTCCGCAGGTCCATCATACAAGCAGCTGTTGTTGTAATTCTGGGAAGGGAAGAGAAGAGCTTGTTAATGTGCAGGTTGTTAATGTGCCTTGTTCCAGTCTTTCCTCGATCACACTTTGGTGAAAGAAGAAACTGTATTGCTACATGACTGATGCTCTGCCTGATTTTGCTTGGATACCCTGTCTGCTGCTTGCTTGTAACCAGTGCTGTCCCAGGGAGGCTCTCCCAGCACAGCTTCCCCTCGACACAGCTGCCTGCTGCTGTGTGCTAAGCACAGCTGACTGGCCAAAGCACCTGGGCAGCCTGCTTCCACACCATGAGAACAATGAGAGCATTGGGCAGCAGCCATTTCTACAAGCTTTCTTCAAGCTGAAAGGCTGACCAAATGAATGAGCTCAAATTGCAAAATCCAGGATGATGATCTCCACAATGGGACCCAACGGGAGTAGATGGAGTGCCTCCAGCACATGCAGACATTAAGACATGACAGGATCAATGTCTTTCCAAGGTACTAATGAGAGACTGGGTGACAGTTTCTTTCTCAAAATCCTGTCTCATGTATGAGGTTTACTACTGGCTTTTCATAGTAGATATTTAGAATGTTCAATAAGAGTTCAAAAACTTCTTGTATGTTGTTCTGATAAAAAGACTTCAAAGAACTCTTTCATTTGATAGTTCTTATTCTTTCTCCTTGAATACCTAAAAATGTTCATTAGTGGCAGAAAATTACAGTTGCCTGGTCAAAATTCACTCAAAATTGACTGTAGCAACCATTCCGGCAAGGCAGAAATTAAGAATCTTCATAAGTATGCTTAACTGTCCTATCCTGTTCGTCTCTTGGAGAAAAGGAACATCTTTTGGAACCAAGTTCTTTCTTCATTCCATATAGGTGTACTCACAGAATTGCTTTGGAAGATATAATGTTTATAATCAGTGTGCATTACCAAAGATGCTTCACAAGAAAGCTTTTTGGAGTGGGACAAAAGCACAGGGGAAAAGGCTCCTTTGGTGCCTCTCAGTGAAAGCCTTCCAGATTTTAACAAAACCAGACTGCTGGGGAATACATGTGTGTTGATTGCAAATGGAGCAAGCAGCAGCACATATTGGTAAAAACACCTCTTGGCAGTTAATACTTGGTTCCTTATTTTTAAATTTAAAGAAAAATCAAAGAAATTTCCCTGTTCCAGTATCAATATAAGACTGATTATTTTGGGGCAAACTTCAAGAAAGGTATAGTGAGACCAGAAAAAAATTACAGCTTGTGTTTCTTGTTGGGTTATGTTTGGGTTTTTTGTGGGGACGTTTATTTTGATTTCCTCAGTATTTCCATACTTAGTTGTATATTATAGCCAGGATTTTACATGAGTTTTGGTAGTTCACAGAGGAAAAGGCAGAGCACAGATTTACAGCCAAGGTTTAAATGCACAAAAGAGTTATGGTAAAAGCTAACCTGGTTGACTACTAAGTTTTCTCAGAGCTTTCTCTGCACTAAACACTTCCTACTAGAGCCTACCAGATCCAAGGGTTCCACACAGACACAACCCCCAGCCCGTGCTACCCTCTGTGAAGTGTCTGTTCCCACTGGTGGAGAACTCACAATTCTCACACATTTCCAGAGGATTTTTGGTGCAAAAAAACCAAGAGTGGCCAAATGCTGCAGACAGTTGGGATAAAAGCTCTGTAGAGAACATTAGGAAATCACTAAAGGACACAACGCCCTGCACCTCACCAGAAAGTAAAGAAAAAAAAAAGTGGCACAGCAAGGAAAATGATTTGTAGAGCAGGGATTTTATCAAGTCAAAAGAGAAGTTTTGAATAACTGAATGTATTTAATTCAACTTGCTTGTTCCTTCCTATCCATAATGCAAATCCATAGAAATACAATCAGTAGTCTGTCCTTTCCTCTCCTCATACCTCCCTCATATTTTTAGCCTGGCTTCTCACATTTATAGCAAAGTAGAAGTTCCCTTTCATCTTCATAATTAATTAAACAGCAAAACTACCTTTGGATAATTCTTAGTGGTTCACAATTCATGGTGATTAGCTAAATCAAATTACCAAAGCAACAGAGTGCAAGGATTACCACCTTGGAATACTTTTAAAGGCAACAGACATGACCCACACCTATTCAGACAGTTCATCTTAGGAGCTGGGAACACTTGAAACAAGCCCAAAGCCTCTCCCCTAGAGCAGAGCAGTTTCAATTTTCACAGCAGGATTAAAAATATTTTTATACAGCCTGTACTAGTGCAAAAAATATAACATTGTGTTTTGCATAAAGTAACCTTGAGAACAAACAGTGAAAAAGTGAAAGCTTTTAAGAAAACAACACAGTGACTCAATGCACTGCAGTCATTAGGGATGATATACAATAACAGGACCCAGAGAGGCACCACATGAAATGAAACACATCACAGAACTGTTTCTCTCATACATTCATCTTTTCATCTGTTGCTAAAGAAAGAGAAACCTTGTGATTATTTTATGATTCCTAACAATGAAAATGAGTTTTCATCTTCCTCTTTTATGAACTATATTTTGAATGTAGACTGATTACAAAGCACAAGAAAAAAGAAACCCCTGAAGCACCACTAAACTAACTACAGTATTATGAAGTAGACCTAGAGAAAACTTCTCATGTTAAAAGAAGCACAGCTACAGCACAAAAAATATGCACTACAACTGACGTGCAGGGAAAGTAAAGTTTGCTGTCAATAATTAAAAATAATTCAGATAAATTCTGAGAAAGCTGAAAATCTGCTCACCTCCAAATCTCTGGAGGGTTTGTGATTCAAAGAAGATCCAGAAATTCTCACTACTTCTTTAAGAGGGCAAATGTGAAGGCCATAAAGAACTTCTTTAAACACTTCCAAACTTAAAGTGAGGCAGAAAATTATACCCCTCTTATAGTACTATCCCAGAAGTGCTAGTAGGTCCTATTTTTCAGTTCTATGCAGGGAACAATTTTTCCAAATCCTATAAATTTTGCTTTTCTGACAAGTTCAAATGGGATTTGAAATCCAAAATAGCAACTTAAATAGTTCTGACATCACTAGTGAAGAAAAAACAGCACTGCAAGACAGGAGAGCAATGCTAATGCCATGTGGAGAAGAACAGAATCCAATTCCCTCTTGGAGCTGCAATAGCTTTGCAAAACTGTGGAGAATAAACAGTAAGAGAAACTTATCTCTGCCCTGGAAGTAGCCCTGACCTACAATTACAGGTTTACAGACACACAGGAATTAGGAGCCAGAGGGTGACAATTTCAGATAGCTCTCCTGAGTAGAGTGGTGGTACAAGAACTCTGTCACACTCTCCTCTCCTGTTCTAGCTCTAACAGACCATGATTCGATGGAGTCAAAGAAAGAGCTGAACCCCATGAAAATACAAAAAGTAATTCTTTCTCTAAATGTATGCACATATATCCTGTTGAAAGCAGAGTGAAATTCTGCTTCTGCTTTGTGCATCTGTAAGCTGACTGAGTCCCCATTAACAGCACCAGGAGCAATCCAAAGAACTCACAGGGACAACAAACTCAATCTCTTTATTGAGGACCTTATAAGAAATCTCTGTGTGTGGTAAAAGAGCATCAGGAACTCTTTAAATAAGTTACTGAAATAATTTACTGCAGCTAAACCCACTGTTCACCTTTGCTTCTTGGAAAAAGTCCTTGTGCATGACAGCTGGAAATACCTGTGACAGCAGCAGCCAGCAGAACCAATTTTAAATACCTGGAAATTCTGTGGGATAAATATCAGTGGGATAAATCTCCTGGATGATAACATTGGATTTAAGCATATGTCAAGGCTGATAGACATACTAACAGATCTACTTTTAAATAAAATAAACTTATTGCTAATTAGAGAGTTCACAGAATTTTTCTCCTTCTGTTTATTCACAGAAAAGAAAAGCTTCCCTTGTGTGATCACAGGTAAAGGGTTGGCTGTAGGAAACTCCAAACAATAATGACATTTCTAAAAATTCAACATTAAATCTCAAAATTCAGCTACTGAATTTTTCAACTATAAATCAACTATAAACTTTCAACTGTAAACAGCATATAGAGTCTCAGTGTAGTTTTCTAGGAAAAGAAGACCAGCTGTTAACGCTACCTAGATCTGTAATGTACTCTCTTTGAACACTACTCCTCAACATTTCCTGAATATTCCAACCTAAATGCCAACAGCTCACTTTTCTTACTCCATTTGGAAGTAATGACATGTAGATATTTCCCCCTTGTTTCTGTAGTGTGCAGTCCTTAGACAGTAAGGTGCTCTCTGAAAGCACTAGGTATATTTGTCATATATACTTAGTGCTTTCAGAGTATATATGCTTTATTTATATACTTATATACACAAGCTGAAAGGCATAACCACAATACAAGTTAAGAATACAAAGGATATTATACTAAAGCATTATCTAAATGTAATACAAGAAAAGAAAAAACTTTTGTAGCTCATAAAACACAGGGAGTCAGAACCCACAAAGAAACTTCGACCTCGTTAAGTTTTGTTGTTGCTGAGATTATTGGTGAAATACCAGATCTTTAAAGGAAACTAAAACCTGTATGCCTCTGATCTTTCTTGGGAAGATGTTCTGAATTTCTCTGCTGAAGTACAGCCTATTGTGCCATCTGCATGCCAGAAGGGAAGTGTCATGGAAAAACAGAGAACTGGGCTCTTACTTGGTAAAAGAATTCTGTCACAGAAGAATCAGAATTTTGCTGCAGGGTTCCAGTCCATCTTCTGCTATATGCTATAGATGTAGCTCTATAAATTGTTCTTTAAGTGAGATAGCATTTCCTACTATCCTGTCACTGTGTCCAAAATTCAGCCATAGCACCATCGTAATTTAAGTCCTTGCAAAAAGCACACATCACATCACACTGCAGTAAAATTTTCTGCTACAATAACCTCAGCTTTAGACTGAATTCATTCAAACCTTTCTCTGAAGTAATAGGTTCTTCTCCAGGAAATAACACCTACATAAAATGGCAGAAAAGCTCAGAGGAGCACTTCATAATTTTAATATTTTATCACTGAGAAATGTATCCTTGTCTTGCAGCATTCACTTCACTTCTCCCTTTCAAAAGAAATAAATAAAAAGGAGTATGCTGAAATACTGCAGGACTTACAGAAAATGGAACAACATAAGCATGATCAGTAGTATCAAACAAGCAACGTTGGAATAAAGAGTAGTATGAAACAAGCAACCTCCAACTGTCCAGAGTTCACAGTCCTTTTGCTTTACTAAACATCACTGAAAACCTGAAAGTCTTACTTTCAAATATTTCACAAAACATGCTTCTTATTCTGGTTGGGAAAATTCATGTCTACTTCATTGCGTGTCAGCATTGAAACAAGAAGTGCATTATTTCACTTTCTTTCTCTTAAAAAAATTATATTGTTACCATCCAAGTCACACTGCATAAAATAAATCATATCTACAAAACATTTTTAAACCAGTTTTTCTGATATTACACCACATTAAATACAGACTCTCAAACTAGGCAAGAGAGCTAGAACTTTTCAAGGGGACATATGAATTTGGTGAGTTTTTAATCAGTTCTCACCACCTAAAATAATGTGCTTAGCTCTAACAAGTACATTGCACTGTAAACATACCCTATACTAACAATTTTTATTGCTGACACAACCTGCACCTCCTTCTGTTAGTGAGGATCTTGTGCTCTGGATAATGAGCTCACACAGAAGCTGCAGCCACTTGATTATGTTCTTAATCCATGGTTTCTGTGTATTAGATTTATTAGATGTATTTGATGTATCAGATTCCAGGAAACTGAGTGGAAGGTGTTTTCACTCTTCTGGAGGAAAAAAGTTCTACTTAAGTTAAAAACTAATGTGAAAGTCAAAACAGTCTTCAGTAAGAAGTTTTATTGCAGATTGCAATAAGATTGCAGCTTATTTAGTAATTCTTACAGAAGTAGTAAGATAAGAGCCCAAAACTCTCATTCCTCTGGCTTTTGTGAGTCAGACACTCATTTCCCACAGGAAAATGTCAACAGAAATAATAAATGCAAGTGGAGTCTTAATGAGCAGAATTACTTGCAGATCCAAAAAGGTGGGAAAACCAGTAAAAAACTCTATGGTACAGACCAGAAATTATTAAGTTTCTTTCAACAACCTTTACAATAAAGCACTAACCCATGCAATTCTTACAAAACACTGAAACAAAAGAAAAATGAACTCTCCCTGTCCTAAAACAGGAGTCACACTTTAAAAACAATCAAACAGGGAGACAGTTAAGAGTCAGCATGAAGGTGAGCTGCAAAAAGCATGGTAGAATACCAGACAGGTTATTACTACCTAACTCAATTTTTATTAGAAATTTTTATCCAACACAAAGTGGAATGCAAAGAGAATTGCACTGCCTCTGTGTAGGATTTCTATTAGACCATTTACTTTCCATGCCTTTTCTCCCATTAGACAATCTCCTATATACTTTGCATTTCTAGCAAAAAAGGAAAGCTCACAAATATTTCCTCTTTTCTGCTCTGAAAGAACTTCACTGGAGCTAGTAATGAAGTGTTCACTCAACTTAATATCTTCTTCTATTTTCTGTCTATAGACAACCTGACCTTCCCTAAATGCATCAGAAACTATTTCAGTAGCATGTCAAAGTAACACGGCACACATAACCATGATTTGCTCACCACAATAGAGAATGAGTAAAGGAAAAATCCTCCTCCAAGCAGATCCACAATGACATCATTATGTATCAACACTGCTGCCTTGCAGTTACCACCATTGCCCAAGATGTCGAGTGCCCCAGTTACTGAAACTTTCTAGAGAACACTGCACTAGGCCACCTCTATCCATGACCAAGTCTTAGAAATATGTAGATTTTAAATTTTTTTTTTCTTTTTTTTTTTTTTTTTTTTTTTGGTTCTGCTTTTCTTGATGTCAAAGAGGATGGTGTTCTCCCATTCCTTACTCCCTGAATAGGTCTCAAACCAAACTGTCATTCACCAGATACTCAGTTTAAAAAAACAGAGCATGCCATGCCATCTCCCAAAGTAAGAGCCACAGATCTGTGTCCCAGGGAAGCACATCCTGAGCAACCTGAGCCACTGCAGCACAGCCCCCTCAGCCCCTGCATCTGGAATGTGCTCTCTGCTTGTTACAGAGTGCTCTTGCAAAATGCATCTCCACACTTACCTCTGGTAACACATCCTCTTTCATTCTCTGAGAGGTGAGCCACTATCCAACAGCTGTAGAAAATAATTTTATTTTTAAGAGAGTTCCCATGAGAGCTGGAAACACATGCAGTTGCTAAGCTCATCAGAAGGAGAATGATGTAGCCAAAATCTCCTCTGTCCCCACCTTCCCTCTTCCCTCATGCATCTTGGAGGCTTGAAACAGTGCCACAAGCAAAAAAGAGAATGAGAAACTGTCCTGTTTTGTCCTGCTATTGCACAGGCTGATTACATCTCCTGTAATCATTCAGTAAAATAACTTAAATATCCTTGTAACTGACTATTGTCATGAGATCAATATCTCTAGCTTTGCAAATACATATTTCAGCTTATTTCTGATATTTAGGGCAGAGTAAGAGACACATACCCAAATATGTAATTTTACCGTACTGACATTCTTTCAAATATCACTGTAATATCAACTGTCAATAAAGGCAGAACACAAACAAATAACACACATGATCTTAAAGCTCCAAAGCATCTGAAAGCCCTCAGACTTTATGTCTGCTATGCTAATGTATTACACTGCCATTGGCTAGATTAGCACACTGACACTAATATCTCAGTGTGCTATTAATTTTATTGAATGAGCATTATTTGTAGTTAGTAGATCATAATGCTTCATCCCCCTGTGGCAATAAGGGGATGGGGATGGTGAAGTGCATGGGTAGGTTGTGATTTCCACAGCAGATTTTTTTAAAATAAAAAATTCTGCAGTGCACAAAAATGTGTGTGTGCATATATATATGTATGTATGAACATATATATGTACACATATATATATAATGATATATATATATGTATGTATGTGTATCTCATTTCTACTGGTAAAATAGAAGGTAATATAAGGGTTATTATATTTCAGTGAGAATGAGACTGTCCATACTAGATTTATCTTGCATCTACAAAGCCAGTGCACATAATACTAATTACAAGCATGTTTGCATATCCTCACCTGATCAGCATCTCCAGGGGCTGTGTAAAATCTTTTAAAAGGAAACAATAAGAAACCAGCTTCCCCTCCCTCTCCTGCCCCTTCCTTCTGACTGCAAAATTCATGACTTGATACTTTAAAAACCGTATCTTTCAGGACTCAACTCAAAGGAAAATGGAACCCCTCATTTGAAATACTTAAAAGTATCTTTCTTCCATATATACAGTGGGTCTCAAAGTATATGAAAGCATGATTTAAAAAGAAAACAAAAATAGCTCTGAAACACAGAACAATTGAATCAACTGTGCAGCCATACCAGTTAACATTATTAATTCCATTTTGTGTTCATATTCATAAGTAACAAGCAACACATATACATTCACACACAAACACATATACATAACAACATAAATAACATATGCTCCTTCATCATACCTGATGAATGCTCTAACTTTTAGGGCTTATCCCTGCAGCTGTATTTTCCTTTTTTTTGCGGCCAAATACCATTTTAAATCCCTGCCAAACAGGGTAACAAGGATTGGCTGACAGCGATTGGGAAGTATCTGACCAAGTTTTTATTCTTGATTTTACACAAGTCTTTATTACCAATAATTCCTGAATTGTACTTCACTACTGCATCACCCAAGTCAATTTTTAGATTTAACATGGAGAACAGAAGCTGACCACAATATTAATGTCACAAGACCCCAATTAATACCTAGCACCGATCTATAATTGCATTCCTAAGAATTGAACTTTTTACCACTGTTTGTATCTAATTTTTTACACCATTTGATTTACTGATTCCTGTAGCTGTTAAAATAAACAATAAAACTGCTGTCAACAAACCTATCATCTTATCCCAAGTGGTTTTAGGTTTGGCTTTTTACTGAAAAAAGTTACCATCATGTGACTGCAAAAATGTAATAAGTATAATTGGACTGGATTATTCTTTTTTTCCCCACAGCTCTGATGTCAGCAGATCACACACGCTTCACACAAAGAGATCATTGGTCAGGTTTTAAAACTGTGTTTGATTCATGCCCTTAGGAGTGTCTACACAGCAGCACCAAGGGCCTATTTCCAGATATTGGAGTGGTACAACTGACATAATACATAACGACCTGGAACATCACACAGAATTAAAAGAGGCACTGTAAAATTACAGATAAGCCCTTGGGGGAAGGTTTGAATGGTTCTTTTGCAGCAACTGTTATGTCCATAGAGAGGTGATTACTGTGTAGTGTTGAGTTTTTCACTTAGGAATGAGAGCATTTTTCCCTAGAACAGGGAGAAATTTAGTGGGTCAACAGCACTCCAGGTAGTTAGACCCCAAGAATATGAGAAAAAAAACCCAACCAAAAGCCAAAAAAATATGTATAATAAAATGTACTTTTGATAGTGGTGTTAATGTTAAGGCTGCACCATATAGGTAGTATTTCACATGCCCTCTTGCACAAGTACAGGACTGCAAGACCTGTAGATCCAAATGTCTAAGCACATTACACCTCACAAAACTACAGAGGGGCAGGATGAAAACATTTTTAAGACAGAATGAATACCTTCAGTGTCAGAACCTCAACTAAGGTTCAGATCTTTCAGTCCAATGTGGTTAATTACAGACTACTTTCAACTACTTTTCTCACTTTTGCTCCTCCTCACCTACTTGCCATGATCTACAGAAAGGCCAACACTGCACTGCTAGGTGGGGGGGGCAAGGCAGTATTAGCAAACAAAAGAGGGCAAGAATCTCTGCTGCTAATTGCTTTTGGATTGCCTCATTTTGTTTTAAGTGATGTTTTCTTTCCAGAAGATTTGTTTTAGTTGTATCAAAGATATCACATAATTTATTCTGTAGAATGGACGCTTAATTAATATTTATTTAAATACATATTATTTACCAATTAAAGGTTCAGTGCCTATATTTAATCCTACAAGTTACCTAGGCAGATGTCCATGTATAATCAAGCAGGACACCAAATCCTGCATGGAGTAAATAAGATCTGACCAACATGGACAGTATAAATACAGATAGTGGGTATTCCAGAACAACAGTTTGAATTTATAGAAGAGAAATCACTCATTTAA
This sequence comes from Vidua macroura, assembly GCF_024509145.1. Taxonomy (NCBI): domain Eukaryota; kingdom Metazoa; phylum Chordata; class Aves; order Passeriformes; family Viduidae; genus Vidua; species Vidua macroura. The sequence continues at coordinate 7,602,247 of NC_071585.1, read as the reverse complement.
AATGACAACCAGAATTCTTAAAAATGGCTACAATTTATTTGACAATTTGTATTACATTATTACCTATAAAGCACAGATGAAAGAGATGTATGTAAATCATCCTCAATGTACACACTAGGGAAATAAAGCTACAGATCTTCACCCTTCACTTGAGCCCAGTGTGTCCAGAGTGTCAGTGGGACTTCTCCTACCCAATTATCAGCTGGATCTGAGGCTGTTTAAGGTGTCTTGAACAAATCACCTGTTTACATTGTAGTTATACACCTCAGCTCAACAACTACTTCCATGTGAACAGTATTTAATTGAGGAAATGATTAAAAATTTAGGAGATATTTTTAGGCCTACACTCACAGCAAATAAGTTTCAAATTACAAATTTCTATTATCATCAAATGACTTTATGTAAGGCTCCTGTAGAGAGCAGGAAAAAAAAAGACAAGAAAAACACATACAGATGACTTTTTATACAAAATATTGTTATGAGGACTTGGAAAAAGAAGATCCTTCTTATTTATATAAATGCTTTAGGATAGGTCTGACATGACCAAATTATGAACAAGCTTATTGTGCTCCTTTAATTCTTAAACATTGCTATTTTTCCTGCTCAGGCTAATCTGCAAGTGGAGATCTGTGGGGAAAACCCATTTTGCAGCTATTTCTGATCCTACTTCCTCTTTTCTCTCTTCTGACATATAGGTCTACTGACATGCCCAAGCCAGTAAAATTCTTTTTTATATTGACAATGAAAAAATAAATTACTTAGAATTGCCTTCTATTACATTCCAGATGTCATATCTGGCCTCAACACTCTCCTCATCTGTTTTGTTAGGCTTGTATTGCCCATTTCGTATCTGATCCATTTGGGACACCAAATACTCTTATTGCTTTAATATATTATTAAAGCAGCAGGAACATTATTTTGAAAATGGGAAGCCATGTTCTCCCTGAACATTTCAAAATCCATACCTACATCAATTCAACTCAGCTTTAGCTAAGAGTTTATTGGATGTGTGAGAGAAGCATAACATTGAGTCAAGCCTAATGACTAAAATTAACAAGGCATCTAAGTTAACTCCAGCCATCCTTCTGGAATCCAATTCCCAAGGGCTACATCTCCTCCTGTGCCAAAATTAGGATGCTCAGTCACGACCTTTCTCTTCCTCATCCTAATTTCAGAACATTTGTATCTTTGTTCCAAACAGAAACAGGAAAACCACCCAACAGACTTCTGACATATCAGCTGCATCATACTGGCAAGAGCTGAAAGCTTGATAAGCTATGTAACACACTGAATGCTGGAAGTCTAAATAGAAAATCTGGATAGGAAATATTCAGTTGGTCCTGTTCTGTTTATGAAATAAAATCTTTGAAAATTCTCAGTAAGTAGATCTCGGAGGCCAGAACACTAATCCACATACTGCAAAAAACCCCCAAAAAACAAAAAAAAACCCAACACCCCCCCCCCCCCCCAAAAAAAAAACCAACAAAATAAAACAACCAAAAAAACAACAAACAAAAAAAGGAGTTTCCTCTTCATGACCATATTTTCCTGTAAAAAATACTTTTAAATAAATTAAATCTGTATTCCCTTAAGACAAGCTTCAGAAATCTTATCAAGGTCCCTTCTTTTCCATTCTAAAGCTAGTTAGATCCATCAGTTTCTGCAGTCAACGTTATTTGCATTTATGATCAATAAAGCCATTAGATTTGGAAGATACGTGACTCTGACCTGCCAGACAGCCTAGGATGCTGCTGTTCACAATCCCATTAGCAGAGAGGGTGTGACCCGAGGCAGATTAGAATCAGTTGAACTCAGACTCTCTTTGACACCCTCAGTCTCAAAGAGTCTGAGTTCAACTGATTCTAATCAGAGTTTAATCAGGTCTTGGCTTCCCATAGACCTATGCAGACGGTGAGGATCACTTTTAACATTCTGTGCAGCCAGAACTGAATTTTAACACTTCACACTGCACTGAAAGTTGAATCAATACATGGGCTACATATGAGGGATTTCTTTGTATTGTGTACTTTTATAATTTAATTTAGAAAACATGTCCCCCGTAGCTTTTTCTGTTACCTGGTCTCTACATGAACCTTTTTTTCTCCAAGAAACAATTTAAAATGAGTTGAGGTAGATGAAAGTCAGATGGAAAATGTCAGTCCTACCCAACACAGCAACCATACATATGATGAGAAATTAGATGTTTATCTCAGATGTGTCAGACCTGTCCAGGACCCATTGCTTCAATTCAGGGAATTTATATTTATAAAGTTAAAAATTTATTCACTTTATTAGAAAGTGATCATTTTGCTGTAGAAAATGTACATTTTTCTTTCTTTCTTTCTTTTTAAACCAATCTCTAAAATTACTCCTATGCTTTACTTAAAAGTCTTTTATACATCAACAATAGGACAACACATGCTGCAACTCAGTAAATCAAATTCAGAGCCTTGGGAAGCATTTGCTTGATTAAATGCACAGGTGCTCTGAGGTGACTGCAAACACTGGCACAAAGCAAAAGCACCACTGGCACAGCAGGTTGAGCACAGAGCCATCCCCGAGGCACAGCACAGAGGTTGGTGGCTGCTGTGTCCCCTCTACACATCCTCAGCCACTCCTGAGCCCAGGCATGTGAGCAATGGCCATCCAGCCACAGCCATCAGCAAAACCTACAGAACCACAGACATGTCAGCACTGCTGTCACTCACTGTGGTAAAAAAGTCGCCACTCTTCACCTGGCAGGACCTTTTGACTTTCTTAATGTACAAGGATAACCCCAGCACAGTAACAAAACCAGCACTCCCTCCATGAGGCAGAGTGCTCATGGGAAATATGCTGGAAGGGCTTTTTAAAAAAACTACTCAGCAGCAAAGTCTTAGCAGGGATGGGGACTTCACGTTGGTGCTGCCTGCAATATGAGGTCAGAAGGAGAGGACGCTGTGTAACAAAACAGACACACACTTTTATGGGCAAGCAGGTTTCCCAGGAGACAAACATGGGATGATACATGAAAATTATCTGTGCCATGTTTTAAGAGGGTAAGGCAATTCTCTATAAGCCAGTCCAGCATTTTTCTCATTTCCCAGTACACCTTCTCAAGTATGCAGTCAAATGCTGTGTTAGGAGAAACATCCATTTGTTTGGGTTTTGTTGGGCTCATTCAGGGTTTTTTAATTGTCAAAACATATCAGTATTTTTGATACGAATTTACTTTCAGATATTTCAAGCATTGGCCAGAATTCATCACTACTGTCATGCATTACCCATGTTCATTTTACCTAATGCTAGAGCCAGTGACTCTGCAAAATCTCTCTCAGATGGTAAATCTCATTTCTAACCATAGACCAGAAATTTAATGAACAATTTCAGTAGTTTCACAACTCTCCTGTTAAGGTTAAATGTTTTTCTCCTGCTGCCCCTCCAAGCTGACAAAAGAGAAGAGTAATCACACGAACATCAGAACTGCATTTCAGAAATTATTCTTAGGAATTTAGATGGGAGTCTGTTTATATTGTGATCCACATTTTATAGTGACAAAGAAACTGAGGCAATAACCTCAATAACCAAAAACTGCCTTGCTCAAAATGGCTCCACTTTTCAGAATTTTCAACAGTTACCATCTCAGATGCTGAAAGTATTGCAAGTTTGATTGTGGTGCAGTGGATCTGTCTCAGCTTTCCATTTACTCCAAGACTTCTTCTATCAACAGATTCAAATGTGACTGCAGTGCCTTAAGAGGGTATTAGTAATGTCTCTGTTCTTGGAGTAGCAGAGACACATAAATTCAGAATTTCAGCACTTCACTCAGAGAGCAAACTGCATATTATGCAAAGCCTTTGCATTTTCTGTGCTAGGTAACAGAAACCATGCTCTGGCTCAAGCCTACAACTTTCTATGGAGGAAAACCAGGTTCCCTTCAGGTTCTTTCTACTTCTTTTTAGGTCACTTCTTCATTCACATTTCTGCCTATTTATATCTTGGAAACCTTGGCACATGCCAGGCACAGCCCTAAGAGTCCCTCTCTCTCAGCATCACTTTGTGTCACTCCCAAAGGCTCACCATCCCCCAGCCCCTGCATGCAGCTTCAAGTGGAGGGGAATTCATCCCAGTATGGCCAGAAACAGTCAATATGTACTTGCTGAGGGGACACCTGTGGTACAACTCCCATTGCTAGGATGAGTACTGTCGCTTTTAAAAAGTCTGAGAATCTCTTGAGCACATAAGGAATGACTTACATTTACCCACATAAAGCTTGCACTGCAAATGTCACATCTTATTCGTAGGAACAAAGATGAAAATTCAGTGCTCCTGGCTGTGATTTGCTTGAAGGTTTGAGGCAAAGCTTGGCACAGGGGTACTTAAAAGAAGAAAGTGCACGTGCAAATTCTGCCTCTTAGCAACAGGATGTGATCAGAGTATTGGGTTTAAAAGGCAGGTGATGAATCACAAACCCTCCTAAATAACGAGGGCAACACACCCTCTTTGCACAGTGTAAATGCCACCAGAGGAGGAGATATCACATAGCTAAGCCACTACCATCTGCACAATTAATATATGCTCTAAGCAATGAGGGAGTAGGAGGAAAAGCATCATCACTTATGACTATGTAGTCATTAGCCAAGATCCTCATCTTCATTAGACAAATAAATTAAAATTCACATTTACTGAAGCTGTCACAGTGGCTCCAAAACAATACTTTAAAAATGGTCCCAGTGGATTTGGATGAAAATGATGCCTTTTGAAAGAGTAGTTGGTAAGCAGAAGCACAACATCAAATACACTGACAATCCCCTGCTATTGATCTAAGGCAACCCTCCACCCCCCAACTTTCACAATAAGGAGAAAAAAAAAATAGAGCACATGATAAATTTTAGTGAAAAACAATAACTCAGGATAATAAAGGTCTGTAATTCAATGAAAAACTGACTACAAAAACACACTGCTTTTCCAAAAGTTTCAGAGCTTGGAGAGATTTTACATTAGAAAATTGCTTAACAGAAAGCATGGAAGAGCACAGTGATGAGGTAGAATAGTAAAACTAAGCAAAGCCAGAAGGGGAGAGGATAATGCATTTTCAAAACAATCATAAGAAAGCAGGGAAACTTGGTCAGTGCTAAGTCTATATTTGATGAATTAAAATTTGAGAGGGGAGGGGTAGGGGCGCTATTTTCATTACTACTCAAACTGAAAATAGCACAAAAGTTATGCTCAAATAGAGAAAGGGAATGGTTTTCACTAACATTCACCCTTTGTACCAACATTGAGAGGGACTTGTTTAACTAAATAGAAACTCTCCCATGTTCCATCATCATTAAAACTTTTTTTGTTAGATAAATCCCCTGATGCAGAACTGACACCCTGTTTTCCTACCTGGCATCACACTTCCAGAACAGAAGATAATAGATTGTCACACTAGGCCTGAACCACCAATGTCTTTTAAAAAGCACTTTGAACATTATGTTTTCCAGGGCTAGTAAGAGGTGCTGAACAACAAATAACTGTGAGGAATAAAACTTCATCCCTGTCTAACCTAAGGAGCAAAATGAATCCTGACACCCTTTTCATTTCTCTCAACTGAAAGAGAATTTTCAAAGTCTCAAAGTATAAGGATACTTTATTTCTATAAACAGGGGGTTAGTTTAAGAGTTGTGCCATGGGCACAATATTAAATTTGCTGCATTCCCACCCAATTTTGCAGAAGTGGGAAATTTGGGATTCTCGGAGGGATACTCAGACCAGCAGTCTCTCTGGGTTTATCAGCTTGGCCATCACACATCTAACATCACACAACCTGCTGATCCAATACTTTACAAAGCAAAACAAAAACCTGTTTTTACTATGCATTGCACTGAAAAATACAATTTAATAAAAAATTCATCCAAGTGAAAATAACTGCTTTACCAGTGCTTTTTTTCTTTCATATGGGTAAGTAATAATTATCTTTGCCTATTTGAAGTTTGAGCATTTCATCCACTAGTCATGTATTTTCTAATTGCTTTATATTGATGTAATATCCATACCTTCCTCTGAACAAAGTACTAATAAAGTACTGTAATACCTGTAATGACAGGTAACACTCAATATTTACTTTCATTCTTGACATTAAACAATAACTACTCTCCATGCTCTTTTACTTGTCTTCAGTTCTGTGGGGAAGTGTTCCCCACTGTCTTACCCCTATTTCTAAAACCAGGACACAGCCAATTTTCTTAGCAATCCTATAAATTATAAATATAGATTGTACTGAAATTAAATCCATATTGAAATAAAATGGAAAGATGAACTCTAATGAAAATTAAATGAGGTAAACCAGAGAAGATGTAACCTGATAAGACAGCTGGAATGGGAGTCTATCTCCTTCAATACAAGAAAAATACCTTCAGTACTCATGGAAACAAAATATTAACACAGAAAAAAACCCCAAAAAGTGCAAATGAACAAAACTAAAGACAATACCAAAACACTTACCATAATACCCCAGTATCAGATTCTGTGATATTCCTACACAAACTTTTTTACAAGGTTTTGTTAAGTGTTCAATTATAAAAAAGGAAGAGTGCCATGATAGGAGCTTTGGGTCTATCCAGTTAAATCAAAGGAGGAGCAGAAAAAAGATGCTGACTTAAATGGCAAAGTGCAGCTGCAGTTGATTTACATGAGTGGGACCTCACCTGCAGCATTAGTGCTAACTTACAGAACCACCTGTGCAGGGGAAAGGTTTCCTCCTAATCCTTGTCTACAAAGATCTTTATACCCTGAATTAGATTTTAATTTCTTCTAGGATTGTAACTTGCCTCCTCAGATTTTCCATTTTTTTTTTTGTTTGTTTGTTTTGTTTTTGAACTAACCATTTAAAAAAAAATCATAATTCTGAATACTGCAGTATATGCATCTGGAAATTACTCTAGGACCCTTCAAAGCCAGGCTGCTATTTTGTATTTGTATTATTACAGGCACATATAACTGCAAAATAAGAACACCTTCCTGAACACCAGCATTCAACATTTTATCCATATCCCAGTTTTAATAATGAGCAAATAATTTACTTGAAATGATACCGTGACTTCTTTATAACATAAAACCACCTTGCATTAGAAGATGAAGAGAGAAGGCTATGAAAAAGTAGTCTTGATTATATCTTCAGTATCTCTTTCTTCAAAAAGAAATAAACTACTGTGGTTGGGAGAAGGGGTGGATGTTTCTTTAACACGCAGCAGTGTCCTTAAAAATTTTTTTTCAGATAAATATTGCAGCTCTTGAATGCATTTCTGGAAGGCATAGCACAGCTACATGAAAATGACTAATGGCATATCTTTCTTATAGCTACTCTACCACCTCTTTAAAAATCCAACAGCAACAAAAGTCATCTCCTCTCTGTTGTACGTGCCATTTCTCCAGCAACACTAATGCTGTGAAACAATATTCAAAGGCATTTCAGGATAACCATAATGTAATATTTGTACATTCCAACTGTAGGTGCTTTGGAGACCCCCTTGGAGAAGCAGCCCACAGACTGGTGTTTAAAGATGCACGGTGTTTTACTCTCAGTTGTTTGCCAAGAATAAGATATACCCTGAGATGGAATAAAAAATAGAAGGAGAGAGGGATGAATACTCAGCATTTGCCTCCTTGCCTTTGTCTTGTTTTCCATCTCATGCACTGATGGTCATCTCTGCTTTTTACTGAGAGAACCAAAGGGAAAAGACATGAGCCATCTTCTAGAGAGTGGATGATATGATGAAAACACAGATGATGATATGTCCCTGAAAGGACAGAGCTTACCAGCAAGGTCTAACAATAATTTACCTCCTCGGTTAAACACAAACTAATGTCCTGCAGTCATCTGAGTTCATGGGATTTCTAAGTTCTTTCCAAGTAGTTTTCATTGCCTGAAATTTGTAATATTTCAGTAAAAATATCTACGAGGTAAACGGTAACAAGCTTTATGATTATAGTAAATGAATGTTTTCTTGGTTTCTCACATCAGTAGAAACATTCCAAATTTTGTTGTGAGTGTTTCTACCTATGCAGTATCAGTCATATTGCCTTAAGGTACAAGACTATTATTCTAAAGCACACATCTTGGTTTTAAGTTAAAAAACTAGAAAGCTACACAAAGATCTATTGCTGATAGCTAATTTTTGCTATCATTTCTACCAGTAACAAATGCTATAAAAACCTGCACAACAAAGAAAGTCACAATAGCAAAGGACAAAAAGTCAGCACAGAATTTGTGGATGTCAACACTGTGATAAAGAACAATTTCCTTCTTACTCCAATATTTCTGATGCTTACCTAGATACTTCCAAATGGGGATAGGTTCTGGATTGACAGAAACAACACACTGAAGTAGGTTAAAAAGTTATGATCCCTAAGAGAGAAGCCAGCCAAATAATGCTGGACCACTTGGTCCTGACCCTACTGTTGCAGTTTCCATTAATGCAAATTAAACTGAGATCTCAAAGTGTTTCCCCAACAGCTACACATCCCCTGTTTTTCTCCATTCTGACACTGAAGAGAATGCACCATAACATTTTTCAATATATACTGAATAAATTTTCCATCACCACTTTAAATAGGAAAAAAGCTGCCATGCAACACCTTCTACAGTAAAGATATCTCAGTCTTGCAGGGATTGTTAAGGACTATCACTACATTTTTTATGTGAAAACAAATGTTAGCTTTACAATCCCCAGTGGCTTTAAAACCTGGCAAAGGGCTTTGGGAAAAGGATATTTTTCCACATTAAAAGGTCTTAAGCTTTCATATGCCTTTCACTTTTCAAGATAAATTTTTGGAGCAAATATTTTAAAATGTCAGCATTTTAATAAACAGTCACGAGACAGATCCCTGACAGTGAATGTAAACAAGCCCATAAACTGTATGTATTTTTTTGGGCAACACACATGAGGAACAGGGGGTCATTGTGCAGCAGAAGAATTATTATATATTTGCCATTGTGGAAAGACAATGGGAAGACTGACACAACTGCAGGGCTCAGTTCAGGGCCCCTCCCTGCAAGGAAGAGAAGCCATAGAGGCATTGGAGCAATACCAGAGAAGGGCAGTGGAGCCAGGACAGGTTTTGGAGCAGCACCTGAGGGACCTGGGGGTCTCAGCCTGGAGAAAAGGAGTCTCAGTGGAGACCTTCTCACTCTCTACAACTCCCTGGCAGGAGGTTGTATCCAGGTGAGGGTCATTCTCTTCTACCAAGTAACAAGCAAAGGGAAAGAGTAAACAGCTCAGGTTGAGCTAGGAGAGGTGTAGATTGCATATTAGGAAAAAATACTTTCCTGTAGGGGCTGTTAAATATGGCAACGGACTGCCCTAAAGAGGTGGAGTGACCATCCCTAGAGGAATTTCAAAGATGTGCAGATGTGTCAGCAGCAGCCACCACAAAGAAAGATATGGTAAGCCACTGAAGGATGACATGCATATTCAATATTCTGCAATAGCTACAGGTTTTTTAAAAAAGTGTTCCCAAAAATGACCTACTGTACCACATGAAGGTGGAGAAAACAGTGACCTCTCAATTCAGAAGCTGAGCGGGATAAGGCGCTCTGGCAAACCCTCCCTGGGAAATGCTGAATGTGGACTTACAGCCTTGTGTGAGAATAGTTTAGGGTCCTGAAGATTTGCTTGTTTCTGAGCAACTGCCAGAAAAGATCATGTCAGGAGAACACAAACCCTGGATCCTTACTGTATTGATTACAGCACCTTGAAAGACCTCGTGCTGCTGAAACAGCCACAGTCTCCAGGTCACGTCAGGGAGGGGATTGCTGAGGTCCTTTTTGTTCTGACACAAGGAACATGCCTCATGTAGTTCTCTCCTTGTGATTTGATCTCACAGACTCCTCCTGGCCCTGAGACATTCTTGCCATCTGCTCGTACAGATGGCACTTTCATGTAAATTTTAAAAAAGGGTTTTCCAAACATTTTCTATTCTCTCTCTTCTCAGATAGTTCTAGACTAGCAGATGCAGCAAATGTTCTAGGAATGACTATTCAGAAAGAAAAAAAAAGCAGCAGGAAAAAGAAAATATGATCTTACACAAGTAATTTAGAGGAGAAAAAAAATCTTTCTACAGCAAGTAGAAATATCTGCATTATAAAAGTTTCATATCTGCATTATAAAAATCACTGATAGACATTTATTTAAAGTGCTCTTCTGCAGAGGCTTACACACATCCTGAGTCTGGAGAACATACCTGGAAGCACAAACCCCCAGAATTTCTTATAACTTATCCTACTTTCTCTCCTTCTAAGCAGGACTGAAAACTGTTCCAAGAAGAGCTCTCCTCAATTACTTTGCACACTGAAGACCACAAGAAATTTCAATTTTCAGAGAAATAAAGAAATAGACCCATGAGATGCAAATAAAAAAGACCCCAACAAACCCCCTATATTTGAGGAGTTTAGATAATTCTTATCTCTCAGAAAACATTTTACCATTCTGTAAAGTCTAATAACAAAGTAGGATAAAACACTGGGTGAACAAATCAGCAATTATCTTCCCAGAAAATGCATTAAAACATAAAGGAAATGAGTGAAAAAAAGTTTTTTTGGGTGAAAAAAGTTACCCAAACTAGATATTTAACTAGAAAAAAAAACTAAATCCAAGTACTTACAACTTCAGATAAGACATTTGGAAGGGAAAAAACCCATATTCTTCCATTCAATAAATAGTATTCTACAATGTCTTATATTAAAATGTAAAAGAAAATCTTAATCTGTAAAATCACAACTAGAAAGTGATTATGCATGACTCACAAGAGGTATTATTAATTCTACAGTGTCCTAGCTTTTTTATTCTTACACATGAAGGACTCCAATCCTGCTCCTACTTCTGAGATCCATCTCAGATTTTACCAATTTTAGTAAAAAAAACCAATATGTGCAAGTAGAATTTATACATATGCAAATATACTCTATTAATTTATGAAATATATATAATATATTTAAGCATGTGTTTGTATACACACATTTAGCATCTATCCCATTAGCTGAGTCTTGATCAGAGCATTCTGATTTTAAATATGTCCTTCCAGCTGGAAAATCTTCCTTCTCAGGATCCCCAACTACCAGCTCAAATAATATGATCAAAGATTTGCAGAAGAGAAATGATAGATTGCTGTAATTCTAAATGGTATAAATTATTACATTTTAATTTCAGATTAAATGTTTGATGACCTCTATTTGTTTTTTGGAATATGCAATACCCTTGGAGCAACTTAAACTATTTCATGGTTCTGTAGCTGATGGAGTTTTTCTTACTAATAAAGACTAAATGCCACAATCTGTCTGTAAGGCAATAAAACTCAGAATTCTTTTCACTTCATTGCAATGTAATAATTTTGGATAATAGGGCTTTTAATGGAAAGGATTCCTGTGACTTAAAGCTTTTTTTTATTATTATTAAGCTTAATTGAATTAATTGTTTACATGCTAATGACTTAACAGCCACTTCATAAAAAAAGACCCTTCTGAATACTTATCCTATACTTAAAATCTAATAAAGGGACTGAAATAGAAAGATATCTTTGTTTTCTTTCAGATAGGAGAGATATTTAAAAGACAACTACTTTCCCTCCTGCTGAGGATGAATGGTGAAAAGATGGCATTCCAAATCCTACAGAAAAATGCATAATAATCTCTGAGTCCTTAATTGAAAAGAGGTATTTATAAGAATCAATGATCTCCTTTTTTTTCCCAGAAATTGCATCTTTCCTAAAACTGGCTCATTTTGTGAATGGGCTGCTACGTAGGGAAAGTGGAACAATGTGATTCTGAGAGAACAAAGCAGATTTGTGTCTATAACCCGGCCATCCCAAGGTGCACATGAGGGCTGGCATTTTATAATTCCTCTTAATAATGCTTGGCACTTGTGTAGTGTTTTATGGCATCAAAGCACTTCACAAACTAATTAATTAATCTTCACAACACCCTTGCGAGAAGGTAGGTTTTAGCATTCAATTTACCAAATGGAATAACTGAGCAGAGAAGCTGGATGATTTGTTTCATGTCCGAATCTTCACTTCCCAGAAAAAGTGTTATTAGAAATAACAGTAGTTGCATTTCTCTGTTTTAGTCCTTGGAACCTACAAAAGAACTATTTGCATGAGAAAAGAAAACAGCATCTGGGCACACCTTGGGCCAGAGCTGATACCTTGTTTATTTAAAACAACAATTAATTAACTTAAGAGACACGCTGGAATTTAAGTTCCTTTCCTTATGCTGGGTCTATATTGACAGTGCAAGAAAAGAGTCATGAGCAGACATGTCCTGCCCCAGGATTTCTAAATAATGAGATTGGGGTGGTAATGATTCCTTGTTAATGCAGAAATTCTTTGTACTTGAAATTCTACATAATTGTATAGTATTCAATTTTTTTCAAGTCTTTGCAACAGCTACATGACTTCAGTTTGAAATGATGTTTTACTACATTTGCATTTATTTTTGCAAGTTTCCAAAAAGTTCTTGCTTTGACCACCTGCATACAAGATTTAAGGGTTCTTACACATGTCTATGTATATTACCAGCCTTGAAAATCTGGACACAGAAATTGAATTAACCTCATTTCTTTTCAAGTGTAAATAACTGCATGTCAGACTGTCAGAATTAGCTCTGGCAAGTGTTGGCAAAGGAAAAGTCAATAATTGCATCTATAGGTGTGAGCACCAGCACAAAAAAATTACCCACTCAACACAATGGAAATGTTTCTTCACAGATTGACATTCTCATGTTCAAACAAGTCTTATAAAAATTACTTTTTACTTCCTCTTTGCAATGCCTATATATCTAAAATTAAGAAACCTTGTATTTTTAATTGGAGAACAGAAAGCTACTGACACTTCAGACACCATAATAAAAATATACATCATATTTACTTTTTTTTTTTTTTAACTAATAGCAACACTACTCTGAGATACTATTGGTGCTATTTATGCTACAGGGTACCTCAGTATAATGTTTTAATTTTTCTTCTTCCCTGAGGCTGGACAAGGCCCCTGTTGGCGTGAAGGGCTGTACAGCCAAGAGAGGCACGAATGTGATGGAACCAGAAACACCTGCCCCCTTGACAGGTACCATGATCAAGAGCAGAGCATCCAAAATAATATATTCTCCCTAGAAAAGAAATCCAGGTTCTTCTTGTCTCTTCTGAAATCCCCAGAGTGAAAAGATTTTAAGACAATCTCTTGTTTAACATGAATGTGCATTAAAAGTCCTCAAACACCTTCTGTGCAGCTTCTGGAAATATTGTAGCAAAAAGGACAGGTCTGTTGCTTTCTTGCAGAAGATATTTTGGAATAACAAGGGTAATTGAAATAGTGTAGGCAGTCCAAAGATTTAATTTTAATTCACAGAATCACAAGGGGTTGGAATGGATCTTAATGACCATCAGTCCTAAACCCCCTGTCATGGGCAGGGACAGCTCTCACCTCACACCTGGCCTTGAACACTTCCAGAGTTCCAGCTAGTACAAATGATTGTATGATTTTAAAACTGAAAAATTGAGCTTTACCTCCAAATTATTCTTAGGATTTAATTAAAATTAAGCTCTATGAGGGAAAAAAAAAAAACAAAACCCAAACCCAAAAACCAGAATAAAAATAAAAACCCCACCCCCCCAAAAAAAAACTTCCCACCCCTAAAACAAACAACCTCACAAAAACAAACAAACAAAAAAACCCACCCAAAAACCAAAACACCAGCAAAAAAGAAAAAAATAGCTAAATAAAGATCAAATGCTTTACTGAAGAGTAGCTGGTGTGAACACCTCACCATTTAAAGAATGTGGTCTGAGTACTAAAGATATTTGCAAAGCAATTGCTTTTAAAGCTGTCTATGAGATTTCATAACAATGGGGTGCCTATGAGGAGTTAAGCTGCTGAACAAGTCTAATAATTCAACAAAAATGCCCAATGCAGTTCTACCAGAGCAAAATATGGCAGAATCTATTTTATTTGCAGAAGTGAAAATTTCCAAGCAGCTGAAACTGAGTAAGCAGACAGCAGAAGGCACAGCTGAGACAACACAAAATACAGTCATCCAGGCCTGTTTAGGATTTTGTGACTCAATGCTGGTAGCAGGAAATGGAGAACAAATCAAGGCCATCATACACATAATTCTCTCATTTGTGGCAGATTACGGTGTTCCATCAGTCAAACAGGAATTATTGCTGGCTGAGTTGGAGACTTATAGTTGGTAATGCATTAGATGAATCTTGGCAAGTAAAACTGTTGGGTTTTCAAATGGGAAAAGTCTTTAATTTCTAAAAAATTTCCTCTAGTCTGCTTCCTGTTGTTTTCCTTTTGGCTAAAAAGGATGGGGACATCATTAGCTCACAGAATATGGTTCGTATCAGGAATTCTGTATATATTCCATTTTTCTGTAAAAAACACCCACAAACTTCACTTACAAAAAGCATAAAACTATCCTACTGAAGCATACAAAACTCTTGGTCAAGTAATTATCAGTTGTCTACCCACTGTCACAGAGCTCTCTTGTGAGGAATGTTGGCAGAAGTGTATGCAAGAGTCAATATCTCTGTAAGCAGCCTGGTAATGGTGCAAAACCACACAAAACTACACAAAACATCTTCAGCCACTTTTTCAACTATATTTAATCCTTGTATTCCAAACTAAATTTCACCCCTTACTCTGACACATGGCATCACAAGACTTTATCAGCAAAGAGGCAAGTTCCAGAGAGACACCATAAAACAGATACACAAAAAGCAGTAATTCTAAATTGGCAAATAGAAGGATCTTGTCATCATTCTCAAATTTTGCATTCCTATCCCTGGAAAAAAAATTCCAAAAACTTGGAGCTTCCAGAGGATGCAAAAATCAGAGAAATGATTCTTCCCCAGGCTTACACAGAAGAAAGCAGAAGACAGCTGAACTTTCCATCCACATTTTAGAACAGGTTTGTCAGAAGTCAGGGGAAATTTTATATACATATATATATACACAAAATTTATATACATATATATATATAAAATATACAAAAATAAATTAAAAAAAAAAACCAAACTCTTCTACTGTACCACCCATTTCTGCTAAATGTATTATATAAACCAGGTATTTAAACACAAAAAAATTAGTTAAAGCCATAACTTTTCCTCAGTTCTGACTGCATATCTAATTCGAATTTTATTCAACCTATACTATTTGCTATCCTAGATTTGAATGTCTAAATTTACTGTTATAAATGTTGTCAAATCACTAATATCCTCTTGCAAGTCATCTTAATTTCCAACATAGTAATTTTCCCTGTAATGACTCTTTATTTAAGACTACATGTTTACAATTTTCTACCATTTAGGTGATTTAAGTATATCATCTACTGAACGTCCTGCTCTTGGCAGCAATGAATAATTTTCTTGACAGATGGAATATGAAAAAAATACTAAATAAAACATTTTTCCAAAACATAAATAGCTGGCAGTTATCCCTCAGAAATAAAAGTCCTTCTTAAAAGCAACCAGCATGTCATGTTCTCTGTAAAAACAAGGTCAAGAATTTAGTTATGCCCTTAACTAATGCCCTATTGCAGTGAAGAAGGCAGGCTATGAGGACAACATACCAACCATTTAGATGTCTCCTTTCATTATTAGCCATTTCTCTTTTTTCCCCTCCTTCTCTCCCCTCTGCCAGTGACAGCATAATCCAGGTGCTCATAAAACTGCCTCTTAGTCCTTCCTGAAATTTACCTTCCCAACATCACATCTAATCAGATGTGACATGCACACCATGCATGGGCTCTGCTCACAAAAACAAAGGGAACACTGTTAAGGGATCACTGCTTGCTGTAGGAAATAGAAATTCAGCTACAGGGACACAGAAGAAAGGGATGATTACATTTGTACTGGTAAGATCACTTGATGTTCAATGAATTTGGTTACAGCAATCAAGGTAAATGCAACTGAATTCACAGCAACATTTATATATATGTGGATGTGATGATATTTATAAATAGATGTATGGGGAGGTGAAACACTTCAGACTGATACTTAAAGGAATCTCAGTTTTGAATAATGAATCCCACAGTAAGAATTTGTGACTGCAAGGATAAGCTGAAGTAAATTAATGCAGCAACAACAGTAGTGATTTTCAGAATAATAGTGTTCAGAGGGTTTTAGATATGGAAGAAATACAACTAAGCAGGCATTTTTAAGATGTGGAAATTACTAATAAGCAAGAATTAAATATATCAGTACTCTGGACATTTGAAATAACAATAACTCTGAGTTGAATTTAGATGAAATAGCTAGATAAAGTTACTTAAAGCTATAAAAACTAAAACCATAATATTAGAATGAGATCATTGATTGCCACTTGATCCAGGGAAGGCAAAAGCAGAATATGGTCAGTCACATAACCCTGTTGTATTTCCACTGGTGCATCTTCCCCATCCAGCCCAGGGTTTGAAGGATGTTTTAGCCAGAAAGTCCTTCTGAGACCTACTGGGCTGAGTCTGAGGAGGAATCCATTCTACACTTCACGAGACTTGTCTGGGGTTCATTAAGAATTAGGACCTGTAAGAAGGGGCTTTCTTACCACGTCATCTGTTAGGTACCTGTTGTGTTCCACAGTCCCCACCCCAGAACACACAAGAACCTGCAGTGCCCTTCACCTCTGCGCTGCCCAAGGGCACAGGTGCCACAGGAGTTGCAGTCCCCAGCCTTAGGTGACACTCACCCTGCCCCTGCCCTCAGGCACAATTCACTGCAGCACAGAGAAGAACAAGGGCACAGCTCACATCCAGCATTCATCTTGTGCCAGCTCGCAGGGCAAAGAGAACTCTTGAAATGCACCAAGTAGAGTCTTAAAAGAGATGTAACAACTGGTAGTCTCAAATGTGAGACTGATAGGTATATCAGAATACTAGAAAATTATTTCCTAAAGTGATTTGTTTTTTACCTAGGAAAAACGCTGTCTAAATATCTTTAGCTCTGGGCTGTGCACAAGTCCTACAATAGAAAAAAATCCCATTTTAGAATTATTCTAAAACCATTTTGGATAACATATTGTGATTGCAAGTATTGAAGAAAATAACTCTAGGAAATAAAGGCTCAAAGCATTAATAATGATTCCTCTAATTACATTGAACAGCTTTAAGTAAAAAATAGATACCATTTCACTTTATTGCATCTCAGAAGAGACATTAAAACTGGTTTGCTATTTATGCTGAATGAAAAGGAGGAAACGTTTCACCCAAAACAATGAAGCAATATCAGTACTTGTTCAGCTCAAAGAAAAGAAACAAACAAAACCCTCAAAACTTTAAACAAAGTATATTTCATAAAAGGTCTTAAATTTTTGAAAAACAAATGAACATCACAAAGAAACTCCCAGAAAACAAAACTTTCTTTTACTTAATTCTTCTATGGACAATTTTTTGTGAACTCTACCTGCTGTTTACCAACCTTTTAAAAAGCCAGAATTTATTACACATGCTTAAGTACTCAGAATAAAAAATGCCACAAATAGCAAAAAAAAAAAAAAAAAAAAAAAAAAAAGCATTATTGAAGACATTAAATCTGATATTTATTTCTAATTTATTCTAGAAGATAATAATAAAGTTTATGATTTCAGAATCTTAAATTGAAAACTACACCAAAACCCTTGTTATGCTCGCTCTCACTCCATTAATATAAATGTGTGTTATGTAGCTGGTTTATATTTCACTTTAAACTGCAGCTGCCTTTCAAGGAACCAAGTATCTGTTGCTTCACTGAGCAATCACAAAAACTCCAGACTTGCTCGCAGCCATAGTGCCAGAGCCTGAACTGCTCCCACAGAAAACACAACTGGACACAACAAACTTTGGTAATTACAATCCCCAGCTCGGCAGCATTTTCTGTTGTTAACCCAGGCAATGCTTTCCTGCTGTTTTGTTACCTACCCACACAGCACTGGCATCACCTTTTGCAGCTACACTGTTAAATCCATTTCTCAGCAATTATTTATCCTGCTGACATCACTAAACAGACAATTTCCCAAGTTTTCAGACCTTCAAGAGTGAAGCCCTTTTGTTGGATTTCTCCAGTCACCCCTCTGCATAGAGTCATACAGAACAACAACAGGCTGTAAAACATTTCAAGTTATACCTCATCTCAGTGAAAATCAGAAAGCTGATTCATCTGGATAGCATGATCTATTCTATTCTATCTATCTATTCTATCTATATCTATTCTATCTATTATTCAATGAAAAATATTTTTAAGACGTACCAGTTAAACTCTCAGTTCAGCTGTAATATACATTTTCTGTTTTTCCCTCTAATCCTCATTTTGTATTTCATATTTCAATTCCTTTGAAGAAGCAGCTTTAAACCAGGCTTTTAATCCAGAATGAGTATTTCAAATAATATTTACAGTCTTATCTGTTCTTAATACAAGTCTCTGAACTGTACTAAAAATGGCAGTTTATCTCAAAAATTTGTATAGAAAGAAAATCCTTAGATTTAGAATACAACCTTAGAATTCTTTTATTTTTCTGGAATATCATCAGTTATATAGAATACAGCAATAAAAGGAAAATCATTAAAAAACAAACAAATGAAAAAGAGGAAGGAATGGTTTTTATTTTTACCTTTTTAATCATAGTTTTAAATTGAGAGACAGAAGAGTTAGAAATGATTCATACTGACCTGAGTCCATAAAGGACTGTTCCATCTGGATGCAGACGAATCATTCTGTTCTTCACAGTAACACCATGAACAAATGACTTCTTGTCATTCAGGAAGTAGGTGTCGGGCACCCAGAGCTGATCAGCTACTCTGTTGTCCAGGGTGAGGTTTAGAGGTATTACATTATAGGACAGCCTCTTATCCCTCCACGCTTGCTGGAAGTACATTGTCAGGGTATAGTCCTGTGAGTAGAAAAAACAAACAAACAAACAAAGTTTGCATTATGCAAAAAAAAATGACAATGCAAATACACATGTATTCATTGTGACTGTTCCTAAAGGCAAACATTTCTGTTCAGAATTTCCATGAATAGATTTATTTATTTTTACGGTACTGAATATCGTGTATGCACTTAATAACTGCAGTGAGAACACAAAGAAGATGGGGCATTTAAATTTTATGAATGATTTGGAAGTTTTCACTTCAATATTTAAAAATAAAATTTAAAAAATTGTAGACATTTAACAGCCTGTAGCACTTTACAAGCCTGGGAGTTCAAGGAAATAGGAACATTCAGAGATCCAAATTTAATTTCAAGGTCTCCCCTATATTCAACAGAGCTCTGGATCAAACCTTCTGTCTCTGAAGTTGCAGTCACTACCCAGAGACTTCCCTAAATTAAAATTTCTTCAAAGTCTGTTAAATTTCCCTTGGGCACTGAAACCAATGGGAATTTTTTAAGGTTTCTAAGCTATATACTTAGTCTTAATTTTACAGATGAAGTAACTGTTTACTTCAGGGGGACAATTCAGAGAGCACAATTAGCATCTCAGTAATTATTCACAGTATTATGAGACTTGCATTGTCTTGATGCAGACCACCACTGTAGAGTGCTTCAGAGATGTTTTGACCTCTTAGTTTTTTAAATAATACATTTACAAAGGTTATAGCTTTGTCAAAATTGTTATCCAGATACAGAATATTCATTATATTTAGCCAATGCTAAAAAAACCTCTACAAATAATACAAAAAGTATATTGAGAGCAACCCTGAAGAAAGACTTGCATAAATGGCAATATTAGTTCTTATGCACTGTTTTATATTGTAAAGGAGAGTCCACTATTTAAAGCATTTTTTATTATAGTTGGGAAATAAAAATTTATCTTCCTCCTGAACTACTTTAAATGCATATGCCACAAGTGTATTTCACAAGCATTCTCATTTAAAAGGATATTTGACATATGAACACTATATAGAATTTTTCAGAAAAGAAAAAAATAATTTTTTCTTATTCTGCAGTTTCACAGACTGAACACCCCAGTAGGAAATCACTGTAATTGGGTAGCTGTAATTATTCTCTTTACAATGTACAATACCCACCCTTGAAGTAGGGAGGGCCTGTAAGCAATGACACAGAACCTTGAAACTAAGTGACCCTGCCTCTTCTGCAGAACAGTGTGCACTCAGATGAATCAGTATAAACTATTTTTTTATTGAAATGTGCATTTCTGTGGTGGAAAGACACTTATTTTTTGCCTCATCCCTCCCCAAAAGAGCCCATGTACGTGGGCTTGAAAATGCCTCTTCAATTTTCAGTGAAGCAGGGGGAAATACATGTTCTGTTGTGAACAGTTACTGCATTTCCTCCTTACCAACACAAACCACAGATGGTATTGCTGTCCCTCCAGGGCTCCTGTCTCCACTGGTTACAGGTCAATCCCCTTCCCTTGCTGCACCCCTGGCCGTGCCTGGAACCCCAGCACCTTTGGCCAGGTGGCACAACAGCAATTCTGCAGGGACTCAAGTAGGTAAACACCAAATAAGCCTTCCCAGTTGTTTAACTACCAAATATATTCACTTGGTGCTGTTCTACAATCTGATCTGTTTTAACAATCTGAAACCTCTTCCCACTCCCCAGGGTCAGGATGAGACTCTGCTTGCAAGAGCGTTCCACCTACATCTGAAGAATTTTACTGTTCTGCAGGATTTGATTCATAACCAGCTATCGGAAAATCTTCATCTGGAAAATTTATTAGTCTTCATTATACTAATATATCACATCATCAAGTAATGACCAGTAGCAATTGTTTCACTATTATCCTTGGAATGCTGCATTTTATTCCCATTCCAAGGAATAACCTACATGTATTAATATACTGCATAAATCCATAGAACATGCTTTCCTTTTTACACCTCAGTAAAAGAGGAAAAGAAGAGGAGGAAAAACCCTAAACATACATGGCTCATTGCATAGAAGTGAATTACATAAATCTGTAAATTTGGAGCACTGGTATTGCTGAAAGAAAAGCCAAGTCACCAGGCTGGAGTCTCAAATCAAACACACTGTGTTCCAGAAAGAGCTGGTGTTCTGACTGAAAATTATTTGTCATCTGTTGGCCCTAGTTTTCAGATGTGATTGGAGTTTCTGATGGTCAAAACAGAAATCCTTTGAAATTGTTATAAAACTCTGACAACCTTTTGAATTTAGGGGTTTTTCTAATGATCATTAAAAAAAAAAAAAACCCAAAGATGTTCCAAGCTACATATTCCAAAGTGAAATTGATAAGATGGGAAAGAAGCAAAATCTGTCACATAAACTGTGATTTATTCCTTAGAAAGGAGAGGCATCTGTTTTCAAAGTCCCAAATGAAAGTGTCATTCAAAAAAGGTGTGCAGGTACGAAATGTCCCTAAAGTATCCCAAGACCCTTTACATGTTGACATTAAGAACACTCTCATCTAATAGGAATACTCCAAGAGAAAAGTCTGTTAAACTCACATTAAATATGGGCATTCCCCTCTATTCTAGGGATAAATACCAAAACAAACATGTAAATATCTTGTCTCTAGGAAGAGAGGCACACAAAAGAAGTAGAGGAATAGAAGTAAAGGATGATTTTATTTTGTTAAGGTTTAGTATCCTTTTAAATTCACAAGATGGGATTGTTAGAACCAGTATAAGTTTGAAGAGGAAACAGGAGCAAATTCATTTTCACAGCCTTGCACGAGGGACTAATTCTAATGAGCTGAGAGAGCTCCAAGCCCAAAGCTCCTGATGATGGTGTTTGTGTAAACCATTGCACAGACACAAACTACAAAGGTACTGACTGTTTGCAGCACTGGCACAAAGACACATTTCTCCCACAGAAACAAAGAGGTTCCTCACTTGCCCTGGACATGAAATGCTGTATAAAACTTACTAGCGTTGACAAAGTTGCAAGAAAAACCTAGAATATAAAGAAGCAAACATATTCTCTGTAAATGCATTTTGTAGTTTTCATTATTTTTAATGATTTCATTATTATTCCATTGTTTGCCTACATTTAAATGTAATAAAATTTTTTGTTCTGTCCAGAGTAAAAATTTAGGCATCAGAAATGGATCATTACCCCTATTCTATTGTGATCAAAGGAAATATGTCTCTTTTCCTCACCTCACCTTTCCACTTTCCCTCTTCTTTATTTCATACAATGAACAAAAGAACAGCAAATATATGACAAAGTTAATGTTTATGCATAATTTTCCATATGAATAAAAAAGTATCAAACAGTTTCATTAGTATTAGCATATGCATGAGCAACTTTTATTCTGCACATTAACTCTGTGCAGTGGTTGCCTGCAAACATTTTAGCTGCTGGAAGTGTAAATACACTGAGGATTTAAACTTGTATTTAGAAATAGAAGTGTTACAGACAGACATGGTGTCAGTGAATGACCAGCAATTTCAATTATGTAACAGAAGATACTGGATAGGAAAGCATCAAATCTGAATACTGGCATTCTTATTTATATTCTCACATTTCATTCATGCTCTCAAATAAATGTTTAAGCAGAAAAAAAGAAAAATCAGTTTGGGCCTATTATTAGTTTAAAAAGTTTACAACACAGGCCTTAGTTAAACCTACCCATGGGCCAATAACTGACATATTGCTGATCCCCTTTTTTTTATTGGAAAAGGGATCAAGGCAAAAAAGGAAATAGAAGTAATGAATATTCACAATGACAGTGGGTGTCTAATGCAAAAGACTCTACCAGATGTAAATTATTTCAAAGCATGATAATAAGGTCCAATGTGAGAAAATGCATTAAAAATATAGCTCCTTCTTCTGCATTACACAAATCAGGACTGATTCACTCACTGCAGCTTAAAACTGTAACCAAAACTTGTATTAACAGGGCTAGAAAACAGCTACTCAAACACTGGAAGCAATAAAGGCAGGAAACTTCAGAGGAGATAAAATAAACAGAAAGAATATGCAATATCTGATGTATATAATATACATTCTGTATATTGCAAACATAGTATAAGTCAGAGTGAAGTTGAAGAAGCTATTTATCATTGCTCTGTGGTAATAAATGCAGAACTCATTTGTGGTTTCGCTTAAGTCTACTCCTCATCACATTCCTGGTTATTACTAACTTGTAAAAAATGCTTCACTACATTTCCACATATTGCTATTTTAAAACAAAATAATTCCCTTCTGAAAATACTTGAAGCTGAAGATTTTGTCTGAGCACTATATTTATTTAACATGTACATTTTGAAAACTGTTTGTTGGTGACATTTAAAAGTGTTGATTGACAATCCTTTTAATCCTCTTTTTATTTAAAACCAGCCACTACAACATGTGTGATTCAAAATTATCTGTCTCAGTCTCTCATTGAGAAAAAATAATGTAAAAAGTCTGCTTAACGCTGGAGACACCACAAAGTGTACAAAGTGACTTATAAAAAAGTAGAAAGAGCTGTTGAAGGAATGGATGATACCAAAGAAATGCCAAAATAGTCATACGCCCTTTCAAAAAAAGTATTTTTCACATTCTTTAAATGTTTACTTCAAAATAAACAAACAAAAAAAAAACCCCACAAAACAAATAAAAAAGCCACAAACAATGACATCAGGAACCTTACAGAGAATTCAAGTTGAATTCTCTCAGTCTATCAAATCCAACTTCCCAAACTGGCTTTCAATCTGTGGAACACTTGTAATTAACTGAGTTAAGTTAGTTTCTCCTGAAACTGACTAGGGGAGTTTTCCTTGATGGGAATTATATCTTCACAAGTTTATGATCTTTCCAAAAAGAAGATCCCAACACCAAGCTTACCATTTATTTTGCTGTGACTCTCCTGGAATTATTCATCAGCAATTCTCATTTGTCAGCTGAGCAAAGCAGCAAAGATGGGCTGTTTATCTCCCACCACAGTTCTCAGAAAAACAGTGTTATAGAATCAAGCAAGAGACTTGGGTATGAAACCAAATGACTGTCAGCAGAGCTTCACTCCTTAGCATGAAAGTTTTGATCCTGATTATATGAAATCTGAAATAAGAGACTGTGGGATTTCAGCATCAAGAGCATGAATCTGTCCGCTCAGCACTACTGAGGGCAGCCAACATTGATACTGTGTCTCCATGGTGATTTAGGCAATGGCACAGCCTCACAGTGCAATGCATTTCATGCACTCAAGTGAAATGAAGCAGTTCTGCCTGATATGTTTCCTGTAACCTTAATTAGTTTAGCAAGACGCGGTGACACTTGATTTTCATTTCTGACAGGTGCCCCAGACTGAAGCGTGACGCTGCACTTTTCCTGAGCCAGCACTCTGCATGTCACTGCAAGCAAGGCTCCCTGAGCTCTCTCTGGTTTGCTGTCTCTTGGTAACAAGAGGAAGATTGATTAAAGTGAACCTGGAGTGAAAACTGTAATCTAACTGCTACCTGGTTAGGAGAGTCATGTGCCTTGAGATCCTCAGATTGTTCTCTTCTGAAAGGATCTCATCATCCCAATGCAGCACTGCAGGATTCTCAGATGAGTAAAGCAAATGCAGAGTACAATGCATAAATGCAACTACTCTCGCTTAAAAGAAGTTAAGAAAACAGTAGTTTTCTGCCTCAGATGAAATTATTATTTAGTTGTGTCCTTGAAGTAAAATAAAATATTTTAGGCCACAAGAAACATCAAAAAGTTTATTTATATTTGAATTTCAAAGTTTTCTTTACTCATGTATCTCAAGTTATTTCCCAGAGCTCACAGATCATTCCTTATGTAATTGTGCAATTCCACAGATCTTCAGAAAGGTAAATACCTTCAACAGAAATCATATTTATATTGCTTTCTATTATAGCCTATTATATAATTGCCTTGCAAAACAGTAGAGAATTTGTTGAAAATACTAAAGAACAAAAAAAAAATCATAATAATCATTAAGAAGAGTGGAAATAAACCTGTGGTTAGGAAGAACTGGAGATCCAGCTGAAAGGTTGGTGAGAGCAGATGGTGGCCTAAGATATTGTTTTGCAGCAGAGACTCAAAAGTGAAAAAACAGAAACAACAACCAGAACCCTGAGTGTCTGATACTTTTGGTGGGGGAGTGGGGCAGAGGGAGGAACTCCAGGGTAAGAATACAGTTATTGATAGATGAAATCTGGCTTAAATGTGAGAATTCAAGCTTTGCCTAGATGCAGAACTAAACTGGCATAACACTTGAGTAAGTGCTCTTTTTCCTTATGCTTTACAGATCCCTAAGTTCCTTCACAAACAACAAAGTCTTAAGAATACATTCAGAGACTGAAAGGATTGCAAGTTAATTCTGCTCTGGATCATTGCAATTAACTTCTGAAAAATGTACTAAATTAGTACTAAAACAAATAGGTGTTAATCTAAAGCACATTATTTTTAAGATAAGTATTTTGCAATATTTTTCAAAGGAATAAATATGCCCAGAACCTATTTATTCATAAGCATAGCCTTGCTTCCTTCAATCAAGGAGCTGTCACTGCACCGAGGCACGGAGACTCCAATGATAAAAGTGCCATTAATATTCCTGTTTTCACACTACATAGCTCTGTGTGCCTTTCCACATGTAAAAGGATGTGTAACAATCTCTAAATTTTCAACCACAGGCTTAATACTGAAACAAGCCACAAAGTTATCTCAATTTAAAGTGTAAATTTAGTTTGAATATTAAAAAATTAAGATCAATAGCTGATAAAAATTTGAATATCTGAGCTTCAGACTGAAGTTTTATGCTTAGTTTAGAAATGCAGTGTTCTAACAAAAATATTTCCCTTATGTGCTTTCATTTAATTGGGCTGCCTGAGCATGCACTTCTTGAAAAGGAATAGTATATAAATATTTTATTGGATTGTTTTTATAGGCAAAAGAATTTACTTTGGTATGTTTAGTTTGCTTTAAAACAGATTAATTTTCTAGTATTTCCTTTCAGGTAAAAAGCCAACTGCCTCCTCAGTTAGCAATGGAGAAGTTTCAACAAGAAACAGATACACTCAAGAAAGCATATATACGTATATTCCTCATTTTCCTAGATATGTTCAAAGTCATTTTCTGGTAATATTGTTACCCTTGGCTTGTCCAACCTACATCATATTCCCTCTGTATCACACAGCACCTGAACAATTTAAGTGGCTTTCAGCTCAGTTTTCTGGCCTTTGATATTTTCCTTATAAGAACTCTTTCACAAGTGAGAACACTATTAATTTTGCTTTGCTTCTGATGTAATAACTGAGATTAAGACATAGAAAATCTTATCAATCAACGTGAAAGTTCCCCTTTGATTAAGAGGGCCAAAGCCAACATCCCAGATAGCCTTACTGTAAGATTAGCATTCTGTAGAAAAGAAGGAGCACATATGAATATTAATCAATTCTGAGCCAATATTAGCAGTCTTGGCATTATGCAGTTACCAAACACCATCTTCACTTAAATGATAAAAATTAAAGAGAGAGCAGAGAAGTTCAGATGAAAGTATCGAGTCAGATTTTTTAGGAGGCATCAGAGTGAAATTCCTAATCAAGCTGGACAGTCCCATAATTCTTCAAAATTTAACTGAAATTCTGGGTCACCAACAGTTAATAAACCCCTGTTATATTAGCACTGGGAAAGTGGACAAAATCAGGGTACTTCTCTCAATGTTGCCCTGAACAAAGAGTTGGCTATATAGATAAATTATTAATTCATGAAGTAATTGCTTTCCTCAGTGCTTCTTGGCACTGAACACAGTCGCATTTTCTGTTCTGACTTGGAGTATCCTTTAGCAAGACACAGGCTCAGCTATTACACAGTTTTGTCAAAGTAGTTATGATTATCTTGCATTTGTAACTCTTCTAAAACTAGATCAAGGATATATTTAATAAAAATTAATATTTTAAAGCAAATTTTAAGATCACCTCAAAAAGCAATGTTTACACAGATTAAGCAACAATCACAGAGAATACTGATGTAAGAGAGACGCAGTGAGTGAGAGAGCATGAGTTGAAGGAAAATATTTATAAAATAATCCAAAACATTTCCTTTATTATTTAGTTCACTGCAGAATTACAAAAACAATGGGATACCTAATATTTCCTTTAATAATGTGCTGTAGAAGTGAAACACAATTAGACTAATTTACTTTAGCTTATTATGGTCTCTAAAAGCTGCTGATACTTCACACAAATTTACAGGACAAAACCAGCCAGGTCTGTGCTGATTTTCTTTTTGCTTTATTTTTCTAATAAATGAGCTCCCTTTGTCTGTATGCATGCATTTTCTCACATACTACTACTACTAAACACTGTCGATTTTTATGCTGATTTTCTTGGCATTTTTTGTGTTGTTTTGTTTTTCTTTTTCTTCTAAATCTTTGTGAAATGTGTGCACTTTGGAAACAGAAACAGAGCTGTTTCTAGGCAAGGGTGACCTGGCAGTTTTCTTGTGCCATTCCCCAGTCCCATGAGAAGCACCAGCAGCAGTTCCCTCCTGTTAAACACTGTCACATTCCACAACACTTCATCGTCTGCCCTGCTGATTCCCAGCTCTCTAAAATGGTTCATTAATCCAGCAGTAACAAACTGACACCTTGAAGGAAGCAAAGTGCTCTGGAGAGCACAAATCTCCCCCAGAAACATCCCCAGAAGTGTTTCTGTATCTTGGTGCAGCATGCCAGAGGCTGCACTGCAAACTGATGTGTTTCCTGCCCGTTTGCACATCAATCTTGTGGGAATAGACAGAGCACCCTGATTCAGCCCTTCCTCAGCCAATAATCTCTTGCATACTGCAACCTTATGTACAGATTTCATGAAATTTGAACAGTGAAGAGTGTGAGGATGAAAAAAAACAACCCAATAGTGTCATGTTACCTAGACCTGTTCCTGTATTTTAAATGCTCTGCTCCCTGAAGCCCAAGATGTGACAGCCTGTTTCCTCTCAAAATGTCAGGTACTGCAGAGAGCTGGCAGCACTGAAGTAAAAAGGACAATTTATAATAAATACATATCATTTCTTTCAGTGATGACAAGCCTGTGGAAGCTGGAAGAAGGTCCGATTTGCATAACAGCACAATACTTCTGCAAAGAGAATACCCTTAGTTAAGACACTGCAAGAGAATAAATGATGCATTCAGATGAAAGAAAAAATTATTATTATTATGCTCTAGTGAAAAAAAATCTGAAAAAACCACAGGTGGAAAAAATTTTGCATCTCTAATAGCAATTAATTATACTCTAAATTGTTCCTGGTTCAGCAAAGCCAAAACCTATTGGAATATCTCACAGCAAAAATTTCATCACATGTGCCTCTGCCACAGAGGTGTATTTTCCTCCAGTTCAACCTCACACTCAAAGCAAGATCTACTGTGAGGTCAGACCAAGTTGCTCAGGGCTTTCAATCTATCCCTTGGAAAAGGATTAGAGCAAGACTAATAAAAATGAAATTGCCACTTGCATTTAGAGAGGCTCCCTATCCTTCAAAAAGGAAAAATCAGGATGGTCACCCTATTCTAGCAGTGACTGTAACTTAATTTCAGTTTGATTCAAAATCACCATTGTCTGATTTTTAGAGCCACTGCACACTACTGCTTTTATCTGTTCCGTTTAGTGTATTATTGTTCCAGTCTTTTTGAGTAATTTTCTCATCAATTGCCTCCACTCTTTAATTTCACTATTTGAGACACTTAGAAA
This sequence comes from Vidua macroura, assembly GCF_024509145.1. Classification (NCBI taxonomy): domain Eukaryota; kingdom Metazoa; phylum Chordata; class Aves; order Passeriformes; family Viduidae; genus Vidua; species Vidua macroura. The sequence goes on along the minus strand of NC_071585.1, from coordinate 7,573,659 downwards.
TCAACAGGATTCAGTTACCACTGAGGTTTTGAATGCAGCCATTGTTCACAATTTCCTATATGCTTCAATTGGCACCAACAATTTCCCATGAAAATATTCCCTGTTCCTATGCAGTACATGATTTTTGCCTTTTTTCGTTTTCTTTCTCTCTTAATCTTCAAGGTTTCTGTCTGTACCAAAGAACTTTCTATGCAATTAAATAATTTCTTTCCACTTTCAACACTGTTAATAGATACTTTGTAAACAATTCTGATTACATTTTATCAGACTGGAGCTATCTTTTCATCAAGAGCTAATAGTGTCTCTACACTTGTACTATCAGTTCAGAAATATACTCCAAGAATCAAAAAGAAAAAATTAATTTGACATCCTTTACTACCAAATGGGTTTATTTATTTGTGTCTGATTAAATGCCTCATCTCAACATTCAAAATTTGTCACCTCCTTTGTGGCTCACTATTTCTTCCAGAGTTCAAGTCAGACTTGTATTTCAGTGACCGAGTGGAAGTAACTGTTTTGACAGCTGGAAAGATGAAGAACAAGACCCAAGAGAACATTTTTCCAAGGAATGAAAAGTATATGGTTAATGGAAATGGCATGGAAAGTAGTTCTTACTTGGCATTAATACAAAGCCAGCCTATTTTAACAAAATAAGGATAAATAAGGATACCATACTTCCCCCCCCACACCCCCCAGTCAGTTGGCTTGTTGGGGAAATGGCAATAAATATTGCCAAATATAATTAATAATAAAAATATTACTGGTTTCATGCTTTTTAGCCCTTCTAGCAAATACCCATAAAGTGCATCAGGAAATTATTCTGGAAACACAGATCACATTTTAAACTAAGCTGCTTCATTATAATTGTACTTCAAATGTATTTGACTTGGCAGAGACATGGATGGGTTTTAAGCAATTTTAAGATCGTGCACAGAGCAAACTTTTAACTTACACAGCAGTTCCCTCCAGCTACTCTTACTGGAAGGCATTTACACAACCTGCTGGGACTCAGTTTGACATCATTCCTTCCATCTGGACATCCATACCAGCAGTCTGGATACAATCTTTCATGCCTTCTCTCTACTTCACACACTTAACATTCATTGAAATTTCTGGAAAATGAAATGCCTAAGAATCAGAGCTCTATGAATACTTCAGAACCCTTTGAGAAAGGGTTTTGCTTTTTCTTCACAGCTGAAGGAACACTAAACCAGCGTTTCCAACAGCAGTAGTCATTTTTTCAAAGGTAAAAGAATGCAATGCATTTGGTTCCTTTTTGGACATGTGGAATTGGCTTATCATTCTCACACCTTTATATATTTGGAAACAAATCAAAATTAACCAAGTCAATGTGCTCTGTTATAAAGAAGTCTAAGAACATATTCCAACTAAAAACCTGTCGATTCCTACAGTAAAAACTCTCAAAAATTTGATAAATATATGGAAATCAACTAATCCATGGATCAGAAACACTAATTTTGCAGGAGAAACTAATCATCAAACATTCCTTAAAGCTTACACAAGCATGTTTTCATTCATAAGGTGACCTGGCAAAAGAATTTCAATCCCCATTTATGACAGAACCATTATTTCCCTTTCCCTCCAATGGCCAATAGATGTCAAACGTATTTTGCAGTCCTACTATTGGAATTCTGGAGAGAAATTAAAATAAAAAAAACAAATCAAACACACATACAAAGACACAAAAGTAATCAAAAAGCTCTGATATGATTCCACTGAGATTGTCCTGAAAACAATGACTCATCTCCTGGCAGCTTCATCAGTCCTGATGAATTTGTTACACTGGATTTTCTACCTTCACAATAAAGATTTTGCTAAATATGTTAGTCACAATAGGTTCAAAATGACATTAGCTGAAGTGCTTTGCTTTTTCTCTCAAATTATCATAGTAAATAAGTGCAGAGCCACAGCAGTAAGTGCAGGGCTTTAGCAGGTGCTAGACAAGCAAAACCTCCAGTAGCTCAAATATTCTTAGCCATGACCTCATGTGCTGGATATAGTATTTCTGCTTGAGCACATTCCATATTAGCTGGGCAGCAGCACACATCGATTTGATATCTGCTGGCTAGTAGCTGGTTAATTCATGCATGAAATGCACTTATATAGCAGTTCACTGGTTTGATTGATGACACATCTATTCTTTTCAAATAACAGCATGCTTCCTGTCTCAAGAGTCACGAAAGTACTTTTACAACATATTCTTATGTTGTTACACACTACTTGAAATATAGGATTCTTTTTAAAGAAACTCTTCTTTGAGATGCATTCTCCATCACATCCAAAGGAAGAGAAGCTCTATAAAATTTTCTCATTAAGAATGATTTTGTTTTATTTTAAGAAGTGAATTCCTAAGTAGTGCACTTGTCAGAAAGGGTGTCTCGCCAGTGTCAGTTATCTCTTTCTCTTCTTCATTTTCCTCCCTCCCATTAAGTATTTTGAAAGAGAGTATTTAAAAAAGTATTAAGTATTTAAGAAAGAAAGTAAGCACTAACATCCCAGCATAACACGTTACATTTTTTTTTTTTAACCTACTGGGCTTTGCTTATCAACACTCTATTCTTGAATTCTGATCATTGTCTTTCCCAGAAAGTCACAGGGCAAACGAGGAAGCGTTCAGATCCACATTTATAAGCAAACACAATAGAACCCAAATTTGATACCAGCACCACAGATAAGAAGCCCTTCTCTATTTTTACAGGCAGGGCTTGGGGTTTTTGAATGTTTTTGTTTCCAGCTAATCCATAACCATCCACTAGGAAGCTTGAAACTTTCTTTGCTGTGAAATAATTAGAAAAGAAAGGAAACGCAGCTCAGAATAATTTTTAAAAAAGTAAATTGGTAAGTACTGCCCCATATGCTGTGCTCTGTTCTTGATGAGAGAATAGCTGTACAATTATTTTGAGACAAGAGTTCCATACATAAGGGTATATAAATTAAAGGTATAAATTTATCAGAAACTTTGTTTGGCAAATGAGACTGGTATATGGGAATTCTACCCACAGTTCTCTCTGTTGTTTGTAGTGCTTTCCTGAAATAATTGTTATATCTCAGTTCATTTTAATAAGTAACAGAGTAGATTAGGTAAGGGTTGCAGATCTTAAAAAAAGGAATCATTATACTCTTGTAACAATATTCTTTCTTCCCAAATGTCTAAAAATCATTTTAAGTACAAAGAGAGGACATATGGATGTGAATTAAATCAACACAAAGACTAAAAATAGTTTGCATGGATAAAACTTTTTTTTTTGTTTTGACTTAAAATATAAAAAAACATTATGAGAATAAATCATGTTTTCAAACACAAATTTGAATCATAAACTCGTAAAGGATTTTGAAAATCCTATTGAATAGATCTTCCTATAAACAGGTATTTATGTTTTCTCATGGCTCTATTATCCCAGTACCTAAGCCAATCCTAAAGTTAAACAAAAATCCTCAAACAAACAGTAGCTATTCATTCCAAACAGCATTTCAGAACTTATACACTCCTCCCAAAAATGTCTTTACTGATTCTACTCCAAGTAGCTCATTTATTGGCACTTATTTGCATTTAACTTGGTTTCAAGTTCCGATTTATATCAATGCAAATTTTTTACTGTTTGTTTTTTGCTGTGTTACTCAATGAAACATTTCTTCATTACCTGTACCAAAGGTCTCCTCCTGAACACGGCAGGATGTTGCAGATGCTTGGAGTTATGTTGTATTAGCAGTGATTTCACTAATGAGAATATTGCCCAGACACAGATTCTAACTCATGGTCTTATCTAGAAAACTGGTGCACAATTTGACAGGATTTTTGTTTGTTTGGTGGTGTTTTTTTGGGTTTTTTTTTTCCCCTCAGTGGGTGTGATGAGGCAAGAACAGGAAATATAAGGAAGAACATATGATCTTTCGAGGTCCTTCCCAACCTGGGCTATTCCATGAGTGGTTTGAGACAAGCACACCCTAAATTAATTGCTTCATTTCTTCTATTAGACAACTTGTGATTAATGTCACCAAATATTACAATTAAGTACTCCTCTCAAATTATCTCCTCATCTCTGCAGTGTTCAAAAAGTCAAGCTAGACCTCAGCTGGCCTAAGGCATAACATGATTATCTACAGCAGCTCACAATTAACGAATTACACTTGGAATGCATGCGCTCTCTCACACAATTATTTAGGAACTCACTGAAACATGAATTTAGTGTCTGCTTGTTTGAGCTATTCAGCGAGGAATATTTACAGCTAGAGATGCTCTCTGAGCCTGGAGAATTAAAGACTCTTTAGATTAAACAGGAAAAAATACCTAAAATTAATTATAGCAAAATTTGCACAAACAGAAAGTAAATACAGTCAATACTTCATGAAAACACCTTTCCTGAGGAAAATGCAAAATGCTTAAAAGTAAGCATACAATCTGGGGCTTTACAAAAGAGTACTTTATCAAATCAATACTGTGAAGTGTCTTAAAAAAAAAAAAAACAAAACAAAGAAAACAAACAAAAAAACCAAACAAACAAACAAAAAAAAACAACAAACCACCCCTGGAACCAAACAAAACGAACCAGATAAATTCACAGGCAAAACCAGATCTCTCTCTCAGTTTCATGCAGGATCAGAGATTTTAGGCACAAAGCTTCCTAATCCTGTACCTAGTGAAATCATGGATTCACTTCAGTATAGGGCTTTGGAAAAAAAACCCAAACAAAACTTCCATGGATTTTTGATGCACAAAATTGCACAAGTGCCAATTCTGAGCTTCTCTGAGCTTCTGGAGATACATGTGAGCCACTTAAAAATGGATTCTTCATTAGATTCTGTTTGATTCCTAGGTTTTATCTGGATCCTTATTTCTCCAGATCAGGGTGCAAGAAAAGCCTTTTTGCATTTTATTCCATTTCTAGTAACTTTATTTCACTTGCTTTTAATTTATATTTTAATTTGCATTGCATACTTTGTAAAAAATGTATCCATTCATCAGTTAAATAAACAGTAAATATCTTTTTTATTCCCTAATCTAAGTTTATTCTAAATCCTTATATGAGTGTGATTCCTTTGAGTCAAATGGAATTAAAAATCAAAAAACCTACATGGCCCTGAGCTTCTCTAATTTTTCTTAGCCAGAAAAAAAATTATCTTTGCACTCTGCTATATAGAAATGTATAATTGTAAATAACTCTTTGGATGATTTAATCAAAAATGTAGCCCTCCACATCACAGACCTCAACATTTATGATCACATCATATGTATTTAATTAAAATTTAACCTCTTCTTCTACCCAGATGAAGTTACAACAAAACAGACAGAAGAACTAAATTACTCAGTATCATTCTGAAGGATATCATGACACTTTAGTACCACAACATAGGGGTTTTCATGACTTTAGAACATGACAGTACAACTACAGTGAGTGAGCTGGGAAAAGCTGCTATTTATAAGTTATTTTTTAACTTCTATGTTCAAGAACAGCACAATCTCACAGGAAATTCCTAGTTAAAAGGGAAACCTCAGTCTATTCATTACTTCATGCTTATTTGTAGCACAACAGCAATTTTTAACATTCATCTTAGTTCAGTGTAATTAACCATTCTGCCTAGAATTAAACAGAAAACAAAAATGAAGGGGTAAAAGAGAATTCAGATTCCAACCACTGGATAATTTACACAATATCCACATATACTATCTATTATTAACACTAAAAGTCACATTTTTAAACCTGAGTGTTGAAATCCAATATTCCTTGGCTGCTAGCCAAGCATAGAAAACAGACAGGCTAACACTAAAGAAAACAAAATTTTATTCATTTATCTTCTGTGGGAAATGAACTGTGTAGTGAATTTTTTAGAAGATGAAAATTGTAATTGTGTGTATAATAAAGCTGAAAATTAAGGAGAAACAGATGGAAGACTAAAAGTTCTTTTTTGTAAGTGATAAGAGGATGATTCATAAGTATTTGACATAAGTTAAAATTACTTATAAAACAAATGCTTATGGAAAATGTTCTGCTTAGGACAATGTGCCATCATATAATCAGCAGTAAATTATTTCAATTGTGATCCCTAATCAAAAAGAGAAAAGGAAATAAACTAAAAAAGAAGAAAAAAGTCAAAACTTATTATTTTATCCTGAACTTCAGTGGCTTGTGTCTTAAAGTTCTACCTCAAGAACTGAGAGCACTATCAGAAGCATTGTAGATCACAGCAATTCTATTAATTTGCAGTTTTAAGATAACTTTATAATGTCACTAAATAGTAATGGACTTCCTAAGGTCAGCTCAACAGAATGGGGGAAAAAAATAGGTGGCATGTAAGTGCATGAGACTCGTGGTGAAGTTACCACACCTTGTTGCAACAGCCCCAAGAAAACACTATTTTTATGTCTCCATCTACAACTTCTAAACAAAAATTGACAGGAAAGCTGATTATCTTATCCACACTTACATGGGTGCATATAACTTGACATATATTAAGTGAGCATTTTCACCTACAGCTAAATACTTAAAGTAGCAGATTAAAAATACACAGATTAATTTCTTTCCATTGTTCTCCTAATACTATATAATGAAAAATGCAGTACCATACAGATGATGGCTTTGTTCAGAGTAAATGGGCCAGCACTTTGATGGTGCAGTCAAGAGTTGTCTTTGACATGAGCAGATTGTCTCAAGGCAGTGCAGCACCAGCCTTGCTGGCTGGTGCAGACCAAGACACAAGTGGTTGTTGTGGTCTTTAGCAGCAGAGTTGGTGCCTGTCCATTCTGGTGTCAGCAGTAATCATTCTGAAACCCAGATCCAAATTATATCTGGACCCAATAATGCTGTAAAGCACATCTTAATTCATCTAAGAATCTTTTGGTTTATAATATACAGCTGAGTGCTGCTGTCTCTTCACAGGACATCCTCCTCCAGGTCACTTTCTCAATCACTCACAGGTATATTGCTATGCATAGATATTTATAAAATAAGTTAATCGTGTCACATGTGGAAGGGTTCATTGAGAATTTCAATTAAACAGGTAATTTTCAATATTTTATTAACAGTTAATAGGGGCTAGGGACTGATGTTTGGATGTTTCTATGCATTCATTTTAATTAGTTGTTCATATTTTGTTTATTATTTTTTCTTGCAATGATCCATTTGTCTACATAATCTCTTGTCTTTTTTTCTGTCTTTCCATAAAATGAGATTTCAATGACTATATAAACAGGTTATTGAAACCTAGATCACAATATCCCACATTACAAAGGCAAAATTGGTATGAGAAAATTGAGGAAATTTTCCAGACTAGTGCACAGAATACAAAGTCTGGAACAGCAACAATCTAAAGCATCGTAAACAGCAAGTTTCAAAATGTCAGTTAAAACACATAAAACCCCCACCTTGCTTTATGTCTGATGAAGAAGAATCAAACATCACACCTAAAAGCAAGAGGTGCTATTGCTACACATGAACAACAAGCTTAAACATGGACATAATGAAAGTTTTTAAGAAATCACTTTGGTACCTCCAATTGACAGACTGCTTCCAATCTTTCACTGGTGGATTTTACTGCATCTATTGCAGTCTTAGCACCTCCTGTTCTGCATGGCTATTCTTTAAAGATATAATTTTATTAGGCCAAGCAAAGTTATCTGCAACTAGCTAAGGGTATTCCACATCTGGGAAAAACCTGATAGTGACAGGACATTAGCAATATTAGTTCCACAAAAATAAACCACATATTTGCACATTCAAGGAAGAAAAATTGCAATGAGGCAAATACAGGAATAGATGAGCACAAATTACAAATTGTGGTGTTTGAGAATATAGGTCATTCTACAGACATCTCCAGATACAAATATAATTTCAGCCATAGAACGGGCTGAGAAGTTCATTCTCTCCTTTTTTTTTTTTTTTTTTTTAGATTTCCAAATCTAGCAGATTATTTTGCACCAATCACTTTAAGTTTGGTGAAAAAGAGAAATAAACAGGCAAGAAAATTACTGCAGAAAGTGGAAGGCTGGTGTCATAACACATGGCATAACTCTGACCTCATGCAGTGAGGAGTGACATCTCTGCCAAAGCCTCGCTGTTACCAAGGCTGAAGTCCAAAAAAAAGAAAAAAACCAAAACAGAAAAGGACCAACAGAACCAGACAACCATGTATCATAATGCAAAAGCTTTCAAAAAAGTAGAAGGTTAGCTGCAAGGCTTTCTAATTAAAGCTTTAAGATCCCACACACATTTATCTAAAAGCATCATAACAAATTTTCTTCTCCATTTGTTGATACCTTAAGACAGTCTTAACACAAACGTATTGCAATGAAGTAAAGCAGATCAACAGAAATTAGCTGCACGAACTACCATAAACACTCTGTGTTCTGTATAGAAGGAAACACACCTGGAAAATTTCTTTGTGCAATATGTGTTACTTAAGAGATAATGTCAATGAAATAGTGCATTGTTAGAGGATAATGGTCTCCTGCTGCTATTAAATGCCAAGGCACAGCAAAGACATTTGCAAAGCACGGGACATTATTCCAATGATAATATTCTAGTACAAATGGCATTTCTACTACACTGAATAGGGTACGTTGATTCAATCATTTGATCTGATACCTGCTACTGTGACACAGCAACAGTTGCTCAAAGGTGCTGCTCTAAAATTGCAGTATTTGAACTGACCACCTACAGAATCTGCAGCATTTGCAACATTTAATCCCAGCACATAATCATCAGCCAAGTCTTCAATAACATTACATTTATATTTTTATGGCCATTTGGCACATAGAGAACCTAAGACTTGCCCTACCTTATAGTACAGCTTAGCAGAACAACTAGAAACAAAATGGAGAAATATTTTAACCTTACAGGAGAGGTACACCCTCCTACTGGGGTTTGCAACCATTTGCTAGCGCATAAAAACTTGGATTTATACCAGCAGCATGAAGAGTTTGCATCCTTTCAGCCTTCCAAGTGAGGTATTCTAGATGCCAAAAAGAGGGCATGGAGGGCAAGTGGACATCATATTTCCAGGATTCTGAATATCTAAAGAAAGGAGATTGCTCTTGCCTTCAAGTTGTTGTTCATTCCTCAGTCCTGCACAGGAGGGGCCTCAAAGCACTCATAACTCAGATTTGTTCAGTCTCAGAAGCGTGAATCCATCACTACTTTAAAAATGTTTGTTTTCTGAATTTTACACCAAGATGAACAAGCAACTCCTTGATAAGGTCCTGCAACCCTTCTTCACCTAAGGACAAAGCAGACGACTGGAGCGAGGCTTTCCACGTCCATGAAGCAGCTGTACCTGCAGAAATGCTTTCCAATTTCTTTAGGTGGACAGAGATTTGGGATGGGCTGTGGAGAAGCCTGGTGCAAAAGAAGAGAGAATTGTGATGGCAGGGCTTGTTGGTGATTGCCTTGGTGCCTGCCCAAGGATCTTACTAAGCAGCAGTAGGTAGAAAGAGCAACTGCAGCCAGTGTCAGCTCATCAAGAGCCATCCTAAAACACACAGAGCACGGGCAAGCAGGGAGAGCAACAGCTGGATAGTGCTGTTGAAGACAGAAGCACTTATTCCATATTTAAAGATAGTTCAAAGACTCTTCATATGAAAATGGAAACCCATCAGGGATTCCAGAGCCACATAAGACAAGACCTCAGTGACAGCAGAGGCACTTGACTCTCCTTGCACAAATGACTGCTGGTGAAGAAGGTCTGTCCAGTGCTGCTGCCACTGCTGGCTCCTGGCACACAAATGAGGGGGCAGCAGCATCTCTTGTGACACACACAGTGGCCTGTGGGCTGGCAGGGCAGCTGGGCCAAGAGGCTTAGCAGTGTCACACAATCAGGAGCTGTGAGCTGAAGAAGCCGAGACTTTCTGCGCACCAGTTCCCAGACCAGTATTTCAGTTCTGAATAAGCACCTCCAGGTTTCAGAAAGAACTGCCAACTGGCTGCTTTTCTTCCCTAACAGCTGGTGAGCTGGTTTCCTAACACAAACTTGACAGAGTGGATAAGCACCACAGTGCAATGCAAACTCAACCATGATTGGTTGTGTAAAAACATAACTGAAAAGTAATTTACTAATTAAAGCAAGGATTCCCCTGTGCTCCAGCTGAATAGAGAAAAAAATTAAACTTGACTATAACTCAGACACCAGGCACTTGAGAACAAAGGCACAAAAGCTCTGTTTCACATTTTAACAACTAAAAATATCTTGAAATTTGGGAGCTTAAATCACATGCATATTCACAGCAAAACACATATACAGACAGTCATGGGAAGGAAAAACAAGACTGTTCTAATGATAATCATGTTAATTTCAGCAATTGATAGAAAAGTGCTGCATTATAAACTTCACGAAAGTGTTGATTTTTATAAGCTTGCTTCCAATAGTTCATTCTTTTTGGTACAATTGTCATCCAGCTACCTCTAATCAACTACCATAGATCTCATGTTTAGAATTACGTGGTACTGTATAGCTTCAATTCTTCCCTTTAGGAACTTCAAGCTCCATTATATTGCACAGAACTCAATTGCATTATTTTTGTCTTTCTGTTTGTATTTCAATTATGAGTAATTTCTCAGGGAGCTTACACAATAAGTGAAAGCGCCAAATCTGTCACAAGTAAAATCATTCCTATTAATCAGTTATTCAGAGGCAACTTATGTCATCAGCACCCATCCAGTTCAGACAATGAAGTGGTACTGTGAAGGCAATGTGACACAAAATCTTGAAATGGTCCTCTCAAGGAACTCCAAAGCATACAGCCTTGATAATGTTTAAGTTTTCTTTTTTTTTTTAATCTGGGAGAGCAGATTAGGCCCAGGACATTTTTATCCTCTTCTCTTTTTATGCAAACCTTGTTTTATGGTCTAATGTTCATCTGGTGATTTGGTCATTAAACCTCAGCTTCTACTACAAACTTCTGCGATCAGGAAGAAACCAGTTAAGGCATTCTGTAAGTTCACTATATTTCCCTGCTAGGGGAAGTGTATTAAGTACATTATATGACGTGGACATGCCAAAATTTGCTAGAATTTGACCAGAAATCTATCAATACTTAAATTTATCTCAGCACACACCAAGATTCCACTAACGTTCTAGAGGTAAACTAAAATTGCACATGCTGCATGTTTGTGGTTTTGCTTGTGTGAATAAAGGATGGTTATTTCCTTTATTATACTCCCTGTGGCATAAGGTAATGTGGCAGCTAAAGTAAACAACACCAGACAGACTTAAAAATTGATCCTACAGTTCATTCTATGTGTTCCTAAGGGCTTTTCATTCATAGCACCCAAAGAGTAAAAGCATAATTTACCTTATGTAAGGTCAAGTTAATTATCTCTCATTAAAGCCCCAGTGACCAATCTATAAAACAGCTGGTAGCAGCTATTTTCAATTGCAAAACCATTGTCTATCTATCTTTTTTGTTTCCAGAACATTGCATCCAATTTTTCTTGGTAATTTTTTCCTCATAAAAAGCTGACCCATCTTCAGATAATACTGCATTTCTAATGTCAGAGCTAAATAGATTCTACTATGTGCTAAAAGCACCTCCTATGGATCTTACCAAACCATTTCAGATGGTTCAGAGTATCATCTATCCATAAAATACACTTATCCTTTCAGGTCAGTCTCATTAAAAAAAAAAAAAAATCATTGTGCATATAAGACCAAACCAGAAATTTTGCTGATACTAAATACATGAATACTGACAGCCAAAGAAAACTCTCTTTTTCAGAGATGTATAATAATATTACTGCTGCATGACCACACTTAGACATGACTACACGGCAAAAATTACCAAATTTATTTTCTCACTCATATTTCCATGGATAAGAAGAGAGCTTTGATGAGAACACAATTTGCTCATTTTTCTAAAAATGCAATGTAACACCTTTCTTTCATTTTTCTGTCTCATGTACTTCAAAAAGTCTAAAGCACTTCTGAAAATAATAACTTAAGACCTGCCATTGCTGCAAAAATGTTTAAGTGATATTACTGGTATACTACAGAAAGAAATCCCATATCAGCAATATGCAATAGTCACAAAAGGTGCAGAGACAATGCCAAGTTTTAATTTCAAAACATGGTGATAGAAATTAATGAGATACTGTGAAAAACTCCAAGTGTAAAAACTTGGGGATTACCACATATCTAAGGGGGGAAAAAAGTCAGAAAAGGTCATATGAAAAGAAATTGGTGACCACATTTATGTAGTCATAAATAAGCTCCTTTAATCTTAAACTCAATACCATTGAACTTTTCAGTGTGAAACAGAGCAGGAAAATGAACAGAAAAGACCCTTAAACACAGGTGCTGCAGTGTCACCAACTCAAATGCCTTCCCCCTGCTAAAATTGCTCTTAGACCACAGACATTTCCCTTTTTTCCTCTGACCATTTTGGATCATTCCCCCACAATACAGATGTATTTTTCAGAGTACATAAAACTGCTCAGATTCCTCCTGCTTCAAATTAGGTGTGAAATTAATGTACAGCATATATGTGATAATTTGGCCACTGAGAATCTACAGGGGTGAATAGGGAAGAGTCCTGCAGTATTCTTAGTAATTTTAAAAATGTCATTTACTTTCGTAATATGCTTAAAAGTAGACTTTGAAAGAAAATTATCTCTTGAGCAATGCAAAACCAAATTCTGAAACAAGTATTTACAGAAAAATAGTGATCAAAAAATCTTTTACCTGTAACTGTAAGTAACAGTCTTTCACTTAATGTCTCCTCTAACAGAAGCCTAGCATGGCAACACAAATCTCTAAATAACATGTTTTTGTTCTTCCCAAAACCAGATGCTCACATGAATCCTCCCTTGAAGCTAAACAACTCTCCAATCACCTAATTTTTACCCTAGATAATACAACTGCAAATGCTCTCAGAAGTCAGTCAATTGAAAAACAAAAAACCCAAAAACCAGAACCCCAAGCCCCTTAAAAATGGTGCCGAAGTAGCTCTTGAGGTCCAGACTCCTTTATCTTGACCATTCTTGTGTGGCTAATGAGTGCTGCTTTGGTTCGACAGGGTATTTGTCTTTCTGAACCTCCTGCCCTATAAGTAAGACCTCCCAAAAGCCACTTCATAGCATTTAATACATAAATTACTCTTCTTTAAAAAAGAAAAAAGTAATAAAACTCTGAACAGAATAGATTTTCCCAACTGTGATTATTTCCACCATAGAACATTCCCAGGGATGCAGGTAAGATTACAAGTTCCTCACCTTGTTGAATGAGTGAGGAAGGGAGGATGATGCAGAAAGGAGGGAAACAAAAACAAAGAAAAGCCAGCATCTTTATTGTTACTGAGGTGAAAAATTAATTTACTTTTATCTGAGGCTTTGGATTTGTAACTACTGCTATTCAATGCTTTTTAATACTTCTGAAAGCATGGAAGAAGCATATTGATTCCACTAAAATTTCTAATCTCAATGTTCCTCCAGATGAGCAGCAGCTTTGTCTGCCTGAAGATTTATCATGAGACAACAAAGAATATTACAGTGAGAAGAAAGTAAATAGTTGCAAAAAATGTATCCCTTTCTCTGCAAATATGGACAGACCAGAGCTAAAACTGCCAAACTACCCAGCTTTGGGCTAGGCAAAAAATATTACTCCCACACATCCAAAAAATAAAACCTATTGTGAAATATAAACTATTATAGGTTTTAAGAAAGTGAAAACAAATGGTACATAAACTTGAATAAATCTTCTGTCTTTGATTTCACTTGGGCAACATCATTAAAGGCTGATTTTTTTTAATACCAATTTCACATAGTTGTGTTCTTCCTCTACTGCAGGAACTCTGAAAAATTACTATTTTCTTCCTCGATAATAATTCTTCATCCCTTAACCAAAAGGCTCCATTAAATATCTTCTTTGTTCTTGTTCAAGTTATCTTTTTTTTTTTGTTTCACACCTCCTGAAGTGTGTTCCTATATAGGTGCACTCATTTCCATATAGCCACTGGGAGTCTTACAGCAAGGTGTCTTGCATTCCCTACCTCCTACCTTCTAGCAATGTAATGCCTCTTTGCATCCCTGCTGCTTTTACTAATGACTGTATAGAAATGTTTCAGTGTCTGTTTAAACTGCTCAGTGTTACAGGTTAAATTGTGATGTATAATAATAGCTCTGAAAATAAATCTGCTGGTAATTAATGGCTTTATCCATATGAGTTTACAGTCATGCCTTTTCCCAAGTCCACTTGCCTCAGAATCTTAGTGTGACAGCAGTAAGTGCACAAATGTTATTGTGCAAATGTTATTGCCTGTGGATAGTACTCTAAAACTCACTGCAAATTAAAGCCCCAGTAGGCTTGGACTGGGCCAAATACATAACAAGAGAATGGTCTATGCCTCAAAATGCCCATTGCATATCACACCATTCAACTGTTCAAAGTTCCAAAGCTGCATCTTCACAGACTTTGACCTCAAAAACCAGAAATGCTGTGCTTTTCAATTATACATAGCTTTTTCCACCTGAGTCATCAGGTTTGTTTGACTCCTCACAGGCCACCTGCTTGGCCTCCTGGTGTTGTGGTCCTCAGTTAAGTACCTATATGCACCTTCTAAAATAGGCCTGACTCCCTCACTCAAATCGCTCTCTAAACGAACCTCCTTGGTGTCATTTTGCACTTTTCAGCACTGGCCAGATGACTTCTTTCTTATTGTAGTGCTTCTGAATTAAAATGCAAATTCACCAACAGGAACACATGCAATTATATGCACAGCAGAATGCTCCAGAAATGACTGTTTCCCTCTGTAGAAAGTAGAGGTATCTTACATTTTAAAATCAACATTTTGTCTTTTGTCTCGACACGCATTTTATGCAATAAGGTTCAGAATATGGCAGGTAGATGAGAATAACACACTTCAAAAGAAGAAACCCTCAAACTCTGTGTGGTTCTGACACAGATACCTGTGTCACCACTCACCTGCTTCTAAGGATGTTGCAATCTTGAACAGACATGTGCTCATGAAACCACAGCTCTCATTTCCCATCAAAAATCCTCAACAATCGCTCTACTAAAGGGTATGAGAAGTCATGAGTAAGAAATGGGGAATATTCCAGAAAGTGAATTCCCTGCAAACAGGAGGCAGCAGCTGTCAGGTCACAAGCCCACACAGAAGGATGGGGGAGCAAATGCAGGTGACCTTCAGAAGGAGAGTATGCCAGAAGCTCAAAGCAAAATCCAACTCTCTCTTTTTCACAAAGGTTAGCTAAGGGTGAGCGAGAACAAATGAAGAACCTGAACCTTGATTTAGAGCACTTAATTCCTCCTATATACCTCCCAATTTATAAACTAAACACGTGACCAAAGAGGAAAAGGTGGAATTTCCCAAAAAGGGAACAGATCCACATTCAACACTGAAAAAAATTCCTCATCTCCAAAATGTCCAGATAAAATAAAATGTTGAGGACAGAAAGGTAACACAGGTGATATGGCCAGTAAGATCAGTTATTCATTCATAGTGATTGCAGACAAAACTGAGATCTGTCCTTACTCTCATCACATCATGAATCAGTTATACATTGCACACAGCAACAAAATGATATTGCTAATTCGAGTTTATTTTGTTAAACTTCATTCACTTCTTTAGCTCTTGGTTCACTTGACTTCCTGTCATAAAAATTAAAAGCAGAATTAAGAAACAAAGCACTATTCTGACTACTAAACATCAGCTAAGAAAAACTGACAACATGAAAGCTAATGGCTTCTGCTCTAAAATGTGTTTCACAGTTTTCAGACTCCAATGTTTTCATTCTTATCTCAACTGAAAACATTTCCACTGAGATATTATGCAAATGAAGTGTGGAAATAAAGACAAAATTTTCTACCAGGAGGACTATTTATGGAATGGAACCAGTCCACACTGCTGCTGAGGAGGGGATTAAGGCATGCAGCTGTAGTCTAGAGGAACCATCCATCACTAAGAGCCTGCTGGTTTTATGTGACTCACTTCACTTAGACTTTTTTTTTAAACTTTAAATCCAAACTCAATTACTGAGATACTGAAGCTTTCTTGAGCCACACTTTTCATATAATTAAGGTCCTCTGAAATGACAGTGACTTTTAATTGCATTGCAAACACTAGTTTGGAGTGTGTGCCCAAAACCAGAGGTGACGATTTCTAATATAGTACAGACTTCTGCCTTTCATCATTACTTTCAATCTCCAATTGAGAGCTGAGAGATAAGAAGTAATTCCTGGGGAGCCCATGAAGCCCAATTGCCATCAGCTCCAGCACATGCCATAAGGATGCTACACAGCTCTTGGTCCCTGAAAACAGCCCCACAGAGCTTAAAGCACAGATTGATGACAACAAGTGTGTTCTCAGTAAAAGTGACAATTTCATCAGGAGTATAGATCTGGAATTATGTGACAACTCCAAAGTGCCAGAAGAGGTTTGGAGTGCAAGAATTTTTCTGGAGATTTTTATATATGTTATTCTGAGGCTTTCACAATACATAAACAAAAATTTCCTTTACAGAATAACAGAATATTCTGGATTAGAAGAGACCCACAAAGATCACCAAAATCCAACTCCTGACCCTGCACAAGACACCCCAAGAGTCACATTCTGTGCCTGAGTGTTGTCCAAACACTCCTTGAGCTCTGTCAGGCTGGTGCTGTGACCTCCTCCTTGGGGAGCCTGTTCAGTGCTCAGCCACCCTCTGGGTGAAGAGCCTTTTCCTGTTATCCAGGCCACACCTCCCCTGACACAGCTCCAGGCCATCCCCTCAGGTCCTGGCACTGCTCACCTGTGCTTTCCCACATGAGAAGTTGCAGATTGCTTCCACCCCGTGTGGACTTTTAATGCAAATTGGCTGCAGTCTGCCAGCACATCACTTGTCAGCTGCACATAGCCCTGAACAACAAGCAGGCCATTAGCTGTTCACTAATTTTAGCTTGTTCTATGCATTCTTTCCTTTCTTTCTTTATTTTCTGTTACAAAAATTAATAAATTTTTCAAGAGACTTCTTTATAAGAATTTAGGAATACATAAAGAATGAGCTGTGTTTTAGGTAAGCAGAGCACAGCCCCACTGCTGATCTGTTTCCTGCTTTGCTTTCTACAGAGTACAAAACATGCTTACACAAAGATACAAAGCTATGCCAGCTTTTTTACATTGCAGTTAACAGAGATAATCAGCTGGGGCAGAAAGTATTCAAAGAAACACATTTCTCAGCTAAGTGAAAATGCTATGGATTATAAATGTGTTAGACAGGAATAAGGCATACATGTTGTATCTTGCTATCTTGATGCTTACTCTGAAAAATGCCTAGTCATAAATAAAATTCTACATAAAATAAGGTACTCCCCAATGTAAGAACAGCTACAGTGCACAGTTCTAAGTTAAATTTTGTATTTCCAGTTTTCTTATCCATGTTCCTACACGTATTCTTTCTCCATCAGAATGTAATGACTCTAAAGGCTGCTTGTAGTGTATGTGTGTATGATTCAAGTGCCCTCATACCCAAACTAGAATTATTTTTAAAGTGCAACTGTTTGGAGGATAAGACTGAGATAAGACCAATGCACTTTTCAATATACTTAAAGAAGAACAGGTAAGATTCTGCTGAAGGCAACTACATTCATTTCACACATATTCATTTCAATTTTTAAAAGTACATTAACTCCAGACAATCTGCTAAAAATAACATGGCTTTGTACAACTGTAGAATATTGATAGTAAAGACTGACATATTGGTAAAACTACTTTTACATGTCCATTATTACTCTACTGAATTCCCCATTCACATCACCATTTTTTATACAACCTAATACACTTACACATATTAGAAAGTATGGGAACCCAGGGCACAGGGAATAATAAAGTCCTCCCAGACACATAACACATCTTCAAGGCCACTCAAACTTGACCTCTACCAGCATGAGAATAACCTCAGGCTGCACTAAAGCCTATGTCACAGGACTTAAACACTTAAAATATTTAGAATTTTATGAAAATATAAAGAAAAGCTCTCCTCTTTGGAGAAACAGCACACAGACATCAAACACACATTATTCTTTATTCCAAGCGTCTCTCAGGATGTGTTGCTCCCCTGTGACAAAGTCCATTGCAATCACACTTTCTGATCCATGTTAATAACAAGATCAATGAAATTACCTTGGCCATAGAATAATGGCATGTGGAAAGCTGCTGAAGCTGAAAATTATGTTCTCCCAGCAACTTGAAAGATAAATTAAATCACTGAAGAACAATAAAAAAGCACGACTTTAGGATAATCCTGCAGAACTAAGGCTCAACCACTGTCTATCCTTAACTTGTACCATTTAAAAGCAATAACTTAACTGTCATTTGCTGACCTAGATACTTGGCTTGCACTCCAGATGTTCTCACATCCCCTGGTGCTGGATTTGTTTTCTTACAGGCAGTATGAATGGGTACTCCATTAAAATTCTCAAAGCACTGGATAGTCACAGTAATACAGAAGTGCTTTTCACATTCTTTCCTAATGCTCTTATCTTCCTTCTTTTTTCTTGCACTGTTTTCATTCAGCAATAGAGGATTGGAAGGTGTTAGGGAAAAATTTGAAACCAGCTGTTTAAAAAAAGGGGCTAACAGTATCTGGGGAAACTGTCAACAAACAATCATCTGTTAGTAGTATTTAGTACATAGTCATCCCTTCTGTGAAACAGACTGTGGAACACTCAGAGCAACCTCTAACCAAGGTGCTGCTGTCACTACGTTTTAGTTAACAAAACATGCATTACATTAGTGATTCCCTCTGTGCTACAGACAGTCAAGCACCAGGACAAAACTTCATCATCAGCCATTTAATGTTAACAAGACATTTAATTTGCCTTTCAAGCTCAAGGATTCAAAGCAGAAATATGGCTAAAGGAAACTCAGGTTCAGTTCCAATAACCCAAGAAATTTTATATTTTTTTACAGAACTGAGAGGAACCCTGCAACAGTGTCCAGATGATCCAATAGATGAGGCACTAAAATTGCCCTCAGATTATTTTATCAGCCCAGAGAATTGCATGCTGTATTCCAGACATTTTTCCTTCTCTAGGCACACACTGACATTCCACTAAAGGAGCATTTATGAAGAAGCAAGAGGAAAAGGAATAGCATGCACAGCATGCAGTTGATAAAAATGAAAATAAACTTTATCTACATGAAAAGATAGAAGGGTGCATTAGAAGGGTCATAAAGGGAAAAGGCAGTATTTATCTGGAGCTGGTACTCAATGATATTTTAGAGTGATTACTTCCAAACATACAAATGTTCCAGCTCAATTACTACTGCGTGTATGTCACTAGTAAGTGATGACTTTTTAAATGCAGTCAATGCAGAAACCATTTCAAATCTTTTAAAATAACCCAGTTGAAGTTTATGGATAAACACACATAAAGCTAAAGGTCTTATATCCATTCTGAAGATGGTTACAGCTCTCAAGTTGATATCTGAACAAAAATAAGTTTTAATCAAAAAAAGAGGCATATGCAGCCAAAACTAATAGCCCCCAGAGAAAGCTGCTGACAACAGATGCCTAAAGAAGAAGGCATTTCATAAGCCAAACCTCCTCTACTGTAGCATGATGAGGAAAGGTTTCCCATTATTACATACACTAAAAGTACCTCCAAAAAAATACTTGGGTTAAAAAAACAAAACAAAAACCAACAACAACAAAACAAGCAAAAAAAAAAGAAACCAAAAACAAAACCTTAACCAAAACACAAAACAGAAAAACCCCACACAAAGTAAAAAAAACACCAAAAGTAAGAAAACTAAAACTTTCTCCCAATTCTTAACCATGAATCTCCTTATGCTATTGCCACACCTTAATTCAGAAAAGAAAGATAATAGGTAAGATGGACCCAAAAATCAGAAAAAACATCACACAGAAATAAAGAACTGCAAAGTAACAACAGCAACAGAGCACCAGCCAAAGAGATAATCCTGAGGATTTTGTGTGTCACTGTCAGGCAGAATTCCTGGGAGAACTGCAGTCCACAGTTTTGGTTTGCAATGTAATGACAGCATAACCTTTCTCAGTAGAAGAGAGGAATACTGAATAGTAACCTACAAAATTTGAGTGATAGTAACTAAAAGAATGCTACTTTTAAATGACTGCCCTCACCGGAATACCTTTGCAGGCCTGAACAGTGAGAAAATTTGATTATGCTTAATCATTAGAAGCAGAAATACTGGTTATTTTATTTTGCCTGTGCCTAGTTAAAGGACTATTTTTGAATAGTGATTTTGGAAAACTGATACTGTTGATATGCTGGAACAATTGGCTTAGCTGAGTTCCACCTGTTCACTTAAAACCTCCTCCTGTCTGCTACTGTGGTTCACCTTCAGAGAAATCATTACCCTTTTCCTAAGAGACAATGCTTTAGACTGAAAAAGGGGGAAGTGAAAATCCCTAAGAGCAAGGTGAATAATTACTGCTCTCTCAAAATTAGGTCTTAAAATAATATTTTGAAAGCACATCCACAGTTGGGTCCTATAAACAGGAGAGAAGCACAATCACTAGTATTACAAAACCTCTTTGCTGTAGCTCATTAATAATCCTGTCTTTGCTTAAAAGGGCATTTCCTTATGAAATTATTTTCATTTTTGCCGAGTTTTGCTCACTTAAAAAATAAATGACTAATATAATATTTTATTTTCTCTAGACATGTTAATGCAGATGGCTTCAGGAACAAGACTGCTGTTGAGTTATATTTAGAAAACATGAGGGCAAATAGCCCAACATAGCAATTTAATTTCTGCTGGTGAAGACTTTGTTTGAGACAGAAGCAATGTGGCAACTGTTCTTACCTTCATTATTATGATCATTACCTTCATAATCTATGTAAATTCCAGCTTTGAATTAGTAATAAATAATTTTGGAAGAAAAAGGGGCTGAAGGATGGGAAAATTTTCTAAGGTCACTAACCACGTTTTAGGGTTTGCAACTGTGAAATTGAAGCTTTGTTGATAATGTAGCCATTTGTGCAAAATCCTGTGTCGGGGTGCACAGAGGTAATAGAGGGAACAGCACCATTGTTCCATAGCACATAAAAATATACAAGTAGCATTTTGGAAGCCCAGGCACATAGGATAGTCAAGCTCCACTATCTGAGAAAAATCAGCTCTCACATAAGTTACAACTACTGGATGGGTAACAGTCATACTGCTAGAAGTCTAGCAAACAAGATAATTCCATGAAATAGGATTCAGTTCAGAAGGATGGAGAGGTCTTTCTGAAATCCACATGTTTTTTTCCCCAAGATTTTTTAAGTTTTCATCATATGGTAAGATAATGATAAGCAATGATTGTCATCCTATTGATTGTGACATTCACATTCTCTGGACAGAGAGACAGAATTCTGTCTCTCAGGAGAAGCACAGAGAGAAAAAGAGAAAACAATCTTTATCTCTGCTCCTTTGTTTTCCCCATGTGGAATGTGGTATGGAGATTGTTTACCTGCAGTGATTGCTGGGTTGGATTCTGGTGAAGGTTGTTTGGGTTCAGTGACCAATCGGATCCAGCTGTGGCTCGGGCTCTCAGCAGAGAATCATGAGTTTGTTAGTTGCTGATGGGTAAGTAAGAAGTAAATATGTAGACTAGGACAGTCTCTCTTTAAATAGTATATAAATGTCATATAGTATAGTTTTAATAAAGCTATCCCTTCAGCCTTCTGATCTGGAGCCAGACATCAGCATTTCTTCCCAGCTGGGGGTGCCTTTTTTACTGTAATTGATAAAAGCTAAGAGACATTATAGCGAATGCCCATTCACAATTAAAGTAAACAAATAGCTTCATTCTCTCTCCCCTTCTTTCTTTAGGTAGATGTAAGGACAAATTGAAAGTAAACAAAAACCCACTGCCCTCTCTCACCTTGTCCAGCTTTAGAAGGTCAACCAGTAATTTAGTACAAGAGATTTGAAATGGGTGCACTTGAAACTGGGAAACAACAAATTCCTGTAACATTGGTCTAACTCAAGAGAGAGTTCCAATGCTCAAATTGATAAAAAATTACTTTGAGGTCTTCAGACAGGAGGAATTAAAAACTTATTTCTCTTTCACACCACTGTTTTTTATGACAATGCGTCTAAGACTCAAGTTCTCTTAATATGAGGAGTACAGCTACACAAACAGAGACAGAAGATAAAAATAAACTAACATAGCCCAGTAAAATTTTGCCCATAAAAATATATAACTCCAGCCATTTTACTATTGTAAATTATAGACTTACCTGTGTTCTAAGTTTTCTGAAAAGTAAGTGTTGTGTGGGGTTTTTTCCCTGAATTTGTTGTTTTGATTTGTGGGGTTTTTTCCCTGAATTTGTTGTTTTGATTTGTTTGCTTTTATATACAGAAGAAAAACCCCAGGTGAGATAAAACTTGGCCTCTCTAGAAGGAGATGTTTCCACAGTGGAAAGTTTGCCATCTGCACTACACTACCACTGGTTCTAGAAATGCTTTTCTCAGCAGTGAGATTTAGAAAAAAGTTTATAATAAAATACTGCATTTAGTGACAGCCCCACAATGTTTCTCTCGCTTTTTGTAGAAGCTTTTAGAGACACTTAAAAATAAATCTTTTGGGGAATCTTTCAGATAGCATGGGAGCTGGATTATTAGTTCCCACTTGAGACAAAAATTGCAGTTCATCTCCTTCAAGCAAGAGTTCTTTGTCATTTTTACAAAGGGGTCATTACCACAGCTTGGTGGCTGCTACTTCAAAATAAAAAGAAACTGCAACTTTTCATTATCCATAGTTTGGAAGCTCTTATTGATACAAGAGGAAGTCCACAATGCCATCAAGCAAAAGTCAAAAGCTGAAGTCAACTTTTACAAAAATTGAATTAAGTCTTAAATTAAGTAATTCTCTACTGATAATATTTGATACACAAATAATTTTTCTTCCACTGCTATTCATATATTGCCAGTGATTCCATGTGCAACTGGATTATTTTTCTGTTCTTTAAGACATTTGTGACATTGGGCCAGCAAGACAAAGCTCTCACTCCCAAATCAACACCTTCCTCCTTTTTTCCTCAGAAGAAACTGGTTGAAGTTTTACTGACCTCTCAAGAACTACTGTTTCACCTTGCAAATTGACTATGTGGTGCAAACTGACTAATTTTGAAAATTTTTAGTTTTGGTGCAAATAAAAACATTCAGGAGTGCTTGCCTGCAATGGTGTCAGTGACATGTTCCTGTATTTATAGGAAGTTCAGGCCATCAAAAAAGCAGTAAATTACAAAGGTTAAAACTTCCCATGCCAACCAGATTAAATGATAACGGCATTTTTTCCCCAGAGAAAGAGTTTTTCCACCTTCCCACTTGGCCTTCAGTGTACCTGGACACTGTTTCATTCAGCACAGCTGATTATTTAAAACACCATTTATACCTAGCTTTACAAATTGCTAAACTCCTCTATATTCTAAATGCAATACTCTGCAGCAAGGTAAACTTTCTAAAAATAATACTAATCATATTTTAAAAAGTCTACGGAATCTGATGACTATAATCAAAACACTTCTTAAATTTGCAACTCAGGAATTGTGAATTTTAAATACATTAATTACTTCATATTTGCTACTCATGAGTCAGCTTTGATCTGCTAAAATAGCATGCAAAAGGCATTCTTTCCCCTCTCAAGATTTTTGTTTCTGCATTATAAACAAAATACTTTTGTTAGTGTTTAAAAATGACATTAAGATGACACAGCAAAGTAGTGTGGGTGAGAAAGTGTGGGAAGCTGATCAGAAGCACAATGAACTTCTTGGATACTCAGAGAACAGCAGATCCCTCCAGGGAAATTTGGAAAAAATATTCTGCATAGAAACAACTCTGCCTATATATCACATTTTATCTTTTTCTCCTAAGGTTCTTTATCACTTGGAATATTTGCTGGAAAACAAATTTTCTGTCTTGATGGTTGTCTAATCTGCTACTTACAACTGCAGACATAATCCTGTTTATGACATTGCCATTGGTGACAACAGAAAACTCGCCCTACATCCTCCTCCACTCTGCAGTCAGGATGATCCAAAGGACACAGCTCAGCAAAACACTTAACAAGCCTAACCCCAAACATATGCTTCTGTCTTCTGGGTGTGTCCTCACCAAAGGAGGATGTGAGGGCAGAACACCCAGAACTCCCTTTTCAGGTTGTCATCACAGCTGCAGCCAGAGCCATGATCAAGGGCAGTGCCAGGTAGACTGAGGCTGATGGTCAGACATTTACACACTACAACTCCACTGGTTTTGTTTATAAACATGCTTACACCGATGCTCAAACAGAGCATCATTTTACTCCATCAGCCAGAATGAAATAAGAGACCCAGGTGTGTGAATGACTGGGATTTCTTACACACACATGCAAGGGGAAGAGGGAGACACAGGCACTGCAAAGCCAGGCCAAGCTGGCAGAAATTAAGGAAAAACAAACAGGGTGAACAAGATCAAGCAGTGGAGAAACAGATCAGCTATGACCAGGAAAGGCTTGCACTCTAGTTAAAGTACAATACAAAGAACTCCATGACTGCATTTCAGCTTATTTGAATTACTCAACAAGAAAACACATAAACACATGCTTTGTTTTCAAAAAGTTTAACTCAAGAGGTAATTTAAGTTACATAAAATATAAAATACTTCCTTAATGAAACAATTGAGATGTTGATTAAAACAAGCCCTTTACCTATCCAAAAGCAGCAATTTTGATTGAAATCTCATATTCTCAATCTTTACTAAATAATTGCTGCCTTCATCAATAAACAAAACTGTTATCCAGACAGCATATTACTGGGACATAGGTATCTATCCTAAACTCCTGTATGCTTTATCAAAAGTTCATGCACCTTTGCATTAACAAAAAATCAATGCAATAAAAAAAATGAATCAAAATTTAATTCTACTCTAGACTTTGCACTACCATCTAGCTTACCCCAGATGATTCTATGATTTTAAAAAGTTCATTTTTATTCATTTTACTGAAAGTGAAAAAACAGTGCCAGAAAGATTTTGATGTCAAGTGATGTCTCCCATTTAACAAGAGGCAAAGTTTGGCCCTGGTAGGAACCACACAAACTTCCTAATGCTGCCTCAGAAATGCATTTGGTTATAGCACAAACTCAGGACCAAGAGTAAAAAAAGTGTACTCTTCCTATGATTGGACTAACTGGGTTTTAAATATCCTTAAATTAAAATTGCCAGCAAGGTTTTATTTATGACTTTCCAGCCAATTAAAACCACCAGTAACATCTACTCACTTCAGAAGAGAACCTACTGCACAGCAACATTTTTGGAGACTATTAACCAGTCCCATTTACACTTAGTGGCTGAGGCATTATAAGAATCATCTTGTATTGCATTTCAAGTCACTCAAGTGCCCACAAATCTGTGAAACCCATGCAGAAATAGCCTCTGTGGAAAAATCAGCATCACATTTACACATTTTAAGACTTCAAAACAAGGCTCACGTGGGACCTGAGCTCACAAAAGCATTCTGCAAAGCCTATGCACAGAGGTGGGTACTTTTAACAGCAGATTTGAATGCAGCCAGCTAACTAGAATTATTATAGATTTCTCTGTAACTGGTCACTTGTGTGACATAATAGTAGATTAATGAAAACTGTATTTATTTCCAGGCATTTATGCTAACAAGAATGATTATAGTTAAAAGGTCCCCTGGAATTTCCATTACAAATCTATTTTTTGAGGATTTATATGTCAGTTATAATAATATATTTTTAGCTGAATCTCAATATGAAGGGTCTCAGCTATGCATTATTCAGTAAATTATCCCACACCTTTGAAAAGGCTTCTTTCAGAATTAAGAGAGTAATTTTACCTAATTTTCCTATTTATTGAGGTTGTTGAGCATTTTATTTAGAGCAAACAAAGGTAGCATTTAATACAAGATACAAACTTACATTGTTAATTCTATTATGTATCTCACATTGCAAACATCAGTGAAAAGAGCATCTGGAAAGTAAAACAGATTGAACAGTCACATAAGTTTTAGGAAGATTTCAGGCTGATTAAAATTCTTTGGTAATTTCTGGACCTGCATGATTAGAAAAGCAATGATGGAATTAGTAGAAAAATGTTCCTTTTCGTATGTAAAAGACATACATATTTGTTTAATTCTATTTCTTTCTTCCCTGCATATTATCTAAAAGAATAAATAATTTCCTAATAAGGAATAATGAAACAGTTACACTCCTAAATTATTTAATTTATGAATTCAATCTACTGGACCTTCAAACTATTTTTCTTCCATTTAAATTTTATGCCTTCTTTGGTGCACATCTCATCAAACATGGATTAACACTCTTATTCTGACACACCTGAGAGAGCCAGCAGAGTCTATTGGGTCACCACTCCTTTGGAGAGGAAAAAAATTCCTCAATACTCTATAAGTTCTTTGGAGCTGCAGGGTCTATTAACTCAAAAATACATTTATAAAAGAAACAAGTAAGGATTAGAAAGTAGACCATAGCAATTTCTGGACTATTGGGTGATAACTGTTATGCAAATGACAACACATTCACCCTTACTGACCAAAAGGAATTAACAGTATTTCACTACTTTTGCTGTGATTGCAGTAATGTGTCTCCTTTTTTAAACAATATTGATTTTTAAAGGTATATACAGAAAATTTAAAAAGTCTGAACACTAATTTTACGCAGTCAAGAAGAAAGAATCTCTTCCAATTATTAAAAAACAGTTCAAACTTCCATGGGAAAAAAAAATTAAATTAATTTACAATAGAAATTAGGATCAGATTTTCCAAAGGCTTGTGCATCCATGGTAGTGAATGGTTTTTAAAAAGGCTTTAGTATCTTTTCCAGTACTTAATTACTACATTTTAATAGCTGGTTCTCACTGAGAAATAGATGCCTTCAGTTCCTTGAAAACAGTAGGAACTTCTGGCTACTTCACAGCTGTATGTAATGCAAGAAATAGAATGAGAAAGACTTCTGAAATCTAAACCACAAGTCACCATTCTGAGACATCCCAAATATATGAATATCCACACGCATTTCTGGAAGACCTCATCTCAGTTGGGCTTAGCATGACCTTTACTCAACTCTACACCTAATAACAACTTCTCTCCAAGGGCTGTATCTAAAAATAAACAACACTTCGAGCATTTTGCACATTAGGGCCTTTTGCCCAAACCAACTCTTCAAGGAAATTGTGGTGACTAATCCCTGAAAAATATCACATTCACAAGTTTCTGCCATTTGATGATTTAACTTTCCCAGTTCACAAAGATCTGTACTGCACATCGACTCAGGAAGAGTGAGCAGGCATGTGGTTCCTACTGAGGCCTATTCAGACAGGTTGACAATATTTAAATCTCATGCAAATATAGACAAAACCAGTGTGCTTAGGTAATGTCTAATGTAACAGAAAATCATGGCTACTCTCGTTCAGAACCATTTTCAGTGACAGAGAAGGCAAGGGATGTGTTGTCAGCCTTTCATGGGTTAATTAATGACATGCAAGGCCTGTTTTTCTGGTCCCCTGACACCTGAACTCTTCCACTCCCAAGCACCATGGGCTAACAATCCATCTGGAGTGGAAGTTCCCTACAGCCAGGCTGCCCTGCAGCAAGGGATGCAAAACATGGCCATGGAAAGAGACAGTCAAGAGCAGTAATAAGGACACCCAATTGTGAAGGAAAATTCTGGGGTTTAATGCATTGTTGCAGATTTGTTTGGTTAATAGAAATTCCTGTTCATTAAAAAAAACAAGAAGGAAGAAACAGTCCAGAGAGCAGACACTGGAACAAGGACTTTCCACTTCAAATAGCTGAATTTTTTAAGTAAGGCTTTCATTAGGGTAATTTAATATACTGCTCCTGTCCAAGGCCAAGCTTTCTATAATTTTTTTCTACTTGTTCAAAATTTATAAAGTTGAGTTTGTCTTTCAGCACAATCACGAAGAATCAGTGGTTTGTATGTAGGAAAAATCAGTGGAAAGACTCAGAAATGACATATTTACTATAACAGCACACACTTGAGTTGCAAAATGCATCTCTCAGAAGGGTTGCTTTTCTCCCCACACACTTAAAATCTTATTACTTGAAAACTAACAAATGAATCCCTCTGTCAGTATTTACAGAATAAAAATTAATAGGCCTTAGCTTTGATGGAGTTATGCAAAAAGAAGCTCAAAATAGACAGAAATAGCACAGTCCCCCTGTTCTTTCAAATCTGGGGACAGTGGAAGAGCTCACACTCTCAATGCTTTATCTGGCCTGTGATAAACTACACTGAATATGATCTACATAGTCAGTTGCATATGTGTCAATTTCCTGAATATGAAGTGTTTTCTTATTTAGAACAGAACTTCTAGTTTTTATGGGGAATTAATTACACCCTTATTGGAAAAACTCACAAAAAATGTTACATGCAGTTGGTGTGATTCCAAGTCTTGGGAGGATCTTTGCATTGTTCAACTAATTTGAAAATACTTAGCCAGGAAATTTGCATTCAAAGATTTTTGTAGGGAAAAGCTGTGAAGTGAGAGCACTGCTACTTCCCTGGCCTTCAGTCAGGCAAGACTGAAACTGTAAATATGCCCTATGTCACTGTTCCTGCAGGGCTTGTGCTGTCCTGGCTGTTATCCATCCACTGCACACAGCATCTCTGTCAAGAAATGGGAGCAGGGTGGGAATCCCTGCACAAGTTAGGGTAATTACAGTAGAGCACAAAGGCTGATTCTGTTCTGGTTTTCTTTGTGCAAACCCATAACTGACATCATTTGTTAATGCCTATAATTCATACATAATTGTATGGAACAGGTACAGACAGATTGCATCCACTCACAGTAGCAAATTTTTCAGTTTTAATAACTCCAGAAATGTGACTATTTCTGAAGTTATCGCCTCTAAAGACAATCAAGATACCGTCTTCATGTCTTAAAAGGGGACTTACAAAAATGACCTTGTGGATGAGCACCATCCTTTGAAATGAGGGGACTGAACCTTGCCTACTTAATTCTTACAAGCACTAGCAGAGAACTACAGCATTAACCACTGGAAGTCTACTAGGAATCTGGATTACAAGACTGTACTTCAACAAGATTGAATACTAAAGGTTCTAATATAAACCTTGCAGAGGGCTGTATGATGTATGAAGATAAGAAAGGGAGGAATGAATAATAAGGATTTAGTCATGATGCACTGACAGACTTTGGAGTCACTAAGGAGCACAAATACAACCATTGGAACAGCTTAAAATTGTAACAAGTTTGTAGAGTACAACATAAAAATCTTTTATTCTACTACACAGCTCATCTATAAAGATTTTATGTGATTTTCAATAGAGGAGTTATGAAATAAAGCAGCCTATAGCAGGAGCTAACAAGTGCACTTCATGTTCATTCCCACGCATTAGCACCAAGACACTGCCCATAAAATACATTAAAAATAAATTTATCTTTTCTTCTGTGGCAAGAGCCAAAACACTTCAATATTTATAGATCTGAGCTTTCTTAAAGGAAAAAACAAAACTAAACAAAAAAAAAACCCAGAAGACAATAATTATTAATTCAGTAGTACAAATCACCTCCAAGGCAATCTCTTTAAATTACTAACAACCATCCCCTGGTCTGCAGAAGAGAGTGATCACTGAAAAATCACCACCAACAACCAAACAAGAAGATTTTTCTACTGATTAACTTCTTGCAACACTATAGCACCCTGAAAGAGCAATCCAATTAACAAACCATTTATATTGACCTTAAAGAAAAATGATAATTATATCATCCTTCTAGAGATGTATAACATAGATACACATAATATATATATAAATATACATAATAATTTATTACTTGTGAACTATCTTTTAAAAGCAGTTACAAACTCACTATATTCCTGCATATATGTTCTAGATGAATCTTTTCATGCTGTGGCTACATATATTCTAGCAAAACCAGCATGAAAACTTTAATCCACATCTGGAGTGTCAATAGGAAGACTCATTTTGGTCCTCAAGAATAAATATTTTATTTTGATATAGGAGCTCTTATTAATTTTCACATACCTGCAAGCTAAGAAAGGAAAATGCCTGAATTAGAGGCATGTAATAACAAAAACTGGAAATCCATACTAATGTAATTTAGTTCAGTTCAAAAATGTCATGTGATGTTTAACTGAAGGAAAAGGTGAAACAAGGTTTTCAGTAAAAAGAAGTTCTCACTTCTAAGATCTACATCACCTGCTCTGCATTCACAGAAGTCTCTGTAGACACATTTCAGTATGAGTCAGTAATGCATAAGCACAATAATTTGACAGGAGCCAAATTCAAACTGTCTGCTGAGAAATGCAGTTTTATGTGAAGAAACATATGCACTCATGACACAGAGAAACTAATAAAACCAACTGTCTCTGGCAGCAGAAGTATTTAGCAAAGCAGCACCTTCTCAATATTCCAATATTTCATTTTCAATGCATTTTCAGCCCTGTTCTCTCCTTTCTCTTCTCTATAGAATATGATTAGCAACATAAACAACTAGGAAGGATTTAAAAAATAAGATATTGCTGACAAAAACCATTTTAATGACTATTTTCCTCATCTCTTTCTACACCAGTGTATATAGGACAATTTTTCCTCTTTTTGTTTTTTCTCTATTAGGACTTTTCCATGAAGTTTTGGGGTTTGGAACAGCTCCACCCTATTTTCTTACCACTTAATCCCCATTTGTTTTTATATCACAAGCTATCTATTCCCTTTACACACATAAAGATAATTGCTGCTACTTGAGAGGCAGCAACACAGCTTCTGTTTTCATTATCTAAACCTATTTCATAATCTAAACCCTGAGCTTTGTTAATGTCCCCTACTGAAAATACCTCAAGAAAAAGGAGATATTTTAAGTAAACCAGTAGTGGGCTTCCATTATCAAAAGCAACTAAAAATCAGAGGTCTACCAGCAAATTACAGCTATGCCTGCACATTTCTGAGAATATTTTGATCTATGAGTATTGTACTTATTGTCTCAAATACAGAAGTGAAATATAATATTAGAAAAAATAAAAAGCTCTTTTTTTTTCTTCTTAGAGCTTTAAAGCTATCAGGCTCTGCTACGTAAAACTTGGCACACACTAAGAAATAAACCTTTCCCTGATAGATGGTAACAGCTCCTTTGTTTCTCCAGCTCCCACTTGATGGAAGGATTATGCTCTCAATCAACGGTAATGGCCCCACTAAGACAAACCAATATATCATCTCTAACTCCACACACACTACTGACTCCATCTGCCAAAACCTGCACACTAGGCAAGCAAACACAGGGAATTAAATAAACGCTTCAGATTCCTCTCTGCAGACCCCAATGACCCACAGTGTGAATAGTTGTATTTAATTATACTTATAGCTAGACAAAAAAACCAGACAATAGTGATAGTGGATGATAGAGCCACCCCAGGACATGTATACAACCCAATCTCAGCAAGCATATAGTTCCTGAGTAAAATCTGTAGCTACAGAATATTTCTCTCTCTTTTCAAGACATTCTGTACCAGAATCCCAGAATAGCCATGGACCAAGGGAGAAAAAAAAAAAAAAAAAAAAAGGAAATGTTGACCTATTTAATAGGGAATAAGCCAAGACACTGAAAACTAACACATGACCATTATCCATAGAAATCCTCATGTCTTATCTAGATAGATAAAATGCACAACATGTTATGCAGAATCTTCAGGGGTGGCTAGGGAAGAAAATTTATTTCTGTACTTCTTAATGAACCTGTAACAATTTTTACAAAGAGTTTATGGGGGACTAGTTGGGAGAAAAAGGGAGAAAATTAGAATGGAGAATAGTCTTCATTGCTACATTTTCAAGGGGTCTATTCCAAAAATTAACTGAGAGGAAAATGTGGAAATGTGAACATTGCATTAGACTCACTGCACCATAGCTAATCTTACACAACATCAAATTCATTAGGCCAGGAAAATCATTTAAGTAGCCTTCACAGGTCTCCATCTTTATTCTCCATTGTCACCTGAGTAAGAGAATCCCTAAGGAAATCTATAATATAACTACAATAAAGGATAAACTTAACAATATTGCAGAACCTGGTGGTGAGTGGAATTAGCCATAATCATTCCTGTATCACATAAAATACCTGCTGTATATTTCTTCTTTGCAGAACACAAAGAAATTAGTCCAAATAGTCATGATATTTGTTGATAACCACAAAAACTTGAAGTTCTCACTTTTCTCATGTGCATTCCCCAGAGTTGGAACAAATTATGGAACAAAGTACCAGTACTTTGAAACCATTTCTGTAAACTCAGACAAATGCTAGTTCAAGTTTCTGACTACCTAAGATAAACATCTCACAGTTTCAGCTCTGTTGCATAAAAGAAAAAATTATAAGGCACCTGTAAAGCCTTATACACTCTGAGTTCTTTATGATGCAAGTACTTATCACCTCTTTAAGAATTCAAAGTCAACAATAATATTCTTGAACATCCTTAACATACTTTTACTTTCTATAAGAACAAGTCTAAATTATCCTGTTCAACAGGATGATTCATGATGTTCATTATGTTCATTCATAATCCATGTTCATTATTTACTTCATGACACTGAAGTGACATAAACATTCTCCCTGCAGGGTGGCACAAGTTTATGTGGTAGCTGCAATATATCATATATCTGAGAAAGAAATGTAATTTTAAAATAAATAAACATTAAAATTAATAGAAATTATCTCAAGCTGAATCACTATGACTATTTAGCCTTTCTCCCAAGGCAGAAGTTTGATCCCAATAATGTTGGTACATGAGTCCAGGCAATGATCTGCCTTTATCTAAAGACAGTAGTGTTTGCCATGACTACAAACAAAGCCACAGCAAGGCCATGCTTAGAAAAAAACAGGTCCCTAAATCCAAAAGATTCTTTCTGTGTCTCTGGTTATCTCAGAAGGCTTTGCATCAGCTGGCATTCCATGGTGTTCCTCCTGGTTTCTACTCCAAATTCTGGTGAATTTGCAAGCAAAAAAGCCAAGGCCTTGCATTCTAATTATTTTGTTGTTTCCTTGTATCTCTCTCCTCATTCATTTCAGGTTATATTCAGGGTATATTAGGACTTGCTATGTTATACAGAGCATTGTAAAATCAAGTGCTACATTTTGCAATTAAGTAGATTATAATTTTGGTTTGGTATCTCTTTTGAAACTTTAAGTGAAAAAAAAATTATGTAACATGATTACCTAGGTTTAAGAAAAAGGTGGCTTCTCAGAGTAAAGACTCTTAATGCTTTAGGCAAATTAGTAGGACAAAATTGTATATGCAGTCCCTCCTCTGAGTTCTGTGGATAGTCTGAAAAGACTTTTTTTCAGAAAGATCAAACATTTCATTATAGAAACACAATAAACTGACTACAGAATACTAAAAATAATAGTGCCTTATATAGTTAGGCTGTAAGTATCAGATCACAGTATTCTGATATGATATCACCTTTAATGGGAGACCCAATGTCTAGACACCATTTAAAGAAACAAAGAAAAGATTCAAAAGATTTTTTACCATTTTTTCACATCAGCTTTCCAGCTCTGAAGGGATGGGAGGATATAACACTGACCTGGTAGACTGCAGCCCCAACAAGGAACCCTAATCCTTCCCTCACTGCTCAGGGCTGGCTAAGAAACAACTCAGTGTCCCCTTTACTCCTACCCACAGTTCTCTCAATGAAAACCAAGAGGTTTATAATACAATGTACTTTTCTTCCTCTGTACTTAAAGCTCCTGGTGGTAGAACACTAGATAACAAGTTTAGTGATACAAAGTTTGGAAGCCCCTTTTAGCCACTTAGAATTTTCCAGAAGTAATGTTTCAGAAGGTGAAATTATTTAGATTTCCTGGTATCTTGAAAAAGACCAGCATCAATCTCTCTGTCACCAACACCTCCCTAACTCACAGTAAAATCACCTGTAATGTTATCCTCAAATTAGGCCAAGGGCTTTATTTTACATTATAGAAAAAAACTCCTGTACATCACACAAGTCATTCAGTTTGAGAACAAATGTTTGCCAATTCATCCAGTGCAACATCTCTGAGAACCCAAGCATGACACTGAGGAATTAAATATTTTAGTAGTACAATGATATTAAAACAACTGATAGCTTTGCTAGCATTATTTTCAAATGCATGGTTAACAGTTACAGCAACAGCCCAAAAATCACATTTGTATTACTTGAAACCTCTTCAAGAATACTGGAAAGTTTGCTTTGAGCAACAAACTTCCATTCACAAATACTTGACAAAATCACATTTATTTTGCATCACTTCTGTATCATGTGCTACTATGCTTTGGTGTCTTTTGTCATTCTTTATAAGCCCCTATGACTGTTAGGCCAAATTCCATGTGCTTAACCAATTAACATTGAAATTATGATAAAAACTTCAAAACTTGACCCCAAACATTTCCAAATAATAAACCTAAATGTTAGTAAAGTTTCATCTAAGTCAAGAACAGCTTTTTCTAAAGTATGAATCAGACTTGTCCAATTTTCTCCACATCTCATTAGTCTCCCAGGGGATGTAAGTGAAACACAGAAAGAAACACGTCAAATTACTACGTTCTGAACAAGTTCAGTATTTGAGCAGAGTCAGTTGCAAGTACTTAGGCAAGAGAGACAAACATCCTGGAAAAGTTAAACTTCTAAAATCATCGACTCTTTCATCACCATCCAAAACAATGTCAGGCTAGGGGGAAAAAAAAAAGGTAAGTTTTGAACACACACAGAAGCAAAAACCTCTTTTTTTTTGTTTTTAATCGAAAGTGCACGGCTAAGAGACAACGCCTGATGGTTTTTTCCAGCAAGGCACACAAGAAGGGCAGCGGGAAGCGCTGACCGCGCTCAGCTCACGGCGCGGCGGCTGCGCGGGGCGCGGGTGCGGTGCGCGCGCGGGGCCGGCAGGGGGCGCCGTTGCTCGCGGGAAGGCGCTGAGGGCGGGCGCGCCCCCGGGGCTGCCGCAGGAGCGGCCCCGCGCGGCCCCGCTCCGCGCCGCTCCGAGCCGCCGCTCCCCGCCCGGGATCCGCCGCTCCCCGCCCGGGAGCCGCCGCCGGCAACGGGGGAAGGCCGCCCCCGACCCCCCGCCGACCCCCGAGCAGCCGCTGTGCCCCGCCCCGGCGCCTCCCCGGGGCAGGAGGCCGCGCCGGGTCCCCGCACGCCCGCGGGCACCGCTCCGCCTTGGCAGGGGCGGGGGAAGCGGCAGCCACCCCCTCAGAGAACAAGCAGCCCCAAACCCTAAGTACTCACCATATTGACTTCCGAGACCATATCTATACTGGCAATGTCTATGTTCATGCCAACAGCCACTGGGGGACCTGCAAACCAACAAGATGGTCCGCAATGTGATCTCGAAGAACTTAACTCGTTCTTTCCAGAGTTAGCAGGGCGAACACAGCGTGCATATGGAACAGCGCTTAAACACGACCAGAAAGTCAGGAGGGAGGCATAAAGTGCTCCCCCCCTCTTCCCCCCCCCCCCCCAAGCCCTCCCCAGCCGGGTCCCACCGCGCCCGCGGGACCGCTCGCTGCCCGGGCCGTGGCGGTGCTTTATGTAACAGCGCACACGTGCCGGCACCGGCGCGCCCGCTCCGCGCCCCTGCGCGCCCCTGCGCCGGCCTCCGCGGCCGCCACAGCCCCGCGGCACGCTCAGCACCGCGCCCCGGGGACGGCGGGCACCGAGCCCCGAGGGAGGGATGGGGGGGGACAGGGCCACCCACAGAGAACGCGTCCGAAATAAACAAACTAGTTGGAAGTGGGAGCACGCAGGGGGTTAAATGACATTTTTGTATCACTTAACGGCACATCTTGTACTCGAAAATAGTAACTGTGATCACAGGCACATTAGGCTGCAAGGAGCAAATGATGGGTGAATT
Source organism: Vidua macroura (assembly GCF_024509145.1). Classification (NCBI taxonomy): domain Eukaryota; kingdom Metazoa; phylum Chordata; class Aves; order Passeriformes; family Viduidae; genus Vidua; species Vidua macroura. Next base: position 7,537,784 of record NC_071585.1, on the reverse strand, counting down.
TAAGAGAGATTTGCATCTCGATAAAACCAGTCAAACAAGGGTTTAATTACAGGTTAGTAAAGTATCATCTCACACACGCACACAATGAGGGACCGATTACGAATATCCAAGTAATTTAAGTGATCGCATTAAGAGCATCCTTTGCTAAGAAAATTGAGAAACAATGGTCTTAACTTCGGATCAGCTACAGGAAATGGCAACACGCACACCCCCCAAAGCAACAGCACCCACAAGACGTTTGAAACCGCCCCCATACACAACGCACCCAGCCCGGATATGCAACCTCTCTTATGCAAAAGCAGTCAAATTACCTCCAAAATCTGGCCTCAAGCGAATATCATAGCCCTTCAGCAGTCTATCCACGGTCTCTTTCACCAGTGACATATTGCTAGGGTCATTGACACTAAAGAAAAAAGAAAGAATAATACTGTATTATTTCTGATTTCTCAGCCCCCAGCTGTACATTTCTCTCAGCAGTAGCATGCCCTGCAATTCAAAGTAAAGGAAAAGAGATACCTTAATCACTTACCTCTGTGCACACACCGCAGCTATTATTAAAGGGAATGACCAAATCCCAAAGTAACCCTTTTTCCGGACTCTCAGCATCCCTTTAGCTTTTGATATGATTTAGGGTTTCAGTGAAGAGAAGAAGAGATCCAACTTATTCTGGCCAGTGCAGTAATTCTAATGTGAAGCGCATGCGCACGGCGTACCACAACATCAAAAGGAGCAGTGGTTGCTGCTGGAGATGGAGCAAATTTCCTTGGAAAAAAAAAAATTAAAGGGGAAGAAGGAAATGCATTATTTAAAAAAGAAAAAAAAAAGTAATCCACAGGAGGATCCAGTATATTTTTGTTGTCCTTTTTGTTATTATAGAATATAAATCACAGCAAGAAGAGAAGTTTTAGGAGTTGCAGGGTACAGCGGCTTTGCAACCTAGTTTAAGCGTTGGGGGGGCTGGACGGACTCGGATTAGGCACAGGGAGAATAGTTAAAAAGGAGAATGCACTGCGTACGTATGGGGGCAGGTGGGGGGAGAGAGGGGGCAGCTTAACTTTTTAGTCCCTGGAAAGAACCGCCTGAAGCGAGGAGAGGTGCGGGCAAAAGGAGCCGGCGCTGGCAACGGGGGCGGGCGGTGGGGGAGGAGGGAGATGAGCGCCTACAATATTTCTCACGGAGGAAAAAAAAAATGATGACGAATAGTTTCTTGTAAGAGGGGGATTAGGCTGTTTCTTTCCTTACTGTGATGCCAGGCGCTATTCCCGGAGCAGAGGCGCTGGGAACTGAGGGGGTCGCCGGCTGCGACCGCCGGCTCCCGCTGGTCGCTGGCTGGTGCCTGAGGGGCGGGCGCGGGGCCCCCGCGACCCCGCTGCCCCCCGGCGCATTTTCCCTATATCGACCGACGTTTAACCCGGGGATGCGAGTTCTTCAGGTAGAACGAAACCTGCCCACGGAGCTGGGGGAGGGGGACCAAGGGGAAGACAAACACCACCCCGAAAGGCTTTCAGTGACCATCCAGACCCCATGTAGGTGCATAAGCCCACTTACCTTAGCGGGTAAAACACCCAGGGCTCTTCAAATGCAGCGTGTGATCCAATTAATGCCTCGGAAGAAACCGGAGACGAGCGGAAAGCTGATCTGGGGATGCTTTGAGTGACATTTAAATCCTGAGCAGAAAACGAGATAGAAAGGAGAAAGAGAGAAGGGAAAAAACAAACCCATGAAAAACAACAAACACCGGAGTTAAATTATTCCTCTCAAATCTGCTTTGTGCCCGTCGCTCCTTTTACACCACCTCCTCCTCCTCCTCACGCACATACCCGCTCGGCCCCGCGGATCTGTGCTGCTTCACCGAGCGGATCTGGGCGTGCACACGTCCTCGGTCGGCCCGGGCGGTGCGGGAAAGGGATTGGGAACACTTTGAGCGTCAATTAACAAAAGAAATATTTAACATTTAACTCGCTGCAGGAGAGTGGAGGAGCGGAAAAAAAAAAGAAAAAAAAAAAAGGAAAAGAAAAAAAAAAAGGAGAAGGAAAAGGAAAGAAAAAAAAAAAAAAAGAAAAAACGGCGGGTGGTGGGGGAGGGACAAGGCTGAAGGTGTTGCACAGAGATCGAGGCGGGCTGGAGAGCCGCTCGCTCCCCGGCACGGCGCGGTCCCCGGCGCGGGGCTGAGGCGCTCCGGAGCTCCTGCCCTGCCCTGCCCTACCCCGCAGCCCCCGGACCGGCCACCGCCTCCTGCTCCCCGGGAGAGCCGCGATTCGCCTCGCACGGCCGGGCCGGGCCGGCCCCAGCCCACATCCAGGCGCACCCTGGCCCGGGAGCAGGAGAGTCAGGAGGGGTGCGGGCCCGGGGGGATGCTCGGAGAGAAGAGGCGGCGGCGGCTCCCCGGGAAGGGCGAGGGGAGGAAGGGCTGAGGTGGGGGCGGACGGCGAGGCGGTGGGATGAAGCCTCACCTAGAGAAGCGGCGGGGTGGAGGGCAGGGAGCTGGCCCCGAGAGACGGCGGAGCTGCTAAAAAAAAAAAAAAATAAACAGCCAAACCGTGAAGCAGCCGGCAGCCCCGAAAAGCAGGCAGCCATTTAATAGAGACCGACAGCTACCTTGGCCGGAGCGCTCGGGAGCGGGGAAGCCCCGCGCCGAGCTCCGCAGCATCCACCTGCCGCGGGAGCGGGGCCTCCCCCGCCGCCCGTCCTGCCAGAGCCAGCCTGGCGCTGCTCCCAGCGCGGGGAGCACAGCGTGCCCCGCTCCCGCCCTGGCGGTGCCTCCGACCGCCGCGCTGTGCCTTTCGGCTCAAGTAAGTAGCTGCTCGGTTTTTCCTCCCAGAAACAAAATAGCCATCCTTTGTGGGGCTGGGGTCAATTCGTCAAGGCATTTTCACTACCTTTTCCCATTGGTAAGAGTTGGAATTGCACAGAGAGAGAAAACACACTTTTCCTGCTGAAACAGACAAGATTGTGTGGGTGATAAATTTCTCGTTTATGTATTCAATAGAAAAAAAAAACCCAAACAACTAAGTTAAAGAACGTTTAAGCATTTTTAAAATCAGAACACCCACGGCCCCCACCCCATTTTTCAGCTTTTCGTTCCGTGGCTGATTTTACAGAGCCACTCTCCCTGTTTGCCAGCGGAGGTTTCTGTTCTCACACAGCCAGGCTGTTTCACTGCCAAACCTCTTGAAGTATAACCCTGAAAGGAAGATGGTGGATATGCTGTGCAGTGAATCATTTGACTTTAGATGTATAATAGGCACTTTTCTTTTTTTTTTTTTTTTTTTTTTTTTTTTTTTTTACTTTCTGCAATAATATGATAAGACCAGGAGGTCTCAAGATAAAACACGTTTATCCTGCACTGTGAAATTCACCTGCAAGTGCTAACTTGGGAGCACATCTGACACTCCTGAGCTCTTTCTGAGTCTCTGCTATTAATTGCCATCACACCACAGAAATGTATTTTCCACACCTGAATATAACCAGATGTCAATATGAACCTGATGCTGAAGGCTGGTAATATTTGGTGCTGGAATGACAAGAATTTTTGATTTTCATATTAAGAATTCAAGCAATGCCAAAATGTATCTGATCTGGTGTATGCACTGATAGTCAGAGAACACTTGTTCTGGGCCCAGAGTACCCCAGTGCCATGTGTAGTGAAACCTACTCTCAGTCTGGCTATCCTAGCAAAAATGAATTGAACATATCTCAAACAAATTCAATATATGTGGATATCATGGTGCATTATGTGTGGAAAATTAATATATATCCTTGGGTTTTGGACACTTAAAGGTTCCATTGAGCCATGTTTGGGTTGATCTGCATAACTCATTATTTTTGCTAGCTGTAAATACACCACTGTCTAAATGTGTCTATAGGAGTAATATTGTCTTAGCAACCCTGCAGGCTGTGTGTGCCCAGACAAGCCTATGGGGCAGGGGTTTCATCATTATATATTGACAGCATGCAAAGTCATACAACACTTTTCCTTTTACAAATGTGTTCATGCTTTGCTTTACACTTTTGACAATACCACTTTTTCTCTGACTATGGGGTTGTGGTCTATCTCTGCCAGTTAAAATTTCTTATCACCTTCAAAATCTCCCATTTATTTTAAGCAACTTGTCAAATAAATGGTTTCCCTCTTTTTCTCACTTGTGTCTGTGTGTTTGATTGAAAAGTAGAGGAAATAACTGGTGTGAACACCAGTACTGGCAAAATGCAGAACTGTTCTTGTGGCATGTTTAAGGATTGCTAAGATTTTGGGTGTCTTACAATGGGCAAACAACCTGGTTCCCAGCTGGGTGCTTCTGGTTCTAAAAATATCTCAATTAGACTACAAGTACTGTAATCTCACAGAGAAGCCAGCAAAGAGGATCCTATTTTAAATAGCAGTTGCAGAGTATTTTGATTCTTAGCTTTCAAGATGGAAAAGAAATACCCCTCAAAACTGAAATACTTTTAAATAACGGCACACAGTCCTTGATGAGCAGCATGTGGTACTATGCAAGAAATGGGCAATAAAGTAACATCATACTTATTCATCTTGTCAACCCTTGGCTACAGCATTATTTTCCTATTACCACAAGTAATATCCCAGTCCATGTACTAAGAACTCTAAAAAGTTTTCAAATGGGTTGCTGTGAATGTGTTCGTTATGCAAAATAAACTTTCAGATGGAGTAAGAGTCTCACAGTAGGTTCTCAAGAGATCCAGTCACTCAAGTCAGTCAAGACAGAAGAGATGCTGATTGATGGTAGCCCAAGAACAGTAGCCCTGTATCACAAATGGTGTGACTAACAAGTGCAAAATCCCACTTAAGAAAAAAAAATTCTTTTCACTGCACCTCAACAGGCTCTTGTGTTCTGTCAAAGTCATGTTTCCTGAATTTTTTAGCATTTGGATAAGATGCAGCAGTATCAGAAATATGCAGGTGAAAGTTGTTTCCGAGTATCAGATAACATTTAATTCTCTAATTAACAGAAGAAGGTTAATAAGAAACTATTTTGATGCATGATTTTAATTTCCAAATCCTGTAAAGCTATGAATTCATGTGAAAGACAACACAATATAGTCAACTGTAGTAGAAATTTCCTGAACGAGGTTTCAATATACTTTATCTTGGTCTCTTTACTTTCACTGTAGGTCTTCAGATCCAGTGTGTCACCATACACCATCCCATTAGCAATCAGCATGTCAGCATGAAGATGCCTATTGCATCACATACATAGAAAAAATATTAATGCAAGTGTCTTGATTCTGCTTTTCATGGGCAATAGAATTCACTTTTTCATAGCCACAATTTTCTGGGATTCACATCAGCTTCAACTACTGTGTATCTAAAAGAATCCAAACCATTAGATTTGTTGACAAAAGCAATTTTATAAGACTTTCCAGTTATACTGTTCTTGGCCCTTAAAAAATATTAATTTCTCAGTATTGTACAGAAAATTAGTCCAATAAGTTGCTCAGGAAACAAGTAACACTTGATACAAGCATGACTGTCACTTAACTGTAAAGAGCAAATGGGAGGGGCAAATAAGAATCTCATCTCAGTTTGCATAATTCTGTGGGACTTTAGATGTTGGAGCTCATATTTTTTCATTCTGTAACTCACTACACGCATCTCCACAGGGTTAAAGACACTGCAGGTAAGACCTCACCCCAGTTCTTGAGCCAGGCAGTATTTTATGAGTCAAGGACCTGCTATATCTTTAAACAAAAATCTTTAGTGTAGTTTGAGATCGGCAGAACTTAAGTGTATATTGAAGAAAGTCTTTTAATATTAAATTGAATTACAGGTTAAAAAAAAAAAAGGCAAGTAAAGGGTTGTGCAAAACATCCCCAAGTGCTCTGATTGCAGACAGTTGGAAGCAACTCAGTGGGGACTGTAACAAAACACAAAGTGTCAGGCACTGAGAATTACAATGGATTGAGAACTGAAGTCCTATTATCAAATCATGAAATCACCAAAAAGCTGCCCTATTTCCTTCAAGGTGGTGGAATAAATTAGTGTAACAGCTATATAAAGAGAAATTTTTTAATTCCTTCATTTTAGCTAAGAAATATCTGCAGCATCCATATCCTTTGATAGGAAGGCAGGGCAAGGCAGAACGAGTGATTGCATAGGGTAAGGATAGTAAAACGCTTAAAAGACAGAAAAAACGTGCACCAAGATTATGTCGCTCTGTGTTTAAATCTCCTTCGTGATGTTTGTGTAAGATTCAGCCTGAAAGCAGATTGCAGAAACCTGTTATGTTTCATGGAATCAATACTTGCTTTACCTGGGGTCTGCCTCTGTTTCCAGATATTAAAAGGTAGAAATTTCACTGAGAGAGGTTCCTGTTCAGCAGCAATCACCAAGTCTGAATACTCCAGTTTTGCTGAGTTGAGAGTGTTTTTAAAGAGCTGCATTATCCTCTACAGAAGGAGTATTGTTGCCTAAAGGGTATAGCATGGAGACAGGCTGGGAGCCAGTGAAGATGGCAAGGCACCTACCTGTGTTGGAACTCAGGTCTAGAGGACTTTATGATAATCCTGGGATAAATTCAGAATGCCAGGACAGGGAAAAAAATAAAAAACAAAACACTCAAACCAATCACAAAACTTACTGTGGAATAATCCCTTTCGAGAAGCTATACACAGCAAAAACCTCTAGGAATACTGTCAGTTTAGGAATACTGCAAATTTACCACTTTGCATTCAAGGATCTCTCTTTAAAATATTTCAGTGTTACTGCAGAGAGTTGTCTTTCATTCTCTCCACCCATCCCATTTTGTGCTCAGACTTGGTAGTTTACAAACAGCTGTGATCTGGAAGATGTCATTGAGACAAGTTTGTACAATATTACCATGCCAGGTTCACAGGTGGGGGAGAGGAAGCACACAGTGCCTCAGCACCCAAGACAACCCCTACTGAAATTAATGGCAAAATCCACATTCAAGTCAGGAGCAGCAACATCAAGGCCCATCATAAAAAGCACTAAGTGTTTAAAAACTGTAAGACACCCAACAGACATGATTATTCAATCTTTTACCAACCTAGTCTCTACCATATTTACAGGGAAATTAAAAATACTTTTTAATTTTTATCTAATGAAGTACTAGGTGGAAACGAAAACATCCTCAGCTTGTTATACTTTTTAAGGCTACAGCTTTCAAACTAGAGGACGTCTTAGATCCTCTAAGTCCTTAGTCTTTCAAACTAGATGTCTTATTAGAGATGTCGAAGGCACAGGTATGCTCAGTCCTCCAGCAGTGATGGGGGCTCACAGAGGGTGTGAAGCCTTGATGAATTTGTTTTGTGTGACCTCCCTTCGAATGCCTAGGGACATTTTGTATTGATTCCACACAAGCCAACCATAAGGTCACTTCAACAACTCCTATTAATTGCTTTGCCAGATGTGGGCAGTTCAGGGAAATCTTAAACAGGGTGACAAAACTGTCTTCAGAGCCACTCGGAAGAGCTGTGAATGAACCAGTCAGAGCAAGAATCTGTCACTGGAAGCAGCTCTGGGTAGTCATACTAATCAAGGTATTAACTTTGTAAATTTATTCTCGTATGTGGCAAAAGCAGCTGAGTAATACCCATACTTGATGTTGTTACACAGCAAATTCAAAGCGCTGTTTTGCGTTTTATCTCTCACCATGGCAACTTTGGACATTTCTTGCCAGTGTAAATCAGGAGCAACTCTACAGGTTTTACATCATTACAAAAAAAAACCCAAATCCACACACCCATACCCACCAAAAAACAATCTAAAAATAGAGTTAAGGGAAAGACCTTCTCTGCAGAGTAAAATAATTATGCCTCTTTATTTATATATTTACCCTAATTTTGGTGACACACCTCTGTTTAGCTCACTATGAACAATTAAGTATGCTTTATGCAAATTTCACAACAAATCTCGATAATCCTAACTCTATACATGAATTACTTGCACATCCATTTTGCCTCAGTGTTCAAGCTCAAAAAGAGCTCGACTTTTCTTTCAAATACCTTTTAATTTCTCCAGTTTTACTTTATAAATACAGATAATTTGCATCACTATAAGGCATCAAGAATCACTTGAACATGTTAAGAACTTATGCGTTAAACACTTTCTTCTCTAGTTTCCTAAATTTTAAGCCCAGTTTAAATTTTTTCTGGTTTAAGCTTGGCCATCTTCCCAGTATTACTCCCTATTTTAAGGTTTTACATTAAGTCAGAGATTCAGTTGACACTGTCACAACTTTCTGTTGGGGCTATGGGTAAGAGTTCTCTTTTCAGGGTAAGGGTGATGGATGTTGCTGTCATTCAGTTGCAATTTTTTTGTTTTTTTCTGAATCCATTAGTTTTCTAGTGGTGCTATGAGTCCACAGCTCCACAGGGGAACAGGCTATAGGAGATTTGGCCATTACTGCTACAAATAATTCTTCAAGAATTGCCCTTGTTTTTCTTAAGGTCATTAAAATATAAAAGTTTATTATGATTCTAATTTATTCTCCCTCTGCAATCAAAATTATTCTTTCACCATTCCTTCACTTCAAACTTGGTTTTGAGGAAAAAAATAAACAACTACCTTCCATTTCCTTCTCCCTCAAACATTCTCATAATAAATTTATTTGCAAGAACAATTGTTGCAACAACAGTTGCTTGTAATGCAAGCACTGCAGTGTCATGGGTTAGAATATCCTCACTAGTAACCCTTTCTTTCAATAAAAGGATTTTCACATTCTCATGCCTAAAGCCTATATCAGAACAGTATAATAAATCCTTTTGAAATATATGCATTAGTACAAGAAGTATGCAAGTAACAACATCTGAAAACATGAGAAGATTTTGGTATGCTTCAAAGGGCTTAGGACAAAGTTTGTTCTTCGAAAACACGACAAGATAAATATTTTCAGCCAATAACAAGAGACACAAATACATAAACAGGTTTCTGAAGAAAATCAGTGTCCATGTAAACATATGGGAATACATAGTGTGTGCATATTGTATATACAAAGTTAGACATTCTGAAAAGAAAATTCTGAAAAGAAAAATACAAGTTACAAGTTAAAGGTTGTTTATTAATGTTACCTGCAGCACTTTGCATTGCCCTGATGGCAGTGACTCTGCCTATATGTACACAATCCAGCAGGGCAATATTTTGGAGGTCACACCAAGTTCTATTGTCTGAAGATGGTTCAGTGTCAATGTGACACAATGCAACTGTCTGTCCTCCCCACCCCAATAATGCTGCCCTTTTTTCCTTCACTAGATGGGCACTGGACTGGTCCATGAAATTTCTGTTTCTGTGCTCTTGAGAGATAACTCTTAGAATAAGATGGTCTTCCTTGGGCCATTTTAGAATGACTTCTAAGTAAACAATATTGTATATGTCAGTCTTCTGTCAGAATCTAGAAATGTCCATACTCTACTACAACATGATCCAAGCTGGAGAATATTTGTACAGTTGAGAGTATTTGCTGGTTTTCACAGAGATTAGAACAGCCTCTAACAAAGTTTGTTAGGACAACTATCATACCAAATATATCACAATATAAATTGGAAAGACAATTTTGAAAGTAACAAACAATTGCATCTTGGAAGAGCTAGGTCTGAAGGATAAAAGAGAAAAGGCTATTCTTGACTTTGCCTTAAGTAACTTTCTGAAATAATTCCTGTAAGTATGATTGACCTGCTAGAGAAAAAAACTTAATGTAATTAAATTTGACATGTTTTGTGAGACCAAACTAAGCGGTACTTTGCAACACTGGAATTGAGGAGCCAAATTATTTTTAAATGAGTAGGCTATAGCATTTCAAAAGACAATGAAGTAAAAAGAATAGAAAACTAAAGTCCATAGGAAGCAGCCTGGACACCATGCTGTTAGAAAGTCAGGAGAAAGCTCTGAAAACTGGTATACTAAATCAACAAAAATGCAATGAACAGAGTAGGTTTAAATATAAAGTTGGCCTTGAAGCCACTTTTTATCAATGAAACTCAGATTATGGCAGCAAGTAAGATTCCTAACAATGGCTGCCTAGGAGGCTATAATTTCAATATGGTTGCCAAAAATAAGAACTAAATGCAGTAAAAGCTTTGGAAGCTTAGCAGAATGCATGTGGGGTGTCAGTACCCCCAGAGATCTTTTAGTGAGACAGTCATTTTACTTTGCTCTTTAGATATAAAGTGAATATGAGAAACCCATATACAGCACTGAAGTAGAAAGCAGCTTTTGAGGCATTCCCAAAGATACAGATATCAAAAAGTCTGCAAGTAGTGGGTATAATAAGAAGACTGAAGCAGTGCATTACCTCTGCATTTTGTACCTTTCAAAACACACATCTCCACTACTGTATCCTTGGAGGGCTTCTTGTGGAATTATATTTAGCCTGGGTATCAGGAGCTCAGCTCTAGCAGCATGAAGCTCAGCATGCACTAATTAGTCAGGTTCCTCAGAAAGCACTTGCAGGCCACGCTCAGCCCTGCGATGCTGCAGACACTGCTGGCATTTGAAACACACACCAGCCCAAACAGCTCATTTGGTCTTCGTGTAACTGCACTAGAGAAAACCCTGCAGAAAGATGCTTTTTGCCCTTGTGTGAAGGTGTCAATGTGCTTGAAAACAAGACACCAGGCAACTGGCCATGAACATATACATTCATTCCATGTTATGTCATATCTTAATTATGTCTTCTCTATTTATATATATAGAGAGAACATACACCTATATCATGTCTTCTGGCTTTTTCTTTGCTTTACTTCAGTTGGAAGTTGTATGTTATGCACAAAACAACTGCATAATGATTAACAAAAGCATGTTATTTAATTCTCTTGGGGGAGACCAGCAATTACTGTATACTGACTGTTCAAGGGTGTTATTTTTGTAAACAAGAAAGAAACTAAATGAGCATAGAATTCATCATTAGGAAATCATCTCTTATTCAATTAATACACATTCAAGAGAGCCCCATATGCATGTGCTCTAGTCAGTGAAGTACCTCAGGAAAATAGGAAGAGATCTCCCAGGGTGCAGCACACCCTGCTTTCTCTACCATATGCCTTCTAAATATGTTCCTCTGTGTCACTACACTCACAAGGCAACTTGCTGATTCTTGGCAGATTGATCCTGATACATTAAAAACATACAATTCCTAAAGAATAGGTTTTTCCCTTATCAAAACAAACCAGCAAGCAAGCAAACCTGCCACATCACCAAACCAACCACTCAAAGAGAAAACGCCCTTATGAAAGCGATCAGTGAATTCTGGAAAAAGGTAAATACTTCCAAAATCTGGAATAATCTACTCTTTCCAAATCATGGTTTCGAAAAGGTCCTGAAAAACAGAGCTTGAAAACCTTGAGAGACTCCATGGTGCATGAAATGTATCAGGTGTATTTATCTGGTTGAGATCATGCAGAGATAATATTTATAATAACATTATATTTATAAGATTACGATTGTATTTATAATAACAAGAGTTATTATAAATATAAAGAAAGCATGACAGATACAGGGAAACTATCAACTGTTTTGAGATTAGCCTAAATGTGAATATAAAAAAATTAGTAAATTTTCAAGAAGAAAATTCTAGAGGAAGGCTAAGGAGTTCAAATAAGCTGCTGGTAAAACACAGATTTTAAATAATATACTAAAATTTACATTTATGGTCTTAATTGTCAGTGCTGTTCCATAAAGTAGTACAACAAATTGAGTAGGAAACTTTGTTCTTAAAAAGAGATTTTTAAAAGCCCTCCAAATAGTCATAGAATAAGGAACCACTAATTAAGAGGAGATGGGAATATAAAGGATAATGGAAGAAGAATTGAGTCATATAAAATTCAAGATATATTAATACATTTTAAGGTGTGTGTGTGTGTGTGTGTGTGTGTGTGTTATAAAAAAGAATAAAGATGAAAAAGGAGGAATTAAGGCTGGATGAAAGTAAAAGTAGTAATAAAATAGCATCTACAGGTGGTAACTGAGATTAGAAATTCAAGAGTTGAAATATTAGTAATCACTTTTAGAAACTCTTTGAGAATTGAAGAGGTAGCAGTTGATTAGAAACCAGTGATTTGTTTCAGTACTTTGAACAGCTTTCTTAAAATTACTTAAAATAGCTGCACATCTGCAAGTTCTACATATCTTCACGGTGGGTTTTAAAAACACAAATTTCAACTTGTCTGTTGTCTGTTTGCTTCCTAAACTTAAAATGAGTAGGAATGCTTTTCCCAGTAACTCAGGAACCTGAATTTTCCTGAGAACTGGCTGGATTTGGGGATACTAAAATGTTCTAGTGCTTAGCATCCCTTTGCCCAGCCATGAATCCCAGAATATTTTGTCCTGTTTTATCTGAACTTTTGCAGTCACTGACATCCTAATTACAAACTGTGCTGGAAAGTAGTTTTAAAACCAGTTCTATGAACTAGCATCCAAGGGGTCCAATGGGCAGAAATAAAAATTAAAGTGTGCATAAATTTTCAATGTTATTCAAGAAACAGGCTGGGAAATAGATACAGTCATAAGACCACACATTATGTGATATATATTTTTTTTACAATATCAAACAAGTCATTCTTAATAAAGAACCTTTTAACAAATGGCTGTTTCAAAATATGAGCAGAAAAAAGTCCATCTGCAAATAAGATAAATCAGGGATGTAGTGAGTATTCACTGGGGAGATATTATTTATTTCCACTGTGCTCCAGAGAATCCATCAAAATCTATCATATACAATGTAGAAAAAGATGGGATCTATGTTAAGAAGATTTTAGTGTTTAGAAGGCTCAATATAAATCTTTTTGCAAAATAAAGCAAAAGCTAAACAATGTATATTATGGTAAAGGGAGTCTAAGGAGGATTTTGGTTACAACTTGACAGTGACTCCTGCTATAATATCATGACTCTTAGAAATGAATCATGTCCATTTTGAGAAATTCAACCATGTTATAAAAATCTCAGAGAAACAGAGCTGTCTTATTTTATATTCATAACAAATCACATAATGTGAAACACATTTTATTTATCTTGACTTAAATTCTAAACAAACAAGGCCTCTAAAATAACACATAATAACAAACTATTCAGTGACCACTGATAGCATCAGCAATATAGGGCATTGCTGAAGAATTACTTTTTTTTTCCATGTTTGAAGAGTAGCTTTCTGTTCCTCAGAAAATACACAATTGGACATTTGAATCTGAGGTTTCTATTGTACGTCTATAAATAAATCTGCTGAATGGCTTTCACTAAGTTTCCACCTATAATCATTGTGTTTTACCTTGCTGTCCTTGGCACCAGTGAGTCCCTGGCCTCAAGACTGGTCTGTTCTTCATACTCAAAGTTTCCAAAGTAGCAAAAATTTTTATTCAAGCATTTTAAGAAAGTTGCCACCTTCAACAACAGGAAATAATGTAAAAAAATTCTCATTACACTGTTCAAAGAGATTGGTATTTAAAGTAATTTTTTAGATTAAAAAATTGCAAGCTGTTTGCACACTCATAATTGCATTCCAGTTATTCCATGATAACAACTAACTGTTAGTATGTAACTTTTCTTCCTCAAATTATTGTTTGGTTTTATCTATGCAGATATTTCTCTGGCTATTCACATTTAAAGATCTTTTTGAGACCATTTTGAAAATGCAGCCGCTAATGAGGGGGATGATTAAGAGGCCTAGTAGTTTGCTATTAGCATATGGAAAAGTGAAACAGTTTCCATCTGCATACCTATTTTTATCTCTCTGTTTCTTCTCCTGCCCTTAAAGTAGAACTATTGCATTAGCTAATCTGCCTTGTTAAGGCATTGGAAGAGCAATCCAAAGTGAGAAGCATCCTATGACTGCCGATGGAACTGCCCAGAGAAGCAGTGCCTCATCTGCACATTATCATCTTTGTGCTACCACAGAATGAGCAGTACAGTTAAACTGGGGCAGGTTTGGTCAAATTCTTTCATTGTATTTTAACATTTCTCATAAATAAAGATGTGTACAAAGATGTCACATATTAACTTAAAGTGTTATGTGTTGTATGCTAAGGATTTCCTCCAAGTTCATAGTTTAACTTTTGGATTAGAGCATATCACAAATATAAAAGGTATTTGAATATTGCTTGTGAATATTCAGTGCAGTACATCAGGCCTAATCTTCAGCCTCCAAGGTTAAATCTGCTAACAGTTTCTCATTAAGCACCAGACAACAAAGAAAACAAATCCATCTTTAATTAGACTTTCACACTTTTTTTCTTAGTAACAAAGACTAACCAGAATTAACAGATTGAAGACTAGTGACAATGTAAAATTTCAAATAAGTCGAATGCTGGATTCAACTTAGAGAAGACATTAATTATTCTTCAACACTGAAAAATGACAATCATTTCCAAAACAACATGCATACTAAAACCCCCAAACTTCATCACATTCTGAAGTACTGGCTTTGAACTTCTTGTGTTTAGGTTGATCCCAGCAAAAGGTTGCTTTCTCTCCCTAATACATGGTCTCTTTATTAAAAGGGCACAAAGGGACCAAACTCTGACACATCATCTGCAGATGGCATCTTTCACTGAATATGCATCAGTGGACTGAAAAAATTTCTGAATTCCCTGTTTACTGCTTTACCATGCCTGAGTCAGGCAAAGACATCCTCAAACCACATCTCAGCACCCACCACTGAACCAGCTGCAGTGAGGAGAGCTATAAGAACTTAGAGAATTTTGAATTGTGTAGCTTTCCTACATTCTACAAGAAAATGCCTGCTCATTACCTTAAGCTAGGAATTTCATATTAAAATATCTAATGATGTTACTTTATCACAAGTGGTTTTATGACTTTTAATCCACTGTAGATTATTGTTAGTCTGAGCATACCTTTGGAAAGCAATGCAAGGCAGGCAAGTATCCTTTTTCCATTCTGTAAGCAAGTTTCTACATTTGTTTTAATAGATTGTAATCATATATTCAGAAAGTACTTATACAATTTGAGTCAAATATTTTTTAACATCAAGCTAGAAGTCAAGCATGTGTGTTTTCATGGAAATAAAAGAAATCCCACAAAACAACAAAAAGCTAAAATTAAACCCCCCACACAACAGCCAGATCAATGTCACTTGCCTGGGACCCTGGAAAATAGTAACAAGACCAAAGAATATGAAAGACAAAGCTACAGACAGAGCTAGAATTTTGTTATATTGCTAATAGAATACTCTGTCCAGAACAGCAAGTATAACACAGACACAAGAAACTGAATGCAGGCTTCAGTGTGGCATGCAGAAAGGTACTGAATAAGTAGGAAGCAGCTTCTGAACTATTTCAGTACCTAAAATATAATCTAGTTAGTATAACACAGGAAATAACTTGCCCAATTTCAGGTAAAAGGGAGATAAAACCATGTTTCATAGCAGCATCTTCATAGACAAGGAAAAGCATTTCCCTTTGGATTTACTGCTTTCCTCTTGAAAGAAAATATTGTTTCATGAAGCCAATCACCATGTTTTTGCATTCTAACAATGTCTATCATCAAATATGGGCTACAAGGAGCAGTCCTAACCTTTCTTACATAAATCCAGTCAGGAAAAGATTTCGTTTCACAGAAACTACAGGCCTGTACACAGCCTAAACACAATCAAACATTGATAGACAATCACTGACTTGAGGGCAGTTTTTTTTTTTTTTTGCTTTGGAGCTTTTTGTTTTATTGGGTTTTATATCCACCAGCAGCTGTAACAGCTGCTCTGTCTCTTCCAGTTCATCACAGTGATGTTTCCTAGGATGCAGATATGAACTGATGTAAGTATGATCAGGCTGAGAATTTTACAGCTCTCTTAATGGAGAGATGATGACTGAAGTCAGGCACAACCTGCCAGGTACCACTATTGCTAAGTCAGCTCAATTTTGCTAACTGAGGTGTTACAGGAGACAATTTCCAGTGTAACTGCATATTCAGAACACCATCTATTAAGTGCTGTTGTATCCTCATTGTTTCACACAGAGCTACAGGGACTTGTTGCTACAAGCAGCACCTAATACCCTGTGGAATCACTTGGTAGGCAAGGAGGCTTTTTCAGAGCTGCCTGACACTGCAGCTCTTTATCTGGGGCATGTGTTTCAGTACCTCCCAGATTTTTAACACTTGACATGCCCAAGTAAATCTTTGAGGTGCGGATAAGGTATAGACAAAGGGAAAATAATTAAACTATATTTAGACATGCAAGTTAAAAGAACTTCCTTATATCCAAATCTCATTAATTTCAAAATTAGTTGAGGACCCCAAATCTTTACAAAGTGAGTTGGCATAGAATGCACATAGGGCAGTTCAATTCAGGTATGCCCAGTCCTGTGCACAATAGGACACAGCTGGGGGCATGACAGAACCTTAGAAACAGAACAACAGCAACAAAATGATAAGGAGAAAAGCTGAAGCAAGAGAGCAAGAAGCAGCAGAGAAGGCAAATCTAAAGGCTGTCCAGGGGGCCAGAATGCAATGGAAAAGGCAGAGATACACTGGGCAGAAAACCAGGCAGCAGCAGTTGCTGCCTTAATGCAGTGCTGAGTTTTCCTGGCAGGTGACACCTGATGGTGCTTGTCTATGTCAGAAACTGATTTTAAACACTTAATTATCCATTGGAGAAAGCACTAAGCAGCATTACAGGTCCTTGAGATTCCATTAAAGAATTCTGCACAAGCATCAGGACTTCATAGAATTAGAGATGTAGAAGAAAGGTTATAAAGGAATTACTGCAAACCAAGTAAAGGTAAATATTTGTTCAATTTAAGGAAGAGTAAATCTTAATGGGGAGGAGAAAATAAAAACAATGTTTTATAGCTCTTACAATGAAGGAAACAGTTGGATGGCTGGTATGAAGCTAATTTTATGAATTTGTATAACATTGAATAAAGATTCCATAAGAAAGAAAGACTGAATTAAGCAACCTGAACCTTTATACACATGAGAGGCAAACTTTCTGTATAGAGGACTAAAACATCATCAGTAAAGCATTACATAATACCAGTAACTGAGATGCTAAATGTCTTAGGTTACAAGGAAAGGTGTAACCAAAAGTAGGTATTCTATTCCCATTCACATAAGATGTTAACCTAAGTGGGACAGTGTTCCTTATCTCCTCCATGACTCATCCCTGATAACTCTCTCTGGGGTCTAGCTGCACTAATGGGCCATCAAGTCTCACTCTATTGCTCACAGAGTTACATCATCCCATTGTGAGATGCCCCCCCAGAAGGACAAATCAAACATTCCTACCTGGATACAATCTGAGCTTGGAACACCATGACAGCACTACCACTGGATGCCCAGAGGATGAGAGCTCGATAACCACCACTGGACCTCCAGAGGAGAACCAGACTTTACCACAGGATCACAGCTTCAACAGAGCCACATTCATCATTCCAACAGGACTGCGGCCACCATTTAATTGGGCTGTCACCACCACCTGACCAACAGGGTGCCAGTTCTTGTCTTAGGTTGCAATGTAAGATATAAGCAAAAGTATGAATTCTATCACCATCTTCATAAGCTGATATGAAAGATGAATTGGAAATTCTCCTGGATGAGAAACAAACACATACATAATTGGTATAATTGCTGCTGGTGGTCACCAGAATTAAAATCCCTTTAAATGTAAATTTTAAATCCATTTAAATTAGAATGCAGATGGAAATTCATCACTTGTTTCAGAGGGTAAAGAACCTCAACATTTTAGTTGTAAATGCATATTTCATGCTCTAAGAAGGCCAGGAAGGTTCATCCCTGAAAAGGCCTACAGAACAGTTCTTGAACACCAATCCAGAATGCATGGGCTCAGCAACATGTCAGGAGAATTTCCTCATGGCTGATTGTCCAACAATCTTATTCAGCAGCCAGAGCATGTTATTATATTTTCAAACACTGCAACTGAACCTATTCTGGACTTTGCTGCTCTTTTAGTTACTAATTATCCTGATAAATTTCTTTCAACATGAACAAAGTAGCATTCCCCATCTTTAGTGCATATGAAGGGTCTCTTTCCCTCCAAATAAGAAATCCAGTGGTTGGCAAACAAACCATAGGAAAACGACAATTGAAAATTCAAAGGTTACTAAAAACCAGAATATTAAAAGTTCCAAGTTTATGACAGTACGAGAAAGAGACAACTTCATTTCAGTGATCAGGTGATGGTGGAAATTAGATTAATAACAAAAGTGAAGGAGATAGTAAGTAATAGAAATTAAAAGTTATGTGGCACGGGCAAAATAGAGATACTGTCCTTAGTCCAGCAAATCTTAAGATATTTAAGCATATTCTTAATTTTCAAGTTTGATTTTAGGATTAGTAGTACAAAGAACTTTTAATGAGCTCTATTCTTCATGTTTCAATAGGAAATATAATAATCTCAATCCACTCTGTCTCAGTTTGATTTTAGGATCCTCTCCCAGAAAGTCAGACAGCTAAGATTAAGTAAATTCTGTCATTTTTAATTAATAAGAAATTTTGGAGGGTTTTTTTTTATAAAAGAGAAAAAAATAGCCAGAGTATAAATACAGTAACAAACTACATAATTCATAGTATAATAATTACAGATACAATTTTTAAAAGTACAACCAGTAATGCTTTATATGAAAAAATACAAACTACAACAACAATAAAGCACAAACAAAAAAACCCCCAAAGAGTACTAAAGGAGAGGAATCAGAGGCAATCTCCTGTCTGCTAGCATTAACTTTCTAATAAATCATGGAAAGCTGGAGTAACTCCAGAAGATTAGAAGAGAGGCAATGTTGTGTCCATACTAAAAATGCCAAAAGGGATGAATCAGGTAACCACAGGCCAGATGCCCAACTTCTGTTCTTGGCAACATAAAGGAAAGCTGCTGCAACTGTTTGACAAATTATAGAAAAATATTTTATTTCAAGCTAAATTATTTTAGAGGCAATTGGTCTGGACTAAAAGCTTGATTTTATTTTTTCAAAAGATTACAAACTTTGTTGATGAAGGTAATCATGTGCATGTAATAAACTTAATTTTTGCGAGGCATCAAAACCAAGAAGTATTCAATACTGTACTCCATCCATGCAGAAAAAGGTATCTGATTGCTCTGGAGGGTTAGCCCTTAAATTCCTGGGACTTTCTGCTTTAAAAGACTCAGTGATAGTAGCTGCAGCTGAGCAGAGATTGGAGAATACCTGTGTTCTGTGATTAGAGAAGCCCTGCAGATACCTGTGTCTGGCTGCCTATGCTTAAAGTCTGACTGCTCAGCTGGTGAGGAAAGTTGTGAGAAATATGACAGAATTTACTTCAGATTCATTTTTTCATACAATAAATAATATCTTAAAAAATTGCACAGAAAATTATTTGATCAGAATACTTCTGATTCAGAGATCTGTTTTGAGTATTTTTGACCACCTTGAAACAAGAAATATGAGAAGACTTCTGTGGCCACAATGGAAACTCCAAAAGGGGAATTCTGCACCCTGCCTCAATATACGCATTTGAATAAACGTTTACTTATTTTGTCCTGTCCAGGGCAAAATAGAGCAAATGACTTACAGGGTAGACAAATCAAGTGTCTGTCCAGCTGCTGGTCTTGAAACAGGCTGGGAGTTGGTTTGCTTGTGGTATTTCAGTATTCACTTACAATGAGAGAGGCATCAAGTACCAACAAATTCCTTAATAGGGCAATGAGTAATGGAAACCAATGGCTAAAAGCTACAGTCAGATAAACATTAGCTGGAAATAAGACACAGTTTTCAGTGAGATGGTTCACAGCACAGGATAAATCAGGCTGGAAGACACCTCAGTGGTCATTTAGCACAATCTCCTGCTAAAAAGCAGATCAGCTCCGCTCACTCAGGGTTTATCCAGTCTGGTCAAAACCTTACAAAGGTGGAAACTGGAAAAGCTCCTTGGCAGCCTCTTCTATTGCTATTCACTGCTATCAGGGCGGAGCATGGAGGTGAAGATATACTATAGCTATACATTGTTTTCTGAATTGAAAGAAAGGCTACAATTCTGAGAATACTGGAGTCATTCAAGGATGCAAATTAAATGCTACTAAGAAAGGAGCAGCTGAAAAATAAAGATACTAAACTATCTCTAAATGGTACAGTAGTTTTACTTTAAACCCATTCTTTACTCCTAATACAACCATAGAAACATCCAAGAATAATTTGGGCCATTAACTCCTTGCAATGTGATATCAGCTTGTCCCTAAAACCAGGTATTTCTGTAGGTAATGATGGTCAAGTAACATCAGGTACTGAAAGCATAGTGGAGCTACATTATCCATCATGACTTTCTAAAGATATTCTCAAGACAATGACATTGCTTTATGCTATACAAGTTGCTTTCTTCAAAAGTAGCTGAAAAAAAATTGACATAAGGAGGCCTTAGTCACCATCAGAGTTTTGATTGAAAACAAAAGACGTGTTCCTACATTGTTGAAAAAAAGGTATGTAAAGCACAATCAAGATATTGAGTGCACCACTCTGCAGGCTATCACTACTTACCAATGGGAGCAGAACAGGCTATTAAACAATTCCTAAGAACTCTGATATCAGTTCTTAAGACATAAAAAAGGGGAAGCCTATAAGCAGCTCAGGGCATGTGAACTTCTATCCCTCTGACAATATAAAATAAAAGATTATATTTTGTAACAGATCTAAGAAATTATTGTTTCAGTATGGGGTTCTCGGTTTGTCGGTGTGGGGGAGGTTGGGAGTTTTTTTTTCTCCTTCCTCTCAGACAAACTGTCCATGTTCCACAGTAGAAACAGCCAGGAAGAAAAAGAAAAACCAAGGCACATCCCTCAAAACACTATGGTTTCTACAAAGAGGAAATTTGCGATCCATTAGTCATTCTAGTCAAACTTCCAAGGCATTGCAGATGCACTGCTTCATGTGGCTTACTTCAAAATAAAAGAATCTTAAATTGTGAATCATTTAGTGCTACTTACTTGTGCAACCTATGAGATGTCTGGCACTTGAAACTGCCCACGACTTTAATAATCAATTGGAGGATGCAGCCAATCGCGTTGTCCCCCATGACAGTTTCCAAGGTAACCAACAAAGATACTGACATGGGCTGCATGCAGTGCAGAAATGCACAAAAACACCGCTACATTGCCACTTTTTTCAATACTTTGGATTGTATATTATAAAATGCTAAAAATCCCCTAAATTAGTATTGACAAAACCAGTAGCAAAAAGGCCAAAGAAGAATTAAAAGACAGTGATGACAAATTTCTGTCTGCAGTGATTCAGGAAGATTACAGATTCTTGAAGCTCTGCTTTTCATCAGCTACAGAATAGACCCCTCCCTTCCCTGGTTAGCTACAGAAAATGAGAGCTGCAGCTCATTAACATAATTGGGACACCTTCTCTGTTTTGTTCCTGTAAATAATTTGCGTAATTGATATTTGTTTGTCATCTGCCTTCATCATTGAAGTTTGTTTGTCATCTGCCTTCATCATGAGACAGTAAGACACGCTGTTTTTTACATAGATTTATGCTAGAGCTTTTAGTTCTCAGCCCCCAAGAAAACCCCTGCAGACAAAAAAAGATCAACAGTACTTCCCTATAAAGGAGTCATCAAATTACTCATTAGAAAAGCTCTCCCCTCGCCTCTCCTTCCTCACTCCATCCTGTCAATCAAAGCAGAATATGCAGGGGGAAAATGTTGGGATTTTTGTTTGGTTTTTCCCCCCCTTCATGTTCACACCAGAATTTCAGGCCCTAGTTTCTTTTAATTAAAATGTCTCCAAAAAATCATGATCTGGGCAAAATGAATCTTGGAGCCAAACTGAGCTTCTGTTACTTAAAGGCTTAAAATTGGGATTTAGCAACACATGGGTTCTGTGAAAATAGAATTGAGCATTGGGACTTTTTCAATAGCTATTATTAAGAATAAATAACTCACACCTGATAATTGGTTCTGGTACATGAATGCTTTCCTGAAAAGCAACTTGGCACAGCTTCTCTAAATTCTGAAGCTTTCCTGATCAGAGATTGTTGGTCACATTTCTCAGTGCAAAGCCATGTAGTGGATAAACATCACTTTCCCCAGAATCTAATACAATCCTGAGGCTTGAGTTTTCTTGTGAATTCATCAAAACCCAAACCTTTGATCTCCAGAAAAAATTCTTCTGCATCAGGAAAAGGATGCATTTCCTTATCCAAGAAAGCCCCAAAAAACAAACCAACCAACCCCACCATCCTTTGGGGTGATTTTATGATTTTGTATCCCTGGTCATCTGTTCTGTTTATGCTGGATATTAAGTTCTGCACCTTTAGGGCTGGTCCCCAGAGCAAAGGGGGTTTAATATTATAATTTTTTTATGCTTGTGAATACTTTGCTTGTTAAATAAACGTTTTTTTCCACTTTTCTGCATGGAATTCTTTTGCCAAACCAGTTGAGGGAGGGACCACTTGAATCCGCTTTCTAAAGGGTCCCCTTTGGAAGTTTCCTCCCAAATTTGCCCCAAATCAGGACACCCACACCCAAAACAAACAAAAGACCAAAGCAGAAAACCCAAGCCACACACACACAACAGACTTCAGTCACTGGAAATCTTTCTCTCTACTCTGTATATCATGAAGGCAAGTCCTTCATGAAGGTATTCAATTATCTTTTATTTTATAAAGTGCAGTATGACATAAGCTGTTTGGTGTTGTTTGTAGAATTGACTCTTCAAGCTAACATATTGATCTAAGTAGTTTGAAATGTGTTAGAAACTCAAATGATTTGAGTAATTTTAGCCAAACTGGTTAGGTTATTAAATGTAAAACTGTGCAATAATTGCTAAATAATTTAAAATGTAATAGTATTTTTCAATTACTGAAAAATTTAACACTAGCGCTCTCTAAGATAACCAAATATATAAGCATGAGAGTAGATCTGGTGCTGGCAATCAAGTCTTAATTTTAATTACATGTACATCCTATTAAATCCTGCTGTAAGATAAAATGGTTTCAGAACATAACCCTAATTCATTTATATTCTACAAACCTTGTGAAAAAAGAGGCACAGCGAAATCAACTTCCTATGTTGTTTAATAAATAGCTTTGTAAATAAAAGGAAGGCCAAAGTTTGAAAGCAAGGTGTAGGCAATGAGACTGCAATAATCCTTGTTTGCACATGCAGACAGGATAACAACATCCTTAGCCATCTGTCAGCAGAAATACCAGCTTTTATTCTTCAGCTCAGAAAATAGAGTTTTTAAACTGTACCCTGAAACTTCATAGACTACAATAAAAAGTAAGATTTATTTTTATTTTCCTCACACTATGTAGTAGTAAACAATAACAACATTTCTTGGAAATATAAAAATGCAATGCTCCTAGCTTTCCCATTTGCTTTACATTTCCCCATCTATTCTGACTGCACTGGGTGGGAGAAATAATGTGTTTATTAAAAATTTGTATGAGAACAGATTGACCCAAATGTCTGTTACAAAAATAGATTATATTAGCTAGAATGAAGTGTGTTTCTTCCATGAAATCAGCAACAGCCTTATGAAAATGTCAGCTCTTATATATACATTCTGATGCAGGATAAGTAAAATTCTTTTTCAACTCTGAAAAATAAATACATTAGAAATACTTTGCTTTGTACTATGAGCATGGAATATAACTCTCCAAGAAATACTGCTCTTGCAATCAGTTTCCTTCAATGCTGAGTTTTATTCATCACTCTTGGTAGACTACCAAAATAAATCAGTTTCAGACAGTCCTTTAAAGTCACTAACAGTTAAAACTAGCAGATAGGCATTTGCCATGATCAGTGGTGATCTCTGGTAGACCACTCTAGAGCTCCTTATGTCTGGTCAAATCATCCCCAGCATGAAAGCACAGCAGCTTATTCTTGTAGATTTAGGATATTGTACAGCTGCACTGTAGATTTCAAAGGATAGGATTTCAAAGGATAGGATAGGATTTCAAAGGATAGGAGGAGAGTCTAGAAGGATGAACCTGCCTACCAGACACCAGAGCATTTGAGTGTATGAAGATATTAAAGCTACAAAGGGTTGTAACCTGCCCTATCAAAGATTGTCCAACTTGCTGTAATCCACACTTTTTTTTTTTTGTAACCATTTTTCATCTAGGTTTCTGTTTAAAGGTATCTCTGTCAGGGCACATAGGGAAGAGCAATGCCTGCTTTAGTCTCAAAAAGTAACAGCTATTTCACTTTTATCCAGAGTTTTCTAACAATTAGCTAAAACAAGAGCTGTGAGATCTGGGTTAGATAAAATTCATTGTTCAGTTGGGTGTCAATTTATTAACAATTATCTCCAGAATGTTTCACAGTGCCACAGAATCATTTGCAAATGGTCAATCAATTCATGTTAAAAAAATACAGCAGAGAAAGAAACAACACAAATAAAACAGGAACCTCTTTGGGGCCTAAGCATCCAAGAGCAGCTGACAAGAGTTAATATATTTATCATCCATAAGCTATTTCTCCCAGTAGACCCTCCTCCACACATTGTTTGCAATTGATAAAACATTTCCAATCGATATTTATGTGCAAATGACCAATACATTATTATTTCTTCTAGCAAAATATTTTGCAAGCCATGACTATTTAACCACCTTCTGCTTTATACATGTGTATGCAGGAGAAATGCTACTGGCCTACTTAAAAACTACTAAGAGCTGTTGTTTTATGTGTTCACCCTTTACACCTTTCAGTTAATTTACTGACATCTCTGGAGTTGCCTCTTATTTCTTTCATTTCCTGAACAGATTATCCCAAAACCTATTGGGAAACATCCAAGTATTTACCAGGTGGAGTCACCTGCTGTCAAATTTATATGCTACCTTTTCATTAATAATCTTGAATACAGATTTTTTTTACTGAAATGCAGCTACCAACCAGCCATGGATAATGTTCTGTGTTTTATATGAAATTATATCTTTAAACACCCTTAATGATTGATATTTAGGACAACTCCCTAGCCTGAAAGCTCAAAATTAAAGTATTAATGTTAAGGCTCTAAATTTTGGGGTTTTATATGATTCATTATAAGAATAGGTCTTTATAAAATGAATAAATAGAATTGGCCTGAGACCATACCAGCACCCCCACTAACCTTATAAACATTTTTAAGAGCAAAGATTTATATTTATTATGAAGCTAGGCATATAGTGCACACAGCATTATATGATGCATCTGGAACTCCCCTCAATGCATTCAGTTGAATAATATTAAGAAAAAAAATTGGTAACATCGAGACTAGAAATAAAAACACTGTCCCCTCTCCCCTTATGTGTTGTGGATGTCATCGTAACAGACAACTGTATATGAAGATGTGCTTCCCATTGTGTTGGCCATATGAGTCATCTGTTAAATAAATCCATGGAATTATTTGGATACTTGTTTTAGGATAAAAACATAGCAGTGTGGGCTTTACTCATCCCTAGTCCCTACTAGTGTGTAAGCTTAAAAGTAGAAAATCTTAATATATATTTGAAAGGAAAAAGCAAACACCAAACACAAATTTATGTCTC
The DNA here is from genome assembly GCF_024509145.1 of Vidua macroura. Classification (NCBI taxonomy): domain Eukaryota; kingdom Metazoa; phylum Chordata; class Aves; order Passeriformes; family Viduidae; genus Vidua; species Vidua macroura. The sequence goes on along the minus strand of NC_071585.1, from coordinate 7,512,335 downwards.
CCATTCTGTAGGAGTTTGTTACTTAGCAGATTATTCCATTCCTACAAGAAAATAGCTATACTTACTTAGATTTATGATTATTTAATTTTAGAAAATATTAGAATTGGTATTCAGCCAGCAACATTTAATAGTCCAATTTCTGAAAGAAAAAAAGAAATGAGAAAAAGGAAAGCTGATGAAAGCACTGCAGTTGCAGTTACATTTCTTACAAAATTAATTATGTTAGTGAAAAGTAATATGCACAGATGTTTCTACCAGGCCATACTGACTAAATGTCACAAATAATTTTAATATCCCCATTGAACAACCATCTCCAGGGTTGAAATTCTTGTTAATTTGAGGACTAGCCTTAAAAATGTGATTTTCTTCCAGTAGCAAAAAACAGAAGTCTGCCTATAGCTTTAACAGATTTTCAACTAAAGTTGTGTGCCTAAAGATGTAGAAGATGCATATGGGATTTATAGAAGTGACTAAGTGAAATTCAGTGGGAAGTAGATACTGCTGTCTAAATTGCCTTTAAATAATTCTGTTAAACATCTGACTGTATCGTCAAAGCACCTAAATAGATCTCTCTTTAGTAAATGCTTCTCTTCGTCTTCAGCATTGCTGGACAACGTGCTTAGTTGTTAAAGAGATTTTCTTTTTGCTTAGCAGTCACACCAACTTTGAGATGTTAAGAAGCAATGAGTTATTTAGAAATATTATTTGAAGTAACTAAAAAGTAGAGCATTTTGCAACCTGGAAGTCATATTACATTGAAGTCTCTCAAATTCAAAGCCAGAATACTGCCAAATTTTTCTACATAGCCTTCATTGTACAAAATAAAGTCTTCATTTAGTTTCACTGCTTTCAAAATGAAATGTCTTTCCAATGATATGGTTACACTTATTTTATCATCACTTTTTGGGGGGTCATGTTATACCAAATGATGTCCCCAGGGAGAGAAAAAAATAAGAAAGGAAGAGATGAGAGTATCATAGACACACATCTGAGAGAGCAATTTACTTCTGGATTTCTTAATTCAGATTCAATTTACAAACCAACAGGAAAGTTATTTTGTTGTCATTGGATCTGGGTTATTCTAGAGAAGAATTCGTACCAAGGCATTTTTGTCATCAGGCTCTGCCCTGGAGAGGATGGGACATGTGAGGAGAACAGCTTCTGCATCCCTGCCTCCCTCCTGCTACGGGCCCAGGTGCCCATCCCTCCCCTCTTCCCACTGCAGAGTCTCCTTCAGATCATAAAGTGACACTTAAAATAGGAAAAAGTCAGGCTGTGTGCTCCTATCAGACAGATTTAATGCAACAGAAGAAAGTATTTTCCAGCTGTGTCCTACACCTTGTGCTCTATGACTGAGATGAGACCAATTATATGGGACTTTCTATCTCCAGCCGTGGAAATCCTCAGAACTGGGACAAAACCAGCTAAACAGCATGCACCTGTACATGGTCACTCAGAGTCAACACTTCAAACTCAAATGCTGTGATGAAAATAATCAAGTGTGGTTACCCAGAAGGACTTGAAAGATAAGTGAAAGACATGAGCCTACTAATTTTTAAAGTCACCTGTCCAAGTCTTGATAAAAAAGATCATATTTGCTATCAGGAGTTGAAGTTAACAGTGAAAGGCAGTAAAAAACTGTTGAGAACTCAGTACAGTGCATTCTGAAGTGACTTCTTAAAAAAAAAATTAAAAAGATGTTTTGGTTTTATAAAGGAAGATTATTAAAATTCACACCCTTTGAGTACTCTAGTTATCATGTATGACTTTCCCTTCCAAGGGTTTTATTATTTCCACTTGAATGAAGGGAGGGAAGCAATTTCTAAAGCTCTCTGAAAAACCAAGAGAAAGTGTTAACTATTGAAAGTTGGGTTCTGGTCCTACACATTCCCCAGAAAAGCCTCACTTATTCCACTTTTCTTTCTCCACAAATACTTCTGGCAGCTATGAATGAAATTTCTCCTTCTAAATAAGTTGCTGCCCATCATCTGACAAAAGAATAAGTCTATGGATCTAAAGACATGTTTGCAGGTTTTGCCCACTGTCCACTGATTCTACTACATCTTATAAACCCAAACGTCATCAAGTTTTGCTGTTATTGGTGAACTTGTGCTGTCAAATTTTTCCATGATCAGGGAAAAGATATGTGCTTTAAAAATTGGAGTAAGGAGAATGTTTTAAATAAGAGATGTTAAAACAACATCTTGTGCTCCAGAGTATTGGAAAAGTCTCCACATACTCACATTCCATGACCCTATCTAGTGATACAAACAGTGGTTATTTATCACAAATTATCTTGTGATAATTTGCAGCTAGAATTTAGTAAATCTCTGCACAATGCTCATCTTGAGTGCATTAATGAGCTTCATTAGTCATGTAACACTTTGACCTTCTTACAGACATGCTCCATTCTGGCCATGCCACAGAGAAAGTGACCCTTGGAACTGGACACTTTTGAGCTACCACAACCTGCAGAAGGGAAGGATGGCAATGCATCAACAGTCCAGTTGATTGGTACAAGAATTGGAATTGTTGGAATTGTAGTATGGTCCTTCTGGAATGCTGGAATTTGTTGGTTTTTTTTTTTTTTTTTAAACATTCAAGGTCATAAATAAATTGGCAGGAAAACTGTAGGAAACATCTGTAGCTTAACCTACTTGCATACAAAAAGTAAAAAAATAGGCCAGTAGGGGAAGCCTTACCTTATCTTTACTAAGCAACAAATGTAGAAGTTTTGAAATGATCAGGAGAATCAAATTAAAATCTTGAGCAAAAGATTATAAAGTTGAGAATTCCAATTTAATTACTGTAGGGGTAGTTTTTCCTTGAATTATGTTTTAACTTTCAGTTTGGACATTTCAAAGCAGAAGACAATTTTGTTAATTCTGGTGATTATATTATTGAGTTCCAAAATAAAACCAACACTAACATTCAATGCTTGCTCAGTTACCCAAGTGAGTTCCCTCACAGTGGGATAGTCATTGTTTCAGAAGTGAGGGGGAGAAAGATTTGTAAGGAGAATTTGCTTATGTTGCAAAGGTTCCTGAATTCTCAGTCTTCTCACATAATGGAGGTCTTCTTTAAATAAAGAAAAGTTATTCTGAATTATCATTCTGCCCCATTAACACAGTTTTAGAATTTAGAAATCTCTCTCATTTACCTCAATAATGAATTTTCGGTACCTAAACTGTATTTTCTGACAGAGCTGACAAATTTATCACTTGCAAGAACTAAAATGATCATCAGCTTCAGTATTGAAGCTGAGAAAAATTAATTAACTTGAATAAACACAAGTATGTTCACCTGTATTGAGCATAACACTGTAACACTTGAATGTGCTGAAAGAAATAACTGTCCTTATAGGGAATGAATTACAGATGTAATTGTACACATCAAACATTAGAGATATACCAAAAAGGCCAAATATTTTTCTTTTAGTGCACCTGCAAACTTCTTTTTAGTTTCAGTCATAGTGTTATGTACCATCAGAACTATTCTAAAAGATCTGATTTTCTTCCTCAGTTATCTCTGGCATTATTCAGGAAATTTAGGTATTGTATGCCCTAATAACCATCCAAATAACTGAAAAAATCAGGGGAAAACAAAAATACATAAACACCCCCACCCTAATTCTTTTGGTAGAGTTGTACTGAAAAAGACAAGGTAGTTCCTAAAAGGACTCCACAGATTGTAAGTTAAATCATTACTGTGAATCTCTACTGTAGATCAACTAATGATTTTACTGAACTGCACTTAAGCTTAATCTTTGATGTTTCATTAAATTGGATGATTTATTTGTGCTAGGACTCTGGAAAAAATTTAAAGTCTCATTTCTTATTGGAAAAAAATGGTATAATGGAAAATTAACAATAAGATTTAGTAAAAGTTAAAATAGGAGGAAAACTTACTACAAACAATTTTTAAAGTATTAAAACATTGCTAGCAAGGTAATCACAAACTGAGACTTCTCTTGATGCATGAAATTACAATATTTTAGGAATTATGCAAAGATTCAGATTTAGACAGGACAGGTTTTGCAGAGTAGGAGAAAATTACTACATCTGCCTGTAGTATACACATTTAAATTAAGATGATCTGCATTTCAGTTGGTTATATAACATAGACCTTAGGTGATTGTTAAAATAAACTGAAAAATTTAGCACAGGGCAATGAAAGATCAATGTAATTTTCTTCATATCTTAAACATCTTGATATCATTGTTACTGACTTTGGATCAAAATGAACAAATCCTGATATAATGAATGCACATCAAAACTTGATTTTGATCAAGTTCAGCACAGTTCAGATAGAAGAAAGCACATAAATAGTACTCTGATCTTCCTCTTGAAATAAGTAATGAAATTTTCAGACTGCTAATATTACAAAACAAAACAAAACAAAACAAAACAAAAAAAAAAATTAGGATCATCCTTCTAATGAGCAAAAGTTACATAATGGTGTTCAGATAAAAGTAAAAATAAGCTGGGAAGTTCAAGTAAGAGCTGAGTAGATGGCTGGCTGGATTCACGTGCAGCTGTGTACATAGTTTTTTCTCAGATAAAATATTTTAGCAAAATATGGCACAGAGTAAAGGCTGGGCACAAAGATAATCTTCTTGGATGGTTCTCTACACTCAGTCAAACCAGGATTCTGGTGTATCACAAAAAAGCAAACTTCAAGACCAGCAGCTTTTCTACCAGGTTTTCTAGTGCCTCTAGAACAGCTGATCACGAATAATCCCGCAAATCTCAAACAATGAGTTAAAGATGTCAAACCTCACTTTCCTCTGTCCTTACCTACAAAATAAAAATTCAGCAGATTCTGGATAAGAAAAGAACACAACCAAACTCTACAAATGAAAGTATATGGAAGACTTAAAAGGTAAAGTAACTTTGATAAGGGTATGGAAAATAATAAACATTTCATTAGGACAATTTTGAATCAGTAATGCCTCTAATTTAGGGAATTTATGAGTGAAATTACACAATATTTGCTGCTGTAGTCATAACCCAACTGCTAAACTTTAAAGACCCCAATTGCAATAAATTTTTTGTGAAATATTTAATAACTGCATATTAGTACTAAAACAACTAATTAATCTATGAAGCAAAACCAATTAATAAAAATCAGTGATGCATTAACTGTTAAAATCAATCAATTTCACATTGAATGTTACTCTCCATATGATTGTGCCTATATATTATAGGGCAAAGGAAGCTGAAAATAGGATTTTTTTTCAGTAATTTGAATTAAACCAATATGGTCTTTATGCAAATTATCTTAATTGCCTGTAGCACACATTTGATATGATGCAGAACACGGATGTTTATTTGTGTGCTAAGGCAGTCCCAGAGCCTGGGTAGCCACCCGTCAGTGCAGCCATCATGCAGTGCTGCCTCCAGCAGATGGAGACAGGAAAACAAATGAGATGGGTGCAGCAGCAACTGCTGGCCAACTTCTGAGAGCTGACATCGTGCTGTCAGGGATCTGCATTTGTCAGAGACATAGAAAAACACGTTTTCTTTTATTGCTGTTGTTTCCAAGAATACTTTCTCCCCAGCAGGTACTCTGGGCACAGTAGGAATATTTTTGGAACTGCACTGTGGCCTAAAGGAGGCTCATTGCTACTCTGTCATTGTTATGCCCCACTCCTTTCCCATTTCCATCTGTAATTTCACATTCTCTGCTAAACTCTGCCACACAGACTGTTATTTCCTGTTGTTCACTGTGTCACGTGCTGATTGTGTTGCGCTCTTTGTGGTGTTTCAGGAACCTCGTGCAGGCTGGCAGCATCTGCATGTGCAAGGCAGATCAGAGAGGGTGGGAGGAATCCCAGAACAGTTGGAGTTGGGAGGGATCCAGAAGGATCACCAGGTCCAACTCTCAAGTGAATGGCCCACACAGGGATGGACCCTTGACCTTGGTGTTATCAGCACCATGCTCTGACCATCTCAAAAGTTCCATTCCACACACAGAGTTTCTCTGAAGAGAGGATGAACTTTTGGTGCAGGACAGAAAGACTAAACTTATATAACTGATATAAAACATGAAGAAAACACAACAAACTGCAAGAACAGAAATTCCAGCTAGATAAATAGAAATAAAACTTCATGGGAAGATTGGTCAAACAATGGAACAGACTAGCCAAAAATGTTCTGCCTATCCTTAGAAACACTCAAAGCTGAGGTAGATTTCAGCATAAGCAAATTGATTTGACATTGAAGCTGGATCCAACCTTTGAGCAGGGGGCTAGAACAGATTACTTCCAGCAGTTCCTTTCAACTTAAATTATTTTAAGATTTTATGAGAGCATATGGTTCCTTTTCTTATCTCAGATATACCAAAAGAGAAGATAACAATATCATTATAATAATACAGGGGGAAAAATAAGCAATTATGGGGTTTTTTTCATATTTTTTAGGACAATATTTTACTAGAGCAAAAATGTTAATACAACTAGCATTTTTATCTGTTGATAAAAAGCTACTTGTCAGACAATGACAACTGGGATTATTTAGTAGTCTTTGGTTGCTGAAACTGACAGACATTCAACAATACTCCCACAGAAAGATTTTTTGACTGAAATTTAGCTGCTACATCTGCCATTGGTTTAAAAAATGCATTCTTGAGGAAAGCTGGCAATTCCCATGAGGTATTTGATTAATAATTTTCAAAGCTTCAGTATATAAGTATTACCACATCAATGAAGGCTGTCATGCAGAAACACCACAAGAGCCAGCACTGGAGAAACTCAGATTATCTCAGACTTCTGCAAGCTACATCATCTAAATCAGAAAGGCCGACATGTAAGAAGGAAGGCAGTATCATAATTGCCTTTGACTGAGAAAGCACAAAGGATTTTTGCAATGGATTTTGACATTTGGATTTATGAAAAACAACCAAATCCAGAAACGCAGATATTTCCTGCAGAACTTTGACTTTATTGCAGCCTTCCAAGAGAGTTTTCCTGATCTGAGGTTAATGGGAGCACACATAATAACAGGGCAAGAGTTCAGAGCTGCTGCTGTAAGGCCAAGTCCTTAGAGCAGGTTTAGATCATGTTCCCCTATTTAGGGGACAATGTGCCTGCTGAGGACCTGGGTCAGCAAAGCTTCCAAAGCCTACAGATGCTCCTCATAGGAAGAAGTCCAAGGTTCTCTGCAGCTGAGACAGAACTTGAGAGCTCTCTCACAGTATTTATTTCAATAAAAAGTCATGAGTAAGAAATTTTATTATCATCATAAATTTTCCAACTTGCTATTGCTACAACTTATCCTTCATCACTAGTGTAGACTTTTATAGAAAGTTTTACATGAAAACAATTTTTAGGAAGAGCTGGGCCATTAACAGGCTCCCATATCTTCTTGTCAGCTGTGTATTTCTCATGAGGCAAGATTAATCTATACTATTTCTTTCTCATAAATCAATCTTCTTGCACTTATGTGAACTTAAATATATGTTCTTGTAGGTTCACACTCAGTAATATTAAAATTGGAATAGTACACCCAAACAAGTACACCACTAAAAAATTCAGATTTTGGGGTAGATAAGCTAAACCAGAAATAGTTGAGGCTTCAAAATGTAAAATGATGAGTCTGCAGAGAGATGCTACATTTACTGGGATACAAAGGAGGATGGAACTCACTGGACACAATAAAAGGTGGCAAAAGTCAATCTAAAATTACTGCTGCTGTATTTTTCAGGCACTACCTTTAAAGCAAATGCTACCTACTCTAAAAAATTTAGAGTTTGGTGATAGACAATTCCATTCTCGTAAATTTTCGGTAAAAATTGCATAAAAAATAAGCCCAGTAATGCACAAAATGCAGTCCCTGGCAAAAATTGATTGGGTAGGAGCTGTTTTTTTATCCAACCCAGGTCCCATATATGTCCTAGAGAAAACACAATATTACCACTTCATCAGTTCAGAAATTATACACAATAGTTTTCATCCACTCATCACCAGTTTCACCCATAAATCTCAAGGCATTTCAAAACATCCTTCTTTCCATCCACTCAAACACTCAGACTTTAGAAAGCTGAATTTATGTTAAGAACTTAACGCCACTGTGACCCAACCAACTGATTAAACTGAGAGGAACAGCATCTGTATCTAATTTTCTACAACTGTAGCATTTGCATAGGGAAATCACATGAAAGATTCAATTAGGAATACCATTACTGTTCTGAAGAAAGGGCTGACATGTCAAAATTAAAATAATATAAGCATTTGAATTTTTTTTTTAACGCTATAAATACTTTTGTGAGAACTGGAGAAAACATAGGTATGCAAGTTGGGGAAAACAAATTGTAAGGATACATTAGAGTAAAGGAAAAAAAAAAAATAGTATCTTCACAGAAGCCAGCATCCAAAAAGGAGGACACTGATCCAGAAATAATTATACTGGGAAATAGGATAAAGAAGATAAAAATAGCTGTCATTAAACTGTTATTTTTCTTCCAGTTGTCCTATAATATAATGGGTTTTGTCCACTGCCTAAACTATTTTGTCCCTTATATATTACATGTATTAGCCCATATATGAAAAGATGCCATGGTGAATGAGACTGTATGTTTATATGGTTATATAAAAAAATATACTACCTGCTATATACAAGAAATAAACACAACACTGCAAAAACAGTGGAGGAAATAGAAGCCATTTAGGTACCAAATATGTACTTTCAGATGGATTTAATTTTAAATTGATGGGCTTTTTCGCTATTATCAAGTCTGAATGAAGCTATGGAAAGTAAAATTATCAATGGTGAAGCAGGAGGAGATGAATGGGAACGAGGGGCACAATCCCATGAAACCATAGGTTTGCTAGTGAGCGCTGCAATAAATCTGCTAAGCTATAGCCTTGCTTGATTGGAAAATCCACTGTCCATGCTTATGCTGTACCCACTCCCTGTGCAAAGCAATACTGTACAGTCTTGGAAGAAAGCACAGGTGGGGGTTTTTGGTTGTCAGTAGCCATAGCCTTTATATTGCTCCTGCTGTGAGAGGCACAGCACTGCTGCTGACCTGGACTGTCTTTGCTCAAGGTTCTGAGGTACAGCCCAGCCCTTTCAGGTGCTCTGTGCCCAAGGTCTAGAGCTCTGCACAGAGCAGTTCATTGCCATCCCTTCAGGGTGTTCAGCAAAACCGTTCAGCAAAACCAGGAATTCTGGATCACATCTCTCCTTCCTTAGGTCTATCAATAAGAATGTTCTGGACAAAGTTTCATGTTTCAAATAATGAAAAATCAGATTCAAATCAGATTTCCTAAGCTTTGTCTGCATTTCTTTATTTGCAAGGGTCCTGATGATGCTAGCAGAGGATGGGAGAGTTCACTAAGTCTTATGAACAGGGCTAGAATGTCATGAATATATGAAGAACTATCAAAGATCCACTTCAATCCACTCCTGACATTGTATTTATTTATCTTTCTATTTAAAGACTAAAAGGATCATTTTTTCATTAATGTAGAAGTGCCAGCAACGTCATAAGCCTCTGAGTATTATACCTGTTGTAATAAAATTATTCTGGAGTGTATTTAATTCTTTTACCATACATCATGTCAAAGAACATCTGGCAAATATTTAAAGCAAACAATTTATCTATTTTGTTTCTTTCTCTGGCTCTTTCATTTCAGCCACTGCCAGATCCCCTTTCTAGTAAAGGCTATAAATACCTAGAAAGCACTTATTTCAAATAGTATTTCTATATTTTATAACCAGTGACAAATTACTGATTCCAAGAAACTCATCCAAGAAATACAATTTTATCCACTGTAAAAATAGTAGTAAAAAGCATTTACTACAAACTTCAAAAGATAGTAAAAAAAAAAACTACAAAAAGTTATAATTTTGAAGGCTGTTGTAAAAGAGGGGCAGATGATTCAAAATTCTTAAGAACTGGAGGACTACTAATCAGCACATGATTAAAATTTTGATAGACTATATGGGTTTATGAAATTCAACAAAAATTATTTTGCATTAAATATGTGGCAAATACATGATCAATATAATAATATTTTTGATTCATGTAATTTTCTATATAAATAATTCAGCATGGAAATTTTGAAATAAACCCACATCTTTAATTATCTTTTTATTCAGGATTGCATTGGAAGAGGGTACATACTATATTTGTTGAAAATAAACTACATTTTCTTGGTTTGTTGTGCTTTGGTTTTTTTCCCTGCAGCTCACACTATAATTTTGGTTGGGTTGTTTTTTTAGCATTTACACATAAACAGTGCCTACTTTTTAAGCTAAGAGACGATACAAAAATAGATACTTCCTTAAGCTGCATTACATTAGGCTTTATTTGAAGCTTTCAATCCATATGTAAATTGGCTGAGACAGTGAGCTCCCGTTTAGAGTGAAGCATGTTACAATTTATGGCTTAAACATCTTCATGAAGCACTTTTGCCTATTAGAGCAAGACAGAGTTACAAAAACTGCAGAGAAAGCACCACACCCTGAAGAGGCCTCCTGGCCTGCACTGCTCGGTGATGGAAATGAGATGAAGTGACTCAGGTGTGGGCAGGGGAAGAAGAACACATCCACTGAGGGATCGAGCTGAGCACCTGCAGGTGGAGAGCACAGCCCTGGGGTCATCAGCTGCCAGGCTGGCACAGACCCTCACACCAAAGGGTGAGGAGAGGTTTGGGTGTGTGGTGGAAAAGCCTCTGGTGAGAAGCAGTGAACACCCATCCTCTGCTGTGCAGAGCAGCTCAGCTGAAGGACCCCTTCAGCCGGGGAGAAATCCACGTGAAGGACAGCAGAGGGGGTGCCCTGGCCCACCAAAGGCCCCCACAAAGGGGTCCCCAGACCCTGCACCAGAAATGATGCAACAGACCCTCAGTGCAGCAGGGACAGTGCCAAACTGGCCCGTGCAAGGGAGGCCCCTGGGCGTTCCCAGCTGCCCAAACTCACACGCGTCCATTGCATCCCGTCCTTTCCCTCGGTGACGGGTGGCAGGGGACTCTCACCACCGAGACCAGCTGGAGGGAAACCACGCGAGGTTGTTGGGACCCCTGGAAGGGGGATTTCTACCTAATCCCTGTCACTCTCTCCCTGTCCCCCACCCCCCATGCACAACTCTTTTTCTATCTTTCTTTTTTTACTATTGAGTAAAATATACTAATATTTTTTTGGCACCAACATCTAGCCTTGCTTGATTTAATCTTGTTTTTTTGTGTGTTTTTCAAACCTTTCTGGGTTTAATCAGTTTTAGTCACAGAAGCTTGGTTTTCCTCACCCTTCTGTGTTTAAACTGGTTTGTAACAGGCATTTAGGGACAATCTTTACAGATGTACACAGCAAAGTCACAAAACTGTTGCGTTCTCTAAGAGGCCTAACAATTTCTGTTAGAAAACAAATAAATGCAGCACCTTGCATATAAATATATAGTGATTTACTTGCAACATAAGAAGGAGCAGAAATTTTTTGCACTATGAGAAATTAATATTTTAGCACATCTGTTTGATAGTCTAAAATATTTACAGACAGGTAAGCAAAGAAATTTACTGTAAAATACCTCAGGAGATTTACAAAGCCAGACTACATTTTCCGAGATGTTTGGCAAGTTAATATTTTACAGCACCATAACTTTGATGATGCTAGGACTGATGTAAAATAAAAAGCCCATTCGATATTATGATTAATATGAAGATTGGGTGAGTACTAAGGTAGAGAGAAAGAAAAAGTTGCTAACTCCACAGGGAAAATGTGTGACAAATGTAATTTGTATTGGTATTAATATTAAATGTATTGTTGTTGTTGTATTTCTTTACATTAAAACAGGAAATTTCAGAATAAAATGTTTTTGTATTTTTTTTACTAATACAGAGCACTACATATATGTTTGCTTTCTATAATGCAAACATCTAATCTCTCCTAATAACTTCAAGCAACTGTTGGGAATGAACCTAATTAAGAGACACTTAAGTGGCTTATCTCTATCCAAACAGTCAACAAGAAGAAAAGATTCAGATGTCAGATGGGGTGTCTTATGCAAGCATCCAAACACTCTCCAACATGGAAAGTAAAAGAAATTTCAATATGGTGTAATGAAGGAAAATAAGGAGAAACCTTTAAGTATTACCAAATAATCACAAGTAATACTTTCAGAAATCTTGCTCCTTCCCCCTCATTTTTTCCCCTGAGATGGCAAAGAAGAGGGGAAAGCCTGATGGTTATAACTACAGGAAAATTATTTGCCACAATAAAAGGGACAATTAAAAATTTTCATTTCAAATACTTATCTTAACATATGCTGTATAAATGGTGCTCTACAGTATGCAATATTTAAAAGCTGGTCTAACTTGTGACTGCCAAACAACTTACAAGAGGCTCTTGCTTTCTGTTTGAGTACCCAGCTAATGGCACATTCCTAAATGCAGAGAAATACAAGTGCATGACTTTGGAACTTATGCATTTAAATTATGTATTTCAATTATATAACAGTTTTTGAGAGAATATATAAAACAGAGACAAATATAGATGAATTAATTTTCCTCAAGGGCTTAGGTGAGTATCTACAGGGAAGTGACATAAATCCAGTCTCTGATCACAGTCAAGGAGTGTGAGCTGGAAGGGATGATAGTGGTTATCAATGTATTCCACAGTCACTCCAGAGTGAAATATTAATGTGTTTAATATAATAAATTATATATTTAAGGCATTCTGGACTTAACATGTATTAATCTTATTCAGCGCCCCTACAATAAATTAACACTTCTACATTAGTTTATTAGCTAACATACAACCCAAAACCCAGTGAACTATGAGATTTCAAGAGAAAATTGCATTCACTAGACATGAAAAAGTCACCCAGGGAATGTAGGGGTTTAAGTGACTCGAAGTAAGAGACAAACAAGCTCAACACACACACTATTTTTAAAGTCTTGTGTAAAAGCAAACAAACAAAATCCACTGAGGATTAAATTAGAAATTAATTTTTTACCTTCCTTTTGGTTTAAAATGAGTTGAAGTGTTTTCTCATATTTTTTGGAAGAAAAATCATGTGGAGAAATGTCCATATCTCAGAAATAAGTCTATAAGAAAGTTACCTTTATCTAAAACTTACATGAAAACCAATTAAATTTAACCCTAAGTCTGTACAATAAAACAAACCTCATTAGGCAACAGTTAGCAAAGTCTTATTAAACACACATCTGAAATTTGGTTTGTTCCTTTAGGCTAATTTCAAAATGTGCGTTCCTAAAGACATGTGCTCAAGGAAAGAATACTAACCAGCACATTACAATCTCTTAAATAATTTGTCTAATTTATGTATCTTGTGCAGCCATACATATATTTAACCAGACAGCTTTATCTTTATATTAAAAATACTGAATATGTCTATGCTCTGTCTGTACATCCTTGCCAGTCCACCACCTACATGGCTGAATAGAAACCCGTTGAATTACTACCACACAACTAACAGAAAGCCAGCAGAGACTTACTGGGCTTTTTTTCTCTGTGCATTTGGGCTCAGCATTGTCTCTAGGCAATGTGAAAAAGGACTGACTTACAAAAAAGCAGAAATCTTGAGACTTAACAATCAGTGTTCACTGATTCTTCAAATGTGAAGGATGCCAGGCTAGAAACCATCTCTCTCTCATCAAAGAGTTCCTGTTCAGTGAAAAGAAAGCATTGGCACCATTATTACAGTTATATAATCACAGGCATTTCTATTAGTTAACACTGTTGAATTCACTAAGCTTCACACCAAGTCAGGTGCAGTGAGCCTGCAGTTCCCAGCACCTCCTGCCCCAGGTGCTGCTGCTAAAGAAGGATTTCCTTCTCATTTGGAGCTTGTACCTTACACCTGTTCCAGAAACTTATCCAAACAATCAGAGAATCAATGTGTCCTGGGTTGACAGTGACATAAGGAGAACTTGCTTCTGCTAGATTAGGAGTTGGACACTTGCCAATACAGTCAAGACAGGAAAGTTTATGCAAGATCCAGAAAAAACAGAGAATATGGAGTAGAACCTGTTTCTCCCCTACTATAAGTGTCTATCCCCAGATAAAGGATATTATTCCTGACAAATTAATATTAAGCTTCATTCTTTAGTTGTGAATGGCTCTGTAAAGATTACTTAAATTAAAATAATAATGGATGGTTACTACCAAGTACAATTAACATAACCAAGTGAATCAGATTTTTGCTTTCTGCATTGTATCTCTGAGGTACAAGAGAACATCCTCTTTTAGGAATTGGGAATCTGACTACATAAATGAGATGATCTGGAGAGCCAACAAAGCTTCACAAAGTTCAGTGACAGGATGATCATGCTACCATCAGCTTTGCTGTTGTGGTTAAAAAACAGGTGACTGAGACACACGGGGGCACATGATGACACAGACTGTTGGATAGTGTTGCTGTCACTCCCTGATTCCTTCCCTCTGCAGTTCAGAATAGGAAACAATTGCTGCCCTCTTGTCTTTTAACACTGAGAGGTGACTGGAATGGCACGTGGCAAAAATCCCACCAAATTAAAAGGTCTTTCTGATGCCTCAAAGAACCTATAAATGAAACAACATATACTTTTGAGATAATATTAGTATAGGAGGTAATATAAAGGTTGATCTTTATTGAAGGCCTCCAGGGGCAGATCTGGAAAATGTCCACAAAAGCCCACCCCTTCACAGGGTGAATACTGTTTTATAAGTTTAGTAAATTAGCATAATTGACAAAAATCACCAATTAGGAGCACCAGTGGTGATGCAATTCCCCCCAGTTCAGCCCCTTCTGCATCCTCCCCACTCAGGTGGGACTGAACTTAGTTGATGAAAATGTGTCTAAAAGAGCTGTTTTTCAACCTTGGTTTCTAAGGAGAACTAAGATAGCATAAGGGTCTTGGAATGTGTTTTGTCTTTCTGCCTACCAGGGCAGGGAATAGTACTGGGAAAACCAGCTATGAATGCAATAACAGGCACAGAGCTCCAAATATATGTGTGAAGAATACAGAGAATACATAAAAGAAAAAAGGTAAAAGAATCATTAGGTTCATTTCAAGTGCTGGGGCAAAGGAGGGTTACACAGTTTATTCCTATGTGGTTCCTGCCAGGTTTGTTTGTGGTGTTTCACCTCTATACAGCAAGTAAGGAGCCTAAGGCCTTCAGTTTGGTTTAGGTTGTTTGTAGATGCCTCAACAGGCATCTAGAGAGAGCCCTCAGCTTTCACAGAATGATTCATGGATACATCACATTTCCCAAAAATTTCAATTCCTATGAGGATAGAAATACTAAGAAAACCAAGAAACCACACAATACTTGTATTGATTTGTACACACAGCATCAGCCAGTTCCAGCTGTACTTTAAAATGCCATTTTTGTATCTGCATGGTAGGTGGGACAGCAGTTCATACCCTTCAAAAATGTTTAATGAAGAATTTGTTTCATTTTCTGCCCAGTAGATCTGCCAAAAGCAAGCTTCTTTCCATTACTGAAGTGTTTATGCTAGACTGAACACTGAATAATGTCTAAGAATCAGCCTGAGATTTGAAATGTTATGGTTTCTGTCTGTTTGGACCTCTGACTTCTCCAGACATAAAATCAAACTCAGGTTCAATCTCCTATACACACAGGTTCAAATGTTTAAGCATTTAGTATATGAAAAATAAGAATGTATGTCTGTATATGTCTTTGCAGGTGCAAAGATTTGTATGCATCAATTAGAACATTTTTCACAGTCGTGGAGCTTTGTACAGGACAAGAATAAATAGGACAGAAGCATCTTTACCTCAGTGTGTTCCCTCAGTTCTGAGAGCTGCTCTCTCCTGTGCCAGCTCCTGGTGTTACAAGGCACCAATAAGGAAATTTGTGAGCAGATGACTCATCCACACTTGGAATTATCTGTGGCAGAGTGGGGTGAGCAGCACAGGTAACAATATGTGCATACATTTTCCCTGAAGGTTTTGGAAGGCAGAGTAAACATTTGAAAGGGTAAACAGAGTAAACACTGTGCTTTAACAGCAAGATGAGCTTGAAGGAATACCAATCTGGCAGGCGTTCCATCTACACAGAATTGTACAATCTTAAAACTATTTGCCTTATATTCACTGTAAAAATAATTAATTCACTGGGAAATAAAGCTTGTAAAAAGACAACAAAAGCTTGAAATGCAAGCTTTTCCCACAAAGCAAGGACAATTTTAAAATAAAGTTTCCCTATGACCCTTGAGTTAATTTATAATCACATCCATAGCATAAAATCTTACTTCTTCTTATGTACTATGTAGATGCTGAACAAAAAGAAAAGGGGGATGCATTTCTCTGTCAGAGGCTGAACAGATAGCAGGTACCAGACTAACTGCAAATATGAGAGAATCAATTGCAATCTTGTAAGCCTTTGTGCCAAATTTGTCATATTTTTAATTCCTAGTTGCCACAGAAACTTAAGTCAGACTATTTTCATTTCAAAATGCCTCAATTTCAAGAAGAAAACAAACACATTTCTCAAGAAGTTTTCAGCTGTTGCAAAAGATCTAATTTTCAGCAACAGTATTCTCAAATGAATCAGAAATCTCATTTTTCATCTCAGTGCTAATGACACCCTACAAGGTGATAAAATTAGCAGCTGGAAAGTGTAATCTTGCCACCACACTTCTCAATTTGCCATTCACTTTTTCTAGCCTGTTGTTCAGTTCGTGCCATTTTCTCAACAAATTTTCAAATTGTTTGTTTAATTAAAAGCCCAAAGCATATGTTGCTGACAAGCCTTTTATAACATTTTCATTATTCCCATGAGAGCTTTGTCTACCAAGAAACATCCCATCCTGTCTCCATGATCACTATTCCTTTTTAAAATGTGCTCAGTTCACTTATAAAATTCTAATTTCCAACTGATTTTCTCAGATATGTTTATTTTCAAACTGGTTTGACAACCAGTCTCAATAGAATTTGTTGGTTTGATCCTCTCTGATAGAGAAATTTGTACAATTGATACTATGAACATTTCATAAACAAAAAACAAACACAAGAGTACTCAACTTCTTGGTGCAGAGAATTTCAGAACTTCTGAGAAGGGGAATATATCTGTTTCACTCTTAAAAGTTTCAAATCCACAAAAGGAAAACGTTAACAGAAAGTTCAAGATAAATGAAAGTTAACAATCTGTCCAAAGCCTCTTTCAGCTCCTGAAACCATCTAGCTCTGTGACAGTAAAGCCCCTTCTACTGCCTTTACCATGCAAAAGCTGCTTTTAGCATTTTACAAGGTAGGTTGGAATATTTTGAGTGGCTTAAAGATTTTTTTTAATGTCTTTGCCTCTAACTGCAAATTTCTTATGAGGAACATTATCATGTCATTTTCTTGCAGGGAAATCCCTTACTGAAATTATAAAACTTTTTCAAAGAATGCAGCCCACTGCCCAAGTTTCCTGCTTTGCCATCAAAGATCCTTCCTGCCATGCAAGAATTGCTGGGCTAGACCCAGAGGTGAGATAACAACGAGGGGAGTTCAGAGAACATCCCAGCCTGGGATGTATCCCAACCTGGTCCAAAAAAGCGAATGTTAAATTCCCCTAATTTCCAGGTAAAGGAGAAAAAAAAAATCTACGTTTCTGACTCACATCCCAATCTACTCTTGGTGAAAGAGACACATAGTTTATGTTTTTACAGAATAGGAGTCTAATTTGGAAGAGGGTGCTGTTGAACAAAAGGAAATTGACAATTATATGATTAACAGGAAATGTGACTTACTTAATTCACAACAAAGCAAAGTGAAGTAAAGGAAGTAAGGAGTGCTTGGTGGCCCCATAGCACTGGCATTTCAATACTCAGGAGATGCTTATTAAAAGAAACTGCAAAAATAAACCTTTTAAAAGAAGAGAAATTGGATGTGTTCTATTCAGCTGGGGGATGCTGATGGGACACAGCATATGCTTAATTTTATAAAGTTAACTCTTCTTGCACATTTTGTGAAGGAAATTTGAATACTTCCGTTAATATTTTGCCAGGACTTTTCTTCCTTTATTGAAAAAGGAACAGGACATTAGGCCAAGAGAAGATGCAAGGTAAAACACAGAACACAGAACCCTTAGAAGCAAATAAAGTGATCCAGTGGGTCAAGAAAAATAAAAAAAAAAAAAAAAAAAAAAAAAAAAAAGCCCTAAACTTTTACGTGTATTTACATATTTAATATTAATGAGAGCATATTTACAAAGATGAATATTAACGATGTTTACATGCTAAGTACAGTTTTAATATTCTGAGAAGAGTGATGCACACAAATAACTCAAACATGTCTAAGATTAAACATATGAAAAATGGGGTAAAGTTTCAAGTGGTAGGTTTTAATCAAGACCAGAGAGAAGAACATAACCCCAGAAGGTTCTGATTTGTTGAATTCCCTTTTCTTCTTTTCCCTGTTCCACTTAGTATTTCATACAAACCTTTGATTTTTTCATAGATGCAATAGTATTGTCCATGAATAAATTAATGCAGATAAATGGTTCTGAATATTAACAAAAATCATGAGCTACACCAGCACATGGTGAATTCACATGGGTGTATTCAGAGAGCATTTCCAGGGACTCTCAGGAACTCATGTTTCCCACTGTTCAAAGGCAGTCCTGGAGCTCTGGCACAGTGCAGAGCCCTCCTATGTGGATTATGTCACATTACTGCCCATGACAAAAGGGAAAGGGACTCAGTGACAGAGGGTATCTTGTATTTTTAATTATATCATTGAATTATCTTGGTTTTGTAGCATCACAGTCTCTCTTAAACATACAACTTGAGCACAGAACCCCAATATCTGTCTTAATCTAGTTTTACTCCTGAATAAATGCATGATTTTCCTAGTTTCATGGGAATACATTTTTCCATTTCTTGATAATTAATATCTTTTCTTAGGAGATGAGAAAATGAGGTTTATGTAACAAAATATTATGAAAATAACTAATTTATTTTGGTGTATTTATTAGTCCCTCTGTATTACCATGTAAAGAAAATGGACCCAATTCCTTTGTTTACAGTGTAGCTAAATGACATAGGTGTTACATCAGTGTTTTTTGAGAAGTAATAAGGCCACACAAAAAGCTGGAGCAGCGTGAACTTTTTTCCTTTAGGGCAGACTACATTAACACACTTACTGAAGGAAGGGACAGTAATGATCCAGTCAGTATTTATCAGGACAAAATTAGTAATGATATATAATCCCAGTGGTTTAAAAGTAAGGAGTTCCAGTTCTAACAAAAGTCCTGGTAATGCCGTGGTTTAAAGTCTGAGCGAAATCTGTGTGTGTAACCCTCCAAAACAGCTTAGTATTAACAAAAACAAACAGACAAAAAGAAAAACAAACAAATCTAGAAATCTGAACCAGAACCAACTTTTAGTGTCCAATGTCCAGATATCAACGTTTAGATACTGGAAATCTCTGTACAGTTCTGAAGAATTGATCAACAGGAAAACTGTGGAGAAAGGTTAAAACCCCCAGTAAATTGTAAACTGTAGAGTTTCCCCCCCCCCCCCCCCCCAAAGTTCTAATGATGTGGAAGCTGCATAATAATCTCCCTGTGAACCATAAACATAATAAAAGCTGAGGCCATTTCTAACATAATCTCTATCAGCAAGATGCCAGCGCTTTTCCAGATTTCCTAACGGGTCCCTGCTAATTCCATGCCAAAACTAGCAGTGGATTTCTTCCTTTTAATCTCCCCTAATGCCTTATTCGATTATTGTCACTGCTCTCCGACCGCGCACCGTCCCTTCAAACCCTAATTCCCCCCCTGGAGCGGTCAGATGAGGCTGAACGGCGGTGCCGAATCCAAGGGACGCGCACGGCCGCGGACAGCCCGCACGTCCCCACCGCGGGCAGAGGCCGGCCCAGGACCGCGGGGCCGGGGCTGAGCCAGCCGGGCTGAGCCAGCCGGGCTCTGCCAGAGCCTCACCCGGCCGAGCCCCGGGGGAAGGATGAGCACCGACACTGGCTCCAGCTGACGGGTCTGAGGGCACCTGAGCGTCCCCGCACACACCTGCGGCATGGCTCTGCTGCTCGCCTGGGCATGTGTGGCTGTGAGGTGAGTGAGCCCCCGCCACCACGCCGACCCCCGAGGGCTCCCCGCAGTCCGGAGGAGCGGGCGAGGGGCTCTGCCCTTCCTCCCTGCACCCCCGGGGCCGGGCGCTGACGGGACTCGCCTCTCCCCGCAGCGTGGGGACGGCGCTGGGCGACCAGGGCGACGGGGCGGACCTCTACTCGGAAAACATCACTCGGATCCTCGACAAGTTGTTGGACGGCTACGACAACAGGCTCCGACCGGGATTTGGAGGTAGCGGGGAAGCCTCGTCCCCTCGGGGAGCCGGCGGGTGGGGAAGGGCGAGGCAGCGCTCCGGCTGCCCCGGGCAGGAGCCGCTCGTCCCGCGCCCGTGGCAGGAGGGAGGCGGTGGAACCCCAAAAGCGGCGGCAAACAGCGAAGTTGCCCGTGCCCCGCAGCCCCCGCTCTTGCGGAGCTTCCCCGTTGCCCTCGAACAGGGGCCCCGCAGCCCCGGCCCCGCTCCTCTCCCAGCCCCTCTCCGTGTCCCGCAGGCGCCGTGACAGAAGTGAAGACGGACATCTACGTGACCAGCTTCGGGCCGGTGTCCGACGTGGAGATGGTAAGGGCCCCGCTCGCCGCCCCTGCTCTGCTTTCCCGGGATTCATTACGGTGGCATCTGAGTTGACCGTCATTAAAGCAGATTACGAGGCTTAATCTCTTTGACAATCTCTAGGGCCCAGCAGAGCAGTTTGGCCAGAGCTGCATACAGCTATTTCCCGGCCGCGCCAGCCGGGGCTAGGCGCACACAGCCTCAGGTGAGGGCACGGCCACAGGTAAAAGATGCCTCTTGAACCCTGTGAAAAAGATGGTGAGGACTCGAGTCCCAGCACAGCTCTGCGGAGCGCTGCCTGGTAGGAGCTGCAGGGGAATGGTGCCATTGCTGACACGGCTGCCCTGGTCATGCTGGCTGCCCCCAAACTCGGGCAGCTGCAGACTTGGGTGGACCCTGTCAATGTAGACAGACGTTCAGACTTGGGTGGACTCTGGCAACTCAGCAGTAGCCCCCAAGAACATGTTAAGTCATGGAAGTGAGGATGGCATCACTGTTCTCTTTCTAGAGGTTGGCTTGGGCTGCTATTTTTGCCCTTGTACACCCCTCTAACATCAGCTCACATGAGCCTGCAATCCAGTCTGCAGGCTGGGAACTGTGGGCTCCAAGTCCTACCAAAGGTTTTCCACTGCTCTTCATCAGTCAAAGAAAAGGCACAACCTTGCATTCTTACAAAATCTTCCCCTGACCAGGTTTAGCTCTGTTTCCTAAGCAACTTCTGCAGAGAGCTCTTTTCTGAAGACTTGTGAAAATATTACTAAGAATTCTTGGAAAAAAGTCCCATTGATTAATATTAACTTGACACCACAATCCTACTGTGATGTGACTCAGATCAGTCCTCACTTTGTGAATATCCAAAAGAAGCTGCAGAAGAGTCACAGAGCTTGTCTTTTTGTTTCTGGCAATTAAACATTGATAGCTTCGTCTTTCACTTTGAAAAGTAGACATTTGTATTTCCTTAGACCTCAGTCACTTTGAATTAAATTAATATCTATGAGAATACAATGAGGGTTGTTTTTTTTTTTCCTTACTCATGTCAAATTATCTGTTCACTGATTCATTTGTAACTATTCTTCAAATAATAAGAAAATAGGATATGTTTTCATGGATGACTTTTTTAGTAACTACTTAATGATAATAGGATTGAGTGTTTAAGCAGTAAATGAAATGCCATTGACATGTGTGTTAGGTTGTCTCATGGAATTACTGTCCCCACAGCCACTTGGGGACACAAAGATGTCAACCCCTATTTATTTTCCGTAGGAATACACAATGGATGTCTTCTTTCGTCAGACATGGACTGATGAGAGGCTGAAGTTTAGTGGGCCAACTGAAATTTTGAGACTGAACAATTTAATGGTCAGTAAAATTTGGACACCAGACACGTTTTTTAGAAATGGAAAAAAATCAATTGCTCACAATATGACAACTCCTAACAAACTTTTCAGAATTATGCAGAATGGAACTATTCTTTACACTATGAGGTGAGAGCTGCTTCTTCTGTTTTTGGTTGACCTGCATTTTTGATTCTATCAGCATTTTCCTACATACCATATTTTTTCATTATCTACAACTATGTGTTCTAGACTAACCATTAATGCTGACTGTCCTATGAGGCTGGTGAACTTCCCAATGGACGGACATGCCTGTCCACTGAAATTTGGAAGCTGTAAGTTTTTCTGTATCTTTGTTAAAGTAACACATTTGGTCAGAAGGTCAGAAGATCCCAAGATATTACTTAGTGACATAGCTGAAATTTTAAGTTTTATTTTTATACTAGAATTTTACTTTTTTCTCCAAGACCCAGACTATTCATATGGACATGGATTTATTCACTGAAGGGTGACTGTTGAAGCATGTTTTATTGTTTATTATTCTTACACTTCTGGTAGTCAAAGTTGGTCCTTCAAAACTCATAAAACCTCTGCTACATTTACTATATTACTTATAATTTTGAAAATAGTCTATAGTAATCAATTCTGAAAATATTTAGTTGAGCTCTGGTAGCCAACGTGTATGTTTTATAGCAAATTAAGAAGCGACAGCTTGTTCCTCTCAGGTCCCACCTCAGCCATTCTCTTATTGTTGCTTTTTTTTTAATTATGTCATTAATGAGGTTAGGAACTTACTGGAGTAGGATGCATGTTTCTGTGAGCATTTGAGCTACAAAAGGGATTATTCTACTTATTTCAACTGCTTATAAAATATGTAATTAGTAATGGTCATTTTCCCCTCTGTTACTCAGATGCTTATCCAAAAAGTGAAATAATTTATACTTGGAAAAAAGGACCATTGCATTCAGTAGAAGTACCACAGGAGTCTTCCAGTCTTCTCCAGTATGACCTCATAGGACAAACTGTATCTAGTGAAACAATTAAATCTAACACAGGTAAGATGGAGCCATGTGGAAACTACTGGTGTTGTGAAACATCTTGATAATAAATTACAGGTTTTTTTTCATATAGAATGAAATTAATTATCTTTTGCCATTTTAAAAAGTAAAACCCATGGACAGACTCTAACCATTGTCTCTTAAAAGATAGCTTTTCAATACAGTCCCATCAAACACAAATTTTTTTCATGAGATTCTTAAGAATTCCCACTACCTCTCCACCCCAGTAAAAACAATGCATAAAATGAATGTTATTCTGCTCTGTTTCCATAAGGTCACTTTACCAGTTTTTAAGCAGCTTATTTTTATTATGCACTAAGAGGTCTGTGATTTCATCAGAACATATTATGTTGGGTTTAAGCCAATAATGTTCACTCACATGTTGCCAGAATAATGCTGACATACTTGTCTCTTAACAGGTGAATATGTAATCATGACAGTTTATTTCCACTTGCAAAGGAAGATGGGCTACTTCATGATACAGATATACACTCCTTGCATTATGACAGTCATTCTTTCTCAGGTGTCTTTCTGGATTAACAAGGAGTCTGTTCCAGCCAGGACAGTTTTTGGTATGCTGCGTTAAGGTCTTTGAGCTCAGCATCACGTCTACTGTTCATTCATCCATTCCTTTCATTGCTTGTTTGTTTTAGGCGAATATTCACTCCAGCTGCTCTATTTCCATCTGCAGAGGAAAATAGGCTACTATCTCATTCAGACATACATTCCATGCATCATGACTGTCGTCTTGTCTCAAGTTGTGTTTTGGATTAACAAAGAATCTGTTCCAGCAAGAACTGTGGCTGGTATTTGTGTTTCTTGCTTTTCTCATTCATTTCATTCACTGTATTGAATCCGTTGTATCAATCAGATACTGTAAACCAGGGGGGGATTAGGAAAGGCAGCTAGTAGGTTTCAGTCAGCAAAAGTAAATACTAAAGTGAAATGATAGCCAATTTGCCTATCAGGGTCAACATTCTTGACTCAGAATGTTTGGCTAACCAGACTTGTTTGTGACAATTTTCAGTTGTATTCCAATTGTATTTTTGTATGCAGAAAGGGACAATTTCAAAGTAAATGTCAACCTCTTCCTTTTTTCAAGAGGATTTTTTCCTATGGATTTATTGTCTCATGAAACCAATATGAATTAAAGCTTTAAAAGAAAAAAAGAATCACATGAAATAGAGTTATTATCTGACATAAGGTACCTCACCTAACACTCATTCTGGAGTGCTCTCTTCCCCTTGGCTACGAAGGTATCTAAACAACTAACAAGGGCTTTAGATGGATAAAGATCAGTGAGATGAATAATGTCCCTAGCACAGGCTGAAGTTATAATGAGAAAGATGTATCCACCTGCGGGCAGGGCCTTTTTCTTTCTTTCCAGTGGTTTGAATTAATACTCTCAAAGCTTTGAGTCTCCTGGTTCATATATATCTGAGGTTTATACTCCAGAATTGATGCTACCTGATTTGGCTTCATGTTGCATCTCTGGACTGTAGAGTTACATCCTCTACATTTTGAGTAAAAAATACTTGCAACATAGTGGGCATGGAAGGTAACTGTACATGCTTAAAGAGATGTGCAAGTAGGTCTGTAGCTGATTTGGTAATAATTATATAAATACCCCAAACACTGGAATAACAGCTCTTAGGTGTTGTACTGAAGAGTAACATGGACTTGAGGAAACATTTTATGAAAAGAGTAAAATAAACTCCTTTCTGTATTGTGGAAAATAGTGATGTTAGCATTTTAAAAGAATATTTCAATCCTTATTCTATTTGTATTTCTCCCAGGGCACAGTCTGAATTTGTAGTCCTGATTCATTCAAAATCCCATGGATTCTGAATACCTTAATCTAAGGAAAAGAGGGCAAATTCCTTATGACAAAAAAAAAGACTTCTGGTCTTTTTCAGTGAAAAAGAAAATTTTAAAATGGAGAAGGTTTAAAATGCATCATATTGCAAATACTTGAATTATAAATTTTCACTTCTACTTGTAAGTCTGAAAACTAACTTTGGGAGAAGAGAAATTAATAGTAGAAGAATAATGATGTGCCTAAACCAGTTTTTCAGCACAAAATAATTTAAGGACTTTGTTTACCTCCAAAACGGATTCCAGCTATCAGATTTCAGTGTTTGCATTATGTAACATATTCTTCAAAACTTACCAAGAAGTGTTCAAATTGTAAAGACAAGGGTAAACAATCAGCAGTTGCACAGTTTACCGACTGTAATTTGGTATTCAGTTTGATTAAGCAGCTTTCCACAGTGCAGGGCATTTCATCAATATTCACTCCACATGGAGAGAATTCTTATCTATATCTGTAAAAGAATAGGAGACCTATTCTTAAGGTTAATTCCTGCAGCAGTTTTTATTCAGACACAGAATATATCAATTTTATTACTAACTAGCACATGGACAGATTCTAATCTAATCATACATCATTTCAAAAAGTTCATTCTGGACCTTTGAAATTGAAATACATCTCAGCATAGTTGTATTTGTATAATAAAATGAGTCTGGCAGATTTGGGAGAAGTAGGAATCCTACATATTTCCATACCATCTATTTGTATTTCATTAAAACGTGATAAGTAATGACATTGGGACGTAGTTAACCTCAGACAGCTGGCAAGCCACATCATGTGAGAGTTGCAGAGAAACTCTGAAAATAATGTCACCCTTTCTGGATGCTGCAATATGCTATGACACTGCATCCTTTCCTCTGAGCATCACTCATAGCATATTGCTTCATCAACTCAACATGACAATCACAATATGACATTAAAACCTCTTTTACTTTGCCACCTACCCTTTCCCAGCTGCAGAAAATAGAGGAGGATATTCTCCACCTCACTGTCTTTAAATACCCACAGTTTTTACATTCTAGCAGGCATAATTATAAGTAAATATGAGTCACAGAGGCTTGTATGTAAATGATTGAGTTTGTTCTTGCATTTTTTGCTTGTATCAGGCAGCAGTAGGAACTAAGTATATTTCCTACATTATTAATGCTGTACACTCCAACACAGAAAGAATAAATTCATGAATTCATGTGAAGGACACCATGGGGCCCATGAGCTACATGACCAGATTTGCTCTGTGAAAATAGATAAGCAGCTCTAGAGTAGTAGCTTTTCTGTCCTTCCCTGTCTGAGCAAGGGGTGCTTTCAAATCAAGATATTCTTAGTGAATCTTAAAAAATGTATCCAGTGATTAAAGACAACAGCTCAGGGGACCAAAGCATTATTACTTGAAATGTTTGGATCAGGCTCTGACTGTTTTTAATGTGGAATTTGACTGATTTAGTGAGGGTTCTGTAAGCCATGGTCTGTCTTGTACAACAACAAGAGAAAGACAGGATCACTGTTGGGTAATGACAATATGTGAATCCAGGTTTCTGTCAAACATTCCACTTACTAACCCCCCAAGGAAAATCCCCTTCATGTTTTAAGCCTGGATTTTGTTATAGCCATGCTTATCACAATTCTAAGAAGCAGTCCCATGTAGAATGTTGTTATCTTTCAGTCTCCTCAATGCATTAAGGAAGTTTTTCCAGACCTTTTAGATGTGGAATCTAAATATACATGAGTTATTTAAGAATACAAAATACTTAGGAGTCTTGTTGGTTAGCTGGGATGTAGGATGACAGCTAAAATCAAAAAGGGTGTTGTGCTTTGGTTTTTGTCATATATGTGAATTTAAGAGTAGCAAGGCTGAAGCAAAGTTCTAATGCCCCCCATTTCTTTCTCTTGTTTCCAAGGAATCACTACAGTCCTCACGATGACCACTTTAAGCATCAGCGCTCGCCATTCTCTGCCCAAGGTGTCCTACGCCACCGCCATGGACTGGTTCATAGCTGTGTGCTTTGCCTTTGTCTTCTCTGCACTTATTGAGTTTGCAGCTGTCAACTACTTCACCAATCTCCAGACTCAGAGAGCAATGAGGAAGGCAGCCAGGGCAGCAGCACTGGCAGCAGCACTATCAGCAGCAACTGTACCGGCAGAGGACGAGATTGTCTCGGTAATTGCTTGCTTTTCTGATAATAAGCATCATATAGGAACAGGCAGCTGAAGTAGTAAATGCAAAACAATATTAAAGTGATCTTAACCTGAAGCAGATTATGTAACCAGATAGTGTCTATTTATCAAAGACATTGTTCTGATACCAAAAAATGAAAATACTTCATTTATTTGTACTGTTTATTTAAATCTGCAATATGATTTTCTAGAGAGATGTTTATTTGGCAAGATATTTAAGGAAAGCCATTAGACTGTTATCCATGACACTTCTCTTGAGCAATGCTGTAGGCAGTGTGGTCAGGCAGCTGCAGAATTTGTGGGACAGCGTACAATGGAATGAACATGTGCATTGGCCAGATTTTTATGGGATCACTGTAGTACAAGGGTAGAGACCATAAGTGAGGCATTTGGAAGATGGGTAATTAGCCTTTACATAAACTTGGCATCTCTTACCTTACTGAAATCTTTGTGGGTGGAAGCTTTGGGGGGAAAACATAAATGAAGGATAGATTTTAGTACACGTGAAAGAAAGGAAGTCTTTCTAATATCAAAAAACTGTCAGAATTGCTTTCAAATTTCACTGTGTAAATCTCATGGTAAATCGTGAATGAGAATGCTGTCTCACAGCATATGTTAATATATTTATCATTGTGGCCTTCCTGTTTCAAACTCAGTTTTACTACCACCATGATTTCCATTTTTAGAGAAATAACAGAATTTGAATAACATTTTGCAAAACCTCTGAATCTGTAATTGAATAAGGGAATCAATCTAAGAGGTACTCATACCAAGGCAATACCTTACCCACCATAGAGTATTTTTCCACATTTGCTGATAAATAGCAGTTAAAGTTACAATATTGAAGTACTTTCAAACTATTAAAATCATAGTTGATAAGTTTTGCTGACTCTTTTTTGGAGGACAAGCTATCAGAAAAGAAAAATCAAAAAGTTCACCTGGTTTTATATAGCATGAAGAAAATACTGATAGCTACTACATCTTGAAGAGGAACAACAGCTTGGACCTGTCCTTCACACTTCCTTATTCAAGTTTGAGCTAACCATAAGTAGGTTTACTAGAAAGGAGAAAAGAAACCAAAAAATACTACTTTTGTTTTCCCTGAAGTCCCTGCTGAGCAATATGAAAACAGGCTGACTGCACGTGCTGCTGGTGCATTCACAGCCACTGTGGTCACCCCCCACACATTCCCAGTCTCAGGAAAACAACTGATCCAAAAATAATCTCCTGCTTCTGCCCAGATAAGCTAAGAACTTGCTCCTCCAGATTTACATGATCTATGAATCACAGCAGACCAAGGTAGGCACCTGACATAAAATTTCTGTTGAACAAATGAATAAAAGATAAAGAAGTTAAAAGGCTCAAATTTCTTATCAAGGTCTCCAGCCTTAAACAAGCAAAGAGCAAATTGAAAACCGTCCTTCCTGTTTTGTAAATATTAACTCGTTAGGTTTGCCAAGCAAAAACCAGAAAAATAAAAAAAAAGTATCTAGGAATAAAATACACATCTAGGAAGCACCCTGCAACAATCTGCTCAAGAAAATTATTTATATCTAGCTGACAGCATACAGATTTAGAAGAGTAGTAAATCCCATCCATTTATGTCCCAAAGTAAACTCAGTTTCTAAAACAGCCCACAATGTCCACACAATTCTACAGACCTGATTTTGCTCAAAGCAAGACAGTAATTTTCAAGCCCTGTACATCCACCATGTTTTTCTCTCAGGATCAGTTCTCTGTAAGAACTGTAGTAAGAGAAAGAGCAAACTCAGTGAGATCATAAAAACAAAGGGTACTTACAAACGAAGATGTAGTCAAAAAGGTTTCTAGAATTAGCTATTGGATTTAAAAGGTTCCCTTCCAGAAGGGCATTCTGGGAAAAAGGAGTGATTATAGGATAACAGATTTTAAGAAGCTTTTCTTTTTTCATTCCTTTTTTTTTTTTTTTCCCTTTGTTAGAGATAAGGGGGAAGGAACTTTTGTATGTTGGCACATCCATAGATATACTGCAGTCAGTGCTATAATTTCATATGAAACAGACCTGAGGTGTCTAATTTGAATGTTAACAGTGTATTTAACACAGTTTGATTGTGTGTGTATGACCATTTCCTCTGGACTGCCAGTCTCACTGAGCCTCGTGCTTCTATAGCTACATTACTGGTCCTAGGGAAGTTATTTTTAAGGCACACAGCATAATACTCAGTTTCCTGCTAGAGTGAGGGGCCAAAATCAAGATAAACATATCTACAGAATACATACATACATATATATATATATATATATATTAATTCCAGACTAAATGCTTTTTGAAAAAAAAAAAAAAAACAAAAATTTAAAATATTAAGCAGCCTTCTTTCCCCTTCAGTCTAATTAATTTTATTTAAAATTTTGCTTCATTAAAATAAAGTCTCTTTTGAATATAGTTTATTCAAATACACTATAGTCTTTCTCTATATTATAAAAACACAAGTTTTTATAATATAGAGAAAAAACCTGTACACTCAGAAAAGAAATATGCCAGAAGACCAAATTCTGCTCCACTGTAGAATGAAAGTAGGAGAAAATGCTGCAGCCACTGAACTGTGGTGGGGTCAGTAAGAGAGATGAGGCTGTGTCCATGTGCTCAGCAGAGAGCTGAGAGCTCAGCAGGCCTGGGCTGGCTCCAGGAAAGCCTCTCTATTTACCTCAGTTAACTGAGAGCAGGATTTGGCTTGCTCTCTTCATCAGCTGCAGGCAATCCCTGTGTGAAATACAAAACTCTGGGTGTTCCACTGCAGAACACGAGGGCAGCAAGCTGAGCATTCATCTGGTCTTTGACACAAACCTGTTCTTACTCCTACGGTGGCCAAGCTGGCTTTAGCATGTCAAAACCAAACATCTTATACATGCACATATAAAACCATGATGGCATTTAGCTTTTAAATCCATTTCAAATGTATCTTTTCTATATCAATTGCATTGTTTCCTCTTGATGGCTTTCTTTTCCCATGGAGATCCCAGTCCTGGAAGTTGCAGGGGAAGGGAATTGGTGATACTGTCTGGAGGACACCATTTGCAGTAATGCTTTGTGGGATGGTCAGGGAGTAACCCCATGGATCAAAAGACATCCTTTCCATGTGAAAGGCTACATGTAAAAGACAAAAGATTACCACCCTCTAACAGCTTGATCACAGTTATGTTCTGAAAGTCCTTACGTTTTAACAGAAATCAATACAGAGCAGTGAATACCTCTGGGAGAGCTTCCTACTCCCTCCAGCCTTGTGTTTCAAAGCAACACAGCTTGGGGAGGAAAGGATTCTTATTCCCTTTAACCTGGCCAGCTGCAGAACAGCTGTATGTCACTGGTAGAGAGGATTTAGTTTCCTACAATTATATTGGAATATATTGAGTATGTTTAATGAATATCCTGGTGTAACAGAGCACTTCTATCTGAATCACCAACCACCCTTTAGGTATCATCTTAAAACAGCTACATGCTTTAAGGTCTTGACTGACAACATTGAGGCATAATCCAAGCAATTTTTTTTGCAGGCGGATAGTGAGAACAAAATAAAGAAAATTTAATTATAGGAAAAAAACATATGGGCAGACACTGATAGATTTAAGAGCCAAATGTGGCTTTGAAAATTTAAATCTGTTTAATGTAAAAACATATTTTGACAGCAGAGAGGCTCTGTGCCAATTATATGTTTTTTCTGGCATGCTACAAATAAACGTTATGAAGAAATTCTACCATAGCTCATTCCCTTTGAAAAGAGAATGACCAGGGTTCCAGTGTCTGCTCTCCATATCTAGTTTATATGACAGGAATTTTAATACAATGGGCATTGGGTATTTTTCAGTTATGCTTCCTGCCTATATAGATCTTTAGATTTTTCCTTGCAAAGTAAAATAGCTTTGAAGCAATAGGTAACAGCCTCTCCCCTTATTCACCTTCACCTGATGTTTAGGCTATATTCTGAGAGAAGTGAATTTAATTTCCTGGAGGTTAAGAAAGAATTTGAGTATGGTTTTCCCCTGCTCCAAGTGAGCAATTTAACCTAAGTGATTTAACCCTTTTACTATGGTAAAAAATGATGAAAACAAGTCTGCATGTTTTTCCTCAGTGTTTCTAGCAAAGGTAATTTAAAATTCCTAAAGAGATGCCTGAAGCTAGGACTATTAATGACTTCTAAAGTATACTCAGCTTTTGATTATGCAGGACACTGTTTATAAACAGTACACATTATTTGCAATAGACTTTTTTTTTTAATCAGATCTCACAGATGAGACAGTCAAAGAAGTGTCCTAATTCGGGTTTATAATAAATCTGTGCCATGAGATGGATACTCTAACTGCACAGGACTGTATTGAAGGAAATTCCTTTGTACTTGGCCAAAAGATGATGTTGCATAGTGCAATGAACTTCCCTGCTGGAAGATGCTGCATATGGATTGTTCAATAGCTAAGGAGAGTTTTTGAAGATCACACTGGTGGATGTAGGGGCTAAACCATGTTTAACTCCCCCTTTGGGAGATAAGTCACTAGCATGCTGTAATGTCTGTAATGGTTGAAATTTCTCAAACTGTATCTACTAATGAGCAGAGGCAAAAAAATGTTATATATTTAATTAGGCATTCTGCCTTTTACAGACACTGAGCTCTGGTTCTAGGTTGCTTTGTGTGTGTGTGTTTTAATATGGAAAATTCAGTGTCTTTAATCAAATAAATTATGAAGAAAAGAAGAAATAACATTATTTTTATCTAAACTTTTAGAGTTCATTCTCATGAACCTCTTTTTACTGCATTGCTAGCAGGAAAAAGAGATGTGAGTAAAAGATAGATAAGGAAGGACATGCAGATATTAATTTTTTTAAAGTTAGCCAGTATCTGGGTTGCACATATAAGAGACTCATGTTACTGTTAGATCATAAACTAAACTGATAGTGAGAATATACATTTGCAGTACAAAGCAACAGAGAAGAGAATTCTACAAATATGAATTACAGAAATCTCTTGAGGGGAAAGAAACACAAGAACAAAGTGCATTCATAAATCACAGTTACTATGCAGTAAAAGAACCAGAAAGTGCAGACAAAGAATTCTGTTTACTCTGAGGTTATGTATGCTGTATTTTTTTAGATCTGGAAGGCAAGAAATTTGGTGAAAGCCTCCTGAGATATTCTGAGTATAAGCCAATTCTAGTGATATTGAGGAGGGTTGTGAGAGAGCAGAGCTTTATAGACAGGATGAGAGTGCTTTGTGAGCTTTCCAGGGCATGAGATAGCTTGGCTGCAAAAGCTCAATGAGAAGGCAGACTATACCTTACAGGCCATCTGCATACCAGTGCTGCCTAGTGTGGTGTGGTGGTGTCTCACATTAAACAATGAACTGGCAGCCTGTGCTCTGTGTCACTGCCTCCTCATACAGAGCTGCAAGTTTAATTGCCTGTTGGGACTAACATTCCACGTGAGTGCAAGAATACCTCTGAATCAAGGTTCAGCAACTTCAGAAAATCCATTCTTTCCTTACGACACAGTGTGCCGTGCCTCAGGCTTCTTGATCTTGCTACTTGTAAAACAGTCCTTACCTGAGTGATTGGCTCTGTGAGCTATGCAAAATAGGCTATTCATTTCCATTTTGTCTCTTTGTTTTGTTAACATTTCATGATGTTATTGTATGTAACCTTTGTCAAAAGGAGAAGTTAAATCTAGATACAGCAGACAAATTACTGTAGCTGCTGTTCAGAACAAGTGGAATAAGGAATTATACGGTCTCCTCACTGCCTCCTGTTGTTGGTTTAGCAATGAATTCCAATGAAAAATATGAGTTGTGGTTCTGGGGCAGCAGTCTGGTCTACAAACAACTCCCATACTGAGAGACATCCTCATTACACATCTGAGATAAATTTGGACTTAGAATTTCAAATCCTGAATTAGATTTAGAAGAAAATAGTTTTGAACCTGAGTTTGCCATTATGGGGACATAGGACTGTTAAAGACAGTGAGAACAACTACTCAGGTTTTTTTCTTGAGATGAAATCACATTGAGATAATCCTCCTACTTTAGCAATCCTGCTTCTATAGGAATGCAATTTAATAAATATAAATAAAATAATGACCAGGATTACACTTTTCCAAGTGCTTATTCAAATTACCACAAAGGTTTACCTACCTCCATATTCTAAAAATGTTCAGTACTAAACATCATCCAAAGACCATACACTACATCTGTTCTACTTACTATTAACTCCATCACCTCAGCACTCTAATTCCTGATTCATGCTTGAATAATCCAGAGTAGAATTTGACCCACCTTGTACCAGAATATTGTAGATAAAAAGGACTAAGTTTCACCTTAACACTTGTATTTTTAGGAACCGCATAGTCTCCACAAAAGGTCAAGTTATTCCACAGACTTGACAACAAGACTGAAAAAACAAGATACTTTACAACTTGTACAGTTCTGTTGAAAGCAGGGCATGCAGGTAAATGGAACAGAACTTGAGTGAAAGCAGGAAGGCAGGCTCAGCCAGCCAGTCTGTTCACAGAGGGGGATTATTATTATGATTAGCGCAAGTGGACATGGATAACCCTCTTTCTGTTTCTGTGACACATCTGTAGCTCATCCGCCATTTAAATCTGTCTGTCGCTTGCTGTGTTACTGGAAAATGCAAAACAAAACATCTGTGTTCCAGATAGGCACAGAGCAGGAATGCTTTTTAATACCCATTCAGAACATGACACCAGTCTTATAATGTATAGAGGGCAAACTGGAAGTGGTGATTGGTTGTAGGGGAAGAAAAAGGGCAACAGGTAAGGGAATACATACAGAAAAGTCCCTTTTTCCTTTCAAGTAAGGTGATGTTCTCTTCACCTTTTGTTTAGACTAAAATCAGCTGTGAGGAATCCATCTCTCCCTAATTTTAGTTGGATACTAGTCCATTCATTCATAAAAAGAACTTGGCATCCTGTTGTGCAAATGTCACTTGTTCTGATTCTCTGACAGTAACAATGACTTCTGGAAGGATAATTCCTGTTACAACTATTTTAAGTCACCCAGGAGACACCAGTTGTGTCAGGTTAGTCTGTTATCTAGAAATTGTGGCCCAAGTACAAGAGTGGAAAATGTATTTCAGAAAATGCTTCCTTTCCTTTTAGTGACTCAGTCATTTATCTGATTGACTAAAATCTGTTCCCATGCTTAGAAATCCTGCAAGATAAATCCCAAAAATGCTGACAGCAGGCTACATTTATGTGAATGGTTGTCATTAAATCACTCCCAATGAATGGCTTTGGAAATTGCCTATCTAATAGCATTTTTCTACCTTAAAATCATTCCAATGTTAGTCTTCCATTTCACTATAGATGTATGTGCTGTTATTTTGGGAGTTATTTACATTGTCCAAGACTTCTCTCATCTGCTTCAGTCATTTGGTCATCTCGTTCTGCTGACCAAAAAAAGCTTTGTATTCAAATCCACGAACATCTGTGTATGTTGTGCGATTTTGTGCACAAGATTTTTCCTCAATAATCGGGGAAATGAGTTTTATGGACAAAGTTTTAGGCTTAAGCTCCGTATTAACAGAACAGTACATACTTCATCTCAAAACAAACAATGTCACTCTCAGCATCCTTCTGTATTTTCTCAGCCTTCAGATGAGTCTTAGAGCTGCTGCCATGCATCCACTAATGTCTATCCTGGGATATGGCAGGAGCAGCAAGGTTTTTAAATATTTCCTCCTATTTGACACTACTGAGAAAGTGGGTAATTGATACCCATTTGAGCAGGCTTAGAGCCTGGGGTAGAGCCTATTCCTGATCATTTCTGCAAGGAAGAACTCTATTACTTCTACTCTTGTGAAAGTAAAATAACGGCAGCATGGTCCCAAACAAAACAGATGCACAAAATTAATATACATGTTAGCCTAGTAACTAAGAGCTAAGCTCTACATGTCCCTGAGTTCTGGCTGAATTTTCAGAAGAGTTTTAATACAGCTTTCTGAAGAGTAATTGGACCTGGCTGCAAATACTGCACAAAATATGGGAACAATTTGGTTTCATTTCACCATAAATGAAAATAAAATAGTCCCATTACAGCTAAGTATATTTGTCTTCAGTTGTATGCATGGAAGTGCTGTGGCAATTATGAGATATATTTTTAAATGAAATTTTATCCTAGAAAAAACAAGAGGACAATTTAGCATTTATGACTTCAGCAGCTGTAAAGTTAGTCCATTGCCTTTTGTGCAGCAGTTTTCTAGTAAAAAAAATGGCACGACTGCTTGACTCCATTCAGTGTTTATCAAACTCATCAGTGGGTTCAGCCAGGGAAGATTGCACCTGAGCCAGCCTGTATTGCTGTTTGGTTTAATCTTGATCCATATCTACCCAAACTTCAGTCATACCAACCCACTACCATTTAGATACACCATTACCTACTTTTCCTTTTAGCTCCATCTTTTCTTTTTCTCTCTTGGAGCTTCCACTTATCACAATGTTAAAAATATAAAAAGCACATCATTCTTTAATGGCTTTACAATAAAGCTTTAGGCCATAAAAATATATATCCTTCTGTATAGATGCATTATTTTTGTGATTTTCTGAGATTGCAGTATGGCAGAGAAGGAACAACAAAATCAGAAAGTTAAGTTAAAAGGTGGAAAGAAGTCTAAAGATCACAAAGCCTAAGACTCTGTATCCAAATATCACCTTTTTTTTTTTTTTTTTTTCTTTTCTTTTTTCTTTCACAGCATTCTGACTCCAACTCTAACCTGAAGAAGCGAGTGAACTCCATCACATCTCAGGCAGAGCAGTCTCCTGAACCCAGCATAATATCAAATACTGCATCCCAGTGTCAACCTCTGCCTGTTCCTCCACCAGCCCCACCACAACCACCAGCTATTGGAGGTGCAAGTAAAATAGACCAGTACTCCAGGATCCTCTTTCCAGTGGCATTTGCAGGATTCAACCTGGTGTACTGGGTTGTTTATCTTTCAAAAGACACTATGGAAGTGAGTAGTAAATTTTCTGAATATTCATCTATAATATGTAATAAGTTTACTTGGCCAGCATTATTTCAATTGTTCATTTACTGTCACAACTCAGTTCATCAGTCCTTTCTGAGCAATACTAGAATGTTTTCTCAAAAAATCAGCTGTAGCGCTCAGTACAATGTAGAAAGGCTGTTTGAGAAGGGGAAATATAAACACTTCTCTCTAACTCATGCTGCACGGAGCAGAAAACACTCTGTAAGACAGCACAGGATGTTCTCAGCAAACAAATCTTAAATCTTCTACTTCTTAACCTATTGTAAGGAATGGTAGAAATACCTGTTGAAGCCATGAAGTGAAAGAGATAAGAACTTTAATATCCTAAGGTTTTCTCAGGGAGCTAGTACATAAGCCTCCCTAAAAAGTTTCCTATATAGTATAAAAGATTAATAACTGCAGTATAAAATTTGTGAATCAAGAGTCCCGAGTTTTGTACATTTCAATATATTTTTCCTGTTTTTTTCATATAAATCATACTACCTTATGCAAATAAGGCTGAAAAAGCTTAAGTTTGTTTGAATCAGGCAGAGAGTGATTACACTTTTAGATATCCATGAGATCCAGAAGAGATCTGCAAATTGAGCATGTCTAGAATAATCAGTCAGTAATCAGTCATTAAACTTTAAGTCTTTTGTGTTTTAAATCTATATTTCCCCCCCCCCCCCCTTTTTTTTTTGCCTAAATAAAGTTAACGGTGTCCTATTTCCTTGGTAAAAAAATATATATCCATTTGCCTCGTTGCTATAGAGTTTTGGATCTCACTGTACATTGCAGTCAATTTGATTGGTACATTTAGTTTATTTAGGACAGCTAGAGAGATAATGATGGTTTTTAGATAGCACCACATGCACAAAGTCCCTACATCAATAAAAACAGAGGCTGGAAATCTGCTATCAGTGGGAATCAGGCTGTACCTTTATTTCCTAGATTAAAGGTAAAGCAGGCTGAGGGAAATCTTGTGGGCAGCCAAGAGATGTTGCAGTTCAAAGCAACAAGACAGTGCTGATCAGCTGATTGGTGGCAGCTTACCTCTGCTAGAAGGCTGCTGCTCTACCAGAATCTAATTTTTGCTACCAGTACGATCTGGAAAATGCTGTGTCTCAGAGATGGAGTGTGCTGCCAAGCAGCTTCTATGGAATTGTGAGGGCAGGAAGGTAGGAGACACTGTCTCTCACAAATGTTCCTGCAGATGTCTCTCAAGAGGTCACAGCTGCCAGCTCCTGGCCACTCCAACCCTGCCCAGTGCTAAATTTAGCATTTGTGCCAGAGTTACTGATCCTGCTGTTAAAATATTGACTATGTGTGCAAATTACTTATCTCAGTCAGAGAAGGGAGGTATTGAAAAAGCTCATGTCTGATCATGACAACTTCTGTTCAGAGGCCAGCTCCTCAGCTTGCCAAGACTCCAGTGATTAAACCATTCACATTCTGGATCTAGAAATATTTGGAACATACTTGCCATTTCCCTTGGTGGTGATGAAATATTTACACTAGACCTCGTATATTAATAATAACATTAGAACCAGGCTTTTAAAATACTTCCAAAATCTAGGACTAAGTGCTGACTATAAATATTTTTAAATGCTACTGTGCAAGCTGACAAACATGCTCAGAAGCTCAGAAATTATGTTCTGTAGTAGCATTACAGAGTAACAGAAATCCAGCAGCAAGACTTAGAAAAGAGAACAGTATTGACAACTGGGTTGTTTTGAATTATGAAAAATTTAAACAATTATGCAAATTTTGACCAAGCTCTTCTTCCTAAATTACATTTCTGCATTTGTGTACTCAGTTATAACTAATAAAAATTGTGGTATACACTGCTAGGTTTCTAATTCAAACGTTGTATCACCAGTTGTTGCTTTCAACAACCAGGATTCTTTTTGCTTTAAAAATATATAAAAATATGTAAGCTTTTAATTTCAAAGAGAGGAGATACAAAACTTGGGTGAACAAAGCATGGAGTGCTTCAAGGGCAGTTAATCTTTGGCTCCCTCAAGCCCACCAGATTTAATGTTGCTACAGTATTATTCAGCTTATTCAATTTAAAAAGTGCATTTTGTGCAGTATTTCAGGTATATTAGCTTTTTTAAGTTACTTTTTTGAGTTCATTGGACTTTTGTTTAAAAAAAAGAAGGATAAAAAAATCTAATTAATTTATCGAAATAAACAAATTTCCAGTACACCAGTTCTTGTACTACAACTTTCTAGGATTTTTATTAGTGCAGTTTGGAGTGCAGAACATCATTCACCAAATCATGTGCTTAGACCAAACAGCTACCTACTGTTTTTGGAGGTACACAGAGAACGAATCAGGCATTTCATGACCCTGTTTGAAAAAGCAGGTCATTAGTGATGGAATCAAAGGTCATTTTCAACTCCTATCATTATTTTCTGGCCAGGCTCTTCCTTTGGCTTTGAAGGAGGAACAAGAACAGTTTTTTACTTCATGTTCTGGATTCAGAGCCTCAGCTGGAATGAACAGCCTTGTTAGTGTAATGACAGAGCTGCATGAAATGAGGAGCTCTTTTCTAAGCTGTTTGGTACGAGTTCAATACACTACTAAGCAATTTTCTTTGGCTTAGATAATGTGTTACAGAAATGAAAAAGTCATTTTTGTGTACGGTATCTCATAAGATTTAGGAGAACTTTGGGGACTGACTACTTTTCAAAGTGCTCCTTGGATAATTTTTTCTTCCCCTGCCATTAATAATTTTCTCTTCAGGTTAATCACCTTTTCTCTTACTATACATGTAAACTAAGAGTATGTAAATTACACAGACATTTTTTGATTTTGAAGTTTGTATAAAGAAGAAGGTGTTTTTAATAAAAGTATGCCTTTAAACATTTGAATGTTATCATCATAGACTGGTTTGGATTGGAGGGGAGCTTAAAGATCATAGAATTCCTCACTCCTGCCATGGCAAGGACACTTTCCACTAGACCAGGTTGCTCCAAGTCCAGTACAATCTGATCCTGAAAATTTCCAGG
Organism: Vidua macroura; assembly: GCF_024509145.1. Classification (NCBI taxonomy): domain Eukaryota; kingdom Metazoa; phylum Chordata; class Aves; order Passeriformes; family Viduidae; genus Vidua; species Vidua macroura. The sequence continues at coordinate 7,473,291 of NC_071585.1, read as the reverse complement.
GATGGAGCATCCACAGCTTCTCTGTGTGACCTGTGCCAGGGCCTCACCACTCTCACAGGGAGGGCAGTCAGGATTGCACAGACAGCAAAAGTATCTTACACTGAACTCTGCATTTATACTTCCATACATACTGCACCAAGTCAAGATTTGCAAACCAGGAATCTTAGTAGCAAACTTTCATTACAAGATTAATATTTGTCTATATTTTAAATCAAAACAGCACCATTCTCTGAAGAAAAAAAATGAAAAAAAAAATCCAGGTTAAAATTAAGTAATTCACCCGAATGCTTTTTTTACATGGATGGGGATAACATTAATCTTTTGGTCTTAATATTTAAATGAAGGGTTTAATTCTCTATTGGAACAAGTGGTAAAACATTCTTATTCAATAGTAGTCATCCACTGTGCAACTTGATATATAAGATATTTCAGTGTAAATGAGTTTGCACTGGGGAGTAGCAATAGCATTGCAGAACAAAAATTGTACTGGTCAAAACAAAGAAATTAAACTAGCAAAGTTCTCTGTCTGCATTTGGTTAGACTGTATATTGGTAGAACCTAATATAACCAAAGGACTAAAAAATGTACAAAATAACAGATGCTAGTTTTTAGACCACAGAAAATGCTGTAAGATACTTGTAAGATAAGCCCCCTTTTCTCTCGGTAGGTTTTATTAGTTAATGCTGACAGCTGCTAATTATAGTGATATCACTGTGCTATTTATACTATGAAAAAAAATAAAGCATCAGAGTTACTCTAAGAGGACTTCCTTCCTCCCTATGTAAGGTGAATTAAATTAGGTGGAAGGTTTGAGGATGTAGCATCCCCATGATTTATACATGGGGGATGGAACATTTCTATGGTTCATGTTCTTCTGTAGGGTACAGTAATAGCTGCCATCCACAAAAACACAATAATGAAAAAGACACATTTGTCTAAATTAGACAAATAGAAAAGTTCTTGAAAGAAGAGCAAACCTTTCTGACAAATGAGGAAAAATATATTCTGGCTTTTTATTTTGTCATACAGCAACTTTTGGCTTTGTTTTCTGTTCTAAATCTTCCTAAGTCCTTGAGCTGAATACTAATTTATGACAGTGACCTTGGGAGGTGAATCTCACACTCAGTTGATTTTAAAATTTTCTTGATTTAGAATGCAAAGAGTCCCCTTTTAAAGAGCTGCAAGTACTACCTTTGCCATATAACTCACAATGCATATGCCACTGCCACATCATCTTATGGATCTTATTTCTAAATTTATCTATCTTAATTTTTATATGTAACATTATATTATAGTTTCTCATGTAATAAAACATGGAATAATGGAATGAATCAAACTAGATAAGGAGATGATGTCAAAATTTTGATGATAAATCCAAAAAAAAAAGAAGCAGAGGCAGCTTTTATGTTTGGGAGCACAGGAAGTTACGAAGTCACAGAATGGACCAAAGTTGCTGAGTCCTGGATATTATTTGGATGCAGAGAACATAGCAGGATGGCAGGAGAAGAGTTACATAATAAGTCAAAGATGCTAATGATGTCAGGTGTGAAGAAAAAAGAACAGAGAAAGAAACAAGAGCAGGAAAAGTATTTCACTTCAGTACATTGATATTATAAAGCTTGTAGTGCATATTGTTACATCATTTTTCAGTTTAAACACTGGAAAAATAAAGGTTAGGAAGAACAGTCATTGCCATACATACTTAACAACTGAGCTTTGATGATCCAGGTGATGAGCATCAAATTCTAGGATGCAGTTCTATTTTGAGCCTGCTGAGAGAGTTAGAAATCACATGGGTTTGTTGGTTAACTCAGTTATTGTTAACAGTGGTTAACAACCCACAGCTTAAACCTCTCCAAACTTTTCTTCCAGTTTTTTGAACCTTCAGCAATGCATTTTCGAAATGACCCTCAGTCCAACTGAAAACAGCTCAAGATTTCAAGGAAATCACTCAAGGTCACAGAGGGTTGAAGAGACTTCAAAGGATTTGTCTGTCCACAGGTGATCTCAGTTTTCAAACAGGGAATATTTTTATTGGACATTACCTAGATGCAAACTCTGGACAAATCAAGAGCTGCAAACTTCTTAGGGATCTAATTAATATTTTCTTAAGATTTCTCACACTGATTCTACTACAGAAGTTCTTTTTAAATTATTTGTCTAATTATCAAAGGAAAGACTGTTCATTTCTTCTAAAACATTCATAAACAATTGAATGTTTACATTTATATGAAACATCATTAAAAGGGTTTGGGCTTTTTTAATAGAATAAGGATTGCTAAACTCAACTGATTCTGAAATGCTATAACTTGGCATAGTTTCAGTGAAAATCTAGGAGTTGTACTGATTTCCAACACTTGAAATTGACCCAAAACAATGTTGGAGAGAAATCCTATGAAAAGGAGCTGTAGTTCCATCGTGTTTTAACCCTTTCATATAAAAGATAAGGGATTAGTTCTTAATTATTTTTAATTTAATTTTCCTCTTTGAGATGACACTTATAAATAATTAGATACAAGGGAAAAAATGAAATATAAGCTATTTTTTGTGTGCTTTAGCTGGTTGGTTACCACAGTGTAACTTTCTTTGTTGAAAGTCACCATTGAAGTTCAACCAGACTAATAACAAGCAATTTCTTGGCAGGATCTAGAAATGGAGGACTGGAATTTCAGGGATTTTTCAAGGTCTAAAGCTGAATAGACTGAAAGGTGCAGCTACCCAACAGGCTAAATGCAAGCCTCCAGCTCCAGGGAATTTCCTGGAAGCAGGCCTTGATTACTAGTTAAGGAACAGCTTTTTTATCAGCTGATTCTACTGAATTGCCTATAGCAAACTCCCTAGAAATGTTTTCCAGAGCCAAAGAACTGCCAGCACATTCAGAGTTTAAAGGTAATAATATTTGGCCACTCTCAACACAAACAGTTACAGAATTCCTTCATTCACCTTCATCTCCCTGATCCTTCTCAGGAATGTAACTAGGAAACAGATGCCCAATCAAACCAAACCCAAGACCAAATTATTGCAGGTGTAATGGACATTGGGAGGAGTCAGAAGCACACAAAGAAGTTTTATATGAAACTAAGTAAAAAGTAAGGATTCCATCCTATCTTGAAATTTCAGTACGATAAAATTAACCAGAAACATGAAATAATGCACAGAGTCAGGATATGCAGGGTCATTTGCTTTGTCTACACAAACATCTTAGTCCCTGTGAGAAAATACTTACAGGCTGACTAATTGATTCCAGTAAGTCACCAACTCTTTTATTGGTACTATAATCATTTTAACGATTTGAAGGCCTTGCTCCAGGTGTTTTCCTCCTCCTAATTCTAGAGCTTTTACTAGTGTGGTAGCTGGAGTGATCATGGGAAATCCTTTTTGCACACCCTGCTCTCTAACTCTGAAGGGCTTAAATAGAACAACTGAAGGATTCTACTCAATAATAAATATTGTTTGTACAGAAATGTCACATTTGCTATTTGCTTTTTCTGACTGGCTGCAGGCTGGCACACTTGGATGTACTTGTAAGTGCACAGAATTATATGTACATTTTGCTTTCAAACTAAAGTGGTGAAAAATTTTCCTATTTTCAGCCTTTTTATACTGTTGTAAGAAAAAATTAAACTATGGATACTGGGAAAATATTTTATAATTTGTAAATACATCTTATTTTGAAAAAAGCAAATTATGCAGTAGGAACCCAGATGTCATTTTTTAGAATAACTATACTCACTCTTGCTTCACTGACTAATTTCTATTTTGAGTACATTAATATCTGTAAGAGTTTCCAGAGTATTTTAAAACTGGTTTATGCACAATATGAAAATGTTTAAAAGCTATGGTAAAAAAAGTGACACTAAAGGAGCTAAATTTTGTATGTGGTCTTTGCTTAAAAGAAATCTGAATACTAATTTTACAGCAGATGCAGGGAGTTACTAAATAGTTACTATTTCCTTGAAATGTAGTATTTCAGTGTATAAAATGGTGGTAATGTCCCGATTAGGAAGATGTATCAGCATCTTAAAATTGTTTTAGTAGCTCTTGGTATTTAAGAACACATTTCAACATGAGCACATAGCCTGCTTATCTTTTTTCTCCAAAGAGCTTTTCCTGTGGATATGACAGAGAAGGGTTGGTTCTCCTCAGCTTTTTGAATGGTAGGAAGGGAATGTGTATTTTTCCTGTTACATACTTTGTAGAGACACAGGTGTAATCAATAATGTTAATAATGTCAAGTTATATCTTAGAATAAATGCAATTACTTACAATTAATGTCACTTCTTAACAATCCTGGTTATGGTCAAACACTAATCAACCAAGCAAGACAGTAAAAGAGCAGAGAAATAGAAAAAGGTTATATACATATATGTATATATTTCTGTATGCATATATACATATGTATTTCTGTAGAAAATATAAATAATCAATAAATAATACCGTAATAAATAATATGTATTTCTTTCCATATCACAAATCGAAAGGAAATTGAGGGATATGGGTTTCTTCCGGTGTTTTTGACTGTACTGCAATAGCAAGAGCAGGAGCTAAAGTTGCTCCTATGTGTGAAACAGGGCACTGTGGGGATGAGATGTGCAATTACACTGAGCTATTGCACTCTGATGCACATTTTTAAACACCTAATTTCCTTTCTATGGATTTTGGTAGAAAGGATGCTCTGGTTTCAGCCCACACAAAGCGACCAAATGTAGTTTACATTTAGTTTTAGCATGTTCTACTTGATCAGAAGTGCAAGAAAAAGCATAACTATGAACAAAATTACAGAATTATTTCATAGTAAATTAGAACCTTTGATTACTTATAAATCTTTATTATTTTTGATCTGGGCTCTACCCCCACCCCCATTATTTTTTTTCATAATTTCTAAGCTAAATGAGAACCCAGCAGTTTTAAGACATATAAATTATGCAATGGCACACTCAATCAGCCTTGAGATCATCCACTCCTGTGTTCAAAGGGTAGTTCTCCCCAGCAGCTAAAACAGGAGCTGCATAAACCCCAGAAATGTGAAGAAAATGTCCTGATAAAGGGTACTGTCCAGTGTTTTGATATTTTGATGCTACCTGTCAGGTAACAAACTCAAGGCCTTTCTCTCATATGCAAATAAAATTCAGAGGTGACTTTGTCATTGCTCAGTTCATTACATTCTTGGTTTTCTTCCAGTTCATGACAAGAGCAGCATTCCTCATCTGCCTTCTCTAATGAATTCATTCTTGCAGGATTTTCCTCTAATTGTTAATCAATCAAGGCCTTTCAACTCTCTGCATAAATGATGTCTGTCACCTGGCTTTATGGAGAAATATGTGAAGGAAAAAGTCCTTATCCACAGTCAGAATGGGTAGGGACTTGAGAAGTAAACAGTTGTGCTCTGCATCACTGCTTCAGTAAAGTCATCCCTCAGCCAGTGCTGGAGTGGTGCTTGTGCACAAAGAATGGAGGAGCTCTGCAGCTCATTTCCAGACAGCACTTTGGTACAACCCACAGCAACTCAGAAAAGTATATTGGAAGTAGAAGTTGGTGATAAAGCACAAATGAGACTCAGCCGTGCTTTGAGATGTGAGTCATAAACCAGAAAGTTTTACCAAGAGAAATGAAGGAATCCAAAGAAACCAAAGCATCTCCACAACTGCAAAGTAGGAAAGAGAATTCCGTACTTATTGAGAGTCCTTAAAAACAAACAAACAAACAAAAAACCAACCAAACAAATTCTTACTCCTGCCCAAAACCAAATTATATGTGATCTTCCAATCACAGTTAGGGAAAAAACCCACACCCATGCATTTAATGTAGTTCTATAAAAGTGGGACAATACAAGGCATCGAGGAATCCCATAAACCATGTAACATGCATCTGTAGTAAATCACTTTGCAACACACTTGGCTTGTTCTCAAAGGAGTCATTAGTTCATGAAAACAGGATCTGGCCTCAGTTATGACTAGATTATTTTAACCTCCATAAATAAGAGTAATTTCTAATAGTTTAAAGGTACTAAATTCTTTACATGTCTTAAGGAGCCAATAAAACTCCTCCAGGCCATATATAGTTACATATTTAAGTACTAAAGGAAAGGTTTTCCTCCCCACTTCATACCTGCTTTGTTTATAATAACATTTTCATGGAGCAGATAAAAATATTTTATAAATTAAAACTAAATAAATCTAATAAAGGAATACTTATTTCTGCTATTCCTGTACATTAAAAAAAAGGTAGAAAGTATCACCTGTTAGAAGTCGACTTTTCTAAGGGCTATGAACTCTGTGCCCTGATGTAAACTCAGTGGAGTCATGGTGTTCCCAACTGACATGTGGGGAATGGATGTGAGATTAAAAAGTGGGGTATAAACGATAAAGTCACAGGTTTTAACATGAGGGTGTTAAATTAATGAATTGTTTGTTCCATAGCCAAGTTTGTTAGAAAGATTGGACAGAGATTATGAGACTGACTAGAAATGATCAGAAATAAGCTACTGCTTCAACCAAAATTCAAAATTCACTGAACTGAAATTTAAAAAAATAAGGTGGGAACATCTTTGTGTGAATAAAAAGTTAAAGTTTTTTCCATAAATGTAATTAATGTGCATTCTCAAGTTTTAATAATTTATAAATTCCTTGTGGGCTAAAACTTGTTATGCTTCATGTACCCCATACCTTTCATTTTAAATGAATAAAAACTATTCTTACCTGGTACAGTCTTCACATAAAATCCAGCATTAATTGTTTGGTATGAGATGTCTGCTTGTAACTCAAATGTATTCAAAACTAAAAATAAGTCAGACTTCATTGTTTTAACAGTAACTACAGTTTTTGTCATGTGGATTTTTAAACCAATATGATAAAGCTGTGAGCTTTACCCTTACTACTTTAAGGGCTTTATGCTGATGTCACTTCCAACACAATAAAAGTGGAGTAATTCTAGTGAAGCAGATTGAGGAAGGCCAAAGTGAAAGGTAATAACCAGTGACATATATAATTAGCTGTTTTAAGTACCAGCTTTTAAGCCTATTTGATAATTCAGTTGTAGTAGTACTGCATTTCTTAAAATCATATAGACCAACTATTACAAAAAAAAAAAAAATTATATAAATCAATTTAGAATGAGATCCCTTAAAAAAGACCAGCTAAAAAAAATAGGGTGACCTACAACTTTCAGTAATTACTTGAATTAATGCAAATGCATTAAGAATGCTGTATTAAGAATGCCCATTATGTACTTCTTATAAATAGTGAAAACAAAAAAAAAAAAAACCCAAGCCATTGTTTATATGCCCTATGAAGCCAGCGCGAGGAGATTATAACATTGAACAAAGGAAAAAACTCTCATAGGTGCAGGAACTTAAAAGCCAGAAAAACCACAGTCTTTATAAGAAACTCTGTATAGAGTGGACCTATTTGTACTTCTCTTCTGCATACAAAAAATTTATAGCAGAAATTCACTTTTTATGTTTGAGATCTGTTCATTAACAGCTCATTATAGAGTAGTCACAGGAGTATTATTGTGTGCTTGAAATAAATTAAAACCACTAGGTAAATGTGCTCTGCTCAGGACCAATAAAGAACAAACAAAGCTAAGTGATCTTATAATTCCAGCTGCGCTAGAAGTTAAGATCCACATGACTCTGAAAGCCTGCCTTTATTCTAAGATTGGAAAGTAATTTATTCACTCACAAGGTATCATTCCTTTGTGGGCTGATTGTGGAGTCACAAATTTTATAAGTGAACACCTTAATGTTCTGAAATCACCAGGAAAATATCCAGGTCAGTGATGTGCAAGCTAAGACTTTTTCTCCCTGCAAGTCCCATTTGAAGGTGCAGCAACGTCAAAACATCTCCCATGATACCCTTGCAAGGAAAATATAATTTCTGGAGTTGCTAATGGGAAAAGAGCTGTTGGAAACTGTTCTGATTTTATGAGATTTTATTTTAAAATGAGAAGGCAAAACTGGACTTTGTTATTTTATATTTCTGCAAAGGAGAGTTTGGTCATTAAGATTATTCAAATAAATGTCCTTTGTGATGGTCTCCAAAAAGGACAGTTACAGACAAATTAAAACTTAGATTTAGCATCTGAACCATATTCCTTATTGGCCACACTAACGTTTCCTCAAAGGCTGAGAAGATGGAAAAGGTGTTGGCATGATTACAGAGAAAACAAGGAGCAAAGAGCCTTTTGTTTATGGTGTTGAAGGACAGGGAGCCTTCTAGTTCCTTCACATCACTGGAGCAGCAGAAATGTAATAACACTTGGACCTTAGTGCAGTGCAAGCACGTGGTGCCAAGTCTTCTTGCACTGACACATCATTGTCCATGGAAGCCAAAATGTCACATGAAAATTAGCATCAACAAAGGTAAGCAGAAAGCACTCACATCAGCACAACTCTGCTTGACATCACTTTCAAAGAAAAAAGTTTCATTCTAGAGACAGTAAAAAATTTCCTCGGAAATTAACAGGGCACAGTTTTCCTCTGTCAGTTCTCATTTTATTCTGCATTCTTTTCTAGGCAGTTTAATGAAAACTGGATAGGTTAGGTCAGTCTGTGGTGGCCAGGAGTGACACCACAAATGTGAGATTTTGAGCAGCACAAATTAAATCAGAACATTCACATAAGTTGTGATGTTATTAAAATCAAAACATTAGTTATCAAAATTTTTTCTTTTGTTCATTTTAATACTTCTGGCTAAAATTTTTTAGGTTTGGGTCCAAAGTGTATCGCCATCCCCACCACATCTTCCCTAAAGATGCTGGATGATATTTCACTGAAAAAAATCCTGAAAACATTCTCTAGTGAACAAAAATTTTCATTGGTCCCTTTTGTTGAAGGGACCAATTTTCCATTGAAAAACAATATCACCAGAAATTAATCAGAATTTACTTACCTATAATTTATCCCAGAGACAAGAGAGTTGGGAAAGTAAAAAAGTGACATTCAAGGAAGTTCTTTCCTAATGATGGTACAAGGATCACTTCATCGTAGAAGTAGTGATAAAATGCAGGACACATATCCAGAATACTATTCCTGGGATGGTATGCCTTTCAGTATGAAGAAATTCAGAGGGTTGTAACTCCTTTAATTTGAGACAGCAGTTCCTGCTGCAAATTTAAACATGAAACAAAGAAAATTGACAGAACTCTCAACACCCAATGCCATCCCCACAGAGCAGAGGCATGTAAAAATGTAAAAATGCAGTAAAACGCATGTAAAAATGCAGTGGCCTCAAGAGGAAGAGCCCACATGGACTGAGAGGAGCATGGCAGCCATCCCAGACTTTGCCAAGATACAGAGACAAAATACAGTCAAGGGTGTCAAGGGACTTTCAAAAGGACACAAAGTAAATGAACAAAGCACCACGAACATGCCAGCAATGTAATCTGCTCAGTCTATGGGTAAGAGGAGGAGGAGGACAGTCATGCACAACAGTGAGGAGTTATGACCAAATTCCAGAGAATGGTCATAGCCCGATTTAGTCAGCCAAAGGTCTTCTGTTCCAGACACTCCCTGACAGGGACCAAATGCCTCATTATTGGTGATGAGCTGCTGCTAGCTGGGTTAAGATGGGACTGTGATTCTCTCAGAACTGTGAAATCAAACAGCTTCAGCTATTTCAGTCATCAAACTAGCTGGCTAGTTTTCTAAGACAAAATAAGGTTTTTTTTTTTTTTGTCTTAGAAGGTGTCCAGGAATGTTCCAGTTCTGTGAAACCAACTGGTTCACAGATTCCTTGCTTGTTGAAGTTCACAGTGGTTTTTTAGTTTGTTTGTTTGTTTTCCACTTCATTCCAATAAAAATGACAAAAAGAACAGCAAACTCCATTATAACTCATTGACTGTGACTAACTGTATGGAATAGGTGTTGCTGTGGCTTTTATGACAAGGCTCTCCCATCACCTACTATCATCCACTCAAGGCCATGGCAGTCAGTCTCAGCATTCCTTCCTCATTTCTGTCAAGTGTGGTTCCCACAATCTCATTCTCATTATCTAAAACAGCACTCAAACATTTTCTTCCAAAATATGAAGACTTTCATAATGCCAAAACCCCAAACTTGCTTTGTACAACTACTTCATCTCTTTTTTAACATTATAGTCTTTGTACATGTGGCTGAGTAATACAAATCACTGCTTTCTGACATTTTTGTCAGCTGCTGAATACATTATTCATGAATGTTTATTTATTACTGCTGAACCAGCTCTAGAAATAGTGAAATAATATCCACTAAGTAGTTTTAATGTGCCTTTTGTTTTTATAAACCAAATAATTTGGGAGTGTATTATTTTTTAATCCAATGTGCTATGTTCATTTTAAAGACAGTGTATTAATATGGTTTTAATAGTACATATTTGTCACATGAGCAGTGGTTTATGCCCACCTTAGAGTGAAAGACTTAGGAAAAGACAGATTATCTCTGTTTTTATTTCAATACAGCATTATTTTCCATGAGCAAAGTGACATGAGCCCTTAATTTTTTATGGCACATACAACATGGAAAAAAAAATTAGTATCATATATTTAACCTCTATCACAATTTAACCAGTAAAACATGAATTATCTGCTTCTACAAACTGTAGGAAATGACACCACTGATATTGCCAGTGAGCTTTTCTTCATTAGCACCACACCCGCTCAGTTTTCATGTTCTTACAGTCCTTTAAGCAAGTTCTAAATAGGAGAGAGGCAACTTAAAAGAGGAGACATTTCAAGTTTTCATTAAATAGGCCAAGGCCACTTACAAATCCCAGAATTCCAAACAAGTGCCCATCCAATGCATATCTCTTTACAGAAAGAAAACCCTCTGTGAAAGTCCCTTCATGATTGCATCCAAATACAGATATTTATAGTAAATCAATATTAATTCACTGTTACAAACCCTTGTGCGAGACTCCCATCAAGTTGATGCTGTCACTTTGTCTTAAAAATATTTTAAAAATGACTCAAAGCTACTTTTCCATAATAGTTTCTTCAAGAGTTCATTTCTACCTTTCACTATGAAATGTTTTGATTAAAAGGCTTGTGAGGTTCCTGTAATTTATTGAATTTTATGTAACTTGTAGACACACTTATGTTCTTCTGGTGTTTCAGTGTATGCAATTAAGTGCCCATAATGCTGGTTTATGAACAGAAATGCCAGGGTTTGCTGGAACCCAGACAGTATTTCAGATCAATATCTTATTGAGTTGGTGCACTTAAGTAATAGAATAATGCAAGAGTTGTATGTATGTGCCAGTGAATGCACAGTTTAATTAATCTCATGACAAAGTAATTATGCAGAAAATGTAGAATTTAAATGTCTCCAGTCAGAACAATGTAACAGGCAAATATGCTGAGAGGCCTCTAAAAGATCTTGTCATGCAACAGATGGGTTAACAATTGCAATTAAAATCTCCAGTACTATTTCTCTAGATATTATCTATGTAAAAAGTGTAGACTAATCTGTGGTGAACAGGTAGAGGAGAAGAGAGCTGGGAGGTGCTTTTCAAAACTGAGAAAAAAATTTAATGCCTAAAATATTGTACTGAAAAAAAAACCTGATTGCTTACAAGATTGTCAGAAACATATTTGTAAATTTTAAATATACCAGGGCTATCTCGTTTTATTGCTGTGGTTGTATGTTATGTAATGCAGAATATAAAAATGTATTCAAGTACATCATGAAGCACTGATGAGTCAAAAGTTCAGCACTAAGTCAGCATCTGATTTTCAGTCTAGTTCAGCTCCCAGTCTGCTATCAAATCAGATTGAGATAAACTGGGACTAAATAACACCTATTAACTTTGCTTGGTCTTTTTATGACCAGTATTTTCTCTCTGGTAATATTTAGAGAAATTTTAAAATGGAGTTGTCATTTTTCTACTGCTAAGAGCAAAATGGTTCACTTCAGAAGGTGCCTTGGGTAACTCTCTGGCTGCAAATGTCACTCTGAGGAAGGTCCAAGGAAACATTTCTTTAAAGTGTCTTTTACATCTTGTTTCTATCTACTTGGCATGCATTTTGCACATTTGTTAACCCAACAGCTTGATCCTTTAGATGTATTTGTCATTGTAGAGAAAGCAGTTTTGTGTCTCATCTGTCAGCTACCTGCTCTCCTACCTGCTATCAGCTCTTCAAGCTGGGTTTATTAACCTAGTTAAAATATTAGTACCATGACAGCTTAAACCTACAGCTCATTACTAAGCAAAAACAGTTCTGGCAAGTAAACCTGTCTAATTTAATAACAAAAAGGAAGTTTCTTTGCCTTCTAAACCTGTTAAATTGCTATATAGCCTTTGTGGTGATACTTTCTAATTGTAGATATATGTATATCTACAGGTCACTTAAATTGTGAAGCTTGCTGGACACGTGTTTTTCATGCTTCTGTTTAGGTACACCTGAAACGTCCCTCAAGTGCTAATAAACTGACAAAAAAATTAATATCCTGCAGCCATTATTATTATTACCTTATATTTTTTCACCTTTAAGCATAACTGACAAGTGGCACGTTTCACTCTCAGTTTCGGGCCATAAGGACAGTAAAAACAGAGTATTTTCACATTAATTTCTCAAGTTTTGCTTGAGTATAAGGCCAAGAAGAGGCAGAAAATGGGCGGAGGATAAGGGCATCATGACATACACAAAATGAAAACGAAGAAACAAATCCAACAATAATCAAAACCACCAAACTCAAACAGGTCAAATTCATGGAAGTCTGATCCCTGCCATTAGAGAATAACCTCTTATTTTGCCATCTCATATAATGTTTCTGTAGGATGACATTCCCTACCCCTGCAGGAATGGAGCAGGCAATGAACTCTGTGATAATCCTAAACTAACCATGAAGACCCCCCTTGGCAGCATTGTTCTGCTATTTGGAATGAGGCAAAAAAAGAGGGTACAAAATACAGTATGACTATACAGTCAGCCCATATTCAAAATTTCCAAGCCAAAGAAATGCTATTTGGGAAAATTCTCAAGCAATTCAGGTTACTAAACTTTACAGGGTTTTGTGAAGGGAACAGTGTTCCTGCTTTAGGCTTGTTGGTCTTACATTTCCATCTCATTACTTCCTTGCAAATTGTGCAAAATTTGTAGTTGCCTACTAGCAGCTAAAAGCTGGTATCAAAGCCCTGCTTTAATTAACAGAAAACTGTACACAGAGCTCAGGGGCTTCACTCATTTTGCTAAATAGAGAAATTGACAGAGGTACTTGTTAATATGAGAAGATAATTATGGAAACTCATATATAAACATACCTTTCACTGAAATTTTCACTTTGTGGCCTTATTAAAAGTGTTCAGTACTACTCTTGCTAGCAAAGACATGCAAAGCCTGAGGGTTGAGTGGAGAGCACCACTCTGCCGGTTCCATTCAACACTTCTGAGACTTAACCACTGAATTTTTCAAAGTTTAGAAGAAGCAAATTTATTTCATATGCTGACAAATAATTTTTTTTACATTTAATGTAACATAGTCCACTTTCAAAGTACCCTTAAAATAGGGGATTTTCCACAGACTTCAGTCATGCCAAGTCCCCTTCATTTATTTTCATGGAGGATGAGAACTCCATATGGAAGTGTTGGAAGGCACTGGCTGTATAGCTCACTGTCTTCAATCCAAAATCACAAGAGAGAATTGTGAGAGTTTTCAAAACTAAACTCTGCATGCCGTTGAATTCTTTTTAATTAATTATAATCTCTCATCACCTGATTTACTTCCACCTGATGCAGCTTTCACTATGTAATTCCAAAAACTTGCATTTGTATTAAACATTTTTAAGATGAGACTATTATTGTGAATTTAATGTTCCATGCAAGATTATGAATTAAATGTATGTATTAAATAGAACAGTAATTTGAACATATTGTAACACAGGTAGCACCAAAGGCAGCAGCTACTGGTCATAGGAGTTGTTCACCTTCAGTTGTGAATTATTTACTATAACAAAATAAAACATAATTGTTTGTTTTGCAATTCAGATTTTACTGGCTGCTTGTTTCAAAAGGAAATGGACGTGTTCTCTGATTTTTGGTCTACCTTTTTAATGGTTGTAGTCTAAGTGTGGATTTATTTACATACCCCCCTGCTTCCCCCCAAGCCAATAAACTAATGTTTGTTCTATGCTTCTTGATTAAAATAAGAAAAAAAAACACGTTGTGCTGATGAACATCTGTTCAAGACAGTTAATGCAGATTCATGTTTATTGTTTAATTTGCTGGGTGGGCTCAACATCACTGAATTCTCTGCCCATGGGAATTCTACACCTATTGATATTCAAATCGGCCTGCATTGTTCACCACTCACCCAGTCAGCACATCCAAATATTGACAATTTCCTTCTACCACTGCCACACCTGTAGCTGCAATGAATAAGAATAAACAACGTCCTTTGGAAAAAAGGCATTGATTATGTCTATAAATAGGATGGAGAAATGCAAATTAGTATTCATTTTGGAAACAAGGGGCTTTCTGAACATAAAACCTGAAAGATTTGGGTCCAAAGTGCCTGACAATTTTCCCTAATATCTTTAAAGAATATTTAAAATTAGACCCATCATTTCAAAGAGTTTACATTATTTTGGTCTTGTCCAGTTTTACAACATAATTATTTTTAATAATAGATTTTTTTCAGAAGACTTTTCAAGATAAACTACTTAATTTTACATCATTCCTGTGAGGTGAATGCAAATGTGGTGCAGGTTTTGTTTGGTCTTTTGTTTGTGGGTTTTTTGGGGTTCTTTAGGTGTTTTTAACTGATGAGAAAACAAAGATGGCAGGGTCACCAGCTCAATATGACAGTCAGCATCCTGGAAAATTCTAATTCTTAATAATACAAGTTAAGGTTGTGTGTACATCTCAGATGATATAAGACATTCAAAATTACAGATCTCAGTGCAATTTTCTAAGGTCTGATGAGTCAAGACAGAAATGAGAATTCATAACATCCCTCCTCTGTGGCACATTTTATAGTTACCAATAGACCCACGATAAACATACAAGGAACTCCAAGAGTTGTACCATTGCAAAATAAAATGTTCTCCAGAAAAGTAAAGTCCACTTGCTCTTCTTTTAGCTGGAATTTTCCAACCCTCTTTTGTGTATTCAGCAAAAGCTGAATTCTGGTTTTAAGGAGGCAAAGGATAGCTCTCAGCTATCTAATACGTGGATTTGCTCCAACATTCAAAGTGAAGAGCTAACACACAATTTTCTCAGCCACAGTCCAGACTCAGGTGTAGCAGTGTGGACCCAATTTTCATCTCAAAGGACACCAGTTATAGAGTCAGGTTTCCAGTAAATGCACTAAACAGTATTGAGGACATTTCAATTTCTTTGCTGATCCAGTCAAAAGTCTCACATATGACCTTCAGAAGTTAATGATTTCTCTGGAATTCACATCTGGGAAATCCTCACAGTAATGATTTCTGTCTCCCCTACATACACTGTAAACTCTTCAAATCAGGGTCTGTGCCTTCTTATATTTATTTCATCAAAAATTTCCAATTAGCACCAACCCATCATTGCTCTCTGAGTTTCCACAATATATAAATACACTAAGGATTATTTGAGTATTCTAAATCATGCAAGTCAATGTCAGGAGACATTTTATCTTGCTAAAGAGAATGTCAGGAGCCTCTTCATCCCACTTATTCTGCAATTGGTGAACATTCATCCACCTCACTGTGGGTAGAAACACCTCTCACTTTCAGAAGATAAGATATTTTTATGCACACACTTATATGCAGCTGTTATTAAGAATGCAGTCACATCATTTTTTATTCTAATAGTGGGAGTACATAATCAGTTCAAGTGCTTCACTAGTAAGGAGAATTCAAGACAAATTATAAGTCATAGATAATTACTATTAATAGAAAATATGCCTCAAGGAGAATGGAGTTATTAGATAAACATCATTGCAGTGCTTAGTAGCTTGGGAGTGGATAAAAAGAAAGGAGAATGACTTGCTCTGGGATTCCTTCACCCTGTAATAGTTGAAAGGATATTTTTTTAGAATCCTTTCTGTTCCTAGTCACATAAATGCAGATTTCCTTTAGGAGGCATGAGGAACTCCAGAAGTGCCATCTTGGAACAGTGCAGCATTTGCTGTGGGAGATGTCCCAGCTCCTCAGCCAAAGCAAAGCCTCTCACAGATCCCTGCCCCAAGGGATCACAGCAGAGCTCCTCACAGCAGCACTGCTAGAAGTGGGAATTTCTTATCAAAAACAAGATTTCATGTACATGACCTAGCTGCTTTAATTTGAATTTGTATAGAGGTGACATATTTTGCTAGCTGTGTTAAGCTTTTTGCCCTGTACTGGACAAAATGTTTCCAAGCTTGCTCCTCTTCTCTTCTGAAATTTCTTACAAATATTTTGTTCCTCCTTTTCTCTCCACCCCAGAAGCTGGACAGGGTGTCTAACTGAGGCAGTTTAACAGCAGGGAGAGGATCGCTGTGGAATATTGCCCTGCACAAGGCTGCTGGAAGCTGAGAAGGAGCACTTAGGCAGCAGGAACATGAGAGCTGACATTAACACTGTCTTCTTGGTGTTCTGTGAGCGAAAAACAGTCTCCATGGGAGTTCCACGAATCACAATCCACATCTCTGCCTGTTTGAGTCTCTGACACATTCCATGTGACTTCCCAGACACAGTTCTCAGCTTTTTTATCAGTATAACAACACAAGCTCACAGACACACGACTCCCCTGCTGGACCGAGCAGCAGTGCCAGGTTTGGCACAGTTTGATCCCCCTCTGTGTAAAGATGTCTCGGGACATCTGTGAACTCAAGTGGGAGGCAATGATGGCCCTCTCCTGCCAGCTGGCTGAGGGGCAGCAGGGATGTCAGCTATGAAACATCTGCTCTTCCACCCGCAAGAGCCAGGGTGGCAAAGCTGCCTCCTGACCAGTGGGAGAAGAGACAAATGTATATTTTCTAATTATGCAATTGCACTCTCCTGCTTATTTTCCACTTGGGAAAGCAGAGAAAATTGGCACAACTAGAAGTTTTGCTTACTAAGGCACACATGGAATCAGCATCACATACCAGAAACAAGAGTCAAACAATTCTCAACTTCTAACTAAAGTAATGACAAGAGTTATGACATCAAGTAATTTGATGCACAGAAACTCAGCAGTGGTGTAATAGCAAAGAAATTACATGAGGAAGTATTTGAAGCCAAAGGCTAGCTTACATGGAACATATAAATGTTTCCTTAAGTCACAGCAATCAGAAGGGGCATGATTTGAGACACTTCAGAGAAGAGCTGGTTCATGAATCCAGGAACCTCGGGAACTTTATTTATTCATTGGAGGTGTGCCAGAGCAGCCCTGTGGCCATCACTGGCCACAAACACACCTGGATGGAGATTTCAAAGTGCTCTGCACAGCTCAGCAACTTGACTTGTGCCTGACAACACTGCAAGGTACGCAAATAGGCACTCAGAGTAGAACCTGTAACAACTGCTTTTGGTACTCACAGCACAAATATTCTTCACCAAAATACAGTGCATTAAGAACCCCTTATTGCAGTTTTGGACTCTGAAATATTCATACAAATATAAAGTAGGAAGGTGTGACAATAAAGGCTTAGGCAGCTTCAGCAAACTTTCCAAATTTTCATACTGCTTTCAGACTCACTGAGCGCCATCCTAAAATTCTCAGTTGGCCATTCCCAAAAGCCCTCATATGGAATAAAATGCTGTATCACACAGTAATAAGTTACCTAAATTTACCCCTTTTAAATAAATATTTCTTTAAAAGCAGTTTCTCAAGTCAAGGAAAACCTTTAGGATGGAAGCTTGGGCAAATAAAACACAAAAGAAAAATAAATAACTCTTTCTGCCAGCATCCTGGTGATAGGTAGCAGGCCAGAAGCCTGAACAATGTGAACACCTACAGAAAGTGGAAGGATTCCTATTAAGAAAAGTGAGGTGGGAATCATTAAATAAGGACTTAATATTTCTGAATGACCCCCCCCCTTTAAATCAGGGGAATGTAGAGTCAAATCCATCTTTGGAGATGTGCTTGTCAGAAGCTCTCAGAAGCAGGTTTTCAAGCTCTCACTGTTGATGTTTGGAGCTGTGTTGCCAAGGGAGGAGAGCTGACAATGAAGTTCTGTCATTAACACCATAGAGCTAAACTCTTCTGTCAGGAAACAAGCACCAATGTAACATAAAAATAGTTACAGATATTCTGGATTGTTTTGTTGTTGCTTTATGCATATTTTGTTGGCTTTCTTAAAGATGGGAGTATCTCTTCCAAATCTGATGTTTGAAAAGTACCCTCATAAGGCTGGCTAAAATTAGAATGAATAGAGCTAGAATAAACACAATTTCATATTAGTTTTCATCTGTTATTATTTTCAGCTCTCCATTTAACTGTGAATGATCATGAACAAAATTTATTTCTCTTACTAATGATACAGTCCTCTTACTCTTTCATGTGGTATCACTCAGATTGAAACACACTAATGAGGCTTTCAGAGCTGAGCTCACATTTCCCATTTTCTTTGAGCATTGCTTCAGAAAGCAGAATTGCTATTTGTGGAAGTAGAGAAGATGAAGAAGCTTTAAAAACGAACTCAGGGTGGGTCCAAGGGATGATCCTCAGGATGCACCAAGCAAGGACATGGGGGTGAGATGACAAAGGAGGCAATGTGAGCTACCTGCACCTTACAACATTCCAGCAGTACCTAATATTCTGTTTTTCAAAGTCTGAATGCTGACTCATTAATTCATACAGAACCAGGGACATGCTGAGCCATGCAGGTCCAGGCTACACCAGAATAATTCAGTGTAAACCCTGTGCTTCCAACAGGCTGGGGAGCAGAGAGATACCAGGAATGGGTAAGAAAGAGTCTCCAGAAATTCATTTGTATGCAGCAATAGCAAAGCACTCTTGCTCAAAGACAAAATAAAACCAAAACCCAGAACACTCACACAAATACATTTTTACTCCATAATTGGTTTTTGCTCAAGACAAAATAAAAGTTAGAATAATGACATCTTCTTTTCAGTAGTGTCTTAGAGACAGCAACAGTAGATTTATTAATAACAAGCAAGCTATACCTGAATGTTTTAGGTTGGGAAGATTTTTTTACTCTTATTTGTATACTGGAAATACACTCAAAAACCTAGAATAGAGTGGTTAGAAATCAAGGAGGCTACAGAAACAGTAAAAAAAAAAAGAGAGAATCAGAAACTTAAACAGAAAAAGAATTAGAAGAATGCATTTCTATAAAAGGGCAAAAATAAAAACCTGTGAATATTAACAGGAAGGCAGGAAGAAAAAATGAATACTAAATATCATTTCAAACCCTTGAGAAGGTGATTTCAAAGGAAATAAGGGAGATAAATGGATGACAACATGCATATTAATGAGCCCAAAGCAATTCTCAATTACAGTTCATTATCATTAACCATTTGAAAAGTAAAAAGCAGATAAACAACTCGGTCTGCTCCAGCAGGAGTTGAAAATTGCCTGGCAAGAGATACTTCCCTCTCAGGAATTCTAAGTAAAGGCAAAGAGTGTTTCTCTGGGTGTAACACTAAGGATTCCATTCAGATAATAAAAGAAGACCTGGGGAAAGGGGAATTGAGTTGCATTATCCAGAAGACACCACACTAGTCATAATATTCTAAACCCTCTGTTAAATATATCCTTCCATGCTGGCTTGCAGTAATATGCTGGTCAGAGCATCAAGCTGCAGTGCAATTCCTCTGACCTTTCCACCTTCATTTAACCTTTCCACCTCTCACCCAGCCCAGCTCACTCTGAAGTAATGCCCTGTCAGCAGGTTCCAGGGGCTGCTGATTGTTTTCCCGGTGCTCACAACTGTAGGAACCTTCCCTGAGGATTGCTGACTAAATACAATTCCCATGTAACTGCATACATGCTGGGGATCTATTCACAGCACACGCATTATAGGTTCAATGTCAAAAATTTCTTGCCTTCTAAGTATAAAATGAATCATGCGCCTTGCTTGGATTAAGTTTTGGAAGGGACATGGATATCAGAAGGGGGCAGGATTTAGAAACTAAAGAGCAAAGAGACTGGTAGAGAAACTTTGGGAGCCAAGGACTCTCATGTTGCTTGCTCCACAGTGTGCTCTGTTTGTCACACTGAAGTTTTACAAACTCCTTCTCTTAGAGCCTGTGACTGGCAGCTCTGGTAAGCCTAAACCATCACAATCTCCTTGGAATGAGTTTGATAATTTGCAGGAAGGAGTTTGCTGGAGCTGGAAATGAAAGAAGGGAGCTCAACAGCTCCTCAGCTTCACCATCTACCAATACAAACAGGTTTTGATGGCAGTCTGGCATTTCATTCACAGAGCAGATGAGGCACCTAAAGGAAGATTTGGGAGCCCCCTCCTGCAAATTAAGCAAGGGTTTGGCACCAATGAAGAGATCCCAGAGTGCTACCTTGGAGTCAGCCGACAGGAGGGGTGTAACTGTGCCTCCCCAAGGATCTTCTTGCCCTCCCCTGAGGCCCTGGCAAGGCTTTGTGCCTTGAGGATGCTCTGGCTGTCCCTGTGTGGCACAGAGGATCCAGCTCCACCTCCCCCAGCTGCAGCACCCACGAGGGGATGGGCCCTTCTGCCATGGCACAAGCAGCAGATCCCAGCCAAAACTTCATTACCAGTGTAATCTATTTTAAACCTATTTCATCCATATTCTAAACCTATTTCATCTGTATTCAAAATTCATTCTTTCTATGCCAAAGCTTCATAAATAAACAATTTATAGGCTTTTTTTTTTCCACCAGAATTTTGACCACACAGAGATAGGAGTCTCATGAGTGATAATTTCTGTTTCCATTAGAATAGACATATTTATGCCCTAACTGTCCCTATAAAAGTCTGTGACAAGAAAACAGAGGGTAAGAGCTGGGCAAAGAAAGAGAAGTCTTGCAGTAATTTGGTGTGAAAACCAGAGATGATCAATGCAGTACTTATTTTCATTCTTTTACTTACTAAATCTTATTTACAAACCTATAACTTTTGCTAAATTCTATGCATTCTTGATATTTTTCCTCTTTTGATGTTACAAAGTCTTCTGCTTTCATAACTCCATTCTAGACAAAAATAAGAGGCCATTTTGCTAGCCTCTAAATTTTGTAAGGTTTTCATAATTGGATCTTGAAAGAAATTCATATCCTGCCACTGGGTCTTCAGTACAATAATTACAATGATTCCCTTGATGTGAAAAACATTCATTTTAACTTTGTAAAGTAAGTTGCTTTAAACTTTTATTGCCGTCATGCATCTAGTATAGAGAGAATAAAGCATTTGTTGAACACTAGACCATTACAATTTCTAGAAACATTTTATTTCTTAATCAAAAGCTGAGAGTTTGTGCAAACCATCAGAAATAGAAACTGTTTGGTTTTGTTTAATGGTGCTGTATGATGAAGTTACCAGACAAAGAATTTGTTCCAGAGATCCATTTCTTTAAACATTACAACATGGTTCTTGTTCGTTGTGGTGAAATCAGGCAACAGTTTGGGTCTGTACAATACACACTTCATAATGCTTTTTTTACCAAAGCTGGTATTGTCCAGTCCTAGTCAGAATTTCAGAACAAGTGCTAAGACTTGGAACAAAGGAAGAAATCTGTAATTTTAAAACCTTTTCACTAATGAAATTAGCAGCTTTGATGCCCAGTTCTATACAAATACTTCCAACACCTCTGAATGAGAATGATCTAAATTTCCAAGTTTTTAATAAAGTAAGCAGAAAACTACATGTATGAAATTGTTCAATAGTTGCACTTGATCACTAAAATTTAGGAATTGTAACCTGATATTTTGAAAGCATTTGAGTGTTTCTTGAAAGAATCTTTTTAAACTAATTACACAGCAGCTTCTGTGTAGTACATAAATCTGATTTTTTTACTTTTTGATTTGATGTTGGAATACTGTGGGATGCTTTCCCATAAGAATAATTATTTCCCAATGAATTGAAATGTATGTGGTCAACACAGGTTTGGAAAAACAGAGCAGAAATAATGAATCTGGATAAAGAACTTGAACTGTAATACTTGTCCATTTGCACATACATCTTTCAAACACTTAAACCAGAGTTAACCTGTTACAAGCTCTTTGATTAGAAGGGCTCTAATGACATTTCTTTTAGCAATTAACAGTACCTCTTCTGAATTCAAATGTGTTTAAGCAGGCAGGGCTAGGGTAGAAATCAGGGAACAGAGAAACATAATTACAAGACCTATTGAAATAATATACTCATGTTTTAAAGTACCTCCCTATGCACCAAGTCCACTGTGTTCAGGTAGTAATTGATAAGAATGGTCTAAAATTACTTTCTGAAGCAGAAATTTCTATACAGAATTAAGAATTATCACCATCTTTTATTTGTTCTTTAGGCGACTTTCCACTTCACTTACAGGAGATATACAAAGATTCACACAACTCACTGGCATCTCACAAAATTATGAAGTTTCATTTACTCTTCATTGCAGCAGCATGGTTTTCATGACTTCTGGCAAAAGAGTGATATGGAGAAATCACACAGCTCTTTACCAAAGCCTCTACAGAACACTCAAAAATAGCTACTATTCTCCTGTTCCTAAAGTCGCTATCATATGTGGCATAAGGAAAATAAAAAAAGGGAAAAAAAGCCATCCATAATTTATTGCATATTCAATTCTTTTCCCTGCAGCTTTGATTAACAAAGTTCACTATTGAAGGCATTTTCTGCTTTATTGCTCAATATTACAACCACGCTGTATTTTTTCATTTCAGAAGACATTTCAACGTAACATTTACTATTGAAAATGTCTTGACGACTATCAAACCAACAAAAGTTTCACCATTTATTTCAATAGGCATAAGCCTTCAAATTCATATTAAGAGATATATTTTGCTGATGTGCCAGTAAGCAATATGATTAGGGGGGGTATGTATTCCCCACTGATAATTTCAATGCATAGCTATTGCAATAAAACATTGGATTTAACTAAAAGCTTTGATGTCATCAGCATCCATGAAAATGAAGCATAACAAATGTGTGAATGGGAGACCTCTCCAATCTGGAAGTTAATTTGCATGACATTATGACCTTGTTTGCATAGCAGAATATTAAAATATTCCTTTTAGCAAACACTGGCATTTTGAATACCCAGGAAATGCCATGCTGAGATCTTAATAGGTTATTTGTTATATTTCAGCTTCCCCAAATTTTTTCCAGATGGGTGTAATAAAAGAAAAGAAATCCTTATTATGAGAGAAAGGGTAGGATTTCTCCCTTTAAACACCCAGAATAATGTTAACATATATTAAGAGACCAGTATTAATCTATTGTCAGTCCTCCTTGTTAATATTGCACTGTATTACACACGCTATCATTTTCTGCAAGAATGTCTATTGTTCAGGATAAAATTATTTCCTTTAGAAAAAGCTGAATTTTTTTATTATTATATTCATTAAAGAATGAACAGAAGGAAATAAGGCAGGAATACATTTCATCCATCAGCACAAAAATCTTCAGCACTCAAGTAAGCAGTAATGCCTTATTACCCTCAAAGGCAACTGAAAGGAAAAAAAAAATAACCTTGGCTCACAGCCCTGGCCCTTAGTTACCACTCTGGCCTGCTCTCCCTCACTGCTGACTTGAGACCACCAGACCCAGGACTGCTCCAGTGAGAGCAGTGAAAGAGAAGCCTGTGGCCAAGAAAAAGCTGAGCTGCTCCCAGCTCCTAAGGATGGCAGCAGCTGCCAACATTCCCAAATGGATCCCTTCAGCCTGGGTCCCATCCCGTGTCTGATGGGGACAGACTTGACTTCTATAGGAAAGCCAAGAAAGAGACAGCAGATGTACAATCACATTTAATGCTGGAGGTAAATGGTATTTTCATGTAATAAAGTCTTTGTTATTAATGGAATCTAAGCTTCAGAAATATTTTCAGAAAATATCATACATCTCATCAATCCTTCAGTTCTACTCATAATGTTATTACACATGCATATAGAACTTGTACTTGGGAACCATTAGAAGATTCAGGATGCAAGATATTTTTCCTAAATACCCAGCTTCCAGACTAGCTCTTTGGAAAGCATTCATTCAAAACATACTGAGAAGGAAAAAAAAAAAAAAAAAGTTTTATGTTTAGGTTAAGCATTCCAAACTACCTCAAAAAGGGACATAGACATCTCAAAGGCAAGCAAAAAATTATCTAATGGCAGTCAACAGCTAGACTCTTATTTTCATACAGACCTATCTGCTCCTTCAAAAAGAACCCAAGAACAGCTCTTGTTTTCAGGAAAATGGTGCTTAAAAAACAGTCTGTTCTTTTCAAGGGTTTAGAGATGTAGAATATTCCAACTGATGGCTAAAAAGTTCTTGTTTTTCTATTTTTTTTTTTTTTGCTTCTATTCACTCCAATATGTCAGCATGCTGCTGTTAATGAAAGTGTTACAAACCACTGTATGATTCTGTGATTATCAGAACTGCAAGATCAGGGACAACTGGAATCAAAAACCAGGTGGGTCATTCCCAGTCCTTGGATTGGAGGGGAATGCAGAGTCCCTGGCAGGCCTACACAGCCCAGGCCCAAGGGCAGGCTTAGCCCAACCCCTTTTAAGAAGGATTCACACATGGCTCAGACATGCAGGACACCAAGGGAGTATAGAAATCTCTGACATCAGACTTCTATGTCCAACTTATATCCCATGAGATTTTCCAGATATACAGTCATTTAATCTGCAAAACAAATGTTAGCTGTCTTCAGGGAAGGGGACGAGCATTTCACTCAGAAATGCAGAGGACAGCAATTGGAAGGGAAATCTAAAGCTCTTCTCAGAAAGCAGAGGTTCTGACAATGGGAGGACAGGGGGCCTAGCCATTGTCAGTCTGCTGACAGATCTGCAGGGCCATGCACCATTCTCTCTGTTTCCCTTGTACTTATTTTCCTTTTTCTTTTTCTGCTGTGCTGTTCTTTCCTTGTGCTTGTTGCCTTTGCTGCTTTCTAGACTGTTTGGACATCGTCCAACTGCAAGTGTCAAACCTATTTGACTGTGAGATCTCCCCTTCCCTTTGGAAGGACAGAACCTAGGGTAGTATGGGCTAGTCCTCTGACCTTGATGTTAGAGACCATCTTGTGCTAATTGTCTGGGAAAAGTGGAAAAAAAAAGTATTCTTAAGTGACTTCATTTTCCTAAGACTGACAATGCCACAGAATCATCATGTCCATGTAGCACATGGAGCTGTCGTTCAAAGGCAAAACCCCCTTTTATTCTTTATGGGCCTAGAGATAGGTTCTG
The DNA here is from genome assembly GCF_024509145.1 of Vidua macroura. Lineage (NCBI taxonomy): Eukaryota > Metazoa > Chordata > Aves > Passeriformes > Viduidae > Vidua > Vidua macroura. Next base: position 7,448,038 of record NC_071585.1, on the reverse strand, counting down.
AAATTTTGGAAGAAAATTATCGTCTGTATCATGTGCCAGCAGGTCTGATTTTATGTAACAAATGGGATAAATCCAAAGCCCAGCTCTTCCCAGCACACAAGAACTGCCTTTGAGGACTGCTGGGTGCACAGCAGGAGCAAGCCAGTGCTGGAGAGCCCTGGCTGGGTCTGAGCAGAACAGGAGGTGTGATTCACAGCAGATCTCAAAGCCCTGGTCTGTCCCCATCATCTCAGGAGAACTTGAGACTCCATCTCCATTGTGCCTGCTGTGTGCAGCACAAGGGACGGGGGGTGGCTGGGAGGGACCCAGGTGTCATTTCCAGCCGTGCTCTGGGGACACCAGCTAAACAGTGTTCATCTTCCTGAAGGTTTCCTCTGGTGGAATGCAATTGGGAAAATGCACCTCTAAACCATCAGAAATGAATGAAATGAATGAAAGGTCAAAGAAAAGTAAGTGGACTATTTCCCTTAGGAAAAGGGGGAAAAAACCCACCCCATAAACGGACATGGCATGCCATGGCTGCTGTGTGCTGCACTTCCAGCACAGGCCACTGGATCCAGCCAAGGAAATGTCATTAAACTGCTGCTGTATTTATAGTGGTACTGAAAAGGGGGCTTGTAACACATGCTGCTTCTGACTTTTGCAGCAATATCTGAAAGAAAATAGTGAGGCCTTTTTTGTGATTTTTAATGGAAGAAGACAGTTCAACTTGAAAAGGAAGGACCAGAGCAGATTTAGCCCAAAGACAATTTGAATAGGGACTACAGAATTTAAAGGTAAACTACAGAAAGGTCACTTAGTAAATTTTCAAGATCTGGATACTTCATAAAGCCTCTGAGGTCTTGTAGACTACTGACCCAGCTACTTTCAGAGAAAAAACACATTCTGATTGAATGCATTTTGAAAAGATACCTTGAGCAGAGTGCAATGTTATACTCTTTTATCAGTGACCTGAAAATGGAGTCTTGGCTGCTGCTTCCTGCAGTGCTACTGAAAGCATTATGCCCACTTCACATGAAAATGGGACAAACTAGATGGGCCATAAGGGCAGATAAGTCCTGAAGCAGTTTGTGTTTGGTTAGCAGGTATGGCCAGCATGCTTGGCTTAGTAATCTTCTAAACAGAGCCCAGGAACTTTATAAATAAAACAGCTTTTTTTTCTTCTTTTTTTTTTTTTTTTTTTCATTAGGAGAAAATAATGAAATACTGAAACCATAAATTCTGCAGAACTACACAAATAATTTGAAAAGTTCCGGCTACATGAATCTGTTACTGGCAAAATTAGTTACACATACAGACATATATGTAGTTTTAACTTCATGCAGAAATATAATTTCATGCATTTAGAAGGAGAGATTGCTATTTTCTCTCAGGAAAAAAAAAGAACCTACAGTCATTTCTTTCTATTTTGATGGTTTTCTGCAGCATAGTTGAGTCTGGTAGCAATGAAAGAATGTGTCTTTCCTTTAGCAGCAGATGAAGGAGTCTGCTTGACAGGATTTTGTTTTAGAGAACAAAATATGAACATCCTTATTTTTACCATGCATATATTTAGTTCCTTCTGCTGGGCAATCCAGTCATCCCCTTACTCAGTCCTCTCTACAGGTATTCCTAGATCTTGTCTGGGATACATTTGTTACAGGAAGAAGCCAAAGACTTAAGGGTTTTGGCTGAAATAATGATCATTTCAGATTTATTTGGTCTGTACTCATTCAGTAGTTTTGTTGACAGGTCACATCACTGTAGACTTTTCTTTGAGTCAACCTGTATGATTTTATCAACGCATGGCACACCGTGTCCATTTACGGGGTGGGTTTTTTCCCCTTTTCCTAAGGGAAATAGTCCACTTACTTTTCTTTGACATTCCTTCATTTCTGATGGTACAGAGGCACATTTTCCCAATAACATTCCACCAGAGGAAACCTTTAGGGAGATGAACACTACTGCAACAAGGACTTGTGAACAAAACTCAGCTAGAAGTGGTGTGTGGGGACCAAACTGAGTTTCTGTACTGTCTCCCGCTGTAACTTAGGGAAGCCCTACAAATTTGAGATAGTTTAGGTTTTGATTCAGAGGCCTTTGTGAAACACCCATTTCACCTCACTTCGAAGGGTGCTTGGGCTGGGGGAAGCAGAAGCTTCCTCTGAGCATCAGTCGCTTGGCTTGAACAGGTGCATCGGATTTCAGACATGAATTCTGCCCATGGTTAGATAACACATCTGAAACCCAGAGGTTCTGCTGCCTTGAGATGGCCATTCCCCCTCCCCCCAAGCTTATATATAGCAAGAATATTTGTGTGTTCTGAATCATTATTTTTCTTTGAAACATCTAAAAATACTATTGCTGGAGGAAGCCAGCCATTTGAACTATGTATATTTAGTCTTCTCCAGCTGCTGGAAATGCTGATAGGATTTGAATTTATCAGAAATTTGGTTTAGGCTGCAGGTTTTTTTCTTAGCAACAGTTGCTATGCAAATTATTCAGAGAGTTTCTGCTGCAATTGATGCTGGATAGAGATTTGGAATATCAGATTCTTAAAAATCTTTGCTGCAAGACACCAAGTTCTTAACCTTTCAATTTGCTGAAATTTGACAGCTATATCAACACAATCACTTGCCCTTCCTCACTGCTCTTCAGCCATGAAATCTTAATATTTTCTTGATAATACATAGAAAATTTAGTTTCTAATCTTCACAGTATTACACAAGAGAGCAGTCAAACAGACATTAAATTTTCTCTACCCCTTGGTTACCACAGAGGGCTCGGTTCTTTGTAAAGGAGAAAACACTATTCCTGCCTAGTGACAGTGCCAGACTCCTGAGGGAAAAATGGGAAAAACCAGAACTCCCATCTAGCATAATGTCTATTAACATCTTTGTGAAGTTTCGTTCAATTTTGCATTCACTGTACAGACACATAATTCAAGTCATGACTAGGCTGAATCAACTGTTAAAACAATGCAATGGAAGTAGGAATAAAATAATTCCACATTTCCAACACTCAATGCAAGTCTGTAATAAAGAAATACTGATCATCTTTCTCAGGTCATCTCTTGAAGGTGTTGAATTTCCATTATCTGCTACTATGCATTTATGCAAAAGCATTGTATACAAGTCCTCTTGTTCTGCCAAGAGTGCCAGTGGGGGAACTGACCTCATGCTACCACTGCCATTTAGATGTAGATATTAGATATGGGCTGAGTTCTAATCATATTTCAGTCCAGTTTCAAAGCAAGGATTCAGTGTTTCAGTTTCTGGGTGAGTTAGAACTATAGTTCAATCCTCAGTCAAAACTTGTCTTTCAAAAACCCCATGAAGTTAATACAAAAGCATTAATTACTCAGAGATTTTGTGTTCAGTCTAGAACGAGAAATTTAACCACTAACATGTTGAGCTCATACACATGTTTCTAGAGCTACATATCTCAACAACCTTGCCTTAACCTAGGAAAAGGATGACTTAAAGACAGACTTTTCTCAGCTCCCTGAGAAATTTTATATGGCAAATATTATCCCTTTGCTCATTCTATCTTCTTTAATAGAGGGGCAGGGCAGATCACCACCAGTGACCTATTGACACTTCCTGAACCACGAACACATGAGAAGATGTGAGAACTGCAGGTCTGTGGTTATAGTTTGCAAATTGCTACAACACTGATCAGCTTAGAGGAAACCTCTAGCATTCAGCTGGCAAGTCCAAGCTGCATCCAGAGGAATGACTAAAACAACTAAGGCAAGGAGATCCTAGGAAAAAAGCTAACCCTGTCAAAGCTAACTAGGAAGTGAAGAGTAACAAATTTACAGAGATCTTCAAAAACTGAACAGAAATTGAGCTGCTTGGAAAATTTCCCCAAGTTCTAGTTCTGTAGCTCTGTTGGGTGCATTGATATTGTATATCTGGGAAGATGAGCTCAATCTTTATATGCCCTTCTGTAATCTGTGATTACTTCTGCAAATGTCACACTGATTAACCAGATTCTTATTGTCAGAGACTTGTGCATTTCTGTTTTGTGTAAACAATCAATGAACAAGGAGTCCTCTTCCAAGGGCATGACAGGCAAAAACATTATGTAATAGCTTACATTAAGGAAGAAGAAAGCATCACACTTGGGATCTTCTAAACTTTCCAGCTAAAAATGATGTAACAGCAAAAAAAAAAAGCACCAAACATTTGTTACTGTGAAGAGAAAGACATAGATTTCAATTATTGTGTTAAGTAGCATGCAACAGAAGCAAATTCACAGTTTAGTTACTCCTGTCCTCACTGCCATAAGCGATTGTAGCTCAGCAGATGTGGCACTCACTTAACCTTCTGTGTCAGCTGGGGAAGGTGGGCCTTTGGGTAGACATGACAATGAGCAGCACAGAAGCCTTTTGTATAGGTAGCTGGGGGAGAGGAAAAGGGGTAACATCTATTGTAGTAACTTCTTTGTAAGCCATGAGCAATGAATTTACTCACTGAACTGAACTAAGAGACAAAATGTTAAGAAAAGCTTGCCTTGGGCAACAACCTTTTTACAAAAGAAGTTCTCTTGCCATCATCTCTGAGCATTACAGAATCTTCCTCTGACTATTCACCAGAACGTTTGCTCCTGTGGCAGGAGGGCTGCAGAGCCACACTTGGGGTGAACACCCTTTCTTGGGCAGGGTTCATTGCACCTTGTGTCAGACATGCTGTAAGCAGCTCCATTTCATCAGGAGCTCGGACTCCTTTAGGCACACAGGGGAAAACCAGGTTTGTTCTGGGTACAACTTCTCCCACAGTGGGGCAATTGTCTGAACCAGCAGACAAAAATTATACTCTAGAAATGAGTCTGTGAGGAAGTCTAGTTGAGCAGTTCAGATGCAGGCACCTATTTGGTAGGGAGTTAAAATTAGGTGAGGAAAAATTCCCTATCATTCCATCTTCAGTCTCAGTCCAGTGCATACCTGAAGCCATAACATATGGAAGAAGTTATCAGACAGATAAAAATGAGTATTTTAATAACTGTTTTTGAACAGAGTATCATCAGACAGATTCCTTTGTTCTGCTAATTCCTAATATCAAGGTAGAAGGCTTCCCTCTGTCTCAAGAATTGTCTGTTCTATTATAGCTTTGTCATTAACATATTTCTGATAATTTGTTTCTCCCAGGAATAAGCACAGTTCTTTGAAGCTTTTTGGTGTATTTTAGGTACATCATGCTTCACAATCAGTCACAAAATAGGGCCTTTCACTAATGGGTTCATTGGATGGGTCACCAAGAAAAAACAAAAAAAAAAAAAAAAAGGAATATCCATTTGCATTGTGTCCCTTTATACAATAGGGATTAATCATGTTCTCAGAGTGAAGAGTAAAGAAAATTAGTCCATGTTTCTTGTCTGGGTAAAACTATGCTCATTTAAGACAGGTAAAAAAACTATATGAGTTTGGCCATTGAATTTAAAGTACTGGCCTTATGTACAATATCTATTGCATGATATGGAAAACCAATTTTATCTTTGGGATTATTTCTAGAAGCACAATATAAAAATAATGAAAAAAAACTACAAGTATGTTTAAAGTTATTATATAGACCCTAGAAAAATTGAGGAAAGATTAGCCTAACTTCACATGAAGGTTTCAGCACAATAAGCTATATTTATTTAAGCATTTATTCACTTTTCATTTCTTATAGAAATTAAAGTGAACTATTATCTTATAACTTATTATAAGTGAACAAGTTAGATAAAATAGCATATAGATCATTATCACATGGCAAATTTACTGTTATTTTAATTACTTTGCCTCTAGACTGTAGGTTACTAAGATTCATTGAGAGATTTGAAAGTTAAAGTTGATTTTTCACTGTGAAAGACCCTTATTCCATCCTCCTGTCAACCCATTGCTTAGATACCTCCTATTTTGTCTTTTTACATAGCTTCAGCAACCCCAGCCTAAGAAAACTAATTGCTTTGCTGTTTTTGAAATTGCTGTGAGCATTCTACTGTAGAGAAGCTGCTTTTCTAAAGCAAACATATATGAGTTTCTGAGATAGAAAGGCTTCAATTGACATCAGAGGGCTTTAGAATTGCTTCTTACTGTTCACATACTTTTTAACAAGGCTGAATTCCCTTTGTAGAAATCATTAGTGCAAAATTCTTTAGTGGACTATGTTCACTTCAGTCATTTCAGTTGCTGTTTATTCTGAAATTATTTAACATTCCAAGCAAATGAAGGCCTGCTGCAGTAAAAATACAACTTCTTTCTGTGCCTCTCTGTGCCACTGCATGCAATAAATCCAGAGAAGACAGAACAGAATCAGAGCAAGAGTTATTCAAACCACAGCCACTTTTCTAATATGTTTATTACTGACCACTACCGCTTGTTGTGCTGATTTAACTGACAGAGTTGTGGTACTTTGCATCTCTCAATTCCTACCTGTTTCTGTAGAAGTCAGATCAATTTATCTGATCTTAATCTCATAGCTCAATAAAATGCCAAAATCCTAAGCTATGGGAGTAAATACATTCTCCAGTTAAAAGCTGTTCTTTTCTATGAATCTGTCTCTAGTGAGAATCCTTTCCTTATGATTTTCAACTCCTTAAGGTAGGTTTGGGACAGTATTGTCAGACCTTCTCCAGCTTCCACAGTCTACTGAGCCAACCTGACTGATATGGTCCTGACAGCTGCTATAAATTGAGTAACAACTAAATCCCTCCCCAAATCTCATAACAGAGATCCTTTCTGCCAATGACAGGGCCAGCCAGCTGACCCTGAAAAGCCCAATAATGCTACCACTCTGAATTTCACAAACTCAAGGCACAGGTAATGGAGAGGGTCAATCTCACATATTTTCCCTTTTTACACACAAATTTTGTGGCAGCCATCAGCTACTGAATTAAGTACAGACCTGAAGAAAACTTTCATTTCAGGATAAAATCATAATATATGTGAAAATCTAGAAAGAAAAATTAACAAAGCCATGTAAAACTTCTTTTATATTTGCTTTATTGGATTCCTACTGAAAAATTCTCAGAGACAAACACAAGCCCACAGAGTAATGCATTTAATGTTTTCAGTATTTGATAACCTAGTGCTTAAATAATGAGCCAGACTTGGGGTATAAACCAGGAAGTTTGACATGCAAAGCAAAGAGGGAGCTGAGCACATCCACTTCCATCAGCATTCCTGCAGCACAAGCTTTAGTTACCTGGAAACAACTCCTGTGGTCATGCACAGCCCATTGTGGTGCTTAATGCAGCTATGAAAAACATCAGTGCTGGAAAAAAGGCTGTTGCTTGCAGGGCAGGACAATATCAAATAGAAAACGAAGAGACCCTTAAACAACTTAAACAACTTGGGATGGAGTGAAAAAATACTTATTTTTATCTTCAGTTTCTTTAAACAAAAACAGAGGAAGTAAAAAAAGGAAATCTGACTCTTCCTGGAAATTTTCAGTCTTCAGTAAAGGTGTGTGTGAGAGACAGAAGAAAATTCCTCTGAACTATGTGTTCAACATTTTAAAATGCAACAGTTCCTGTTACTTCTCTGCTCTTTAAAGAGCCTCTGCTTTGTCACAAGAGGCTGTCCTACACTTGATAAATTCCACTTTAATCAGCAGGTGCCTTAATTTATGACTCAGAAGAATAAAAATATTGGTTCATCAGTCAAAAACGTATATAATCAAATAAAGAAAAACTCACAGAACCTCTGGGGCACAGTGTCTGAAGGTGATTAATAATTAACATTCCCATTTTCAAAGGGAAGTTTTATTCTTAGAGGTGACTAATTTTCCAATCCAAGATTCCACTTTCCTTGTTGCTTTAATATATTTTTGGAGTAAGGAAAAATGTTATTCACAAAAAATTGTAACTCTCAAATAAAATGAAAATGGAAATGCATTTTAGTACCAACACTTGCTTTCCTGAGGTTAATGTGGAAATTGTTTGTCGTTTCCCTCGCTTTATTTCAAAGGAGAGTAGGCTGATACTGTACAGGAAGAATATATTCAGAAATGAATGACATTAATTAATTATAAACACTGTAAAAAAAATATACTCTTACTTGTCAAAATGTCCTCCATCTTAAAACAATGCCTATCGCATAATATTTGCTACAATGCCATTCACAGCTTTCTCTATTCTCTCTCACTCCATATAGAGATGCTTGAGAACTGAGATGGATGATTAAAGACTGTCCTCCCATTCTAATAAGATAAGAAATAAAAAAATAGGTGAGGTAGAATATATTTGATATGTAGTAAAGAAATCAAGATCCTGCAACACTTTCTCCTGTCTGCAGAACAGTTTAGCAGAACTGTGATAAACTATCCCTACCTAAAAAGAATGCAGTTAACAGTTTCTAGTGGACCATGGTCAGTAGAAATTACTTTACTATCCAGAACTCTAACACTTAAAACTCTGTGACTTAATGAACATAACCTTCAGCAGTAAACCTTTTTCAGAAAGAACTTGTGTGCTTAGACTGCCAAGTGAATTTAAATACCTTCCTAACAGAGAAAGAGAAATTCCCTGTATGGTGTGAGCAGGCATCAGCTCCACCCGGATCCTCCAGCCCAGCTCTCAGACACTGCACACAAGCACCAGATCTGCCAGAGGGCTCTCAGGGCTCTACCAGCTTTCCTTGGAATCCCACCACCAAACCCAAGGCAGGATTGATTTCCCCATGTCCAACACAGCACATCCCTTACTGGATACTGCTTCATCATCCCTGCTAGAAATTACTTTTCCCTGGAGCTTAGGAAGAGGCTTCTGGAGAGAAAATCTCTCTTTCACAGTGTATCAGGCTGCCCCAAATGGCAGGTATTTTCAGAAGACTTGTTCCTGAAGGAGGATAACCTCCCTACAAGGTCTTTACTCTTCTGCTTTACCCATCTCCCCCAGCTGAGCTCTGCACCAGCATATTAGCATGCACAGCATCCCCTTCTGAAAAGCAGAAACATTTCCAGCAAGGGCACTCCGTGCGAGTTGGTCTGCTAAGTGGCTTTGCCTTCTCCTTAAAATATGCTTAAAATAAAGCGGATCTCAGCAAAATAGTTTCCTTGTTATTCCTCTCCCTGTGCAATGTATTCAGAGTCAGGACATTTTTAGACCCTCTCCATTAACTCCTGTGAGCTTGCAGCCAGCCCCTCTGCCTGTTTATGGAGGAGATGTTGCTCCAGGCTGAGGCACCTGCCCTGTGCCCTCACTCTGCTGTGGCACCAGCTCAGAGCAGGCACCCCTTGTGAGTGGGCTCTGGGCTGTGCCAGCAAAGCCAGGCCTGGGAAGCAGCTCTGGGCCACCATTTCAAAGTCAGGACAGAGGATATTGGTGTCTAATGGCTACACATGGTATTAGAGTAGGCTTCAGTATTCCTGTTGGATGTTACTCTCTACTTGGAAGAAATAGTAAGAGGAAATTTATTGGCTCTGTTTAGTCTTTATGTCCTAATTAGGAATCTTCAAGTGCCAAAATAATTTTCCAGATCCTTTCAGATTTCACCATACAAACTACAGTTTCTGGATGGGTTCAAAACCACTGCTGACTTTAACATACCAGAGGTTATTGTACTGTTTTCTTACACCAAGAACAGACTTCACAATTAGGTTCTGCAGCCAAGGCTTTCTTGTCAAAGATAAATACAACTGTGACCTGCAGCTATTGCTATTACTATTAATGTATAATAATTATTTTTATTTTTTCAGTAATCATGGCTACAGATCAGATGTTCATATCAGTTTGCTTTCAATTAATAAAAAATATCAACTGAGGCCAACATTTATGCACTTACATTGCTACAATTTCATACATCTCTGGAGATTCAAAACCCACCTGGATGAGTTCCTGTGTCACCTACTCTGGGTGACCCTCCCTTGCACTGGACAATCCCCAGAGGTCCCTTCCAACCCCAACAACCCCAACCTGCACATGCATCCTGCAGGTCCACATCTACTTCAAAGGGCAGATACTGACCAAGACTATTCTAAATACAATTTTTTATGCACAATGGTACAACAGAATCTCTGATTTCATGTAATGACACAACTGGATTTGAGCTACTAAAATTTCATCCCAGCAGAAATAGCCATTCCTTACTTTGTCATAGAGTATGGATTATATTCTGTTAGATCTTAACTACAATTTGAAATATTTAAAATCCTTTACACAATCCCTATGAATTTTATATTTGCCATTTATCTTTGACACTGCATAGAGGAGTTAAGAAATTAAAAATATCTATTACATAAATAGAAACAATGCAAGACAATCAAAGACAAAAGATCCAGAGGGACTATTTACATGCTTTAAGTCGTATGCTTTGGGCCGAAGGCCAAAGGAGTGTGGCTGTGCTGATGATGAGTTTGGAAAGATTTCACTTTCTGACCCACTCCTGGCCCCAGCTCAGTCTGGAGGTGAGTGAGTGGCTCTCACAAGACCAGAGGAGGGGCATCTCCAGGCTGACTGCACAGCACTGAATCCAACCCAGCCACCAAGAAACTCAGGAGCAGAGTAAGGCTTTGCTCCTCTCCAGGGCCTGTTTTGCTGTCCCAGCCAGCACAGCTGGAGTTCCAGCAGATGGAAACACCAAGGCACTGTAGGTGTTTGCTACTTCACCACTCACAGGTGCTCAGACTTGATTATGCTGAGCACAGAATAGGAATGAGACTGGCAGGGAAAAGAATACAAGCTTAATGAAGAATACCTGTTAAAATACTGACTGGTATCTTTTTTAAATTGTTATAAATATAGACAATACAATCTCTGGCAAAGCTCTCCGACCTTCAAATCTATACTTAGCTCAGCAAGTGAACAGGAGTAGAAGCTAAAATGGAAGTGATGGTATGTATTTTAAGAGAACTAATAAATCATTCATCAGTCTCTAATTATCCTACTCTATAATCAGAGAATCAAGCAATAAGTATTTTGAACCCAAATTGAATACTTCTACCTGGCCATTGACTAAAATTGGGAAGCACTTACAGACTTCTGTTTTGGTTTAATTATAGACAGCCCAATTTCAATCTGTTTATTATGTCATTTGCATCTCATCCTGAAAAACCCATATGCATTTCAGCATCTTTAATTGTGTGATTAGACCAATGGCATTAATATCTGCAAGACTTTTATTTTGAATAACATTACTCTGGTACGAGAATTAATCTGAAAATACTTAGTCACACTTTACTGTATTTTAATAATGCTCTTCAGCACTCAAATGTAAGGGTTCTTCTTTTGCTGACCTGCTTAGACATATTCACAGGGAAACTGGGTTTTCTGGGCATATGGTAAAATTAATATTAAAAAAAAAATCCATCCCCCACAAACAAACAAAAAGCCCAATGCCTAAAGATAAGGTCCAGATCTCCTAAGTGTTCTGGCAGTAGATGCCTCCAGCAATGCTGGGGCTTACCAGCCCTATCTCAGAAATGCTGTTGATAAAACTCTAAGTCTTGAAAACTTTCCAACCAATTAGGTCACCAACACAACTGAAACCAAGAGGAAAAATGTTCACTGATATCAAAGGCAGAAAGATTTGGCTGATTTATTTTTAACCTGCTTAAAATATGAAGTCCTCCAAGACTCTGTGTGAGGGCACTGTAATTTAATTAAATCCATTTTGAGGAGAAGATATTGGTAACAAAGTTGCTGGGAAAAGATTTTCATATTCAAAGGGACATCTTTAAAAAAGACTTTCATTTTTAAGTGATTTTAGACCTTCCAGTGAAGAATACTTGTATACACTGGCTAAATATACTGTAGAAATTGTAGCAGATCTGTATGTGATTGTGCAAACTGAATACCAAAAGTAGTCTATGGGCATGCTTTAAACAGACTATCGAGATTGCTACTTTATTTAGGCTCTGTTAGAGCCTTTTATATCTGTCAGACATAACAACTGAAATAAAATGTGAATGCATATTTTTGACTGAGCAAATCTTTAAATCTTTAAATGTCTCAGAGATTCTCCGTTATTGTTAAAGTTCCATTAACATAATAAAAAAATCTTGCACATATCATTATAGATTATAAGCCCTATTTAAAATTTAATTATGAATTTTTACATAAACATCTCCATTCAGAACATAAGCATAACAAGATTAAGTGGAAAAATACCCTTTAAGAGAGTGAAACCCACATATTTACTAATATATTCTGTTTGTAGATGTTGTGGTTTGACCCTGGCCCAACTCCAGGCACCCACCAAAGCTGCTTGCTCACCCTTCCCTGCCACAGCTGGGCAGAGGAGAGGAAAAAAGTTAACAAAATGTTCATGAGTTGAGATGATGACTGAGACAAACACTTCAAGGGCAAAAGAGGCCCAGCTTAGAAGAGCAAACTGAATTTATTACTAAGAGAGGTCCTTAAATTTTAACAAGGGAAGAAAGCTGACATTATTCCCTGCTTATTGAAATCTCCTCTATATTATCTTCATAATATAAGTTTTCATTGAGAAGATAAAAAATAACACCATGAACTAGCTTGACAATCCATACCAGTTTTATGTCTTGACACACAAATAACTGGTATTGACTGTTAATACTCTCATGTTGTATGTGAAGAGTCTTTCTCCTTGAACTTGGGAGAAATAGAGCAGTCACACGAAAAAATATGGCAAAAAAAAAAAAAAAAAAAAGGTTTGGCTAGTGTAAAGATGTGATTGTGCAAGGGAAAGAAATAGAAACAAAGTTTCACATTTTCTATCAGTTCCTGTGCTTTGTTCTGCCTACTGATTTTATTGACTGGACATGAATGTCAGCAGGTGTCCTGGTACTGATAGGAAGAATAAAAAGAAGAATTCTTTTAATTTTTTTTTCTTGCTTTAAAAAGAATGAATGTAGATTACAAAGAATTTGTTCCATAAACTCATGTATTTCCTTTTTGATTTATTTTATTAGGTGTTTGGTCAAAAGTTGTGTTTGTAAAGTGTAAATGCAGAATAATAATTTTGCTGGGAAAAGTAAGGATTGACTTAATGCTCGAGCTTTTCTTGTTTATGAGGTATGACTTGAAATCCTGGAGACACTGAAATTCAGGATATTTTGAGTGCAAGTGTTTTTATACTTCTCTTGATAGTCTTAAAAAAAAAAAAAAATCAGAAAACCTGCAAAACTGCTCCTAAAAGACACGGACATTTTCCTGGGAAGTTTAGTTATCTGTCTACTCATGCCTGGTGCTAATCTTCTGAAGAGTTTTGAAAGGGGCTTTGAAGTGGCAGGAAGACAAGTGCCAATATCCCCAGCAAGTCAATATATTAATTCCTCTGAATACCAACTCAAGGCTTTGGAAGCGTACATAAAAGGCTGAGGCAGAAATGGCACTTATAACTGCATTCATTAAGAGCAAGTCCATACCCATTTTCTGCCTAATGAGCATCCAAGATAAATCAAACTTACTGAGCTCCCCAAGCTTTGATTTAGAGAGATCCTTAATAACCTAGGGCATAAGATATAAGTGCAACTATAGTTACACCATCAAAACCAGGCCAAGAATAAGGTCTTGATCCTTTGTAATGGCTAAACATCACTTATCATATACTGACACTGAATTTCAGAAACCTTGATTTACTTCCTGATTTGTGAGTAGTTTCTATTCTAAGCAAACAACTGCAAATTCTGAGTTGATGAAAAATGTTGCAATATAAATAAATGTTTAGAATATTAAATTACTTCCATAATTCATCCATGGCATACAGTCACTACATCTCTAGCCCTGTATAAGAACTTACTTAACTAAATGTATTAATAGCTGAAGAATGGTGCTGGGAGATTAAGACTAGGAATTGAGCATATAATGCATGTATTAAAATTACATAATGTTAATGCTCTTTTAAAGAGCAATTTTTGTAGAGGAATTTAACAAACATTCTGGCTTAAAAAATGATGGATGCAAAGTTCAAGACCAGACCCATTAATAGTGCTGCAATATTTTTTCCCAATACAAATCTGACAGTGTTTCATAGCTTTGACTTTCAATTCTCCATATTTTGTTACAGCAAGATCCATAAGGTGTTTTCCTGGCTAGATTTATTCTCAGCTTAATTCAGAAGCACATGTGTAATCCCATATTTTCAAGGGAGCAGTAGCTGCATCAGGAGTGTGTTTCACATCTTGCTTCTCCTACTGTGGTGCTACACCTCTGCTGATTCTTTTCTGTGCAAGCCTTGTCTTTATTTTTCTTGCTATACTTTTTACCACCAAATTACCTTCACTTAGCAAGTTTATGTCCCATGATTGCACACTTGAAACATAGATGTCAATGCATGGACACTCTCAGGTGTCACAGGTCGTTTTTGCAATTATTGTGACCAGCTCAGGGGTATAAAGTCCTGCTCCCTTGCTGAAACACAAACGCTTCTGCACAGGCCATGCTGGGACCAAGGCTGCCTGGTGGTGAGGCAAGAAAACTAAAACTAAATAAAACTTTCTATCAGTGCTGGTAGGGCATAAACCACCCCTTTTGAATGGGACTATTCTACACTACAATAGTCTGACAGAATTATCAAGGAGTAGAGAATACATGTAGATACTATATTTGAAGGTCAGAGAGAGAAAGGACGACAATTCACCCTTCAGGATCTTTTAAAGATTATAGTTTTCATTGTTCTAATATTTCTTCCTCCACAGCAGTAAACCTGTGTTAAGACTAGTTGAAGGGAGCTTGCCTGTTGTGCAGTTCTATGAATTGCCTGTCCCCATCACTTCACTGGAAAAACTCTCTTATGTGGTTATAATAATAGAAGAATCCGGCATATTTTCCAGCAAATTTAAAGAGCTTCAACATAAATTTTGTTCTGTGGTGGTTTGTTTCCTTTTTTTATCTTGCTAAATTTTAATACAAATTGAGTAGAATTACCTGAAATGCCTGTTCAGTTCTGAATCCTTGCTATTGCTTTATAGTTCCACTCCTACTGTAAAGCACAGCTTCCAAACTACAGCAGAAAAGAGGCTTCCAAATTATTCCTGCTGCATGAGTGACATAATAACATCTGATATTGATAATTAATTCCTACCATGATGTCATCATTGCCATCAAACAAGAACACCTTATAGTCAAAAAAGTATTTCCTTCTTACTCATTATGGGGACAGCTCTGTCTGCATCTTTGCATTTTTACATTGAACTCGTTAATAGATAATTTTGTGAGGATTGGACATCTCACAAACATATTTCACATTTCTCTACAGTACCTTCAGACACCTCTCACTTGAATTTCAACTGCAGTGGTTGCTATATAGTAGGTGAACAGACACAATCTGATAAGGATTTCCTTGTTACATTGGCTGACTCTTGCCCTCTGAGAGCTTTAGCTTTCCAATTTCTTCCTCCTGTAAAAAACTAATGAGGTCCCTTCTGTGCTGCTCATATTGTCAGCCATTCTTCATTGCAGTGGTCTTTAAAAAGCTTTTCTGTCAAAGAAGTTGCTCTGAAGGTATTAACTAGGCATACTGAAATAAATGCATCCATTCACCTTAATTATAAAAACTGTCTCTCTTTATAACTCGGTAAAAATATATTTGGCTAAATAATACTTTAAATTATAATCCAATTTTAGCTCATATTTTCCCAAGCAGATTTTTTTCCTTTCATTGTTGAGAGCAGTATTGTTCACTATATAACAGCAATTATATTTAGTTTACATACTTTTTCTAATTTTGTATATTTTGAATAACCCAAAACTTACAAAATAAATGCAAGAGTTTTAGAGTTGTGAAACCATATAAAAAGGCACAGGAAAATACAGTAGGCAGTCTTGGTGAATCCAGTGTCACTGCTAACAGGCTTAAGAATGGGCATTTGCATAGCATTTGCTGACCATTTCTAATGAGATATTTATTTTGAGGTGCTGAAGCTGTTGGGAGGGGATTGTTAAAAAAAAAAAAAAAAAATTTCTTTATATTTCCATTGAGATCAATGAAAGATAAGGAAATCCAAACTTCTCCACCGTTACTAGATCATGGTGGAACAGCTCACAGGGGGGTGGCATTCTAAACCAAATAATTTTTAATTATGTGCAGAAATGTTGATAGAGAAAAAGCTAGGTAATTCCCTAGCTTTCAAAGATTGCTTTGTATTTTGTTCCTGATAATACTCTATACTGTTGAAGCTGTATTTAAAGTTCTTTATTCTGCTGTTGAATATATACCCAGATCCTCATTACTACTGACACAATGATAATGACTGGAGATATTGATCCTGGCTCCTTCCCGTCACCCCACATGAGGCTCTCCATAGCCCTGCTGGGACAGAGGGAGCTGGCAGGTCTCTCTCAAGGGAAATGGGAGGGAAGTGCAGGATGGGCTACATGACTGCAAATTCCTTGACTTGCTGGAAAGGATGAGTCTACCATTCTGAGTATTTCACTTTGCTGGTTTAAATAATTTTCCAGGCAGTCTGAGTTTGTAAAAGGTACTTTTTGATATTTTAAAAAAATCAAAAGCCAAGAAATTAAAGGAGTCTTGCCCAAAGTGCTCAACTGTACTTGCTCAATTAATCTGCATGATTGACCTCATTTCTCCTAATAATAAATATAAAAATGCCAGCATACAGCAAGGGAGGAAAAATCGGACTGGTTCTAGGACACCACTGAAAATCCTTTACATGACAATAAGCAAATCTGATGATGCAGGAAACACTGGCTGTTCTACACAGCCAAGGCCTATTCTTGCAGAGATGAGAAGGAAAAAAAAACCCATCAAAACAGTAAAAGATAAAGGCAGAACTCCATAGGATGTTAGAAGCAGGGAGGCAACATTATAAATAATATAGAGAAATTCATGGCTGCCATAACCATAAACAGATACATGCATATCTGTCCCATGAAAGAATTCTGAGTGTTGGGGACATGGATATTGGCATGTCTAAGATTTATAACATCAGCCTCAAACACATGACAAAAGCTAAAATGAATTAATGTAAGATAAAATTTATTTTGAACATCTAAATATCACAGGCTGGCTTTTCCTTAATGTGTACCATAAACCAGTAAATGGAGGTATCCAAAGTAAACAGCAGATGCTGTGGATCATCACTCAACCTTTTTGAATTTTGAGAGGGTTACTTCTAGTCTGGCCCTGTAGGCTGAACATGCATTACTACTGGACCATATCAGATACACACCTGGAGACCATCATCTGATTATGTTCAATTTGCAATGATTTGAATTTTCATGTTCCAAGACTCCTCCCTAATGTGAGCCAAACTGCAGGGAATAGGAACAGCCATATTTGCTTTAAAAAGCCACAAGATAGAAACACAACACTAACATAAATCCTCATTTACATAAGGGATTGATTAAAAAGGCTATCTCTGAAGCATATTCTGATCTTAATTATTTTCCATTATTTAGATTGTAAGAGCTTCTAAAATATGTATATGCTTGCTCTGCTACCTAGAAAATAAAAACCTTTGAGCGCTAATGGAAAAATGTGACCTACAATCTGTTACCTGCTCCCTGTATGTTTCTACAGCAATATATTAATGAAAAAGGAGTTTTAGCTTTAGACAATAGAAATAATTATGCTTTTTGAGCACATGTTTCAAAACTAGGGGGAAATCCCTAAGTTGCCTGGGTGACTGATACTTTTTTTCTATGTTACTTAATTTCAAGGTCAATGAAAAGATGAAACAGCTAAAAGTTCACAGGAAAACCATGGGGGTAAAAGTGTGAAGAGTACATGTTATCTACTTTGAAGAAAAAATGGGTAGAAAAATATAAATTATAGGCAGAATTATTTCCATAAGCACCTTTTGGCTGATTCTCTTAAATTGCAACAAAATTTGCCATTTTGACAGAACTTATATTTTACAGCAGATATTTTGTGATAGTGAACGTTTTGCCTTCAGGAGACTTCCTTAGCTTCTCTGTTCTGTTTTGTTTCTTTCTGGGGAGAGGAGTAGTCCAAGGCTGAGCCCTTTCTGGTTGCTGTGTGCCAAGGATCAAGCATTAGGAGATTGGAGTAACTCCATTTCTGTTCATTGATCAGTTTTATTTACAGACATGTGCTGCTTTGCAGTCCCACTTGATAAGTTTGTATCACTGTCTCCAGAAAATGACCTCTAGTCTCTTTCTTCAGCATCCAAGGCAAAGCATACCTTGATATATTTTAGTTACTAAAGCAAACCACTCTGCATACTAAAGAAAATACCAGCAACTAAGATTTAGCTAAATGTTTATTGGTATTGTGAGGGTACATCTCATTTTTTGTCGATTACAAATGGTGTCTACATGAGGCTTTTAGGGATCTAATTAGTCAAAACTGAAGATGGGTGAGATGAGCCCTGCCTTTAATAACCTGCAAAAGAGGTTTACTTTGAAAATTAACAACTGCCTTAGTGGTTACCTTACCACAAAGTGAGAAAGTCAGGATAACTTTTTTGTCAGTCTCTGAAATATTGCTAATAATAACATTGTTTTGTCCAAAGTCTGTGCAGTCTGATCCTCTTTGCTAAGAGTAGACCATGGCAATCAAGAGGATGGTTCCATAACCATGCCAGCAAGTACTCTCAAAAATACAGACCTCTTTTCCCCACAGCAGAACACAAGTGAAAAAGTGGCTTCCCTCCCAGTAACTGTTAGCCTAAGTATTCCTCAAATTTCAATTGCTTTGCTCTTGTTTGACAGCAGTCAAAAAGACAAAAGGCTCAATAATCCTTTTTTAGGGAACCAATACTGACCTAGGAGGCTCAGTTTCTATGCAGACACATTTCCTAATTTTCATAAGCAACAGTTTAAGTTATAAACCAAAACCAAATTAATACTAGGACATGGAATCTCAAAGGATGTAAAAATGCACACCAATACCCCTGCAGCGAAGACTTGGTAAATATTAAGAGTTTTTATGAAAGCAGCAAGTAAAGACTATGGATGCTGAATATGGCTTCATGTGAACTTGGTTCATTTCACATATTACCTGAGCAGGCCTCCCTGCTTACATCAGTTCCCAGTTTGCTTGAACAGGGTGGTGGGCAGGGACCAGACCAAGCTGTAACAACCCAGCTGAACCCAGCTCGGCTGGGCTGGTTACAGGTACTGGGCAGCTAATCCTTACACCTACAACACTGTTGATACTATTCAACAGTAAAAAAAAAAAAATGATTGCATTCAAAAATATCACTTGGATTATCTTGGATTATCAGAGACCTTCAGAAATTGTATTGGTAGAACTCTCCCTTAGAATAAAGGGCAGAATTAGATTATAAAACAGTATCAATTCCAACTAATATTTACATTCATTAATAATGTCAAAAAATATTGATTTTCAACTGTTGGGGGTTTGATTCTACAGCCCAGTGATTATTTTGTCTGCTTCAGGATGAAAATGATCATTTCCTAGTATAATATAAGCATCCATGCAAACTACTGCAAATGCAGATTTGATGTTAAAAAACTTGCCATATAAATATAACAACTGTGACATATTTTTTCTATTAGTCAAAGAGATGGAATAGAAATTGTAGTTCAATCAGCATGGTTCAATGAACAAGAAAAAAAAAAAATTAAAAGTTCATCAAGTAGCTCTCTACCTAACATCAAAATTTCAGTTCTGCCTAACACCAGGAGCTCTGCAAGGAAATTCAAATCATATAAATCATGATTTAATCTGTAACAGCAAAAAACAAGCAACACAAATGAGAAAATAAATCAGAAAAACCCATGTTAGAAGGCAAATGAGTAGAAACAAGGAGCTCTGGGCAGAAGAAAGGCTTCCATCTACCATACTCTGTTCTTCTGTTGCCTGTAAATGCCTGCCACTAACACCTGGAGCTTCAATTTCCCAGCACAGCTCTTCTGGAAAAATTATAAAGGTTTTGCCCATGTAATTTCAGTACATATAAAGATAAACATAAATAATTTTAAAATAGGAGGAAAATGAAGAAGATTTGTCTTTTGGACAAGGACTATAAAAGAGATGAATGCAAAAGCTAAGCTAAAAATCATATAATTACATCCCTTTGTTAATGATTGCCCCAGTGTATTCCCCATCTCCATTTGCTATCGCTCACTACACTTGGAAATTTAGCACTAAGCAGGTCATGCAAAAATTAAATTTGAAAATGTGAATATCACTGCAATATTCATGTGGCTGTTTCGACAGCAGCCTTGGACCTCTAGAGCAGGATGGTGCACGCAGGGGAGCTCTGAGAGGGCACTGCAGTTGTGCAAGCAGAGCTCCATGCAGTGACACCAGCAGTCAGGGAGCATATGGTGCTCCCAACTGGAAGACAAATTCATCTTAGGAATCTCCTTGTCATCATCTCTAGGAAGTAGGAAGGTGCAGGAGCAGGAGGAATGGATGAGTTGGAAGCTGTGCCCCTAACTGGGGAGGGATCCAGCACCTGACAAAGCAATGTGTGCCTTACCTCTGCCTCACAAACTTCTGTGACTTCATATTTGCAGGAAAGTTCCAGCTTAGCACTGCTCCCACTGAAATCTACAGGCATTTGGGCAAATTGAACTTCACAAGCTGCACTCTTCTCAGTCCAGATAAAGGCACAGAGACAGGGAGAGAAAGTAAATGTGTCTAAGGTCACCTGAGAAATCTGCAGGGATTTGGCTTGCAAAGAAGCAAAATTCAGCCTAGAGGGACACATTTAAGTTTAAGAATATTTATGACCCATTGCCTTAAGTAGATTCTGAAATGTTTGGCTGAAAAGGGATGGATTTAAACATGTTTTAAGCATCTATCTGAATATAGATTGAGATATTCTGACTCTACATCTTTTAGTTCAATCCAAGGCAAGGACAGGTGAACTGAAGTTTTAATGAAACTTAATGGATTTTTAATGAATTTTTGGACTTAATGAATTCTTAATTCTTAATGAATTTTTGTTAATTTTTAAAAATTTATTTTATTGTTTCTTATTTCTGTAAATATTTATTTCCTTTCATAGTCACTAATTTTCCTTATCCTCAAATAATCAGTATCAAGGGCTTCTTAATGCACTAAACACTGTATAGTTTGATAATTTTTTTCAAGGAAAGAAGTATAGGCATTCAAGAATTTTGAGTAATCTAGAACTTCTCCTTTCATAGATTTTTGTCTTATCCAACTTTAGGAAAAAATCATCAATACTGTTACTTAAGAAACTATGAAAATACAGGTGAGTTCATTGGTCCATATACTTAATGAACTGTCATTAAGTATATCAAACTGCAAGTCATCATTCTAACATCTGAGTCCTAAAGAAATGTTTTCTTTCATCTGCAGAGCAGGAAGCACAGTAAGCCACAAAATTATTTACTTATTTTTGAAGTACAACAGATTGACACACCACAATGCCAGTGGGGAGAGCTGCCTTGTTGTTTGAGGACAGCTGATCTTGTGCTATGAAAGCTCCAGGGGACTGCAGATCTCTTGTCAAGACTTCACCTCAGCAGCAGCAGTGAGAGGGTAGGAGATAACCCCACATGGTGCTTGTATTCCACTGCAGATAAATCCAGCTGTTGGAGGAAAAGCCTCCCAACAAAGATCTCATCAATGATCACCACTGGATTTATGAGTCTCCTGGTAACCCCCAAAAACTCCCAGTTGTGACCTTTGCTCTTTTTGGTGTTTTTTTTTTTTTTTTTTTTTTGTAAATTTCACAATGGGTTTTTTAGAAAATAGATTCATTTCTCATTCTTCTTTACTGACACCAAACAAGAAATCCTATTATTATTTAGGAAAGAATCCTCCACTTTTGGCTTTACAGATTGAACTTTGTGGTGATGTTTGGAAACAGCATGGCAAGGCATAATTAATTGTTGCCTCTGTGGATTAGAAAATCTGAGAAACTTGTCAGTAAATGGGTTTTCTGTTTGAAATACTGTACTCAAAGACTTTAAAACTCAAGAGACAATCATCTTCTCTAAGTTTCTGGGCATCAGCAATTTTATCTCTTTATTCCATTTTTAATAAATAATGGGTTCAAAGAAGTGCTACTTCCAATTTTCAACACAGTTCTATAAAGAACAGTCATATGTCTTTAATGGACATTGTAAGAGAGACTGACTCTTTGAAAAGAGTGCAACTTGTTTTCATGAAGATTCTCAGTTGCATTGCGCTGAAAAATTCTACTCTTTTTTCTCTATCTACTAATTTTTGAAGAGGAAAGAGACAAAGAATTAAGCCTTATTTTAAAATGAAAGAGGCATAATAAGAGTGAACTTTTTTATATATCATCACTTGCCTTTTACAAAAACAAAACAAAAATCCACCACTAAGTGACAAGTATATGTCCTATTTTCTTTACTGTGGCTATAAATTGAAGGGGAAAAAAAAGTTAAGCCACTGAATTTTGTAATGTCTACTAAAAGGTTAACAACTATGCTTTTGGTATATTACTGAAACACATTTAAATAGAAATCAAATTGGAGTAATAGATTTTACAAAATATTTCCATTTAATCACGTGAGCAGGACTTGTAAATAACAGAGCTCAAAGCTTTGGAGCAGATGGTCTTTCTGTTTTAATTCTTCATTTGATCTGCTGTATGCCAGTAAATCTCTGAGTTTCATTTGCTTTATTCAAATCCCTTGTCTATTCAGGACACATTGTGTCAAAGCATTCTGCTGTGGAATTTAAGTTGTTTCATGTATTCCTAAACTAAAATAAAACATATGTATATTTTGCCTACACAAAGAAAAATATGATAAAAACCACAAGACTGAAAAAATATATTTTTTCCAGGTGACCTATTTAAATACTATATATATGTATATGAATATATACCAAAGGAATAGGGCAGACTTCAAAAAGTGCTTATTAGAAATTTAAAAGCAAAAATAGTTCAAACTATGCTGAAAACCTTTCTCTATGTCAATTTTAAGCCATCATTTAATAAATATATTTTACCAAATTAGGATTCAATTGGTTAACTTCAATTGGTTTAACTTGCTACTAATCACTTGCACTAACATCAGGGTTCAAAGCATTGCACAGAGCTGTGCCAGGCTCGCTTTGGCTGACTGTTTATATTTAATAATATTGTTTATAAAGGATATAGTTCTACATTCCCGGGTAACATGAAAGACATAAAACTCTTTTTGAAAACTTTATGGAGTCATAAAGCTGGCTTGAAAAAAACACATCTGCCTGACATCTTACTTTTCCAAATGTGACTGTAAAACTGCAGAGATGCACATCACCTAATACTGAGTTACCTGGAGACGTGTGTTCAAAGGCATCTTTCCTTTCTCATTTGAACAGTTTGTTCAGGAATGAAATCATATGACCCTAAGACTCACTGGTACTGTGCACATTCCTGTATATAACTTGAGATTTTCAAAGATATTCTCTTAAGTTAGGTGCCTGAAATCCACAGACAGACTTGTTTGATAAATGCATTACCCCTAGTTGTGTTTGGATTAGGTCAGTGGAATTCAGATGAAAAAGGGAAAAAGTAAGAATTGCAAGACACTTAGCTTTTTTTCCTTCAAAAGAGCACTTTTGCTGGTAAAAACAATTTGTATTTTCTTGTATTTTTTTAGAGCAGTTGTTTTGATAACACAACCCATAAAACAGCCTATTTGTTTGATTACATCCAAATATTTTTAGCGTTTACTATGGAATGACATGATAACTGTGATAACAGCTTTTGAAAGATAAAATCTGGGTTACATGTGAGCACTGATGGACAGGAATCTCAGCCATGGAGGAAAAATAGTTTTGTCCTACTTTCTGAGCAGATGCGAATTAGAGAGAGAATGAGCAACTTCCAATTTTAGGTCAATATTTTCACCCAGTGAGAACTCAGGAAAACATATAATCCTTTGGCACACAACAATTGTGTCCATGGAGGCAAAAAGGCAAAGAACATCATGTGTAACCCTTGACACTTTAGTAAACTAAAACCAGTTGCCATTGTTTATATACTAATTAAAATAAGTCAAGAAAACTATAGGATGCAAGGCTATGTCTCATGGGCTCTGAAACTGCTTCAGCTGTCCAGTTGCTCAGATTTTAGTGCACAGAGGTACATGAATCTCTGTCCATTCAGTCACCCACCTTGCAGCCCTTTCAGCCCATCTTTCCAGATACCTATGACAGACAAAGTGAAAATACACTTACAACCTCTTTGTTCATGAGCAATGAAGGACAAAACGAAATATCAAAGTTTTGTTGAAAATTTAATTATTTTTGTAAATATATATTATTCATCTAGAAAAAAATAGTTTAAAGGCATTCTAAGAATGCAATTAATGCCTTAATGACAGGGGAAGGAATCTCAGTGGTTTTACAGCCACAAAATGTCCATGTACTTCAATAAAAATCTATTCTGTTGTTTATGTAAACTCAGCTGAGTTTACCTCAGTTTACTTGTTGCTTAAGCAAAGCTCTTGCGTGCTTCAGTGGAAGAACAAAAACAGTAAGTTGTGTTAGCTAAGAGCAAATGAAGGTGAAAACGTTGCATATCTGAAAAAAAAATCCCTCTAGCCAATAAGACTATGTCTATGCAATGGTGATTTGAAAAGTTGCTACTTTCCTTGGGAAGTGGGTAGGTTTTTCTGTTCCCTACTTTTCTGTGCGCTGCTAAGAGCCTTGAATCAAAATGAGATGAACTACATTGGAAATGCCAAGAAACTAAGCACAAAGTTCATTGCAAGCTTTTAAAATAACCTGTGGCTATTCAGTGCTGATCATAATGACTGGGTAACTTGGTGCACCAGGGGACTTTGATAAACAAAATTTCAGTTTTCCTTGTGCTTAGGGAAATCATTGCAGTGTTTGGACTGTTATATCAGGCACTTATCCAAAATGACTGCCACCTTGGAAGTTATTGCCAACCTTAGCTATGAATGTCATTGGTTTCTTGGGTCAAATCAAAACCTTCTTGTGCTGTTACAAACAGATCATGCATTTCATGAGGATGCACAGAATGTGCAATATTTCATTTAAAAATCTGGATAAAGCTTGCAACAGATAGCTTAACTGTAATATAAGATATCAGTTCATGTTACTCTGACAAGATATATGGCTTTTGATCTTCCTTGGAGCAGCATCATAGGAAGGAAGAGAAACTGAATCAGTGATGGCGTTGAGAGAAGAGGGAAAGAAGATGGTATTTCAAATCCAGTAGGTGCATATGATCTTAGGAAAATTTTTTTTCACCCCACAGATGCTGGTAGTGCTTTATAAGGAAGAGCTACTGTTGATGAAGGACTTAATTTTATCTTTACATTAACCAGAGCAAGGACAGCTGACCATGCTGTGATCGTAGCAGCAGTGTCTGATACCTCTGCAGAAGGCTTGGAGCTGGTGAAAGGCGCCTCGAGCTAAAGGCACGATAACCTGTGCTGGGCAGGTGAGCGCTGCCTGCGTTCCCCCGCACACCGACACCTCCCCGGACCTGATGCATCCAACTTTCTCCTTGTTTCTCCGCACAAGTGCCGGCGCCCGCCGGGCTCGCCCAGCTCGTTCCCATCTGAGGGGAGGAGGTCTGGATAGGGGTTAGAGTGACGTTAATGTGGGGCAGGACTGTGCCCCCCGGTCACCGCGGGTGGGGCAGGGCAGGGCAGGGCCACCGCGCGTGTCCGCGGGGCGGCCGAAGCTGCCCCGCCGCGGGACCGAGCGGGCGCTCCGCGGGCTCTGCCGGGGCCGGGAATGTCCCGGCTCCGGTGCCCGGCGGGGCCCCGAGGGACAGCGGGACAGTGGGCAGGGGCTGGCAGCCCCCGAGCACAGCCCTCGGCCGAGCCCCGGGACCGCGCCGGGCAAACGTGGTACCTGCCGGCTAAAGGCGTGTGGAAGTGGAGGAGAGGAGCCTGCTCCTGCAGCTGATCTCCTACGGGGCTCGCCCAAAATGCGTGTTACCTGCGTTTAATTAGTATTGCACAGCATCTCTGTCCCCGTCTGCTTACAGCCGTGGTCTGCCGCCTGGTCCCTATAGGTACGTACAGTCTATAGGCACACGCGCGTAGTGCTGCATCCTCTACACCCCTGGGCAGCCTTCATTCATATTTATGCCGCGACTAAATATTCGATCAAAGGTTGAACGCTAACGCAGATCGGTTATATTTTTAATGTACGAGCCTTAAAATAGACTGTTTTGTAAACTGCGAGTGTCTAAAGATGTTCAGCGCAGCCTCCCCCGGCCGCGCAGCCTCCCCCCCAGTAATAATAATGCTGCAGATTGTAGAAGGATTTGAGTCTGCAGCCAGAGAGAAAGGGATTAGGGCGAGAGCACTGGAAGTTAAATTGTGCTGCATATAAAAAATGGGCGGATTGGTCTCTAGATGAGAGCTTGGTACCACCTTCCTTTCTAAAATAAAATCTCTCTGGCATGAAGTCACAGCCTATTTCACATCCGGTTTACCCTGGGACGTATTACTACTGTCTTGGTAAAGAGAAAGCTTTTGTTGTATAGCGGCGGTCGGAATATTGGGAAGAGAAATTTGGGTGCTGAGCCCGGAGGAGCGGAGCAGCGGCGGCGATGGCCGAGGCGGAGTGAGCGGCGGAGCCGGAGCCGCGCAGCCTCCGCGCCGGCGGGCGGGCACCCGGCAGGGCAGCGCCGGGCAGCGGCGCCGCGGACCCGCGCCCGAGGGCTCCGGTAAGGGCGGCTGCTGGCTCGCACCTCCGGCCGCGCGCGGGCACACACGGGCACACACGCGGGCACACGGACACACGCGGACACACGGACACACGCGGACACACGGACACACGCGGACACACGGACACACGCGGACACACGCCCGCACCCCTCCGGGCGCTCCCGGCTGCGGGCACCGCGTCCAGGCGCGCGGGCGGCTCCTCTCCTCTCTGTCCGCAGGTACAGCCGGATCGGGGTGATTTTTTTTTTTTTTTTCCCCTCTCTATCCCTCCAGCTTGAAAATCCGCAGCGATCGATGGGCATTGTCAATTATCTTATTTATTTATTTTTTAGCGCGGACTGATTTCCTCCGCTCCCTCGCAAAAGGGTTTTGGGTTTGGGTTTTTCCCTCCCGCGGGCGCGGTGGGAGGGGTGGATGCTCCGGGCCGGGGGATGCAAAGTTGAAATGCCGGGAGGAAAACAAGTCTCGATTTAAGCCTCCGAGAGGAGCAAATCTCTCACAGTGAGTCAAAATGCATCAAAATACCCCCCTTTTACCCTCGATTTTGTTTTTAGTCGTTCCCCCCTCCTTTTTTTTTTTTTTTTTTTTTTTTTTTCTTCTTCCAGTGGGCGCTGCTGAAACGCTCCCAGAAGCGTGGCTCTTGCTCCCATTTTGAATGGGAGAACCGGCGCTGGTTTCTCAGGCGGTGCGGGTAGGGGAGGCCGGGGGCTGCTGGACTTGAACGCTCATTCAAAGCCTTAATTAACATTTGCTTTTTCCAGCTGCAAGAAACTTTCCTTCTTCGGGATTTATTGTGCCTGGATGGGTTTATTGAAGCAGGGGGTGGTGTTGGGAGAAGGGGAGCGAGCGTGGAGCTCAACAGATCAAAATAGTTCAGAATAATTCACTTTCCGTTCTTCATCTCGAGGAGCCTTTTGCAAAGGCAGAAGTTGGCAGGACCGGGAGAAGGTGATTTTTGAAGCCACAGATGTTGTCCTTCCCTTTGTAAAGGGGCTGATTACAGGGCAAGTTAGGATGCAATGTCGTCCCTGAAGATCTTTATCCACACTTTCCTGCCACAGCCAGCTCCTTCCTATCCAGTGAGATTAGCTCAGCCCCATTCAATGCATATCTGCCGATCATTTGGCTATAAACGCATTAATTATATCTCATTGCTTACATACCGCCTTGTAACAGTATTTTATTGATTTAAATTGTCCCTGAGAGTGTGCAGTGAATTGGGGGAGCTTTATTTAAAGCTACAACAACATTTCTATGTATAGTGCTTCAGCTTCTCAGGCACGTAAAAACCCCTCCAATTCACTGCTGGGGGAAAACACAGGCTTCGCATTTGTTAACCTTATTTTTGTAATGAATCCTAAAAATCGACTGTATTCCAGCACACTTTGAATTGATATGTAAAGGGACCTGCAACCTCTCCTGGGCAATTAGTTGAATCTGCAGCACTGATGCCACAAATATCAGCTAACTTTTTATTTTATAGTTTATTAGAAAGCAGAAGAAACTTTCTGAGTTGTGTTACTTCTTACTCAAAGGTAAACTGAGAATAACTCAGTGAAATCAGGAGAGAGTACAGGAGATGTTTGGAGAGGAGGAGATGGCTGCTAATGCAAAAACATTTCCTAGCAGCATTCAGAGACTGGTAGAGATTTAGCAGATAGTGTGTAGGTTGTCAGCACATGGTTTCATTATGAATTGTGCCCTTTAGCCCTAAAATGTGCCTATGTAGCAGCAGATCATAGAGTTAGAATCTGCTCATTTTAGTCCTTTTCTGATGCTGTACTTCAGGGAAGAGGAGGATAGTTGTATCTCTAGAAGAAAGTTGCTTCCACCACATCAAGGCAAAGCAGTGGTTGTGAGGAAAGCACCACTCTCCTCAGTCACACTACCACACACTGACACCTTCCCAGAGGTTTGGAAGGGCTCAGGCTGGTTCAAGTCAAACAAAGAGGCAATCACACTTGGTTAGCTGGAAATGCACTGGAGGTGCCTTGACACATTTTCAACCCAGGGGGAAACTGAGCAAGAATTGCCCCAGAGTCTGGGGACAGCAGCTTTTACTTCTAATTGTTTTTGCTAAGGTTCAAGAGTAATGCATAAAAAATACACCCTTACCACAAAATAAACCCCGTCCTCAGTCTGTGGGTCTAAAAGTAAAAGGTAACCAGGAGAACAGCCAAGGCCATGCACCCTTATTCAGAATGGCATCAGCTCTACTGCTGTGAGGTCATTGGCTGACATCAAATGATTCTGCAGAAGTTTCCAATGTTAGATTTTTTTCCCTAATACCTGTTTTAATTTGGGGATGTTAATGGTTATTTTCCTCCTAGTTCCAGAGTCCACCATGAAGAGATTCCTGGTGCTTTGTGACTGCCTCTGGGCCTGGAGCCTCCTCCTCAATGCACTGACTGAAAGAAGGTGGGGAGATATTTTTTATTTTAGGAACCTTTAATTTAATGTAGTAGCATAAGACAAATACTGCATGGGCTGCACTACTACTAACTGTATTGGGGGAAGTTAATCCCTGTTCAAGTTCCACCTAAATCTAAGTGAAGTTTAAAAGAGAACTACAATTTGCTTGCATGAAACTTCTTTGTTCAATGTGGTGAAGAGAATAAGCAAAAAGCTTTCTGAAACAAATTCCTCTTAAACACCTGTGCAATTTTTTTCTATTCTTATATAATGACTACTCAGAAATACAAGTTTCTTCAAAGGGGAAAAAAAGTATAATAAAGGGTTATTTTTAATCTAATTTAAGTACTTTTAGTGACTTTATTGTGTCTGCAAGCAGAAGCATAATTTAACTTCTCTGTCGGTCAGGACTGTGTGCTAACTTAGTAGTTGTATTGAAAATCTGAAGTAGACCTTCCTGCTGAAGGGAGACTGCTTGCATGAAGCATTTGTAAGCTCAAAGCCCATGACAGTTATGTCTGAAAGACCATTCTGCACTGAGTATTTGTGGAATATTTGTTGAAATCATAATCTAAAAATAATGTTAGTATTAAGAAAAATGTGTAACCATACAACACCTCATCAAACAACTAGTAGCTTAACTAAAGACTATAAAGCAGTTTGGAGTATGCTTGAAGTGCTGCCTGCAATTCAAAATTCAGTGAAGACATTTAAGAAGACTCTCAGATGTATTTTTGTAGTATAAAAAACATGAATGTGCTTGTCAGTGGTGTTACCTAATGACCAGAAAGCAGTAAAATATTTTTATTGTCAATAGGGATCTCTAAAAGATCTATTTGTGCCTTGATCTCCACAGTGTCTTCTAATGCATTCATAGTTTAGAGGAACTTATTTTCTGACTGTCTTGAAGATTTTAAATTTGTGTGGAGTGGTAATGGGAAAGGTTCATCTGTACAAGCATTTCCTTAAAAAAAATAAAATAAAGAGTGTGTGATTCATATAACAGCTGCTTTATCAAAAAATCTTTTAGGAAAAAAACCTTTTATTTTTATTAAGATTTGAAGTATTCCTGAAGTGCTTCATCTGACCTAGCTAGAGAATTTTGTGAAAACATATTTATTCTACAGACATTTGCACATATATCTATGAACATATATTTATTGCAGCTCTAATGGGTGCATGTGCATTCTTAATGTGAGAATTAAAACACATTGGACCAGAGTTTAAAAATCCAGTGGTGTGTCAGGAATATAATGACCTGTAGATGGAGTCCGTGCACAGTTTTTTATGAGACTGGGGTTTAATGTGAAAACACAATTGCATGCAGTAATTTTTTCTTCAAACTGTACACACCTTACACGAAGTAGATCTGGGTTTAAAGCCATTCTGTCACTGCCAGTTGCCTTGCTTTCCCTCTAGAGTGCTGTTAGTGCTTTATGATAAAAAAACAACTGATAAATTAGATAAAGTGTCTGTGATACAGACAGTCTTCCCATGTCACTCTTGTTATCATAAAAAAAGCCAGCAATAGGACTATTTTAATATGTGTGTTTTGAAAGAAAAATCACAATCCCTCTGGAGTTACAGTCTACTCCATATGTGCACAAATGTTCAGAACCTTCCCGTGGTGCCCATCTGTCAGTTAAACCTCACGGTGCTTTCTACCTTTGCTAAGATGGCAGGAAGAACAGGTGAGGGCACTGACAAATGGGACTTCCACATGGGAGCGGGGCACAACTGCACTGCCTCCAGCCCATCTTCCTGGTGCCTCCTCACAAACATACTCCTTTATTTACCATTAACATTTCTGAAGTAGTTTTATATCCTTTTCCCACCTTAATACTGATGACCTTCTGCTATCCTTGAGATATGTACGAAGAGCAGCTTTTTTTCTGACAATGAGTGTTGATATAAAATTTAATCCACTAAAGGTCCTGTGCTGAAATTCTGGAGAAGGGGTATGAGGAAAGATCCTTTAAAAGATGAAATACTTGCTAGAGACAGCAGGAGAACTTGTTATTTGGTAACATAAAGGAAGCATAAAAAATATTGTCTGTGACTTAAAATTCAATTGTAGACATGATCAATAAAAATAAATCAACCTATTTTTTATTAAATGAAGTTGTACAATATAGTTAGAAGAAATTAATGCTATTTTTTAAAAACTGTTAGGTATTTTGCCTTTTCATTTGAAATAATGATTTTTATGCATTAAAACATCCCACTCTATGGAAATAAACCAAAAATTATTAAAACTACTGTGGATGTCAGTCCTGAAACTGATTTAAATTTGTAGTGTTAAATACTCAAACCTATGTTGCAAAATAAACTTGGAAGCATTTCCAGGGTACCTATGTACAGGGTATCCTTCCTCCTTCTGTCTGTATTTGATCCAAGTGGAATGTAAGCCTGGGATACACAAAGGATGTCTGACTGATGCAGCTCATAGAAAAAAACATGTCATAGGTATTTTAACAGAACCTGATTGTTTTGCATATCATATTCCTCCTGAGAGGGTCTTTAGTGGTTAGAGCAGGAAGGGCTGGCAGGGCACCTAGAGCCATGTACCCCAAGCAGAAAACAGGCTGGCCAGTGGAAGAATCACTTCTGTCACTAGACCTGATCCTAAGGAAAGCTTTTGGTGCTGCACTGTTTCTCCAGTTCAGTGGTAAAGTGTGCAACAAAATGATGTTTTGAAAAGCAGCACTTTTGCTTTTATCACTGATGTCTCCACGTGTTTGTAATGGAAGTCTTCCCAGCAATGAATGAAAAACCGCTGCCGGGTTAGGATTTAAGACAAGTGTAATCTATGATTAAGGGAATCATCTGTGACAGGGTATTAGGTAAAGGTCTCAGATTTAAGAAAAAGGTTGATTCTGGTGTCATCTACAGCAGACAGAAACCATTAAGCCTAAGGATTTCATTCTGATTTGTATTGATGGAAGTAAGATTTTGGTAGCTGAGTTCAAAGAGCTTTAATTTTATCATCCTTCAAGTAAAATTTCAGGACCTTTGACTGAGTTAGAGATATACATAGGGATCTATAAGGCAAGCTTTATAGACACAAGAGATTTTCATATCAACAGATGGTTCTGTTGCATATTTGAAAGGCAAAGATGGAGATATTCCTCCAAATCTAACTGCTACAGGAAAATGAGAAATAAAAGCAAAATTACATCCCGATCTACAAAAATGTACACTCACTCAATCTACTTCTGTATTTAAAAAGAAGATATCTCTATTTTTGTCAGTACTTTTCAGTGTTCTAAATTACTTTGTAATTTGTATCTGTCTTTGTATGCAAACCGTTTATAGCTATCATGAATTAAACACATTACACTTTGCTGACAAATGAGCATTTTCCTGAGGAAAACACATATTAGCACATTATAAACATTAAGGAGTAATGAGAGAAACATTAAGGAACTGGCATTCTATTTGCTCACCATTTATGGAGGGGCACTGATTATTTATGATTTTAAAATCTTACAACTGAAGGAGAAAATATAAATATACAAGAACTCTACAAAGCACTAAAATCTTGTTATACGGAGGAGGTTATGTGACCATAAACCAGTATGAGCGAGATTAAACGCATTTT
Source organism: Vidua macroura (assembly GCF_024509145.1). Classification (NCBI taxonomy): domain Eukaryota; kingdom Metazoa; phylum Chordata; class Aves; order Passeriformes; family Viduidae; genus Vidua; species Vidua macroura. The sequence goes on along the minus strand of NC_071585.1, from coordinate 7,415,541 downwards.
GGAATTACTGTTTTCTAAGGTTATTGGTGGATTACCGTTTTTCAGTGTTAACTGTTGTGCATTTCAGCTATGGACAAACCTCATCACAAGATGAACTCAAAGACAACACCACAGTGTTCACCAGAATATTGGATCGTCTTCTGGATGGCTACGACAACCGCTTGAGACCAGGACTGGGAGGTGTGTTGTATTATGATTTTCAATGTTACATGCTAGATAAAAAGTCAGTTAAAACATGATCATTTTTCCATAATATACTTGTTTTAATTCTGTTTGTATAGACACATAAAGTTATGCTGATATATAGCTTTTTTTTCTCCCAAAAGCCATGCCTTCCCTGTCTTTTGCATATTTGGTTTTCTCACACTTACACCCAAAAGAAGAAGAAAATGGTTCACAATTCAAGAAGACCTCTGAATGGGCAATAAAACTTTGAATGTATAAAGAATAGAAGATAAAAAAATACAACCTGTGGCCTGACAAATGACAAGTTGATGAATGAGGCCTAAATAGGCCTCATATATCTATGACTGTTTTCATGAGGATTTGTGTTTTTAAAAGTGAAAGTATCAATCTATCCTAGTAGATTGTCTCAGAGAAGTTTTTAAGATTTTTTTTCCTATTTAGATATGTAAGGATTTGTTTCTGCAACATTTTTTCTTCACAGTTTGATAAAAATGTCTTCTTCTGCTCTTGGTGCTGAATCCAGAGAAAGACATAAAACCACATAGCAATTATGTCTTTATAAAAACATTGTTAAAAAACTTGGTCTTCATCATAATCTCTGTGTTCACTCTTTGATTAATTCTACTGTGACATGGTCCCAAAATTGGGTCTTAAAAGCTTATTGTTCACAAACGTGGAAATTCTAAATGGACAAGCACAAATCTATTCTTTTCAGTGCATGGAAAGGTTGGCTTTACTTCTTTCAAACATCCTTTTTTCATTTTGGACTCTTCAGGTAAAATAAAACAGAGCAACCCACCCCACGAAATATAGTTCAGACTGTTTTCCTATACTCACTCTCAGAGGAACTGCAATATAAGGGGGTATTACATTAAGAATTCTTGTATCATCTCCTGTGGATGAAATGGAAGGTAATTAAGCGTAAGGTTATTCTGTGGTTTGAAGCTACCATCCTGCAACTGTTCTTGAATTGTGAGCCAGGCTCTTCAATAAATTGACTTCACTGATTTTGAGGAATAGCTAAAGATAAAATTCAGATTAAAATTTATTAATTAATATATTTAAAAATGTCTTGGTCTATAAATCTTGCAATTTCAAGAGATATGCAACAAAATAAGAGTAATTTTTAACTTTTATTTACCGGTATTATTGCCTACTTTCTAGTAAACCCTTGACCTAGGGTAGAGAAATATTCCTTTATTCTTTGTTTAATGGAATTGTAAAGTTCAGTCAGCTACTCTATCACAGTAAATAAAGCACAGAAGGCAATAAATAAATGAGACTCTGTAAACTGAGTCTGGTACATGTCTACAAGAAAAATCTGAGCATATGATGTTTTCTTATATGAGTTTTATAGCTATTATGTTTTTTTTTAACAGATACTAAAAGGGAAAACAAAGGGAGATGCAGAGAAAAGATTTTCTCTCACTCTCTGGATTGCAATTTAGAGAACTAAGCATATCAGTATCAACTCTTATGTCTGTGTCTCTGCATATATGTTTCTGAATGCAGACTTCAAAAGTGTACTCATGAAAGAATCATCTGGTCCAGTTAAAACTTACTCCTGACAGAAAGGAAATTAACCTCTTCACAAAATTAAATGGCAATATGTATGGTTTTTGAAAGCAACAATGAGTGATGGGGAGTATGGGGTGGAGGGAAGGAAGGATTAGAGTAGTTTCTCTAACTAAGAGTTAGAGAAATTTAAATAATCTCTGCATCCTTCCTTTTTTTGAATTGTGTTACCTGTTCCTGACTGTAACCAAGAACCTTGAATTAACAATTCTCCTTCTGCACAATATACTGTATTTTCATGGTGTCAGTTCAGCAAATTTCTCTCTTGTGTTTGTCAGCTTTGAACACTAGAAATAAGAGTACTATGGCTTTAAAAAAAAAATCCCACATCTGATTAAATTGTGAGCAGTAAATTAATGTTTGAAATCAACTATAGTAAGAAGGAGATATAGTCTTTTGACCATTGAATAAGGCATTATTGAAAAGATATATATTTCAAAAACTAGGGACAAATACCTAGGCTGATGTTTTCAGTCCTGGTAGCAACTTATAAGAAAGGGTGTGCTCAGGAATTTGGAAATTCACATCTTCAAAACCTTCTCCCTAAGGTATCTAAATCTGAGTGAAGAACCTCAGGATGACTCAATTTTGACAGCTAAGTTAGATTCTCAGTATAATGGGGAAATGTATTCTGAAATGTTCCATGCATAAAAATATCCAGTGAGAAATCTAAATCAATATAAAAAATATAGCATGAGTTTTGGAGTTGGAAGTTCAGTAGCCTTCCATCATAGCATGACTTGATACTGCAAATTTTAAAGTGTATGGAAAAGCAGTGGTTTCATTTTTCTTCCCAACATCAATGATGGCTTCTTGTTAAATATTTTGATCAGAACACAATTTTTATCCACTCTGAAGCAAAAGTTAAGAAATCTACCAATGTAACAATATTTTTAGATATATATAATTGTCTCTAAAACTACTTCCATTTAGCTGTGATGTAGCTATTGGAAAATTTAAGAGGCCAGAGACCCTCCTTATGTGTTATGTTGATAAATTTCATGTTGTTAGGCACAGTGTACATCTGTGTATCACTGAGTGCACTATAGCACTCTTCCAATCATCCAGAATTGTCTATTTTCTTCTTTCTGTGCCTTCTGAGAAGCAGCAGCTGAGGTAAAACAATGCCTGGTGCAGTTACTTTGTTTTACAGAAAAGGGCAAATTGAAGAAAACTCTGGTTATCCAGTGCGACCTCTTCTCCTGTAGTGCAGGTTTTCAAATCTGTACACCCACAGAAACAGAGGTGTGTGCATGAACAGAAGCAGAAAAGAGACCAATTTCTCTCTTTCTCACCTATGGAATAAAAGGTAGATGATAGTTTCTTTCAGTAAGGTTATTTGTTTTTCCTTCCTTGCCATTATGTGTATGCATGAAGGATTCAGCGATGAAAAGCTATCTTTAGTTACTAAAAATTGTAATGAATTGTGGAAGAGGTTTGATCTTGATCTTGGCTCTACTTATTTAGAGAAGTAAATTCATCCTTTTTGAAATAAACACCATGATATTTTTAAATCCCAAGTTTGCAAACACCCTGTTAGTGTGGTGAACAGTTTTATTGTTTGGTAGAAGTGTCCTGATGCAGCCAATGAGGCACCATGAAGCCAAGAACAACCTTCTGGAGAAATCTCATTACCAAGATTCATTGTAGCAGCTATTCTATGTATTCATGGGAAAGCCAGGGTAAAAGGTGGAGCATAAAGATAATGAAAAATTTAGAGGTCTTGAATTTTGAATCACCCTTTGAGCATGCATAGAATAAGTACTAGATTACAATTAACTCTGCCCTTGCCTTTTTTTTGCATCTTCTTTTGAGGTATTACTTCAAAAGGAAAACTAAGAGTCGTATATGCTCCATAAAGAGTATGGGAATAGAAATTATCATCAGATAACACAAGAAGGCCATATCTGAAGTTAAATGAGAACCTCTGAGCAGTTTGCCATTAAACAAAGGGGAAAGAAAGAATTATTTCTTATTAACTAGAATATTATACAGTGGAGTTGGTGACCCACAGGGAAAAATTATAGTGATTGAATATGCTTGTTATTAAAAAAATGACATAGTTGATAAAATTAATCTGATTATTTTTTAAAAGAGCATGCAACACCATGTTATGCACTAGCACATTTGCACTTCTTATCAATAATTATTGATACAAATTATGTTATTTACTTGTTTTGCCTCCTTCATATGTGGGCTTAGTCACTTAGGCAGACACTGCTAGGAAATAGCATCTGTTGTACCCATCCATAAACATGAACAAATAGTTACATTTGGTAATTTATGCATGGAAAATAGAACTTCCAAAATGAATGTAAAAACGTTGTGAATGATACTAGAGGACACCTATTGACTCTATGAGAGGATAATCATTTACAAAAAGCAAGGAAGAGGATTTGCAGGGAGTAACATACTGAAGCTGAAAAAATCATGTCAAACATTAGGGAAAAAACCCAAGGGAAGTCATTGAGGTAATGGCATAATTTTCTGTGGAAACTACCTAGACTGTAGAACTAGAGGTGATAAAAAATGGCCTAAATAATAAAGATGCTGATCTCTATTCAAATACTCAGTCCTGAAAAAAACAAAGGATCAAACAGAAATAAGAAGCAAAATTCACTTCAGTGTCTAGTGAGCTCTCCTAGTAATGCACTGTATCTACAGTGTGATTTGAAAAAAATGAAAAGCAATGAAAAAGGGTGGAAAAAATAAGTTTCTCAGGTAAATGCATATGCCATTCCCTTTTGTCTTCATGTGGGGCATAGAGATGATCCCTGGGTTGCCACCACAGCAGGTTTGAAGTGTCACAGTGGAGACAGGGAAGACTTGCTTAGGCCAGGTTGTATTTGCTGATGAGATTCATTAACATGAAATCAAGGACAGCTACAGATTTTCTAAGACTTTGACCATTTTCATCTCATCTCCCTAAAATTAAAGGATACCACATGCTCTAAGACCTTTTAAATCAGAATAAAAGTAAAAGTGGCTTATCCCCTTGAGAGGGATTTATTAGTAGAAAGGTTAATACAGAACAAACAATGGGTTTCATTTGACAGACCAGAATCTTCCTGAATTAAATTTGGTTTTACTGTTGGGTTGAATGCCCAGTAGATCACCCCAAGTAGATTATCAACTTGACTGTTGAACAGAATTACACTTATTTTATGCTGTCAGTAAAAGGTATTTGTTGATGTCTCCTGTGTGATGTTTATCAAAATTGAGTGAGACGGTTCTTAAGTGGAACATCAGTCAATCTCAGGCAATTCATTACTTCCACAGACTGGAAGGGATGGGGAAATGAACCTCACAATATTATGTGAATTAAATTTTAAGTTTCAGTTGTATGAGAACATATAAATATGTTTATATATAAACATATAAATTTCCTCTTGGTTATTGAGGTCCCAATGGAAATTGTTGGATTTTAACATACCTGAGCTAATATAAAGTTTAGGGAAAATAAGGGTTTTGTTTGTATGCATAATAAAAAGTTAAACTTAAATGATTCTACTCTAAATGAAAAGACCTCACCCCTACACATTATTCTCTAAGTAAAGAAGGACCAGATGTTACACTTTGTAAAACTGAAGGGGCTGATTTTGGTCTTTTTTTCCACTCTGTAGGCACAAGATTAATGTAAAGACAGTTGTAAAAAGCCTTAGAAAATCCTGGGAAAATAGATTTAATACAAGTGTAGGGAGGTAGGTAGGATGTGAGCAGCTTTGAGCAGTTAATTGGCATGTGCAGGTCCCAGTAACCTCAGCACAGACTGCAGTGGCTGATCACAGCACAGCTCACTCTTCTCCCTTTTGGTCTCTACTCTTACTAATGCAGCAGCACAAAATTCCTATGAGTGCATTTGTTGTGGTTCTTCAATCAAAATACCTCACAGGACACAGCTGGGCTGATTAGTCTAAGTGTACACACTGTACAGGTATCACAATTCCTTTCATTCAAAGCCAGAGGAAATGTCTCCTCCACATTAATAATTACAGCACAGACAGACATGAGACATACAGGAAGAACAAGTGCATTACCAAAAAATAGAATTAACTTAAACCACCAAAATGTGCAATTCAAATAAACCTTGTGTTCAAATACTGGCAGATCATAAAGGGAAATATTTTCATGTATGGTCTCTCCTGATAAATAGGCTTATTTCCTGCTGTTAAAATAAATCTGTATTTCTTATTTTGTTCTCAATTTATAATCCAGTCACAATTCTAGCAATAATGAGATCCCTGGGAGTTTAAATCAAAATATTTATTGTTACTAATTTTGAGTTCATGCTAGTCTAGCATCATTAGCAAAACACAGTATTTGTAAACAGTAAAATTACAGTAGTTGAGGTTGACTTATGCTTTCATAGCTGTACCTGGATCAATTCCCAAAACTGTGTTCCACAGTGTCTGGGTGTGGTGCTCAGCTGCTTTTTTGCTGCTCATTAACTGCTTGGACCCTGTGATTGCCTTATAGTCAAACCAATAAGTCATTATTAATTTCCTTAGGGTTTTTTACTGAAATTGTTACATGTTCTACAGATATCCCTACATTACTTACTCCTGGTTCATGAGATAGATGTCATAGTCAAGAGACATAGTTATGCATCTTTAGAGCTGCTGGATTTCTCTTCAGCAATCCAATTAGCTCCTGACCTGAGCCTGTTTAGGTCAATGACTAGAACTTTTCTCCAGTTCTCAGAGATATTGTGAAGGTTTTGAATACAGCTCAGGATTTGTGGTTCCTGAAAAAAAGCATTCTGAGCATTTGAAGCACAATTTAAGCCTTCCCATGGTAATCAAGATGCAAATTGAACATGGGTAACCTTGATTCTAAATATATGTATCTCAACTGTATTAGTAAACACATGTCCTGTGCAGGAGTGACTCAGAACTTCTGAAGCACTTAACTAAGCATAGTTGAATCATCTAATTAGTGAAACAGTAAACAAAAATTTCAAAACTTCCATATGGGTTTGGAGCAAGTAATCTTTCTGTTTTAATACACTCTTTTTCATTGGTCTTAGAAGTGAGGTACACCCCAAAGGAAAAAAAAATGGTGGTCTGTATATTGGTTTATCTGAATTTGAGAGGATTAGGTATACTGAAAAAGTGTAATCAATGTGAAGATAACATAATCTCTTCTGAGTCCATAATCTGAATTTTGTAATTTTCATGTGATTTATGTGCCCCTTAAATTATTTTCAACATTATACAGAAATAAAAAGCATTGCTTATTATTTCACTCCCTTGGAAAGCTTTCTTCTTAGTGCAAAAGTCTTATGTTTCCATTTTGTGTCCTCAAGTGGTTTCCTTAAGCCTCAGCCTCTCTTCCATGACTGCATGTCTCCCAAAGCCAGAACTGAGGATAGCACATGATATGCTGCTGATTCAAAGAGCATATTCTGTGTTTGTGCAGGCAAGCCAGCTGACTTATATTAAATAGAACCTTGCTCAGAGCTGGGACTCTTAAGGGACTCACCATCCTTTTGTGTTTGAAGAGCTGCTAGAATCTTCTCTCTCCCAAAGTGCCTTAGAGGAAAGAGGACAAGAGGGGTGAGGAACAAGGATGAAAGATCTTTAAAAGCCATCTGAGATTCACTTTTCAGTATGTAAAAGGCTAATAGATTTCAGGATGGTATCAGTTTCTCAGTCTTAAGGAAAGGTGGTTGGGTAGCTGGAGTCCATTCAGCAATGTTTTACTGTCCTTTTCCTGCCCACTGTTTCCTACATGACCACAGCCTCTTGAACTTTTGTGACAGTGATGGGCTGAAGGACAGAATCCTTTCCTCCCAAGCCAAGTAATTTCTGAACAATAATATGCCTCTTTCAGTTCCAGAAAGTCAAATAATCACCATGAGCTTCTTTAAGAGACAATTAGATGTCAAGATGTCAAGAAAATACTGAAATTTCTTTAAGTCAATTGAAAAGTTTGTAAATGACTATGAGGTCACATATTAATTCAACTGGACACCTAAGGAGGAAATGTCACTCATGCAGTGCTTTTCGCAATAGTCACTGTATTTTGTACACCTCTCAGTCACAAATATAAAGAATAACAATAATATTAAGCAGTTCAGCCACATCACAGTATTTTACTTTCCTTGATTTTGAAGAATACATTGGAAATGTGATAATTTTAAGGAGTCCTGAATATTCCTTTTGATACCACCTAATTTTTGCATTAATTTATTAACAGAATATAGTTCATCAATTGCATTCCTAGACCAACAGTAGAATCAAGTCTAATACTACGTTTTGAATTTTGCTGTCTGACAAAAGTACATATTTTATCATAACAATACTAGATATTTATAGGAAACTGATTCGATTTTTATATATTTAGAAGTTGCACACAGTTTTTGAATGAAAGTGGAAGACCAGTATGGGCATTGTGGAGCACTGGTTCTCATTAGAACTTTTGCACAGATACAGAAATGTATATTGTAACTGGCTGCTTAATCCTGAGTCCTTTTTTACTTCCCTTCAGTCTGAATTTTCTTGTCAGATGGAACAAATTGTATATAAACAGTCCAAAGTCTTTTAAAGTCAGATGGTTGCATTAAATTAGGGGGTTTTCATTAATTATTTTGTAATATTTAAATAACATTGTACAAATAGCTACATATATATATATCTTAGTCTTAGGAAAATTTTTGTCTGCTACATGTCTGCCTACTATACATATACTATAGTGTTTTCCTTAGGATAACTTTTAATATTCCAGATTGCTCAATTTATTTATTTTTGAAAGTTATTTCAGAAATGTTATCACTTGTTCCGTGTTTGAAACTTCTACCAAAACCCCTATGCTGGCTTGTGGAGCACAATAGTAAATGTGTTCAGACTTACATCACCATGGCTTTGGGAAGCTGATGGGGTTTGCTGCACTCAACACTGCTTGGATTCCTGCCTCCAGGTGGTGTTACTCCCTGCAGCTATATTTAATTCAACTGGGTTATTGTGATGTATGGCATCCTGGGTGAATATTTTGCTAAGTGTGCCCTAGAAAGTACCAGTGTGCTCAGAAGTGACTGATCCTGTGTGTGTCTGTAGAGGGAGAGAAGAGGAAGGGGAGAAGTTCAGCTTGGCTATTTCTCCAAATGTCTTTTGCCAGTCCATCTAGAGAAGTCAGATGTTTGACCTCTTTCTTGAGATCAACACCAGTTAAGGCATCTCAGCACTTGTGACCACTAAAATCACTGGTTTCTTCTGAAATATCCAATGCCATTGTGCCATGGAGCAAATGGACATGCTGGAAATCATGGAGGGCTCCAGCTTTATGATGCAGCATATGCATATAATCTGTGTTATGTGCATGTTACAGATTTCTGAAGTATTATTTGTACTAATCTATCATTTAGGCTTATAGGACTGAAGAGCTCACTTTCTGAAAACATTTACACAGATGATTCCAGAAGGGAAGCTTAGCTGATGTTTATTTGGAAAAATTTTAACTCCTTTTTGTTTATTGAAGTGAAGGGTAATACAGCCATTTCTAACTCATACCAATAAAGTATATTCATGTTTGTATACACCATAATGTATTTTCTCTCTTTCTTCTGTGTTCTTGGTCTCAATACAAAATACATAACTTGCAAGCCCAGGGTTAATTATTAGAGACCTTATTCTAGGTCGCCCAGAAACTGAGTACCCAATGAGATATTAGAGTCCTGTGTACAATATTCAGCACTGGTTACAGTGTCAAAAAAGAAGATTTATCAGTTAAAGAATGAAAAGATTTCCACAACAGCGGAACTGTTCCCACCGCAGCACCTCAAAAAGTTCTGAGGAAAAACTGGGAAAAAAAACCCCATTGCTGACAATATTGACTGTGAAATTACTTCTACAGTAAATTCTCAGGATTGTATTGCAGACCAATTTCAGAATGGCTAATCAAAGCCAATAATTTCTCTATTTATTGTGAGAATTGGTAGTGGTTAGATCTAATGAAGGCTGTTTATAGACACTCACTGTCCTAATTTCCTGCTTCATCAGAGCGTGTAACTGAAGTGAAGACTGACATCTTCGTCACCAGTTTTGGGCCTGTTTCAGACCATGATATGGTAAGTGATGGCCTATATTTCTACAGTACTCATTTTCTCTTGTCTTTTTAATTTTGAGGATGAAAGATCTATGCAATAACTTATTTACCCTGTTTAAGGCTGGGCTTTCTTTAAGCCCTTGATTTGAAAATGCCATCAGCTTTTATGTGCTACCGTTCCTGCTGCTGTGACTGCATTTAAGTGCCCGGAAATTAGAAGCCTCAGTGACTTTAATAACGTGTTTTAACAGACTTTATATTTGCTACATAATATATTATGAAATTCATTAGGGTTTGGATCCATATTCTTCTGAGAGTGATTGCTTAGGTCCTTGCTGGCACATCACTGATCCAATTTGCCAAGAAAGATCATCATCTTAAAATGCAATTAACACTTATGCCTATGGTGTGACATCTGTACAGTCTAACCTGTATTTTTATATTAAAAGCTACTGATCAATGGAAAGTGACTTTCCTAGATCTTGGCTGCTAAAAAGAGAAGATTAATGAGAGAATTACTGTCACTGCTTTATGGAATGAATATTAAAATCAAATTTCCAGATAACTGCAGGGAATGGAGATGTTCAGAAAACTGAATGAAGATGTTGCGAGCCCTGGTCTTAAGAGATACCAAGAGTTGTGTAGAAATGTGGATAAGGTACTTAAAATTCTCCATATAAATGAGGTTTGCACAAGTAGGTGGCTATTGAGAAGGGTAAAGCCTGGACTGCAGCCACGAGTATCTTCTGGATGCTGTATTAGGATGAATGCTAGAAACATCCTTGTTGATCTAAATGAAGAAATTAAAGCAGTTCAAACTTGTAGCTGGTACATTTAGCTAAATACACTTAGCAAAAGAAAGATTCAAGAAAAAAAAGAAAAAAATTAGTAGAGGAAAGGGAACAAGTTCCATTTCTGATTACAAAATTGTCAGCTGCTTAATTTGAACTAAAAATGTAGCTAAGCCTTAAACACCAGGTTATTACAAGTTTCTGACTACTCAAAACAATGTTAAGGAATGGAAAACGAGAAAAAGTAACTTTTACAAGAAGTTTATTTTTCTAAGTGAACTTTATGAAAAGACACCATTTTTTGATTGCTTGGAAAACAGTACTTATAAAAGTACAGTCAAATTTACAAATGCCATGATACCCATACCATGTTGACTCCTGTTTTTCAGTCAGTTAAACAGGAGAAAGAATTCATCATCCTCTTAATAAAATGTGTGACCAAGAAACACAGAGGCAGGTGTTCATATAGTTTGGAAACTAAAGAATTCACAGAAAAGTATTTAGTGTAAAACTCCTACTCACCTCCCATAAAAAGTAATGTGTGTGCAGCCCACTCATGTTAAACGTTTGCTTGAGGAACTAGGTGTGAAACCAGAGACAGAAAGAAAAATTGAAGAGTTTACCAGAACCCAGAGTTTCTATGAATTTCTCTGCACACTTAGTGCAGCGTGCTCTGTGCACTGACAGGTTGGCAGCAGCCACCCTCAGCTGGGGCTGCCCTGACCCCCCATGTGCAGCCTGGGCTGGGGCTGTGCGAGGCAAGGGGAGGATGAGCTGTGCCTGTGCCTGAGCCTGGGCTGGGGCTGGCCAGGGGCTCCTCCAGCTCACACTGAGTGTCAGGAAAACACAGCCACCCTGAGCTGCCAGCACACCTCAGCCATCTGTTCGCAGGATCCAGGGAGGGACTTCCATGGATAAGTCAGGGTGCTCCTACCCACTCTCTTCTAAGAGCAGCATAGACATAACCTGTTATTCTATAAAGAGACTGTCTTGGCTTCTTCTTATGCTTGTAAATAAAGTTAAATGGGATAAAAGCATTTTTTAAAACAATATAATCTTTTTTTGCAAGAACTTTGCAGGTTTTCAGGCATGTTTACAATGGTGAATGGAACTGAACAACCTATCTGGCTATTCTCATACAAACAGTCATTTTTTGTGAAAATGTTTGTTGTATATTATTTGGAATAAGAAGCATTTCAAAATTAACTTTTTCATAAAGACAGATTTTTTTTTTCTAGTAAACCTTCATTCCTAGTTTTTCTGTACAGTTAGCTTTTCTGGAATGATCTTTTCTGTCTTACTATCTTCCCGTACAGAACCTCATGTAGACCATAGAGTGGTCTACCCTGTGAATAAACAATCTCCAGGGAGAAGCATCAGAAGAGTAAATTAGAGAACATTTAAGTCAAAGTGCTATAAATATTCAATACTATATAATTTATTCAAAGTGCAGATAGGAATCTTCTTTTTTTAACCTGCACATTGTGGAATGAAGAGTCTCTGCTGTGGAGAATTTATTCCAAATTCCACCTCACTCATTTATCTGTACATAGGCCACTGCTATTGTACATAGTCTAGAGAAAATCCTTCTGCTCCCTGCTTCTGTATGCCCCTCTGCAGTAGAAAAAAAGCCCTAATCAGAGTATCTGATGGCTCGGCCTTAAGATCAGCTGTCTGTCAGGATTCATTTGAGGAGAATTAATGTACATGCTTAAGTGGGTAGTGAAAGCTGAAAAGCTGAGATATCTCAGCCAAAATTAATTCACTCTATATGGTGTGATGACCTGGGATAGGGAAAGATTCAGCCTATGCCAGGCATGACCTGCCAGCTACTTTTTAATTGAATTTTATCTTGCTGTCAAGACCCTTATCAAATCTTTCTGACTCCTTGTCCTTTTCCAACAAATGAACTTTGTGTTTGTATGACATGAAAAACCAGACTCTCCTTTCTCAACCTGTACCACCTCCCACTCACCCCCTTTGCAGTTGAAAGAGAAAAAGGGAATGGCTTACATGCATGCTGAAAGGATGTCACCTTCTGGGCATGTCTTTTACCTTTCCCATGTGTGTGGGAGGAAATTTTCTTTGATGCTAGTAAAACATGGAGAAAATCCAAAATTTTAATGATGGATACTGTCTCCTACACCTCCTTCTTGCCTACTCTGTTGCACAGCTGGGACAGGATTTGGTCACAATTCAACCTAAGGCCATGACCCAGCAAAATTCTGGAGCAAATAATTGGTTATAAGTGCAAACTGCTTTCACTGAAGCTGAATAAACTCAGCCTTCAGCGATTCACTGAGCAAGTGATTAAAAAAAATGGAAATACAACTAAGTATGCACCCAAATGATTCACAGGTCTGGGATATAAATAAAATAAAATTAAACTTAAAAATCCACCAAACAAACCCAAAATTAGAACAACCCATGTAACTACATTTGCATGAAAAAAAAATTTATTCAGGCATATCATACCCTAAAAGCAGGAAAAAACACACATCAGTAAGAATCACCATTCTTTCTTGCTAATAGTTGCACAAGGAATAAACAGCTCAAAAGTGCTTATGTTGTATGGAGTGTTGCTGGTTGTTAAAATGAAAAATACACAAATCTAAAGGAATTTGTTGTGGAGACATTTTGCATGCTCCTTCCAGAGTGTTTCTCTTTACTATCAGGTTTGTCAGGACAGCTCTATTCCTTATAGCTGTGTGCCTTCACACACAGGAGTTCTCTCTGTTCCAGGATTTGGTATCTCCATTTGCAGGAGATCTCAGCAAAGGTTCCATTTCTCAGCTAAAAGAGTCTCATTCAGAGTAACTCAGAACCACTTTTGGATAACTGCTTTTGATGTTTATCAAAATATCAAAGATGGAAGGGGCAGGATAATCCCATACTGAACGTCCGTCCATGTGAGGATGGAGTTTTTCCCTGGGAAAATGCTGTACTATGCTGCATTCACAGTTTTTCACATTTTCACCCCATCTATACTTTATGTACAATATTCCAATATATCTTTCTGATTTTCACCCTCTCCCTCTTGGTTCCTGTTGCTTTGTCACAAATATTTCTTTCATTTTATAGTGAGCGTTGGTTATTTTGGTTGTCCCCATGCCCATTGAGTCAGGCACTGGTTTTCTCTCTTCCTGCCACTCTTGGCCCAAAGGTGCCCTCAGATTATGCTCTTTGTAGCCCAACCATTTCACCCAATGAACCATTCCACATCTCACCAATCAGACCATAGAATTTTAGTGGACTGTGAACTTTCTGCAGGTTGATCACAAGTTTATGCTAATGAGACATTTAGAACAGAAGGCTGTAGTAAGACCCTGCCTCACAAGGCTTATTCCTGTGCCATACATGCTGGCCACCTATCTGCAGCTTCAAATTACAGTTCAAGCAGGAAAAGGGTGAATTATTTTGTTTCCATTGTATTATATCTAAGTCATGGGCAACTTTTGAAATGCTTCCTGATGTTTATTGTGTTGAACACAGTAATGATATTGTAACTGTTTAATAACCAGCTTCAGGTACATTGTAAGTAATACAGAAAATAAACATTCTGATAATGACTAATTTCATTAATAGTCATCTTGCTTCTGGGGAATGGTAAGAACATACTTTTCAAGTTCTCATATTGCAACATATGACATTATAAGTGTTTCCTTTTTTTTCTGAATTCATGTAGGAATACACTATAGATGTCTTTTTCCGCCAAAGCTGGAAAGATGAGAGATTAAAATTCAAAGGACCTATGACTGTTCTTCGGTTAAATAATTTAATGGCCAGCAAAATTTGGACACCTGATACCTTTTTCCACAATGGAAAGAAGTCAGTGGCTCATAACATGACAATGCCAAATAAACTATTACGAATCACAGAGGATGGGACATTGCTATACACAATGAGGTAAGCCCTAAAATATTACATCCTTCATTTAGTTTTACAATTTAACTTGTGAAAGCATATTTTCCAGATAGGAAACTGGTTCTTTTTTGAGCACAATTTGATTCCTGCTTAATTATTATTTTCACAATGGGCCTTGGGATGATGGGCAAACTGAACTATTTGCAGTGTTTATTTTTCCTCTCCTGCTGTGCTACCTCTACAGTCCCTGGATGTGTCTTAATGCTTGATTTTAAAAAGGCTCTTACAGTATTAGGAATCCATCAGTTTGCAGAGGATCTTGATTTGGCATTGCTTTCAAGGATTCCATCAGCAAGTATAATAAAGCCTGAAAGTTTAGTATAATCTGTACTCCTAAATTGTGTGCAAGGGTCTTTAATCTTTGGATCGTACAGAAAGCAGATTCTAAGAACAAACAGATGCACACAGAATTCATTGACCATTCTTAATATTTCTTGTGCTTGGGATTATAAAGCATGACAGCATAAAAATAGACATTTCTTTTTCTATTGATTAAAGCATTCAGAAAGTTAGGAGAAAAAATTATTTTTCTGCTGACAGCATTCATTGGAAATATATTATTCTCTTCATGGATAACTGAAGTTTAGCTGTCCAGTTTTTAGAGTAGTTAAATCCTTTTGAAATAATGATGATATACAGTCATGCAAACATTCTGGATTAAAAACCTGCAAATTAAAAAAAGGAAAAAAAAGGTATGTTGTTTTTTCTATAGAGCTGTACATTCCCCTTTTTGTCTCCCATGGAATCAAAACAAGGTATAAAGGGACTCTGTTGACTTCAAGCCAAGATGGATAACTTAGTACATAGGTGAACACTGAGTTTTCTTTAAAAAAAAAAAAAATTAAGATATTTTTTAAATTGGTACAAGTGTTTGGAGAAAAATTCTCCAGGCATTTGGAATGTTCAATTTATGGTGCAACATCTTTCAAGACTGGCTAGACTGAAGTAGAATCGCTGGTAGCTACACAAGTCCAGGTCAATTTTTCTTGTCTTTCTAAATGCTCAGCTGTTAGGGATTTAATCCACAGGAACACTATCTTGGCAGCACATTGTTCACATGTGTCTCTTCTTTTGATCATAACCATTCCTATTTCCTCACCTTTGCCAGTGCCTTAATGCAATTTTTAGCCTACTCTTCAATATTACTGTTCATTCTCTGCAGATGTGTGGTATGTGACTGTTTCTAGCTCATTTAACTTCTTTTATTGAGAAACATGTTTGCACTCAAGCTGATAGCAATGAAATGATTTCAGCAAATGTCTGAGCATCCAGAGTGGGCCAATTTAATGATGGCAGCAAGGAAGCAATTGCAGTTGCTAATAGATTTTAATCCTCACACCAAATGAGAAGCCTGAGCCTGTCTCCGATGGACCATGAGGAAGGGCAGAGGGGCAGAGCAGTTGCACCCTCAGCCAGACAATTCAGGTCCCGTTTTAACCACTAATTAATCACATAAGAGATACTGTGCTGTACTTATGCTGTGTGTCTTAATAGAAGTCTATTTGCTATTTCTATGAAACTAGAATAAATGTGTCCTTTTGCTCATTAATCCATTATAGATTGACTGTGAGAGCAGAATGTCCAATGCATTTAGAAGACTTTCCTATGGATGCACATGCTTGCCCCTTGAAATTTGGAAGCTGTAAGTTTATTTTAAATGGAGGTTTCTCCCATTTTTAGGCCACTTAAAAAGAGTATTTTGCAACTGAGAAAACCTCAAGGTTTTAAACTTGTGTATTTTTCACGTTTTTATCAGGGTTGTATCTTTATTCTTTATATATATATATAAAATATAATGGACCTTGCTTACCTTTCTTAAATATCCTACAATGTGATGTCTGGACATTCACCAAAGATGAAAATGACAGTGCTCAAAATATCTAGAAAAGTAGTTTGTCACATAGAAAATGTTATTAATTGTATAATTGCTTTGTTCTGTTAAAACCCAAGATCAGTCTTAAAGAAAAGCAATACACACTATGGATAACTGAATTGGTTTAGGTGAAAACAGTTTTGCTACTGTAGTGTTGGTATGTTTAGATCAAGGTTTTTCCTAGGATTAGAAGATACCCATATACACTCATGGAAGATTTTTGGAAGTGAAAAATCTCAGAAATCTCCAAATAGAGTCCTACACTTGTAGCATACATAGCCCTAGATGAGAGAACATACAGAACAAAGTCATTGAAATATAATTGAAATCAGGATAATTGAAATTAGTGCTATCACTAAGAAAGCTTTTGATAAGTTGGGAATTTTCCCCAGAACTTCAGTGTGAATAGCAACCAGCCTGACACTTAACTAAACATAGTATTTTTGGAAATAAAACATAGAGAAAAAAAAAGTGACGCTCTAATTTAGTTTGGTTTGTTTAACACAAACAAGGAAGTTAAAATATATGGAAGATGTAATAGTGTACAAATTGTTTCCTCAATGGCTACTTTTTTCCTAACAGAAATGGGTCGTTTCACTGATAATGGTTACTTAGTGGCTTGATCAATTTTAGAAGTCAACAAACAGAAAACCCAATTCATTCTTCATGGTACCCGACAGGGTGATAATTTACTTTGGGCTGAATAGTTCTATGTTTGCCATGAGACAGCGCTGATGTTTTGTCTTTAAAGAGCTGCTAATCTCCTAGATAAGGCTTAGAGAACAAAAAGCTCATACAACCTTAGAGTATAACTGACAAGAATAGCTTCCTCCTTGAATGTTCAGTTTTCTTAGAGAGCACTTACAATAAATCTTTCCAAATATCTCGTGAAAGAGAGTGGGAGTGGGGGGAAGATTTACTCCAGTTTATAACAGGACAGATACTGCAGTGGGTTCTTGATTAATAAGAGATCTGTGCACCCAAGATCCCAGCGAGATCAGGAGTGGCTGCAGGATGGAATTTCTTTTGATGTGCTCACTAAAGTGTCCCTGCAGGCATGGTGCTGGCACTGCCAGCCAGGGAAATGGCTAATCCTGCAAAAAACCTGCTAATGACAATATAAGCCAGGAACAATTTCCGAACAAATTTGATTTACTAGACTGAATTTTATAGACACGACAAGACCCCTATCACCACATCTGTGCATCTCTGATCCATAGCCTAAACACCAGACCTTCCCCAGTATGAACAATATTTCCCATTCTTTTCCTGTACTGAGTTCTTTCTGGCTCACTCTGTCCCAGATTAATGTATCTGTTCACGCAGTGCACGGCTTTGCAGATTACTGAGGACTTTGCCTCAGTTAAATGACTAAGATTTACAGAAATTATTAAATAAAAGGGATAGATAATGTGGATTTGCATAAAAGTCCAGAACCACACCAGAAGGCAAGAACAAGACAGCAGAAAAACATGCAAGTGTATCTGCATCTTTTGTATCAAAATTGATCTTTTTATCCTTAAAAAAAATATTTTCATAATATACTTAATTTTCTTAATTGAACCAAAAATCACTGATATTTCTGATAGAAAGGCCATTTGTTACACCACTCAAAGGCAATAATTGACATTCTAAGCTCAGAGTATCGCTGTGGACTGTCATGTTTTACAGGTTTTGAAAGCTGTCCTAAAAAACAAGTAACCATAAATGCATGAAAAGATCATTAGACAAAAACAAGGAGTTTTCAAGGAAACTTTTCATTCTTTCACTAAATTCAGACGAGCTCCTAATCTGGGATCCTCATGTGGAGGAGTTCCTTCTGTAGCATGGTTCTACTGCAAGCACTACATGAAGAATTCACTGTTGGGAACAGACCTTAAAGCTGGATCTCTCCCTTCCTTCTCATCAGATCATATGCCAAAATTATCAAGTTATGGAATATTTCTCTCAATATTTCTTTCTTGATATAAATAGGAATATATCCAACAGGACAAATGACTGGACCCAAACAAGTTAGGAAAGTGGGACTCACTGTTACACATGAAAAAAGAACAGATCTTATAATTAATTTCCATTTTTTAAGTGAGAATCATATTTAAATACATTTGGGACATTTTTGTCAAACTAAATCAATTAATTATATTCATCTTAATGGACTGGAAAATTTACTGGAAATGAATTTAATTGTCACAAAATCCATGCTTAAAGTGCAGACTACAATCTAACACTTAGCTCCCCAAGGTAGTGTTTGCCTAGCTCCATTTGTTTTAGATTAAATTGGATAAGAGGTTTTTTATGTCCTCCACTGTTACTCATCACTTCTTGGAGCTGGATTCCTAAAAGCTTCACAGTGAAGGAGTTGCACATCTCCTGTGGCCTCTGCCCATACTGTAGGGACCAATAAATGTTTGACCCAGCTCCAAGGCTAAAGTGATTTGCCAAAGAGCAGCTTAAGCTAGAGGTTATTCCAATGTAAATTCAATGTAACAAATGCTAGAGAAATTCTGGAACAACAAAGTGCCATATGTTGGCAAAACAAAATCAGAAAGGCAGATGCTCTCCTCAACTCTTACCACAAACATCTGATTGTCAGTTTAAAACTGAGGCCACTCTGGAAGCCAGCAGTGACGGGAGCAGATGGCTGCATTGCTGCTTATGCAACATGAATTGGAAGCTGAGGGGGGCAGCAGAATTGAGAACCAAATCTGGCAGCTCATTTCTAGCACTGCCCACTGCACCCCCTTCCCTCTAAACCAATCCAGTCATTCTCAGTAGCTCAGAAAAGCATTCCTCTCTCCTCCAAGCTATTCTCATACTCCAGAACAAATGCTTGAAAATTAATTTTATTACTGTCTTTGTGTGACTAGATTAGCAAGTCAATTTCTGTGTTTACTCAGGCCATTAAAGTCAGAATTATTAAGATGTAGATTTGCTTTTGCCATTGACTCCAAAAACATATTCCAAGCTATGTTGATATGTTACAATGCTTAGGGAATATGAAGCCCAAAGATAAAGCACCCTTCAGTTTCAATAATGCAGAATCAAATGCCATGCAATTAATTTACCAGCACATTCTACCCAACCAACTCTTCAATTACTAGCTGTTATCTCTTACATTGATAAGGTAAAATTGCTAACTCACAAACGAGGTTAAGTGAATCAGATTCCTCCCTTTCCCTTCCTGCTTGTCAGTCTGAAAAAAGGGAAATTCTCATCTTGTAGGTAGAATCCTTCTGTCATTTTGAATGCCCTAATATATCCCATCCAACTCCAGCTGCCTTTGGTGGGTGCAAGCTTGATGCAGATTCTGGCCACACATTGATGCCCATTCATGCCTTTGGGTACATTTTAGGTGTAAAGAATTACATGAGCTGCCTCTGTGTAGTCAATTAACTCCCACCCAACTGCTCCGAGTGAGAGCTGCCAGATTCCAAACAGCACAAAATGACAGCAGAATTTTACTACAGAATTAGGATTAAAAATATTCTGGAAAGAACATAAATAACAGCACAAAGCCCCTCGATGGCATGTGTAGATGCTGCTGAATTCTCTGTGTAACACACCAGACTGCTTGGGCTTGGAAAGCCCACAGTACTTTTCTTTTGCCTTGTTCCAAACTCAAGTCTTGAGTGTGAGGACTATTCAGAAATTTCCAAAGCAAAAACCAAAAAATAGACTTACTGTGAGTTAAACTCACTTTCTCCTAGGCAGCCTCAGAAATGTCTGCTAGCCCCATTTTACAGCAAGACAGTGTGATGGGGCATGACCAAATGGGAGCTGTAGCCAGGCTGAGGATGAGAAGATCATTGAAGCCACTCTGAGAGGGACTTACAGAGGCCCAGACAACATCACACTATGAAAATTGAAAAGTTTGGGGCTCATCTTTCTTTACAATAGCTGGAAGTTAGAAAAAGAATTGGAGTTCTTGCATGCTTATGAAATTCCACTTCTCACTCTCTTCTTTTCACACTTCTTTACACAGGCAGGAAATATATAAGAGGGAAATATATTCATGCCATAGAGAACCGCCCTTAATCCAGCCCTACAGCAGATATTTAGCTATCTTGTAAAAATCAATTGTACTTCCTATAGATAAATTCCAGTCAGATAGTTGAGGGTTTCCACAGATAATGAGAATTAAATATTCAAACTACTGCTCAAAATTGTTCTGACAAAGCCAAAAGGTAACAGAAATTGCAAAATTTAAATGCAATTTATTTCTTTTAAATCAGATGCTTATACCAGAGCAGAGGTTGTGTATGAGTGGACACGGGAACCAGCAAGGTCAGTGGTTGTGGCTGAAGATGGCTCTCGACTGAACCAGTATGATCTGCTTGGACAAACTGTGGACTCCGGAATTGTGCAGTCCAGTACAGGTCTGTGACAAATATTTTGGAAGGATGATATTTAACTGTCAAGACATAATTCAGAGCAGGATTAAAAAATACAAAGACATAAGAGTGAGGGGCAAATTATAATATATGTACTTCAGATTAGGAAAACATGACTCTGAAAAGATAATACATCCTAGGATTATTTTCCTACTTCAACTAGTGGTAAAGATATGTGAACAATTAAAAAGCTTCCTACAGTATCAAATGTAGCCAGAAAAAACAATAATTTATGTAATAAAGAAGCACTCCTCATGTTCTTCTCATATTATTTGCTACTATATAGGCTGATAAAAATAGCATAACAAATGAATCCTCAAAGATCATATTTCTGGAAGCAGTGAAGTCTCTAAAAGCAAGTACATAGTTTCTCAAGGAAGTATTTAGAGAATGAAAAACAAACTGTCATCAAACTCAAAACCGTCTGTAACATCCAAACATGATTTCCTTTAATGCTGCCACTAGCTTTAACTCCAAAAATTTAATGTGATACAGAAATACATCTGACATTTATAGTATGACATACCTGTAACCTTGAAACTGGCTACAGCCCCTTGTTTTTTAAACTTTGCAGTGCTTGTTTCAAGATGTAAATGTTTTAAAGTTTCTTTTCTAATAATTTGGACGATCTAAATGCAGTAAGAAACTGAGCACTGGGCATGAACAAGAGCTCTGTTGACCAGATTGGTCAAAGGACCAAAAGCAGCTCCACTTTAGGGGAAGTGGTTGTATTGCTCTGGGTGGTTGGGTGCACACCCAACATTGTGACTTAGAGAGAAATACACTTCTAACTGCATAAAATAAATTTCCTAATGTGTTGCTATTAAAGTCAATGAACATTTAAGGGAAAGTGAGTCACTTTAAGGTGAACTGGAATTTGTGTCTGAATTTTTTTATTTAGCTTGTTAAAATTTATTCATCTGCTCTATTAAGCCAAGAAACATCTCACAGACAAGTTTCTAGGTTACTGCTTGGAAGCTTCTGTTCAGTTGATGTAAAAATAAGTGGGATGGCAATAATAGGAACTTTGCATGAGAACAGCATCAACACAGCTCCTCCCACTGCTGAGCACAGAGGTGTGCAACAAGCAGGTAAAAAGGGCAGAAATTTTGACCTGCCCACAGATGGAAATGTTGCCACTGGCATTTCTGCAGCCAGTAATTCACCCCAGCTGCCCTTTGCTGGAAAGTCAATAGGATTTGAGGGGAACTGCAGGGATCTCAGCTCTTGGTGCTCTCAGGGAGACCTTGCCAGCCTGTGGGGGCTGCCTTTGCTCCCTGCCTGCTTGCACGTGCTCTAAGGGCAGCAGGATAATCAGAAAAGACTCATGAGGGAGCATAACTAAACCAAATAGAAACACCAAACATGCTTCAGGGTAATTAGACAGCAATGTGAGGAGCACACTATAAACTGTTAAGAAGGGCAGACAAGAAATTTTCAAACAGAACTGAAACATAAGTGTAATATTTCTTCATGGATTTCCATGAATAAACAAACAATTTGTTTTGCCCATACTATTTCAAAGATATGAATTCTGCCTCCTTTTTCTACCTGAGGAAAAGTCTTTACCATTGTATCTATAAAGTTAAATACAGTATGGTTAATACCTGAAATATGCTGAGATGAAGATATTGTTGTCTAGATGCTGAAAAACAGTACAAAGAACTAACTGGAATAGTTACCAAAACTAAAACCAATTCCATTTCAGAATCTTTTTGGTATTAGCAAATTTACAATCCTCTTTAATTACTACCTGATAAGTGTTGCAGCAATTCAGGCTGCAATAGATAAGAATACAGAGTTGAGGAAGAAACATATTTACTGCTTGCGAATTCAATGTCTCAAAGGAAAAATTTTCATTATTTGCTTTGGAAAGAAAAATGCTTTGCTTTTCCCATACTAAAGGTAAGGATCAGTAGTGGTTAATAATACCTTTTCTCCAGCCACTGATTCATATTGACTCAGAAAGATTTTTAAATGATCCTTTTTGTAAGCACCTTAACAAACGCTTAAAGGGCTTGTGCAGGTTTCTATTTATATAGAATTACTTTGCCACCTTGAAAACATTGCTTTACACTGAGAATCATCAGAATTTATATTCAAAACACTTATTTTTTTTCCTTATCTCTGTAAATATGCAGAGATTATGTTGTTCTTAAGAGGTTTTTTAACTGAGTTACATGGCATAAATAGTAAATGATAAATACTTTGTTTTAAATTAATGGCAAGGAAAGCCTTACTTCTTTACCTACAGTACTAGAAGAAGACATGAAGAAGAAACTCAGTCCCCACCTCAAACTTTGTGTCTGATGTGATGCACATTAACTTCAGGTGCTGATAAATCTGTTTTTTTACAAATAATTTACAGAACACTGACACATAGCTTTAATGTAACTTTACTGAATTATCAACTACTTTTTCTATGGGCACAGGTTAGTTTATACCACCTGCACATTTGACTCACTTATTGCAAAACATTGTAGGATTAAGGGCTGATTAAAAACTGTACCTACAGAAGCACTGAACACAAGAACAAACTCTCCCAGACCTCTGGAAATATTCCAGCGTGGACAGTTATTCAAAAATTAATTTAGTATATATGCAGAATTTTTTTATGACTTTTAAATGCTTCATATTGTGTATTACATATAAACTAATTTAAACATTGGAATAAATAAAAGGAAAACCAGATTTATCTGCACAACACGGTTGTATGTAGAAGAGTTTGGGAATTACAATTTAGCTAAGAGGAAATACCTTTCTTTCTAACTTCCTTGGATAAGAAAAGATAAGAGATAAGAAAATATAAGAGGTATAAGCTACAACTTGTGAAAGCCCAGCAGTCAGACACTGTGAATATAGGCAATATTTTACTCAAGAGCTATTTGAAATTTTAGATTGTAGGGAATTTTATGACTTTGCAATGTTTCCAAAATAGAATCACAGAGGAATTGGGAAGTTATGGGAGTGATCAGCAGCTGTCACAAATGTGGCAACGCTATTCAATTAAAGAAAGGCAGAAAATATGGAAAGCTAAAGATGCAGTGAATAACTGGAGTGCTTTCATGTCCTGCAGTCAGTTCAATCAATCTTATCAAACATTTACTATCTTTTAGCAAGTGACTGCCCAATAAGTGCAGTCCATTGGTACTGTGGAAACTTCAGAAACTTCACATGGCTGTGCCTTATAACTGAAGTGCAGAGCATTATTGGAGGCCTCTGCTTTGCCCAATTCACTCCTCCCAGCGTTACCTTTATCTGACTCCCAGCTCAGACCTGCTGCAGTGCGTAACAGACGAGCGTAATCCCTGTCTTTTTAATTGCCTTTATGCTTTGGATCTTGTTCTCATTTTCCAGAGGTTAAAAATACTTTGATAATTTAGGCAGCTAAATAAAGCTTCAGAGTACAGTGGTGTGTTCACTCTGTATTCTTAGCTTGCCATCTACAATCAGTGAATTAATTCTGACATACGGTGGTGCGCATTCTATATCTGATTGCATTAAAATAGTTTCCCACGTCATATTTTAAGTAGATAAAATTAAATTATTGGCTCTCCTAGCCAAGACTGGCACCTTTTGTAAGATCATAATCTCTGCTACAGAGGAGAAGGAGTTTGTTTCAGTGAAAGTTAAAGAAAGGTGAGCAAAATTTAAGTAATAATTCCCACTATACTACAGCCATTCCTATTTTTGAAATAAAAAAAAAAATCCTTGTATATCCTTTGCTTTATCATTAAATTTAAAATTTATTCTCTTTTCCCCCTTTGCTGCTGTCTTTTATATTGAAAGAGTATTGTCATATCTTATAAATAAGCTTTTCTTGGGGTTAGAAATTGAGCAAGATTGCTCAAATGAATGTTCTTCTGGACTCTGCGTTACAGAAATGGGCATTTGACATGCTCTGTGCATAAGCAGTCAATGTCTAGACACAGTTTTTCAATCAAGTTTAAGCTTTTCCTGTACAAGAGCAGTTTTCTCCATCCATCTGCCTACATTTTAAAATAGAACTACAGTAATTTCACATGTCATCTCTAATCTAGACAGAAGTTTCCACTCAGTTACGTGTCTACTTGTTTCATTCCTAAGATGTTCATTGCATAATAAGAAGAATCAGTCTACTCAAAAAAAAAAAAAAAAAAACCACAAACAATCAAACAAACAAAAAAAAACAACCCACAACAATAGGCTTTTCAATCTTTGGAGAATATACTGTTTGCCCAAATCCATTTAAAATTATATAAATAATGATCTGAAAATCAGCAATATTTGCTCGGCTGGTAAGAAAGGTTTATGGAATGACATAAATATATTAGAATATTAGATATATTTATATTTATTATTGAAAGTATAAATAAAATTTATTTATATATAAAAAACCAATTAATTTCATTGCATTTGGAGTACCCAGCTCATACAACTTTGTTGCTCCAAAAGCTCCCAAAGCTAATGAAAATATTGTGTACTATTCTTGTAGCAATAATTTATTTCAGGAGAGAATAATAGTTTACTAGGGTCCTAAATTAGCAGAAGAGGGACACTTCAGAGTACATAAAGCACCGACAGTGGTAATGCAAACACTGTCACAGCAGCAATTACATCTTAAGCTTGGCCCAACAGAAACGTTTTTGGGAGGCTGTCTTGATTTAGTCTTTAGATTAAGTTTACATGGTTACGCTGTGGTGGCTTAGCATTTTCTAGTGGAATAAGACCTTCTACAAGAGCGTTAAGCAGCCACCAGTTAAGGTAGACTTTCATTCACTACTCAGCAGAGAAAATATGTAAATTTAATTAGCATTTCCCAGAAATGTCTAGTTTTGTATTATTAAGGAAAAATTAGAAAAACCCACCAGGTTTATTAAGTGTTTTCTTCAGAGCTGATCCATTTAGATTTGAGGACTTCTATTTTATAATAGGGGTGAATGTAATGAAAAATACTTCCTACAAAGACCTCTGATGTGTATATTTATAAAAGCTTTAATGTTCTTTTTTTCTTGGCTTTAGGGGAATATGTTGTTATGACTACCCATTTTCATTTGAAGAGGAAGATTGGTTACTTTGTCATCCAGACTTATCTGCCATGCATCATGACAGTGATACTGTCACAGGTGTCCTTCTGGCTTAACAGAGAATCTGTTCCAGCAAGAACTGTATTTGGTAAGCAAGACCTATAAACCTCGTGGCAATCATGAGGCAATTGGGTTTCAGAAATGTTATGGTAAATGTATTTATTGTAACATGGTATTGAAGAACAGTGTGAGCCTGGACATGCTGCAGCACACAAGAGCTAACAAATTTCGTTGTGAAGATATAGCTCCAAAGCTTTTAAACTGATTTGGAATTGACTATAGAAAGAGACCTGAAAATACCTCAAGCCATGCATTACCATTTGAATATTCCAAAACAATCAGATTATGAATAAAACATCTCTGACAGTGGCAATAATGTTAGTCATGGGATTATCAAAAAGGCTTTAATCAGTGGGTATCTGTCATTTGGCATCTTTAGGCTCTTGGAAAATTCTTATTTTAATTTTTTTCCCCCTTAATCCCTTTTACAGGCTACTGTTAGCTCAGCAACAATTTATTGTGCTTACAGCAGTGAATACATGCACTCAAGGAATGCAGTGAGAAGAAAATCTAAAAGACCCTCCAGTTTATACAGCTGGTCCCTAGAGTTTAACCACTGCTTACAAATGCTTATCTTAAAACTCTTATATTCTTTTATATTCTTTGGAGATATTAACCCAAGTAAAGTACATATTTGAAAAAAAATGCAATGAATTTTCATTTAGGAAAGCTAGAACCTGAGATTTCTGCTATGTGACCTAGTCCTTGGTGATATCCAGATGGGACTGCTGAACACCTTTGGCAGGAGGTGGAAGCATCCCCAGCCAAGCTGGCTTTGACACTCGTTTTGCTGCCTCAGGGCACTGCAAGGACAGGATGCTTTGGGCCCTTTGGCTTTGCCAAAGAGAATTAACTCATTTGTTCTGAACATGGCAAAGACAGAGAGTCACTGTTGAGAAATGCAGACTCTGAAGCTTGTGTTGAACAAGAGCTATTTTTATGGATCTTTTCTTGCACCATTCACAGCTGTGCTTTAGTTTCTCAATTTCTCTGGAAATCAATCACAGCTTGCATAGCCTTAGACCTCATGAACCAAGCAGTGGCTTTCTGTTGATATACAGATGTGCATTTACAGAACAGTGGTTTAGACTACAGTATAATTAAATTTGATTTGCATAATATTGTTTAGATTAGCAACTAAAATTAATTCTGAATTTTTAACATCAGCTTTGCCGAGAACTGCTTTACTAGGGGGTTTTATAGTCAAATCCATTGAAATTGTAACAATTTTACCTCTTTTTGCACATATCATTTAAAAAGAAATGTCTGATCATCAGTTTGAAATGCTGTACTTCACTGTCATTAGATGGAGAGCAGAATTTCCTAGTCTCAATAGATAATATATAATACTGCACAATTTTCAAACTGCTATCTTCACTGGCTCAAGAACCCACAAATTTCTCAGTTTTCCTTTTAGAAGACAGTTATTTAGTAAATATGCTTGGGTTTGCTCCATCATTTTGTATCAAGATAGCTTTTTCATTTCAAAATGGCAGTGAAACAAAGTATCAGAACACCTTTCATGAATGCATATACACACAGAAACACAACATTGATCTTTTAGCCCACTTACTAACACAGAAAATAAAATTTCTTAAATTTTTATTTTGCTACTATGTAAGAGAAACATAAGGTCACTAGCAATAAGTCAAAGAACACATTTGATTGCATCTCAAAAAAGAGAAATTGCTTCCTCATTAGGCACTAATAATTCAAGCTTTTCACACTACCACATAAATAAGTTGTTCATTAATTGACCTATTTTAGAGCACTGTTCATTTCTACTAACACTCAGTGCAGCGAAGATGAACTCGCCAGACACATTCAAGACATGACAGTGCAGTTGTCAAGGTAACTTGTGGACATGTGATTTGATGTAAATGCCTTGCGTGCTTTCAGAGATTCATTTTTCCAAGCAGCTGCAAGCAGAGTGAGTTCAGTACAGTCCTGCTTGCTCTGTGGGGCCAGGTGAGAGGAAAGGTTCAGCAGTGAGAAGCTCTGATATCAGAGATGCAAATTACATTGTCATTCTTACATAAAATCTTTGCTATGTTCAGGGTGTCAGTGAATAAAGGGACAGAAATCTGTAAAACCATCAATTCAAAAACATAAAGCTTGGTGCCCTTGAAGAGATCCTTGAAGTATAATATCCCAAACAAGCTGAAACAAGTTTTTTTAGTTTTCTAAGTATCTCAACTGCTGCAAGAAAGAACTAAAGATGCTAAATCGTTACCTCTGTAGTACAATTTGCAGGGCATGAATACAGAACAGCAACAAAATCCTTCAAATACCAGGAAGAGTAAAGTAGTTCACAAATAATATGTCCATTCCAACTTTAAAAATATTATTCTATTATAACAACATCAAAGAATGAAAACATAAAAAATGTTTTGAAAATCCTGCAACTTCCACAGAAGTGGAAACCTGATATCCTCATTTAGCAACTGAACTCAGGTGGGGAAGTTTGTAAGAACCAGAGGTGTAGAAAAGACTTTACCACCTATAACAGCTGGGACATGAAGCACAAAAAACAGCCTGAAGACACAAACTCTGCTTTGCAGGAGTGACGACTGTGCTGACCATGACTACCCTGAGCATCAGCGCGAGGAACTCGCTGCCCAAGGTGGCCTACGCCACCGCCATGGACTGGTTCATAGCTGTGTGCTACGCCTTCGTCTTCTCGGCGCTCATCGAGTTCGCCACCGTCAACTACTTCACCAAGAGAGGCTACGCGTGGGATGGCAAGAGCGTCGTTCCAGAAAAGGTAACACCACCCCACATCCACCCCAGAATATCACACTCTGCCACGCCTGCTCACTCTATGGGAGGAGGTCTAGCATATTAAAAATTCTTATTGTGTACAACAGTTATTGCTCCAGAAGAGTTTACTCCTGTGTCCACGTACAGCATTTCTAAGCCATGATTACTTAGACATTTAATACCTAAATACTACCTCCGACATACTGGGTGACAAGTAATGCTATTAATAATGAAATATTCTACTGAGATTTTGACTTTGGGAATTGAGCAGAAACAAAGATGAATGTGTATTATTATAAGAGAAGGCAATTTTTTTTCTGTTTGAACAAGAGAAAGTGTGGATGCCTCAGTGTAAATGTAGGTAAAAAAATTTTGTGGCTGCAGTATTTGACAGTTCCCAAGGTATAGTGCTCCCCAGCATGAAACTCAGAAGGGCTGCTCTATCATCATAACCAAATAAATCATCACAGGAGTTCTTTTTTCCTTTCTTAGCTATAGGAAAAATGTGTTTGTTTAGAAGGAGGAATTGAGAGCTGTGCTGGGAGTGTGCAATCCTGATCTGTACCTCCATGAATGCACTAGAGAAAACCCTCACTGATTTCTTTCTGTCTGGGATCAGACCTGGTCCGTAAACCACAGCTGCATCAAGAAATTGTTGAGGACATTTAGGGGATGAAAGAGAAGTTTCCTGTTTCCTATGAGTTATCATGTCAGCTGCTCCTGTGAGCAAGCTCATTCAGTTGGGTGAATTTCCCCAGCTGGTAATCCTGAACATTCACAGACTAGAGATCCAACAAAACAGGTATTGGAGGAGCAGATGTAATCACTGGTATGCAAAGATATATTTTTAATTCAGGATTATATGCATAAATATTATTTATGTATATTAGTTGTGTAAGTCAGTGAAAAAACCTACAAACTAAATTAGGGCATTTATACAATGGCAACTACTACAAAAGTCTTGTAGAACAAATGAGTGAAGTATCAAAAGAAATTTACAGTAATGAGCTACACAACTGCTGCTGAATGTTGAGTTTTCAGTTATTGATGATACTTTCACTGAAAATAATCTTTTTGATTCTTTTTGTGTTTTCATGACATTTGTTATAAAAATGAACTGCATTTATAGAACTGCATCCTTAAATATTAAATATTGCCTTGCTACTTTATCCTCCCTTGTAATGTAGTTACTATAACAAGCTGTTTCATTTGTTACCAAGAAAATTACATTCTAAAAAAAACCCTACACAATACCCACCACAATAAACATTGTTTAAGACATTGGAAGATTTATGGCTTTGTGCTCGTTAGCAGGTAAGGGGCTTTTTGTGTCATTTGCTGGTACCTGTGAGTTTTCTGCAGTGAGGAAAAGCGAGCAAGGCAAGCTCACAATGATCAGAGCATCACAGCTTAATCAAATTTAGAGCTCTAATTAGCTGTCATATTCCTCGTTCATGAAGTTGAATTTGACATGAAATATTAAGACCCAGGCTGGTGTCAGGGTTTTCTGTGGATCAGATTTCTAGTGACATTTAAATCTATTGAAAGGGTTTCCCCTGAGACTTCAGTGAAGCTGCTTTTTGTCTGCTGGATTTATTGCTGCTCACCAGAATATCTGAATGAGCAGCAAAGAGGACTGCCTTTACACTCAGCAACCATGTTAGCAGCCTCCCTTCCTGGGAGGGGAAAAAAAATGGACAGCCAAAACAAAAAAAAAACCCCAAACAAACAAACACCAAAACAACAAAACCAAACAAAATAAAACCTGGCATGCCTTTTTTTGTTGGAATATTTTTTTAACCTGTTTGTTAAAAAGATTTGAAGCTTGTTCTTGGCCTGAAGCTAAGAATTTTATTGCCATGAATTAAAAAACATCTACATCAGAGTCATTAGGTGAATCCCTTTCCTTACTAGGTAGCATACTTTTAACATTTGAGCCTACATTTCCTTCCAGCATGGGGCTCCAAAGCTGTTCCTCCACAAGCCTCTCCCCACTAGCCCTCAGGCTTTTGCAGCTTCATTTCCTGTTCCCATGTGTCCAGCACGAGTCTGTCCACTCCCTGAAATGCTCACCTCTTGAACAAGAATTTTTTAATCAAAACTCCATTATTAGCCATTAACCTATAGCTGATCTGTCATTAAAAGTACTGTGACCACATAAAAAGTATTGCCTCCCTGGGACAGCTGCTTCTTGAAAGCAGAGAATTCTATTTGGTGTCTTGGGAAATGACATAAGAGATCAAATTCCACTGATATTTTCTCTTCAGCCATATTCCCCCCATCCCAAGAGGATAAAATGGACAACATTTGCCTTTTCTTTTTGTGGCAAATACTGCCTGAAGATTTTGCTAAGCTGTTGGAATTGGTTTTCTCTATATATTTTGTTGTTGGGTTTTTTTTTTCTCATAAGTGGAGGAATCCTTACACCTTCTTAATGACCCACTGCATCTCCCTTCTGTGTTTATCCTCGGGCAGTGGCTGAAGAACAGGTCTGGTCTGCCAGAAACTGGACAGTTGAATTCTAACTGGTATGCCCAGACATCAAAATTTAATTTTTGTCCTATAATTAGATACCAAAAATAGAATACTAGAAAATATAAGGACCTAGGGATAAAATAAGTTTAAATAAGCTCAATAAGTTCTCCTCCCCTAAAAGATATTCAATATATTCTTGCTTTAGCAATATAAGTAGGTGGATGAAAAAGTCATACAGACATTAAAGTCTTTGCATATGGAATGCCATTTCAGCCATTATGATCCAATTTTAAGATTCAAACAAGAACATTAAGTTCCTAATCCATAATTCATGTGACTCTGGTGTAAACCATTAGTAAGCAGAATACTGACAGCTTTGCATCTTATTGAGCAAACCACTCCTTTAGTGCATGGTTACGTGACAATTTTCTGTGTAATTTTGTGTATAAATTATGTAAAAACTCTTCATTTCACAATATTTGTCTTAATGTTGGAAAGGCTACATTAAGAATTTGGCATCTTGTTTTTATCCTGATGAAGGGAAACAGATGTTTGTGGGAATATTGAACTATGAGTGGTTTGTCACTGCTGATTATCATTAAAGGTGATTTTGCCAGTGAGCCCAGCTATCAGGTCTCATTTTTATCTATCACCTAATTTGGTTTATCTAATACAAGTAATACAAATGGATGATTTTGTCTTTCTTCTCACCTAAATAT
The DNA here is from genome assembly GCF_024509145.1 of Vidua macroura. Lineage (NCBI taxonomy): Eukaryota > Metazoa > Chordata > Aves > Passeriformes > Viduidae > Vidua > Vidua macroura. Next base: position 7,383,678 of record NC_071585.1, on the reverse strand, counting down.
TTTGCATGAGTTATATACACAGAACTAACTTCTCTCATTCAGCTTTTTACACTTTGTGCTGTGAATTTGATTAATTGCGAAATGTTACAGTGCTTTTTCATAATTTCATCTGTTGAGAAGGTATTGAGAATGAAATATTTTCTTCTTTCTTCAGCCAAAGAAAGTGAAGGATCCTCTCATCAAGAAAAACAACACATACACAGCTGCAGCTACAAGCTACACCCCTAATATTGCAAGGGACCCTGGGCTGGCAACCATTGCTAAAAGTGCAACAATTGAGCCCAAAGAAGTGAAGCCAGAAACAAAACCTGCAGAACCCAAGAAAACTTTTAACAGCGTCAGTAAAATTGATCGGCTATCGAGAATAGCCTTCCCACTGCTTTTTGGGATCTTTAACTTAGTGTACTGGGCTACCTACTTAAACCGGGAGCCCCAGCTAAAGGTTCAAACTCCACATCAATAACCTCATTTATTCATAGAGTTCTGTTTTGTCTTTTGCTCTGGGAATTGCTTCCCTTTTTCACATACAGTAATTCCCATTTGCTTCATTGCCTCTGTCTTAAAGAAAATAAAGGTTTCTTTAGTTAGGAAAAGGTAAAATATATCTGTATATTAAAAAAAAAACAAACTGTGTGAGCGAGAGAACATTATAAACTCTATACTTTGGAAAAGTGATTTTGGAAAGGGAAAAGAGTTGTAGAGTAATGGGAGGGTGGAAAAAAAAAAAGCAACTATTTGTAGCAAGCTTAGTACTGAATATCCCCAAAAGATAGTATATATGTACATGAAAAAGATATTTTTATTCAGAAGATTGTAGGGATGGGGGAAATATTCTTTATGACATTCCTGATGCACACCCTAGACTGTATCATTTTTTCAGCCACTGTTTATAATATTTTCAAAGATGTAAAGCTTTCCATTTGCTGAATCCCATAAGATATGTTATTTTCCTAATCCCTTTTCTCTTATATATGTTCCAAACTACCTGACTTATAATATTAAATAGTCTTTAATGAGAAAGGAAATCTACTCACTCTAGGTACAGTTTGTCACTGTATAGCACATAAGATCTAATGGTAACAAATGCTTTAATCTGCTCTCTTACTGCAAGCTTGTTCCAAGCATTAAGTTGTCACTAGACTAGATTTAAAACCAGTTGCACAACCAAGTGCAGATCCCAAATTTCTACTATCACCTGTGTAATCCAAACAATTCCTGGATGCTTTAAAGATAGCTTTTACTCATCACTATGTTTTAGAGAGTTAAAACAAAAACAAACAAAATTTTTGCAAGCTCTAGATATGTTGAATGTATTCTTTTATAAAATGATACATTAAAAGAAGCTTTAGATGGAGATTTATGAATAGCAGAAAGATAAAATATAGTATTTAAAGAATATCTGTAAATATGCAGCATGAGATTGTACATTTTTTTACTTTTTTAAAGTTGTGTTCTTAAAACATTGTGTAGGATTCACCTCTTAGCTCTTAATATGTTACTAAATGCTCAACAAAACATATTTAGAGCCTGAATTAAATGAGAAAAATAAATCAGTGGTACTGGAAAGCTTACAAAAATAAATAAGCAGAAAGTGCTTGGAATTTATTCCATTTGTAAAGTGGTTAAGTGTACAGCAGCTTGCAATTTGACAATGTCATCCAATGTATACTATTAGATTAATGACTGGTCTGCTCAGGTCATGCATAAACACTAAAGTATGGGATTATATTTGGTAGGTAAAAATGGTGAAATATTTGTTAAGACAGAAGTTCATCTGTATATTACTGCTATATTTGCTGAAACATAACTGTTACAATAAGCGATGTAATATATGTAGCATTAAATACAAAGAAGTCATACATAAAAGAATGTACAGGAAAATAGATTTTATTGAGTAAACTTACTACATTTCATTTTTACTGTAGCAATATATTTGTAGGAACAATATGTAAGGGCTTTAAATACAAGATGTCCATTTTGCAGGTATTGTGCTCCCTTTAAAAAAATTCTAGTCAGTATCATTACTGCTAACTCTTAGAAATAAACTTTCAGATAAAGTTTTTTCAAAGAGACTGGAAGAATGGTGGATATTTGCAAGAATCAATTAATAAATGTAATTTATGCTATGGAATGGATTTTGAAACAGTGCTACATGAGCCTCTAGAAAAACAGCTACTGAGAGTCAAGTTTAATAGGCAGTGATTTCTAAACTCTTAATAAATCAAAAAGTTGACATTCTCTATCTACAAAAGGAAATATTTAATGTTTTATTTAGAGATTTATTTTTAATAATTCTTCATTGTCTAACATTTAGTCCTGTCTGAACTTGATAAGTTATCTGATTGGATCTTATTTAAAAGGGGATGTTTCATCTCTGGCATCATGTGTAGATATATGTATAGAAAAAAATAAACTATGGCTCTTTAACTTCTGTGTACTTGTTTATCTTGTTATTTTTGGCGTTAAACTAGTGTGTTCATTTAGGGCATTTTATCTTTCTAGCAATTCATAGCAACCTTTTGGTCTGGATTTTGCACATTAGATGTGAATATTACTTACCTAGTCTGCTTTTTGCTATGCAATGATTGCATTATATCACCTCTTAGTTAGTCTATGCCAATAGTATTATACTGTATAAACTTGACTGCACAGTTTATCAAAGACAAGGTATACTCTATGTAGCTTTTTTACAATGCTTTGCTAAACCATGTAATAATAGTAAGTCTTCCTTGAAAATAATGATACACTCTTATAGAGGACAGTTTCTGTTTACTCCTGAGATAATTTTAAAAAGATGACATTGAATGTTTATTGCACCTCAGTGCAGTGATGTGGCAATAAAACCTAAATCTAATAGAGGTTGTTTATGGCAGAAGCATGTATTGCTTTACAGAGTTTAGCAAAAGCTCTTTATTTTATGTCAGACTGTAATTCTATTATAATAATAAAGCTAAAAATGTTCAATAATGCAAGTGAATGTTTTACTTTGGTTTTCTTTAGTTACTGCCTTTTATGACACATTGCTTGATTAGCTGCTATTCATTCAAAACCTTCATTTCCTTGGATTTTGTAATGAATGCAGTTTTAATAGATGTGATTTTCTGTCCAGTGTTTTCCAGGGACAAATATAACAGGAATGTTTCGCAAATCTGATTTGACATTCAGAAAAGATAGTTCACTCTGTCCCATGTATATCCAGTAAGGCAATTAACTGCATCAGATGAACAATTGTTAAGGGTTTGTATCACAACATCGACTCATACAAGGTAGGAAGAAAATAAAATGCATTTCCTCCCAGATAAAATGGCAGATAAACCAGAGATTGAGAGTAAAAGTATGACTATTTAAGCTAGAGATTTAACTGGTTAAATAAACACACAGATCTAAGAAAGACTGTTAGAAAAGAACCTCAGGCTGTATAAAATATTTCACTTAGTAAAAAAGTTGTAGGGATAGCTTTCGAACAAGTATATGTATACCTTGAAAATTTTAGTTTTCAACTCCTCTTTCTTTCCCAAATAGAAAAAAGGAGAGAGGAAAAGTCATTCCAGTGCATTCAGCCCTCAAAATTTCTTGGAAATGATCCTGGAAAGCAAGGCTCGTGGTCTTCTGTAGGGAGGCACATGTACAGACATACAGCTTTAGAGGATCCAAAAGGCTGATGCAAGTGTGTATTTGTAGATAACAATAATCACAGTGTTCTCAGACATGAGTCGTGCAGAAGGAATCTTCAAAATGGAAGGAAAGACTGGAAGGACCCAGATTCTATTAATTTATAATGCTTTCCTCTATTTTGAATGAGGATAATGCAGTCTGAATCCCTGCTCCTTGCCTCCTACCACTGACTCCACGGAGATGAATCCCTATGAAATCCCACACTGGCTTTTCTGGAAGAGGATGGTAAAGAAAGTGTTTGAACACCCACCTCCTATGTTCACATGCCAGATGCAGAGCATACATGGGGATTCTCACGTCTTTGTCACTGCTCAGACATTTTTAGGCAGAATTTTACTCAAGTAAAAATGAGTCAAAATGTCTAGAGGCAACAAGATTTGACTCAGAAGGAAAAAAAATATAACACTATTCAGTTTCAGCATGGAAGAACAGCCTCATCAGGTGACAGATTCACAGCCACCAGTCAGTCCAGCATGGTACCCTGACATGGGAGTTCTGTGTTTGTTCTGATGTTTCATCAACAGAAGCTCCTTCATTTTTCCTTGAATCATCCCTAGAAGCTACTGCAGGACTTTCTTAGTGATCAAGAACCTTTTTTACACCACCAATGACTTTTCTAATGAAATTCTCTCTCTTGGACTCTAAGACCTGAAAAACCTGATTTTCTTTCTATCTTCTCCTATTTTTCATCAATATGATAAATAATAACAGCTTATGAAACACTCTAATGTCTGGAAAATGGGGCACACATGCTTCAAGGAGCAAGTAATAAGATAACTTCTTTCAGCCTGTGCTTTGTATCTGAATGACTGTCCAAATAAATTAGTGTGACTGGACAAAGTCAAACTTTTTCTTATGGGCTGTAAAAATATCAAGTCATATTTTAAAATCTAAAAAATGCTATATCGCCTGAGACTTTATAGCAGATCTACTGAAGAAAAAAATCCTTGTGCTATGCATAAACATGACGTAGCTTAAATAAAAATGTGTTTACAGTCCTAGCACATGAATTTTGCAAGTGAAGTGTATTATCAGCTTGTCAAGCTGTTGCTGTCATGTTCCATCTGATTACAAACTGCGTCAAACACAATAAGAGAGGTAAAAGCCTTGAAACTACAAGTTTCTATAGGCTCATTCTCTCTGACCATAGGCCCATTCAAACTGGCAGGATGACTTCACAGATGCTGATAAATTTATTTGATTAAACTGCTTTAAGGCATTTGAAGATGGTCTGAGTGGGTTTTGCACTTTCAGCACAGCTGTTATGGGCATCTCACCCAAAGACTGAGATCTCTCCCCTCAAAAACCTGCAGATCAGCCAACACAGGGCACAGCTTTTCTCAATGTGCTGTCAAGGGAGCAAAGATGTGTTTGCTGAACTCCTCCTTCAGCCAAGGACATTTGAATGCAAACAGATACTATGAATTTCCTTTCAAGTGTCATTATATTGCAGTATTTGATCAGCCTCAAGTGGTACAAGCCTAAGGATCTAAACCAGTCCCAAGATGTTGCATTTGTTTAGCAGTGATTTGCTGTTGGCTCCCCAGCACACTACCTTTGCTACACTCTGATTTTACATGTATCATCTGATTAGCACCAGATCCCTGCAATGCCTCATAGGAAAAAATAATACAGGTGCCATAGAATTAATGAAAGTGACTTAAAGACCTCTCATACTTTGAGATCCTGTTCCATTACTGCCCATAACAGCAGAACCACACTTCAAAGAGGTGGTTTGTAAGCTTCTAGGATGGTGCTCCATTGTAGAGAGATATTAATGTAACAAATTTACTGCAAGGATATGAAAAAATCCAGAAAAAAAATTTAAGAGAAGAAAATCTTTTATGTTATCTAAAACCAAAAATAAAACATAGTGAAACTACAATAGAAAGATCATTTTCCTAAATGAAATTCTTTTTATGAAATACGTTATAAAAACAGTAAAATGGACTTTAGCCAAGAATCTTTCAAATGAATACACCTTTTGAATCAGAGAAAAAGACAGTGGAGGTAATAGTAAAAACCGCTCCTGATTATTAGAACCTGCTGCAGGCACATACATTTAAGAAAAGAAAGTACTATTCCTCAATTAAACATAATCAAATAAGAGTTCATCTCTTTTCTTGATGAAATTGTTCATTTTAATAATTCAGGAGGCAATTCAGACAGGGTTTTGCTGTGATTTTTTTTTTTTGGTACAAAACCCCACAAACTTCAACTTCTGGTTTAATCTTTCTCCTGCCTGTGGCAGGCATGAAAAGGTGAGGGACATCATTCTTCAAGGTAGTGATGTATATGACAGGAAATAGAAATTTTACAACAAGCATTAGCTTCAACATGAGCACAAAGTATTTTTGTAGCTACACATAATGCTCAGCTACACTTTATGGACATGACAAAATAATACACAGATTAATGTAAAAATGTGGGCTTGGTAAAGTTTGGTTTTCATTGGTGCACACATCCCTACCTTGCCTCACCAGCCCTGATTTGTAGGAACTCTGCTAATTTAGACCAAGTAAAATGTGGCTTTGGGCTATTAGGGCCTTTACCAGCTTGTTCCTGATCAACCTCTCATCTTCTCTGTGGAAGGCAAAGAAAACTTTAATGAAGCAACTGGAGCAATGTTTCCACAGTTAAAGGACTGTGTGAACTCAGAGTAATGAATGTACTGATACAATGTTTAACAGCTGCAAAGTCAGAATGTTCACACCTGCAAGAACTTTTACATCCATGTCATCTATCCCTCAAAAGATAGCCATATTTGCAGAAAAGGTAAGTATTTTCCAGTTCAGAGGATGCCAGCCATGACTTCACTAGCAGCTGTCTAAAAATTGGAGCTGTGTTCTGGTCACTGAATTCCTGAATATCAATGTTTATGTGCATCTCTGATCCTAACCCAGGCTTTCTTTTCCAAAAAAGTTTTCAGGGCCAAAAGCTCTGTATCCATTTAACAGTTTTTGGACAGACAGATTTTTGGCTTGCAACTCCCAAACAGTATAGAGAAGAAAAATTTTAAGACTACTGACTCAGAAGAGAAAGGTCATTATGGACAATACAAAGAACTGGTAAAGCAGAAAGTCCTTATCATCACTGTAGTTGATAACTAACCATCCATCATTCAGTCCCCTGGTCTGCTCCTAGCAAATGAGTTAATGAAACAACAAAAATGCTTTCAAGTGGATATGAGCAGATTTAAACAGGTGCCTGATACTTTTGAAAACTTCATTATTTCTATCCATGTACAGAATGACTTTTAAAAGCATACTGGTGAGGTTAAAAAGCAATTATAACACAAAAAACATCATTAGATTGTGCAGCAAGTTCTGCTAACAAAATTTTCTGAGTCTGAATGCTACCAGAGCACACAGCTTAAAATCTTCCTCTTGCAGCTACATGAACAATGCCATAAGTACCTAGGTGGCAAGCAACGGAAACACGAATTTCAAGACTTTTAAAGAGACAAAGAATTCTAGGTTATATTCACTGCAAAACTTATATTGCTAGGTTATATTGCTGCAAAACATTTTCTTAATTATATAACAGAGCTTGAATATTGAGGGTTTTCATAGATCTGCATGGAACCATTGATCAGACAAATCTAAGACACAAGTTACTTGTTATAGTCCTATATCGTGCCTCAGTAGTGGCAATAGGAATAACAATTAGATATCCAAGTAAGTCAATTCTGTGAGATATTTTTACCAAATTATTCTAAATTGACAGAATTTATCTTTTAATGCAAATACATATTTTCATTTTTCCTGAATACCAATGAATTCATTCATTGGTTGAATGAAAAGTAAAAAATACAAAAAGTAAGAATATTAATTTTGTTATAGCCTTAGGTTCAAAAGGAATAAGTAAGCTTCAAGAGATATAACCTAGAGAAAAGCAGTTTTATCTGGCTACTGCAAGAAATAAATGGAAAGAAGTTTATAAATAAACATGATTCATATATTTATAAATGTCTAGAGATAAGAAATAATAATAATTCTCTGATGTAACAAAAGCTGACGTATTTATTACTAAACATAATGTACTTAACAACAAGAGCTGTAAGACAACAGGCTGTTTTACTACTGCCTCTTAATGGGAATTACATGAATAATGAGTCTCAGGAGGTACTTACCAGTGATAAAGGTAAATATTGGCTCTAAAAAATGTCAGACAAGCTATTATATCTCTGTATTGCAAGCAAGCTACACAGATTATTAGCTATTATTTTGTTTTATTATATCTAGCATTTAATAGCTGGGAATGTATATTTAAAAGATAAAACAACTGATAATATCTAAAAGCACAGTCAGTGCAAAGCAAATAATCAATTTCTTTTCACACCATAACTGGTGTGGATGGCATGCAAGAAAAAAGGAAAACAAGCTTACATCAAGGTCATTGCAGTGAGGGATCTTGAACAGAAACCAGCACAGAACAAACAAAATTGCAACAAATCGCATTAAAATCTCAGATGGAAAGTATAACTTGTTTCTACTACCATAAGTAGTATAAGTTTTTCCTTTTGGACTCCAGAATTGATTTTCCTCATCTTGGCATATTTTTACAGCTCTGCCCCTTGACCTCTGTTGCTCTCCACTGGCCAGCAGTGACACAAGTGGCAAAGGAAATGTAAGTCAGACTGGTGATTTCTGGAACATCAGATGTGACAACTGTAGAGTAGAACTGGGTGAGTTAAGACAGTTAAGAACTGTTGAGACAGTTCTTTTGAAGTGTATTACACCTGGGAATCAGTCACCACAGAGAGACCATTCAAACTTAGGAAACTTTATTCTTTATGAAGAAACTCACTGCAAGAGAGGGAATATGCCTACCCTGCAACCACAAAACCCAAAAGGTGTTGTCAAGACATTTTAGGCTTCTGCTAAGAATTCCATAAATTATGTGAAAACCATCTATCTCAAAAATCTTAATGTCTTTGATTTTTCAGTAGAAGCAGGCTGGGATGAAAAAGATCTCCACAAAATTTATTTCTGTTTAATTTAGAATTCTCTTTTAAGGCTGACTTAGCCACAAGGTTCTTGTATGCTATTGCCTAGTATGGGCTAGAATTTTGGGTATTAGTAGCACATTCTAGTGCTGAGAGTTCTGATGTACATGAACATTATTACCATAACTGTGGTGAAGTTTTCAGATTTTCCTGTCTTTTTCTAATTACCTGCCTCTTAGCTCTTTGTACTGTGGAAGGATGGATTGTAAGAGAACAGAGACAGTGCTGAAGGCAATCTCACCCCGAGGAGTTGCAGCTGTGCTAATTACCAAAGAGTAGGAACAGCCTTGCCCTTAATAGGTCACAGCTGTGTCCAATAAGGATGGGTGTTATAAAAGGGTGGGTTAGCTGGTTGAGGGGGGAGTTGGAGTCAGTTGGTTGTGCTGTGAGGAGTAAGGGTCAAGTGGTTGTGCAAGGGACAGTGAGGGTTAGTATGTGCTGCTAGGGACAGAAAGAAGTCAGCTGGCTGTGCAGAAGAAAGAGAAAAGGAGTCAGTGCTGCGAGGAGCTGCCCATGAGAACTCACAGAGAAGGTATGAAAGTTTTACACTAAGATAACAAACTGGTGGTGACAGTTCCTATCCACCCTTGACTGGTGCCAAGCACCGACTCTGACATTGTACAGAATTTGCTGCTGAGAAGTCCCAGTTGCACACCACAGATCCTAGCTGCTGTTAGAGCTAATAGCAGTAATGCCAGCTGATACCTGACATTTTTTCTCAGCAGAATATAAAGGTCATTGAAGAAGCTTGGGAGAGCAAAGAGAGTAGATCTTTGCATGATTTTTTCAAATCTGGTGAACTGCAAACAATTCTCCCTCTTAAACATCATTTGTTTAAAGAAGGAAACATGAGCATCTATAAACAGCTCAGCACTATTATTACCATTTCACATTACTGAAAAAGATTTGATAACTTGAGTCCTTGGATAGTTAAACCATAGTTAGGCCTTTTGATTATATCACCAAAGATACGGTATTGTGACCATGATGAATATTTTTCTCTTAACTTTCAGTCTACTTCTGTACAGTCATGTTCAGATGAACAGCTTGTGAAGTCTCAGACATCCTGAGTTACCAGTTATTGCAGCTAACAGGTTGTGGTCTGGTCTGCCTGGTTTTTTGCCTGCAGAAGTCTGACAGAAAACTGGACAGAAAACTGTTGGCATATATCCAGTGTTAATGGTTTCTTGGCCTTTCTGAAGCACTTTGGTTTAACTAGAAATAATCAAATTAATACATTTAAATAATTATTCAGAGATAAGGAATGATGTTTCCTGTGAGAACCATTTGTCCTTCTTTGGAGCAAGGAGTGCCAAGGACAATTTTTTGTCCTTTTCAACCTTATTGTTCAGTGGTGCCACAATGTTCCCTCAGAGGGCACCTCAGAGACAGCCTCACACCAAGGCTGAGGCTTTTCCCCAGAAATCTGTGGCAGGCACAGTCTTGCTCTGTGGCAGGTCACTCCTGCAGGGAGACTCTTTGGGTCAGGGGCTGTCAGTGCAGTGGGCAGGGGAGCATGGTCCAGGTGGCTTGGGTGTGCAGGCACTGGCTCCTGCTGAAACCCAGGAGTCAGGGGTCAGCAGCTGTGACATCATCTCCTCCTCCTTTCAAATAGATGCACATTTGCTGCTAGTCAGCCTCCTTCAGCCTATGTTAAGCTGCTTCAAGTCTGCCTTTACACCTTCCTTACTTTCAGTTATTCTCTCTGGTGTGGTTTCTGTGTGCACTGATGAGAACAGAATGTCCATTCTAGCTATGCAAAGTACACTCTGTAAAGGGTCAAGTACCAGAGCTGACATCTCAGGCAAGTTCTTCCCTGTTCCTATATAGAAAAAACTACTAATGCAGAAGATTACTAAATACAACCAGTTGCCTTACGGCTCTTGAATCTTCCAAGGACGACACTGTGAGACTGCTGTTCAATAAATATGAAACACAGTCTTAGGGCAAGTCAGAAAAAAATCAGATTCTTCTTTTTTTTATTACTCCTAATTACTGTTTGCTTGAGTGGGAGGGAGGGGAGGATGGTAGAGTGTTTATCTCTATAAAATAATTTAAAATCATTTCTATGGCTAACATAACAGAAAGAGTGCAAAACCTGCTGACCCTTAGAGAAATTTGCATCAGCTCTGGGACTCTGCCAAAGGCACAAAGTCATTGAGGAAAAATAACTATGTGTTAAATATGTGTATTTAGAGCCTAAATTGTGGTATGATGAGGATGAACTCTTAAACTTAATGAAACAGTTCTAAACCTCTAATCAAATTATTAAAATGCTATCAAATTATTTTTAATTTATACACAAATATGAATTTTCACCCCAAATTCAATTGATTCTCCTATCTGCCATAGCTTTAGTGTTAACTTCCACTTCAAGTTTGATGTCTAGACATCTGCAGCACAACAGAATTCATGCACAGAATACCACACTGCATAATTTCCTGAGAAGCATGAACAGAACCACAGTTCCTCCTAAACTTTGTGAAAACAAATGGAAAATTTGGGGTTTGACACTCACTTCAAACTTTCTTTTTTACTTAAAGCCATATATAAAACATCACATGGTTTCAAATGAGCCAGAGCAATCCTCACGAGTGATGTCCATCTCAGTAACCCCCAAAATTTTGTTCCAATTTCCCATGGAGATAAATGGTGAGCTACTCAAATGTGTGAATGACATTGATGCACATAATTTGGAAATCTGATTCTAAATGGATATTTCAGTATCTACACAGAGGCAGAACTCTTCACTCATTTGCCACCTTTTTCTCCTCCTTTCTCCACAAATTCTTATTGTGTAGGCATAATTTGCTGTACAGTCTTGAAGTTTTCTACAAAGCTGTTTTTCAAGCTGTGTGTACCTAGACAGAGTTCTCGTGAGCTAGGAAAGTTAAGGTGGCCAAGTGTGATGACTGAGCATGTGATATACCTTAACCACAATTAACCGCTGAAATGTGGGTGCCTAAACCAATTTGAGGTCTTGGCCCATGTAGGCTGAAATGTGTTGAATTTCACTCTCAACAGATTTTGTTAAAATAATAAATGGATATTCTGTTCTCAGTGGTATTAACGGAACATTTGAGCTAGACTTCCCTTGCAGATTCCCTCAATTTTGCTAAACCTTCAATTACGTGCTTTTGTTTCACTCTTGCTTTTGCCAAGACTTGTTTAGGGCAAGATATAGGGAAGAAACTCAGGAAAAAAGTGAGATGACAGATTGTTTCATGCCACAAGGGACTGTGGGATTAAGAAACACAACAAGCTTGTAGAAAGATTTTGTGGCTGCAGGCAACCTATGTCAGAACTGGAGAGCAGTAGTCCTGGGACAGCAGTGCCCCAGAGCTGTGACTTGTAACAACTGTATATGGCCTAAATACCAAAACAAATCCCCATTTAGTCATTTCCAATCTAGTCAAAGGAGACAGTAAGACATAGAAAGGAATAACTAAGTAGTTGCTGCATTACAGTCCATTCTGAGACTCTTGTCCTAAACTAACACAGCCTTAGTATGCGATAAAAAATTAGCTTCTGGAGCAAAAGTGTATTGTTACTCTCTGTAAGATGATGAATCACCAAACTTGATCCTCTTCTATGGATACAAACCCCCTTTTGGTTTTTTTGATTTTTAAATATAATTTTCCTCCATATGATAAATGTATTTGGACTCAAAAAATAGAGAAATGAGTTTGACTCTAGTGAGTGTTAAACAAATACTGGAATTTACTTGGATTAGATGATACTTGATGAGCAGGTAAAATAACAACCTTTGTATAGTCCATTCTTAATGAATCAGTAACGTACCCTTTGAGAAACCTGAATTAGGAAGACCAATGTACAATTGTTCCATCTAAACTGTGCACAATCTGTGCAAGACTGAGCTATCAGTATAAAAAATAGCCTGGTAAATATAAAAACCATAAAATGTTACTGCCTGTGCTCCATAAGACTTTTTTTTTAAAAGAAACACTTATACTTTCTTTTGAGCAATATATTTTTGTTCTCAAAAAGAGTTTGATGAAATGATGTTGGTATTTTATTTCTAAGTTAATAGGCAATATAAGATGCTATTAAAAGAAATGTTGGTTTATATACCATCACTAAAATGCAAGGTTGAAATGTAGCAATGCTATTATTGTGTTATCAAATGATTCACATGAAATAGCCAGCAGACCAATACAATCCTGCTCAACTTCCATGAGTTAATAAAGGATATTATAAATGTTAGGTATATTCTGCTATATAAAACATTCTCATATCTGCAGTCTGTCTTGTATTTTATACTGAATAGTATAAAAAATGCATTCTGTACAAAAGACAAAAAGAGGAAGAAAAAAGCAGCCCAGATGATGGATTTCAGAGATTCAGCTGAAAAGCATTAAGAAGTAAAAAAGCCCTATGTACAATACTGGGAGATTCAAAGAAGCTAGAGCAGAAAAAAATAAGAGGGAATAAGCTTCCATCCACCAGTAATGAGGTTTGAGAATATTAAGCACATCCCAGTACTTTAGTTGAATTTGTGTTTCCACATTTTTGATTCACGTTAAGAAAGCAAGACCTAAGTAGTGGATTGACTTAGGATCCTCTCCAGCTACATTACAAAATTTTGCTAGTGTAGTAACTGAGCCAATATAAATATGATTAAAATGGGATTTAATTCCTGATTAATTTGGAGAAAAGTTATCCAAAAGGAAAAGAACAAGAAAAACATTCCTGCACCCTAATCAATATAATTGCCATGATCATTTCCTACCTGACCAAAATATCCAATGAGAAATTTCAGCCCTAATTAGAGGAATCAGTTTGAATCACCCAGCTCTAGACATGCACTCAGAGTTGACAATTAGGAGGGGTTTATCTGCGAGCTTTTTGCACCTCAACATTAAACAGAGATTTTAAAAATTTGATACAATTTGCAGGTTGTATGGTGCTGAGTCATGTGTGGAAAAAAGTGAGTGCCAGAATCAGGCTGTGATAAAATAAAAAGATTTTTAATCAAGTAACATGCTCAATTATGTAGAAATAGAGGATTCCAGAGAGATCCAGTGACCTTATTGACATCATGGGTGGCAGTTTTTAAGCAAAACTCCATCATCATAATCTTATGAGGTGATTAAAGACAAAGAGTCAATTAATAAGGATTGTTATAATGTGATTTGAAGTGGATTATAGTATCATTTTACTTCCTGGGCTTAGCAGATAGAAATAGCAGATGAGTGCAGGATCCTATTACCTAGCAATAAAATAAAAACCTATAAGCCCAAACTGGGAAAATAAAACAGAAAAACAAATTGTCAGTAAAACAAATGTCAGTAAAATTACTGACATGAGGTCTAGGTTTCTGCTGCTGCAAACTAACCAGGGCAGGGGTTTGAGAGCTGCTGCTGAAAATGTACAAATTTCAACCCAATACAATGCAGTCATGAAGTAGGAAAATGCAAATTGGAATCAGTGTTCCAAAGAGACTGAAATGGAACATAAATAAAAATAATTAGTGTTGGTATCTACTTTTTTTTTCATCTACAGTAATAGGATGTTAAATACAGAAATCCTATTCAATTCTGGATGAGAAAACTGAGACAAAAAACCAGATGAAGTGCCTGAGCAACACAACTAATGTACATCATATGACTTAATATAGATCAGAAAGATTTCTTAAAATATAATAAATTAAAAATTAAAAACTGTCTCTGGTAGAAGAGGTTAAGAAGAGATTAAAATATGTGGTATGAATAAGGAATCTGTGCAGTAGTTCGAGCAACTATACATAAAATGACATGCTACCTGTTTCATTAGGAAGCAGTAATCAAGCAAGTTGACTAAACCAATTAATATTATGCAGCAAAGTCAAATTAATTGCCCTACTGGGATATACTCTGTAAAGGTAGAATTATTATTTGTCAGAAAAGACAAATTCCCAGTCTGAAGTAAGGAAATTAATCTGCTTCATCACCAAATCCTACTGACATGTCAAGTGTAAGCCTCTAGGGCTAATTCTCCATCACAGCACACTGATGAGGAGCACATGAGCAGACCAGTCTGGGAGTCCTCCCTGTGTCATCTTGATTGATGACCAGTTCAAATGGATATTTGTAAATGTTTATTTGGCCCCCCATGAGTTTCAGTCAGCACAACAGACAGCTCAGAGTACCAGACAATACTGTGGCTTCCTTGAAAAAGGCACTTTTATATAAATGAGAGCTCTCTAGGAAATGACCATTAGCAAAGGAAGAGAAAGAAATGTTGATAAGGGACCCAGACACACAGATAAGAGCAGATCAGTATCAGAAAGAGAAGCAGTTCTTCCAAGTTTTGCCCAGTGTCACTTCCACACTATGCTATATCTTCATCAGGATATAAAAATTATATCTTAGACTCTTCCCCCTCACCCCTCTGCCTCATCCACCCCATCCCAATCACTGATTATTTCCATGTCCTTTCAGACACTGAAAGATGCTGAGACAACAGATTGGATGCTCACTTTCCAGCTCTGCTGGAACCATCCTCCAAAGATTTGAGAGAGATTGCATATAACCTCTTTATAAAATTAATCTCCATCCCCAACAGACCTCGCCACTCAAATACAAAATCAGTCTCTTCTAAATCACCATGATAATCAAAGTGCTATAGCCCTTGTAATAAATAGATTTAAGTGATCTTAGCTCACTTGTTCCGTCACTCTGCCATACAATCATGCTGTCACAAAAGGATTATCATAAATGACCTGGAAAATTTTGTTAACCCACAATGGTTCCAGAACAGTTATAGTGCAGGACACCTTAAAGCAGTTATTTCTGCCCTTAACCATTATTCATAAAAGAAAAACCTGTACTTGGGAGCACTCTTTTATCTACTTTTCTTTCTCCAGCTCTTACTTACCTTACAGAAAAACATTCTGAAAACAACAGACATGGTCCTAAAAAAACTCCAAAACCCCAAAAGAATGAAAATGCAAAAACTGAAATACATCTTTCCTTATTTTAGCTTTAAGATTCAAGAAGTCAAGGTTAGTTCTAAGGCATTTTCTTCAACATGTAACCGAATCCAAGCTCCTTGCACAGATACACTCCAATTAGCCTGTGATTGACAGCTGTCAGACTGGTTCATTATCAGGATTCTTTATAGTAGATATTCAAAGAGACTAAAGGAAAAAGTCATAGAAAATTGAATTTTGTTAGTGAGCTAGCACTAGTCAGATTACTGAGATTTTGTTGCTGCACGTTTTTTTATTCATTTCAAAGGCATTTAAAGACAAAGTCAGCTTTTCCATAGCAGAGACATCTACTGAGGTTTATAGATGAATGAAGTCATCCAGGAATGAAAAATTAAATGAGTTCACCTACACAGAATAACTCACTTCATGAATGTCTGTGCAATAGCTTAAACTAATGAACAAACATATGCAAAGAAAAACAAGCATATGCAAATAAGCAGCAAGCATACATGTACTATAATTTTACAAACTATAAAAAGGGAACTTACTACTGGAAATTAATATTTCTAAAATTAAGAATGCTTTCCTCTGCCAGACTTCTGATAATATTTTGTTCATTTAAACAAAGGCAAGATAGCAGGAATGGCCACCTGTTCCTCCTTAATGCCTCATAGTTAATGCCTGAGATTATTCATTCTCCCTGCCTTTATCATTATTCACATCATAAGCAGCGATAATACTGTGTTGTTCCAGGTACTTTACACATGTGGGCTAAAGAAAGTAGTGTGGCCTGACTTTTTAAAGCTAGTTTTCCTCACCAGCTCTTTGACACAAAAAAAAGGGCACTTTTCTGTTTAAGGATTGGTGTAGCTGGAAATCACCAAATCCATTTTCATGCCTTCTCTCATTCCCTGCCTTCAGCACGGGTCTCACTAGAACAGTAATGTTTAAATTGATAAATTCTAGGAATTTTGTGCACTGAATTTAACCACCAGTGACTAGTCCAGAGAACCAGCTTGGTACTCCCAGGAAACAACAGCAGCCATGAAGTGATAATTACAGATAAGATCACATCATTTTACACTGAGAACAATGGCCCTAATTACCACTCTCTTTGCTTAAAAATTACTTCTGTGTTTTTCTCCTCTTGCATGTATTCGTATGTGGACCAAGAAAAGAAACTAAGTATTCTGGAATGTAACAACTAGAAACAGTCTGGGAATGGCCTTGTCTTACTGTGCTGATTTCATTGTGCTCCTAATTGTAGCATCAGTGGTCGTAATTAAAACATCACCAAGAAATTAAAAATGTTCCTACTTTGCGACATAAGTAAAGCTCTGTTTATTCAACCAGGAGAAGGATTTGTGACACAAAATACCCTTCTACATTAATTTAATGAGATCATTTTCTGGGGAGGATTAACTGATAAGATGTTTAGATGGAACTTAATTATTCTTTGTGAGATAAAGTAACAAATTAGGGTATACTGTGTGGATTAGCAAATAAGTAATTTATTTTTCTATAATTAAGACCCAAGTTCAAGAACCAAGTAAGATGGGTCATGTTATCAAGAGACTGTATGCTACATTTTCCCAGCATTCCCGAGTTTCATCACGTTAGTTTATTATCCAGAATTGAAGGGCATTAAAAAAAAAAAAAAGAAGATACAGGGAGAAAATAAGTGAAAAAAAAGCTATAAGCTTTCATGATAAATATTTACATGTGAAGCACATTTTGCATTCAGATTTCAGAAGCATTTAAGCTATAAAGTCCAACTATTTTCAGAATCACAAGACGACAAATGGAGTCTTTTATGTCTGTTCTATTGTTTGTGTGAGGCTTTTTATGAATTAGCTATATCTATATAGTCACAGAAAGATTGTTAATGCAGATTGTGTAGTTATTCAGACACTTAACGCTCCAGTAGCATTATACATGCTCATTCAGTACTACATCACGAGGATAGAAGCCACAGACAAAAATCTGGATATTTTTCCATGGTTTTCTTGCTGTGATTTTTGAGTCTGAAGTTTCATAAAATACTTCAGATCAGTGAAAGCTCTTGTTTTAGATAAACTACCCATATTCAGCATGTTTAAACTGCATGTCTGTGGCTGGAATACAGAACCCATAGAATCACAGGACAAATGCCAAACCACTGTTAGGGTTTTGTGAGTTCTCCTTTTGGATTTTTTTTTTTTTTTTTCTCCCTCTTAAGAGGAGGTTACATACCTTCCTTAGCAGACACCTGTCATTCAAACCAAGACAATCACCTAAGAAAAGCTGGCATTTTTTTCAGTTTGGTTTCATTTGAATTGAAACAGGTCCATAATTTAAAGTCTTGTGCTCCATATCATCAAGAGAAGTGATACACCTGGGTCTCTTGAGCAATGCTCTAACTCAGGCTCATTCGGGACTTAAAGCAAACAGAGCGTCAGCATCCAAAGTGTCACTGTGCTCTTGGTAGAGAACCAGAGAGATACCAGTCAATAATACAAGTTCATAACCTCTTGAAACTCACTTTGTTCTTGTGTATTAGCATTTGCAATCAAGCTGTTAGCTGCAATTTCTGAAAACAAATGCATAAATAATGACTGATATGTAAATTAGGTCATCTATTAGAATGTCTCCTAGAACTCTCATTTAGAGTGTGCATGTACTCTCTAAAAATATCATAGGGTTCAGTCTACCCATGGCAGGAAGCTGGGGAAGGTCTTACCTTTCCCAGTGCCTTGAGCCATTAGAGTTTGAGGATCTGCAACAGTATGCATGTCATCCTTTACTGCCCAACAAGGGCCATGTCAAAGAGAACACCTGTGGATATTCTCAGCTCAGTCAGAGAGAAAGAGAAAGGTTTTCTAACCAGGCAAGAGCCTGGGAAACAGTTGAGAAAGAATGTAAAAATTCTCTAATCTATCTTGTTATTCACATTGTTTATAGATATGTCCTGCCACTGTGCGTCATTCACTGCACACCAATGGTGGGGGATGTTTTTACTCTAAGACCAATGAAATTAATCTTCTCGATGTTCTCTATATATAGAGCGGTACATTTGAAATAAAGGGAGAGTTCATTTTCTTAGCCTTCTGATCTGGAGTTCTTTGTTCCCGTCCTGCTCAACAGCGTCAAACACCCACTGCCTTTTGACATTCAGGAAGACCACAGAATTTACTCCAAGTGTTTTCTTGAATTCTCGGGGTTTTTAGCTTCAGATTCCTTCCTTTCTGGTATTTTTCTCAATAAACTCAACATTGCTAACAACTAACCAACTGGGTGCAATGATTAACACACAAAAATGGACAAAGAACATTAGCTACAAATGGTTTAAAGACAGAAGACATATTTGACTTCCACCTTTTCCACCTCAGTATCTAAATGATCACAAAACATAAATGTTGCTGCTCTGATATTTTCCTTCTTTGTCTCTAATGGTTTTCTGGGTTTAATCAACCTTGTTTGTTTTGCTCCCTACAAGAGGATGTGGTATCCTAAAAACAGGTACTCAGGTTTCCAGTCTGTTTGATTCTTCTAGGAGATGGCACAAAACCAGACAGACATCTTGTGTTCATATTAGACAAACTACTGGGCAATTTATTGACAACATGGGGGCAAAGAGGGAGGCAAAAAAGCCAACCTGGCTTCACACTGCTACCTTCCCTTCCACAGACAAAGAAATCTTACATGTCGTTAGTTATTTAGCTTAAATCAATGAGAATATTCTAATCATATTTGGATGTGTCCACCTGCAATTTTTTTTTGCCTTTCCTACAAGACAAGTATTTATCTTTTAGTGAAATACAGCTCCCCTACCACAAAATTTCATTTCAACAGCTGTTATTTTACAGATGTCTACTGCTTCTTTGCCCTTAAGCTTCAATACTCTTTCCTCAGAGTTAACTTCAGACACTCAAAACACCCCAATGTTTATACCCAGACACCTTGTTTTGTTTCTATTGCTCCATATTTGCCAACAGGAACAACAAATAAAGAGAGTACAATCTGGTAACCATGTGAAAAATACATTATGATACATTACTTTTTTTTTTTTCTGGCTACCATGTTACCCTCTTCAGTTTATAAACTACCACAACCCTTGAGCCAGAGGGACTTCTCAGAGACAGTCCCCCATTCTTTTAAAATTTAACCCATGTTATTAGCTATCTAAATCTAATGAAATGCTTATTGCTCTTTTTAAACATTCACCTAAAGAATTCAGGTGATTCTGTATCGGTGAGCTTTCCTTTCCCTTCATTTGCCACATGCATTTATGTTTTCACTAAAAACAGAACTTCCTCTAGGGTAACAAATGGTGTAACAGTGCCAGTGCAGTGATAACACAACTTTATAAAATTTATACAGCTTCCATGCTTGGCAATGCTGTATGTCTCATGGTGGGATTCTTGAGATTTTCCTGTGAAGGACCAGTAGCTGGATTTCAATGATCCTCGTGGGTCACAATCCATGATTCCCTGCAAAAATGTGCAGTTTCACCTGAGATAAAATTCAGTACAAGTTGCATTGCAGTAATGGTCATAAGAACTACTTAAAAAATTATCTTTTGCTCCGCTGGAAAATGGGACAGACAGAAAGGAGCTGTTTCAATCCAATTCATAAATAATCTGTCATCATCTATTCTGCTCAAGCCTAACAGTGTCACCATGTCCCTGTTTATTTTGAACTTGTCACTTAAGGCAACCAGACAAATTATTGATCTCTTCATCAAGCATCTCAGTGTAAACTTTGATTAATTGCTTATGTTTCTTTCTGAGAGTGAGGAAATTGCTGAACTGCAGTGGCAGATGAGAGGAAGCTGTGAGAGGCTGCTCCCAAAGTCACGAGTGTTCACCTGAAAGCCCTCAGAGCATGAACTCTGTGCTTGGGCACACTTGCACTTGTACCTCATTTGAAACATGAGCAACTGCTACAGCATTCAGGTCAAAGTCAACCCAAGGCCAAAAAGGCAAAACTTTGAGAATGCTTATAGATTTCAAAAGAAAATGCAGCTGAAGCAAAGCTTCCCACATCTCACTCACTGAACTAAAACAAGAGTGCTCAAAGAGCTTTTGCCAAAACAAAGTTTTATTCACAGAAAAAAGTTCAGAAAGCATGCATAGATTTTTTTTTTTTTTTTTTTTTGCTGCTTCTGGCTTTAGAAAAGTTTTTGCTAATACACACAGAAATTTTCAGTGAGACCTTTCTTTAACAAAAGGAATTACACCCCCTTGAATGATTTAAAAGGCCAGGACCCATAAGGAAAAATGAGAAACTCAGCTTGATGGGAGAGGACACAAAGCATCAGCCTCCCCTCCAAGGCCATTGTATTTTTGTGAAAAGGTGAGGAGCTGGAAATACCCTCAGTTTCCCTTTTATCATAATGAAAGGCCTGCTCTTCTCTGGGAGATGCTCTTAGATGTATTTTTTTTTTTTTGCCTTTTCCCTTTTTTTACCTCTTTTTGTTCTAGCCACTATTTTTTCTCTGCAGAAGAAATTGCTTTCCTTCCACTTTTACTTAGCTGCATGTCATGCAACAAAGCTATCATTGATAAGTGAATTGAAATAAATGCAGTGCTTCAGTTTGCAATTCACTAAGGCTCATGTGCCTGGGAGCCAACACTGTGCCCACTGAACATTAAGTTTCACAAAAGGTTCACAAAACCATGGCAGGCTCAGAAGTGGGAGACTGAAAGGTCTGAGGCTGAGTGGGTGGAGGTCAATGACCAAAAAGAAGAAACCTCAACCAATACATGAAACTTATTTGAGTATCAAATAGACACACAACGTTGTATTGTGTTTCTGTACCCTATGTTATTTCTGTAATGGTTTGCCTCTGTACCCCCCACTTTCCCCTATGGTTCTACCCTTACTCTGCTGATACTTGTCTGTTCCCTGCAAATTCCAATGCAGAAGTTTCTTTGACTTAAAGACCTTATTCAGCCTTATCTCTTGAATTAATATATCTGGACTCTGATTTTTCTATGAAAGGAACTTCTTAAAACATGGTTTATTGTCAGCTCCACTCAGGATGAAGGTACCTCATTGTCTCCCTTCCAGCTTGCTCAAGAACACCAGCTTGCAAGGTCATGTTGAACCTCACAATTACTGTCTCCACACTCTCTGATGGGCAGAAGAGAGTGAGAGAAGAGTTAACACATGGTGGGGATAGATGAACTGGAAAATGGTGGGAAACAGTCTGAGAGAAGAATAAGGAACTTCCAAAAAGCACTACAGTACATCTTATAAATGGGAAGTTTATTCATGCACACCACTTAATGACAACTTACCTAACATTTTGATTCATAAATGCTTTAATTTTCCAATTATTTCATTTGCAAATAATTTTTTAATTTTTTAAAACAACCATCGCAAATACCAGTGATCTCAGACAACATGACAAAAGCCTTGCTGGTTTCCTGATTGTAGCTGTGAAGTGTCATCCCCATCTCCCAAATGTGAGAGGGGGATGTTGGGGTCTAAAAGAAGAGAAGAAAAGAATTATTTTAAAAATGTGTTTGCCAATAGTTAATAAGTCAGTTGAGTAGGTAACCTTGCTAAATTGAAACTTCTCAGGAGTGGAGAAAAATCCTGTAAGATGACTGTGCCTTTTGCTACTTTTACCATTCTCCAACCAGATGTGACCTTTTCCAAAATATATTTTTTCTTTTAACTGATTTTGTCTTGTGATATTGCAAACACAGAGCAGAAGGAAGCCTCTTGTTCCTAACCAGTTCCCTTAAAGAACTGTGTACTAGAGAAGAGATCCAGCATGGCAATCCTGTGGAATTCAGCAGCTTATAGACATCACCAGCAAAATGCCTTTTCAGTTTTAGTCATTTTGAGCAAATGTAGATATTAATCATTGCAGAAAGACCAAAGTAACCAAGGTTCCAAACCATGCTGGGTTTTATCTAATGCTTAAATTATTATTTAAATAATTCATCTTCTTTAGTATAAAATACTGCTAGGTCCTTTTATTCCCCCACAGAGAATTGAGTGGGCTTTCCCTTACTCTCCCCATTTAATGGACCTTTTTTCAACTAGAAAGTTCATAAAGTGGATCAAATTGTGATTCTATTGAAGTCAGCTACAAATTATCATTGACTTTGAAAGGATTTCAGGCTTCAAAGATGATTACCTGCATATATGTAATGTTATCCCTGAATTTCCTGTATCTCTATAGGACTAGGAAGAAAGTATAAACAGGTAGGCTGATCTCCACATTTCTCAGATGGTCCTTCTTCAAAGATTCTTATATCTTTGAATTTTTAACTTTGAAGTGCTTAGATTCAAGGCAGCAAATATGATTATTCTCTGGGAGACTTTAACCATCTTAAGATTTTTTTTTTTTCTGGAAGTGTTCTACTTATAGCAGTAAACTAATTATATGCAATTAGAACACAGCAAAAGTCTCAGAAAATGAGAAGCTGATAGAAAGCTATAAAATCATAGTAAAATGAAAGCATAACTATTTTTGAATACAGAGTTCCATCTTTCAGTCTTAATCTTTTAAACCCTGCATTGTATAAAACAATTATATAATTTAACTTTGCCAAGTGAACATAAATGAATATACATGTATATTCTAAATTAATTAACTGACAACTTTGTGTTTGCTTTTCATGAATATTTTAGTAAATAGCCTAATAGGAGAAAAAATTGCAGAAGCTGCAATGCTAATATCAAAGTTAGAAAATATTAACAAAAATGCACTCATGAAAGCAAAGTCATATATATGAACATCTATTAAAATAAATTCTTTGTATTTTCCCCATTTAAAGAGAAACACCTATATTTAAGTATCTGGGGTTAAATCAGTTAGGTTAGAAAGTAAGCAGAACTCAAGTGACTTCAGAATGTTTGTGTAATTTTTTAGAAAACCACTATTCCTGTTCTTTTAAAATAAATCCTACCACAGTTTCATCTGAGCTCAGCTGAGATACTAAATAATGGTATAGATACTGTGTGAGGGACCCAAATGACCTAGTTAAGTGGCCAATACTGAAATAATGAAAATCACATAAGGGTATTAATCCACAAGCCACATTCCAGCCATTCACTTAACACCCAAAGCCTCATGATGTTTGCTATGCAAACACAAATATTATCAGCCTCCCTCAAAAAATTACAAAATACTTTACCAACATTCGCACAAGAGGGAAAAAAAAATTGCATTTGTATAGTTTCACTGATTTCAAATAAGAAAAACTCATTTACTCGCTCCTGTCTCTACTCCATCACTCCGTATCCAATAATGATAAGAATGGAACAGGAGAGGAGCAAATGGCACAGTAACACCCATTAGTTTGGCTGCTTTTGGTTGTTTTTAACATTGCATTTACAACTAATACTGTTCCTTAAAGTTTCTAAAACATATAATTATAGAAACACAATTTTTATACTCCCATTAAGGAAGAACCTTGGGAAACAAAACGGACCCTGCTGTTGGCAGACAATGTCTCTGCTGCTGCTCGCTCCTTGATGCAAAGGCTGGTATTGAAAAATGAAAACAGTAGCCTGGGGGCTGGGAACGTCATCTGTCTTCATTAACCACCATCTCCAGTGCTATGGACTCAGAGATAGCCTGAGGGGAAACAATGTGCCACAGAAAAATATCCTCCAAATAAATCACATTTTTAAAGAAACAAGTCAAGCACTCAAACAAATGGCAGCCAGCTGCTAGTGTTAAAAAAAGAAACCCAGCCTTTACTTTTTATGTATACTTTCCTAAGCTTGTAATGGGAAATTATTGCCATTTGAAAGGAAAAAGCAACCGGCAACAACCCTGTTTGGCACCATCCTACATTATATCACAAATCAGACTTTCTGGGGACAGGTAGATACTTTAATATTCTCATCCTAAATTTTAGACATGATAGGTGTGTGTGATAAAAGGATTTGCCTTCATGAGAACTAAGCAACAACATGGTTTCTCTTAGAAGTCTCCCTGTTCTGTTTGTCAAAATCTTCTTCCAAATATAAATCTTGGTGCAGTGACTGCATTTTTGCCATCTCAGTATTAGGTGTCTAACCCCACTGAAGTGCCAAATCAAATGCCAAATGCTTCTGCCTGCTCATGAGACTGAACAAACCTTTAGGATCCCTTTAGATCACTTCACTGATATTTCCACATTTGAGTGCCTGCACTCTTTCTACACTTTGGGGGAGCCATGGTAAAGGCCAGAACACACCTGAACTATAGCTCCTCCATTTAGAGAAGTGTTGACATGTTGCTCATGGTGAAAAATTATTATTCTCAGGACTTTCTGTTCTCTGGCATCCAGCAGGAGCATAGCTTGCCTCGAACAACAAACACCTGTTGTCTCACGGACCGAGAAAAGAGCGAGCTGTGCTAAAAAACCAGCAGTGACTAATCCTGATTTTGTGGGTTTTAGCTGATGTGACAGTCACCTCCATATGACTGTTTCAGTGCTCTGCACAGACACAGCACCTGCTCCCACGCCCAGCGTGACTGTGGGGCGCCTGCCCACGGCTTCAGCACGGCTGCTGCAGAGCTGGCCCTCAACAGCTCATCTCCCCTGTACAAACGGGCTGGGAGCTATCACCCCCTTCAGACACACAGCAGAGTCACCACTCGTGCTGCACTAATCTGTCCCTTTGAAGTATCTGAAACTGGCTGAAAAGACAGCAGTTTCTTTTGCTGAATGCAGTCTTGAAGTTAATTTTTAAAATAAGACTGGCTTCCTTAGCTTAGTGAAATGGAAGCAGAACCTGATGAAAATGCAGAATTTGGCAAAAAGGGGAAGTTTTTGCTTTTGCAAAAGAATAGAAGAGCTTCTAAAATACCATTCTTTTTGGATCACATACTCCAAACCCCCTAGATTAAACCAGGAATCTTACAGTGTGGCACTCCAGAAATAGCTATTGCTATAGCTTGCCAAAGATTTCCAGGACATACTTTTCTATAAGCATGCCTGGCTCTTTTGCAAACATGTCGTTTCTAAAACTAAGGAAGCTGGTCTGAGAAGGGGTATATTGATATAATTTGATCATATCTGCATTTATTTTACAAGCAGAAGTATCTGCTAAATCACATGTGAGCTGCTAACTGGGATCAACAACATGTTTGCCCTGGCAGTGGTGGTGAACAGAAGTGTTGAGAAAGCCCAAGGACAAGATCAAGTCACAAATGATTAAAATTCATTTCAAAATTATATTTCATATTTTAATATCAGTTGTACTTAATGTATAACCTTGCTTTGCAATTCATAGCTTTTCTTCAAGTTTCATTGCTACAAAACACTTTTATTTAAAATATGTGTGCATGGATATTTTGAGAAAATTCTTCCCAACATCTAAGTACAACAATGAAACAGAATTTTTGTATGGAGTAGCCCTAATCATCATGCATGGCTCTGCCTCTTGCAGGCCATACTTGTTCTTCAGTTACAAATTGCTGCTGTGTTTAGAGAAAACTGGCACACCATGATCTCCTTCCCAGCCAAGTGGTGGGATGGGTGTGGGACTGGCTTTAAGTCAGCTTGGTGCTGGTTTGAACTCTCGAGACTCAGAAAAAAAGGCTCAGTGACCTCAAAAGCTCAAAGCATGCCATGGAAAGAAAAGAACAGACACGTGGCCTACCTTTAAAGGGTTAGAATTTCCCTGGGGACCTAAGAGGAGACTGACAGAATTGCTTTAACCAAGAAAACCACTGATTTAGCAGTGTGAGTCTTATGAAGACATTTAAAGGAGATACAAGGGAGGGTGTGTGCAAAAAAGGATGTGCCATGCCTTACTCCAAGCTCTCAGTTTCCAAAAGAGCTATTCAGTATTCATAAATCTCTCTTTCAAAGCCCACACACCTTTTTGGACATTCCAAGTTTCTCACTGCAAAAGAAAGTCTAGGGACTCCCACTCAAGCTCTGCCCAAACTGAATCTTAGCACAGACACTTCCATCACAAAAACAAGGCAATCTTGTAAAGTTTAATGTTCATGAGACTTTCTGCTGTGGGATAACTGAGATATATCTATGGAAATATGGGGACATGTCATGCTTATGAAAGCACACCACAAACATCTAGAGAATAAATTAACTCCTAAAAACCGAAGCAAACTAAAATAACACACTACTTGCTAGCTAATCACATGGTTAAAGAGGTCCAGCTTGAGACTGTCTAAATAAGTAGGAGCAATGGGTGAGTCTGAACAGATGAACAGAAAACTGAGACATCTGGACAGGTCTCGGTATATCAAGTGACAAGTGATCAGTGTGTGGTGTCTTTATCACCATTCACTGCTCTTTAAACTATGCTGCCTTTTACACTATGGACAAAAAACAGCAGCAAAACCATGAAGTCTGACAGGCTGTCTCAAGCAACAACTTCAGCAGTTTCCTAGTATTCTTTTATTTCTCTATTTTTGGCATGTTCTGCTAGGGATAGGAAAAAAAATATTCAGCTGACAGTTCTGTAAAATCTCTGTCCTGTACACCTCACTTTTAGATAATTTTGGGCGAAGCAGGGCTTCTTTAAACAGGGCCAGGGTGTGAGAAGGGGTCATCTTCAAAAGTGAAAGAAGTAGAAAAAAATTATATTAAATAGTGCAAATTAATGTATATGATATGAGTATATGATAAACTGCAGATTCATGAAAAGAGTTGTTAACTCTTTTAAAGACCTGGAGTCTTTAAAAGGCTCACTGGTTTAGTCAAGCTAATAGCACACATTTTAAATAGAAGTGTTTTTATAGCAATGAAATTTGCAATTGCATTAATCAGCTTATGTTTTTTTGAGAATCAGTCAGATAATTTGATCTTTGTTCATATTTCTAAACCGGTAAAATTGCACTGCCCTTTATAAACCAAGCCCTCCTCAATTAGTTATTGCAGACATTTCCACTAAATTAAATGTGGAAAAGAAGGCATTTGGTAGAAATCACACTGCACAGAATCCTTTGGCAAAGATCTTCTGAGTCAAAATATGAAGCTTTATTTCTACTGTATTGAAAACTGAGACAACGACCAGCCTAATTCAAGCCACTATTTATAAAATGGCACAGCAGTGACTTTTATACATTAAATGTTGCTTATTGTCATGCAGGAAGTTATTATGCAGCACACCTTGTCTTGACACTGCTTGTGGGAATTGAAAGCTTTTGCTTGTCTCAGCTCCTTTCCAGTGGAATTCTATTCTTTAAAGAACAGAAAAGCCTAAAGCCAGTTCCTCTGCAATAGGACACCAGTTGAGACAAGACACCATCACCTACAGGTTGCACTGGAAAGGATCTTATTTTACTTCCAGAACGTTAGCTGTTGTTGGAACAGTCATCATCTGCTTTCTCTCCGTTATGCAGTTCTTAATGCAAAGTCTGGAGTGACATTTGCAGAAAATCAAACACTTGCCCCCAGAATTATGCTACAAGGGTCTAAGAATCAGTTGCACAAGTGCTTTGAAAATGGGGAGATATAATTAATGTTTGATGAAGAGGAACATGACAAAGGGAGAACAAAGACACAAACAAGTGAAAAGAGCAGACTAGAAAAATGTCCTTTGCCCAAACAGAGAACAGAATAGCATAAAGTAAACTATCCTAGCAGGAAATCGCAAAAAAAAAATACCCCTTAATTGTCATGCTGCTCAGTAGAAGATACCAAGTTCATATGATAAACTGGCAAGTGAGAAGCACATAGTAATTAAGTATTGATGGAAGTATGTAATTAGTAGGTCCTACTATATATGATTAGTTTAGAAATCAAAATAAGTCATCTCCTGCATCATTCTAGAATTGAAGTGACCCTTTGCAGTACTAGAATTGGACAAGTTAATTGTACCAAACATTAGTTTAATTCATTCTTTTAAATTATTTTAACAGACTAATTAGTTGAACTGACTTCTAAGCTATGCAAATTTGCTCATTTAAAATTATTTAGTGAATGATTTATGCACCATAATTATCCTGAATAAAGGTAAATATTTTAGTTCATCATCTAGATACCTTGAACATATTGACTGTGTAAACAGAATGACACAAACGTACCCTGACTGATGGAAGTGGCCTTCTCCTAAAATTACTAAAGAGGAAGATTATATATTTCGCAAACTGAGATAATTAAATAAATGAATTCTACACTAAGACCCTCTCTTCATGAATGAAGATTGAAGAATGAAGAGCTTTTCTCTTTATAGACAGCAGGTATGGGAGCTAACAAGTTGTAAGACCTAAAATTTTGTATGAATAAACATCCAGGAAATGCATATTAGTTGTAATACACCCCTGTTCAATGCCAGAAGAATGATACTTCGACTACCCTTTAAGTCACTTCTGACTGAGATTGTGAAGAATGTTTTACCACCACTTCTCAGAGACACAGCTGCTGAGCAGCCGTGTTCAGATGCAATGCTAAGGTCTGCCTGGTCTGGATTTAGTCCTCTTCTCACCTTGTCCTCTATTTTACTTATTTAAGTATTAGACCATTGGAGATCCTCATACACTGCTCTAGCTCAGTCAGTGCTTTGGATTTCAAAGAACACTGAAAATAGAAATGGGCCTACTGTGATTTAGCTCAAAATCACCAGCTGTCTTCAACTCTGACGTTAGGAACATATGCCATTTTTATTTATCACAGCCACCCTTCTGGACTATGTAAGAACCAAACATATGTACACATTTTGGCCAGGAAACTAAAAACACTCATGGAAGAAGTTAGTGAACAGATTTGGCTTGTGTTAAACCTGCTTTTTACCTTGCACTCCTCTCACTATGCAAATTAGATAGCGATTATCTAAATAATGATATACATCACAGGATTCCAAAGGGTGGAGAAACTCAATATAAAGCCATACATGGTTCTTTTGACAGCTTTCAGCAGAAAGACATCAGGTGTGAGCAGGCTTGTGATAGTGTCCATCTGTTAAATAGCCCCTCAGAGATTATCACAGCTGGATGTGAAACAGCAGTCACCAGGGAGCTCTTATTTACACCTGTGATTGAAGTGCCCAGCAGTAACATTGTGATAGAAAACTGCTTTTGCCGTAACTGCCATCTGTTTCTTTGCCAAATGTAGTCCCACTGATTCAAATGGCCCTAAAACTTACCACACGTTTTTTTACAAAATATGAGTCTTTAGTAACAGCTTGTAAAAATCACTTAATCATAATTCATTAGATTACAATAACTATTTATGTTAACAAGATGTGATTATTTCAAATTTGTTTCAAGGTGACTCTGCTCTATCTTAAAAAGAAATAAAACAAAGAAATAGAATAGAAGCCCAACAGTCTCTCCCTATCAACCAGCTCCAGGCTGTTGTACCCAGCCAGCCCATTCTTTTACTGGCAACAGCTTGAATTAAAACACATTCTCCATGTTTGTGGAGAACATTTTGTCATCTTAAATTAAGATTCTGTTTTGTCCTCCTTACCCAGACCAGTGAGTAGAGGCACACATTCAGCTGAAGTGAAAAAGCACTGGGATCTATATGACTGGAATTTAGAAGTCTTTATTATAAGCCAAATATTCGATTTAGTCCAGCCGTCTTTTCATTGTGTAAATGCTCCCTGCATACAGATTTGACTTTGCAAAAAGAGCAGCTTTGCACACAAGTTCCTGCATGCTAATGCAGGCACAGAGAGGATGCATTTGTTATCAGCTTAGTATGGCACTCAGTGTTTCCAGAGACACTCCCTCAAAAGAAAAATGCACCAGCTTTGGCACACACCTGAAGAGTATTAGAACACTTTTTTTTTTTTTTTTTTTTTTTCCCCAGTATCTACGCATGAATTTCACTGTAAAACAATCTTTAGAAGAAATGTGTACTTGGCTCTGAAACATTCCAAATGTCATTGTCTCAGACAAAGGTGTACCTAAGCCTTTCAGTGACATGGTGAGACCATTCAAATTAGGAGACACAGAGCAGCAAATGCAGGAAATTTTTCCCATATTCCTTTTCCAACATTTCTTCTTCCTCTTTTTTTTTTTCTTCCTCCCTCCTGTCCCCCCACTCCATACATCCCCCCCTCTCCCCGGCTTTGTTTTTATTTTTGTGTTCTCTTTCTGTTAGCTCCATTAGGAGGAGCTCTTGCAGTATTTGGGCTGGATGGGATTCTGGTTTATCTAGTATCATCCAAACTGATCATCACCCAGTAGGAAGGGACACACTGAGGTTTAAAATACAAAATACACTGCAAGAAGTATGACTTCAACCATACAACTTTCACTAACATTACCTAAAGACAGCAGACTGGTCAGTAAAATGCAAAAACCCAGTGCTAACATTTTTGTGTTTCAGGGCATATTCACACCTTCAGACATTCCCACAACATATCAGCCTTAAAGCAGCATCACATATATAATAGCATCCATTTATATATATTCTGGAAACATAGATAAATCATGAAATACAGAAACAGTCACTCATAAAACACACCCTTTGCATAACAACAGTGAAAATATATCTTCACAGAAAAGTAGCAAGACATTCTGGTATTGCAACAAACACTACAGCACTGTGTGGTCCAATTTCTGGTATATTTGCTAACTCTGTTGTACTCCTTGATGGCACTGAATTGGCAAAGCTCAATGGACCACATTCTGAAGGTGGTTCTGAGAGATGAAATGGAATTCATCCAGCTCCTACCACACAAAGACAAGGAACTAATGTGCAAACTGATTTCTGCACACACTAACCACAGAACACAGGATCTCTACATATTGATGTGTTGATGAGACAACATTCAGTTCCAAAACTGATGATTTCAGCACTACTGACTTCAGCAGACTTAAGTTGTTAAGTAATGTGTACCGCTACCCTGGGTGTGTGTTTCTACTTCTCTGACTAACACAGAATCTGACACTTCTTGAAGAAGGAAATACTCCTCCCCCTACAAAATATTCAGCAGCTGAGCACCTACTGCAAGTTTGCTTCAGATACAGAACTGTGTGTAAATCAAAGGAGAAAAGATGGGAGATAGGAGATATGTAAATGTCAAATCACATGCTTAGATGCTATTAAATATATTATCAGAGCAGTGTCTGCCTGAGTCCAACCTAGAAAATCTCTAGATGCAAGGGAACATAAAGGTAAATTTGATTTAATATTTTAACAGCAATTTTCATAAAAATTTCAGCTTTGGTTGTGCTTACATTCAATGACATGGTGATTCTTTTTATGTAACTCCACTTGACAGAGATGAACCATTAGCTTTTTCAGTAAAATAACATTTATTGTACTTTTTTGAGAAAGGTAGGATCCAGTGTGTCATAAACCTTTCTGTCTGATGAAAATATTTAATAAGGTGATGTTTAAGCTAGTGTTTGTTTTTTCAAAGTATCTCATTTGAAGAAGCTTACATTTTAAGTCTACCAAAATAAGGATCAAGAGTAAGGAAGAATAGTGTGAAATAAACATTTGTCAGTTCTGGAAGGCATTATAGAATTCTAACTACTCAAGCTTTTTCTTTTTCTCTTCCTCTTTTTTTTTTTTTTTTTTTTTCTTTTTTATTCAACCCTTATACTGTATCCAAGTCCATATAAAATTTTAAGGCCACAGACTGTTTCATTGCAGTTTCAGGATCAGGATTCTCTTTCCACATAATAAATACTGAAATATTGACTTCAGCTAAATTAGGAGAATGCTGCATAAGTGGGGAAAACTGAGAGTTAAATTTGATTTAGCAGTTCAGCAGCCTTAATGTGAGGGGTTCCCATTGGTAATATCTGATTCATTTGCACAACGTTTCTTTGTTATAATTCTACAGAAAAGACTTCTACTTTTATTCTTATTTCTCCCTAATTGCAAAAGTATAATCTGATAAAGAAAGAACTGCCACCTGATGAATGGACAAATACCTACAGCTACATGCTCTAGACATTTTCTTCTCAGAAGTTATTGGCTTAGACATCATAACATATCACCTTGGGATACATAAAATCCTTCTCTCTGTGCAATGCAGAAAGGTCTACTGTCCTTTATTCTTGCCAGCAGCCCTTCCACACCACCTCAAACTGATGTCTTACACAGTTTCTGGGAAAGATCTACAGGCTAAGCTAGAGAAGGAAAAATTAGATCAAGTGTCTCTCAGCAGTTTTCACCCTCTTCAGCTCTTGCCATCTGCTGTATTATACAAAACCTCCACAGATCTCACAAATTTCAATGCTTTAATTCAAAAAGAAATGTGATGGAGGGCAAAATTTGTGTCATCAGCTTCTCCCAATCTCTGACTATATTGTTCTTTTTTCTGATGGACATATGGGTATATAGTAAGAAAGTTGTGGGATTTTTTTTTCCTTCACCATATTTACACCATTTTAAAAGACATTTTAAACACATTTCTTCATCTTCTGCAGCCTAAAGAGAAAGTGACATTTACCTCAAGGAATTTGTAAAAAACAAAGTCTGCAATACTGCAGGTCTAATTTAAAAGGCTAGAGATTTCATAGTTTATCTCAAATACCTATAAACAACCCTGCAGAATACATACCAAAATTTGAAAAACAATAAAACAAAATCCTTTCCAAAGGTCAACAGATATTAGGCTAACAAGACAAAGAATGGTTTAAATTCTAGCTCTCGTAGTGAATTAATTTACTCCAGTTGGTTCAAAGCAAATTTTTTATGTAGTTGTGCCCTAAGTTTTTGTTACCTAATATAAGTAAATAACAACTATGTTAATTTTAACTTTCCAACATCCCATTCACTTTAAAAGCTCCAAATATATTGGCTAGACATATACATTAATGTAATTCAATAATCTGAACATCATTTCTTATATGACAATTTATGAGGAAAAGGAATTATCTAGCTGCTATTTTTCTCCTTGACTTCTGAAAACCCAGAGTAATTTTATGCTTGATATTTTTCAGAGACGCTGTTTTCATTAATTAAATAAACACTTCACAAAGAGAAGTCTAATGAGAGATTGTATCCTGTGAGTCA
This sequence comes from Vidua macroura, assembly GCF_024509145.1. Lineage (NCBI taxonomy): Eukaryota > Metazoa > Chordata > Aves > Passeriformes > Viduidae > Vidua > Vidua macroura. The sequence goes on along the minus strand of NC_071585.1, from coordinate 7,350,176 downwards.
AACTTAAAGAACAGCCCAGTCATTTCTTCCATCAGGGCTGGGACTCTGCTGGTAAATAGTTCATGTAGTGCCATTGTCAAGTACTATGAAATAAAAGCTCCAGTCAGAGGGGCATTTGCATAGCAGTGCTTTGATTTACCAAAAACCCTCCAGAAGAAGAGGACAGTGATCCACTGCTGCCTCTCAGCAGTTAAAAGTTTTTGAAAGAGAATGTTAAAATATGGCATCCTGAGAACCTCCGCAGTGGTTTAGTGAAAACAATTTAGCAACTAACTGGAAATATTAGGACAATTCCTGTCTCAAAGAGCAAAGTGGAGATGGTTACAGACAATCTTCTGAAATGTAATTAAAAAAAAAAGTTAGCATAACTAATCATCATATTTCAGGGGATCTGAGTGTGAAATGCTGGAAGACAAACTAATAATGAGATAATATTACCCTGCAAGTTCATCAATAGCCACAGTGTTTTAGAAAACCATACCTGCTAAACATTTCCTGAAGAAAATTCAGAATATTTAGCCATGACAGTTTACTTTACAAAAGTTTTCATATCTCAGAGCTGTTCTGGTAAAATTTAAAAATGGATATATGACAGATAAGTTTGTAATGACCATTCTATAAAAAATTTGAAACATGGTGCAAACAAAAATCTGAGCTTAGAGGCATGAGATCCCCAGAAAGGTCTGCCTGAAGTAGACCTTGTGCAAATGTAATCACACCCAACAACCAATGGAGCATTTTCTTACTTGAACATGTAGATTAGAGGCTGACATCACAAGTGATTACTGATCTCTTGGTTCTGGCTGACTACTTATGGAAAAGTTGACTGTAAAATTAAAATAGAGATAAATAGATTGTTTTTGATGTAAGAGGGAAGGAAAGGCACATCAATAAAGTTACAGGGTAAAGAAAAACATTTGTGAGGCAAATTACTTTTCACAGTGGTATTCTGGATTACTCCATAAAGTGTTTTAGGCCAACAGTATTGTAAAATACAGCAACTAGAGGCCAGAAGAAGAGACTTGAGAAAAGCCTTACTGATTGCATAGATAAGAAAGCCTATCAAACAGATAACCATAACAACCCAGATGCAAATGCCTTGATAAAAGCCTGAGCAAAACAGTGATGCACAGGAGAAAAATCAAAGAGCTGCTGTCTTTGAGAAAGGAGACAGCCAAAGGAAAACATGTATGTTTTTGTCTAAAGAGGAGATAGAGTTGTGTGTGAGGACAAGTCAGAAAAACATGTCATGATTTTCCATCGAACAGGTGGAATCATGTCACACTGTCATTCTAGAGGTGGGTTGAAACATCTGTGCTTGTAAATAAGAACCTTCATAAATCTGGCATGAAGCTAGAAAATAAAATAGCAAAAGTTCTGGGAAACGTGAAAAAGACACAAAGGAAATGACTGGCAGCAGATCAAAGGTTAAGAAAAGAGGACAATGACAAATAGCATACACATTTTTAGTACACCAAATCCAGAAACAAATCAAAATTTTTCTCCAATGTTCCTTTCCTAAACTAGTAGGATGCTTACTTATGCTGACTATAAGACAAATTGCTCCTTACTGAGTGACTTAATTTTTCCACACTCTTTAATTATTACTAAATGACACTGATTCCAAGCCAGATCATCCAATTTCTGCAAAAATCTAATTAAAGGCTTTCACTTGACCTTCTTTTGTGACATTAAACATTTTATGCTGTTCTTTTACAGTAAACAGTGATGTAAAATGCATCATCAGTCCCTGTGTGAACATTCAGTATCAACATTTATTCTTTTAGATGTGTGTACAAGCTACTTAACACCTATATAAGCAGACATGTACATGAGAAATACATAGAAACCTTCAAACTAATTATTTAAAAACATTTCACTAATCCTAAACATTTATAAGAAATAATTGTCTGATCATTCTATGAAGTGTTTGTCTTCAAGTGGAAGTGAAGGGACATTGCCCAAGGGACATACATTGCAAATGAAATGGGAATGGCAGTGGCAGGCTGGGCTTTCAAAAAAACCCTCCAAATCTGTTCACCCAAAGGGATATTCACAGAGAGTATTAACATATATTCACTGATTTTACATTCCTTAAAAAAAAATCCCATATGACAAACTCAGCATCTGGTAGAAAGGTTTCATTAGTCCAATTAGATGAGAACTCAAGAACCAATTTTCATGAAAGTCTGTTACAGCACTTAATCCCTTGAAAAATATTTTTACACCCTAAGAGCTCTTTTTTTTTCTCCTTTAAAAACGATGTTGGTAAATTCAATTGCCAAGTTAAGCTAAAATAAAAGAGAAACTACTAACCTTTCAAAAAATTCTTATGACCAATTGAATCCCATTATAAAAAAAATACGAAAAGACAAATAAAGAGTACTTAAAACCACACAAAAACTTGAAATCTCCCAGCGATGCCTTTTGTTACAATCTTAGAGCAAGTCTATTTGAATTAGGTTTTAAAATGCTGATCTGACTCTTGAACATGAATATAGACTTCTTCAGACACTGAGATACTTTTGCAAAAGGATTGTTAAGTGTTCTGGTGGCAAAGCATAATCCTTTATAAACCTAAAGGAGACAAATGGGATCAGATCAGATGGAGCTGAGTTGCACTACTATCCTTAGACAACAGAGATGGATCAGTAGGAATTTGCTGACCCTGCCTGTATTATTTTGAATCTCCCTCATCCTAAGCTTGACTCTGACAGCAACACAAAGCTTTAGAAAGTGTAATTCCATGACACTGTGCAACTTGGAGACACAAATCTTACTGCAGAGTCCATCCTTCTTCTGGAATGTCATTGCAGGATTCCTTAAAATGCACAATGGCTTTCCAGTTTGGAGTCATTAGGAGATGTCTAGCTGAGAGTATGGAAAAGACTTGAGCTGGGCCAGCTGGTACAGAATTCAACAGCACATCATTCAGTATGTATTGACAAGAGCCCACGTTTGCAGTTCAATAAGGAAAATGTTCTTATTTGCAAGGACAGTAACAGTGCCCAGGTGACCATGGGAAGGATGGAGGGGGACAAAGAGGCTCTATCTGACAACTGGCCTTGCTTTTGCCTTCTGCCAACTTCCTCCTTTGTTTCCCTCATTTCACAGCTCTTGTTGTTGAAAATGTTTGTTTTAATTCCTAAGTATGGGACCAGCACTATTCTACAGATACCAGAGGTCTGACACAATGGTGTAGTAAAGGGTGACAGTTTGGAAAATTCACATAGCTGAGACTTGAAATCCTGGACTATGGATAAACTTGTGTACAGCTGTGACAGAACTGGCAAACCTCCTTAACTTTAATTGCTTCAGAGTTTACTCATGAGTTCTTTTTTAAAAATCCCACTCTACAGCAATAAACGAGTGAAATATACTACCTGAATATCCTGAGGTATTGTATTCCTTTAACTGGAGGGTTTGAAACAGAAATAGGAATTATTTGCACAATGCTCTCCGACAAGTCCAGCCTGGAGATCATGTAATTTCATCATACCCTACATTGTTTTTCTGTCTCTCTGCAATGTCCTTGTTGCCTGAATAACTTGCCCAGCTGTACTGCACTCACATGATCTTCTTCCTGGAACTTGGGAGGTGATGTACAAGGAAGGCAAATGTAGCTTTTGGTAATGGACTTTAAATTGCAGACAGTTTCTATTAACTGCTTGCTTTAGGATTCCACTGGGTAAATAATAATTCTTTTTCTCATTAAGAGGAAGAAGAGCGGGGGAAAGGAAAATACTAAAATGGTATTATCAGGATTAAAAAAAAAAAGCAGCTAACAAAATAAAAAGGAAGGCTGAGTAGTCAAGGGATAAGAGATAAGCCACATTAATGAGGAAGGTGAACCTGATTGATTTAGAGACATTATTTAGAGGGGAGGAAGGGAAATTAGAAATAGATCCTATTTTTATATCATTGCATAATAACCTCAATAAACAAAGTGATGCACTAGAAGTTACTTAGGAAATCTAAAAATTGGAGGCACTTCAAGCTCTTAAAGCCTAGTAAAGGTATTTCAGAGCATGCTAACTTCCTGTTAAGGCAGAACCTGTCTTTTGTTATGCACTACTTTGGACTTGAGATTAAGATTTGGCTCCAGGTCCCAGGTAGTAAGGTTATGTTATGAAAAAAATTAAAGAACTTAGAAAGTAACCACCTGCAACATTCACTGGGGCTCCAGAACTTGAATAAATTGTGTGTTTGGATGGGATGTACTGTCTGTCACAGGAAAAATGGGATTTTTTACATGTAAATCCATATTAATGGAGATATTATTAGCCTATTAATCTGTTAGTCTATTAATCTGTTGAAATCAATAGGAGCTAGACAACAGACTGGATTTTGGTGTCTATGTTTTGCCTTCAGTCACCAGTAAGTCAATCGCAGAGAATGTAGTTGAGATCAGGCTCCTCCTGAAAGAAACAAACTGACTGCCAGCCCCTTCCTCTGAATTTAAACAGCGACGCTGGAGGGAAGCAGTGTGAGAGAGATGCTACACACTGTTAGAACAAACACAACCTCTAAATATTCACGTGTGGTGGTTTATTTATCTTAGAGCCTGTTACTTGCTTCAGTGGGGCTGTCATTCCCTTGGACTCTTGTTGGGCTTGCACATGTGGCAGAAAGGGTAAGAAACCTGCTTATGCTCTAGAAAATTAAATCCTTACGTGGCACAATCAAGAACTAATGAAAAGTGGAATGGTTGAATTTGATGAGCTCCACTGAATGTTTCATATCTTGGTAGAAAAATACAAGTAACCAAAAGAAGAATCCTGAAACACTGAATTTCATAGAAAAAGAGGGGAAAATGCACTGTCTCTAAAATTATTTTTCTGAGGGCAGGGGGCATAAGTGGAAATTGTAGGGTGTTCCATAGCAATATCACATCCTGTGTGACAGTGTTGTGCTCAAGGTCAACAGGCACATACCATTCTTTAGATATGTGATTCATGGGACACACTGATAATGCTGATCTGTCTATCATATAGAAGGAAAAAAAATTTAAAATAAAGTTATTCAAATGAAATAAAAAAAATAAGTTTTAAAAAAATCAGCTTGGAATGATGTATTAATGTACCATTTTGTTTCATTTGTATTCTAATACTGGTCTTAGAAAAGCACTCTGCCAGTTTGGGGTATTTAGTGTAATATTTAATTTAAACCTGTGATTGAATCCTGGAAAATCTAACAAGCATTTAGGTTCATTTATTAATATCTAAAGATGCAGTATTCATCATCAGTGATTTTGATTAATGCTCCCCTTTAGCAACGATACACAACAGTGAGGTGACCTTGGTGAGAGAACATTCCATGCTATTAAGTAAGAGACATCCAAAAGATTATTTTGATTCCTGTATCTGCCTGATTCATTCATTCCTTTGGCAAAAGTTGTTCTTGGTAGAATAAAGCCATGCATGGAATGCGACAACTCTTTAAATTTTAATTTATTTTTCTTTAACTTTTAAATTGAAGTTTTACTTCCTTTGGGGGTCATCACCACTAGATATTAAAGGTCACTTGCTAAAGAATCTTTTTTTTTCCAGTGACTGGCTTATGCTTTGGATTTTTTCTTGCATTTTCCAGATAATTATCATAATATATAACCATAAATTTAAAATTATTAATTAAATATTACATATTTATAAGACAAGTTGCATAAGTGCTTCTCTAGGATAATTTGGATGTAATTATTCACAGAACTTAATGAAAAGACTTCAAGGAAAATATTTTTACCTGCCACTTAACATGGAAATGATCCAAAGGTAGGGAAAAGCTCAATAAGAATGGGAGTCAAGAAATATATTTTTATGGATTAGGGTTTGATTTAATAAATAACATTTAATAATATAGAACTTTGAGGTGGGGTAAATGATTAAGTATTATTAGAAGAAAATAATTTGTCTTGAAAATTTATTCTTCAGTGTTCTACAATTTCAGTGCAGGGTCAGTTGCAGTCATGAACAGTATGGGACAAGTTAAGTTTAGTTATGATTGCTGAGACAGTCACATGGAAGAGAGAAATCTTATTTGGACACAAATACATTGGGCATAACTTTCTTTGAGTGCACTCTCTTCTACATCTGAGTCCTTTGAAATGCATATAATAACAGTACCACACATGTATCACCCCCTCCTTCTCATTAAATAAGATCAATATAAGATAAACATGAGCTAGTTTTGTTTCTAAGGTCCTGAAAAGTACCTTTCATTAGTATCACTTGTCTGCAGTAAGCTGCACATCAGTCCTTGAATTTGCTGATGGCACCAGTAATCATGCACAGGTGAGGGGATGTGCTTTAGAAAGTGCACTAAATGTATATTTATGTTCAGCCTCCTAAATACCTTTGAAATCCAGCCTCTGGATTTCAAAACTAAATCCTGTAGACGTTTGGTTTATAGGAATACTTGTGGGAAAGGCAGAGACTCTCTCCTAAGGAGCAGTTTGCATTCAGGAGGTCACATCTGCAGATGGTTGATTGTGTCCTCAGTGAAAGTGGGCTCAGGTGTGGGCACTCTAGTGAACGACCAGAGTCTATAAAAGACTGGTACCAGAGCAAAGGGGTGGAAGATACATGAAAAAATGCTTGAAATACTCTTTCAAATGTCTCTTCTTTCTGTTTTCTTTACTGTTTGTCATCTACTGTGACTTTTGCTCCTCCAGCTTCATATGGAGGCACTCAGAGTATATCCAAATGCCTAGTGTCCCTCAGCCTTGAGAGATGGAGGCTGTTCAGGTCAGGATGCTGTTTTATAGCAAGTCTTTGCTCAGGAATGAATGTCCAGTTGGGTAATAATGGATAACAACTTCCTCTGAAATTCTTTAAATTTTTTTTCTTTTTAAATTTGTGATTAAATGCTTAAGAGCAAAACAGATAAGCTTTCGCATCAAGATAGTAAATCAAATAATGCTTAGAAAGGAAAATCACATTGGAGAATTCCTTATCTTGTGGTTGAAAAGAGAATAGTCAAACAGTTTTGCTAAAGAGAAGGGAAAAAGAAAAATATCATAGAAACCAATGCAAATTAGACTTATGAGGTTACTTCAGGGATTTAGCAGCACAATTTTGTAGGCACACAGTTTGTGGTAATTGGGCTAGGGCTGCAGCCCCATCTGACTTTTACAGGTGACTGGCTTTCCATGGTTGGTTTGAAATATCTCCTGTTCTGCTATAAGATTAATGATTTCTAGTTTTATTAACCTTTGCAGATTTGGTGAAATGCATTATATTGTAAATCCTTTTTCTTCTGCTTAAAAAAATTACAGAAAAAAAAAAGTTTACTGTAGGTTTAAGAATCCCTTGAACTCTAATGTCTGGAAACAGTCTAGCACTGGTGCTGTGTCTGTTATGCTGACTACCCTGAAGCCACCCAAATTTATGAATGTTGAAGTCACTCTGTAATTTTGCTGTCACTCTTAATGTAAACACCATGGGCGAGATTTCCTCCTAAACCAACACCCTTCCTGCTCCTGTTCCTATAATTGCACTCACTTTCAAGTATATCTTATTTGAGTGTAGGTATCACTAAGAAATGCTTAGAGTCCAGCCTTTTCACTGCCACAAGCTCTGAAGCTGGATGCTTGAAAGACATAGATGAGATTTTCTCTATCATAACTTACATACTTAGAAAACTTAAATAATTTTTGTACAGCACAAACTAACCATCCTTTTAAAGAAAATCTGAGAAAGAAAAGCAAACTTAGAAAATTTATCTTCTGATGAGTAGGTAATTTTTGAATTTTGTAAGTGATGTAGATTTGGAAACCATAGTTATTGAAAACTTGGTTCCCATATAGTGCTGTCTTCAAAATCTGCAGAACTGCACCTGTTTTCCTTTTTTACTGCTTTCTGCCCACGGTTTTGCTATCACTCTTAATTTCTTTCTCTGGATCCATAGGGTCCTTTCTGGACTCTGCAGTAAGATTTGTGTCTCCAAGTTGCACAGTCCAGAGTGAAAGTACCCCTGTGAATTCCTGCCTGAGGACGGGGCAAAGCAAGAAGGACATCTCTAATTTCTTCATTTCCTCACTCACTCCATAGGAAGAAAAAGAGTAAGACAGAAAAACCGTAAGTTGTTCCTAAATAAAAATTTGATAGAAATGAATGAATGTCATTATTGATACATTATCTGAGCCCTCAGATAAGTCACTGACCATCTGGCAGCTGGCAACGTAATAACTCATGAAACTACTTTGGGGAAGCTGTGGATTGAAATATGACATTCCTGATTTCTTTTGCTTTTAACTGACACATAAAGCTGAACATTTTACAGATTCCGTCACAACAAATGTAACAGCTCCTATCTTCTCCACCATCTTAAATTCATTTTTTAAATAGTACTTTTCAGCAATCCACAGTGACATGCTGTAGGTGGGCTAGTGGCTCAGAATAACTTTTACATACCTTCTGATTTCATGAAGCATTTGGAATAGAAGCCTGTAGGAGGGAAAACCCTTTGCTGATACATTATTTGCAGGTCATGATGTATATGCCCCTATATATTTTCAAGATGACAATGTTAACAGTGCTAAAATTAGGTATAACATTTAGAAAAAAAAATATGCATAAGCAGTTTAGCAGTTTCAGCTTTCCAGAATATCATGTGCTTGGCAGTTGATACCAAGAATACAGCAGATAATTTTAAACATAATCTAAAATTGAAATTGAGCTACAAAAAGAACAATCAAGTAACAGACTGCTGCAGACATTTGAACAACAATACTATGTTTTCAGCCAACAGAACAGAATTTTTAATATGTATATGTTTCTCTAGTTTTTAAAAGAACTGATGAAATTAGATATTGACTAGTCAGTTCTGAAGACACAGACATAATACAGCACTTAGAATTGATAGAAATTTTCTTTGATGAGTATGACAGTACTTGTCATTTTAGAAAATCCTTCCATAATTTTTGGAGTTTTCCAAAAGCTTGTGTTGAATAAAAATAAAATTTAATAGACTTTAAGGCAAAAAGCAACAAAGGCTGAGTAAGCAACAGAAATACAAACATATTGTAATTGAAATGTATAAACAGGAATGAAGATATTCAGACTAATGCATAATTCAGGATTACGTGATGTAAAAGCAAAATCTCACTGATAAATTGAATACATCACTTGTTTTCTTAAATTCATCCAATTTTATGTATTTACAGCGTGACATACATTTTTTTCTCTTCATACTCAGGCTGGCTGCACTGCTGCAATTTGTGTAAGGCTTTGACTAGGTAAAGCTGGAATTCCTCCTGGCTGCACCGGGCTAGGACTGCTCCACTCACAGCCTGCTGGTCCCTTTGCTTACCCACCCTCCAGTATGAGCACAGATCAACAGGGGAGCATCCTTGCAGCTCATGTTTTATTTCATTAAATTGTTGTTAAATAGTTCATTCTGTTATCCCCCAATGGTTTCCCTGAGTTGGTTTTTCCCAAAGTTGTACCCTCCCTTTGTTCTAGTCCCTTCTCTGCCTGTCAAGGTGACCCTGCCCATTTTTCCAGAATGTCCCCTGCCACTCACCCTCTGGGCCAATCCCTGATTGAAACACCCACTTAGAAATCCCCTAATCCACGACGCCCCATTGGCCCACGTGAAAGGTCTTTCCCTTTCCCTCTCCTCCCCATATCCTGATTGGTCCTACAGTGTTGATGTAATCCCCTTGCTCCACCCTTGACATCCCCCTGTTGGTTGATTTTCTGTCTCCACCCCCTGGTTTGTAGCTGTATTTAACCCCTTGCACTGAAGTGCTCAGGGCCTTTCTGCTTTACCCACTTTACCTGGAGTAAATGTCCCATGGAACCTCAAGACAAAGAGCCTCCTCCTTTGCCTGGTCCCTGCTGTGGCTGTAACAGTGTGCACTGCAGCTCTTGTGGTTCAGCTGTGGGCAAACCCCAGTTCCCAGCTGTTCCCCACTCCTGCCGTGGCTACCAGAGCGTTAAGAGCTAGCCCAGGTTCTGGTGGGCTTTGGCAGAGCATCTCACCCATCTTTCCTGGAGGATGCAGGAGCTGATGGGTTGGAAGCTCTGTGGCCACCAGCTGCAGGTGCTGGGAGTTCTGTTGTCATGATCACAACTGCCTTTGTAAATGTTCCTAGGAAAGAGGCAACAAATGTCATCAATGCCAGAATTTTCCTCCATGTGTTCCAGTATGAGGTTCCTTAGTAGGAATCTGAATTGAGAATTTGAAATAACTTCTTTTTATAAAACCAGAAATTCTAGCCTTTCTAGCAAAAATAAAAATAAAACCATACAAAACATAGAATATAGTGCTCAAATAATGTAAAGTGGTCACAGATTAAGCTGTTCTTTGTTCTCTGCTAATAAAATACATGTCTGGTTTCCTTCCTTCTATGATTAAATCTTACCTGTCAAATTAATAAAGAGAATTTATCATTGTAGCAGCTGCAGCTGTTTATTTGCAGTGAGTAAAATTCAACTCTCTAGCATTAGAGGAAAACAAATAAATTTGTGCTTGAAATGTCCTTCATAGTCTGAGTTGCTTCTATTTCTCATATGTGCCTGTTACTAAGAGGATTAAGAGACCATATATTTTGTGTTTAATTAAAATTAGTAATATAAAGACTTATTAGAGGTGACATAATATCTGATGTTTGCTTAAGATCTTCAATCAGATTGAACAAGAGGGGTAACAAGATAGATTTTTCTTGCACTGAATGGCATTTAATTTGGTGTGGGAAACATCTGAGTCTAAGACCTGAGTGAAAAGAATAATGCTACTGTTTGCTCACATGAAGCTTTTAGAGTAAAATTTTTAAAATTTAGATACCAGCTGATATCACAATGATGGTTGACAACTCCAAAAGGAACCAATATCACCAACTTTCTCAGCATATTCACCTTCATTTTTTTCTGGTCTGAATTGCAAAAATAATTATTTACATTTATTGTCAGAATTGCCTCTGTGAGCAGAATAATTCCTCCCTACAAAATAAAACCATAGAGAAACGCATACTACAAGTGATGGAAACATCCTTTTAGCAGGTAAAGAAGGAAGTAAAACTCCAGACCAATTTTCTTACACCTGCCATGGACGTGCCATGTGCAGAATATTATGTCTTGATTTGAAAGCTTCATGGAAAAAAGAAAATGACGTGCTTGTTGTGAAGAACAGCTCATTTAATCATCAAAATCACTTTTAAGTGTCACTTAATAATGCAACCAAACTAATAGAGGACATGGTGATTTGATTGTAAGTGGCAAACCTGCATACAGTAACTCCTGTCATGATGTCATAGTGTTATTAACAGGATCCAGCTTGGTTTTGAGCTTAAGGGAGAGCCAGTGTGATCCTCTGCACAGGAGGAAAACTCAAATGGCTAACAAAGATTTCTGTGGCATTTATAAGCCTAATCTGATTTAATTTTCTGCTGTTCAATTTATCTCTGTTCTAATAGGACTCACAATTGGCACGTGTAGTTCACATGTATATCACAAACTGAATATTCCTTCTGAGATCTTACAATATACTTTGTTCAAAGAAACAGATGTGATCTTTAACTGCCTTTACAGAGAGGGAAATGAGACACAGAAAGTTGGTGGCAGAAGAGGTAACCCAAATTATCTTTTGATGTAAAAGTACAGTATCTTTGTTTCTATTGATTAATAAACTGGTATTTACCATTTTACTGGTATTTACCAGATTCTTTCATAGGAAGTAGATAAAGTTATATTAATTTTTCATTTTATTTAGAATGGGGATTAGAAACAAAGAGCCTGATGGCAACACTACAGATCTGTTCTTCCTTATTTAAAAGAATATTCCACTTAACCCCACAATGTGCTGGACAGTAAGATTTTGGAGTTGTCATAGGTTGAGGTCCTTGAGATCCTCTTCTTTCTTTTTTTTTTTTTTTTTTTTTTTAGATTTTTATTCCTCCTTTTTTTTTGCCCCAAGAAGAGAGAGGAAGGGTCTTCCCTGTGCTTTTGGCAATTTGTGAATTGTTGCCTTGCTATTGCTTCAAGTGTTGGGTAATTAAAAAAAAAAAAAAAAAAAAGAAAGGAAACCTTTGGGTTATATGAAGGTTTGCACTAACTCACATTTCCTTTTTCTGTTAGATAGCTGAAATGAAACAATCATTTTTTATGCAGTTTTAATAAAAAAAAACCTGTATACAAAGGAGTTCTCCATTCACTGCTGGAGAAAAAGTGATGTTTAAAAAAACCATAAGCATAATGTGAAAGTAGAATAGATGAACATAGAAAAAAGTACTGTAAATTATTTAACAGATTAATGTTTTATATCAATGTACAGGTTCCCTTGTATTCATGGTGAATATTTCATGTTAATATTGATTTAGATTTGACTCATAAAGTATTCTGATGCCTAAAATCCTAGCAATAGGTAGGAATATTTTTTCTTGAAGCATATGACTTGTCATGAAAATTTCTGTAGCAAATTTCTCTTCCCATTCACAAAAAAAGTTTATTTATTACAAGTTTATTCACATTACTATTTTTTTAAATTGTGATTTAGTGTACTTTGAAATGTTTTGAAACTTTCCATTCTAACCCTCCTGCACAGAATCAGTCATTGGCATTGTAATTGCTAATGGAGTTCATGTGAGAATGGTAAGTTATCATGGGAAAAAATTGTGTTATTGCTAAGCTCTGTTATAGTTACCCAAAATTAAAAATCCTTGTAGTTAATTCATGTCTCCCTTGTTTTCATTATTGAAAATAACTATTCTAATTAGTGGAAAAGAAGCTATTTGTAACAAACCTGAATTATTACAAAAGAAATAAAAAATACACGAGTGAAAATAAAACTAAAATTCATGTTGGAATTCCAAAGCAACTAGAGAAGAAAAATGTAACCAGTGTTGTCCCACTGATATCCAACAATGTATAAAGACTCAATAAATCAGTCTCACTTTTCTTGCTGGTGTGGCCTGATCATGAAATAATAGATCTAGAGCTGTGCATATTTGTTGTCACTGTGTTACAAACCCTTTAACCATGACTGAAAAGAAGAAAGGAGTTCATTTGGCACAAGTTCCTGACTACAGCAGCTGTGTGAAGGATTTGCACACAGCAAAAAGTTTTAAAAGTTTCTAGAACCACAGGAACCAAATATGCTCAGTACTGAAAGCCTTCATGGCATGCTTTTTGCCCAGCTTTATTTCACCAGTTTTCTTGCAATGCCTATCCAATCAAAGGGAATAAACTTAACTAAAATTAAAGAATAGATTGTATGGTTCCTAAACTACAAGAGAGTTTCTAAAAGAACTTTGAATATTATTTTAATAACATGATATGAATGGTCTATGGCAGTGAAGCACTCTTCTCAAAAAGAAAAATACACCTACAATAACTAACACAATTCAGATGGCGGATGATAACTGACCAGTTAAAGCTCTTTTTCTTCTCAGACCCACTGCTGGATCAATAATATAATGGTAGAATCCTCACCTCGCCTTAAGGCTGGTTTATTGTATTTCCACAAGTGCTTTTCTCCCTCTGATAGGATTTACATATATTGCAGGCTCAGCAGAACCTGAGAAAAGTTTATGGGAACATTTAAATCAAAACCAGGTATATTTAACAGATAGTGTTAATTTGTTCAATTGCTATGGGAAAAATACTGATTTTCTCTTGACTTCAGTTTTTTTCCTCTACCGCTAGCTTAAATAGGAATTCTTTTGCAACAAATTAAAGTTGGCCTCCCTGTAAATAAATCATTACCATTATTATGGCCTTCTAGGAGGGGAGCACATGTAGATAAAAGAATAGTTGAAAATATATATATTTGTTTTAATTATGATATACTTCTCCTCTTAATGTTATGAAACAATATCAACAATAAAATAAATATGACACACAAATATAAATCAGGCCAGATGTGAAAATACATTTAATTCCTACAATAATTTATTATAGTCAGATTTGTTTATGGATTTTTCTAGCATTTGATTAAATTTGATCACTGAGACATCACTGATAAAGAAGAGATATTTAAATGCTACAGTACAGTACAGTACAGTATTGTCTAACAAAGTGTAACTGAGCGTAGAAAAAGAAGCTTTCCAAAAATCTGTAAGGAATAAACAACCTTTGGTTGAGTTTAGGTAGTGAGTGGTGTGCTTTGAAAGGTTAATTTCCTAAGGTCTTTCTTCATATGCCTCTGATGCAATGTAAATCCCCCCAAACATTAATGGTGTGCTGGATTTTATCTGGATGGCTATTTTTACAGATTCTTGCCTGGCCTTGAGACAGTAGAATATTCTGAAAAAGCTTTAATCTTACATATATATTGTTGTGTTCTAACGTGTTCTAATATGATAGTTTAACAATCCCCTGAGGAGGAATCCAGGTTCCACATACTCACACACATACAAAAAAAGCTTTTGTCTGGTTCCAGCCAGTATGTTGAACAACCTTTCCCTGCAAAAAAATAAAATATGCAAGTGAGTCTACTCTGTTTTTCTTTTCACACAATAAAATAAGAAGTGCTGCCATCATTCACCTGAAAGTTTCTTGGCAATGTTACAAAAATTTGGGTAGTAACTGAGCTCCTAAATAAAGAGTCAGGCATTGGAGAAGTCACACATGAAGTGTGGTAGACAGCTTCAAGCCAGAAACTGCAGACACTCCTTTGAAGACACGTTGTGGCACTGTCTCTGAAGAATATTACTGTGCACTTAATTTGCAAATCAGCTGTGCAGATCTGATCACATAAAACAATAAATGTTTCCTTTCAAAGAAATGCAAAAGTCTTAAAAAACCACAGGATACTCATAATTGTTGTAGGTATCCTTACAGTTCCAATTTAACCAATTAACCAGTTTAATGTTGAAACTTGTACTATTTAGCAGTGTGGTTTTCAGTTTTCATATCCATACAATACAGAGAGAGTATCAACAGAACACTTCCACTATTAAAAAGGTTGGTATTTACCTTTTTAGTTTCCCTCCTACTACTTTATGTAATATAATATCTAAAAATGCTAACATACACCATCTGTTCTTATTCCTATTTCCAGCCCACTCTTTTTTTTTTTTTTTTTCCTAGTTAAACTGATTTTAGCAGCACTGGAGCTCATTCTGTGACATTTTGCTACAGGGAAAATTCATGTTTATTTCCATACAATTTAATAGACCAAATCAAACAATGAATATGCAAATTCCAAAAATAGCAAGATTTTTGAAAAATAGTTGTGAAAAAAGAGAAAAATATTGAGTTATAAAAACAGAACCAAAATGTTAGCAAGCATTGTAATGGATGTTACAACATAGAACAAAAAGAGTATGAATAGGCTCTAGACCATACAAAGAACTGTGAGTCACTGCCCAGATCAATAAATAAAATCGAGAAGATATTATTTAGTTACACTAAAAAAAGTCCGAGAAAAGCAATAGAACTCTGTGAAGTTTTACATATTAATAGTTTTTTCACTGCCAAAAGGAGAACAGAAGTGAGGAGATATATTTGCATATATGGATGGCATTGAAAGCAAGAAAAGGGAAATTTCTCTCAACATTTTGCTTTCCATGTTAGAGATAAGGACAAGGAAAAGTGGAAAAAAAAAAATGGCATCACCTTGGCTGGCATTACCTTTGGGATCCTGATGCCAGGAATCCCCCAGCTGATTAAGCAAATTTCTGCCCATATTTTGAAACAGTGCAAAAGAACCAGGGCTGGGAATTTGATCTGACAGAACCCATCTGAAATTTCAGTTAAACCATCCATAAAGAAAATGGAAGGAAGTAACTAAGCAAATGTTGTTGCGCATAAATAACTTCGGGCAGTCATTTTCCTGTTTAAAAGAGCCTAATTTATTTGTTTTCCCAGGATTTCCTTTCACAGATGCTGCAGAGATTTTTTTTTCTCCTCCTTCTTTCTGCAGGATTGTCACTGCAATGTCCATTAGGGAGGATTATTTTGAGAAACAGTCTCCCCATCTGTTGGCTCTTTTAAATGCTGTTAAGTAGTATTTTACCTCCCTGGGAAAAACCTGTCCATGTATCCCATTCCTGCTGTTCAGCAGCAGCAGCCTGGGATGAGCACCTGGGAAATGCAACTGAGTGGAGCAGGTTCAAAGAACAGCATTTGTTGACTGAAGGTAAGAGTGCTCTTACGTTATAGAACATGATACAGAGCCAAAGTGCACTGAACCCTGTGCCTGCAATCCTTGCACACCCCAAGAGTGCACAACTCTGGGGTAGGTGCATCTTTCCCTTCCTGGGTATTTCAAAACCAAACTCTGTGCAGTGGAGTAAGCTCATCTATTTCAAGATGGCCAGTAGGATAATCAGCTTTAAAATTTCTGCATTTTTGATTTCCTATATCTCCTCTGAGGATGTCTATGAAATGTCAGTTTTCATTCTAAATGTGTAATATTCAGCACAGCTCTCTGCATTCCTGTAACCTGTAACATAGGCCCTGGTGAATAACACATAGATAAATGTTTTTCTTGTAATTATGCAAACTCGCTAACTCAGAGGCATAAAAAGCTGATTCAATTTTTTTCTCAGGATTGTGATGAAACAATACAAAACTTAGTTAAGTAGTATCTCTTAAAAACCCAATCAATTTAATCTCTATTTGACTTCTGGCTTAAATGATGGTACAGGTGCCCACTGCTAAACTTCAGGCAGAAAAGCAGCAGGCTAACCTCTATTTCTGGATTCACCCTGACATTCACTGCTGTTGACATCATCTGACAAAGATCAAAGTGTGCAGCCCATTAATTTCTTGGCTTGTTCTTTGGGAGAAGTATGAAAGATTAAATCAATATTTGCTGAATGGAAAAAGATCAAAAGTTTCAGCAAAATAAATCTTGGTTTACAGCTCCTGAGATACTATTCTAAATAAAGAGGAATGTGTAACATCTAACCAATAATTAAAAAGCACTTGAAAGCCTCCTTTGAATGGTCTCTTGCTGTATCAATTCACTTATGGATTCACTGCTATGTCAGAGAGGACACTTCATTTTCAAGTGGATATATTTTTGGATTCTCCTAATTAATTCCTACCTGGTTCTATGTATCTGACAGTGACAATAGGTAGAGGAATATTCAAAATGAAGCTATCTCATAGTATTTGATTTAGTTATTTTTTCTTAATTTGGTATGTTATTAATATACACATTCATATTTAGTTTAGTCCAAGCCCCTGGAATAATAGCACACACATCATTTCAAACTAGACAATGCTGCCTCATCATGATTATCACATGATAAACTTTAATAATAGCACAATTGTTAAATAATTATAATTGCAATAATAATACATAACTTTACCTGATTATGCATTACAATGTTTTATGTTTAAACTTCTTTGAACTTTTTTTTCAGTTATTTTTGCTTCAAAATGAAGTTTAATTTACTGAAGTGTTAATGGGATTGTGTTGAAAAATGAGCATGGTACTGTATGGTCTCATTAGTTGTAACAGCCCCTCTGATAATAAAGCCTTTAGTGTAAAAGAACCCGGAAACTAAATAAGCATCCTTTGAAAATAGAGGCATTTAAGATTAATTATTTAAAATAATTTTTCCAAGAGAAGATGCACAAACAGGTATCATTCAAAGGAGGCACAAATAAATAAACCAAAATATACTCCTGGGAAGCTTCCAGTGATGGTACTGTACAGTAATTATTTTAATTTTAATTTTTTAGTGTAAAAGGAAAATTAACATAGTTTTTATCCCTCTAGTTTAGCTAGAGCCTTTAGATTTTGCGTTTTGTTGTTTATAAAACTGGGCACTAAAAGAAACCGGATGCATCAAGTTTGTGGATGACAGCAGCTGGGGCATGGTGTCAATGTGCTTGTGAGTAGGGCTGACATTCAGAGAGGCTGCATTTGGCTGAAGGAATGAAATGAAATTCAGTAAGAATAGCTATAAAGTACTGCAATGGGATGGACTAATCCTTCCCCAGATAGTGCTGGGGACTGACTGGCAGGGGAACAGGAGTCATGGCAGGGATGAAGGCAAAGCTGAGGAAGTCATCACTCACCTTTACCTGGCCTTCATCAGACCACATCTGGACCACTGTGTCGTCTGGGGGCTTCAAGACAAGAAATTGTACAGTTATTCAACTGACAAACACGAGCGAGCCCCCAGAGAACCACGGAAGTGGCCGCAGATGGAGCAGCTCCCTGGGGTCAGAAGGGGGTCAGAAGGCAGTGCCAGAGATAAGGGTCGTTATCAAAGGGGGAGAACAATG
Organism: Vidua macroura; assembly: GCF_024509145.1. Lineage (NCBI taxonomy): Eukaryota > Metazoa > Chordata > Aves > Passeriformes > Viduidae > Vidua > Vidua macroura. The sequence continues at coordinate 7,331,994 of NC_071585.1, read as the reverse complement.
ATTCACTGTCAGCACAATTAAAGATTAGAATGAATTGCTCAGAGAGGCTGTGAAATCTCTAACCGTGATGCTTTTCTAGACCTGAGCGGCAAGGTCTGGTTTAAATTCAATCAGCACTGACAGCTCTTTTGAATAGGAGCTGGATGAGGGATATCATGCTGTCCCTTCCTGCCTGACTCCCTGTGTACCTCCCAACAATGTACCCAGACCTCAGGCTTCAGCCTGGTGATGTTACATTTTTCTATGACAGGCTTTTAGAGAGATTTTGTGTTCTCTGTCCCAGTTCTGAGAGCTTCATAGTACTGAAAAGGGTCAAATACTAAATTGCTACAATTTCTATACTTACTGTCACTGTATGGTCTCAGAGCAGCTTCTGAAGCCTTATTTCATCTGAAAAAATAAACTGTGGTAGCCAGTTAGGGGCAGAGAAGTGAGTGTAAGCCTTCACAGTTTCTTTCAATATGAGCTTGACTTATTAAGTGGAATATATGGAACTACATCACTTCAGCACTTTTCCCTTGATGTGTCACTGCTTATATTAGGAAATTTATATTTTGGGGCAATAGGATTCTTGAAAGCTTAAAACTATAGAGAAACATTGCAGCAAAAATCTGTTAATACAGGTAAAAGCTAGGATCTGGTCTGCAGTTGAGATCATCACACAATCTACATTTCAGAGGAGAAGGGATGATTCAGATCCATTTTTTATTGTCATGAGTATATGGGCCACGTCACTTAGAGATGCAAAAAAAATCCACTATATATGCAAACAGGAAAGAAGAATAAAAGACATGTCTCTTGTAGTCCAAGCAGTTTGAAGAGATTTTCAATGCAGTTACTGTTCTGAGTACGTTGTTAGTTATACAAGATCAAATACCAGGAGAAGTAAAAGGGTTCAAGTTATTCCTAAGTTCTTCTTAGGAATATTTTCCTGGAAGTCATTGCTTAGTGGTGAACTTTCATGTCACAAAACGGAACTTAAGAGAGAGAGATGGAAAGCAACAATGAACTTTATATAACATCTTTAGAAATCACTTTTTTCCCTTCCATTTTCTTTTGATCTTGCAAGCAATATACTTTTTTTTTCTCATCTAAATAATGAATATTGCATACCTTTATTTTTGTGGCAACAAAAGTTTTCATTGCCCCTATTAAATTAATTAATTTCCATTAGTTCTTTCAGATAAAAATATATGTACGAGACTGCCTTTTTTCTTTTTTGTTTAAAAGCTTATCTGAACAAGTCTCAGTTTAATTTCAGCCCATTATTTAGCTTATACAGAGCACTTACCTATCATCTGTAGAAAGCATCACTGAAGGAACCTCATATTTGATCTCAGAAAACTGTTTCAGTGCTCTGGGGTTCCCACCATAGGGCATTTTTTTGACTTATCCAAAGATAATTAATCTAAGAAGCTGTGATAAATCTCAATCACCCTACAAAGCAGAAACACCAGCTATTCATGAATCATTACACCTGCACATATTTCAATACTTGACATAATTCCTCTCAGACTAAACTGCATTTACCCCTTTTTCTCATGCAGCCTTTAACAACAGTTTTAAAGACCTCTGGTCACTCTTTCTGAATGTTCTGAATTAATTTTTTTTTTTTTTTTTTTTTTTTCTTTCAGATCAGCTTTTGTTTTTCAGGTCTAATCCTGTTCCCATCACTCTCCTGCCTGTGGCTTGGCATCCTTACTGAATATAGTAAGGATACTATTCATACTACCATCCAGATCATTATTTAATATATTTAGTACTAAAAAGAGTAATCCTATTCAGTACCCAACTGCACTGTAAAGCATACCACTGAAAACTACTGAGGAGAAATTTCTAGAACTAGATCAAATATCCTTAGCTTGCCCATAAGTATGTCATAGCACGGCATCAAAAGTCCAGCGTGAAAAAACATTCTCCTGCTAGCACACAGGAGCTGTTATCAGCTATCACTCCCAGAGTGCATTTGCATCCACTGCAAATCCATCACTGGAAAGTGATCCTTCCCAATGCTGAAAGATCAAAAAGCTTACTTTGAACAGAAACATGGCCAAACTATGAGATTTCTTCTTCAGCTTTATGTAAAGTGAAAAAGATTAAAGTAAGCCAGACTTACAGCTCAAATGCATACATGAAAAACAGATTTTGAATACTGTATTGAAAACTATACTCTTGCGTATCCTTACATTGCAGAATTAGTAAAATGAGTTAGCAGACTTTTTTTCCTGTTTTATCTTCTTTCTCAAACAGAGACAATGGGCTGCCTCCTTCTGCATGAAGAAAACATTCTTTATGGCCTTTTACTTCCATTACTTCCTGTTTTTTGGAGGAAGAATTGAAAACCATTTGCAATGATTATACAGAATGGACATAACATTCCCTTGGCAGGGCTAGCTGTAAGGCTTTCACAGACCTCAGCACCCTGGATCCATTCCCATGTAGCTATTCCTGCTCCACTCAGCCTATATGAAACCATATTTGTGTCCCAATGTGCACACAAATGGCAGGAAGATTTCCTCACAGTTACTTTGCTGCTGAAAATAGACTTTGAATATTGCAATCATATGAAATAATGACACACCAAAATAGGTCTTAAGATTATGTAAACTGTCTAAAGGAAATACCAAATCTGGCCTGGAAATACAGAGCTTTTGGATCAGTGTTAGTGAACACTCTGCAAAATGCCAGAAAAACAATACATATCAAATCAGATTTTCTGTACAAAAGGGATAACAACTACAGAAAGTCAGTGATGCTGTGTCTGATAGAAGGAGTGGCATCCCTGAGTGTGTGCTATCACACAGGCTTTGGAGACTGGTGTCTTAAAATATTCACTGCTGAACAAATTCAGGATTTATACTGCCAAATCTCACCTTCTTTACTTTTAGATCTCACTTTCTTGGTAAGAGAGAAAAACAGAAACAGTAAAAATATCTTTACTGAAAATATAGAGATTACAATTGTGAAAAGTGACATTCTGAGGCTTTTCTGTCAGGTAGTGGCCTTTTCTTGCAATAATGGAAAAGAAGGCTGCACCTCCTTGTGCAAAGCCCTGGGCTCAGACCGCAGTTCAATATACTCTTAAGTTGCATCAAGGTTTGTTGAGACTTCCTAAGCATGCATTTCAAACTGCTTCCTTTGGCCTCTTGTCAGGATTTCTAGACTACTCTTCTGAAAAAAATACATCTATTCATAGGAAAACTGATAATTCACTTCTTTTTGAAAGTAATCATTCCCTTAAAGTAGCCAAGCTATTTTTATCAGGCAGAAACCAAGCATCTGATTTTGATGTTCTTGTTGCATTATATATTGTGAAAAACTAATAAATGAATGAACCATGATTTCCTGGTCTATGAGAATTTTCATTCTTCATATGGGAATAAAAATAATACTGTAGATGTGCATAGCTTAAATAAACAGATGTAGCAGCCTCAAGAGTATTATTCCTTTGTAGTAGTAAATAAGAAAAATTGTATATACAATGACTTGGAACAAAAACATATAATTTACAGAACTCATTAATCCTGCCAAATGTGAGTATATACTGATGAAATTACATTTGCAAGCATATTGGTCCATGAAATGTGCTGTTTCATAGGTGGTTTGAAGAAGACCTGTTTCATTTCATTCCAATACACGTATATTCACGTAGTAGAACACAGTAATGGAAAAATACTCTTTCAAAATTTCAAATGTGTCTTTCCCTTTGGTATTTAGTGCTGACTGTGCACAGGGTATTTCTTCCTTTCTCATTGCTAAATAGCCAATATATACAATTACAAATTACATGCAGGTAAATATCCAAAACAAGATGCAAGTAGGTTGAGTGGTCATGGGTAATAATCATATTTATGAACAATAGAATTCAACTTGTCCCACTATGTAAAAAGGATTCCCTTGTACTTTCATGTAGAGATTCTGTCATCAACCCAGAGCAGAGCCCAGCATTCCCACCCTCTCTCAACCCCAGGAGTGAGAGGTGGACAACTCCAGCATTCTCCTTTCCCCTTTGGCTGGTACTTGAGTACAGGAAGCAGAGTCTGGCAGTTTTAAAGTGGTCTTAAACTTAGAGACTCAGCACAAGGCAAGCATGGAGGGGAAGCTGTAGTTTGAACACGGGGTTTAGATCTAAGCTCTTAGTATAAACATGTGAAATATTGTGCACAAGACTGATATATGTGAATACATAGCAATAAATGACTCCTCAAAATCGTGCTTCTTCAAAACTCTTGGGAACAAGAAACTTCTCCTAGGCATTAACAAAACTGTTCAGAAAAAAAACCCATTCACATATTCCTCAGGAAGTGCCTTAGCATGGTGATTTCTTCACATAAGAATTTAGTGTGAAGGAACTGGGCCCTCTAGGTAATGTTACAGGGTAAGGAAGCTTAATCAGGTCAGTGGCAGGGAGATGGGGAATGCAGTTTGCTCCAAGAGTTTGATGATAACAGTATCTTAGATGTTTGCAGCACAAAACAACATTTGGTAAGTCTGTTCTGGCAGGAGCTTGTACATCTAAGCACAGTGTGAGAGCTCTTAGCCAACAACTTGTTTTCTTTACTGTTTTAGCACAAGATCAAAGCACCTAAGCAAACAGAGTATTTTAGGGTTGTGCTTTGGTTGTATTAGGCGACCAGAATTCTTTATTTTAAGTATACTTGGAATACTTGGAAAGTGATTGCTTTGAATAGAAACCTGGTGATACAGATTGAATAATATCTACCTGTAAAAATGTTCACTTTGCATTAAATCCTGAAGTGTTTTAAGAAACACTTCTCAATTTTAATTGCTAAGCTTTAAAATAATTCTTTAAAAATAATTTCCCAAGCACCAGAAGATTTTGGCTTTTTAAAAAAATGCAGTAAGTTGAATACTCTAAGAAGGTGGCTTCAGCTCGAAGGGTTTCTTGAAAGAATTACTATTTTTAACCCATTTAGTCTCTTCTTTTCTTTTATTCTGACAGTTTAAGTGAATCATCTTCCAAATAAATAGGACTGAAACAATGCTTAAACAATACTTTTCCAGTTAAATAAGTAATTATACCTTAGAGCCCTACTTCAAAATTCTGTGGCATCCATATTCTACACAATGATAGGCAATATTTCTGACTCCAGCCAATATTTACCAGGGAAAAGCAGCAGCGAGATTCAATATTAAGATGGGACTATTTTTTAATATTACAACAAATAGTTATATTTAGGTTACACTTGGAAAAAGAGACAGAACTATGGTTGGATACACTGTGCACTATACTTCTGAGTTCACCTACTTGGTTCTGACATGAATGTATGTATTTGTGCAGATGCAATAATGGTGTTGGACTTGGATCACAAAGCTCATTGAAAGGTCCAGATTTTGTGTTGATTCAGTCAATAATCATCTCCAAACTATGATTTTAGTCTAGCACTTATCTAGTGCAGTTTTTGTTCAGCCCACCCCCATACCCCTCCTTCACAGACTCACTGTGTTTTGAGCACATGGATTAAAAGAGAACTAGGTGTCTGGGTGTTCTAAATGAAATCCTCCCATGCACAACCATGAACACACATGTACAGTAATAAATGCATAAAACCATGACCTGCCTCCTAGAAGTGTTTCAAGATTAATTTTTAGGTTTTCCATGTTTCAGAATGTATTTATACACCTGTTGATGACCAGAAAATGTGTTATAAGATAGACCACGGGGGAAAAAAATAGAGATTATATCAAATCCTAGAATTCCATCAAAAATATGCCTTATATTGGATACTATTTTCCTCTGGAGTTCAGTATTAAGATATTCACCCAGGGCTAAAATATGCTAGGAGAGTTTTTGAAGAAAGCAAAATGTTATCAATGTTATATATACTATTATAAAATATATATTTATATATAGCTTTATACAAGCTATTTTTAAAAATATGTGGATTCATGCAGTTCAAAAGTATTTTTATTTATAACTAGGATATTTTATTTCAGAATAAGAATAATTTAAAACAGTAGTTAATGTATTTTTCTAAGCATTAAAACATTATTTGATATGTAATAAATAGTCTCATAAAGCATAATAGAAAATTTAACTACCTAGATGTTTCCTTCTTATGCCTTTAAGAAAGCATCATCAACATGACCCATATAAACCAGTTACCTCTACCCAAATCATGTGTCCTTTGAGAGAGAGTGAAATTAGCAATTGATTTTTGGTGGTTTGCTTTGTTTTTGTCTAAAGCAACACAAGAAACAACAATCTGAAACAGAAAGAATTTCCAGATAGGAATGTGTGATGAAAAACAATCTGGCAAGATATTGACATTGACAGCATTCTTTTTGTTACTTTATGCATCTTTTGTAACACCTACTTTGCATTTGCTTTTTTACATGTATCTTTTTCGTCTTTCTTTCTGATGTATGATCTAATATTTGATACACAGAAAATAAATAATTTTAGGGTAAGGAAAAGCCCTGTTTTCCTTGGACACGTAGGGAAATCATAGGAGCTGAGAACCCCTTTGTAAACGAACAAGGTGTCTGCCAAATTGACTAAGATACTCTTATAATATTCTAGTCTGATACAAAATGCACCTTTTTGGAACAATGACTTCTGTGTTTAATTATTCTTCATAAGACAATTTTTTCAAAAACTTGAAATGATTTGTTGTGAAGATACCACATTTGTGCCCAGGGACAAGTTACTATGTGGGATTGGTTTATCACACAAAAGGTGGCAGGAAAACATTTCACACTAGGCAGTGTCCTCATGTAAATTTGATCCTTTGTGATAATTTATTATGATGGAATCCTAAAATATCAGCATCTGATAGAGTTTGTGGGTACAGAAAGAAGAACAGTGTGCTTCAAAGACAATGTGTGTTCAGAGAGAAAACAGCCTGGCACATTTTTGTTTTTCTATGGCAGTTCTATCTGCTACAGATAAACAAAGTTTTTCCTAGCAGAGGTTATCAGTATAATATAGTAATATTGAAAATCTTGAAGCATAAAATATGGGGTTACATTCCCTTCCTTCAGACCGAGGTTGCAAAAAATTGCAAGGACAAATTTGCATTTAAAATTACTTAGAACCAAATTGGTATTGCTTGATTATTGGTGGATAAGTATTATCTATTGGGATCAAATATTTTAGCATTGAAATAATCTTATCTAGGAGCACTCAAAAGCCTGACTTGGCCATTGTGTGGCCTACTGACTGTAACAGAGGCCAAAGATCCTAATTCCCAACCTATTACTACCTAAGTCCATGCCTAAATGTCAATTGCAGGCAGCTGAAATAAAAATTAAAGCTGATGTGTCTGCAATGAAAAATTGATCATAATATGGTGCTGCAAGTTTTAATCTGCAGAAAAATCACAATCTTCAGAGTATGCTTGGCTATCAAAACCCACTGATAACCAATTAACAATGTGAATAGAAGGCACAGCTAATAAAGTACCCACAAGAATAATACTATCAATGGTCTTCTGCATCTTTTACATCTCTGAGCAATCCAGGATTAGTATTACAGTACCCAATTCTTTTTGACTTACCATCTGTGTGATGGGAAGCCTGGAAAAATCTCTCAAGCTTTCACACCCATAGGTTTTTCTTCTATTGCAGACCCCTTGCCTCTCTTAGCAGGAATAATGAGGTGACCCTCTGGAATGAAAGTGCATAAGAATTTTGTAGGGATCCAGGAGCTCTTTTCAGACAAGAAGGCTTTGCTAATAGAACAAATTTTCAGTAAAAAAGGGCAGAGTAAAGCTGTCATACTTGTGCAGACATGGTTACTGTAGCCAAGACAATAAATAAGTGTTTGCACAGTTCAAATTCTTAGCTATCAACAATTTTGATTCCCTCACCAAAATATACACAGCATTTTCACCCTTCAAAGGAACGTTGTGATAACTGATGAGAGAGATTACAGCAATAAAATCACAGAAGTGTCGTGTTTACAGGTAGTGAATTGAACCATGAGCAAATGTTGATATTTGAACATGCATACATACATACATACATACATATATATAAACACTGAGAGGAAGAGAGATATGGGGAGAGTTTTAAAAATATTTTATAGCTTTCTATCACTGAAGAGGCTGTATTGCACAAGTTGGTGGAATAACTTAATTAACAATAAGATCATTGACTGGAAATATTAAGTGACAGGTTGGCAACTTGTTACTTTGTTTGTAAACACTGATAAAAATACAGTGACTGGGTTAGATATTGGCTCCAATAATCATCCAACTATCAGGAACCAAGATGTATTTAATTCAACTAATAACATTCATCTGTTGATTACTGTTAAAGTGAAGTGCATTGTGTTTGGAAACAGAAAAAATTAATTTGATGGCTGAAGGCTGGATCTGTGTTTTTAGACTCTGAGAAAGCCACTACCGTATCTAATTCTGATGGATAAATTTCATTCTGCATTTTGATATTGGGAAATAACAGATTGTCCAGGATAATAGAAGGTTTGAGCAGAATCCAAGTGTCAAATTTGGCTCAGACAAGACTAAGTCCAGTGGGAAATTTTGATGCTTCTATTTTATTTGGAACATTTCACTTTCCCATAATTTAAGTTTTCTTTAGGATAATTTTTCATTTATTTCTCCATGAAGTTTTACAAAAGTGGGCTTGGGATGGAAAAAAACATGTTCCTTGTGATTAAATTTGCCCAATCTCCCAGTTCATAAATGTCTTTGGATAGGCTTGTTATTGTCTATATTTACTTTGATCTAGACAGAAAAAATAGGAGAGGTAAAAATAATATCACAGATCGTAGTCCAAGTACCTATTTTAGACTGAAGTGCTCTTACTTTAGGAATCATGAGATTCCCTAATTTTTTTACTCCACTAGTAGTTGCTAAATTGCATTTTTGGACAACAGAATTTGGGATTCTGGTTCCAAAATTTGGCAGCATTCATCTTCCATAGTCTGTAGTGTTTCCCCTCTGGCCAGGAAGTGTTTCCTGTCTGTGTAACCTCTTTTATTACGGGGAGGGGAGATAAAAACCTTGCATACTCCCCCTGATCCTATCAGACACCAAATCACCTCATTCATACTGACTCCACCAATGCTGCTTTCCCCATTTCCTGTGTTACTTAGCAACAACCATCCCTCCCTTTTCCACTCCCCCATCCAACCTTTCATTTTTTTCCCCATTTGCAATCACGATTTCCACGCTGTTTAGAAAAATGAGGATGCTCCGCAGCATAGGGCAAGCTCTTCCTTCCAACCTCCTTTTTTATGCCTGCCAAATCCTTCTCAGCTCCAAAATGAAAATCCAGGCTGCCTGCATATGTGTAATCAAAGGTTAAAAAGCACCCTGGCTGACACCACGCATGTGTTAATCTGTGCTGCAGCAGAGTGCATCATTTCCACTTTGACCTCAGAGTTAATCTGCATTCAGGCAGAAGCTCCATTGCTTTATTCTTTCTTTTTTTTTTTTTTTTTTTTTTTCCCTCTCATTTACTCTTTGTTGCTTTATTGGATTTTCCTGTATGTGTGTCAGCAGCTCCGTAAATGTGTATGTGCTCCTTTCCTTGACTGTTTTTATTCTGTGAGTGTCTGTGATTTTCGTGTTTTGTTTGGGTTTCATTTTTTTCCTTTTCTCCCAATTATATTATTTCCCTAGATTTGGAAGCTGCTGCCTGCTGCCTGAGCTGACGTTTTCTGATTATATCTGCAAAGGGCTTGTGCAGATCTAATTTCTCTCCCCCTGCATATTAATTCCCGCAGCTGGGCGCAATGTCTCATCCCACTGACGGGACCTGGTAGGGAGGAGGGAGAACTACTACCAAAAAAAAAAAAAAAAAAAATTAAAGAAGGGGACGGATCCATCTGCAACCAAGAGGAAAGGGGGGAAAAAAGCTGGGGGGGGGGGTGGGGGGGGCTGGAATAGAGATGATTCCTCCAAATCCAACAAGCCTGGGGATCACTGCATTCTTGAATCCTGCATTTTCTCTCAGAATGATGGTGTGGGCACTTCTGTTCCTCTCTCTCATCCAGTGGTAAGATGTGCTTTCTGATTCTGTTTGGGAGGGTGGGGGGAGAGGGAGGGCTGGGGGGGGGGGGGTTGAAGAATCTGCGAATTTGCTGAGCTGTCGTGAGAATGCCAGAGGTTTGGATAGTGGCATTGCATCCATCTATCTCTAGCAGCTGAGATCTTAGAATGTTTTATTTCTCTTACAATTGTTGTCGCTCTGACATGGACAGAGGGAGGGTGAGCAGCGGGTGTGTGTGATGGTGGTACATGCCGGAGTGTTCATAGAATTTGGTGCCATATTAATGAAGCCTTTTATCTCTGAATTAATTGCTTGCTCCGGTGCACGGAGCTCTACGGCGGCTGTGTTTTGCGGGCAGAATGTCCGTGCATTCCTGCTTGTTTTCCCGGAGCGGGCAGCCCCATCATGGCTGTGCGGGGCTGCGCGGCGAGCGCGGCCAGGGCTGGGTACCAAGGACAGGGATACGGGTCCCGCACGGCTTCTCCGGCTCCGCACGGCTTCCCCGGGTCCGCACGGCTTCCCCGGGTCCCTCACAGCCCCCTTGGGTCCCTCACAGGCCCCTTGGGTCCCTCCCAGCCCGCGGCCCCACGCATCCCTCCCGTGCGGGCGGCCGCGGCTTCCCAGGGGATGGATGCGATAGTTCTGGGGTTCGCAGCAGCTGAATGTTTCCAACACACCCGACTCGTTCTGCTGGCAGACACGCTGTGCATGCTGCATGTGTGCATCATGCACCTAAACGGAAAGGGGTGAAAATCCCGACAGCACAGGAAGCAGGAGTTCATCTGTGGATGAGCAGAAAGTGGAGGGCGGGAGAATTGCTGCAGTGCCAAGCTTTGCGCTGGAGCAGACATTCCTGCAAAAATGTGTGGACTGTGCATTTAACAGGTTAGATGAGCAAAAATCTCTGCACGGCAAAGTGTGTGGCCTTCCAAGTGGCAGCAAACCCCTCCCCACAGCTGCACAAGGCATGTTGTCACTAGCATCTTCCAGAAGTTTGTGCCCACTCTCTTTGCTACTACTAACGCTGGATTCGTACAGGCTCCTCAAATTTACCTTCTTTCCCCTTCCTTCCTTTTACATGGACACTGCCAAACCAAAAAGTGGATTCTTTCTCTGTTTTTTTTTTTCTTTTTTTTCTTTTGTTTGTTTTTCTGTTAGTTTTTTGTTTTGTTTTGTTTTGTTTTGTTTTTTTTTTTAATTTAAGAAAAATCAGACTTCATACCTGCAATGGTAGGATCTTAGTTCTAAGCCAAATAAAAGGCCAAAAGGATTGGCTGGGGAAATGAAAAGTTGCAAGGTTTCCAAGTAACTTTTTTCACACAGAAAGAACTTTGTAAATAATTCCTGTGAGAAGAAACTAAAAATGGTTGAAAATTGAGTAGAAAATGAGATAAAACTCGATGAGCCTACCATGAGGGTACTTTGGTGTTGGGAGTAAGACAGGTGTAAGGTATTTTTGACCCTTATAGAACCAGTAATGATTACTACCTGAATACAGAAATGGAAAATTCAATTTTTACAGGATTTTATGATGGGCTCTCATATTATTTTGACATAAAACTTCCACTAAAATAATCCCAGATACTTATTTTAACACACTTCCCTCTTTTCACTCATCTTTCAGAAAAGCATTGCCTGAGAGGAATTTTGCCAAAATTATTTCATAAGCTTTAAAAGAAACCCTTCATAATGCAATTTATAGTTTTATCTCAACAAAAAGTTCTGTGTTCTGTTCACAGCTATCTGATAGCCAAGATGGTTTCTTCTGACAGCCTCCTGACCTCATAATTTTGAAAAATAAGTCATAGACCAAGAAATAATAGCTACAAGTAAAGGGAAAATTATTCTTAGTGCTTTACAGAAACATTTTAAATGAGTCAATATGCATATAAGATTTTAATTCTAACCAGCAGGACATTTTCCTCCTCCCATTGTGGAAGAAGCCTTGTTATTAGTTTTGGAAACTCAAGGACCAAGACAGAGTTATAAAAGTTGAACTTAGATACCAATTATTTATAGCCAAGATTAAAGGTTTTCTTTGTTAAATACTCATCAAACACTTCAGAATGAGGGGAATATTATTGTATTTTGCATCACTTTTCTTGGACACTGAAATTCTGAAAGGCCAACTGAACACTAACAAAGATGCTCCATGTTAAACATCTGAATAAATGTGTTGGCATCAATCAGAATACACAGAGGTTTAAGAATTTGCAGAATTTGATGAAAGTAATGATTAGCATTAATGTGCAGAAGTTTGAACCCTATTAATACAAAAAATTATTATAGAGAGAAATTTATGGTTGCAAAATCATTAATATTTAGAAGATTGAAGAAAGAAGAGGAATGTTAAGACATCACTCAGGCATTAATGGAAGTAGCTAAAATTCTAGCACTGACTTCAGTAAATCATGAATGAATTCAGAAAAAATGTCATTTTACAATAGTGTGGTATTTTATCTTTAGAGAATTTGTATCAGTTTTATCAAATGCACAAAGTACATCCTTACAACTGGGCACAGTAAAGTTTTAGGTAGTGCTTTTTTCCAGTTGGTTTCTTGACATTCATAACTGGATTGCAAATTCTTGCCCAAAGTTCTCTCCTCCTCTTACCCCTCAGATCAGTGTCACAGCAGTGTGCAATCCATCACATGGGCTTGGAACTATGTTCAGTGAAAATCAGTCTGATCAAGCTCCCAATTTCTGAAAATTGCACGTAAAAAATCTTCAGATCAAGAGACAATTTAAAATTATTTAAGGAAATACCTTTGTACACCTGATGTGGTTTAATCAGAACTAATTATTTAATGGTCCTTATTCAACATAAAACATGTGTTTAAGCCATTACATGTAATAGAACTCACCAGCAAAGTTTCAAAATTTTTTAAAGCTGTATTCTGCACACAATATATATGGGGTTTATCAGTTATTTTTTGTAGAGCTTTAACAAATTGCCAGCAAAAGCTACATAATACAGTGGAAAATAATGTTCAGATGGGAAATGTGGGACTTTTTTTCACTTTTTTGTGTCCAAGGAGTTTCGTGGCAATATTTTTATGCTGCAACTACATGCCTAAAATTGAAGACTGTCAAGACTGATCGAACAAACCCCATAAACAAAGCAATCACTTTAGCATCAAAATAGTCTGGTGACTAAGTGAATATATGCATTTTTATTAGTAAAGTAATGAACATGGGTATAAATAAAATTCTTTTGCTCTTGTAAAGTGATGTGATATAATAGCAAGGATGAAGAGAATATCCTTCAGATGGACAGTCACTTAGAATTACTGTAAAACTTGCCAATATCAGTTTGGTGTTAATCCTGCAAGCCATAGTTATTCATACATTTCCAATAATTTCACACAGTGTATATCACTAACGCTAAGCCAGAGGTCCCATCACTGGAATAAGGAGTTGCTCAGCAAGAGGCAATTTCTCACCTCACAAGGATTGGTCCCCTTTAAAGAAGTGTCATGATAGAAGATGTGGATCTAAATCCTTTTAAAATATGACTTTGTCTATGATACCATGAAAGGGAATATTCTTTGTACTCCAGTGCTTGTATCAGCAGAGCTAAAGCTGTGTGGACACAGGACCTGCACTACTTGAGCATGCCAGGGGGAGCAAGGCCTACCTATGAGTTTTTCATGGCCATGCTGCATTCCTGACTGCTGGGAACTGCAATGCTGGGACACAAACTTAGAACAGCTATTATTGTCATAAAAACAGTACCAAAACTACTGACCTAAAGTAGATTTGAAAATTAGATTAAATTCTATTATTAATAACTTGATGGGACAAAAAAAGATGACAGTCACTGTTTCCCTACTCGAAAATATATAATTTAGAAATAGGGATGAAACCCTTTGACTAACTTCTGCTGTAGTGAATAAACCACCTAAACATAACCTGCAAGCCAAAACTCATGTATTCCAAAATACTCCAGTGAGTATGGAAAACCATATTAGATTTCTTTCAGAAAGTTTGAATCTTTGAAAATCTAAAAAGTGGAAGCTGGTAGTAAAAAAACTATAGAAACTAACTACAGTAAAAATACCTTAGGAAAATAATCTGCTCTTTTAATATACTATTTCCCATATTAATCATATTATATGTCTTCTTCATGGCCATGCTTTAGGGTCTTTAGGGTTTAAAATATTAAAGATTAATGATAATATGGAAAAAGTATCTTGTTGACTTGGACTGTGATTGCATTGTTTTCATTTATGCTACATTCGTACTATTGACATATGTCATTAAATTCTATAACAGTTGCACAAAAATTTAAAAGGGAAGAAGAGGAGTGAATGGATGAAGGGAAAAGAAGCAAATGTTTGGTCAAAGGGAAGTCTTTCCAAGTCTCAATCCCAGTACAATTAAACTCCTATATGCTTAAGTAATGACCATCACTTTCTTGAATTGAATTGTGAATCGAATAATGAATTATTAAATTATTAGATAAAGCATTAGACACAGCTGACCAGTAACAGATGCACATACTTACAGGATGGATGATTTTTTTACAGTACCTTGCAGACATACATTCCAGTAAGCTGCAAAGCAGAGGCAGTTTTAAGGTCAATAGCTGTGCCTGGCACTGTCCTGCAGAGAGAGATGCACTGGCTCAGGGCCCTTCAGCCTTGCCCTTGTTACACTGAGTGTCAGCCACTCCAGCTGTAAAAGTTACATATATTCCTACATATATATTCCCACATTCTATTAGGCTGATCATTTGATTACTTACTTTTTAGCATTCGTGGGGATAATTGGAGTGTACTGGGGTTCTCTCTTGGTGCAGTCTGAACCATGGCACCTGCAGCTCCACTCACAGAAACCTTTAATCCAGAAAGAGAGGTGGCTTGTGTGAGGCTGGCAGTGACTTGTGTAAGACTGCAAGTGAAGAACAAAGTGGAAGCTGGAGGGTGAATTAATGTGAATTCAAGCTCAGAAAGTCACAGAATCACTGAATCTTTAGGGTTGGAAAGGTCCTCTGGAGATCATCCAATTCAACCCCCCCTGCCAAGGCAGGGTCACCTGGAGCAGGTGACACAGGAACGTGTCCAGGTGGGTTTGGGATGTCTCCAGAGAGAGAGACTCCAGCAACTGCCCTGGGCAGCTGTTCCAAGGCTCTGCCAACCTTAACATAAAGAAATTCTTCCTCATGTTGAGGTGGAACTTCTTGCATTTCTGTTTATGGCCATAACTCCTCGTCCTATTGCTGGGCACCACTGAAAAGAATCTGGACACATACATATAAACACAGAGATTAAGAAAAAAAACCCAAAACCTGATACAGGATGTCAGTGTTGAAGAAGGTGTTTTTTTTTTTTTGTCATGCTCCATAGCCTATTTAGTGTTCTACTTTTTATAACAGATTTATATTGCAATACAAATTTCTTTTAATATGAATAATAAGATACAATTTTCCATTTTCCCAGTTTTGCCTAGTAAGAAACCAACATCATATCTAACACCTAATGCTGAAAATCTCAGCAGTTCTGGGAATCTTCTCACATGACAGGCCTCATTTTATCCTCTCAGTAATTCCTGTTCCACTGAAGTCAGTCCATTGCTGAGAAAAGCCAGGGCATATCCAGTATAGATTCATACAGGTAGTTTTGTGCTTATCTAAGTAGTGGGAAAACACCCAAAGTTAAATTATAACTCAGTAAGGATCTTCAAAAAGTGTTTCTTACACTGCATAATGCTTTTGCAGAAAGCTCTCAACCTACATTCCAGCTGATTTACAATACCTCTAAATATTTTTTCCTTCATTTCTTCTTTTTTATTCTGTACAGATCATCAGCTAAAACGTCACACTCCATTTCAGACCACAGACTGTAATGTAAATTGATCTTAAGTGGCACATAAGTCTTTCCCTGGCCCTCTGGACTAAAAGGATTTTCTCCATTCTAGAAAACGATCTGTTTTCTGTGAATAGAACTTCTGAACAAGCACCAGGAAGGCTTTTTGAGAATATAGGTGAAAGAGATGTATTCATTCTCTTTTTAGAAAAGATATGACAGCTGATGATAGAAATGGGCATACAGATAACTTCACTGGAAGTAGATGTAAACTTTCTGGGCTCAAAGCAGGAAGCTGTCTACCTAGAACAAGATATGTTTCTTGTTCTTGTTTCTTATACAATTACTAAAAAGACTTCAGAAAGTACCAGGAAAGAATCATAAATTCCAGAAAAAAAGAGCCCACCACCATAGTCAGGTGTCTATAATTATTATTAGGTAAGGAAGATCCTGAGACTAAAACTCATTGAGCACCAATGAAATTAGGGACTACAACTGCCCCTAGGGAAAATAGCCAACACACAAAAACCAGGGTGAAGAGATATTTTAGGTGATGGAGAGATGAGAAAGAAACAGTATAAAGTGTCCATTCTAGATGCACTGATTTTTTTAGACTCAATTTGGTGACTTTTGATGACTTTAAACAGCATTCACTGCATGCTTCCTTGTGATAATGGATTGTGGCCTAGATTGTCATGATGCTGTAAGGAGCCGAGTGTGAGAGTCTGAATTCACCTAGAATGTATACTTTTGCAGGTGTAATGTCTTTACAGGCATTTTATTTAGGTGAGCACCTACCTCAGAAGAGCTTTGGTGCAGTAAGTAGGAGCTTTGCTGTTTGAATTGGGTCAGGTTTCCTATTTTAATGTCCAGAATAACCTGCTTATTTGATTCTTCTAATTAAGAAGAAATTTAGCTTTGCATTAAGCCAAGAAGCGAAGAAAACAGCAAAACAGAAAATAATATTACTTGCTTTTACATTTTGCATATGAAGTGGTTAGAACATAATTTATATCAGAATGTGTAACCATCTCCTTCAATGTGAGAGATTTACAAAAGGACTATACTTTTTTTTTTTTCATCCATATGAAAAAAGAGTGGGTAGAGGGAGATACATATTTTCACAAGTTCCAACACCTGCCAACTGGCTCAGACAAACTGAGGTAAAAGAGGGGTGATTGTGGTAGGTTGAAGAAAACTATAGAGAGAATAGTGAGGATTATATCTAGTGTCATTCTGGGGTATTTGTATAGTTGTGACGGAGAATTAATATGCGAGTCTTGTCAGACTGAATATTGGGTATTCAGTCTGACACACAGTGATATCCTCTTATTTATATAACAGTAATATTTTTAACACAACTGCTGTCAAAAAAGGAGGCTTTAATGCTGATGAAAACCACCAGTGACTGCATAAGCAGAAGAGAAATGTAACAAATACCTTCCCATGTAAATGACTACCTCAGCTGCATAATGTTTTTTCATGTGATGTCCTAAGCAACACAGAAAAAGTTGACTACAGCAGCTTTACTTGTTCTCTTATATAAAGGACATAGAACATGCAATGATATTATCCCTGGCTGAAAACTTATGAAAATGTTTTTCTTTTTAATAAGTGAGGTGATGCAGAGGCCAAATATTTATATAGATTCAAAGAGAAGAAAAATATTTTAAAAACCATTAAACTTAGTGATAGCGTTTCATTATAGGAAATCTCTAGCTGCTTGTTTCTGGAAGAGGAGAGATTTTACCAGGGATATTTCTGCCCTTATCTTTTGCTCTTATTCTCTGCTGTTGGCAGCTGCCAGATGTAAAATACATGGCACAAAATACCACTCGTTTGACCCAGAGTAGTGACTGCATTATGGTTACTCTAAAGTGATAGTAGGCAATAGAAATTCAGTAAATCATACAAGAATCTTAATGCAACAGTTGATTATGACTAAAAAAGAAAATCACTTCTGTTTAGAACAGATTTTTGTATCTTGAGGATCAGTTCTATTTTTTCAGATCTAGTGGAAGGGCATTTTCACACATGTTCAGTAAAGAACAACACAATGTGTAGGCTTAGCTATGAAGTCTGGCCATTGTGTATGAAACTAAATATTAGTCTTACAAGGTAGAACTTTCATCTGTTTGCAGACAGCCAGTAAAACATTAAAGAAATATCATTATTACCATACCTAAACCAACATACACAGATTATTACCAAAAATAGAAGACTGATATATGTAAAAAAGCTATTTAAAATAAATGAAGGATAATAATGATCTTTTGGAAGGGATGGAATAAGAAGTTATTTACTTTTTATGCTTGAATAAGCTCTTTTTAAATGATGCAAGTAGTCATGTATGAAATTGTATTTTTTACCGAATGTCATCTTGGATTTTGATGTGAACCCTTGAGATAAAGACTACCTTTCTTTCTGAGCTATTTATCTTCAACTTTTTAAATGCTCTGTGTTCTGCTAAAAAAGACTTCTGGTTCTATACATTGATGAGAAATGCACCTTAAAGGGGATCTCATACATACCCCTAATAATCTTCTGCCAGAATTCCTCCCCCCAAAAAAGTGTATGATATGTGGAAATGAGTGTTTTCCCTCAGTAGTTGCTCAATGTTATATTGTGTAACACAAATAGCATGTTCTGGTCATATGAAGCTTTTGTTAATCCACACGATCTCTTCAGATCCAAACAGAACTCTGCCTGCTGCAACCGATTGAGGATTAGCCACTAAATTCCACTTTCATTTAATTCCCTTAGATTATTTTCCAAGAGAGAGAAAAAGAGATAGCAGGAGGAAGAATGAGAAAGAAAACCATTAAGAGCAATTAATTAGATAATGCTAGAAAGCCCTACTAAACTAATCAATGTATTAGTCAATATGTTATTAAGTAATGCACTTCTGGGACCTACTGAACCACAAGTATGTTTGCTAGAGGTGGAGAAGGGTGTCACCAAAGCAGAATGAGATGTGCCCATGATAACCAGGCCCCAAGATCAGTCATCTCTTGGACATTTTGTGTACATCCCATGGAAGGGTAGTAGAGTTTGTACTCCGCTTTTCCTCTCCAAAAACTGGTGAAGACACAAGAGACTTCACACTACAAAGTAACGCTAAAAGGGCTGCAATCAGGTGGACAGCAGATGTGGAAGCAGGCAAGGGAAACCAGTTTATCAAGAAGTCTGCAATGACTTTTCCCCTCTGCTACCCTGATCAATGCCTCTGGTTTCTACTTTTATATCCCTAAGAGACATTCTTCTAAAATTTAAGCTTTTGAACTGACTCTCTGTGCAGAAAAATAATCACCTGACCCCCCAAAAATCAATAACATAATTCTATATGTAAACAATCAGCTCATTCCTAGTTTGTGAATGGACAATATTTTCAGGAGAACTGTGATGCCATGGTCCATACAGATAAAACAGGAAATGCAAACAGGCACACAAATGTCAGTGAATGAAGAATGCCAATAAATAATTGATATATAATTAAAATTACAGTCAGCTTGACCTTCTTAGATGAATTACTGATAGCCCTTAGAGTTACTTAATTCAAGGAATAAGGACTTCAGCTAAGAGTGGAGGAAGGTTGTACACTTGCTATGAATAAGAGACAGAACTGAACCTGGTCTGGAAGTGAATTGTGAAAACTGGAATTACACAACATTGATAATATAGTGACAAGAAGCCTGCTATGCTTCAAATAGGAAAGAAGTGCAGGGGTTGGGAAGATGAGTTATTATGGTCAAATTAACAAAGATGAGAAATGCAGAGCAACCATTTGCATGAAGTGAAGACAGCCTAGTATATGTTTTGGGAGTCAGAGCCATTCCACACTTGAAGAACACAAGTGAGGAAGCTGGTAGTGTCTTCAGAAGGAAGATGGGGTGTGTGACCCATGTAATAATATTTACACTGCCAAGAACTGTCTTAGTAGCTGAACTTGAATACTGAAAAGACACCTTTTGGCTTCTCTATATGTAACTTAAATGATGCATTCTGCCCCTCTAGCCTATGAGGGCTCAAATGTGTTTGAGTATTAAAATTTTGTTTTGTCATGGAGTAAAGAAGTCACTATTTTCTGGCAAGGTGAGGATTTGGAAGAGGGGAAGGTTACCAGCAGTAAAATACTTGGAGGCCCTTGGAATGCAATTACTAATATTACTACTCTTTTAATGAAGCCAAATAGTTGACCAGTATTCACAGACCACATTGTATTGAATAAACATATTGGATATTTGTAAGCTCTTTGGGGCAAGAACAATAAATTAACAATGACTTTTCTCATTTTATTTCCTGGTTTCTAAAGGAAATGCTAAAAAACCTCACTAAGCTGCTTTAAGGACTTATAGCATGCACTTAAAATTACTTAAAACCTTAATAAGGCTCTAATGTAGCACACGAGATTAAAGTCATGACAAATCTTTCAGGCCAAATTCCTGAATTCCATGTCCAGCTCAACTAACAAGGCTCTGAAACCCATATTTAAATGGTGAACAACATGAAAATATTCTTCTTTGCACTGGTTATTGTGATCCAGATCCACAGCTCCGCCTCCTTTATGTCAAAAGGCTGTAAATCTAAGGTACTGATATTTTGTCCAGGTGAGGACAGCGTATCTTTCCTCTCACCACATGCCAGCAGCACCTCCAGGGACAGTTCATTACTCTGAAATTAAATTAAGCAATTCCAAATTACCTGCTATTAATATCCGACCACTTTCAACCACTGTTTTACCCACTTAATGCATTTTAACCACTTAATAGCCAACCACTTTTACTCTGGTATACCTGTTAATAAGGATTATTTCTATAATGAGTTCCAAAATTTACTATTCTGTCATCTAGGAATTATATGTGTGAAAAAAACCCATATATAGATTTGATATTACAAGGAAATAGGAATAATTTTAGCCTTACTGATTTCAAAAAGTGGATTTTATTTCAGGCTTTGAAATAAAATTAATCTTTGGCCAGAAACCAAGAAATTCAGCTCTTGTGGTAACTTTGAAAAAGTTCTGAGTATGTGAAGGCTTATGGTGAATACTAGAAGGGAAAATTGTGAGCAGCTCTAATTATACAATTCATTAAGGAAGGGAAAAAATGAAAGAGGAAAGGTACTATATCTGTAGAGTAAATTATTCTGTTACCATCCCCAAGGCTCTATCTCTCTTAATCTCTCTATAGTAGATAAGTACAGACGTGATTAAATTCAATGCAACGTATATTCAGACTAAAAAATGAGAAACATTTGTTATCTGCAATCATTACCTGCATATGCAATGTTCTGAGCTCCTCAATAAAATAGTAATGAAAGGATTTAATGAAAAGCCCAGAAGTTTAATAGTCAAATTACCTCCAATCATAAATAGTGTATATTTTAAATCGGACCTCTCATTTTAGTTAACGAGCAGCAATTCCAAGTGGTAGGTAAACAATGTATTTCTTTAACAAAGATGTCATGTCTGCAGTGACACCTCGGAAAACAGGCTGAGGCAGCTAAGCTGGGCTTCAGTTTTGCAAGGTTTTAAGCATTCAAACCTTTATTCAGGAAAACACTTTCATTTGTGTTTAAATGTTTACCAACATGGATTTCTGCACAAAGATTGGAATACTGAGCAGCTGGCAGTATGGAAAGCATAATCCTGGAAAATCTGACAGATATAAGCTAAAAATGCAACATTTGCCAGCAAATATATTCCATTTATGTCCTCTCTTCTAAATGATTTCTTCGGTAATCTGTCCTGAAAAACTGTAGAGCTTAGAATAGCACCTGTTTTTTATTAAACAAATTATCCTGAGGGGTGTTTGCCAAATTCCCCAGGATCTCAGGAGGATAAATTGCATGCAGAGTTTTACTTCAGTGGCTTCCAGTGGAATTTCTTCTTATCAATACTCTGTCAGTTCTTCTGCATAAGTCTGTAGCTCATAAAAAGCTGCTGGATCGGTAGCAAGGGAAAACTGAAGATGGATTTATCCATGTGGGAGATATGCTATGATTAGTAAAACATCTTCATCCTTAGCTTCTGCTCATCTCCCATTAATTTTAGGGGTTTACAGGTGTCCATCCTTACCTGATGGTCCCATCAGCATCTGCTCAAGTCATGGGAAGACTCTTGTTTTTAAAGAGTTCCTGATTAAGTAGTTTGGGTAAGATCCACAAACAACCAACAAAATCTCTGAAGCCTCATGGTGCCTTCTCTGTATCATAGAAAATGGGGTCTGAAACCCTCTGCATTTTGCCAATGAGCCTGTTCTGAGTTGCCATGATGCTTTGGGCAGCTGCCCTAAATTCCTGTGTGGACCTTGCTTCAGTGCTCACAAGTACAATCTCCATAAATGACCCCACATGTAGCTGGTGCTTACATCTCTTCTGAGGAGACCACACAGCTGGTCATGGACTAATCCAAGGTGACCTGGTAATGCCAGATGGTAACATCTGCCTATCCCTGCCTGGTGTTTAAAGCTCCTTGCTGTCATGCCATAGTGGCTGCTCTGCAGAGCTCTGATGGAGCCAAGGAAGCCAGATGAGGACCTGGACATTGTGGCCTGAATATAAGGACACCTAGGTTTTCAACTGAAACAGTCTCTGCAGCACATTTAGTGGATCCTTTGACGTAGCCACAGTACAGAGCTGCAGGAGATGAGGAGACAAGGAGAAAAGAAAATCCTCTTATATAATCTCTCAAACTGAAGGAAATATTTTCATCACTGTATAATTTTCTGGACTTTGTATCATTCTCTGTAGCATCTTCAGCACCCTGTATTCCATTGCTAAACATATTTTGAAATGCTAGTTACATGAGTCTACATCTCTTTGACCTGAATATGATTTCTTCTCTTCAGAAATTTCAGAAATAAATTGGTAATAGTGCTGGATAAACTTGGCTCCCAATGCAGTGTTTCAAAATGATGCTCTTGGAATATGTCTATGGTTATAGCCATACCACTACTGACCCTTGTAGCCAGTTATACTCATTAATCAAACCCACTCATAGCTTCTGCTTTTACTTGGTTATTGTTCTTATTCTTGCTCTTTTCCAGTGATGAGGCATCCAGCTTTCTCTAGCCCTGCATAACATCTACTTATAAAATAAGTTTCTAGTATCTTTCTCTGTAAAATTTTCATTCCTTTTACAAGGAAAAGCTTCTTCAACCATAATCAGAGCAATGACAATTTATAAAGTAAAATTCTGTAATGCTGACGAGAGTAAAAAAAGGTATGCCAAAATATTTGTGGAGGAAAAAAAGAATTCTGGGAGATACATGTTTGTATGTGTATGGAATAGAAATTGCTCCTACTTTCCTGGTGTTTTGACGAGCCTTAATAGTCACATTGAAATGCAAGGGATGGGAAGATTGGCTTTGCAGTGATCATTATGCCTAGCCCACTCAAACGTCAAAAACTTCAGAGCTAGGTAGAATTTGCATGTTATGTGCCTTACATTTTACTTATTGGAGATTGATAAAAAAAAAGAAAAAAGATAAGACACTGAGTGAGCCCATACACAGTTTCTTCTCACTAAAATAAAATTACAGATTCACCATCATATTTATTAGTTAGGACCTTTAAAACAATTCACAATATTTTCAGAAAAATATTCAGAAATTCTTGCCTATCGAGCTGAATATAGTGAGATAGCTGAATCTAGTTGAATAGTGAGATTTTCTTTTTATGGACTACATATCCAAAGTAAGCTTTTTAGAGAATTTTCAGGACCCCAGCATTTCCTATTGAAATTGTCTCTGGAAAAGTGGGGCATAAATAGGCAAGTAAGATGTAACAGCTTTGCATCACAATTTATGTGATGATTTTTGGAAGCACCATGTGTGAATTGCAGCTGTGGCCCAACAACACACCACAGGCACTGCTTTGCACTGAGTCTGCACGGCCTCAGGACAGAGGCTTGTCAGGGTCTGAACTCCTCTTGACCTGCCCACAGCTCCCTTTTACTTGGTTTAGCTGCCACAGCCATTTATCTAATTGACCAGGCATCTATGGCTAATTTATCTGACTTTTTGTATGGTACAACTAGAGTTTTATTTAGACAATAATAACAAGCCATGACTCCATGGAGAATGAGTTACTGACATCACTGTGCAGTGCAGAGAAATACAAGGCTGTTACAACAGCAGAGGCATTGAGAAGTGGACTTGGAATACAGCATGGCAGGGTAGAGGCACAGGATCATGGAATCATTGAGGCTGGAATAGGCTTCAAAAATCATTGAGTCCTGTCATTAACCCCACACTGCCATGTTCCCCACCAAACTGTGTTCCCAAGTATCACATCCACATGGCTGGAATACTTGGGCTGGTGACTCCAGCACTTCCCTGGGCAGTCTGTTCCAATGCCCAACAACCCTTCCAGTGAAGAAATTTTTTGTAACATCCAACTTAAACCTCCCCAGCTGCAACCTGAGGCTGTTCTCTCTTGTGCTATCCCTTGTTACCTGGCAGAGGAGACTGACCCCCAGCTGACTACAACCTCCTGTTGGGGAGATAGATGTAGGGAGTGATAAGGTCTCCCCACAAGCCTCCTTTTCTCCAGGGTAAACAGGCATGGGGTGAGTTGTGAAACCCTGCCTGGGTGCATTTTAGAGCACAGGTGCTGGCAGTCCTTACCCAGAAGCTGGCATGCTTATATGTCCCATGGGATTAAGAAGACCCTGACATGAAGCTGTCCTGATAGTACCAACCACCAAAGTCCATCAAAACAAATGAATTTGACAGGGGAATTGCAGAACACTTGTTGATGATTTTCCTACTCAGCTGACATAGAGACATTAGTTTACCACTTACATTCTTAATGTATCACACATCTACCCTGTTATCAGAACTAAATTCCACATCCACCTCTGCACAGTCTGTTTTATGAGCATGAGTGCAAACAGCGTCTTGCATGATATAAGTTGGTTTATGTGGGAACACATGGGTTACTATTGGTTACCATGCATTAAAAATGAAGTTAAATCAGAAGCATTGTTTAAAAAAGAAACAACAAAAACCAGTTTAATTTTCACCATTTGCTTACTCTTATTTTGTGAATGAGTTAGCTACATCATGATGTAATTAAAGACATGTGTATTGAGCAGCTATTTTCTGTTCATTCAGCTCTTTCTTCAGATGTATTTCTATCTAAAAGCATTCCAGTAATGATACTTCCATGATCTAAGAGAAGTAAGAATTACTGATACACTCAGAATAAAACTATACTAGTTTCACATTTATCTTTGACTGGCTCCCTAAACATTGAGGACTTACCTGACCCACTTGCTTTACCAACAATAAGGGCTTTAATGTTGCTGGTAAGCACAATGCGAAGTCATTCCCTAAGTAATGGTTAGGGATTGTTTCCTCCTCCATCATGAGATGGTTTAGCATTGTACCCAGTCTTCATCAAACACAAATAATAAGGGACGTTTATGTGCTTATTAATGTTGTAAAAATGGCTTACACTTACATGCAGAGAAGATATCACTTGCATAGTGATATCTTGGCTTACCACAGCAAATAGGACACTAGTCTTTTAGCTGGGGTAAGCATTCCATGTTCCTGGCTTCCAGCCCAACACCAGGAACACTTCATTATAGAGCTCTTCTGTGTACTGAGATGGAGAAGATGAGAATGAAAACATTCCCTGATAGATTTAATTCTAATAAGGATTTATATTCAGCTTAACATGAGTTTATGTTCAGCCTAACTTGAATTTATAGCTCATGCTAGTAGACCAATTAAAAAAAAAGTATTTTAAATTTGAAAAAAAAAATGCTCAGGAGTGCTACTCAATAAGCAAAACTGCTGACATTTCTAGCAC
Organism: Vidua macroura; assembly: GCF_024509145.1. Classification (NCBI taxonomy): domain Eukaryota; kingdom Metazoa; phylum Chordata; class Aves; order Passeriformes; family Viduidae; genus Vidua; species Vidua macroura. The sequence continues at coordinate 7,306,387 of NC_071585.1, read as the reverse complement.
CTCACATGTTTGTTTTTAAACATTGACAGATAGTGATGAGAAGATGACTACATCATGAGTGCTTGATTCCAGAAGTGACTTCCTTCTGGGTGAAATTACCATGCAGACAAAATACAGAAAAAAATTGTGTAAGAATTTTGAAAAACCACAAATATGGGTGCCTCATGGGGTACTACAGAACAAGGACCTATTTTTTCCATTTCTCAAGTCTAATTGAGCAATAGGATTGGGGGTTTTGAGTTAATGTTTTTTAAAGAGATGGCTGGAGGGCATCCATGATTTCCTAATCTTACTCACTGAGAAGAGAATTGAGCTTTTTAATTTAAAGTGAGATTTTAGAGCAATCATTTATAAAAGCAATCACTGGGGAAGAGATATCACATGGAATATAAACAGATGACAATTATATACAATAAAACACAGGCAGAAAAAATGAAGTGAGCTCAAGCTAAAACCGACCTAGTCAAATAACATTTCAGTAATGGTTGTTTAGTCTTTCTCTTGAGATTTGTTAGCTAGAGCAGAAATCAACAGGAGCTGAGTAATAGCAACAGGCAAAAATCATGCTCCAAGTGCCTTAGATTTCACATTCAGAGATGCATAGAATGGTTAAAAAAATTAAAAAAGGAGAGAAGGGGATGGGACAGGAGAGGAGTGGCAAAAAATGAATGTAAAACAAAACAGAAACCTTCTAACATTCACATAATTCCAAGATTAAACCCTTTACACTTAGATATAGCTAGATACTTTCAAATAAATCAGATCAACTCAAGCTAACCCTATAACTGATGCAGAAGAATAGCTGTAGCTATTTCTCCCTTTTCTGTTTGTTTCTAATGCTTTTGCTCACTGCTAACACAAATATACATAACCAGAGTGAAAAAAGATACAGAAGTAGATTATATAACCTCCAGTAAATAAAATATAAAGAAACATAGTCATACAAAATTCCAGCTTAAAAAAAAAAAAAAAAAAAAGACAAACATTGAAATAATCATCTTAAGTTACAGAGGCTTATCTGAATCATCTGATCACATCTTAGACTCCTCCAGAGCTCTAGTAACTATAAATGTTGCACTTCAAGCCCAGGCTGTTCAAAATGAATGATGTATGCTTGTTTCTATAATTATCTTTCTTTTCCTTACTGGCCAAAAGTTTCCTTCATCTCTTTACACTTTGCTGTCCTCCCTCGGGCTATCATACAATTCTTCTCCATACCCACGAGTTTTTTTTATTTTTTTGTGGTGTAATTCAGCTTTGGTTAATAACACCAATCTATTCTGATAGACCTGGAGATGTATATCCACTATCAATTTATTTAACAATATTCCTCAATGATCTACTGAAGAAACAGATTCTAGACTGGGTGCTACATTTCAGCTTTTGGTTCTTTGCCTGAGCTGCTACCACTGGTCTCTGTTTCTGGTAATTTTTGTGACAACTGGCTGTGAGGCCATATTGTTGCAACTAGAAATATTTTAAAAAGGACAATAACCCTCATGGTCACTCACGACTTGAATCCAATCAGTTGTGTAATGCAAAAATTGCACTACAATTTTTCAGCACAGTGAACTAGAAAACAATGTAAATACTGCAAACCAGAAGGTTTATTGTTAGCACTCTCAATAAATGCACTCCAAAGGGCTTTTTTAAAAAGTGTTTTCATGAACAAAACACAGGAATGAAACAAAACATAAACCAAGTTAAATTTTTCATTTTAAACCTTTCCTTATAAACACTTGCTGTAGCCAAATTCAGCTGAATCTGAAAATACGGAAAATAGATGCTTTAACAATAGCTAAAAATAGCTAAAAATTATTACATCTTAAGCACAGTAGTGAATGTGAGTGCGTGTCTTGGGCAATATGTAGAAGGACTGGAAGCTAAACCAGTCTGCTGTGATTGACAGTTTTACAGACACTGATACAAAACCACCACTGCCATATAATATTTTAGAAGTCTGTGAAGAGGTTTAAGACCTGGACTGCTTTACTCAGAATGGCTGACAAGCACCTGTGAGGTTGCTGGGAGTTGCTGAATGACTGCAGGAAAGCTTGTAAAATCCACAGCATGATCCATAGGTGCTGTGCTGCCACGTAGCATCTCTTCAGGGGAACAGAGTGTAAATGTTCACAGGAATCCAGACAGCCTTTAAATCTCAGGGCAGGCAGAGTTTTCAGAAATGACTGATTGCTGGCAGTTTGGGGCCTTCATGTTCACTAAAGATGACTGAGAAGTCATTGGTGGGAGCATTCATCTGTGCTCCTCTAGTAATTTCTGGCTCTTAAAAAAACATTTTGAGACTTGTATGCTCAGTCCCATGATCTAAGTGTTTCAGCTGTACCTATTTCTTTATGAGAACTGTAATATTGTTTTAATAATTATTTTCATATGTGCTTCAGTCCCTCTGTGACTTAGGGATGACAGAAAAATTTAGCTTTGCTTTGTTTTAAATAATCATTTCATGCCAAGATTTTAACTATCTTACATAATTTGAGTAGTACATGGATAGATAGCTGCAGCAGAAGCAGTGCCTAGGAAATAAACTATCTTCCACAGGTGACCTACCTAAAACCCACCCCACCCAAACCACTGAACAGAGGTCAAAATTATTTTCTTTCCTCCTGTAAACTCAGCGTCCCTTGCTACATGACTACAACAAATGGCCAAAATACAGCTGATACACCCTTGTGACCTTCACTGAAAACTCTGGGAATCCAGGATTTCAGGCTCTTCTGGAACATTACAGCTTCATCCAGAATTGTAGCTGCAGCAGCACCACAAATCTAGGTGAAGGAAGTAGGACTACAAGACAGTTTCTCAGTGATTTGTTAGCCCAAATTTTTCAACTTCATTTTCCGTTATGAAGCTTCTGATAACTGACTGGATCTTCACCTCTCTAAGAAAAGCATCCAAGTTTCCATCTTTGATGTGGGAAATGAGTTGGGAAGAGATTAATATTTGTATTACATGATTTGTAGTCCTAATAAAATTGAACTTGGGTATTTCTGATGAACATTTAGTAGTAAAAGAGAAAATAGGTGCCATTTTTATGGCAAAAACAGAAACTCAGTCCTGTACATAGCCTTGGGATTTAAACAAAACAAATGGACAGAACAGAAACACAAACAGGACAAGAGAATCCACGGTGCAGCTTTGTGAAAACATTTTCTGCTTCAGTCAAGATACCTTTACTTAAAATGTGAGTCAGCAAGGGAGAATTTAGACACAGTTAGATGTCCAGAGACACTGTATTCTCTTCCACATCTGCTATTTCCACATCCTCATACGTCACATCTGCACACAGCATCTCTGTACCCACAGTGGGAACCTGGAATGCATCTTGCCTTCCCACTGACCCTGTTACCATCATGAATAATGTATGAGCTACAGATTAAGGTAATTTTTTATGCACATCAGAGAATGAATCGAACTTGACTCTTCATTAAATTAAACAGAGCTAGTTAAACTGCTAGGTGAACTGGCAAGCCTTGTTTCACTTCTTCCCTGAGAGGTAGAAAACATCGGTGTTTTCAATGGAAAACTCAGTTTATATTCAAGTAGTTTATTAAATCTTTGCTGAAAGTTCTATAGCTTACTTTTTATAAAAGATGAAGTTGCCCAGATTTTTTGATAAATAACTTACATTTTAAATTAGATTTAAATTATTTCATCATTCAATACTGCTATAGGTCTTTCCCTTTAAGCTCTTAGTGGCTACTCTGATTCTCCTTGTAAACAACAAGGCAATATTAGCAATTAACTCTTAGGTGAAGTTTCACAACAAAATTCTTGGTAATAGTTAAAATTAATTTTGTATATTCAGAAAAATTAGAGGACAGAACCACAGCAGGTACAAACTGGCATAACTCATTTAAAGTCACTGCAACTACGGAGATTTTGACGAGTTTAAATGACCTCATATCTGAAGGCTGAAAGACTGACCAGCCATGAAAGGTTTTTTTGCCAGAGAAGAGTATCCTTTCCCTTCTACTCCTTGTAATAAGTTGTGAAAATCATGTTCTTGTGGATTAGGAAATATCTTATTTCAAAGGGATATCCTTTGAGAGTTATTGCTCACTACTTAAATAAGATGTGCCCAATCTGTAGACTGTAAAATTACTGCTGCTGTCTATGATACTAAATAATGCATAGCCTATATCTACCAACACATGGTAGTGCCTTTCCAAGAAGCATTACATATGATTCTCCTGGAAATCACATTAGAGTGTCTCTGATACAGAGATGACAGCAGAGAGCATCCAAAATTATAGTGTTGACTTTGTTAGCAATTAACTAAAGCACAGTAGTTTTGAAATGGGTAACCTATGCTTTATATTAATTTTTGAACTAAAGATTTAAGCCAAAGTCTTGAAAGCATAATGTAAGACAGTTCTATACCATTAACATAATTATTTGTTAAGTTTTACTAAAGTGAATATTATTTTTACATGGGCATCAAACTAACTTCTAGGGAAATGAAAGCACAAAACAAAAGAAATCATGCTGAATTTAATTAAAAAAAAAAAAAAAAAAAAAAAAAAAGAAAAAAAAAAGATTCCCAAATGATAATGTGGCCTTCCATGGCTTTGGTCTGCTAAGAGAATGATGTATCAGCACATTAATGAAACATTTAAATAATAGGTTTCAGAAGACCATGTCTTCTGAAGAAGGATCAATAAAGATGGAAAAAAATTGTTTTCCTAATGTATCAGTGATTTCCCAGCAGAGATATCCTTTTCTACAATTTTAATGTATTTCCAGTATAGAAATAATGCCTTTAGTGCTAAGGGGCCCATAAAGGAAGCTGTAACAATGGAAGTGAGCATATTTTCATTAATTCTTTTTCTCTTGGTTGGTGATCCTAACTCCACCTGCAGTGAGTACCTCTGCCCACAGGGATTACACTTGCACCAAAAATGATTAAATGTTGCCCAGAGAGTATTGCAAACAAATGTATGGATCAAATGCACTGGCAAAGATCTGAAGAATAAGCTCCTGAACACTTAGTTTGCATCAAGCTCAGTTTGTGCTAAACTTACTCCTCACCAATGAGCACTCAAAAGAGCTTTATAAATGTTATAAATCAAATGTTATAACAACTTCAATGCAGGATTGGGATTAGTATGTGTTTATTTTAGGAAGGAAGACAAAAAACATTAGTTTAGCCCCTGACATGGTAAAAATCTCATTGGCAGAATGAGATTTTTATATAATTGTAGAGTGAGATACCATTTTATAGATCTTTGAATATATTATTAAGAAAATCAGATCTAAATTAATAAATGCTTATTAGCAACAATAATTTCTGCCCTCTTCCTGATTTGTGAAGATATATTTGAAATAAATTAAGACATACAAATATCCCCCTGCATATTAAACACTTGTGGTTACACACAGACACACACACATATATATAAACTTGTAAGTGATTACCATCAGAACCACATGCAGACTCAGCTGGCAAACTGAGAAGGAATTGGATCAGATGATCTCCAAAAGTGCCTTCAACTTTAATTACTATACAGCTTGAAGTTTCAAGCTTGGGTTGTGACCCTTTTAAGTAATCTCTTTTCTAGCAAGGAAATGTATGGATTTATGTAAAGCAGTGTTGCAGACATCTTGCAGTGGCACTAATATCACAGTGAGAATATCTCAAATGGTGAGATTTTGTATCAGTATCAGAAAGATGAACCTTCAAAAAATTAAAGTTTACTCTTCAAATAGGTAAATATGTGTTTCTCTTCATATCTATATTATTAGATTTGAAAATTTCTAGCAGTCAGAAAAATAAAAATAGATTTCAATATGCATTTTGGTATAATCTAGGCTTTAACAAATTTGGATTGGGCATTAAAAGCATTTGCAAAATTTCAGCCATATAATCAGAAAGACTGATCTGAAAGTCTTAAGGAGATGAAAAGGGCTTTGTCCTTATAATTTTCATTGTATTAATGGCATTGCATGGCTAAAGCTCTGCTCATTTTGATAGAGAAGCACCTCTGATTTTTCTGACAGGAATGCAGGTTTCCACAGAGAGACAATTGCATACCCATGCTCCCTTCTGATCCTCATGGAACTCTCATAAAAGCTGGAATTCAGTAGCATTTTCCCCCCGCTGCATTGGCTGTGTTTTCACTCTGTCTCCTATCAATTTCATAAAGTATTTGCTGGTTTTGGAGATGTGGAGTACCAAAATGGCTTGAGATGAGAGACAAGCAAACAAACATCTGTGTCTGTGATACAAATAATTTCCAAGAAGGAATAGTAGTTTCAGTTACTGTGGGCTGTTGTTCAGTTTAGGTTGTTCTAGATCTGAGAAAACTTCTAGACAAATGTACTTCTAATCTTGCACTGTTCTAGTGGACCAGACTCTGCTACTTAGCTGGTTTGAGTTTTGAAGCTTTCTCATTCCACTGATATTCAGTAACATGTTGCCTTTCTGAAAGAATGCATTTGATTTATTTTTCTTTTCCATTCAGAAAAAAAAGATATTCTTTTCAGAGAATGGTTGTTTAATTGGTTATAAAAGAGGAAAAAGTTTTTTTATAAATAAAGTTATTTTTCTTCATTCACTTTGCATAGTTTGAAAACATATAATCTAGTGCCTTCTGTTTGCAAAGATTTATTTAGAAGTATTTCCTTTCCTCCAGGAGAGAGAATTTGGCTTCAATTATGTTTCTTTGAATTACAATTAAATCTTTGAACTCCAGACAACCAAATTAAAAAAAAAAAAAAAAAAATTCTCCCAATTTAATTAAATTGGCCTATTTGTCAGTACCAACAGAATACTATGGACCATATTGCCAATTAAAACTTTGCTTTTGATTCCTAATAAAACATGACAGGTCCAGGATTGTGCAGCCAGAATGAAGAGGCTGCATTGCCAATTCTTGACCTGGGAAGCTCCCAGACACCCACGGCTGGGGCAGCGTGGGTGAGGTGGTGCCTGGAGGCTGCAGTCGGTGCCTGGTACCCAGCACACACAACAAAGGTGTAGATCAGATTCATTAGCAGCTCCCAAGCTCAACTCAGAGCAAGACTAGCTCTCTCTCCATGCTGCACATTCCTAGTTGCTACAGCCCTATGCAATCTTGAGCTGCTTCAAATGTCCCTGTGCCTTCAGCACCTCCTGGGAAGCAGCGTCCTACACTGAGAGGCAGAAAGAGCTACAGCTCTTCCCTGTTAGGCTGTGCCCAGGGGGAGAAAGAACCCAAAGCCTCATTCCTAACGAGATTGTATTTGTGCAGCTGGCTTACAGCTCCCAGACACCAACATGGGAAAGCCTTTGGGCCATGCACTCTGGGTGGTACAAGCTGGATGCAGCAGGAGAGCAGTGTAGGGAAGAGGGCGCACGACCTCAGCTGGGCGAGATCGCTGTTAACAAAATGACTCTGTCAGGCTCTGGGACAAGTCATCCCTTCCCTACTGCACCCATGGCCATGGCCAGCTGGGCTTCTTTCAATCTCCTGTGCCACGCAGAAGATCCAGCCCCCGTGAGAACCTGCTTCTCTGTGCTCTTTCCCACTCCAGATTCTGGCTGCAACTGGAAAATAATTTTTCTGCTTTTCAGCCTATCACTCTATCCACCAACTCAAGACATTTGTAGTATCATTAAGATTTTCCATATCTAGCCAGCAGGGTTTAAACTTTGTCACAGAAGCAGGGCAGGAAAGAAGGGCACTGGCATATTATGCAAAAAACCATGGCTAGCACTGTTCAGCTGATTACCACTAACATTCTGAAATGAAAATATCTGATTATGTCATATTCTAAAGTAGTTTCAATGTTCTCCTCTAGAACTGGAAGCACTGATTTTGGGAAAACCAAACATCCATTAAGACTAGTCTACACATTTCTGACTCCAAACTTGCTTTTTTTACTACACTAAACAGGTTGAATTAGATCTGCTGTCATAGTTCTGAGAAGCAGAAAAACCCCAGCAGACAGACTTTTTATCCTCTGTGGGTTGTGGTTAGCAAAAGTGAAAAGGAAAACCCTTGGCAAAAATTTGTACTCAACTTTCCAAATGCACAGTAAACTCAAGTTCATCAGAGTGGAGAAAAGCTGCAGGAGAAGTTTGTCTGAATAAATATAATTATTGGTCTTGTCAGTATTGTGTTTCATCAAATCATTCCCTCCAACAGAAGTAAAGCAACAACAATGTGTACATAATAAGTGATATTTTGGTGGAGAGTTACATAAGCTAAATGACAGATTTGTTTCATAACAGGTCCCACCTGAGTCAATGAGAGAAAAAATAGCCATGACAGAGGTGATAAGCACTGATGATCTTCTGAACAGACAGAATGTGATCTCAACCATACTAAAACAAAATGCTGATAAAGTGAACTGTAACCTCAACTGATACTTGGCATCTTTACTGGGAGTCTAATTTTGAAAATGGGAAATTTTTAAAATGTGTTTACAGTATCACTAAAATCTAAAATGTGTGTATGTTGTCTTTCAAAGAAGTTACCTTCAAATTTGTATTTTTCAAGGCTTTTCTTTTCTTCATTTTTGTTTCTTTAATAGTTCCACACAAAAGGGAGATGATGATTATGAAGATTACACTTCGAATAAGACTTGGGTTTTAACTCCCAAAGTCCATGAGAGCGATGTGACTCTTATTTTAAATGGTTTGCTGGAAGGATATGACAACAAATTGAGACCTGACATAGGAGGTAGGTTGGTTTTCCTTTTAGGCTACTTTGATTAAGCAGTGAAGAGAATTTTCATGTCATATTATGGTACTCAGGAAGCAGAATCCATTCAAAGTAGTTACGAGAATAAAATGCAATGCAGAAAAACATCAGAGGCATGTAAATTAGTTGTGATTTTGGAAGTTGACATAAATTAAGATGGCTAAACCTATCCTAAGACATCTAATAAGAATATTATAATTTGCTGAATCAGGCAGCTTGTGATGATTTACCTGCATATGATGTTCAGAATTTAACTTCTGGGGAAAGAAAAAACAAGTTTTTATCTTCCTTTTGTAGCTAAGAGATTCTGTCCGAGAATCACAAATAATACATTGGAAAGAAAGGCCAAAAAGAGGCTAATCCAGCCTAATCTTTGTATGATGTGATAGATACAGAGCCTCCAACAGCAGCAGCCCTGCACAGACTGATGCAGCCTGGGCCCTCACTTGCCCAGCAGGGCAGGAATGACAGAATAGGGCACGGAGGAGGAGGCTCACAAAAGATAACTGCAGTCAAGCAAAGCCAATCTGCCCAGATGATTCCCACAGCCAATGTAGGTAGATAGAGCCAAGGCTGGACTCAGAATGGAAGTCTTATTTGACTGAATCACCTTGTGGAGGGATCTTCCTCTCCACTGATTACTGAGGTAACTTGAAGGAAAAAATCTCCCTGTCTTGCTGAAAGTCAGTTTGAGAAGGCCCATGAGAGCCCAGAGCAGGCAGACAATACCTCTGCAGGAGAGGATACAGCAGTACTAAGATTATAGAAATAGGCACAGATTTCATGGATGAGGTAGACAGAGGAAAGCAGAGAGCAGCAAGGTTAATGAAGGAAGCTAACAAGTTTGTAGATACTTATAAACTAAGGAACTTTTCACAGTGAAGGATAACATGAGTCTTTGACCTTCATTGTATGCATACAGTGTAAATTAGCAGAGGAATTTGTCTTCACTTAAACCAAGACTTTAGAAACAGAAAAGAAGTAAAGCATTCCTAAAATCATCTGGGATAAAAGCAATCATGCTGTAGCCAAGATATATAAGAAGAATAAAGCTGAAATGGAGTAATTTCAAAATAAATTAATGTAACAACTATTCTTAATTTCTGCCTTAGAGCCTTAAGTATTTTGGCTTTGGGCTCACAAAATTATTACTTATCTACAGGCACCTATGCAGGCCACAGCAGTCACATTGCATTTGGCATTACAATGTAAAACAAGTGATGCAAGGCATCATAAGAGAAATAAGCTTGCTTTTGTTGATAGTTTTGATGCTCTGCTGTGACCTGTGACCTGACTCCTCTCAGTCAGACGAGCTTCTCTAAGTTATCAACATGGTTTCAGTATTTGTTCTCATAGCATTAGGGAATTTGTTTTGATAGAATAAATGATACAAGAATCTGTCCAAAGTGTCTCCAGCTAATTTTGAACTGAAGACGTTGTTGCAAATTTGTATTTATTTTATATGCACATTTAAATGCGAGGCAACCACAGAGGGGAGATGCCAGAGTAACATGCTCGTGCTTGACTTTCACATAGTTGATTTTGACCTTCATTGGTTACTGATTCTTGTTTCTCTTGCAGTTAAACCGACAATAATTCACACTGACATGTACGTAAATAGCATTGGCCCTGTGAATGCTATCAATATGGTAGGTAAAGGATTGCCCACTTTCCTTGTTACAAAGTCTCCATCATTTTGACATTACAAGGCTTCCATTAGTTCTTAATGTTGTGGCATACCTATATTATTTTTTAAATCTCATTTTAATTATGGATGGGAGGACTCTATGAGCTACAAATCTGTACAAGTCAGAAAACCGAGCTATATGCTGAAAATGCAAAAATAATTGTTTTAACATATCCTCACACTTTTATGTGCTCTGCTTTCAAATGCTTTGCAACAGTTTAACTCTGGTAAAACCAATCTTCCAGATTGCTACAAAATTGGGAAAACCATTCATGAGTGATATTACCACTCTTGCCACCCTGAGATAATAAGTAAAAGGCCTAGAACTTCACCAAAGACTTCACCATAATTGAGATCAACCAGGGGGCACAGGCAATTAGTCAGCTCAAGCTTTTCCTGTTCTAGATCCAAGGAAATAAATTATTCTCTGACCTGAGCAGGGGTGGGCTGAGATGTGGGGACACAGAATTACATAGGTGCATATAACACTCACTTGCACCTTAGTTTTACCGTCAATGGTAAAATAATAAATTGTTTTAAAACAATAATGTTTGGTAAAACATGCCTCAAAACTTCAGCAAAAGAGATCGGTTTTATCAGTTCTAGTATCACCTAGCTCACAGTTTGTTCATATGAAATTAAGGAAAGCATATCAGGAGTTATGTGGACTGCTGAGTGCTATGTTTTCATCAGTATTTCTGGTTAACACAACAGGAATATACAATTGATATATTTTTCGCCCAAACGTGGTATGACAGACGTCTGAAGTTCAACAGCACTATAAAAGTGCTCAGATTAAACAGCAACATGGTTGGGAAGATTTGGATACCAGACACTTTTTTCCGAAATTCCAAGAAGGCTGATGCTCATTGGATAACAACTCCTAATAGGATGCTCAGGATCTGGAATGATGGCAGAGTCTTGTACACATTGAGGTATTTATACCTAGCTTTAATTTCATTTTCTCTAAGGAAAGCCAAAAAGGCCATTTGACATTAACCTGAAGGGAAGAAATATTGAGTTGGTGTTGAAATCCAATGCAAATCAAAGTTAGTCTGATAAAGATGAGCCTAGATCAACCTTCTAAATGTTAAATTTGGACTTGGCTACACTACTGTCTGTTTGGGTTTTATTACCTTTCTCTTCAAATTCCTCGGTTTCTCTCACTAGGAAGAGATGTATCTGGTAGAACTTGGAATCAGGTATCTACTATGAATGTATATTTAGTTGTGCTGGTGAGTCACAGCAAGCACCAATGATTCAACCACGATTAACCCAGAAATGAAATGTGGTAGTATCACACTGCTGGGATTCTGTCCTCAAGAGGGATCCAGAAGGGCTGGTTTATTTTCCTCAGTCACCTCCCCCAGGTTTAAGAACCACTCTGCCCAACAGGAAATCAAGTATCTGTGGTACTAGAGATGATGAAAATGAAAAGAGGAAGGGAAATTAGATTTCTTCCTAAATCCCTAATGCAGAAAGGTTGCCTTTGGACTCCATTAACTTGGTGGTCCCAGCATTCCTTTGCATCCCACAGGATGAGACTCAGCATCATTTGCCCATAATACCTTCACTCAGGAACCTGGAGACAAACCAGGGCTCATCATTTAGACACACCAGAATCAGCAAAGACCAGAAACCTACAGCTTTCCTAGAGACATCTTGTGGAAAAAATATTTTACCCCACCCTTTTCCTTTTTCCATCTCTCACCCCACCTCTTCCCTCTCTTCCAAAGTCCAAGTATCCTGCAGCTTATGGCTGAGTTGGGAGTGAATGAAAAATGGAGTTTTTAGCAGGCACACCAGAGGGTACATTTCATCTTACCTGGGATTTCTGAAAGTAATTGTCTTTACCTGAGCTTAGCACCTACACTACCTGAGTTATCATGGAGACTCTCCTAATATTCAGTGGTGAGAAACACCTTTTGGTACATTTTTCTTCTGATTAAATTTGAATGTCTTATTTTAGAGTGAGAGGAAGTGTATCCTCAGAGTGCCTCTGCACTAGCTGTGAAGGGAGTCTAGATGGCTGTCTTGGATGCAGATGTCTAAATTTGGACTCCTATCCATCATTTCTGAAATAGATTCTTTGTCACATAAAATACATTTTCCTAATGCTTTATGGCATGTTGTGACACAAAGATTTGTCACTGCTCATGAGATGACCTGTATATCTACCTACCTATGGATTTGTCAGTCATGAGTAATGTTGCCATTTCAGATGCACAGGAACAGAACTTTAATACCTTCTTCCATTACACAGTCCAGAAAGTAGATGATCATGGAACCAAAAAAGAAATATTGCTTATCAGTGACCATGATGTCTTCCTATGCTTGGAATATTCCAGTAATTACATAGATAGCAATACTTTACACACACACACACACACACACATATATATATATATATCCTGATCTCTTTCTTCTCAGGCTGACAATTGATGCTGAGTGCCAATTACAGTTACACAACTTCCCAATGGATGTCCACTCCTGCCCACTGGAATTTTCAAGCTGTAAGTAACATGGTTAAAAATATTCCTTTTTCTGACCCACACTAAACTTCTTATTATAAATTTATTTTTATGTACTTAGAGTCAGTGAAGGTTGTTAGACATACTCCACTGGGGCTTACTTTTATTTTGATTTTTTTTGCAGTACATGTATCATATATGTTCACAAATATCATTAAGGACTGCTATAAAAAATTCTGGACCCTATGTGATTAATTTATGCTTATATCTGACCATAAAACAAGAAATTTTTACTTTCAGCATCAAGGTGTTCTTGCCTTCCACTTTCTCTTTGTGCATGGGTGTTTTACTATTGCACTGGTTGCAGTCAAAAGTTTGACATTTTGTGCTTAGATCAAGGTGTGAATTCCCAGTCCAGCTGCAGATGCATCTGGAGGATGGGCAAAATTGCATCCTATTAGGTCCACAAAAGTGGAAAACCTATTTTTGAAAAATTTATCTCAAGTGCTATTATAATTTATAATTAATAAAATGTGGCATTAAGTAAAAGGCACTAGTAAGTAACTTGAGAAAAACATATCTATAATTTACTTGCAATATGCCTCCCCAGTTTTTTCCAGAAATAGCTAGTAGTATTTTTACTCCCCAAAGCACCCTAAAGCCTAGCAGTGACTATGAAACCAAGCATTGTGTATTTTCCATTGCAATAAGATGGCTACCCCAGAGAAGAGATCATTTACCAGTGGAAGCGCAGCTCGGTGGAGGTGGGGGACACCCGGTCCTGGAGGCTTTACCAGTTCGCCTTCACAGGACTAAGAAACACAACTGAGGTGGTGAAGACTACTTCAGGTAAGACAACTGAAGGCTTTGCCTCCAGGTCCAGTTAGGATTTTATTAACAGAATTAAAGAAAGATAGCTCTGGTTAGAACTTAGCATTTACACTCTGCTGAACAATTAAAACCTTTTCAATATCTATGGAACTGTCCAGGCTTTGGCATTTCTCACAGCAAGAAAAAACAGTTGTTGTCTCTTGTCCATTCTCATCCTCCATATAAAACTTCTGACTCTCAGGAAAAAGCCACTACTACAAAGGGTGGATGGGTGAGGGAAATTACACTGCTTCAGTGCAGAAAACAGCAGAACTGAGCCACTAAAGGATGATCTGACACTGCACTGAATGTTTTACAATCCCCTTCCCACTACCAGACACAGAAAGTAAGCCTGCACAGAAGTGAAACTCAAAGTTCCAACCTCTTTACTACAAAGGTTCCAAGTTTGTTTTGTTCCCTAAAATAAGGCACATTCAACTTTCATTAAAGAGAACAGCCTTACAAATCAGAGTCTCAGATGGCCTTCCTTCATATTTCTATCTCCTTGGAAACCAGCAACGGAATTCAGAATGATAAATGAGGAAGTACTCAGTGTTTAATAAAAATACAATTTTAACCCTACTAACTAAACAGAAAAATATATTTTTCTAGACATATGTATTGTTTTATTTCTTGATGGAAAGAAAACCAGTGAGGAGGAATGTAAAGAGGAACTGCATATTAATATTCTTGTGAATGCATGATATCTCTTGTCTTTCATTTCTTACTTTCAAAAAGAACAATGAAATATAAGCAGGTTGGGGATTTTTCTGGCTGCTTCCAATTTTTACCTTACTTTATAGTTCTGGCAAGTATCTTAATTTAAATTCAGACATCTGTGTTTATTCTGACTTCGGAAATACCCCCACCCATTTTATTTCTAAAAGGCCATCATGGCTGTTTTATTCAAAAAGGAAAGTGAGATACACTAGAGTTGAGAGAAGCCTCCTGTATATTACACAGGAGAACAAGCAAAGAGATGGAGAATTAATTCAAGTTCCAGCTCCTTCATTTCTGGACATTAAGCACCAATGATGTGTTCAGTCTCATGAGCAGGGCAAAACCAGAATGCAGCAATGTATGCCTCATGGAGCCTTCTGCCATTTTAGCCAAGGAAGGTATTTAGTCAAGTACTGAAGAAAGCAGTTAACTTTTCTCATTTTCTCAGGAAAACAAACATAAAGGTGCAAAAGAAGACAGGAGAGCAGCATGTTTGAGAGCCACAGCTGCTAATAACCACCATTACACAGGGCTCTCAAAACAGAAATATAAGCAGCAATAAAAGCATCTCCCCTCAGACAGCACAAATGGCAGCATTGCACCCAAGTGTGCTTCCAGTCTCATCCTGCCCACATTGAAAACTATCTATATTTCAGCCTTAATTTGAGTTTCTTCTATTTGCTATTTTCTTTAATTTTCTGCTTGAGCCATTCTCTAATCAACTCTTTTTATTTTTGACCAGAGATAGAAAATAATAAAATCTGGACATGCTACAAGCTTCCTATGCCCTGAGTACACTGGTGACTCAAAAACATTCTCTAGTGCTCTGTTAAAGTGAACGAGGTGCATACTGGAAATAAACAGTAATACACAAAAGAGCAAAAAATCCCTTTCTCATGCAAAGAAAACCGTTATTTTTTCACTGTATATTCATTCAAGTTGTTAGTACTCACTGGAGTACTCCCATAATTTGACATCCATAGTTTTTAATATGATGACACACACCAGTCCATTTTATTTGCATTAAGATAAAATAATTAGCAGCTAGCATGCCCATGAAAGCAGCGAAAAGTTATCACTCAATTCCTAAGTTAAAAATCACATGAAAGCTACTCAGCCTGCTGCTGCTGCTTTCACTGGCCTGTTGTGTATAAACATTTGGAAAATCTCCTGTGTATGTATTTCCTCTGCTGCCTGTGTTTGTTTTTATAACCACAGATATGCAAACTAAATTTTATTTTGATCTAGTTGTGGCATCTAAATAATAGAAGGCAGGAAAAAAACCCAACAACATAGCAGTTGACATGAATCCGGTCTATTTCCTACAAATATTTTTTTAAAGCCAGCAGAGCCTAAAGGATCTTCATGGCTTCCTTAAGTGACTTATTATCATGCTGGCAACTGCATTAAGTCCAGTATTCCTCAGCCAAACCCACATTCTACCTATAATTACATCCTTAGCCCGTGCATGTTTTCAAAAGTTCTATGAACAGTAAAGACAAAAAAAAAAAAACATCCAAGTTTAACAGCAACCTAGGTGCAGCCAGAGTACCCTAGTTAAATGTTTGAGTACCCATACAGCTAAAATCATCTTGACACTTTATGCAATTACTTTCAGTGCAGAATTTCAGTACAAACTAATGCCAATGCTCTGGTAGAGATAGAATCTGAGGTACAGTGGAGGAGGCAATGGAAAAATTAATGAGATGTTAGAAAGAGGGCTATACTATATTCCCACAAACTCTTCCCCAAAATTAAATTTAGGTGGAAAAAACCCCAGAGAAACCAGAACAAAAGAAGGGATGTTAGAGAATACAAAATTGAACAGTTAGAGAGCAAAAGGATCTTGGGGCTAGTGTTAAAAGGCATTTGAAGCTAGAGTAAACCTTCTGTGTCTCTACCCAATTGGAAAACAAATTATTGTTTCCAGCTTCATACCTCCCAGAAAGCAACACCTGCTGTTGAGGGCTGTGCTTGCTTTGTGTCTGGAGAGAGAACCAGGATGGCTGAGATTTGGCCATTACAAACTCCACTACTCTTTCTGTCATGTCAAAACTGAACATTAGAGCTGTGGGCTGGGTTGTGGGCAGAGAAGGACAAGGCTTGTTTGAGTGTAAGCTTCCTAAGACTCTTGCTGAAATTAATAAATTTATCTGCTGCTTTTCCTTTGCACGCACTGCAGAAATACAAGATTAACTCAAAGGGCCAGATGTCAGAATTCTGTCCCTTAGTTAGCAAATCCCAGCAAATCCCAGCAACAGCTGAAAAAACCCAACTGGAATATTACAAACCATCCTTCTGTTTCTCTTATCTGAAGTCATCCTGCATCACCAGCTTGTTTCACTCCAAACTGAACATTTACATGCAACTTTAATTTTCTTAGAAAGTCACTGACCAAGCAATAAGAAATAAGTTAGCAAATGGAATCCAATTTTAGAGTCCAGTAATAGTGGGGACTCTTAAAAAAGTTAACTATAAACCTTCTGCCTTATGGACATTTCATTAAAATAACTAAATAGTCCATATACGTTATCTGTATTTTTTTTTTTTTGCTTTTTCACTAAAATCTACCTTGTATAAACAGCATTGGTTTAGTTTAGATTATTTCCAATAGAGTACATGTTGAGACTTAATATCATCTGTGTTATATAAACTATTACAGTTGGCTTCACACACTTAGAGACTGAGATGGGTTTAAAATATTTTGTACTATCGATGTATGTGAATAATCACTGCTCAAAGAGTGCATATCTTATTAAGAAAGTAGCATTTCTTGTGTGTCACCTTCTTGCTCACAGTGTAAGGCCCCACCCAGTGAATGGCAATGAGATTCTCCAATAAAAAAGGGATGAACTGATGGAAACGTCTTGAGAACAAAAATTCAGCAACTTGCAAAATTTGGATGCACACTGCTAAAACAAACCATTAGCTTATTAAAACTATATTAAACTATTATAAATATAAATATATACTATATATATTATATAGTATAAATATAATATAGTTTATTATAAACTATATAATAAAACTATATTAAAACAAAAATTCACCAACTTGCAAAATTTGGATGCACACTGCAAAAACAAACTATTAGTTTATTAGTTTAAATTAGTTTATTAACTAATGATTAATTCTTACAAAGAAAGCAACAAGTAATACAGAAGTATAAGATTTGTTAAATATAATGCATGCATGGACCATATCGAGAAGGACATGTTGCACTTTGGGAACAGGAAAATAGGACATTTCAAAATTTTTAATTACCTTAAGAGGGAAAGATTGCAGGAAGGAAATAATCAACTGCACAAATATAAAAACATAAATAGTTTTGCAAAAAAAAAAAAAAAATTGGGGGGCTGTACTGCAGTAGTCCACAAAGGACAGAGAATGTGGTATTATGGCAAAAACCTGCCCCTGGGATGTGTTACTCAGTATTGTGTGTAAACTTGGGAGAAATATTCACTGTGTTGCTCTGGGAAAGATTTACGCCAAATGGTTGCTGCATTCTGCTTGATTAATAAAAAAATCACTTTTAAGTGCAATATTTTGAGAAATGATGGTGCAAGGAAATATAACAAGGAAGGAGTTTAGAAAACATGACTTATAGAAATACTTGGAAATATGGAACTAGTCTGGAAGAAAATGTTATTGATGATCAAGGGAGTGAAACAATCATACTGTTTTTAAATCATAGCAATGATCAACACTGGTAGAGAGGAAAATAGTGGAAGCTCTAAAATCAGAGAGTTTATGAAATCATACCATAGACCAAGAGGAAAGAAGTAGCTTAAATCTTGAAATTCTAGCAATAGGTTTCCCATTAATTTCATACAACCCCACGATAAATAGCACTTCTACTCACCATTCCAGTTGTTTTGAACATATAAAATATTGTACTATGCAAAACCACTTGTAAATGTGTAATTATTCAGGACAGATGGAGTTTCTAGTATTCCCAGTTCATTTGTATGACTGGGTAGTTCCTTTTTTTAGGCCATAAATTGTCTACTGCTTATTTACAGAGCCTGTCCTGAATTTTTAATTAGATACAAAGGCATTAGAAGACTAATAAATAGCAATTCAACAAGCTGCACAGGAGCCACAAGACTGGTCAGGCAATATTTGTAAATACCTTTTATTTTCTTCCTTTTCTGTGCTTTAGAGAGCTAATGGGAACTATGCAATAGAGACAGTGCATTGTTCAGAATTGATGAATGGGTAATTAAATATTCCTCTTGCTATGCATCTGTTAAACCACATAAGTAAATCTGGGTCTGGTTTCTGTTTTATCTGGAAAATATGGTCAGGGCTATTATTTTGCGGAAGAGGATGTATTTTCAGGCTTTTATACTTTATTTCAATTTTGTACCCTAATGAATTGAACTGTTGGCAGATACGCAGTCCCCAGAGGTTTCATAATGGTGAAAAAACCCCAGGAGTCATCTTCTGTTTCTTTATTAAGACAAAATATGACAGCTACAATCAGATTTGTAGATCTGCATTGGGAAATAGTCCTGACATTAAAAATGGGCATAAGTAGATCTCCACTGCACCTAGAAATCCCTGCCAGCCCATGCACAGCCTCAGGCTCTAGCATGGCTTGACTGTAGCATATGGCATTGCCAGGAAGACCTGTCTGAGAACTCAAAATATTTCCAGTCTGAAGATGCTGATCTACTGAATGGGTACAAGGTACTACTACCTGCATCTTGCTTTTGGCAGAATTTAAACATGTTTGTATCCACTTTATAGAGGAGCAAATAATGACCTAAGCTGTAAGTCAGAAAACCCAGATGACTATTAAAGTGTGCTGTGTGTTGTTATTGTTCTCTTTATGGTATGGGAAGGTATTTATCTCAATAACCTTATTTTTGAAAAAGCTATATTAAATTATTCCTTAAACATGCTTGCTAAAAGAATACTGTCTCTGTAGGACAGTGAAACATTTAAAGCAGAAGGCAGGCACAATAAACTAAAAGGCCTATTTTTATGTTTGCTGCCTCAATGGAAAGGCTCAGTTCTAAGCCAATAACCTTAAGATAACCCTTAATAGTTACACCCTAAGATTTTACTCCCATTAGGAATAGCCATCTATCCTAGTAAGAGAGTCAATAGGGAATATTTTTGCTTATAAATTCTTGTTTTTTCAAACTGTCCCTTATTCAACTTGCATGAACCACCATATTACTACATCCAAATATCATCATTTGAAAGAAAGCCCAGGAGGAGTCAAATTATTTGACTTTCATATAATACCATTACAGACACTTCTATGAGCAGGAATTCAGCTATGGTGGCAGCTTACAACAGTTTGATCTTGCTCTTAGGGGATAAAAACCAGTCTAAGATAACTACACTTGCAAATTCTTTTGGAGAATAATGGGTAAGAGAGATTTCTAAAATAATCCACATTCTCCTGCTGGCCCATCATGATTCAAATCATATTAATTAATGAACATTTACTAAAGTTTAACTGTTGAATAATTGGCTCACTGAAAATAATCTATATTTCAGGATTGTTTCTTCAAAGAGTAAAACTGAAATACAATTCCCTTCATTCCCTGACTTTTGTATATTGTACATTTTTTCCAGTTGGTTAGTTGTGTGGCAAGTAAGAATTTACATTAAAATGCACATGATTGAATAAACAAACTCATTCAGTAAACAGGCATTTTGAATCCTCCTGATCATGCAGACTTCCAAGATCTATGTATATGGACTTTTTTAGAACTGCAAAATCAGAACTCCCTGGTACCACTTATCCTTATATCATCCCTGTAAAGACAGACAGGACTACAGGGACAAACCAAAGGCTTCCCCGGACACCAGAGAATGAAGAGCAGACAAGAAGGACAGAGGCCTGACTGGAATGGCTGGGAGGGACTCAGAATTTGGGTCTCTTCTGTCCTGGCTGCTTCAGCCCTTGGCTAAAAATCTACAGTTGCCTTCCCACTTCTTTAGTCATTCAAATGCCTCTCTGCTCATCCTCTGCTCTGTAGTTCCTTTTCAAATCACTATGGACCCATCCAGTAGCAGTAGAGCAATAGGAAAACCATCCTTACAGCACAGGCTGAGGCCATGGAATTTAACACAAATGCCATATCCAACAAAAACCCAGTGGCTCCAAGCAATCCAGATAATTAATAGCCAGGGTTTGCCTGGTTTCAGGTCTGTGTTCAGTTATGACCACAATAGAAATGATGCTGCCAGTTTGTGGCAGGGGTAGTGGCACAGTCACTGCCATCACCGTGCTGGCTGCTGTGGCACTCCTGGGGAAGGTCTGGATGGAGAGCAGGGAGATCTGGCCGTGGCACTGCAGGGACATCACCCTTGGAGGTAGTGCAAAAAGCACCCCGAGTCACAACTCCTTCACTTTGCCATCTCTTTCACACTGACAAGTTAGATCTTTTTGGTATAATAGGCAGGAAAAAAGCAAACACTACTCCTAGGGAATCAATAGGTTTAAAAATCTCAGAGACTGAGAGAATCTGACTTTTCTGTTCAGGTTTGTATCTATAGAGATTCAGGCATTGAAATCCACCTGCTTCTATCTAATCATACAAAGAGTTGAAAGGCTCTTTGATGATTACTTTTCATTTTTTGAGAGAGGTTAAAGCCTTTCTTCCAATTTCAGTGACATTAATTCAGCCTTTTTTTTTCTCTCAAATTTTCGTAGACTCAATGGCAACTGACTTGCCTCAGCAAAACAAAATCATGACTATCCTGAGGAAAAGGGTTGTTGGGGCCTGAAATCCTCCCTGTAATTACTCCCCAATTGAACAAAAATTCTTGAGGGTCAAGGTTTTATTCTGAGTCTGTCCTTCATAAGGTTTTCCATATCTAAAAGCATGGCCTGCTAGAGCTTAAACTGAGCTTCAGAAAGGTCAGATAAGGATAAAAAGAATTAATATACAAGTAACCAGAGAATAAGGGATAATGTGGGATCTGACAAGAATTTTCACCGAGCTTATTGCTGGGTAATTACAAAAACACAGATGTTACAAGCAAGATTGGTTTTGCATTAAATATACTTATGTAGATATGATAGAACATAGTCTTTAAATAATATTTGTTCATTTAATAGCAAGAAAATAATTAGATCTTTTAGGATATTTGAATTATTAAAAAGAAAGAAAAACCAGAATTTGGAATGTTTCTAATTTTATTATAAAATCAGCAAGTTAAGAGGGTGAGTCTATATCTTAAATCGCTTCCTGGACATAACCAAGTATAAAATTCTTGTGATGCCACTTATGCCCCTATGAATATATTTTCATAAGTCCTGGTGACTCCTTGAGGCAAAACATATTATCCCAACTCCCTCCTACAATTCCTGTTTGGCAATGAAATCATCCTACTCCAACCACTGTGTGACTTTGAGAAACATCACAAGAGAAAATCGTTGTAATGTCACTCTTGCCAGTTGCAGCTAGATCTAATTATAGTGAATTGCAGGGAGAAATCTTTGGCTCAAAAGGATCAGACCAGGTGATGTTGTACTGAAAGAACAACGTGCAGTCACAATTACTTTAGAATTAAAATAAGTCTGAGTATTAAGCCTTTTTGCAATAGGTAATGACCATGTTTAAATCACTGGTATAAATAAATACTTTTAGTGCACTGTTCAAATAACTAAAGTTCAAGCTGTCCTGTGGTAAATCACAAGGTTCCCGAGCATCTCATCCTTTCATCTGCAGAGTACTGGATAATCTCTGTAGCCTGTAAGCTGATCAGTGTAGTACTGATGGTCAATTTCTGTACTGATGTTTCACTTCCAGACCCTTTTTATGTCAAAAAAACATGTTTGTAGTACCATGATTATAAGATAATGTCTTGGACATTTTGTTCCCTTGGCCTGATTTAGTAATTCACCATCTTCCTCATTTCTCAGTGGAGAAAAATTAATTCATTAGGATGTGTGAAGATGAGGACAGCTTAGTGTTCATAATGTGTATAGAGTAGGGATAGTTCATTTGAAATAGGTTTAGTTTTGCCTGGGGCACGTATATGTCCTAAATAATAAACATATTCCTCTAAGGCTGTTCTTACACAGTTAAATCCCTTCACTTTGCAAGTGCAATTTCTAGTTTCTCAAACCCCTGTCATTACATTGCATTTTTAGTAACCTACTTAGCTAAGATGCTGTTTTGTTGTCACTGTATTTGAATAGATATAATTGAAAGGCTGGTTGGAAATGAGACATACAAGTCTGTGTCACATGTAGCAAGAGCCAGGCAGCATTCATGGGAGCTAATAATACTCAAATTCTGCCATATGTTAAAAAAAGACATAAAAAAAGGAAATAAAACTAAGTTAACATCACTAACTTTGAAGAGACCTTCACAGTGAGCTTTAATTGTTAATTATTTTTTTCAAATGAAATGGGAGAAGCAAAAAGAGAATACAATGAGGTGTTAAATGAAAATGTGTACATGATGTACAAACTACTGAAACTCTCTGCTGTACTTTGTGACCACAAAATATTCTACTTACATTTTTAGATAAATGTTACCTACAATTCCAAATCCCATCCTACAACACGTTCTCACAGAGGAATATAGTAGCCTAACACTAAGCATGGTGTAGTGTTCAAATAGCTGTCATCATCATTGTATATTTCTCAAACATTAGCTTAAAACAAATTCTGAATTGTAAATAATGTGTGTTTTAACATTGCCTTTTGAAACAAGGCATAATTGCCCTCATTTCAATGTACATTACAGAAGCTAAAAATACGCCACTTATCTCAAAAAGTGATACAGTCTATTAAGTGAGTTCTTTGCTACTTTCAAGAAGATTGCATAATTAAGGCTAAAGAGCTGCAGGATAAAATTTATGTAATAATACTTTCTTGTATCATGCCCTACATAGGAGAATTTGAAAATATTTTTCAAGATTTAATGCCCTTTGTGTATCTTAATGCTAGAGACTAGAAATGTTTATGAAACTGGTCAGTGATTGTTATTTTTTCTTTCTTGTCTATTGTTCCAAAAATTGAGAAAATTATGAAAAATTTTGACAAACGCAAATAATGTGTTCTTGTTGATTGGAGCTCAATTTCTTCTATTTTAATCTGAAAGCCTGACTTTGAAGAGGAAGTAAAGTCGTAGGTAACAACCCATCACACAAACTTGCTTCCATTCTCAGTGCACAGGTTAAAAATACCCCCAACGCATCACTTCCTCTGCCTTCCTCCAAAAGTCCTACAGTGAGTTCACACCCTACCAGTTCCAATCACAAAGAGCAACAATTATTTGACCTTACTTAACTGCTCTACCTATGCAAAATGGAAAAACACACAGTCAACAAAGAATAAGCATTGATTTGATTATCTTCTGCTGCTACCCAGTAATACTTATGCAAAACCAGAAGAAAACAAGTTGGAATGCTTTCAAACATTCTTGTAGGTCATCAAAATTTCCTCTCTTTTTTTACAGTAGCAAATGTCTGGTCTGAAACAGAGCTGGTGGACTGTCCCCACTACAAAATCCTAAGGTGAAACAGCAGAATCTTGGAACAGCATTTATTGGCGTTGGTTATACAAATGCAAGAGCAATAACCAGGGCACTCATGACAGCATACTGTCACTCCAGTTTGCTCTAGTGCTAAGGATTTGATCGAAGGACAAGCATTCTTGAGTAATTCTATTATTTGATTTCATCTTGGAAAAAGCAAAAATATTATTGAAAATGAAGAAAATTAATTAGCTTTCTTCCATTATTTTGAAAAGCAAGGATTGTCAACAACTCTATGACAATACTTAGAGAAAAACTAGCATACTTTCAAGTATAAGTATAGGAAAACCTTTGGATATCCTTCCATTCTGAGAGAAAAAAATGTACCTCTGGTGACAAGAAAAGTAAAAAATTTAATCAGAAGAATTTATTATTAGAGAATAGTGCAAAGAGTAAAAAGCCAAAATCAAAAATAAATGTATGATAATCATTAGTATGCCTATCTTAATGCAGTGCTGTAGAGACTACTCATGGGGAAAAACATCTTACCATACAACATAAAAATAAATTTAAAGGAAAAACTAGCTTTTTAGAAAAGGGCAATGATGAGTATTAATATTATGACATTTAATTCATTTACTCTGTAAAAATAAACTTGGGAGATACAAACTCTTTTTTCTTTGAGATAAATTTCCTATGATAGTGGAATTGTATTCCAAAATCAAGGTTGCTAGCTCAAGGTAATTCAAATGGACAATAGATAAATTGTTTCATGTTGAGAGCTGCTTGAAGAACTTTGTTAATTCCTGTATTCATGTTTTCCAACATTCATTTAGCTTAAAAATGCGTTCACATTTTTAGGATGGTAGGATCAAAAAACAAGGAGGAAACCACATCAGTAAAACATGTATTTTTCAAAAACTACCATCAGTCATCTTCTTTTAAACTTCTAGAAATAATAAAATGTTTAAAATTGATCTGGTTGGGAGCTGCTGGGATGCAATTTGAAAACACTACTATCATTGATACATTAAAAAGTGAAAGTCGTGTTACAAATTTAGCCTCTGAATTCAGTAGAGTGAAAGAGAGTAAAGCAGTGTTTCCAATGCTCTTTTGGTTACTCCTTCTCCCCCACCTGCAGTATGTGCACACGAACAGCAAAGTGTTTCCTAGGGAATGTGGCCAGCAGAGCTGAGCCAGGAGCAGCCCCTGCTGCTGGGCATGGCACCATGGAGGAGCACTGCTGCATTTGCTGGTGGGCATCTCTGTTTCCTGAAGAACACTGGATGGCATTTCCATACCTACATCACTTCCAGGAGACTCATGAGCCACTTCAAAGCAAATATTTGTTGGGTGTGAGAAGTTAATGTTTGCAATTTTATTGCTTTGCCTCTTGGGCTTTGAGTATCCTTCTCTCTTTATGGCATCTGAGGTGACATCATGACTGTCCCAGAGGGAGTGAATGACCACTGCATCATTTCTGCAGCCAGCCTCTCACCCCCCACCCTGAAGTCTGGCAACCTCTGTAGAAAGATAAATGCAAAACGCTTTGAAAGACTCTTTTAGTCTTTGACTCTTTTAGTCAAAGCTTATCAACCTTTTCTGATGGCTGTCACTTGTTGCAGCCTTACCACTCTTACAAACACAGCTCCCAAACTTCTAAACAAATAACATAGGAGACCCCGCAGAGATGTGGCTTCCAGGGCCATCACATCCCATTGCCATGTGAAGGGTGCAGCCCAGCCTACAAGGCACAGCTCAATCCCCAGCTCCCTCACCACTGGCCTGTGAGACTCCAAGTGCATCCTTCTCTGTCTGTCTGTCTCACAGTGCTTTGGATCCACAACTGCCACTTCATTTTTAAAAGCCTTCCAGGACATAATATTTTCAAATGTTAAAAGAAAAAAGCTTAAAAAGACATTACCCATTGGATTCACATTTTTGTAACCTCACTATTAAGAAGATATTAAGAGGTTGCACTTCTGGGCCTGAAAACATACAATGGGATGGCAGTACACACTGTGACATGGAATGGGGACTCCCAGGGGAACCAATTTTATAGTAGCTGTGGACTTTTATCCTGAATATGTCTCTTTGAGAAACAAATAGTTCTTCAAAGGTCTCCCCTTGAAAAGAGCAAGCCATTTAAATACCTTGAAGGATTTGGACTAGGGTGATTACATACACCTAGAAGATCTACCTCTATCTGTGAGGCTGCTAACTGAAGCTTCAAGATGATTATCTGTAGTCTTTAAAGATTTTTTTCATGTCCTAAGCTTGATCTGTTTGACTTCAAATGGCAATACTGGGTATAAATTATTCATGATTCATAGCTGTCTCTTTTGAGGCATGATCTTCAAACCAAGCATCCTCTTTATCTCTGTTCCTCCCTTCAGGCCTGTTGCATGCAGGTCTGTGGCCTTACTCTTGGTATTAAGCACAGTTTTAGAACATCATCTCATTGTTTGCCGTTTTTCATAGTTTCTCACTCTTAGTTTCTTGAACATCTTCTATGTTTTTTTAAACTCTACATTTATGTACTATTTTAACAATGACCTAATTCCTTCTACTTCAGTGTCTTTATTTTTTTTCTGATTAAAAAAAAAAAAAATCCTTTCTTTCCCCTTCTAGTAGCTGAAGAGATAATGGTTTTAAAGGCTTTTTCTTCCCTTCAACACTTTTACTTTCTACCTGATGTCAATAACATCCTCTTAGAAAGCTAAAGAGGTTAAAAACACCCAAACACATTTACCATCTCCTTTCTTAGCATATAAATAACTGTTCTATTAGTGCTTGGTTTTTTTCCATTTCATTTCCTCACCAATCACACCTAAGACAATTTTGCAACTCCTACTTTTACCAGCGGATGTTTCTGCTGCTACCTCTGATTGTGAACAAGATTGATTTGCACAATGCTGAAGGTTTCCACCTGACTTCTGCAAGACAAAATACTTAATAAACCAGAAACAATTTGGAATCTGCACACAGAGCAGGCCTTGTCCTCAGGCAAACTGATAGCAGGAGAATGAAAATCATGTTTGCTCTCAAATACTACTCCACAATATGCTCTTCTAGAAGAACTTCTTAAATTGAAAAATATATTTATCATATTTTTATCGAAAATTGTTCTAAGTAGTTCTAAACACCAACAATAAGAACATAATATTTTTAATAATTACAGATGTGAACTCTGAAGCACTTTCTTCTAGGAATCTGGTAATCTCTTTATATGTTATGATTTTAAAGTATGGTTTTAACAGATTTTAGAAAATTTTGCAAAATGTTGACAATAAATGAGTTACTCTCAAACAAGTCAACTTAAACACAGGCCCAGATGCTTCTAGTGAAAATATTTTTCCTTTCATTCTGAGCTTTTGTATGTCAGATTTGTGGTAATTTAAAAGCAGAAGTTATGTGTGTATGGCTGTACATAATATAGTAATATAGTATAATAATATAGTAATATATGTATCACTTGTTTCTGTGATACACGTGACTTCATGCAATTTATATATTCCTTATATTGAGCTCAGTTCATGGAAAAATCTAACTACATTAAATCCTACGAGGCAGGTACCCTTCTTGAACTATGCCTACTAATGGGAGCAGCCTGCTCCTGTGTGGCCTTTCCCATGCCCAGCAGGAGAAAAGCACAGCTCACGTGGGAGTGAGTGCACTTATGTGAGACTGCTCTGCTCACGAAGGAGCTAGCAACAGCTATGGAATCACTGAGACAGAAGGTTGCTCTTCACATGCCTTTAACAGACCATGCAAGTTGAAGCAAATAACTGTTCTTTTCAGCACTGTAATACTCCATTAGAGCTAAAAACAGTTACAGCTATCTCAGCATCAGTTTTAGGCAGCTACATATTAATAATTAGAGGAAAACAAGGGCACTTTCATCCACCTTTGAAAAAACTCTAAGATCATCTACACTGTCACCCATAAAGCATCCAGGGAGGAACTCAAAACTATAGGTGGCAGGCATAGGTGGGAAGCTTCCTTGTACTTGATAGTCCAAGAAATCAGTACTTTTGTCAGACAACTGTTTCTAAGGGTCATTCTATCAGTGTCTGTGTCTAAAGAAAAATAATCATTCCATTCCTAAACAGTCCCAAGATATCTAAGTGTAGAAGAGAGATAACCCAGCCAATAAAAGATCAGTAGCAATGCAGGGAATGCTGACAGCAGCTCTGTTGGGCAGTGTGTTCAGAACAAGGTCAGGTAATATCTTTCCTGTTTTACAAAGGGACCATACAATGCTCCACACAGGTATTGAGATTGCCATAGTAATGAAAATTATAATCAGAAACTAACAAGCGAAACAACAACAATACAACACCTCAACAAAACTATGAATATTGAAACTTGACAAAAAATGTATTATTCTTCTCCCTTCTTTCCCCTTGTATGAAATACACATACACAGAAATGTTTAAAACTCATTCGAACAGCAAATCCTCCTGATGCACCCAATTTCCACATCCACCTGCTAACGAAGAACGAAGATGACCACTAAGATATACACTGGAATTCCTACACAAGAAATTAGCATTAGAGCTCAGGAAGGTGCACAGACTTCTGCAGGCTTTTTAACATTGACAGCCTCTATGATAAACCCATGAATTTTTAAGCAACACAATTATCTTTGCTATGTAATTTCATTTTAAGCCAAGATTCAACAGAGGCAAGTAAAAAGTTAAAAATGCATTTATGTTTTGCTGCCAGCTGTATCTATCACTGAGAAAGGAAACAGAAAATTGTGGACTGTCTCAATGGCATAATCACTACCTGGTTTATGCACTTACTCAGATTGCAATTAACTAGAAAATGAAACATTTGGTTACTCTTCAACTTCATAAATACCCAGTAAGAATCAAGGGTACAAGGAGGTTCAGAATTACCACAGTCATTTGAGAAGCCATATCACTGAGTGTTTCGTCATATTCTGAATATGGAAACATTTTTTATTGAAAGGTTCAGGGATCCAATCCTACACATCAATGACATAATAAAACACTCATGCACTTCTCACCTTTATTTTTCTTATTTTTTTTCAAGGCCCAGAGTATGGCAATTTTCATTACTTACAAAATTCCGTTTTCTGAAGTTTCTTATGCTTTATAGGCATGATCTTGTTTCCATGCTGTATAAAAACTTTTTCAAAACATACAGTCTTTTTTCTGGCATCCCAGAACCATGACAAGGCATGAATACAAAACTGAATGAATTTTGGTTTTCCCTTGCTATTTAAGAAAAATGTATTTGGAAAACAGCAGAAAATTTCAGACCAAGTTCATAGCTCTGGTTTTAGATAGGAATATTTGTGAATATATCTTTGCTTCTTTGTATGAATATACTTACATTGTCACTTTTTGTATCAAAGGAAACAAAGTAATAGTAAACAAATATTTTTGAATTTTCTTTCATGTGAGAAGCCAGAGAAAAATTATTATACAAGTATAAAAATGCATAAATGTTATGAAATTACATAATTTTCTTGTTTTCCTTTTTCAACTACTCCTGCTAATTTTTCCCACATGAGTTTAGAGCAGAATCCCCAGATGTTGTTGGAATACCGTGTGCATGTGCTCCAAATGACTTTGGTGGGCTGAAACAGCTGTCCTACAGCTGCTCCATCAAAGTGGGACTACACCCGAGATCTCTTGCCTGCTGCTTCAGCATCCTGATCAATAATCAACACTGATTCTTTGACATGGTTTTTGCTACAGTGTTTTCCAACAGGACTATTTACATTTTATCATGTGTCTTTGTTGGGTTTTTGTGCTCAAAGACATTTTCTTTTCTTACTGAGCTCTCTGAAGCTCACAACATTTGGTAGGTGACTCCCCTGCTTTGGGTCTGGTCTGTATAACTGTTGTTCTTTGATGTTTTGCCTTCCAGGGTCTCATACTCAAAATTTAGTCTTTTCTTGGTTAGTTAAATTGGTTTTCTGGGGGTTTAAAACTAAATATCCGCTGATGAAGTATCCCAAAATATTTAACGGAAGCTAAAAATGAATGGAATTGAAACACTTAAGAAAAAAAGAAAAAAAAAAAAAAGCCTGTCTAATGCTGGAAGCTGAGCAATAAAGGCAGATGTATCCCTCCCTCCCAGCACCCCTTGGGCTCTTTGTTTATGGGACTGTCTTCCCAGTCATCTCCCTGTGCACCCACTGGAAGCGAGATGCTGGTGTTTGAGTGGTATTTCCTTGTATAAATATTTCTTCTGCTGGGGCGTTCAGACAGAATGAATCTGTGAAATCTCAAGCTCCCCTGCAGAACATTGCCTCCACACAGTCATGCCTTCTCTCCTCTGGAGAGGAAGTAGAAGGAAACAGCAAGTTTTATTGCAGCCTCAGGTTATGTACTACTGTCTCCTGGCCCTGAAAATAACAACTGGAAACATCAAAACCAAAGATTAAATGTACTGTATCCTCAAATTCCTCTTCTCCCCAAATGAAAGGCATTCAGAGGAATTAAAAAATGACCTCTGCCCTGCAAGACAGTTCACAAAGTTGTATATAAAAGCAAATCTGAGAAGGGGTGTTAACAAACTACATTAGTCATGTTCAGTTATTTCAGTAACCAGGACTTGCACAAAGCTCATGAAACAGTGATAATTTCAAGGGAGTTCTCCAATATGTTGTTATTTAGACCAAAATTATTAAATACTTGATTTTTTTTTCCTCATGGCACTCACCAAATAGGCCTGTATCTAATTTTTATTAGCAGTTTTTAACCTAGACTTCAAAGTGTCACATTTATTTAATTCTCATTTTTACATCATACATTTTTCTTATTACCCCTGGACTTGCCCAGACTCTCTTTTCAGACAAATCCTTTGCAGAGTTGCCTAGAAAGTCCAAATATGTAGACCCATGGTATGGTATCAATCTTGTGCTTTGCCACCCCATGAAACAAAAACAATCCCATAAAACAACCACCATTTTGTGCTCTCTTTCTCAGACACAAATTGCTGCAAATGTCAACATGATAAAATTTACATCGTTTTGACAATCCCTATTCCATGCCATTTCATAATTCTGATAGTGTGTTTGATCTAAAGTACCAGGGATATGTTGTACTTCATGCTTTGAAGTACAGAAACAGAAGTTATTTCCAGTTATCCCTGCAGCAGGCAGATTTGGATACTGTCAGAAAGTGGTTATACCATCTGGATACCTTGAAATGAATGAAATATTACATAGAAAATACATGTAATATATGTAATATAAAGTTTTAGTATATAAACAGATTTCTTAGTTGCTTACATTGATGACTACATTATATCAAAACCTGTATTATTATGGCAATAGATTAAATAATCAAAATTAAGCAAGACATTATTTTAAACATGCACAGAGCCCTGCTGTAGGTGCATAATTTTCTTGAAGCAGACAGCTTTTCTTGAGGTATTCAGACAGCAACCAGAATCCGAAAAAGCCAAGGACCCAGGATGTGTCAGGCACATCAAAATTCCTGACAGAACAGCACCCCAGCTGGTGCTGCTGCCTGGAAATGGTGACTCTCTACTTTCTCTCTTTACTTGATTTTTCCTGTAATCCTCACATTTTCTAACCTCTGAACTGGATGGACTTTTTATCACAGTGAGTCAAAGAGGTTCTTTAGAGCCTGAACTCCTGAGTATTCAGAGATGAGATGTTGAGCTCTCATCCTTGGTTGATGGAGGCAAGGAGGAAAGGGAAAGAGATCAGAAGGCACTATAACTTGAAGATTATTTGCACACTGGAGCATAATGGTTCACTCACAGAAGCTGCAACCTATTGCTGCTGTCACATCCGAATACTAATCCTGCACACTAGAAACTCTCTTGTGTTTGCTAATGCCAATGTCATAGCTTATTCACCTTCACAGACAAGCAAAAAAAAAAAAAAATGGTTTTAATTAGGTCACAAACTAGGAAAAAAATCATATCATGGGCAAACACACACGGTCAGTAATGTTCATTTTCCTTTCAGACTTCTGGCACTCACAGATAAAACCTTAGAAACAAACACACCTAAGTTTCCCTTCAATACATTTCCACATACTGACATTTTTCAGCAATGAAAAATTCTCAGGTTTAATCTTGTCTCTGTGATTTCAAAGAGAAGGTGCAGACAACAGTAATAGATTTTAATTACTGCCTAGTGTCATTACATTATTTCCTCCTATAATTAGAAACTAATGAGAAACGGAACACATTCTGTCAAATGAACTGAGAAAACAGCACTTCAAGTGGAATGAGTGGCCAAGGACCAAACAAAATCCAGAACTGTTGGGCAGAAAGTCATGTCATACATAAAGAAATTTCATTTGCTTGGATGAGTGTAATGATTCATCTCATTTTGCAGAAGTTTCATCAGCTGAGATTGTCATTTCATAAACATAAACTAATTGCAGCTCTCTTCTGCCTGCTCCCACAGGAAATCAAGGTCTTTAATGTCAGACATATTAACACAGAGACATACACCTTACTGCCTTACTTTTTAAAAACTGCACCAAAAAAAAAAAAAAAAAAATCAGATCTCCTCCCATCTCCTACCCTCCATCCAGCTGTGCAATGCAGTTAGGATTCATCCCTTGGAAAGTAAATTGAAAACCAGGCTTGCAGCTATCTGAATCCCAGAGATAATCTTATATAAATGGACTACAGTGCAAGCTTTGTCAAAATCTTAATATTGTTTTACCTCATTGCATAATCAAACTATAATCACAGCTTAGAAATGGATATTAGGAATTTCTATTATTGGATTTTTTGGGGAAATCACTGGGTACAGTTGCTGTGCTGTACCAGCAATGACAATGGCTCATCCCATTTTTATGTAATGCCAGCTGTCAGGTAGGGAATGTCACTGCTTCCATGTGCAAGTCTGTTAAAAGGAAATACCTGCAATGCCATGGCATATTTTCTTTCGTTGTCCTAAAGGGCAAATATTTATTTCATGTCACATTATGACTTCTCTATGACACAATTACTGGTATTTTGCAGCTAAACCTCAGAGGGAAAGAGATTATTGAGCATTTTTGGAAAGGAAGAGACTCAATTTTTTTAACTGTCTGACCCTTATGCAGTCTAAAAATCTGTCAATGAAAGAAGAAAAAGCTGTGAGGGACAGAACCAATGAATCGGGCATTTGGCAAAGAATGAGAAAAGGAGAAGGTCTCCAGGTCAGATCCTGGGAACACTGTTCCCTCTGGTTTTATCTTTTCCCCAGACTTTTCACTTCTGGCTGTGACAACAAATAAATCTCACACATATCAGCAGATAATTAGTACTGTGATCAAATTTCTGTCCTGTCTTTATGAAAATGAATTCAGTCATGTTCCCAGTGATCAAACACTTCAGTCAAAATATTTTTTGTGCCATATATGTAAAAACATTGCACTGTGACAAAAGACCAGTTTTAGAAGGACATGGTACTGAACTTGACAGACTTATGAACTTTCTGATCTGTTGCAAAGTGAAAGAAAAAAAAAACCCTAGGTCACTTTATGTTTCACACAAGATAACTACTGGAATAGGCTAAATCTGAATCCTCAAAGAAAACTGCATGTTTAGAACAAATATCCTATTTTCTTTATGCCACTGTAACAGTGCAAGACATCTCTCTGAACCATATCTGCAAGCTGACTCAGTACCCTCACCAAGACAGTAAATGCCAGCAAAACTCCAAATATAGACCCTGTCAAGGCAAGAAAAGAGATGGCCACAAAAGCCAAATGAAAATGCACCAGGACAAATACACCAACCTTAAGCTATTTACATGATTATTCATCCTAGATTAGAGCTGTACTGTACAATGTAATCCACATCTGATACTTGCTTGATTTGGTAGAGAGATCTGATTTCTGACTCCCATTCTCCCCTTTTACTGCCTTTTCTGGGGGCAGGGATATGCCTCAGCCACTGCTGAGAAGAACATACACCAGAGCTCTGGTACCAACACCTGATTTGACATTTGTCTGCATTCTTTTCTTTTTCTTTCATTTTCTCTCCACCTGCAGCAGCTTTTGGGTAACCTTGCTGCGCTCCAGCGTGCCAGGAGGACACACAGTGGGAAGGAAATCAGCTGCTTTACAGGCAATGCTCACAAGCTTACCAATTAGTCATTTTCTCTTATTGCAGAATATCTGTCTAAAGACAGCACCAAGCCTCTTTTAATGAAGAGGGATGCATTTTGAATCCTTTTGATGCCATTTACTATTATTTTTATAGTCTGTACTAATCCAGCAACTTTTTAAGAACCAGAGAGATTTAGAAGCTCCTACAGGAGATGCTCATAGACATCATGCACTGCTGTTTTAATGGTATTTCCAGGTACCATGAGTAAACCCAAGAAAACACATCTATTCCATCAAACTACCATTTACCATTCCTTCTTTTAAAATAAGCCAAGAGCACTAGCTGTGTTCTCTGCCTAACAGAAAAGGAGACTGCTGGCCATGCTAACAGCAAAAGAGAGCGAGAACAAGGATGTATCTATTAGCTATTTATGAGGAAAAGAAGATAAATTCTGCTGCCACAGTTGTTCTTCATTAACAATTGATTCAGTTTATATTCATTACTTGTAACACAAAGTTGATGCTACTTTGGGGATATTTCTATCACACAAGACTTTTTTGGTTTTTAAAAGTGCTCCTCTAATAACAAACCCACACAAGTCAGTTGTGCCATTTCCATGTTTGTATAAACACTCAATGGCAAGAATAATTAGAAATTTTTAAGATTCAGTTTTCCACTGGCAGACTTGCAAGCTTTTCTCATTTCTATTCTGAGGTGACAGTGCCCTCCTGTGGCACGAGATTTTGTTTTTGCTTTTTCCCCTATGCGTACTCCATCCAGAAAGCTGAACTGGATAGGGTTTCCCATCTAGAAGCATGTCATTTATTTATATAGCTGTTTACATGAAGTAATTTTGAGAAAAGGTTCCATTTGTATATCTATTTTCACATGTCTCTTTAAGCAAACATTTTAAAAAGTGCTTGCTCCTCTCTGTATGGTTTCTGTGTAAATTTAGGGGATAAAAGCCCATTGGGAATCTGGACAGTGGGCGCATCTCTGTCTGTAGGAACCAGGTGGTTGGTATTTGCTGCACTAACAAAACTGTGCCTATTACATACCATATAATCTGTAACCTACACCAATCCTAGTGTTTTATATTAGTCATTTAATCTGTCCTTATGGAGCAGATGATGGCTAGAAATTCCGGGAGACTTTGGATAATGCATTACTCTTCTCCTAGCTGACTTTTGTTTGGCAGTTTAACAAATTCTTGTAGTGGAGAAAAACTTCAGATTTTAAAAGGATATAATAAAGGTATTTGGTAGTTTTTGTTGGTAATTATTGATTCATTACCAATATTCTGCTATGTAATTTGTTTTCTCCACAGATTTAAAAATTTTAAACACATAAGACTCTACATTATAAACATTATTAGAATTACTGAAACAGACATTGATTTTTATACTACTAAACATTGACAAAAATATTTAAGGTAACTAAATACACAAAGAAAATCCCGTTCAGACCCTGGAGTAGAAGACTTGTCATTACTCAGGGAGAAGATCTCCACAATGAAACTCCTGATACCCTGGAGTCAGCATGAGAAGATGAGTTCATGTGCTGTAAACTCTCAGCAGCACAGAGGAACTCTGGAGATTTTAGGTAGTAGATTATATAAAGGAACAAACACAGTTTGAGAAGAGAGCCACTTTGCTTCTGCCATTCAGAATGGTGTGTAGCTTTGTAAGAAACAGAGAGAAATAAAGTCTTCTTATAAACTCTTAAAAGCCTTATCCATATGGACATGTCTATGTACAGTCACTGTCTTCCAAAGCTTTTAAGTTAGCCATGAATGACTTAATAATGTGAACCCATAACAAGGCCAGCCCTTCACCTAATTGAATTTCCCTGTTCAAAACCCCATATCCTTAACAGAAATGAAACACTGAATTTTCCCCAGTCAAAAACCATCTGAGAATGAAATGAAGCAACACATACAAGTAAATTGACTATGTGGCCAATATATGATTTTTGAAGCTCTTCTGCTGTTCTTTTAATAATTTAAATCCAGCAGTGTTTTAAACAACAAAAAGAATCCTCATAATACTAAGTGTGAGATAATCTTAGCTCTAAGTGTTGCTACCTGAACTATAATTAAGACACCAATTTCTTGTGATGTTATAAAGCTGTTCTTTTCTCTTGCATTTGCACTAGCTTCCAAATAATTTCTATGTACAAATTGGAGGCTTTTCTCCCAGTACCTTACATTTTGCACAGTCACTTAAGCATGCATAAAGAGAGCACTAATGGGTGTAATTCCCCATTTGCTTTGCACAGGTATAAACGACTCCTCAACCAGGGAGCAATGAAGGATCACACCCACTGAGCTGATTAAATCACTTAAGTACAGTGTACATTCCCCCTGGCTGTGCTTCCTGGCACGACTAATTCCTTCTATTGAACCTTTGGGACCTAGGCCAGCACACATGCACAGATGGTTCCTCAAATCAGGAATTCACTTCCCCTACTGTAGAACAGAATCCTGGTATTCAAATCATTATGTCACACAAGTGTAGGGTAGGAGGAAGACCACAATTTCCAAAGTTCATACAGACTGCTATGAGCCTGTGTAAATTAGGATGGAACAGGACTGTTAGAAATAAAACCTTTTGCAAGGTTTTACTAAGGTCACAAGCACTGAATACTGATGCATTAGTCAAATTATCTCCTACTCTGGAAATGACTTAAGGTTCATGCACTTCCTCTGTGTGCCCCAAGAGAAATATTCAACAGTGTGGCAGCACGAAGATGCTGTGTCTCAAGTCAGAACACTGCTCTGCATCTCTTGATCTTCCTAACATAATTGGGAGTAATATGCACATAGAAAATATGATATGAGCATTTATACCTGACGATAAATATGACCTGGATACCACTTTCCTGAGGGATTGCATTCTGGTTTAAATATATGTCATTGAAGAAACTGGTTAACTTGTATCTTCAGATGACAAAGACTATGTCTGTCTACATGCAGATACAAACACAGATTACTACAAAGGAAAAGGAGAAATGTGTATATTCAGAGAAAGAAAGGAAGGGTCCAAATACATGAAGGATCAGTTTTTATACTCCTCAGTGTAATAAGATTATTTTTTCCAAGGAAATATTGTATTTCTTTAAAAATTGAAAATTATGGAGGTGTTATTTTCTAGATACATGTAATAAAAATTTACCTCAGAACAGACGATAGGAAGGTAAGGTCTCTGGTGAAAGGCTAAGTAATCCAAAATCTTTTAATTACAATGTCAAAAGTTGAGTGCTTAAGCATGTTTTCTTACAAAGACACTGCCAGGTTGCATTATCATTAATTTCTAGAAAACTCCAGAAGTGTATTAGTGCTCCAAAAAGCAATCTGGCAGTCTGAGAAGCTTTCTTGCTGCAGCAGACAATATTGGACAAACAAGAGAGTGCTCAAGGAAAGAGGATGAAGTAATAATGAAAAGATTATAAATTTGCCAAGTGAGGACTAATAAATGATATTGTGCTAAGGATCAAGTCTGGCCATTTTTTACTAAACTAATGTCTTAGTTTGACAGCTTCATGCAGACATCACACCAGGAGTGAAAAATCACCTGAGGCACAGAGGTAATCTGAAAATAAAAGAGTATTTAAGCTGGTCTCAGCTAAAGAGCTGAGAAGTGCATGAATAGAGTCAGAAAATAAAGCAAATCTGGATAAAAACAGGGCAAGATTCCATCGTGAAAGGTGTGATTAAAGCAAAGCACTGTCAAGTACATGTTCCACAGGGGACTTAATGCATTTGAGGTTTTGGATGTATGTGTTGTGACACCTGAGACCGAGTCCTAAACTTCACATCTTAGGTCTTGCATTATTTTGTATGTTCAGAGTACTTTTGTTATTCAAAATGTCAGAAGACCTGCTGTTATATTGTTCCAACATCACTTTAGTAAACTTGGCAATCCCAGCAAGATACTTCTCTGAAGCATTCCACCACTTAGTCCTCTTTTCCTTATCTCATTATTGTCACAGTTTTCCCTGGCTGGCAATTGAGTATATGTGGCTTTTCACTCACTCCCCACCCACCACCCCTCCCCAGTGGGGAAGAGAATCAGAAAGAAAAGGTAAACCTCATGGGCTGAGATAGGAACAACTTAATAATTAAAACAAAATATTACTATTATTACAAATATGCAAATAACACGAATTATAACTTCACCAAAAAGGGGAGAAAGTGACAGAATCTAAGAGAAGTAGGTGATGCACGATGCAGTTGGTCACTACCAAACACTGATATGCCCAGCCCGTGCTCAAGCAGTGACTGGCAGCTCCCAGCCCACTCCCCCCGTTCATGTACTGGGCAAGACATCCCAGGGTGTGCAATATCCCTTTGGCCAGTTTGGGTCAGATGTCCTGGCTATGCACCCCCCCAGCTTTTTCTGCAGCTACTCACCTGCAGAGCATGAGACAGAAAATTCCTGAACTTGGGGTAAAAACAGCTTAGCACCAACAAACATCAGTGTGGCATCAACATCATTCTATGCTAAATGCAAACACAGCCCTGTGCCAGCGACTCACAAGAAAATGCATCCTGTCCCAGACAAAACCAGAACATATTATTTCAAGGCTAGAAGAGATATTAAGTACATTACAGAATTATTAACTTGCTTTGCCTTGGCAATTCCTAAATTCCATTTGTTTTTCTTACTTTTACCTAAAAAAAAAGTAATCTGTACATCCCACTTCCCAAAACCCCAAGAAAGCAAGGTAAAACATTAACATTATTCCTTTCTTTTGTAAGGATCTGAAACATACCATAACACAACAGTGTCTGCAGCATCAGCAGGCTTTCAGATTAGAAAGATTAGTAATTTAAAAGAATTTACACATCCTTGAGTGACTCTTCACATTGGTCAATTCCACACTGCCTCACAAGTTATAGTTGACACAGAAGTTTTTACTTCCCCTGATTTAACTTCTCCATTAGTAGAAACCTTAAAACTCATATAAAATACATATATAGTCTCTTATTTCCTTGAGCTTTCAGTTAAACATTTCCGATTCTGCAATGCATGAGAAGTAAGGGCTGTCAGAACAATGCTGCAGACTTTTAAATAACAGAAACTGATAGAGTTTCCTACAAATATAATTCTGGAGTAGTTTGGATTTTTTTATTGCAAGTATCAGTTAGGGAAGAAAGTCTTTGTTTGCATAAAGGAATGTGTAATAATATTTTTAAGGGTTGAAAAGTCCTACAACAATTATATTGCTTTTGAACCTTTGGAACCTGTTAGCAGCGAGATGTTCTTTTTAAACATATTTGCTTATGAAGCTGCACGTTAAAAAAAAATAGAAGGAAAAGTAAAAGAAAAAAGGAAAGCAGAAGGAATTTTGTTTGATTAGATATGAAACACTTGCACCTAGAATATCCCCAGCTTGTGTGGCCAGTGTTCGGTGGACACTGTCAATGCTCTATGGGAATGAACTGCCCTCTCAAGTACACCTTCAAGATGACAGAGAATTCAAAGTTCTGTTTCACTGCCAGTGACTGGACAAAGGCCTTTACAAGTTTGGTTTATGTTTTAAAAGTTCTTATGGATTATGTTATGAACAACAACGAAAAAAAAAATTAAAATAATGCATGCAATATTGTAAAACTACTACTGTATAAAAAGCATTCCTTGGGTTAAGGCTAAAATCCAGACAAGTCTCCATGGACACCAGAGGATCACCACTACAACCAAACAAAACAAAAAGCAGTATTTGGAAATAGTCTATAAAATAGAAGGGCTGAGGATGTTCTCTCTCTACACACAGAGATGTATGTTCATATGGTATCCACAGCACCCCTGGGCTGGGTTTGCACACACAGCTGCTGAACAAGGACAGCCTGTGAGGGAGGGCTTGCACTATGCCTTGGTCTAGATCATCTCTATTTAGCTCTTCTCAGCACAGGTGCTGAGTTTTGGATTTAACTCTAATGCCTGTAGGAAAGTTCTGGCTCTTGTACTGGAGTCTGATATTTTCAGGGCAGAAGGGCTACAGCTGCCAAACAGTTGGGCGAAAAGACCTGTGCAAGTATAGGACAAAACAGAAGGAGTAAGTAGTTGCCTGGGACCTGGTACATCACTCATCTACTCCAAAAGAGTAGACTCAATTCTGGGCCTTTGGTACCTTTTAATGTTCTAATCTGTATTTGGGTTCATATTTACTCTCTAACTTCTGGCAATTCTTTGTCCCATTAAATTGATATAATAACTGAACACAAAATCCTTCTCTTTAAAAATGTTTGCATGGAAGTAAACCAGTTACTGCTTAAAGTGATCTCTGCCATATCATAGCAGAATACAATTGAAATAGCAATGCTATTAATAGCATATATGAAGGTGAATGAATAAAAGGATAATTCCAAAAACTGAAAAAAAAAATCATTCCTTGGGAAGTTAATATATAATCCAGAGAGATGAAGAATGAATAATACTGTAATTTTATGGCTTCAGCTTTGCAGTGCTGCTGATGAGTGCTGGTTTTTTTGATGGGTTGGTTGGACGTTTTTGGTATATGAAGCACATGCACATGCAATGCAAAGTTATCCGTGACCTAAGGAAATCATCAGACTGTACTTATTACACTTGTTTGCTCATATTCAGATATATCACTTTTAAAACTGCATATCTAAAATTTGGGGGCTTTATGTTTTTGGTTTAATTATAACAG
Organism: Vidua macroura; assembly: GCF_024509145.1. Classification (NCBI taxonomy): domain Eukaryota; kingdom Metazoa; phylum Chordata; class Aves; order Passeriformes; family Viduidae; genus Vidua; species Vidua macroura. The sequence goes on along the minus strand of NC_071585.1, from coordinate 7,265,736 downwards.
AATATAATTAAACTAAAGCCAGTCAATCCCAGAAATATGGACATTCAAGTTCAAAAAAAAAAAAAAAAAACAAAGATGCAAAATATCTCTGAAGTTTCTTCTGTGGTCAGGTTCAAAGGGATTATTCTGGGAGATATTTAAATTTTTTTTGCCAGAAAAGAAGGAACTCAATTTTAACTAAAGGTACTGATCTAAGCAGAACTTGCATTAGCCACAGAGACTCTTTGATAATACTGGAAAACTAGCTCACTGTATATTTGCCAATCATATCCTGTGTCCATTAGGCTCTCTAGGCTGCATTTCACTGAATTGCAATTAAGTCTTTGTACCCTGGGGTTCTGTAGCTCCTTGGCAATCACAATTTTTCCCAGGAGTGCTGTAATCTGAAGTAAAGATAAGAACTAGGGATTTTCTTTGTTTAGGAAAAAAATCCCACAAGCAAAAACAACAAAAGACCCCAACAAAAAGAAAACAAAAACCCCACAAAATAGTACCAATGAACCAAAAAACCAGAAACAAATAAAGACCAAAAACAAGCCAAAAAACCTCAAAAATAAAAAAAAAAAAACCCACACAACAAAAACTAAAGCTTTGCTGTGTCCCTGAACCCAGGTAGAATTGACTGAATTTGAGAGGGGAAAAGACAATCACAAACTACTGAATAAAAATGATGTGTTACGTACACCTGAGTAACTTCTAGCCCAGCTTTTGGGGTCACTTAGGAAATGTGGGTTCAAATCATTTTAAAGGAGAAAATACAAGAGAAGAGCAGCAGGAAAATAAAATAAAAAAAATACTGACACAGCATAGCCCTGAAGAATAGTTAAGAACATGAAAAATTTCAGAAGTACATCTGAAAGCATGTGACACTCGAGAGTGGAGCTGGGAGCACCCTGATGGGGACACAGACACTGGAGGAAGGTTAGGCCCCCACCACACCCTGGGCTGCTGCAAGTGGATCATAGCAGGCAGGTGTGGATATGAGGAATTACTTGCATAGAAGTCCTGCTCTGCAAGGCAGGCTACCCTTGAAATCACACAGCAAAGTTCCCTGAGTGAATCTGCATGACTACTAGTTTTCCTAGTGTGGAAAACACACTGGTTCTCGAGCTAGAGCTGTGTTGAAGTTGGATATGTGTATTTGCCATCAGTACATCCGGTGAATCACTTTTATATTTAGGCACACACAGCCAAGAATAGGAAGCCCCTAGCTCTTACATACAGATTTTATGTTGGTTTTCTAATATATTATTCTATTTGTTCTGCTTTTGTTTTACAGGAGACTATGTAGTCATGTCTGTCTTCTTTAACCTGAGCAGGAGAATGGGTTATTTCACTATTCAGACCTACATTCCCTGCACACTTATTGTTGTCTTGTCCTGGGTCTCTTTCTGGATTAATAAGGATGCAGTTCCAGCCAGAACATCACTGGGTGAGTTTATCTTTCCTGTTTTCTTCAAGCATTTTGATGTTTAATTGACACCTCTGCAGATCACCAGTTTGTAAATATGAGAGCAAGACAACTTCACACAAACTCTCCTCATTTAGAGGAATGCAGTAATTGCCAAGGAATAACACAGACTGAGCTATATTTGCATCTCTTCCTTTTCATCATGTCAGATTCTGACTATTGCAGATTGTCAACAATAAAAGCTTTCACATTTTTTCTGATTACAGCAGAATTTTTATAAACATCAAGAGGATGGGGACACACAGCTGGATTGGAGGCAGGATGCATTAGTTTCACTTGTTCTACTTCCATATCACCGTGACTGGCAACACAAATTAAATAATTACCTAGAAGGAATCCACCTTTCTGGCTGTGTGTCCAAGTGCTAACAAGGGGAGAATGTACCACCATGACCACTTTAGAAACCAACAATCAAGTATAGACTTCAGGCAAAAAAAAAAAAAAATCAACTGAATTTGGTGGTATCCAAAATCTTACACATGAAAATGTGACATGCAATTAATTAGAATTAGAAATTTCTACACATTTAGCAACTGCTCCACAAATAATCTAAGAGACCAAATTAATCTTGCATGTGCAAAGCAGCTGTAACAGTAAGAAATAAAGCAGAAACATTCAGCTAGAGAAGCTTTAACACATTTTCTACTTTTACATTAAATCTACACAAGTGAAAATTATTTCCGTTTTTCCTTCTGCATTTTCATTTCTTCACAGAACCACAGCAGAGAGCACACACTGGAGTGTAAAACAGTGTACACAATTCTCATTCCAGACTCCCTAGAAAGAACATAACAGAGGACCAGTGGCTTGCATAAAAGAAAGCTTTAAGCATTTTTTTCACATCCTCTTTAAAAAGAGATTATAAAAACTGATTTAAAGAAGTACAAAATTAATAAAGGCATTCAGCTATTATTTTAAATTTTACCTAGATACACAAAACAGACTTGTCCCTCTGTTGAGAATTAGTCAATTTGCACCAGTAAGGTAAAACCAACAATGTGAAATTTGCCATAAAACATGTGGGAGATTTTTAACTGTTCTGATGCATTTTTTATTTTTTAACATTTTTCACATCGCAGTCCACGCAATAATGTTCTGAAAGGGAAGGGATGGTTAGGCATGTCACACTACTTCTGTTTTGTAGATCTTTCTCTTGCTCTCTTTAATCACTTGAGCATACAAACCCTAAACTTCAATTTTCAATAAAAATAAAAACTCCCCAGAAGTAAACTACAAAACCAAAACCTTAAATTTAGAATTAATCTACCCAAAGTACTCTACAGAGCAACACTGGCAGTGACCATGCAGAAATGTTGCATTACCCCTGTTAATCCTCTCAGCTCCCATTGAATTGACATTTTACTGCTAGAATGTGATACTGAATACCTCTGCTGTGTGCTTGAACTCCAGGCACACTTCAAAACCAATCACAGAGAGATAACTGGCAAAATCAGTTTGTTACTTGAAGTAATGTTTTTTTCTGTTTTTTTTCTATCTACTAGGAATTACAACGGTGCTGACAATGACCACCCTAAGTACAATTGCTCGTAAATCTCTTCCCAAGGTCTCCTATGTGACAGCCATGGATCTTTTTGTGTCAGTGTGCTTTATTTTTGTGTTCTCTGCACTGGTGGAATATGGAACTTTGCATTACTTTGTCAGCAACAGAAAGCCAAGCAAGGATAAAGACAAAAAGAAGAAAAACCCAGTATGTATCTTTTGACCAGCAAGGCCTAAAATTTAATTAGTTTTTCTGAGAGAGTATTTAAATCCCTCTTTATTACTGTCCTTTTTTTGTCATACTTCTCTATTACCTATATACCCATGCTTCATAACAACAGGAATGCAAATATTCACTTTGAGAATCAAAAGCTCATATATTACAGCTTTCTGGATGCCAGAAGAACTAATTTCTTAGGATAAAGATCTTTTTAACCAAAGTGTTCTGCCAACCACAACTACCAAAGCCATTATTTATGCTATAAATAGATCTCTTTATAGAAAATAGCTCTGTTTCTCTATATTAGTATTAGTAATATTCTATGCCATTAGCTTATGTCCACATCATTGACATGATTACCTTGCTTACCAGGACTACATTTAAACTTTTATATTCAAACTTTGGTGTGATTTTTGCAGCTTCCATTCAGCATCCGTTTCCTTTCTATTGCTTCCTTAAATTCTTTTTCTTATATTTTTACCTTATTTATCTAATTCTCTGCTTTAGAAAGTGATTTTGCAGTAGTTTATAATGATGTTTGTGGATATATGCGACCCAATAGTAAAAATAATGGGTATAATAGCAATAATTTAAAAATCCTGGAAATACCCTCAGTAGTGATTTGGGCTTTTGCCCAGACAAGGAAAGAATTTGATGCTTGTTTTGTCCAGGACAGATTTCTCCTTGCCTTTGGGCAACTTAGCTGACAAATGTGTTGTTTAGAATCTCTAACACATTTAGCCTAATCATCTACCAAAAAAAAAAAATCCCAGAAAATAACAAAAATCCCCAAACCCAAAACACCCCCATAAAGCAAAAAAATAATGAAAACAAACAAACAAACAAACAAAAAAAACCCTTAAAACAACCAAAGAGTGAAAAATGTGAAGGAAAATTGTTTAACATTAATAAAGAGTATTTTCATCTCCATTTCAGGCATGTAGCAAAGAATAAAGTAATTTGTATTTGCTCTGCTAAAATGTCCAAGGACTTTTGAAGATATTCTGTTTTAGTTTTAAAATATATCACAAAAATGGAGATAGGAAAAAATAGCAGTTAAGGAACCTATCACTACATACTATTCCTATAATTTCAAGTTTTAAAGCTGCTGAGTGGTAGACTGTAAAAAAACGTAAAATGATAAAGTGATGTGTTAGATGGACATAGAATCCTGTGTTAGATGGACATAGAAGTGTCTGTGTGTGTGTGTCTTATGCAGTCAGGTAAAGGAGTAAAATTAAATGCACCTCAGATTTAACAGTTTCACTTTAAGGCATCCACATGAGAAGGAATAACTTGTTCTTTATATTGCTTATCTATGAGCATCTGGGAAGAAATAGAACTATAAATGCTTGCCAGAATCCTAATCACAGAGTCTAAAAACCATAAAAGTAGAGTATTCAGGGCACAATTTGCAGGTAAAAAATCTTTCCAAAAGATGCTTCTATAAATTGTGAATGGTCTCTTTCAAAACAGTTCAGCATAAAAGACTAGCATTCCCTCAGGATATGAAAATCTAACAGGAGTTTGATATCTTATGTCTTTGGCCCAGATGTAAACAAGACAGTGACAAGTGGAAAATGTGGGGGATTTTCTGTTACAGATACTTGTTTCAATTGCCCTAATCCAAATCTCTCTATAAATTTAGTTATTTTTGACTTACCGTGTTTTTTAGAAACATATTTTTAATTTACATTATTTTTGTCTCTTTCTTTCCTTTCTTTAATTTAAAACAAAACCCTCTGATTCTCTTTTCTGTCTACAAAATGAAAGCTTCTTCGGATGTTTTCCTTCAAGGTATAACATTTTTTGGAATGGAAATTCACTGCATGCGACTGCTGAATTTAACTATTAGAGCTTAGATGAGAGTGGTGTTTTGTTTGGTCTTGTAATTAATGAGAAAACTACTCAAGTTACTTCCTAATTAAGTAGAATGGTTACAAATTTCTAAACAATTTGTAGAGTTAATTCAGCAGCCCAAATACCACTACGGGTCTGAACTTACCTAAGTTCAGGAGTGACCAATATTATTGGATCACATGAATTAAGAGAGTTTAACGTTAACACATTTCTGCTCCTCTCTCTCAATTTGCCATGGGATTCAATAGCACCAGCTAGCCTAAAACCTGCAATGCACCCTTTTAGAACTCAACTCTGACCCTGGATTTTTAACCTTTGTGATTTCACTCCTAATTATAATGTCAAATCTATTCTGATATTGACCTGAAAAAAACTTCAATCAATTACTCAAATGCTGTTCACCACGCAAAAAAAAAAAAAAAAAAAAAAAAAAGTCAGAGTTTTGAAAGGGTTTAAGATGCATATAGATTTTTAATGTTGTCACTGGATCAAATGTGATCATCACACTTGGAAAATTAGCTAATATATCTAGCCGTGTTCCATATCGAAACCTTATGTCTATTCAGAAATGCAGAGATTTAATTAAAAAAAAAATTTAAAGGGTGGAGGGGTGGGGGTGGGGTGGAAGAAGCAGCATAAAATAAATAACATTGAATTTGCATACTTATGGAATGGAGTTATGTTTCCCTAATAACTATCAGCATGAAATTTCAATGCCTATCATCCCAGCATTCACCCAGTGAATGTGTTTTAAACACTTGCTCAATTCATTCTAATTATATGTATGTATATATACATGTACAGCTACTATATAAAATTCAGAACATGTTGAACCTTCTAGTTGGTGAACATTAGTAGGTGGTAAGCTGCAAATATTCAAATAATTGGAGAGTCTTATAAAGACTCTCTTAATCTTATTCAAAAAACCTAGGTTTTGCCTTTTTCCTGTGTATACATACTCTTTTTTCTCAACATGAACCACCCCTTTTAAAATCCTGCATTGCCAATTGATTCAATTCCTTTCATGTGCAATACACAAATTGCCTTCAGATATCAAGCAGCTACATAAACTATAAAACAAAAACTAAAAATACCTTCAGTTACATTCCTGGATGCTTCAATTAACCTCTCGTGTTTACTCAGTTTAGCTTTGAAGCTAATTTCCCATAGCTGCTAACTTTAGATTGGGTTGTGCTGCTTTCCTCTAAAGGGTATGAACTTTTAGTAAGTTCAAGATAATATCACCACTAGAACACCTCAGCAGTTTCCCATGTACCCCCAGAGAACCATCATGCACATGTTGACCATCATCCCCATCTGGTCTGGTGATAATAACAAAGTTTCTCCCTCTACCGTCTTTTTCTTCTTTTGCTACTGCACCCTAGGCACCTACTATTGACATCCGCCCCCGATCAGCTACTATTCAAATGAACAATGCTACACACCTCCAAGAAAGGGATGAGGAGTATGGGTATGAGTGTCTCGATGGCAAGGACTGTGCCAGTTTTTTTTGCTGCTTTGAGGATTGTCGGACGGGGGCGTGGAGGCACGGCAGAATACACATCCGCATTGCCAAAATGGACTCCTATGCCCGCATCTTCTTCCCAACTGCCTTCTGCTTGTTCAACCTGGTCTATTGGGTATCATATCTGTACCTTTAAAAGCAGTAGGAAATCAGTGATATGAGCCTTACTCACTGAATTTCTTAGAGAGATGGTTTCCTAAATCCACTTGAAGTATTTATGATGCGCTTTATAGTGATCCGAATTCTTTAGTGCCATAATCCCGTAAATATCAGTCATATCATTCATCCAGAAAATTGCCATCAGGTTATTGTGAATTACATGTCCATTCCACATGCCAAAATAATTTAAAAATAAAATCATGTCAATAGGTAATATACACCTATACCTGCTGGAATAGAGAGAAACAGGGCAGACAGGACAAGGGGAGCATAGCAACATCACTTAATAGTTGATACTGTGATTCCAAACAGGAGTGAGAGAGAGGAGAATTCCCAGGTAAAGTGCTGTACAGTTTGTTAACATTGGCTATAATTATGCTATAGCTTTATTCTCTGTGGGCTTTTCTTTTTGGAAGAGTCATCTCTCACTTTGAATAGGTATTATTAAGCTAGGAAAATTAACTTCTACTCCCACCAAGATGAAAACAGACCTTTCCCTTTGCCATCCCTTTAAGAGCACATGTACAATGCTGTAAATATTTCAATACCTTATAGTACATAAAGCCTAGTGCATGCATCTTTTGGGGGCCAAAATAAATGAAAAAAAGGTACTATAAAGTTTTGTCTTTTATTTTGTGTCTCTGGATGTGCTATTGTAATTGAAATGTGGACAAACTTAATTTTCTTTTTTCTTGAAAAATTGCCCCTCTCCCTCATGCATGGAAGATCCAAGCAGACAGCGCTGTCATGCAAGATATTAGAGAAGCCTTAAGGATTCAACTAAATAATATAGACAAATCTGTTTGGCCAATATAATAGCTCATAAAGTGTAATGTATGTGTCCTCTGCAGTTGTAGCCTTCATTTCCCATTGATAATGTTGCTATATTTCAACTGAATCTCCAGTAATTATACATTGCAAGATCAGCTTCTGAATTTAATCCACATGCTTCTATTGTTCTTTTCCCATGTTGAGCTCCACTTTTTTCCTTACACAAGTGTTTGTGGGGGTCTTTTGTTCTTTAATCCAGTACAGGAAATAGCTTTTATTCTAGATGTTATTTTTACATAAGAGCTTCAAGTTAATTTTGAAACATTAGTCCTTCTATTGTATATACACACACAATTCTCTGCCCATTCATGTCTTTGATCAGCTCTAGTTGTTGTCAGTGATGCTTTCTCTCAGTGAGTACCTTTACTAAAACAAACCTTTACCATGGCTAGCACAGAGTTTATAGATAGCCTCAAAAACAAAAGGGAACAGAGGGTGTCTCGGCTACTAAACCACATGTATGCAGTTATGTATGTATTTAAAACCTTCAACCCACCTGGGTGAATCTTGAAAACCATTGGTTTTCAGAACCTGTATGATGCTCAATTATGCAACCTTAAGCACATGTAAATATGACTGACAGTTTGGTTTTTTTTTAATTGTCAAAGATGCAAAATGTCACCTCCAGAAAAGTGGGCTTGCAGCTTGAAAAGGGAGACCTATAGCTTATCACTACAGAATTATTATTAATCGAAATGGAGGAAAAGGAAAGTTTTCCAATGTCTGTATAGTTTTGGAAATAAAAATGTATAAAAAAGGAATATCTCTTGACCATCAATTGCTCCTAGTCCAATGTATTTGAAAACATTTTAATAAAGGAATTGCACACACCTGTGGATTTTTTCAATAAAATTACTGCACTCAACTCCATTTCTTCTGTGATGAGTTTGTTAAAAGCATGCTTTGAGAACTAGACTACTTGACCAATTGGATTCATCAGCTGCTTAAATATAAGTGATTATAATCCTTATAACCCTCTGCATTGTCTCATTTTATAGTCAAATGGCTCACACATAACTTTAAAGAATGGAGACTAACTCTTTTGAAGGTTATCTTACTCTAATTTAAAAAAAAAATTAAAAATCACTGGATTGGAAGTACTCCAAAGAAAAATAACTTTCCTTTATCTACTTAGGGAGTCTTCACTATCTCAATGAGTGTGAATCACCTTTCACATGGCTACCAGAGTGATCTTGAATTTTTTTTTCCCCAGTAGTCAGTGGTTTAAGAACTTTCTTTTATTTTCTTGCAATTAATAAGAGTGACTGATGCTATACATTTAAAGTTTCAATCTTTCCCTGCTCCCATACAGGTTTTATACATAATCACTATGAAACTCAGCCCAGATCAGCCTTTTAATGCCCTCAGTCTAAGTGCATTTTGGTTAACATACACAGAATTATTTTTTTGTCATGATCTGTGGAATTAATGTGACACTAAGCACTTTACTCTAGTTCAGCCATCAGGTTACCTGTGCCTAAGAAAACCTGCAGTATTGATGAATCAGATGCAATAATGAGGAACAAATGATCTGATCCCTCACTTGTGCAAGTTTGGCTTCTCCTTCCAGCAAGGGAGGGGTTTAGAATTTATATATCCCCACCTCAATAAGGTAAACCACACAAACTGGAAAAGTGAGCCACATCTGCTCTAAGGAGGTGAATGAACTTTTCTCACCATATATCACAACACAATGTAAAGGAAATGAGACCCTAATCAGTCATTACCCATTACTCCCTCCTGCCACACTTACTGAAGGGATTTGTCATTTCCTTCTGGAGAAAATGGAAGACCTTCAAAAGGATTGTTCATGAAGAAAATGTAATTCCCAGCAAGAAATTGACAAAGTGCAATCTAAGTGTTCCTCTAATAGGGATTATTTTAGCTATTCAGTACAGAAAAAAAAACCTTTGTGTTGTAAAGCCAGATTGCCATAAAACATTGGGTGTGATAAGTGTTATTATTCAGAAGAAAACTGCCCAGAAACCTATCTATATAATCATGTTCATGTATACATACCATAGAAAACATTATGCTAATGTTTATACATTTACATTATACATACTAACTCTCCCAGTTGTATTCCAGGGAAGAAACTCACTCCTGATGCACCAGGTTTGCTGAGATGTTTTCAAGCTCACAACACAGCAAATTAATATTACTGCTCTGAGATGTGTCTGAGGATGTTCAGACTGGCATTGGAAATTTTATCAAGTATACTCTAGTGGCACAATTATTTACTTGCTATTTACAAGAGTATGCAACATCCTGAGACTGTTGTCCCAGGGATTATACCAAAACAGGACACCTTCAAAGCATTTATAATCTTTATACATTTATAACATTTACAAACCCAGATTGTAAATAAAGAGCTGGTATTTCGGAAGATCACATGACTCAACAATAGTTCTCCTATTTTTTATGTTAGCCAGCCCCCCCAAAAAAACATATTTTGTCAAGCATGTATGGAATAATCTTAGCCTCTGTACAATAAAAAAAAAAAAAAAAGCTAAAGATACACACACACTAAAAGGAGTCTTTTTTAAAATCCACTCTACTTCGTTTCTACCTAATTTCCCCACAGTTACATAAATCTCTAACATGGTTGGACTGGCCCAATAACAATGTATCAGTTTCAATGACACATATTACAGCAACTATTGGAGATCCAAATATTTAGACCTCCTGCCACCTGTGCCCCAAAGCCCTTCAGTATTAAAACGTGTAGAAAAAGAAAGTATACTAATAAAATAATTAGGCAAGTGAATAATGTCAGAAAAGGACAAAGAAAGCTCTGTTAACTGCACAAATTTTAGTGGAGAACATTTTATTTTCCAAAATATATTTTGTTCCATATAAAACAGTTTTGGATTATCTGCCTTACCACTAAATCTGAATTTTGTAGGACCATGGTAGAGCTGACCTGCAAAAAATGATTGGAAGACAATAAGCAAGGACTTTTCCAGGTTTGCTGAAGAGTTTCTCATGCTTCAGAGAAAAGGCAGGACAATGCGAAAAAAAGAATTTGTAGGAGAATTTGGTAGTTAAGGAGAGAAACTGAGGCTTGGATATGACCCAGAGGCTGAAGTCAATATTAAGCTGATCTGCTCTATCCAGGCTGCAGCTGAGAACAGAATTAGACAAGCAAAGCAAAAGAATTTGCACATTAATGGACTAAAGTGGCAGCCCAGAACAACATGTTAAGAAGGCAAATTAGAGGCAAAATGATCTACAGGAAATAATTTTCAAGGCTAAAATAATGAAGGTTGCAGTTCTCTGGACTTTTAATAGAATACCTTTGGGATTCAGGCTTCATCTACATGCATGAAGGACCACATTTAGGGTATCCATAGTAGAAAGGTAATGTTATTTGGAAATTAATAGTTGCAAGATGAGGTCTTAATGAAAAATAAAGCCTGTTTGTGGGTTTCTGCACTTGAGGGACTGAGGCCTCTTCTTTTAAACTAAGGGATCATCCAGGGCAGAACCCAGTAGTAAGAGTGAAGAAAAGAAAACTAACATATCAAGAATCCATCTAAATGCAACCTAATTACAGCCCAAGGGACAAAATAACATTTTAAAAAGCAAGTGTTGTCTTTCAAACAAAATTTCAGTCACTTTGCTGAGAATTTAATTAAATCTTATGAAAAGCTTCACAGATAAATCGGTTTATTATACCCATGAGAGATCTATTGTTCCATTTATAAAAATTAAGAGCCAGTGCCCTTTCCCCTCCTTATTTAGAAGGATTCTGTAGATGAAAAGATTTAGACTTCCTGCTTACACATTACTGCGGGGCTTTTTTTTAAAGACAAGATTTACAATGAGAAACATACCTATTCAATATGAAAAAGAAAGCTCATGACCTTTAAAAGATCTTGAATAACAGACATGAACTAAAAGCTTGCTTACAAGTCAGCAAACACATTTGAATAATTCATTCCAGAATGTCAATTTACTTCACAAAAATATATTAAAAAAGCTTGTCTTTCCTGTGAGAAAAATACCCAGACCACTGGATGTTAAACTGGGTAAGATATTCTCATTTGGATTCACATAAAATTCATATTGATTATCAAAATGAGCAAAGGGAAAAACAAAATAAGAAAATATGAATGTACCTTTAATTCAGACAATATTAAAAACATTAGAAATATTGATCTTTCCACCAGAAACATGCTTTTTAATACTGGTATATTGAAACCTATATCTGATGAGATTTAATCTGCCATCACTCTTTAGAATTTTCAGGTATATGCTATAAGGCTAACTATATATTCAGTTATTTTGCTGTGAGAAACCTCATTTACCCATAGGAAAAAAAAAAAAAAAAAGGAACAAAACCCAAAACCACACAAAAATGCCACCAACCTTCCCCAAAAAGGCTCCAAATCAAGACTTCTCATTTCATTCCTAAAATGAGACAAAGGCACAGAGACATCTACACAGCTAATATATTTACAAGAAGTCTATAAAAACAGCAAACCAGACTATGAATGCTTGAAGGTCAGACAGACCTGCTAGAGAAGATTTAGCATAGCTGGATACTTTGCTGTATTAAAGAACAAAATACTCCATGTTAATATACCATGCTTTTACTAAGATTAAAAAAAAGTCTCCATGTTTGTATTGACAAAACAATGCATATCCATCAACTCTCAGAATTCATTTTAGTGCTTCCCTTAGGACTAGAAAGACTAGACAGATAGTTTTAGCACTTCTACAATCTCACAAACCTATTCCGATTTCAAAAGCTTTTCTGCTTCTCATTCTTGTTCTACTTACATCACAACACTTTGATCTGCTGCCACAGTGAGATTTCTTATAGAAGAGAGCTCTTTCCTTGGGCTCTTTCCAATTCCTTTGCCCTAAGTTACATTCACCTGAATTTGATGGCTTCCTACTGATTTAGCAGTGCTGCATCTTTCTTGCACAAATGCTTCTGTCCCCAAAATCACCATCCCACAGTTTCACCTAAATCATTTCAACCCTGAAAAATTTTTGCAATTTGAAAACTATTACTTCTAAAGAAGCTGTAAGTGGAATAATAAAGTTAATGGACTTGATATCAGGAAACAAAGAACTGGACAGAGAAACCAATTAGAAACTTCAAGCTCACCTTTATCTTGCTTGCTTTCAGAACTGATGCCAGCTCATGTTAAGGCCCATCCCTCTCTGCTGAACTGCTCAGAGAGTGCTCACACTGGCACGATCTGCAGACCCTGACAACATGCAGGTGTGGCATAAATCTCACCCAAACCATCCCCTCCCCATCCAGGAGCTGTCCTGCTGCCCTCAAACACCTGAGGATGCTTCCTAGAGCTGCTGAAGACCAAGTATTTCTGGAAAGCCAAGACAATGGTCATGCCAAAGGAGACACCATTAATTCTTTCAAGCCTCAGGTAACACTGCCTTACATTTTTGGCTGGTTCCAATAGCTTTGCCAGTTTCTTAGGGGTCTTCAGCAGTTCTGTTGGATAATTACACACTGGCCAATCTACCCTGGATGGCCCTTGGGAGATTCTCAGCATCAAAGAATCACAGGTAGAGACTGTACAGGCATGACAGAAGGTAGTTGACTGTACATTATGTTTAAATGAAGATAAAACATTTGTTCTTATTTAGCATAGAGAAGAAATAAGTCTAAAAAATGAAAACACTCCACGAAATTAAACTGCAGAAAAACCCACTTAAACAGTCATGTAGTAATAAAAGGGTTTTCCCCCTATTTATTTATACAGACTGTTTTGCAAATATACTACAGCAAAAAGAAAAAAACACAACCAAAATTTATGAAAACAAACTACAAATAATTTTAAGTACACCTCTAATTGTGATTTGTTAAAATAATTTGTTTACTTCTAAATTTACTGTAGAAACATCCTAAATCAGGCTTTGTTACAAAGGGGAATTAGCACCAGAGAGTGTGACTTTGTTTTGCTCCCCTCCAGGTCCTACAGAACATTTGCACAGACAGGTCCAAAACACCTCATGGGTGGTTTGGAGAGAATGTCACATGGGAAACACATTAGCTCAAGCTACAAATCTATCAAAAATCTGTAAAACACAAAGCAAAATTATGCTAAAAAATCCACCTTGCAAACTCAGTATACCTGAAGGCATTTGTTTCCAACTACTCTGCATGATCTGCCATAACTGATGAGAACTCACTATATTTGAGGAGTCATCTCATTCTAGTACATTTGTCTGTGCTTTAACAAAATCACATTTTTAGGCATTGGAAACCTTTTCTGTCCTTTGGAGCACTCACTTTCAAGAAGAGGTAGGGCAGTTCCTCCTTCCAGCTGTTGTCAACCTCACACACCCAGCATTTGTGTGCAAAGAAACAAATCTGAGTGCCAAGTACATCTGAAAGTAGGACTGAACAGAACCCAAAAAATTGAGATTTTTTTTTTTTTTAACCAAAACCATGGCTTCCTTCCAAAACCCTCTAAAGAGCCTTCTCACCTGCCCATGAAGGAATTGGGTGTGCTAGAGCCCGTGCAAGCTGGCAGGTCCCACCCACTGCCTGGGTTATTACTCAAGTGCTGCTGGCATCTCCTCCCTCATCTCTCCTGGTCCGAACCCAGTGCACTAACACAAGTCTTGAACAGCATGAGACAGGACAATGTGGGAAAGGTAATATTTGAAAGGTTCAGCATCAATGATAAACAGGAAAATTTATCAGCTATTCAGTGTTATTACTTTGTAATAGTTAATCATAAAGTGATGTTTCTACATAAATTTTTTAAGAACCGTAAGTTTTTGTTCCTCTCTCTACATCACTTCCGACTGTTTCTTTTAGCATTGGTATCAGCAGCTGGTACCAAATATTGCCCAAGTGTAAATGATACATCTCTTCTATAATTGCATAACTTAGAGCTTTTGAGAAGTGACCAAAACTACAGGATGCCTGTCTGGTAAAGCAGTGAAGTGGTTGCTCTGTTCAAAATCTCTGAAATTTGATAATAATCTGATCCACTTTTTTCTTTTTTTTTTTCCTCTGTTGGCAATTTTGTCCTTTACAGGGAATTTAAAGATAAAACAGGTAATTTAAGAATAAAATCCATTCCAAATCTGAAATAAGATTTGCTATGGTAATGTTTCCTAAGGGATAAGCTGAATATAAGCTTACTGCATGAACATGCATTTTAGTCTCCAGAGGATATTTTTCCTACCTGTACCAAGGGGAAGAGCCAATAATGCTGAGTTAATGCAGACACACGAGTTTTGATTATATAAACAGGCTGAAGTTCACATCTCATGTACATCTGAGATAATTGTAAAAATTCTTCTGGGGATTTTGCCAAATAAACGCTAAGTACCCTGTTATTGCTCCTTCTAGCTTCCCTCCCACTCTCCTGGCATCCAGGCACAGAAGAAATGATATCTCAGTACTCTTGAATTCGTACATGGTGGAAAGGAAGTTACAAGGGGAAAAGATGCTCCTTTTCAAAGATGCCCTTATTTTACCCTGTCATCCAAAAAAACAAACAAACAAACAAACAAAAAAAACCAAAAAAAACCACATAGAACTGAAAAGCACTATTTGGGAGGAAGTTTTTAAAAATAAAAACTCTAAATTAACTTTGCAATAATCTTTTCTAGGTAAAGAAAGAGACAAGCATTGGCAGCTTATTTTTTGTTCCCCATTTGTCTTTCTCAACATCTTAGAAAAATTCAGACCATAACAATTTAGTAAATTAACGTTGGTAGACTAAGACCATCGTGACCTTCCTGTAAGAAGTACTACCAGATCCCTACATCATTTTGATTACTAGTACTATTAAATAATTTTATCCTATCTGAATCACTTATCACAGTTCCAATCAATGGATTGACATTCTGATGTTGCCTAGAAAATGTATTCAATGAAGATTTTGAAACAGAAAAGGAAAGCACCACTTTCTCAGGTTTAGTAATAAAAATCTTACTAACTTGAAAAGTTCTGCTTAATTCATAGGGAGCAAGCAAAATATTTATTAAAATGCTAATCAAAGTCATTCATGCCACAGTAGAACAGAATGCATTTTATTCTAAGCAGCTGAAGTTTCTCAAGACGTTCTGCTATTATTATGAGGAACATGCTTTTCAAAGAGTTAAAATACAAAAGGCATACTTTACTTACTAAGAGGAAAATTAAAATAATTACATAGGAAATGAAAGTGAAAAGAAAGCAGTCAAAAGAACTATATCCCTGAAAATATGGTAAAATAACGGAAACCATAAATTAAAAACTCATTAGATACATTTTAAGAATTAACATTCTTAAAGTTTGCACCTTTTTCCCCACTCATTTGGAATACATTATTATTCAAAAATCAGAACCATTGGAGAGTTATGTCACAACTAGCAATGAATACATCCCCACCTGAAAGTGAAGTCACCATCTGTAATTAGCTCTAGATGTGCATTTTTACTTAATTTCCTCCTGTTCAGCACAAGATACCAATTTTATTTCAAAAGACTTCTTTACAGGAGTTTTTTTTTTTTTAATTTAAATTTCATGTCACCTATCCTTCGTCTATTTAGACAATCAAAACCGAAGGAGAGAAGTTAGATCACCAAAAAAAAAGTAACTTGGCAAGTTACTTAGTCATCTGTGGGAACTTCTGAATTCACATCTTCACTTTTTCTCTAGGTCTTATACAGAGAAAAAGCTGACATTTCATTGGTGTATGCTGTAAAACAGAGGAAATGGGCTTTCAACTGACATGGGACAGAGCTGCTTCCTGTGAGGTGGAGGAACCAAAGAGGGACCAAAGAAATCCCTGCTGGGATCTCCTACACAAGCTCACAACTGCAGAACAATGTTCTAACCTGTGTTAAGAAAAATACCCCCCAAAACTGAGAACCATCTCTTGGGTGTGACTTGGCACATTTTGTCAGGGATTTTGCTGACTCTACCCACGTTCAGAGATTTATATAGGCCAACTGAGATCTACAGATTAGCATAAAAATACAAATGTAGGAGAAAGGTACAAGGTTCTTCACAAGTTAACAAACATTTTTTCCTCAGACTGTTGGACAGGTACATACAGAATTTTAAGAAGTCATCACTTCAGTGATACATACTTTGTAACACTTTTTTTTATATAAAGCTAAATATTAAGGTGCATAAAGAATGAATAACAGTCATTGCTGTGAATCTCATTCATACCTTTAATATGTTTGCTCTACCACTAAATGGTTAAAGCTGGGGATACCATCTTCATAGATAATCTTCAGATTAACATACTACACATTTTACAGTAAATATTGAAAACAAGAAAATGGACCATTTTATGATATTCATAAACATTACCCAAATATTCTTTGTGAAATATCATTCTGCCTGGAGAGTACGTGAAGCATTGCTTTGCATTTTCAATTTGTCTAGCAAACTGCACAAGCCCATTAAGGAGGGAAGCACTATGAATACCACCTCTAGACAGAAGCAGACCCCTTTGTCTCAAGGGGGATTTTTGGTTTGGGTGTTTTTGCAGGCTGGGGGAGGACTTATAAAGATTTACTGCATTACTCCTATTTTGAATCTAAAATGTCCCTTTACCTCAAGTTAACAAAGCCTATAGCAACCTATAGCCAACATTCAGGCTCTTTCAGCTTATTTATTAACCTTATGAAATTAATCATCCTAGTCCCTTACCAGCAGCAGGCAAATATGATCTCACATGTCAGCAGGACACTCATGGGCAGTGAAAATCCCAGAATTTAGTCTCTCTGTCCCCATACTGATTCCCTAATCATTGACTAATAATGTTACATAAAATTAAGATTTTCCAGTTTCAGGAAACCAGAATCCTCCTCTAGGTGATGACCCTTCAGTTGTACCTCATATTAACTCATGCAGGCAATCTTGGAAGAAATTCCATTTGCTACCATAGAAACCAAGGATGTGGACTCTACACCCATCCCTTGAGTTTAATCCATTTAAAACTGAAATACATATTAGGAGGCAATGAGGAACAGAAAATGTATTTCTGAAAGCAGCCTTTGAAGAAGAATAAAAGTAGGAAATGAATGTAAATCCAGTGGATGGTTTCTGCATTGTTTAGGACAAAATGACAAAGTCCCAGTGAGACAGACTGCAGCAATCCTGGACACCTGCACAGAACCTTCCACCTAGAGTGCTCTATAATCTCCATGATCTGCAAGCAAAACCAGGATAAACTGGCTCACACTGCCAAGCAATTATTCCTACCAAGAACTTTTCTGATGATACTGCTATTGGGAGAAGTGGTAAATGCAAGGGCCATTTGTTCAAGCCTCTTCTCCATTCTTTCCATTTTCCATTCTTTCAGTTGATTCTTTTCTTCCTTGACCTATTTTACAGACTCTGGAAAAAGAGAGAAAACTTCTAGAGACACAATGCGCCTGTCTTGTAAATTTTAAAATTGGAAGTAAAGGACATCAGATAGCTCTCAAGGAGCCATTTAAGGTTTCATAATGTGCAATTAAAAACCAGCTTCCTAGTTTCACTAATTGGAAAAAAAAATGTTTTGTTTGCCAAACCATCACAAATTCATTTCTTTTGTTGGTGTGGAAATCTTGGCTTGATTAATACTGTAAGTCTAAAAGATTGAATATAATATGAGGGGTCACACAGCTGCCCAATGCACAAAACTTAGGTTAAGATAAAATAAGGCACATTACTCTCAGGTGAAAATGAACCTGATTTCATGGTAAGATGAACAGCATACAAGATGAGATAAACACACAATAAATAAATGTGAACATAAAAATATATTGTCTTCATGTCAGTCAACATGAGTAAAAAGTAATAGCTTCCAATAAGACTGTTTTAAAATGTTGATATGCATTTCAAACTCTACTGCAGTTGCCCTTGAAATATCCGCTGCTGTCTGTGCAGCACCAAAAAGATGAATATTCATTTCTGCTTGTAGTGCAGAGTTAGCAATACACTGCAATATAAACATACCCCCAGCACTGAAATTTGCTGAACGTTTGTACTATGTAAATTTCATATGGCTAATAGATGCATTGTTTGGTACATTGAATTTCTCTGATATGTGTTTCTTCAGCATCATGTGAGTGTATGGAGACACACTGTTAGTCTGACTTCCCACAGGGATTAGGCACAAGCAAAACTGCATCCCTGAACTGGAGGCTTAAATTTCAGATTACAGCAAAGTTTAGAGTTCTACTGCAAAAGACAACATTTTTGATACTATGACATCTAAATAAACAGAATTGCTATCCTTACAGAGAAAAGGAAAAAAAAATAATACATTCAATGTGAATTCTAAACTGACACCCATACAAAGTTGATATCAAAAGATGTAAACTGAACTAGAATCCTTTGAGACCCAATCTATGCCTTAATCACAAATCTGTCCTTTCTATGCCATAAAATAGAAAATCTCCCCACCTGCCTGTCAGCCAGTGACAGCATTATAAGAGGATTAAAGATGAAAGGTTTACAGAGTTTTTTAAACTGCAGATCTTAGAGATTTTTTGCTTTCTCTCTCATGAAGATTTTATATTTGTTCTCACTTTGTATTTCAGTTTTCCTAATCTAAAATGAAAGTAATTGAGACTGAAATGTATGTTTTGTTCTTTATGCACTGAAAACACAGCAAAGCAAGCTGTCAGTGAAAATACAACTGTGAACAACAACAAACTGCATAGAGCAAAGAGAAGGTGAAAAGGATTCTTGCATAAGAAATAATTAAAAAGAGCAAAACCAGTATGCAACCAAGCAAGAAAAGCAGCCTATTATGCAAACACAGAAGTTTGCATTTTAATTAAAAACATGTGAAAAGTCTCACTATCCCTCACAGCGGATCAGTAAATATTTTCTGCAAATGCTCCTGAATAAATGAGTTGTTTATAACAAATTCTGCAGCCCTAGTAATTTTCCCTGGTACTACCCATAGAATAAAGAATGACACAGTGCAAGTCCTAAAGTTATTCAGAATGATATCAACTGGGCAAGTTAATTTGCCTTTTCTTAAAGACACACAGAACTCTAACAAATTTTGCAGGAGGAGAGAAGAGGGTTTCTATTGAGGATAAAAGTGCATTAGAACTTCAATGTCTGAATGTGCAAATCTGGAGAGGAAGTACCTTCATGGCAATGTGATACAGAGCCTTGCACCCCCAACTGGTGCACCCACAAACTGTGAGCATCTTCCCTATCTCTTAGACCCCACCAGAGCTCTGTCACAGTGCATGGAAACCCAAGTGCCCCTGCTGCCAGCAGTACCAATCCTGCTGATAGTGCAGTGCAGCCTTGCATGTTCCCCAGGTCAGAACAGAACCAGAACCGTGTCTCACTAACAGTGGAAAACTCATTGGTCATATCTTACATGCACCAGCCAAAATCCCTGACCTGTTTTTGTCTCAAAATCACTTTGAAGCTTGGAAGATGCAGCAGAACATTGGCACTTGTGTGCTGTGGCCACACAATACAAAAGATGAGCTCTTGTGAGCCAATGTTTTCTGTCTATGGTGAATTTAATTGATCAGTTCCCAAGCTGTGGGTCTTGTAGGTTGTTTCTTCATGTCAAAACAAAACTCCAGGGGTGATGAGAGGTAGCAAGACTGACTGTTTTGATTCTACTGCATCTCATGGCTATAGCTGTTGCCTGAGATTGCTTAGAACACTCCCTCATGTTTCTCCCACAGGAATTTGGAAAACATGTTTGGTGTCCACCTGCTTGGGGTGACAAACTCCCATAACTAGGAAAAAACCCTACGAGCCATCACTGTCTCAAATACTGCTTCCTTTTTTTAGGAATACAAAGGATCATTTTGAAAGTGACACTTCTAAAGACCCCAAGATCATACTGATTTGGTTTTACATCCTTCTCTCATTGTACTTCTGCAGCTCCCTGAAGCTTTGACAACAGTTTCTAGGACTTCATTATCAATCCCCAAACTGTAATTCTTCCCTAGTCCTCCTACCTTAACAGCTGTTTGGAAATTTAAGAACAAAAGGTGTAAAACTGTGGGGACTCTAAAAAGTTGTGAAACAAAATATTCCCCATTTTTAACATGAAGTTCTTAAAGAACAAGTACAACAAATAAACCCATTTTCTAAAAGCCAAGCAGTAATATTTTCCAACTTTTGTAATGAAGTAATTCGTCAAAATTCCAAAGATTAATTTTTTCCTTATGATTCAGGCTGAAATAGTGCCACTTCTATTGATAGCCCAATATAACAGAGATCAGTATTGTCTCTGCCTCTGAACTATTTAGACTAGGTTCTTTTGTGCAACGTGTAACTTTAGACCTTCAGTAAGTGTGACTATTAAACATTCTGTATATGTATTTTATCTTTTCTGAAGCACTACAGCACTAATAAAAAACCCTAATGTACATTTCAATTTTCCTCTGAAGAAAAAATTTGTAATGTTTAATTTTAAAACTGTTGATGTTTTAAAAGCTGTTGATGTTTTTCTATTTTCTCTTTATTTTTAGTTTCCTTAAGACAGAAAAATAGGACAAATTTTTTTCAAAAGAAAGAAAAAAATCTCAAATTTATTCGTGAATTAATTTAGGAAAAGCATCTGATCTCATTTGTAGGCTTTCTGTAATCCATTCTGCTCCTAGAGTCTCCTGATTATTAATTAATTCAGAAAAAATGGAATATCAGACTGATTTAGAGTGGAGAAGTTCAACACATGGACCTATTGAGAATTCATAATTCATAGCTTGATAGCAGCAGCATTGACTTACACTAAGATCATAAGATTATTCAAGGATTACACTCATTACTGGGGAAGAATTTATCCTGGGAAGATCTGTTTTCTGGCTCTCTCTGCAAATTGCTTGTTCCCACTGCAGAGATTTTTCAGGTGTTTATGAAACACCTGGTTGTCTGGGAATAGCCAGTTTGTTCTTCTCCAAAACCGTATCATATTATGACATTAAATACAATTGAATATGAATCTATTATTTTCTTCTTCTTTTTCAAGCAAAAAATTATATCTGAAAGGGCTTTAACCATGTACTCCCCTTGATTCATACTACAGACAGGTTTTGCTGACAAAAGATGCCTCTATAGTATTACCTCTGCCTGACCTCACACAATGGGAATATTTCAAACTCAAAGGCTACTTTTCACTGGAAATTTGAAAAAAATAGGTCTAGCTGAATCACAGAGTGTGACTCCTGAATGTCTGAAAGATAATGCAGCGCTTGGTAAGTGCTGCTGCAGGCAGCAGCTTTATTGGAATTTCCAGTGAGACTAAATCAGCACCATCATTAGAAAAAGTAGGACTCCAAAGCATAAGACATTTAATTAACATTTCACTCCAAAGGACTGATCTTCCACACCAGGGTTCATGTAAGCTGCTCCGATAGAAATTGGCATTGCCACCATCTGCTCTGTGGATGAACAGCAAACTTCACAGTTCTCACCTTTGGGGAGCAAGAAGTTCAGACACTTGCAGAAAAGTGGTTTTCAGAAAGCTTTACTCTGGCTGTAATCCAGGGAAATGGCCCTTTGTAATTAACATTAATTTGTATGAATCCATTAGAGAGGGACTGAAAATCACAAGTTCCAGGCTGTCAGTGACCTGGAAAAGGCAGGAGAGCATTGACAGCTCTGCTGGTCCTGCCTGGACCTCACACTGCAAAACAGACCATAGCCAGAGAGATCAGTCACTGCAGGGCTCTTCAGAGGCAAAACTGAAATTCTTTTTGCAACTAAAAGACCAAGACAACAATGTTCAAGTTACCTAGTTTTGTCTATTTTTTTTTTTTCTTCCCCATAGCTACTGAGCACTACAGCTCCTATTGCCTTCAGATTTAAAATTCAGGTCATTAGAAGTGACCAAAATCAGTTTTGGGCCAAGTGCCCAGTACCAGTTAGGTATTAAATATTACTGAAGCAGGACAGAAGAAATAGACCTGCTGGAGAAATTTTGACTAATAAGCACTGCCAAGTAAACCCAAAAGGTCTCTGGAAAGTTGCCCAAAATACTTTTAAAATGTAATGGATATGGCTGAAAAACAATTGTATTAAAAGAATAGGGTGTGATTTTGTGGGCAAAAGAAAAGAAGCAATAAGGATATTTAATGAAAAGAGTTTTTAAATGTCAGAAGTTTTGGTTCAACTTGTATTGCCTAAACTAAGTACAATGCCCTTAAACATCACCACAAACAAAAAAACACTACACACTGCTGACAAAAAAGGGCTTGTAGATCTAAATGGAAGCTGAAAAAAAACCATACTGGACTAGCAAAGAGTTTTCCTGTTTGCTTCTCCGCAGTCAGAACAACTGCAAAAAACATAGTAAGTCAATTTTCTTACTTGTTTTTCAAATTCTCCAGAGCTAGCACAAGCAAATGAAACAGATTAAAAACCAGGTCATGTGGAGTACACAATTCCAAAAGCTTGACTTTGAGGAGGGAGGTATCTTTAGATGTCTTCCTCATTGCACTGCTACAGTTGGAGTATTTTAAATTCAAGCATTGCTTCTTATTTCTGCTTTCATAGACAAAAATGCTGTGACATTACTCAAGAAATTACACTAAATTCAACTCAACCAAACATGATTATTTTACTAGAGCTACCTTCTCAAAAAGTACAGTTTGCTGCTCTGGACCTCTTCCTACTTGTTTCCTTGCCAACTTATATCTGCTCTGATTTTTAAGTTCCCTAAGTAAACAAATAAGAAAAAATATACCACTCTTCCAAATCCAACCCTTCTCCCTTTATTGCTTTTCCTGACTCATGAAAAGATTTTATTCTCTTGAAGGTGACAAACTACACAACGCAATCTAATTCTCAAAAGGTATTTTTTAGAGAGTCATTCAAACCAGAAATAAATGAAGTGGCAGCTGTGTAGGAGGAATGGTTGACAGAAAATATCTGAATGGTTGACTGAAACCCCTCTAAGTGAAGCATTCAGTAAGTGATACCAGGATTCTAGGAAGAGGTGCCCATTCTCAAACATTTCGTTCAACATTTTCCTATGGCACAGTCCTAAGGGACTTTCATTCCCTTCTATGTTTGCCAGGTTCTTGTTCCTCTGTGTGCCCAGACCTATTTTTCAAGCCCCTTGTCAGGGATTTAGGTCCTTTGATGTGCCTGGCTTGTTTTCAGTCCAGACAACTCCTCAGAAAGGCATTTTCCCAAGCTGTTACACTTCATTACCGTAAGAGAAAGCTCTCTGCCAGTGCTCTCACACGTCTCCCACCTCGTGCCAAGGTGACTGCAGCTGGCTCAGGGTGTGGACACACAGAGCAGCTGTGTTTGCCCTCAAATGCACCTACTGCCAACGTGCAGATCAGTAAGAAAGCCTAAGCATATTTTTTCCATTTTCTCAAACATGGCTATGCATTTCACAGACAGAGGGCATTGGGGAATGCCATTTGTCTCTTTTCAAACCATCTACATATCTTCATATAAGATAGAACCTGTTCAATGGCAGGCATTTAAAAACTTTATTGTTTGAACAAACACATTTTCATAACCCTTTTTGTAAAATTATAGCTTGATATTGATACTTCTGACAGATACCAAGCCTCTGTTAAACTTCAATAGAAATATGCCTCTGTTCACAAACAGAAAAAGCATTTCATTGTCTAGATTAAGCATACAGCAGAGCAAAGTAGAAAATGTTACACTGTCTTTCCTCTCATTCGAGCTGACCAAAATAAAGACAACAATGAATAAATCAACATTAGAGTCATAAAAAATAAAAAAGGTTTGGGAAGAAGTTATTCCTTTAAGTAATCTACTCTCCTGCCTCAAAGCAGGTTCAGATATGCCTAGCTACATATTCCCATGAATTTATCTAATTTTTCTGAAAGATTGGCAGTGTTGCAGAATCTGCATCCATTGATGTGAGCTGTTTTGAACTACATAGTCAGTTACTTTTTCCTCTTTTCATTCTCAGGCTGCCTGTGGTTCCCTTTATCAATTGAAATGTTCAATCCTATCCCTTAGCAGACAATTTGGAATCCATGAATATCATTTGGAGTAGTTATCACAAGTGTTTCATGTTCAAAATATGTATGAGGTGTTAATAAACTAAGTAATGCAATGTAATTTTTAAAATTTCTGATTAGGTGACTCATATAAATAAGCAATACTGCTTCAATTGAGAGCATTCTCTTTGCTGCAAATTACATTTCAATTGCAAATGTATTTCTGTGGACTTTTGGCTTAGCCTTTTAATCTAACAAGAACACAGTAAGTTTCTTACCTTGAATATTAGAGAAAAGTTAACAGAAAAAAAGAAACAGCATGTAATAATTTAAAATATGAGAAAAAATTCCTGGGTTTGTTTCTCTTTCAAGATAAGTTTTCAGTTCTTATTCAAGAATACAGAATGGTTAAAATCTAACAGTTTGTTGCTTAATATTTATTTAGCTTACTGACAGGGCTAGGGTGGCTTACTCAGTTCTTCCTTCCCACCCCTGCTTTGCTGCCTTCAGCTTATTGAAAAAAACACAAGTTTTCCAGTCATTCTTCATCTCCAAATATTGCACTACAATGGAGGTTCCTAACCTGGGTTTATGAAGAATTTTAGGAAATTAATTTATGAGGGCCTAGATAAAAATATCTGTTTTTTCTATAAAACAATGTAATGAAATGAAATAAAACAAAATTAGGCATTTATAACATACAACACTATCACTGGAATAAACTCAAGTAGAAAAAAAAAAAAAGGCAAAAACCATTAAAATATAGGAACTTCCTCGAAAGTTGCTAACTTTTCTGCTAGTGTAACTCTTTCAGTCAAGAACATATTTTTATTTTTTCCTAACTGAGATAATAGCAGTATAATCCCTAATTCCAGATAGAGTTGTGTTATTACAACATGTAATATGATTTATTCCCCTTCATCCTGTTATTCATAGCTGCTGGGTTTTGTTCCTTTGCTGTGGTGAAAAAGCTTCTCACCAAAACAACTGACTTGTGTGTGTTTTCTTGCCTATGGA
This sequence comes from Vidua macroura, assembly GCF_024509145.1. Lineage (NCBI taxonomy): Eukaryota > Metazoa > Chordata > Aves > Passeriformes > Viduidae > Vidua > Vidua macroura. Next base: position 7,240,251 of record NC_071585.1, on the reverse strand, counting down.
TGCTCACAGATCTGATTTCTAGCTTAGCTGGCAGAACCAGCATGGTGTTATTCCTAAATAATAACATTTCTTATTTCTCCTATCTATATATGTCAGTAAGAGATTCCAATCCCTCTCAGTACCCTCTTTAGGATGCAGTTTGTGGCTTTCCTTTTTTTTCTTTTCTCAGAAACCTATTTCCACTTAAGCTCCAGCTGTACAGCTGCCCCACAGACTCTTACTGCACATCACTGTGTCCCATTTTTTCTCTTCACTTGACTGCTTTCCTTATGCTCTATAGTTTATGGCTCAGCTCAGGTTTTAAAATGAGGAAGAAATGAGTCTCTGTGTATGCTTGGGAATAATCTTCAGTGCTGTGATATGAAAATTCTGGGCTTGGCCACTGTTACTGATACCCATTATGGAAATAAAAGAGGCAACTTCTTCACTTACCAAATATTTACTCTGATGTGAAGTTGCTAAGTTTCTAATTCCCTTTGTACACAGGAGGATCCTGGTAGAGCACCGTTCGCATAAACCTTACAAGATCATAAAATTATAAAATAATATTTTATAACAACCTTAAAGCATCTGGCATGTCTAGATATTCTTATCTTCATAAAATGCTTGCTCTCTGGAACTGTATTACAGTTAAATAAATCCATGCTGGTATTAAGGACTTACAGGAAAAACTGCCCTGAATAATGTCTGCAGGATCCAAAACACAATAAACCTTTAGTTACAAGATACGGAATGCAAAAAATTAAGATAGAAAAAGTTACAGAAAAATATTTTTGTGACATTTTGATCAGATCGAACCATAATACTCTGGTGTTCTCATGTACTGTCCCCTATTAAATAAAAATTAGGATAGAAAACTTATAATGGATTAGTACTTCTTATGTATAAGTAGATTTTGTCCAAATCTACTTAATATTATGCATTCTCTTCACATGAAGACTCCTGGGATATTCTTTGTATGTGTGTTTACTTCTGAGCTGCCTTGCAATGATCTAGCCCATGTAACTCAAGCTTCATTGCTTAAAACCCTGTATTTTTTTCTGTGTCATTTGGGAAAATAATATTAAAATATTTATTTCATTTTCTTTTTATTATTGTAGTCTATGAAACTTTATCCTTCCTGCGTACCATCCCTTCTAGTTCCCTATTTCTACCTGTGTTTCTTCCTCTCTGCTTTACTGAAGGGTGGAAAAAGTGTTTGCTGAATACTGGGGAAAAGCACAGTTCTTTAAAAATATCAATATAATTATATATTATATTATAATTATATATATTATAATTACTCTTGCTTTAACAGCTAGTAGAGATGCAACTTTACTTGTTCAAATATTCTGCTTTTCTCCTTATTTTCTCAACTTCATTGCTGAGCTGCAGCTCTTACCACATGACAAATCAAGGTTCCTGATCCATAATCAGAACAGCAACTCAGAGTGTAATTGTGAATAGAAGCAGATTTTTCATACTGCTAACTGGGAACAGACAAACAAACATTCTGTCACACAAAGAAATATTGTGCTTGGGAAACAGATCAGTAAAATCCAAATTAGAATTGCCTTGCAGTTTATGGATCACAAGCCTTAAACATTGCATTTTGTGGAACCTATGTGGTACCAATCTTGCATAAAATAAGAAAATGAATATTTGTGTGAGTTAAGAGATATCTACCCTATATTGGGCAGGATACATTTTTTTTTTTAATAGTGTTAAAATTTTAACATTGTTAAAACTGGCATGTAGCTCCAACCATTCAAATTTTCATTATTCTCTGTAAATTTCCACACAGTTTGCACATAACCCAGATAAAAAGTCTGCAATAGGTTTTCTTGTGAATAAAAATGTAAAACTAAACACTAAAATCCCCTCAATCTTTGAGATAACAGACAACCTCCCTCTGAAAGATACTTTTTACAAACAAGTATTGTTCTACTGTTTAGTCCTTGAAGCTGAAGACCATTTTAGGAGCATAGTCAGAAAATGAGCCAGACATGAGCTAAGCCTCACGAGGCACCAGCACCCTGCTGGTTCCAGGTGATGACTTGGTTCTCACATTACACTACGTTTTAAGGGTATTTCTGGACTGCTGTGCAATAGCATCCTTTGTGAAGATGCATAATTTGTTTCATTTTATGCTGCTTATTCAACGTGATTTATTTAATATTGATCTCTATAACTAGCTGAATATCTGGAGTCCTTTTCTAAATGAAAGAAATCTATTTCCATTGTTTATAAAAGCAATAACAAGAACAGAAGTGCTTGCTTGTTTTTCTTTAGATGATGCATAATAGGAAACAGTTCTGTTGCCATCCCAGCACCATAACTGAGGCATTATTAGACACTGAACAATTACTAGATCTAGCAGAATAACACATGATATGATATTTTAATATCTCCCTTACTTGTCCTGTTTGTAAAAAATATTGGAGAAATTAGAGGAAGATCATCACTTTTTGGTATGACCTCTATTCAGCTTCATTATCTTTCACAATGATAAAAAAAATTCTGTCTTTAAATTCATCCTCTTCTATGTTCCAAATGGAAAAAGGAGGTCACTGTGTTCTATGCTTACCAGACTGCTAGGTTACACCTGAGAAGTTTGGATTCTGCTTTCAGGTGTCTAATTTAAGTACAGTGGGACTCCCTGGAAGTCCAAGCAGATTTGGCTGCCAAAAGCTGCAGCATGACGTTCCTGTTGCCAGACTGAATGTCATCATAGCTCCTCTGGTCACTGCCAGCAAAAGGACACAACAAAGCTCTCAGGATTCCAAGGAAAACCTGCACAGTGCAGCTCCCTGCAAAATTGTTACAGCTTCACCCCAGCCAGCAGCCAAGGACCACACAGTCACTCCCTCACCCTCTCCCAGTGGGACAGGGGGGACGCTGGGAGAGTAAAAGTGAAAAAACTCAGTGATGAAAAGGAGAAAAAGCCCTGATGCTGTGCAAGAACTACTCAGCAGGATCTAATATATCCCTGTGCTAGCAACACTGTTTTCAGCACAAATCCAAAACACAGTTAAAATTTACTCTGTTCCAGCCAAAGCCAGTACAGCAATCCACATTCTTTCTGATCCATAAGGGGCAGTGGTGCCAGAAAAAGTTTCAGCAGACAATTTGCCAAAAGAAGCAAAGCAGAATATCCTACACTTCCTTAGCTGCTTTCTGAGGGTGCATAATGAAGCCACTGTGAAGAAAAGTAGATAATATCTGGATGAGCCAGATTAATTTTATGGGGTTGGAAAATATCTCATGATTTAACAATATGCAAATCAGTTGCCCTTGTCAGATACCAGTGATGCCCTGAGTTAGAATATCTGGGTGCTTCTTGCTTATAGAAACAGCCACTTGCAGGTTCTTTTAGAAGCATATGCAAATTCATATTTTGATCAATCAGTCAGATAAGTCATTTGATGTTGGTTTTCTTTAACTGAACTGCTTAGGGCAATTGAACTAGTGGCTGTGGTTGCCTGGCAGAAACCTGGCTGCCAACAAGGTTATCAATTGCAAACACTACAAAACACTCTCAAACCAATGCATGTTTTGCCCTCCTGGTCTTCCTGCTCTCTTTAAAAAGAGTAACAACTACGACTGATGAGGAAGGAAATTCTAGAATCTTCAATACTGGTCTTGTAATAGCTTTACACCTCTATTAACAACACTAAAATAACTTAAGAGGTAATGTGCACTAACATTGTGAGAACATCTGTACACTACCATTTATAATCCGTGTGGAAGTCAGAGCAATCTAGATAAGCACAATAAATTTCAAATGAGAAAGAAACTATTACAACATTTGTTGACCTTCTCAGCTATAAATCCTGCTTGGTCAGGACCATGCCTATTTTGCAATATATCTGCCACATGAAAACTCTGTGTCCATTTACATTCCAGTTCATTATTTCTGTAAAGAATTTAGGATTTTATTCTAGAAAGATGTAAGATAATGATATCTTAAAAATAAAATACAGTTCTTCCACTTTTTAAGAGTAAGGATTTGTCTATTCATGTATATAACTAACTCCCTAACAGAACTGCTCTCACTGCCAGATCACATCTACCTTTTCTTTCTCAACTGCCTTATAGAATGGTGAAGTTTATTTTTGACATCACAAGTTTTAAGGCTCTATTTTTCTTTTAATCTTCTTTGAAGAAACAAAAGATTCACTCTCTTCTCTAGCACCTTACATGAACACAACTTAAAAGACTATGTTTATCTCATTTCTCATTTAGCGTCTACATCCATCATTCTTTATCCTGTGATGGTACAGATGGAATGGAGTTGGTCTAAATCTATGCCTTGTGCAGTGTCCGTAGACATCACAAACTGGAATTTAACCTTACCGTAAGTCTCACTTGTAAGACTCATCTGTGTTATAAGCAGGTTCAATTCAAACATTTCACAATAAAATTAAAAACCATTCACACTTGAGAAATAAAATGGAATCATCTAATTTGAAATGTGTAAATATTCCTGGGCACACCTTATACTAGCACACAAGAAAACTACTTAAAAACTTATTTTAACTTACTTTAAAAGTCTTTCACTAAAATCAGGGGGCCACTGCTTCAGTCAGCACATTTTTTTTTTTTGATTGCAGGGCCAAGTTCCCATTTTCTCAGTAATGGAACTGAACTTTGTCACTACAAAAATCTCACTATGGAGCTTACAGTTTGTCTGCTTAATGGAATATTCCTTGTAGTAAGTTTGTGTCCAAGATGATTATTAAGAGGAAATGTTTTATAAAAACATTGAAGGCTTCCTGCCCACTATATTTCATTTTGAATTTAAAAAAAAAATCTCCTTGTTTAAAACTGATAGATGCTTTGGAACATGTTGGTTTATACTTTTTTTACCTCATCTACCCACATATATCTGTGAAGCATGTGCAGACAAGCTGTGGGACTTCTTACAAGTCATTTCATGATGTGCACAGGAGAAAGCAGAGACATGTCACTCACAGATTATGCTGTCCATACCAGGACAACATAGTTACTGCTGCTACATTTTCTCATCAATACAAAGTTTATATTTTCAAAAGGACTATCAATGTTGCATCTCAACGTTTGACTATTTAGGTGAGTCCAGTAGCCATTCCAGCTTGTATTCCTCCTTATTTGTAAGCAGACTTCACCCTATTCTCAAGAACTTGCAGATAAAAAAAATCCATCTACCAAAAAATGATAGAAAGCGTATCAATAAAAAAAATACAGTCAATCTCTTAATTGGGAATAAAATTTCACACAGATGTCATGTTGGTATCTGTATACTACTCATTAATTTATAAGGTCAAATTCATCCTGTTTTAGGCTGCCCTTTATGTCAAATGTCTTACTTCATCACATGTAACGAGCAACCATAAAGGTTACAGACCAGGAAACAGGATTTGACAGGACATGGTACAATCTCTCCCAAATCTAACAACTATGAGGTTTTTGTAATACTGCAAATGTAAATTGGCAAGTGAATTATGCAACACAGTACTCCTTCAAAAACAGAAACAAAAAGCATAAAACATTTTAAAGAGAAAATTGTCAACTGTGGGCCTGGAGAGGCTTTCTAAAATACCTTTCACAGTGATGAAATAAATATGCTAGTTCATCAGTTATGCTCTGCTATTCATCAACATGTAAGTACAATCTTAACATACTTCTGGGTTTGTATCACAAGTAAGATTGATTACTCAGCCACTGCATCCAGAAATGCCAAAGCCAGCTTGGTCAAACTCCACATACAAATGGACACTTGGATTCCAACAGAAAATTTCTCCAACCATCAAGTTTGTTTTTCATTCCTACCTGAACTGTTGTTTTGTGGGGGTTTTCTATTAATTCATCATGAAAAAAAAAAACACAACAAAAATGAAAAAAGTTCCACAGGCAACAATTTTTAGCAATCAGGACAGGAATAAAAAGCAATTAAGGACAAATTGTACAAAAAGGTCAAACACATCCTAGGAATGACCTGAAAGGAAAGCTAATTCTGTGGATATACTGGAAACCAGGAACAGCAGTCTATATTGTAAGAAGGAATTTTGGGCACCTAATTTCTTTTCATTCAAATATTCAGTATTGGCAGATATGAGTATTTGTGGCTCAGGTGCAGCTGAAGCCATACACATTGGGAGCTAGTGAATGCCCTTTTCTCAGTCATTGCATCATAAGACAACTGAAATATTTGTAAATATCCCAGGCATTAAAAGCAAATAAAGATGGTAACTTGTGGACATCTTCAGAAGATAAAATCCAGTTGGTCTTCACAAATCAAACAATTTTTAAAAATCCTTATTCCTAAACACTTTCCTGCATAAGCTAACAAAGTTTTCAATGTATTATTGGCTCTTTGAAGAGCCTCCAGTGAAATAAACATAACTGTAAAGTTAAGCCATCAGCCCTCCAGTTGAAAATCTGAATTTTTTTGGGAGCAAGCACAAAGGAGTCAAAAGGTCTTGTTGCAAATTTGTTCAGTGGAGGGGAATTGTCACAGAATATCAGGGTGCTTCCTTGAAAAACAAACCGTAGGCTCCTGCACAGAGGACTATGTATTCAGAAAGCCTTAAGTCAATTTTCTCAAAGTTGTGTAACAAACTGTACAAAAAGGTCATAAACTGCGAACATAGTGAGATTATTAATATCCTGAATTAAATACTTAGTTGAAAAGGTCAAGGTTAGAGTGAAAGAAGAGGAACAAATACGTAATGAAGTTTTGCCTCATAGGAAAGAAATTATGGCTTAGAAATAGGAGCTATCCCTCCTCTCTTCATTCTTGGGATTCTTCAGAATTAACCAAGATATCAAAAGTATGCATTTTTCAATGAGACAGTGAGGAATTAAGTCAATACTGTTTCAAGGCTGTTACAGGACATCTCAAGAGTACAAACTGAGCTGCCTGTGATTTAACTTTGCAGTCCACCCTATAGTATTTCTAAAGTGAAAACTGCAGATCACAGATATTTGTTAAAAGAATATGCTGAAATACTCTAGGAAGGAAAGGATTCTGGACAATTATTAAAGGGGCTACATTTTTTTCTTTATTAAAGGTTAAGACATTTTCAAATATATATATTGATTGAAATACTATTACTTAAGACAGTGAATCACAAAGTACAATGAATCTCCAACCAGCAGGTGCTGATGTGTCATCTCAGATTGCCACTTAAACACTCACCAGAAGATGACTACTTTCAGGACCTGATTTTTTTTCAAAGAAAACAACCCATTTATAGACACTGAGCTATATTTGCCAGTGTAGAAGGCAGCAACCAGCCAGAGGTAAACACAACAGCAGTAAGAGCAGTGGAAATAATAAACACTGGAAGAAGTGTCAGTCATAGTTAGAGCAAAGTAAAGACAGTTACAGTCCTCCCAACCAGTGTTCAATGTGAGTCCCTTCTCAAAGGCACAGGAATCCCAGCCTCAGTGGAACACCTTTCCTGACAGAGCCATTCCACCGAGTCAAGAATCTGCCCTCACACTTTTGAATTTGAATAGTTTAGTAAAACTACCAGGGATCTGCACAGTCCTTACTCTATGCATGATCCTACTTTTGTGTGCATTGTTTTAGTTCCTGTCTGGGGCACTGCAAACATGATGTCTTGCCTTGAGCATGCAAAAAAGTTTCTACCTATATTTGAGTCTACAAAGCAGTGTTCCAGTGTTCACTTTGAGCCTTTGCTCATTTCTATTCTGCAGCTCTTTCCCTCAGCACTTGCTACAAACTCAGGACATACTCAGCATATCAATTGCTGGGCTCAAAACCTACTGAAGAGCACACCAATACAGGCTACATTAGGGGTTTCTTTTACTGTTAGGATAAAAAAAATGAGGGTTGTTTCTGGTGGCATAAAATTCAATCTGAATAATTGGCAAGGATCTTTCTGGAAAAAGACAAAGTGTGTAACACATCTTGTACATTCACAAAGGCCTTTGAACCATTACCTTTTCTTCTAGATATTGTACCTGGTTTTGAGCTGGCACAAGGAGAGCTAAAAGTTCAGCCTTCTCCTGCTTGTAGAGTTTCAGAAAGGAGCCATACGCATTAACATGTTCTTTACAAGCACATTCATTGTATTTTTTTTAAAGGAATTGCTGGAAAATAATTTTAAGTTCAAATAAAGTAAAGCCCTTTTATGAAAAAACCCAGGAAATTAATACAGGAAGTACCAGTGAAACCAACAGGTGTAACAGGAATAATTTTATTTTGTATGGAAGGTCAAACAAGCATGTACACTGACAGCCACTTTTTCATGTACACCATTTAACAGTTATTTTCTTGCTGAGTTCAAAACAAAAATTAAGCCACTTAGAGGTAATGGTAAATCCTCAAATTTGACAGATTCTTGTCAGACCAAATCATATACTGAAGTTTTTATATACTACATTATTAAAGACTTCCTGCCTTATTCTCTCCTATCTTACCTCCTGCAAGCCTGAAATAATCTTTCAAGTGCACTCCTGTTCCAAGAAGTCTACCTGCAGTTCTTCCCAGGGCTCTGCACAGCTGAGGATTTTTCATCACAGCCTGCTCAGAGACAGCTGGAGAAACAGGACCTAGACTGTGAATGGTCACAGATCAAGATCAGTGCACTGCTCCTTGTTCCTCCTGCAGCTGCCAGCAGAATCCCTTTGCTCCTGATGCCACATGGGCAGCTGCTGGCAGCAGCCAACCCTCCAGCTCTGGGGAGAAGCTCTGGGTCCGGCTCTGTCCTGCAGCACCAGGACATGGGCAGTAGCTGGACAGTGTTTGGGCAGGTGACACTGCTGGAAGAGTCAGGTTCATTCTCCACAGAAAACCATCTTCCCCTCTCTGGCAGACTACCACTCTCAGTAGTGCTGCCCTTGTCCAGCCTTCCCTTTCCTTAAATCCTACACTGGAAACTAAGCTATCAGTGAATTCAGCTAAGCTGAATTGTGAGAGGCCACAATTCAGTTTGCAAAGGACTGTGTATTCTACCTGCATGGTTAAAGCTGGAAGGGCCACATGACTACAATTTGTGTGTTCACTGGAATCTTTATTGGAATCCTCATTCCCAATAAATGAGACAAAATTACTCTCTAGCTTCATGGTAGTAAAAAAGCTTAATTTATTGTTTATTTTTTGTTAGGAATAGGCCACCATTCTGTGAGACCTACACTTATCCTAAAGTCATAGCAGCTTTTGAAAGGAAGATTTTCTGTGAAAGGAGTTAAATGGACTGGATTTTTTCCCCAATTATTTTCAGTAAATTCATGCTGTTCCAGCATTAAATAAAATTCTGTATTAATGAATTCTGTCTGTAGGAGTCCAATTGCATTTGGTATCACATTCAAAAATTCACAAGCAAACATGTCTCTCCTTTAACCTCTCACCATCTTTTCTCCTCTAATCAATGTATAAGTGACAGCAGCTTTATAATGCAACAATCTAGAGCAGGGACTGTTTCTCAGGCTGCTGAAGTTATTACAGCTTTTTCCTTATGCCAAACATTAAACACAGACCTATTTTTTCCCCCCTTCACTCCCCCAGAAGAGTAGAACTCTCATATTCTGCTAACTCCTCCGGAAGACTGAATGCAGGATTTTGGAAGGCTCTCTAACCCTAAGCAGTAATACTGAACCAGAACAGCTGAAGAGCTTGCAGTATAGCTGTCTCTTGGCAGTAATCAGTTATTCCAGCTGAATGCTGACACCATTTACTCTGACTGCTAACAATCCTTTCTTGAGTCACAGTGCTGTTATCCTGCTACCTACTGCCTGCAGCAAAGTCAATACAGTGTTTCTAAACTTAATAATAATAGCAATAAACCTTTCTTTTTTAAAAAATTACATGCTGCAAGCTAGTTTAAACTTGGACATCTTGAGAGGTCAGGGAATTTAGTATGTGAAGGGCCATGTACTCCCATTCACATGGGTCTGAGCCTGAGCCAATACCCCTGAGTGCAGCTCAGTGGTTTCTGTCCCTGGCAAACCCAGGTTTTTACTGCATCACTGCTTGATGGATAAAGTTGGGTTTTGACCTGATAATGACAGTGCCTTTTTCTGCCTCCTCTGGCTTTTTAGGAAGACCTACTCTCAAGGACAAGACTACTCTAAACTGCATTGAGCTCTGGTGTCTTGTTGGTTCAAACTGAGATCCCTGGAGGTTTTCACAGACAGGGCTTGGAGCAACCTGATCTCATGGAAGGAGTCCCAGCCCATGTGAGGGGATTTGGAACTAGGTGATCCTACAGGTCCCTTGCAACCCAAACCATTCTGATCTCAAAGCTTCAGTGTATGCCAGCTATATCAACTCTTCAAGCAACAAGTTGATCAGGACAAACACAGGAAATTCCCATGACTAACCACCTCAGAGAATATTATCAGATTAAATGATGTACTTCATTACCCACTTTTAGTCCCAGGTACTTCTGAAAATTTGTGAAATGAATATACTAGCAAAATATTTCTTAGTCAGCACCATTACCCAGTAGAAGACAAATTAGAGCTGCAACTGTAAAAAAACAGTCAAACAAACCAATGAAGAAGCAAAGAAATATTTTCACATGAGTAAAGAAGAATTTTATATAAATGGTTAAGCAGCAATTTACCCCATTTCCAGGTTGAGCCATGGGTGCTGTAGGGCAGGTATAATAAATATAACATGACCCCCTATATATTCTGGTGCATTATCAGCGAGCCTTAACTGACTGATTCATTTATGAGGTGCAAAAGGAGTTTCCTGCCAGAAAACAAGTCACTGTGTTCTGCTCTACCCCTGCCCAAAACTAAATGTAGCTCATATTTGCTGTACCAATTAATCTATTTCTGCTATTGCCAGCTAAAAAACCCAATTCACAATCTGGACCACCTGAGAAAGAAATACATTTGTTCTTCTGTCTTTCTAAAATACAGTATGTTCTACACAGGGTGGTGCATAGCTCATTGCTCTGTTGACCATCCATGAACGTTGATATTTGTCAGAATTCCAGATAGGCAGCCAGCCATGCCTGGTTCAGAGAAGATTTGGAATAACATTGAGCAAATAAATGCAGCACTTCATAGAATATTAATGATTGTCATGACCAATAGAAAACATTAATACACAGAACAAAGCAATGCCCAGAGTTTAAAATGCCCAGAGAGAGAAATTCAACACCAGTTTCCTTTGCAAACTAAATGTGCTTTGAAGAGATATCTTAAAATGATTGGTAAAGCAAGAGGTTTGACACGGGGCCAAGTTAAGGCAGCCTTTTTTCAAGTTGTATCTGGCTGTGACCCAAGTAGGAAGTAGCCTGCTTCAGGGACAAGTGCTCACATGCAAGTGTTTTGCCTATGAATTTTAGTTAATGGTCAATAACAGGAATAAGATTTTCATAGTCATGGGTTAAGGTAAATGGAGGCATCTATTCTGATTCTAGAAAAAATAATTTCATTTTCCCTTCCTTCTTGCCAGTTCAAGTTAAAGAATTTGTTAAGCTATAGCTTGTTTAGCAAAATTAGTTTAAAATCAGTTTCCTGAGAGGGGAAAAAGAGAGGATCCATGAGAAAATAGGATGAGTTAGAAAAAAAGAAATGTATGAGGTTACTGCAAACACCAACAGTGTTACTACTAGCAAGCATAATTTTAGTTGGGGGAAAAACACCCAAACCCCAAAAGGTACACAGCTGCCCCCTTTATTTCATGACAAGTTTCTCAGTGTTCCTCATTCCCCAGTAGTTAATAGATACATTTTGTCATAAATCACTACAAGAAAATTCAGTGCCCTTCACTGGTTACAGTATTTGTATCAGAAAGAGAGGTTGGAATTTCTGTGTAAAGAGGTTTTGACACAGAAAGGTTGTTCACCACCTGCTGTGTTCAGGTTGCAGAAAGGAATTCTACACAACTTGCTTTTAAAGCAGCCAGAAGGGAAACACCTTTGTTATTAAATTCAAGTATCACATTTAATTCTTCTATTTTATTTTCTTCAAGAAGAAGTCATGCAAAGATGAAAACCAGAAAACTGGAAGAAACTAAATTTCAGAGTTTAGACTTTAGTCAAAACACAGGGAGAAAGCCACTGGAAGCACTAGAAGCTCTCAAGAGTGGGTGGTGGTTTTCCTCTAGGTCTAAGAAGTTTATTGTCTGGAATTCCTTGGCATAGGGTTGTGTAATACCTTTATGAAATCAGGCGCCCTCCTCTATGCTCTTTATTATAAATTGTTAAAAATCATGAGTCATTTCCTCATCAATATTCATTTGTTAAGCACAAATTTGCTTCATTATATCTGGTAACTAAGGATCTAAATAGTAAAAAGGTGACAAAGAGAGATGGTGAGTTGATAAACTAGGTCCTGTCCTCTTCATTTGCATATCACCAGGCTAACAGGCTACATTTCATACACAGTTCTTTTTTTAGGTCCTTATGTTTATTTATCACAAGGTTAATTCAGCATGCATTCAAATTAATAAGCATAATTTTGTCAAGGTCAGTAGGTTTCAGACTGCAGCCTAAATGCTCAACCTCTTGTCATTGTTTTCCCCTATTAAAATCAGAGCTTAAATAGAAGCTCAGTATATCAGACACTTGAGTCATAACAAATTTCATTCCCCTCCAGGGTGGATCCTCCACTTTTCCTATTGGCTCGCTCTGACTCATTCTATGCTTTTGTCATTCCTATTTTTTTAGCTCCTTAAAGACATCACCTTAATGTGAATATTGTTTATGAATTGTTTATTAATATTATTGATATCCAAGAATAGCCACATGAAGCTACACATCCCACTTCTATTTGGACCTTTTTTCTTTTGTGTTCATTTATTGTACTTGCTTTTATGATTTAAATATAAGTGCTCTGAGCTTCTTCCTACAGATCACTTCACCAGTGACATCTAACTCACCAACTGCTCTGGTCACTAACACTATAAATATTTTGGCTAACATAGACAAAATTTGGTCCATTTTAAAATGCTGCACTGGAAAGGGAAGGGAAATCCCAAGATAACAGTCCTTTCTTCAAAATTAATCTACCTTCCCACCTTAATACAAAGACTTCTTTTAATACACCTCATATGATAACAGGCAGTAACCTACCCTGAGGCTATGGTACCACACAGGCAGGAGAGCTCACGTTCTTTGTGCAAAGCAGTACAAACTGATCAGGAATTTTTAACCATCATCCCCCCAAGAAATCCCAACAAAGTAATGAGAAAATATCTTTTTAACTGGTTCCAAACAACAATCATTACTGTAGCTTTCACAAAAAACATTGTACTCAGAAACTCTTTGGAGAAAATTAAAATCTACTGTTTGTAAAATTTACCCTCCATTTTATATAGATGCAACTTCTCTTCACCATTCCACTTATTTTTCTCACAGTTCTACTCACAGGTCCCCCTGGAACTAATAAATGTTACCTCCCAAAGCTGAATCTTAGACTCCACCTGTTCTGAGTGAGAGACACAACATCCCAAATTTTAATAGATTGTTTGTCAGTTGCTCAAATTTACATCCACAAAAAATCACAAGGTGTGATGGAAATCTCCTATCTTTGCAAAGTCTCAGTAGGTTCTGTCTGTGCCTCTAGCACTAATTTTTTCACCCACATATATTAGTCCATGAAATGTACTTTGGGTCAAAACTTTAATGAGATTTGTTGAACAGTTTTTTTTTATTTCTAGGAATCTCCTCAGATCTCCATCTTCAGGTTTATTTGAAAGAAATTAGCTGAGCATTTGTCTGTGACCTCTCTGAGGTTTCTTGAGAGGTAGAGAGATACCAAAAAACACTGATGTCTCAGTGGTGATGTTCAGCCACCCACTTTATGACTGCCTGCCTCTGCTCCTGTTCAAAAGTGAAAACTTCCATTTTTCTCATGTATTGTTTGTTCCCTTCTGTTTGGGGCACATGCATCACTCCAGTGGAGGCACACAGGCACAGACAGAGGGGCAGATGTCTAGATATTATTCAGGCAGTAGGAAGCTAAGTGTGGAACCTATAGCAGTGTATAAAATACTGCTGGACACAGGAAAAAGGGCAGAGATCCTGGAATGCAGTGGAAGAGAACATACAGTTACTTGGCAAGGAAATAGGCAGTCAAAAAACAAAGTGACAGTGGCCTGAGCTACTTATTACTTGTTCTTGAAAGAGGTAAAGCTAGAAGGCATCTGCCAATAGTGCTACAATGCATCACTGCTGTCAAACACCATCAAGTGCTCAGACTTGTGTGTGTTGTCCTGTAAGCAGTGGCATGAAAAATTCAGGGCTTCTATAATTTCTGTCCTCTAAGTGTCTGAACTGAAATGTACTGATGCTGCAGTGGGACTGCACTCTTGGATCACACATCAAAAAGTCCACACATACTGAAAATAATCCCAGTCACAGCAGTGTGACCACTGTTCATGTCCGGGTTTATCAGGCAGCATTTCTCATGTATCACTGTTTTTCCTTACATAGGTATTCACAAAAAAAAAAAAAAAAAAAATCATTCAGGTGGGAATTAGCTGGTTGCTTCACAGCATCTTTGATACAGATGTGGATATACATGACATAAAGCACTACTTCCTTCAGAAGCAAGAGTAAAAAAAGGATCATAGAACACGAGCAGCTGACAAAGCTCCTAAGGACTATTGGTACTGCCCTCACCCCACAAGATTTACTCTACCAACCACTGCTAAATTTATCACCCTTTTAATTGATCACTTTGCCTCTAAAATAGCTGACAAGCTTTATTTTTGATCAGGACAGTACCTAAAGCTTAATTTCAGATCTTATCAGTGCACATTGTATGGGTTATTTTCCCAGTCATACTACTGAGTTTCCCAGAATTAACTTTATGCAAGTTGTGATAGACGTCACCTTGAATCTCATTAGAAAAGCACTGAATTATTTTTTTTAAAGCAATAATTAAAAATATATAGCTTTATAAGTAATTAATTGAAATTACAGCTTAGGATCAAAGACTCCACAAGCAGAAGTCTTAGAAGTCACAGAACATACTAATTTTCATAAGTTCATATTGCCACTTATAGTATGCAAGCTTGATGACAGCTGCCATCACTCCAGTCCTGCCCACACAGATATGAAAAGGAAGTGCTGGGAATTATGTTTTCTAACTTAAAGTTTCTCCACCCTCCAGATATTCATATTTATCTCTGAAATCTGTCATTTTTTTAAAAGGTCTTACAATTGATTCTGCACCTGCCATTTTTATCACAACAAGACAGATTCTAGAGGACAAATTTTTAATAGCTATCTAGGGATCATTTTCATTGCTCATTTTACAGTCCAGGTATATTTGCATTTACAGCTGACCAGTTATATTGAAAAAAAGACTGTAGAAAAGAAGTGCTAGATCCCTTTTTCCTGTGCAGTGTCAGCAAAATACAGCAAGGCCAATTCATTATAGTATAACTGAAGATCTAATGACACAGATTTTCTATTCACAACCTCAGTTCCACCAAAATTACATTTTTTAGCTTTCCTTATTAAATGAAAAAATAAAAAAAGTAGACTATTCTTGTCAGCAATTAAAACACTAGCTAAAACGTGGCAAAGCCTCAAACTTCTCATCTTCTGGTGATGAGCAATCTCCAAAAATAAAATTTGTACATTTGTAAATAAGACCCAAAATTATGTTCCCCAAACTAGAAGAACACAGAAAAGTGGCCCTAAAAACAGAGAGCATTGTTTAATTGTTTGGCTCAATTCTTTCAGGTTCAGTTGTATCAGCAAATTTATTAAAAACTAAAGATTTTTCTCTAAAGAAGCTTGACTGCATTTTACAGAAATCATTGAAGCACCATTTAAAATGTAAAAGGTTTTTTAGGAGAATTGCCCTGTATTGGATTTGGTATTTTAAAATATTTCACTTTCACATCCCAGTGATTTATAATTTTTGTTGATGTAGTGGAAGAGATGCCACAAAGCTAGGTATGAGTAAGCTTTTCCTTCTTCCTCTTTGATTCCTTTTTCCTGGTTCATGCTCCATTACTTTAGTAAAAAGCCACTATTTTTGTAAAAGTGCTGTCAAACCATTTACAATAACAAGTAGACTTGAAATCTCTTCTTAATCTATTGTTATTTACTCTATAAAATAATAGGCCAGTGCACAGTCAGATATATTTCCATAAAACACACTTTTGAAAGTTTCTCCTGGTCAATAAATAGAATGTAATTGCTTAGTAATTAAGGTTAACCTTCCCAATCTCCAGAAGATGTAATTTCAATAAATCAATAACCAAATGAAAATAATTTTAGCATATATTATAATTAAACTTTTACATACATAGAGAAGCCTGAATAAACAAATTTAATTTCTCTTCTTCAAATGGTTTTCTTTTAATATAAATTTGGTCTTCATTAAAAGCCTGTCATTTCTTATTGGCATGAATGGTACTTTGCTTTTGAATTTAATTTTTGAAATAACTTCCCAATTATTCTTTCATCCACTAGATGATTTAGTTACATCTTATTAGCAGATCATTTTGCACTGGAGTTGGATGCCCTTATAACTTGTATTTATTGCTTGCATTGTTTCTGAGAAGGTGACTCTAAGTTTTCAATTAGTGCAGTATATTATACAGGCTTGTGAGCTACTGAATTCTTAGTACTGCACTCTCTGTAACAATCTGATTTCCCTTGCAGCCCTTACCTTTTACCCCTCCCAGACTGTCTGTTAGTCCATCAGCCTTTTCCATGCTTTTAATCCTGCTTCCATGACCTCTGCTGGTATTTCCCTCATATTGCAGCACGTTTAGCTGGATCCCACAGGATCCCACAGGACACAGCAAACACACATTAGTCTTCTGTTATGAAATTCTTGTTAAAGGCTCCCCACACCACACATCTTTCATTCAAATTTCCATTCAAGTGACAAAACCGATGGCAGCTCTCTGTCCCTGGGGATAGTTCTGTATTACCTGTTTCCCATCTAATTCTTATGGCATTTTAACCATGTAAGATACACGTACAACTAACCACAAACCCTTCCATCCACAGCATCCTTGCTCTTCTTACACTGGCATAAAGATTCTGGTTTTGGCTTCCGAGCAGGTTTCTGAGGATGTAGTGATTATATTCTGATCTCTCACTTGGTACCCCTCAGACTCACTAAGCAAACACTAAAATGTCTCATTCAGTGAAAGCCCTGAGCACTGCCACAGTGGGGAGTGAGTAATCCTCGATGGTGCTTCACCAGACGTGAAGCAAACCAGTGATTAAAAAAAATACCAAAGAAAGACAAAAAAAAAAAACGACCTCAGGAAGTACAGAATGGACAGACACATTGCATGACCTTGAAGAGACAAAAAATTAAAGATTCAAGTTCTAAGACCTTACCAGAAAATAATTTAAAATAAGAAAAATAAACCATTGTGTGATGTCTGGTTTTAAAAAGGACTAAGAAAACCCTATATTCCTTTAGATTGTCTATATGCCAGATCAATCATCAATTGTCTTAAACAGTGCTACTTATGCAAGGAGTTTTTTTCTATGTAACTGACAAGAAAAGCAGCTGAGGGTTTACAAGGAGCTGAATGGAACATACAGAAAAAAAAAAAAAAAAAAAGGAATGGCCAGGAAGGGACAAGGGAGAAGAGATTCACTGCAGAATTGTAAGATAACATGACAACACCAGGGAAGCACACACGCATAACTTTCCCAAAGATCAATTGAGATGGCATAACTCTGTCTTGTTGAAGCACAGGAAATTCTTGCAAGGTATTTCTGAAAATGAAATGCTAGTCACATAGCTTGAATGCATTTTTCTGTTGCTTATTTAAATTTATAAAGTTTACTGGAAGAAAAACACCTAGTATACCAAAAGCTATTCAATAAAATTTGAGGAATACTGAATAAGATTTCAGGAACATGAGGTTCTGTTCTGTTATTAATGTTCTTTAAATGAGCCACTTCCTTTCTTGTACTTTGTCCCTGTTTCAAACCTGCTCTTGTGATTGCCAGTTGCTTGGTTTTTACATAAAGTGCAAGGTTTTTGGGAACTGCACCTTCCATGGGGCTGCACCTCACCCTGAAACACAGTACAGATTTCCAGGAGAACTAAAATTCTGACTTCTAAGAAAACAAAAAAAAAAATTATTGCAAGGCTACCAATTAGCTCAATGCACAAACTATAATTATTCATTTACATGCCCGATGGATCTCTTAATTCATGCAGACAATTTCTAAAATAGAATGAGAGTGATACTGCCTTTTATTATTTAAACTCAATCTTGATGTTAAACCTGCCTTGGCACTGGGTGTCTCTTCTATCTCAACCAGTTAGTTTGATTTGGCAGTATTTGAGGTGATATGACATAAGAATCAGCAGTTTGGGAATCAAGTAAATCAGGTTTAAGGGAAGATACTAACAACCATTTTCTACAGCAAGAAAAACAATCTTATTTGAACCAATGGTTTAGCAATACTCTAACAGTAGTACATAGACAATAAGCATATTTTAGTGCTTACAGAGACAATTTCCTTTCCTAATATAAGTGATAGACACACAAGGAACAATTGCTGTATGACACAAAGGCTTTGGCATGTGTGCCTCCAGTCAGTAGAAATTTAAAAAAGATGTCTGAGTTATCATGTAACAAGATAACATTAGAAGTCATACAAATAGAAGTAACCTAACAATAACCACAGTAAAACCAAACATTTTAAGTGTTCAGAAAGCTGCTTGAAAACAAATCAAAGTTGCTATTCTTGGATTCTGCTTTAGTCTTTTCTCTTGCTTTAACTCCAACTGCAGAATTTTCTACTCTGTTCTGCCACGTACACACACACACACATCTGCTGTGTGTCTGCTAACATATGGTGTTGCACTAATTAATTGCTAGAAATCAGCCAGGCTCCTATTGCTCATATCAAAGTGAATACCCTCTAGAATATTTCACAATAATGATCATTTCACAGATTCATTGCAGTAACCAGTGTTTGGTCAGAAAACAGCTTTCCATGAGAGAAATGATTAATCATGTCATTATTTAAACCTAGGTCTGTTGTTTTAATATTGCAGGTTCACTGTTACATAAAAGGAAAACATCAGGATAAGTGCATGTCAAATACCTGAGCATATCAAAAAATACCTCTAGTAGTTTAGGAACCTGGCCCCGCTGATGGAGGCAGAAGTGTGGAAAGCACTGGGATAATTCCAGTCCAATAAACTTTTAATACAACATTGTAAAAGGGATACAGTTTAGTGTTTATATTCTATTTTTTTTTCCTAGTAAATAAACTATTGAAATGCTCATGTTTTATCTCTGGCCACAAAACCTATTTCTGCATGTCTTTTAGGTATTGTGCAATGTCACGTGGCTCTCCCAGGTCTCAGTGTGAAGTAGATTTGGTGGTGACAGAGTAACTCCCTTCAGCTTTGGTCACCTTCTGTTGGTGGCTTCATCCTACTAAGAGAAGCAGCTCCAGAGCTCCTTGCCAAGGACATAGCTGGGAGCTCATCATGTGACAGGGCACAGATCTCACCCCAGCCCAATGTGAAGCTACAGTACTGGAGGCAGCATGGCCCCCTTCACACGACCTCATCCATGGATTTTCCAAATCAAAGCACAGACATAGCAGTAACAGCCTGAAACCCCCGAGAGGGGCAGAAAGCAGTTGGGGACTTCATTCCATGGACTGAAAAGCATAAGTTCTGGTTCCTAATATATTTTCTGAAGAACATCTCATGTATGACTTCTGCTTATGTGTTTGGGTATTCATGGCATATGAGGAGAATTTAACTTCCTCTGAATTGACATTATATACTGTGTCTGTGCAAGCAGACTAAGAAAGGGTCCATGAACATGCCCAGGGATCTGCATGCAGCCAACTATTTCATTGTATTCAGATTTGTTTCAACATGGGACACCAAATAAAACCACAGCTTTATCCAGATTTAATTTAACTTGCTTTTAAGATTTTGCAGCTCTGTCTAAAGTGCAGAAGGACTCATCACAGAGACCTGTGTGAGACTGAGTAGGCAGCACAGGATGAATCATTCTCTATGCAAACATTTCAAACCACTGCCAAAGTAACCACTGACAAAGAAACAGAAAAACAAATAGGGATTTTTAGGAGTAAATAAAAAAACACATGGTACTAAAGTCTGTCAAGCCATTATTTGATTTAATAACACAGACTGGTAAGAAATAAAGGAAATTATTCAGAAGCACTTCAAAGGTAAACAGAGTTTTAATCAGAAAATTAAGAAAAAAACTTGATAAGAAAGAGTCTTCCTGGCCACACAATGTATCTATTCCTTGGTCACACAAAGTGTGGTACCCCAGACCTGAAGGGCAAGAAATAGTCAGGACCACAGTAATGACAGGAATATGAGAGTATGTGTTGGCGTAACCCAACCCCGAAACAACTTCTGCAAATATGACCATGACATTTGATAAAGCAATTATCTATAGATTTCAGAGTCCAGAACTGTATGAAACTTGCTACTCTCAGGGTCAAAACAAAAAGACTTTCCAAGATGAGAATTAATTCCAAGATTAAGCCTCTGAAACTGTTTTCAAAGGGAAACAAAATATTTTTTAATAAGAAAAAACTATTTAATTCTACTGCCTGCTCTGCAGTAGTTATAGGATACAGTTAAATCATAAAAAAAGACTCGGCAGAACCTTTTAATATAAAATATTTTTCATTGTGCAAAATAGTTTTTGTGTCTGTATCTCATTATGACAAATTCTAGCTAAATATAAACTTTACCACTTGCAGTTGAAGGTTTTATTAATAGAAGTATTAACATGACTTGAATCATAGTACCAACGTTATAATTATGAATATTTTATGACTAAACAGTTTTCAGAGGAATTAATTGATAACTAAAACTATTAATAAGGAAAAGCAGTGAATTACAGACAAGTAGGAGAGCTGCCTTTAGAATTAGAACACAGTTGCTGAACATAATTGATAAGACACAATAGCCTTAAAGAAGCTTTGAGATTAGTATTGTTTTTCTTTTAAATGATGCAAATCCCTTGGCAGCTAAGTAACAGAATACACAGATAAGAAGTGTCACCAAAGAACTGGCACCATAGGGCTTATGAATTGAATGGAGGTGCTGCTCAGACTGCAGGAAGGTGAGTTTGTGCTTTTCCAAAGATCACATTTCCTTTGAGTCTAACTGAATCTAAGACAGTTCCTTTGGGAGCTTGAAGAAGAAAAAAGAGAAACACCATTCTATGAACTAAGGCCTGTTCACTGCGGTAAAACATGGAGTGATTACATAAGGAATGAAAAATGTCCACTATCATAAGACAAAGTTCAGGCAAAGCAGCAAGTACCAGTGGACTGCAGTTCTGTCCACACCTGCTGCTTAAAAGCTAAAGCTTTGGTGTTGTACAGTTCAAAGCAAGCTTCTGTTGTAAAACCCTTTTAGGTTAGTCCATGATCCTCATTTATCCTCATATTTTCACATTTGTGTCCTGAATAGCCTGGTTGTTTCATCTTAGTCTGAGCTGGAGGATTAACATTTACACCTATTTTAACATAATCTGCAAATTGCTCAACATTTAATAGGATTCATTAATGCTACAGGACTAAATGTGAATTCAACCCTACTGGTTTTAGAAAGAAACTTCTTATACACTGTGTCTAAAGCTTGTTTCCCACTTTTTCAAGGCAGCCATTTTTATATAAAGCCTGTTTGATTTTGAAAACTCAATGTTTCTTCCTAATTCCTAGCTCCACCTATAGCCAGCCTATGAAAACCTCTACCTAAAATCCTTTCCAGCCTCTGACAGAGAGTGCTACCCTAGTACGGTATGGGCAGCTGATCTGAAATAGATGAGAGCCAAACCTGGACCTTCACTGGAGGCTTGAACTATTGGTTTTTCCATGCAATGTCCCTTCATTACTCTAATTGCCCTTTTCAAAACACCAAGGCTCACACTTCTTCCACCACCAACTCCCATTTAATTATTAATTTCCTCACTCTCCTTGCCCTCAGTCTCTCTGAGAAAAGCAAGACAATGAAGCCTGCAAGGTAACAGCAAACAATATATCAAGCAGATTCAATAAGAAATACGTTTATTCTTCATTCTCTCTCTGCCCAGCTCTCTCATTCATCTCACATCCACATACTGTACTTTTTATGCACTGTACAGAATACACTTGTCTTTAAAAGAACTTACTGCTATTTGCTCACTGCCAGTATATAATCAACATCTGCTGTATGACTCAAGGCTGCCCTGCATTAGTGCATTTCTATTTGTAGTTGTGGGCTCTATTGATCAGAGCTGCATTTTGCTACTTGTATTTGCTCTTCACATTCTCACTGTCTTGTCTTAGTAAATGGAGAAAACATTACAAATACTTTCTCTATTGTAAGAAGAATTGAACCAAGTGTCATGGATGTGGGACCTGCAACATATTTGCCACTACATTAAATAAATAGTTTCTCATCAAGAAAAAGATGCAACACTTATTTGTAACAGAAAAATGTAGTAAATGATGCCACAAGGTGTCTTACACTCACCTAAACTGAGTTTGTTCAATTTACCACCTAACACCAGAGCAGTGTAAAATGGACTTAACATAACTAAATAGGTCAGGGGTTCGAATTAATTTTTTTGTTTTTGATTTTGTCTTTTTTTTAATTAGGAATTTTACATTTTTAGTAGCAGAATGTGATAATCATATTATAGATAATAAAGAACTAGATCCAAATATACACATAGTTGCCACTTCTTTCCACAAAAACAGACCTCTGAAAAACAGTTTGAGACAGAAGAAAGGATATCAGCATTGAACAAAAAATTATTACAAAATCTTTCAGAATTAGGCCACTTTTAAGTGAACTGTGTGCGATATTCCAAGACAGCAAATTTTTTTTTGAATTTAAACTGCTGTCAACTTATCTCAGCAAGTATAAATTAAGGAAGACAAGCTGGCAGAGGGTGAGAACTTAATCATATTTTTTAGCTACTGTCAATTGCCAATAAACACTCATAGCTGAAGTCAAACTTTTAAAAGTTAAGCTTACAGCTGCTATGTCAAGGAAGTGACCTGAATATGCCATCATGATCTTTCCTCATCCCAGGAGACCAATAAATGTTATGCCGAAACAAGGAAGGAGACTTTTTTTTCCACACAGTAGTTCCCCATAATTAACTTCAGTGGACCCAGGGACACTAAAGGCTTGAACTAAGCTTTCAAAAGTGCCATCGCAGCAGCAGTAGGGGTCAAAAGTTCTTGGCTAGAAGCTCTGCCTGAAGACTACAGCAGAGCCAAAGAAAAATATGTCTGTGAATGATCTTTCTAAAGTTGTTTTAAGAGACTTTCACCAATCTACAGAAAGACCTTCAATATAGTGAAAGTGCTGTTTGAAACCATGAGTTTATCCATGGCCACAGTCATGCTACTGTGTTTGAAAAGAGCTAAATATAGCACATATAAAACACACCATTAGCATTTTATATGCGGTAAATCTGAGGGGTTAAAAAGGTCAAGTTTGCTGAAAGGAAAGCAAACAGACTGGAGGACCTGGCTCTTAACATTTATTTTTAATATGATTCTCCCAGTGAAAGAAAAATTTTTACAGGTAGCTACTATGCTTGTATACTTAGGCATAATGATTTATGAAGATTTGCCAGAGGCATATATGACTGCTTAAACAGTTTTTTGCTCCACAGATGAAGGGAGTTTAATTGCTATGTGTTCCTCAGTTAAGCAAGCAAGAGCAAGAACATCACCTGGTTACCTACTCCCTTCTTTCTCACATTCACAACTTAGGGGAAGTATTTCACCAGCCTCCTTATATTTCTGACCTCAGAAGTTGTGATTCTAACCTCCATAACTGCAAATATTCCTTCTCTGCCTGACCCAAGCCACCATTGTTGCAGCAGACATCCCATTAGGGGTAGAAATGAGCCAAGACACAGACTCTCATTAAACAACATGGAAAGGGTCCTGGTTTAGTCTTCCTTATGGTTCAGCCATCCTGACTCTGACTACAGCAAGTTCCTACTGCTGGCTTCCCTGACAGACTCTGACTGCTGGCTATTCCTGCTGGAACATGACTGCAATTATTTCCTTGCTGCCTCTGACCACAGGCTCTTACCTGGCTCATCTGTGACTGCAGGCTCCAGCAGCAGGCTCTAACTCCATCAGACCCAGCCTGACCTCACAGCAGAGCTTCTGCAGCAGCAACTCTCTTGTTTCCTTCTTTGTGTCTCTCTGGATCATTCCTTCTTCCTCGGGACTTCTCTACCTCCTCGAGGTCCTCTTCCTCCAGCTCCTCCCCTTCAAGGTTCCCTCTAACCAGCCAGCCCATCCCTTTCATTATACTTAACTTTATTAATCACAGCTGTGACCCATTAAGGGCAAGGCCGGTTTGCTTCTTTGGTAATTAGTACAGCTGTGACTTATCAGGGGAAAAATCACCTGTAAGCCTTTCTTCTACACCTACAGTTCAGTGCAAATCTAGCTATGCTACTGACAGTCCCAGTTATGTCACTCTTTTTCTCATGATAGGAGATCCCTTAGTACAGGGCTTTGTCTTCAAGTATCCCATTCCGTCAATCATCAAAACCTGGATGCAAAGTTTGTGCTTAAACAGAAATTAATTGTTTGGCAAATACAACTCTGAGAAAGGAAAACAAACAGAATTTTCTCCCACCATGTTGTGCATTCTGGGCAACAAAACATGGAATAAACCCATTTAAAACTGTCATTTTGGGATGAACTAGAATGCTAGGAATCTTAAGTGTTTGGGGAACTGGTTACATAAACTAATAATATACAATTTGAGTTGAATTCACCTTAAGCTTCATATCATCTGTTTTCAGTCATAGAATCAGAAAATATCCCAAACCACCCACAAATTCAAGGTCAAATTCCATGAGAGCCAGAGCAAAGCAATAAAACTAATCATGTCTCATCCAGGTGACAGCCTGCCAAAGCTTATTTATTCATATGATCTTGGCAACTAATGGATTTATGAGCATCAAAGTTGTCTGAGCAAAGACATCAGACCAGAACCAGAAGGAAGAGTTGAAGTAGCACAAGAGCTCTGAGTGCCACCTGATGGGGAAGTGTGGGTGTGAAGAGCAAGTGCCCAGCAGCTGGGCAGAGACCAGCTACCAGGGAGAACCTGTTGTGTGCAGGTGTGGGAACTCCACTGAAGTTCAAGTTAATGTGGCCACTAAGTAGGATCAGGAATGTCCAGAAGAAGGGTATTCCTCTGATTATCAGCCTGTAGACCCAGGATTAAATGCAGCGTGTGTTACTGCAGATATAATTTTTGTGTGTCCAGCTGTATTTTGATGGTGTGTCCTTGTGTACAAATCTATTGCACACAAATGTGGAGCCTTGCACATGGCTGGGCCTGGGCACACCAGCCAACCTGGGACCAGGTACAGTCTGACAAACTCAGCTCTACCAGAGCGGGAAGGAAGAATCCCTGGGTGATAGGTGCACTGTATTCTCTGGCAGCAAGGATGAATGGAAACTATTTTAGTCAGAGAAACTGAATTGTTACTTGAGATTTTACTGATATGAACGACCCATAAAAATTTAAACACATTTCTACAGAGAGCAGTAACCCCACTGGGATGACCTTAAGGGCATCATACAAAGTAACGCCTTGGCTAAGCAAGCTAAAAGCACACTCTGCTTTTAAAGCCTCCGGAGATCTTTGCATCTGGGTTCTCAATGGACTATAGCGACCTGCAGCTACCCCATAACATCTCCAGAGAAAATCTGAAGGAACATTACTCTGGGTACAAGACCTGTTCTCCATGTGACTGAGCAAATGACAAAGATTTCAGTGACTGCCTGGGCAAACACCACTGGGAAAAAGCAAGCATAGGGAGGACCAAGTCAGCCTAATTGTCCTCACTAAATGAAGAAAAACTGAAAAAACCTCTTTGATGTCCAAGCCGTTATACTTGTTCATCAATCCTTTCAGATTTTAAGTTAGCCATGCAAGGTACAATAAAACAGGAAGTTATATAGCACAGGCAATTAACCTTCAGTAAAGATCTTTACATGGCCCACTTGACAATTCCATCTTGATTTTGCCAAAGGTTAAATATGTAGTTAGAAATTAATCTCTTTTTAGTTCAGATCTAGGCAGAAAAGTCAGATTGACACAACAGAATATTCTGTGTTCAGCCTATACTGCAAAGAAAATTGTACAATCACTTTTACAGGATGAGAAGACAAGTAAAAATAATTCCTCTTAATACTCATGCTGGTTGAATCCTACAGAACTCATCTAATCTGAAGTATTACTTGCCCAGTATTCCTATGAAACCATTTGGACATCCTGGCACAACTGTATGCTAGAGTTCAAAACATTTCTGATTCCTTTTCTCTCATTAAACAAAACACTCCAGGTTGCCAGCCCCATGCTTTAAAGCACAAAGAAAATTTAGCACATGTTAGCCTAGAGTCACAGAAATAAAATCCTCATGGACTTCTCCTGTACATACAAGCTAGAGGTTGAAAGAGTGGAATCTTGTCTATTACACTGTGCTTATGTTTCCCTTTTCTGAATTTTAACATCCCCTAAGACCTTTCTTTTCTCTTTCCTCAAATCAATTATAGCATTTAAAAGAAACGTCTAGTAAGCAAAATCAGAATGAAATGTCAGAGGTCTGATAACACTGAAATATTGTCTTAGTGTTTTGTATTACAGCTATTACACAATGAAGCTTCTTTGAACAGAAAAGGAACTTGGAGGCTGTGAGCAAACAGTTTACAGAAAGATCACTTGTATCTTAAGAGAATTACACTGTTTTGAAGGAGATTTTATGTGGAAAATTAACAAAAGTTAAGACCTATCAGACAAATACTTTCATAGGAAAACTTATTTGTGACTATTCTAATAGCTCTGACAACCTGAGTCCAGTATTTGGTGAATGGTTTTGGACAAGGTGGAGTTGCAGGGAGGAGGGAAGAGGGACACAGAAAATATCATCTCTATTTTCAAAAGGAGAATTGTGATTTTTTTTCCATTTAGACAAAAGAGATGTGTCTATTCTTTCATAAGACATATAGCTTACATAAAATCTTTTAATGTAATACAGTGGGGGGAAAAAAAACCCAAAGCATTGAAACACTCCCTCTCCCCAGAAAAACCAAATGATGAAATCTCAATTTGCCCTGAATAAAGATACCTTGAGCTAGGATAGGTCTAAACACAGTAGAAAGGTAAGATCATTAAGGAAAAGGAAGATCACCCAGAGGAAAATAGTTCTATTTGCTTTCAACTACATGCTTTGCTACAGAAGTGTTTATCCAAAGAAGCCAGCATATTGTTTGGGCCAACATAGTGATAAACCAACATCACATTCTTAATTCAGTACGGCCAGAAAAAGGGCAGTGGAGAGCAGGCCAGGCCACCTGTGCTACTTGCAGTAATGTAGTACAGTGTAGAGCAAAGACTTAAAATTCAAGTTATCAATATTAAGCCAATTTTCATTTAAAGACAAGGAAAGAGATTGTGGTCATTATATTTTAATAGGTGAAACCTCACCCTACTCAGTGAGGATTTGATTTCATTGTCAGCAGAGATTCAGAGAGCCAGTAGCTGCAGTGTAATTAAAGTCCCATCATAATCAATTCTGTATCCTCTGTGAGGGGTCATCTCAGTTTCCCACACTCCATGAGATAGTCAACTGCTCTTTGGGAGTACTTTTAAAACAAAAACATAAGCATAATATAAGCTTTCAAGGTCTGGCATGAAAACATCAACAGTATTTGCAACAGTTTAAAAAGGTGTCCTGTAACAGCATGCTAGGTTTCAATTGATGATGTTTATCAAGCATAGGGTATTTTAAGCTTGGACTGCAGAAAAGGAGTAGGAGAGGAAAAAGTTTAGCTAGGGAAAATGGGAAGGAAGATGAACATCCTGGATTTTGCTGGAGAAGTTCAGAAGTTCGAGATGTTTTAGTTGCAAGCTAAGGACAGTTTTTTCTTATCCTCAAGGTATTATGCACTTGAATTTTATACTTCTTTCAAGTACTAAAATAAAGCAGTTTCTAGTTTAACTGCAATGTTATTCTAATGAAAGGAATGCCTATGGCCCTGTCATTTGTGACCTTTAGCAGCTATCAGATGATAATGACTTCTGCCTGCTTGCCTTGGCTAAATTCACTTTCAGGCCTGTAATAAGAAGTCAGAACTACAATAATGCTTCATTATGCCACATAACATGTGCAATTTTCTTATGCTTTGTGAAAAAAAAACTGAATTCAAAGTGGAATTTGCCAAAAGAAATATCAAGAACTTAAAAGTCAACAGACATCAGAAAAGGGCACTCAGTTTTTGGCAGTGGATGGAATATGACCTTTGAATTTATTCACATTTTAAAGCTCTTTTCCCTTTTTTATTTTAATGGCACAAATGAAAAAACACTTTAAGAAAATGACAGTGGTACTTTCTCAATTTCATTACTGTTAGCATAATTCCAGAGTCTGGTAACTTTTATATTCCCACAAGGCTATGCAAGAGTCTGAGGCTGCAAAATCCCTCTAAGAAAGGGAGGGATAAACCTCATAGTTCCATCCATAGCAACCACTTGATGTGGATTATTTATTGCACATTATAAGATTTGCCTGATGAATACATGTTTCCAAGATCAAAAATACATCTGGACCATACAAGAAAGATTCTTTTCTAAAATCTTCCAGAATTAGTGTCAATGTTTTGAAAACTGTCTGAGAAATCTTCTGGTAGATTCTGTCTTGGATTCTAGAAAGTTACAAAACTTTCTTAAACAGGAATTGAAGGCTTCAGTTCCTTCCTGCTTTAGGGATTAAAGAATAACCAAGACAGTACACATGACAAGTAATTTCCTATTTATTCTAAGGTTATTTTGTTCCCTGCCCTTTTGTAGTGTCCAGTGCTGCATAATGTATAAAAGAAAGCAAAAGAGGACACACATGGAGAGCATGCAACTGAGACAATTATACCTTGCAAACATCTTTAAGACAAGGTACCAATAAGGATGTAGGTCCATTTTCTCCTGCTTTCCTTTCAGTAAAAAAAAAAAAAAAAAAAAAAAAAAAAAGAAAGAATATAAAGTAACTGAAAAATCTCCACATGCACCCTGCAGACCTCAGATCCTGCTCCAAATGAAATAAATGTTAAGCAATTCTAATAAATTATTCAACTTATGTTTTCCTTAAAATATATTCCCTGTGGACTTTAATGAATAGATTAAAATTTCTAATTATGACATGATATTTTCTCCTAGTTGCTTTGAGAACTAGGTCAAATTAATTTGGTGGGTGCTGGGGGGAGCAAGAAATATTTTTAAAGCTTTGTTAAAGATTTTGGTCCAATTTATAACATTTACTGTTATCTACCAGAGTAGCAAATATAATTTGATATATAGCAGAAAAAAACCTCTGTGCAATACATGATCCCAAAAAACTCATATAAAACTGATCTACTAAATGCGTCCAAAATTTCTACTATATTAATTTAAATTAGCCTTCTCTGATTTTTTTTCTATCTGCTGAGCACCCTTTGCAAAGTTTGCTATACTGAAATTTTCAGCTTCTTTCACCAGAGCATTTTTATTCTTCATAACTGGTAGCATTAGAGTTGCCAGAAAGCTCACAGTGACACATGACATCCTTTAAAGATAAATTACTTTGTGCTATAACAATAAATGCTATATTATCTTAATGAAAATTGTCTTTCTTAATAAAAGCATGCAACCTTAATAACCTCCTAGATATCACCATGATTTGTAGAAAAGAAATGGATCTGGTCAGATGTAATAGACATTCATAAGCAGGGCACAAGTAAGTGTGATAGAGGTAATGAAAGAGGTTAATATTTAGCAATGGCTTTGTGACCTAGGTAATGACTCCTGGTGTAATAAATGCAGTAAAATAAAGCAGTATATCAGCAGAGTCTTTTTTGAGACCTTTTTTGGATTCTGCTCTGGTTTCCAAACATCTCTTTATAGATTACCCACAAAGAGAGGAAACTTACATTGGTTGGTCGTGCTGTGCTAACTCTGAAATACTTAAGAGTTACAATAATAAATCTGCAATAGTAATTCCTACCAAAATAATAGCTTTTTAACTATCTTGAGAACTCTCTGGAAGAAAGAAGAAAGTAATATTGTCTTGTTATTAAAACTGGAACACAAGTAATACAACGATATTAATTTTTGTAATTGTTTCTGTTCAAACTGTGATCAGGTTGTTTCACTGAGCCACACTGGATCACATTAATCTCTTGCTCACTGAATCTTACCATGCCTCGTTTGCCAGTCAAACATACACTTTTCCAAGCTCTGAAAGAAGCAGTGCAAAGCAGAAGGCAGACTATATGAGTATTCTGTGTGCAGAGCTTTCTAGTTCAAAGGAGAGGCTGCCTTAGTCCTTTCCTGTTTTAGCAGCTAAAAAAAAAATATTGTCATATGAAACTGAATTTCTTTAAAATATCAAGCTTCCCAATGAGCAGAAGGTATTGAAGAATCATCCCAATTTAAGGTATTTTCCTTCCTTAGACAATGCAGCCAAATAGGCCAGTTCTTTCACAACCATTACCACATTATGTATTAACTGTTAACAGTGGAAACCAGCATAGGGTCATTTTGTTCCCTTTGTAGCTTCCAATCAAATATGACCACACACTTACAAAGATGAGTTATTCTTGCTAATACTGTGTGACCATTTTTTCTTGACTCATTTCAAATATAATTAAAGAGCACCAGCTCTTTTGTTTTAGTGAGAAAACTACCAAAATTATGCAACACTAATTCCTTACAATGGCCCTGGACTCAGCAAACAATATAACTAATACTTTGACATCCTCAAACGAACTAATCTGTTAATATGACTAGAGCCTGTGAATATCCTGCATGCATCATGCTTAATTATATCTTGCTACAATAAAACAGCTTTAAAAGTCAACCTGCTCCTAAATCCCATATGTACATGAACTGTCATACACTCAGATCTGATACAAGTGGTATCCAAGTCAACCTTTCCAAGCAAAGATCTATATTTTCATTGTGCAAGTAGTTTTATTTATAGATTAATCAGCTAGGAACCCAAAACGTGACAGCAGGGTACCAGACAGAACCCAACAGGCAGGACATAAATTCAGGGCACCTTTGAATCAGTTGCAATCAGTAGGGACCTAAGAGTGAGTTTGTATTAAATACAAAGACAGCTAAGAAAAAGGAATGCAAAGGAGAGACTATTTCATCACAAGTTGGTATCTATTTTGTAGATAACAAGCTCAAGAATGGGGCTTTAGAAATAAGTGGATCCAACCCCAGAAGAGCTCTGTGAAACATCTTTATAGTTAGCTTAATTTGACAATCAGGTAATGGAAGAGAACTGAGAAAATATCTTAAATAAAAGCTACAAGCCTCTATAAAGCTCTAAGTATTTGTTTATTCCCCTGCATCACAGTCTCTAAACAGAACTGCTTTAGCAAGTTTTTCACCAGAGTAAAATAAATCCATTTTCACTTTTACTTTAAAGGCTGCCTTGACTTAAATGTTATTCACAGCAGTTAAACTGTAGTCATTCTGTTCTCTAGTGAGCAATCCTACACAGAGGCATCAGATAATCTTCATGGGGTACCAAGCATCAACTACAAAACTGAGGATCTTGGACAGTCCCACATGAAATGAATCTGACTTTTAGGTATTGCTAACACAGAGGATGGATTTGGAACACACATTACTCCACTGTAAGATTATTTTTTGGTCTGTAGCAAGAAATTCACAAGCTGGGCCTGTACCTCTGATGACCCCTGAAATTTTTCCCAATTTCTCTCAATTATTCCACTGTCAGATCATTCCACTGTCTCATCCTACACTACTACTGGCACTACACTGAAATATCCATTGCTTGACACCACACAGCTTTCTAGACTGTTTTAGCACCAGCCTGTAACAGAAGAAAGACAGAAAGAAGGTCTCATCCACCTTGTAATTAGAGGCAAAACTAAGCACATTCCCACATCAATCCCATTGGCCATAAAAATCTGTATGTCCAGATCCTGCTTTTTCTCTAACATGTACTTTATAATCTTCCTCAATGAATCTTTGTTACTGCATCATTAACCTCTTAGTCTGAATTGTGTCTTTATTTTAGTTTGCTTCCTAGGATTTTAGTTCATTTCATAATTCTATCCAGTTAATTTACTTGCCAAGCAAGGAGTGTTCTTTATTCCATATTTAAATCCCTATTGAATCTGAAGGGTGACTTTTCATACAGATGTATTAAGTCCTTTAACTTAATTGGTTGGTTTGAAACACCCTTTGCTTAACTTTCACACCACACTAGTCACATTTTCATTTCTCATTTTAGTAAATTTAAATACACAAGAGCAAAACACAAATTAGGATTCTTTGTATTCAACTGACTTCAGCAAAATTCTGTGCATTTTCCATGTGAGTTGTTCCCTAACCTCTATCAAATTGTACACAGAATAAATAGCAGACAGTAATGTGCCTATACACATAATAAAATACATGAAGATGGAAATGTCTTTGGAAAAATCAAGAATCAAAGATAAAAAAGCTACTCTAGAATAAAAATATTCCATGAGAAAAATATTTATAGTTACAAAGAGTATTACAGTAAATTAGTCTAATCCCATTATAAAAGATCCTTACGTTTCCTGATGTATTTTTTATGTAAACTAGAGGGGGTTTTAGATAAAATCCAAGTCCTCATTTGAAAATACCCAAGAACAAATAATCTACTGTGACAATTCATCAACTTGCCCTTGGATGAGCTTCATTTACTGTTTAAAATATTCTTTTCCCTAGTCTGAATTGCACAGGACCAGGTTGGAAGAGACCTCAGGAGGTCTCTAGTGCAACCACCTCCTCAAAGCAGACATAGAGGTCAGACCAGGTTACTGGGGTTTTGTTGTTACTTGACTGCCCTCATAAGGCAAAACCATCTCCTCATAATCTGGACAGAACTTTATTTTATGCACATCACTAGATGTGCAAATTCCATTAGTGAAATTCAAAATTTTCAAAAAGAAGACCTCTCCATCCCCGCCACCCCATAATTACTACTGCTTTAAAACCGGGTTTTGGACTTGTACCAGACTCTCACTTTGTGGATAAGATATTCTGAGTGATTTGTTTTCAGAAAAGCTTTGGTGGAAGAAAAAACACAGTACCAGCAGGAAAGACCTAGTCTAAAACCAAGAGATCTTGAAATCTTAACGCCTTCCTGTAAATGTGCACAGGCACGTGTTATGATCCATGCAAGACTTCCACTGCATTTATGCCCTTTCCATTTGTGTATTAATATAGAAGTCTTAAATGTCTCTTCTACACTAGGCCCAGACTCAGATGAAAACAGGCTTTTCTTTCTCCCTGCATTCTCTATCCAGCCCAGATAAGCAAAGAGGTTTTTTCAATCTTCTCCTTTTCTCATGTTATTTTCCTTATCTAAGAGTAAGCTATTTTCTGCTAAGGAACTTGACTCTGAAGCCTTCTCTACCTGTTTCTCAGGAGTGTCACAAGTTCCTTATTTGATGATAATTTATGACCCATTAAAGAAGCTACTTTTAGTTATTTACTAGTACATTACAGAATCATATGGCATGAAGTTCTGGTCACTGTCAAGGGCCTATATGACAATTTGTAATAACCTGCAGCTTCCTCTGTACAACAGCAACACAGTGAACATCAGCCCATTTTGCCTGTAGCCAAGAACTGACCCAGTTGAAGAATAAATTGAAATTCTATTTACTGCAGAATATCTCTTTTCTCACATGAAAGCTCACTAACTGGATAGGCCTACACTGTTAACAGTGAGTCACGTGGAGTGAGAACCCTTAAAATTTGCCTATAGTTTCCCTTTCAGCTTTCACAGTGAGCTGGTCAGGCAAAATCTAGACAGTCTATTTACACACAGAGTATGGGGAATTACGAGTACCACAAACAGGAAATTCTTAAATACGAAAGTGGTATTAAAGGATGAAGTCATACAAATACAACAATCTTGAATACTATAATAGAAAAGCATGTTAAGTCAAACTATGACCTGAAATTTCTTCTACCAGGAAGAAACAAATAAACAGAGAGCTGTGGGCTGGAAGTTCAGTACCACTCTTAAATAAAACAGTGATAAGGAAAATGAGGAGAATATGTAAAAGACAGAAGGTCATCAAGCTAAAAAAAAGAAATTAATACAAAGTGAAATTAATAGAAGGTTCTGAAGTAGTCAAAAAGTCACATTTTGGAATACCATTCACACATAAAATAAGGAGAAAACTAATTTATACTAGCTTGTATTAAGGAGGGGATATAAATTAACTAGGAAATCCTTTCTGACTTCTGATCTGAAATAGCTAAAATACTTGCAGTAAAAACTGGAACTACTGCCTACAAAGGATTCAGTAAAAGTGAAAGGGCTGTGCTGGCAAACTGCAATTTGCTACAATCAGTAATTCTTTCTAGTCATGATTAAGTAAAGTGAACTAGATTAAGGGAAATAACTCTAACAGTAATTGCTCTTAAGTCTTAGGTGCCTGCATTTTTACCAACTTTTAAACTAAATGTAAACTTTAACTCAAATGTCTTTTGGCACTTTTTTTTTAGTTGCAAGTAAGTGAATTTGTGTGAAAAAGTACTGCTGATATCCACAAAATCTTTTTTGCCTATACAGAGCCTGGCATGCTGCTACTGCTTTCCCTGCTAAACCAACAGGATCAAAGAAATTTCAGTCTTCAAAGTAGTCTTGAACTTTACAAATACCATGTAAAGCTTTGACTTTCTCTAGGCACTCAGTTCATGCTGGTCTCTCTATAAAATAGGTTTGTTCACTTTCTGGGGGTGGGGAATATAGTAATGTCTTTTTTTTTAATCATAATTAACACTTGCCTTGATTTTTCCAGGTATTCCTGTGTATCACACTATTCTTAGTCATAAACTTGGTCAAAACACTCTTAACACATTTGATTTCAGAGAATATCTAGGAGAAATACTACACTAACAGAAAGCAAGGATATCCATAGTAATGTGTGATACTTCTGATAAAATAACTGGATCAATTTTCACTAAATTCCACTGTGCAGCAAAAAAAAAAAAAAAAAAAAAAAAAAGACAGGTAAGGCAGTTCCACTGAAAAAAGAACTAGACCAAAATTTCAGATCTGAATTGTTGTCCAATTTTTAATTGAGCTTATATGAACTTTAAAAGGTTCAAATCCCAGACTGATATTTTATCAGTCCCTAATTTAAAATACGCCTTTCACATACAGTTAAAATTCCTGCTGCTTCCAGCTGAGTGTGTAAGATCTACTGTCATTTTGAGCCAAAGGTCATAATGAAATGAAAGAATAATGTTAGCATACTGTTTCACTGCCATTATTCACTTTAAGACCAATACTCTTATCCTGGTTCAACTAATCAGTCCTTTCATTTGAATATGCTCTGCATGCGAGATCCTGCAGCAAACACCAGCGCAGGTTTCTCCATGGTCTGAACACTGCAGAATAA
This sequence comes from Vidua macroura, assembly GCF_024509145.1. NCBI lineage: Eukaryota > Metazoa > Chordata > Aves > Passeriformes > Viduidae > Vidua > Vidua macroura. The sequence goes on along the minus strand of NC_071585.1, from coordinate 7,204,858 downwards.
ATGCTTATTGGTGCTCCTGACTGTGACCCTGATTACATCTCAAACCTGTGCTTTAAAAATTTATTTTTACCAACAATGTATATATACTGATATATAACTATTCAATACTGCAGAGTGATGCTATCTGAAAGAATGACAAAGAGTAAGTCTGTGCTGATTCTTCCAGACTGCAGCTCTTATCAGAAGTCTGTGATGAGAAGTTCTGGAAGGTATCTATAAGCTAAGAAAGACCTTCACAGGGATATTAAAATAACTTTTTTCCTTGCTCCACCTCTTTCTTGTGCCCCATCAAGACAGATACACTTGTAAGAAATAGCTGTTCAATTAAGAAGAGCTGACCTTACCTTTCTAAAATTTTATGCTGGAGATTAAGCAGTCAATGTCAACCAGAATACTGAGATACCACAGCACAGCTATTGCTGAGTCACAGGATAATACGATTAAACAGGGTGGATTTCTTTGCCAATGGCAGAGGAAAACACATCTGTTCTCTAATGTGCATGGATGAGAAAATCCTTTCTATTATCTTAGTGCGAGAGTCTACTTTGACCTCTGGTTTATGCTCTTGAGGGCTTCACATTTGCTTGGTAAACTGAAGAGTTTTGATACGTGCCTAACAAAAAAGCAAGCTGGCAGGCATCTGAATTCTTCTTTTAGGGTTTTTCTCTGCTGCTCTGTATGTACCTCTCATACATACTGCAGCAAGGCCCCAGCAGGACTGGATTGTAGTGCTGATGTGCATATTAATAAAACAGCATTGTTCAAGAGCAATTATCTTGGTCAAGCAGCCTGCATTTTACAGGGTTCAAAGGGACAAGGGTAATACCAGGGGAATAACAAAATGAAAAGGTGACTACATGGATATGCCTGTGTATGTCAGAAACTTAATGTTTCCACTTGTAAATAGGTTCATCATGTTACTTCAAAGCAGGAACTCAGGAGAGGCAAATCTTGAGTACTCAATTCTCCTTTTTAATGGTGGTAAAGAAGTCAGACATGACAATTTCGCAATGTGGATAGTTAATTTGCCTAGAACACTTTATGAATATTAATCCTGACACATATAGAGACACTGTACAATTGAATAACAAAGGCTAGAGAGATGGCATGTTTAAAACCAAACCCAGAGACAAAAGGACTGGGCCATTGAGGTGCAACTACATTTCTGTTACAAACATGGACTGGATGGACTGTGAGCATTTGTGCATCCCATGGCATCGCTTGGCTAAAATCTCTAACTGAAGTAATCAGACTCTTTAGTGTAGATGTAGCTAAAGTCCAAGATGTTAGCAATAGGCCCCATAGTGCACATGACTAAAAAAAAAAAACCTATGCAATTTCACTTTCTTTGCCTCTACTTTTTTTTTAGTCCACTGTGCATTGTTTTTTAAACTCTAGTATTTGTCAAGAAAGATTGACAGATCACCCCCCTGGAATTTCAGCTACATTGGGGCTTTTCTACTAACTACTGCACCATAGAAAAGCTACAAATGTTAACTTCTACAATCATTTTTATAATTTGAGTCATTATAGAGTAATGAATGCTTGGAAGCTCACTAAGACAAGCATGTTCTCTTGTGGCCATGCTGGGCACTCAGCAGGACTGTTTATACAAGGGGGACCCAGCCAAATCCCAGCACCTTGAGGCATGTTGCTTTCAGGGTGTCCTGCTGCCACCTACTTGCCATTCAGCCCAGCACAGTGCAGCCAAACGTCTGCAGCAAATTGTCTTTTTCTGGCCTCGTTCTATTGGAAAATCAATGAGTGCCAGTTGGCACACATGCTACTTCACTTGATTTGTAAGTACTACTTCAAAGTCCTAGTGCTAGTCTTGGAAATATATGCAAAACAACCTCATGTCCAGCTCTTGGGAAGTTTTGTTCCTATCTGTGGCCATTTTTACATCTGTGACATGCACTGAATATGTTGGGGTCCTGGGTGTTCTAGCTGAGAGTCACTGTAAGCCCACCCCACCCCAGCTCCAAGATGGGCCTGTTCAGCCTCCAGACTGAGAGGGGACCTCACTGATGTGCAACAGGCAGCTCTCCCCCTCACCTTCCTGTGTCTTGTAAGGGGAAAAAACCCCAACCAAACAAATCTTGAATGCCAACACCTCTCTAGTGCAAGAGTGCAAATATCGCATTCATTAATGGTGTCTCCAGACCAAGGGCAAGATAGGAAGATATTTCAAGACCCAACTCTAACCTTATTATGTCATACATTGCTGTAGGAATGCACGTTCACTGGTTGAGGGGGGGGACCCCCTCTCTTCTGCTCTTTGAGAAAACCCAAAAGGAGAAGAAACAAAAACAGTAACTAGAATCCAAGCAGATACAGCAAAAATGGCTGTAATTTGTTCAGCATTAGTACAGAGACATGTAACGTGCACCAAGTCCTCAGGCTGAACAGAAAGGCAGAGCCAAAGATCTAGAGCTCAGGAAGCTGCAAGGTTGGACACAGTGACCAAAAGCTTCAGAACTGGAAGGTTTATCCCCTCCCTGTAGCACAACACAGGCCTGTGAGAGCAGCCCCACAAACACTTGTGCAGATCCACAATATTAATATCAGTCACTGCTGCCAGGAATGCCTCATTCTGTTGTTTAATTTGAGACATATTAGTCAATGGTCCTAACTCCAGAAAGATAAGGTTAACATCCAATATTTGTCAGCTGGAAGAAAAAGAAGCTTATAGAAAGCAAGTCTCCCCTGTTAAATGCAGAAAACACTGATGATATCAGTGCACTTCTTGAATTGCCATCACATCTCACTCCCTCTTCCATCCTAACACCAACACCTCTGTACACTAATTCATCAGTCACAGCATCTTACAGTCAATCAGTGAAACCAGACTGAATCTTTCCATGAATGATGAACACATGCACACATTCCCCTGACACCAGTGTGGTGGTAGGAAGGGCGTGTGCAGGTTCACTGTTATGGTAATCACTGCAGAGCTCTGTTACCAGCAACATTAACCCAGGTGACCGTACACTTATTACAGCAGCACTTCCTGCCCTCAAGAAGGTCACCTGTACCACTTATCACAGATTGTGAAGAGAGGTTGATTAATTGGTTAAAAACCAAAAGTTGAGAGAGAAACATTCTTTTCCAAACCTGAAGAGTGGTGCTTTGCCAGAGTTATAAACTTGCCAGGATTTTTAATTGTACTAATGCATCAAATTAAAGCATGCAAGATGAACTCCTTTTATATTAGAGATAAGAAGTAGATAAAGGTATTTTTATGTAAGCTCCAGCGGAAATACCAATGTGCATAAAATACCACAGGCAGAAATAGGTATTTCTTTACCTGTATGAGTTAAACTTGCTCAACTTTAGTCTTCTGTTTGCTATATCCAAAACATTTGCCATCTTAAATACATCTTTGACTGTAGAAGGCTGTCAGTATTAAAGCAGGGACTGAATAATGCCATCTGGCATAAAAAGCCACACTGCATCAAAGAACCCCTCATACAAAAACTATTGTCCCAGGAAGCTTGCAAAATTAAATATTTTCCAAACAAAAGGGCAGGAGGCACAAGTTTACAGCAAAAACTTGAAGAACTGAGAGATAACGTAATTCCATTATAGAAAAGGTAGCTCAAGCTTTCCTGTGAAAGAAATCAGAACACTCCAGATAGTAGCATTATAAAATATATTTGTTAAATTTGGAGATGCTCTGACATAATTGCATACAAGCTTTTTCCTTGTCTATAACACCAGTGGCATAAATAATTGTTTCCGTTTCTATATATTTAGCTGGTAATGTCTAATATTCTTGTATTTTCCGTGCTGCTCCAGCATGATCAGCACTGCAGCATGGGGATCTTGGTTCTCTCTGGTAACCAGGAATTTACAGCCCGTTTTGGTGCTTCTTAAGGATTTCTCCAAGTTTATCATCCAACTGTTATTGACTAAAGCTTATTGCTTAGTGTCTCTCAAGCTTTTTGCAGTGGATTTTTATTTCAACTATGATGAATAATTTAGAAAGAATAAAATATGCCACTGCAGTGCTCACTCTGAACAGTAATTCAGGAAACCAGCAAATCAGCACAGACTTTACACGGCTTCAAAAGTTTATCCTCCCTCAAAACCTGACATTTTCTACTTATTTTACTTTTTACTAGATATGAATCCCTCTTTCCCTCATGTAGATTTTCTTACTGCTGAGAAAAACTAGTTGGCACACAGCAGCAACATCTCAGCAGCTGAAACAGAGACCTGATCAAATTCTTTTTCAGAATGGCTTTTTCAGAAGTGTTTTACAATCATAAGAAGCAAACACAAGTGGCATGTTGTCAAAAGGAGCGAGTAATTTTAGACTAATGGTCAGGGGAAAGGAATGTACTGCAAACTGTGCAACTAGAAAGACTGTAATGAACAAATGATTATGGGGACTTGTTTCATTAAGCCCTCCGCAAACACTAGCTCTCCTCTGGCCTCAGTGTTACAAAGAGTTGCATTTGTGGAGTGGAGATAATGGAAATAAAGTAGGTTGGTTTGCAATACAAGAAAGCTGAGCAGAGTCTCCCTGCAGTCTTGTGTAACATCAGTCATGGCAATTTTTTCTTTTGTCACAGGTTAGCATAAAAAAATTAATACGAGCCTCCCTGATTAAAAAAAAAAAAAAAACCCTACAAGTAAACAAAACAAATTTAAAAATCCAGAAAATTAAAAATAAAATGAGACATTTGGACACAAGGCAAAGAAATTTATGGTTCTGTACCACATCTAGACAGTAACCTCTACCTACCCTACCTTCAAGTACTGTGCATCTACAGCCCCCAGCATCATGGCATCAAGAACTCAGAATGTGGCTATGAAATCTGTATGTTGTTACTCTTTTAGTGTATATTAAATTAATATAAGAAATGAGAAAGCATTCATTTCAGCACTTGTTCATCACCTTACCACAACAGCAGTAATTATGGGTATGGAATAGTGTATGGAAAGAAAAGTAGCCTGGACAATACCAAGAAAGCAATCTTCAATATACACAGTGGTTAAATATTATAACTACACTAAAATCAGCTGCAAAACCCTCAGTTGGCAAGGCAGACATCTCTTTATTACTAATGAGACAGAGCAATTCTTTATAGTGTGTTTGCTTCAAAGAAAATAACTAGCTTAGCTTATTTTTAATTAGTCTCAAAAGGAGGTTTTCATTGAATAGGAGATTCTCAAATGACAAGAGAAAACAGAAGACTCAGCATACGTGAAGTGAACTAGAACCAGAGGAAGAGAAGCTGAGTGTCTACTGGATAGGTTTGCCAATATCCCAGCAATTCAAAGTCACTTAGAGTAGAACATGCAGCAAGTGTCTCATTATATTAAGGCAACTGCCACCTCTGAAGAAGTTGCTGACATAAGGTTTGTGCATGAAAGAAGTTTTAGCAATTGCTGTAGGAGGTTTTGTTTGTTTTCTTTAAAAAGATAAATTAGAATTCATTCCATAATGGGTAAAGTTTAAAAATGTCAAAGTCCATTAAGGAAAGAATGGGACCCCATTCTTCCAACAGCAGCAGTTCCTTGGGTTTGGTATTTTGGGGAAAGGAGTGGATGAATGGTAACTATAGAACCATTAATCATGCCTTAATTACAAAGAATTTAGCACATGCTAGGCAAAAAAAATGAATTAGGAAAATAAGCTTTAAAGGTGTTGAAAAGCATATTCTAAGATTTCCTTTTGGTGGGATGAGTGTTTTAGATGGACTCCAAATTCTAAAACAGAAATTGGTACTAATGCTGACTAATAAGAATTTAAAAAAATTGTTTAAATGCTAGCCTATTTTGTCAAATTCAAATGAAGTAAGGAACTTTTTATATGTAAAACAGGTTAGAGACCAGGAAAAATAACTTCTATCAAAAACTGAAATAAACCAGAGCAATAAACGCACAAGGACAGGATAGAACGTAATTGCATATGACTGGATTTTTTCAGAGCTTTTTGCCCTGCTAATAAGAACAGCAGAACTGTCATGTTTACCTCCACAGAGAAAAGAAGTGAATGACTCCAAATCAAATAAGCAGCTATCAGAGAAGTATTGTTTGACACTGTCTGCAGGGCTCTTCATAGCAATCAGTGAAGCTTAGCTTTCCTATCATCATTTTCATGAGATTCAACCCTTTTCTGACAATCTCAAGGTGATAATGCTGCTAATTTACTTGTCTTAAAAATCTTACAATCTTGCTTTTTCTTTTGAAATCCCATAAGAAAGATGCTGTGGAGTGAAAAGCTGAAAAACATCTAAAGAAACGACACAGAGAATACAAATGCAGGGTGCCAGGAATCAGTACCAGGACCTCAGAGAAGAAATTACAAATACTTACCTAAACAGTTGCCACTCATAATAGCCAGGACCAAAAATGTAACATCCTTTATCCACATGGTTAGACATCTTGCAATACAACAAACAACAATAGAAACCAATTAGATTCATGAACTTAGTATTTGAGAAAAAAAATAGTTTCTGTCATTAACTACTGAAAAAGTAAGCACAGTTCTTTTCACTGTTTTGCTCTTTAGATGGGAGCCATTTTCATTTCAACTAGTTTCAAAATCCTTTTCTGTTTCTAGCAACCAAGAAAGAGGGAACACCCTGTAATCCAACAGCAGTGCTTGCATGCAGAAATCCACCATTAGCAAGTTATTTATGTTTTTTCTTCACCCTTTTACTTGCCAGTAGCACAAAGGCCATTACTTGGCTTAATGACTATTTCATTAAGTGACTTGGGACAGTTTGCTGGATTTAGCTGATATCTGATTTAATTTATCAGTTGGGTTCGAGTTGGGACAGAAAGAGAACCTTTTGTGTCTGTTACAACAAAGAAAGTTAACGGCAGTTGCTTGTTTCAGTCAAGGCACTACTGCCCGTGCAGAAACACACTTAGCACATGGACACTGCAAGGCACATGGTAGCAGGCAAAGATGTGTGGCATACGTAAATTTTCATAACCAGTATAAATCTTAACAAGGGTCAAATGCATGTTTGCTTTGCCAGTATTCAGACCTGTAAGCTCAGAAACTTGTCTCCTAATGAACAAGTTACAAAAAACTCACTTGATCTAGTGGGTGTTCAGCCTCCTCAGATTAATAAACTATGAATAGCCAGGCCATTTCAAAACCAGATGCATCTTTATACCACCTAAATCATTAAAAGCCTCTATTTTTGTAAGTAACTTCTACTCCAGCTTTAAAAATCCATATATTTCTTTTTTTATTCATTATACAATTCAGTTAAACTGATGCTTTGCTGTGGTATGTAGGTCACTTGCATTTACTTTGAAGTTCTTTATAAACACAGCAAGTTTTATAAATGTTAAATGCTTTTCCTCAGCTTGGTTGTATTACAGTCCATTTGAGGGGCTTAACAATCAATGCACTTGTAACACTTAAACTAGAAAAGAAAGAAATTTGAATTAGACTGATAAAATATTCATATTGGGTCATACCTTATAAGTCTCCAGAAGGTAAAGGCAATGTGCTTGCCAAGATAGGATAGCAGCTGAATCCACCTATGATATATTAAGGTACAAATGGTACAATTTCAAATTGCATTATCAGATTTACTGTTCTAGTTGCCTTACTGGGAAAAAAAAAAACCCACTAGATTCTATACCGTCTAGTTCAAAAGTAGACATATAAAACACCAGTGAAATACCATTTATTTGCCTATTGAATCTATTATTTCTGTTCCAAAAACCAATTATTCTAGTATGTTATTATTGGAAGCAACATACTACTAAGGGAAGTAATAATAGCACTTTGCGATTATCTCATATGAAACAGTGCAACTTTCAGACAACTGGAATATTTTCTTCCCATATAGGCTAAGTCTAAGGGGTCCAAGAAGATTTTGCAAAAAAGTCAGAGACATTTTTCATGTCTAAAGACAACTACTCATTTCTAAACAGTAGCAGTACTCAGAATGCAAAAGCCATTAGATGCTTTTCCTGTATATTTCTTATTAACAATAACCTCTAAATTTTAAAAAACATAATTTGGTCCAACAAAAACAGACACCAGTGAAAATGGGCTCTATTGATAAAGAGGCTTCATTTTACTCCTTAAAAATCAGATTAAAACTGGAAAATAAAGTCTACTGCTCAACCACTGAAAATTTGGTCAATTAAATTTGAAAATATATGCTGAATAAAAGCAAAATAGAACAATTAAAATCACATTATTAAATTGAACAAAATGGAAACCACTAGTTTCATTCTGGTTTGCTAAATGAAGGGTTAAAACTTTTCTGTCATGTGCACACTACCACTAATTTTCTTTCCTTGGTTTCATATTTGGCCCCTCAAAACTACAAGTGTTTATGAATATAACTTTTTCCTTTCCTTACTCCTAACATTTTCCCTTACTAATGAATTTGCAAAGTAAAAAACATTTTTGCCTAAAAACAGATAATATAGCTAGAAGGAAAAGGCTGAAATAGCAATGACTAGCTAGAGAAACTTTTTTTAGCTTTCTTTTACTCTGTTATAAAGAAAAAGTCCTTACCTGCTAAATTCCTGTCCTCTTGCAAGCTAACTCCTACTCTAATGATCTACAAAGTATCTTGCTCAAAACAAATACTTTCCTATTTATATCTTTATATATCAATTAATGCAATTGCTGGCCCAATTGCTGTTAGAGCCTAATTAGTTTCCATTAATTACCTATCTGGGTTGATTTGGCACAGCTGGGTTTTTGGTAGCAGGGGAGAGCCACAGAGGTGGCTTCTGTGAGAAGCTGCTGGAAGCTTCCACCATGTCCAACAGCGCCCTGCTGGCTCTGAAGGTGGACACGCTGCTGGCCCAATTAGAGAGGTTGGTAACGCCTCTGTGAGGACATGTTTAAGCAGAAAAATTAAAACAGCACACATGCAGTTGTTTTTTTCCAGGGATGATGAGGAGCTGCTGCTGGTGGCTCTTGCTGCCAGAGATAGAGAGAGGGGGGCCTTGCTTCCAAACTAGAGCAGCCTATCCTTAGAGGACTGCACCCTGTGGACAAGTGACCCATGCCACAGCAGTTTTGGGAACACTTGTTTGCCTGTGGGAAGGACTCAAAGCATAGCAGGGGACAGACTCCTCTCCCAAACAGAAAATCTTGGTGATGGACTGGCCAAAACCCCCACACCCTTTGCTGTTGGTGATAAAGAGTGCTGGGAGGGGGAAAAGATGTTTTAAAGGCTTATTTTACTTCTCATTATCCTCTCCTGACTCAGTTAATAATAAATTTACCTTATATCTTTAAATTTGAACCTATTTTGCCCTTAGAGTGTTTTTCTCCCAGTCCTTATCTCAACTCATCTGCCCAACTGTAGCAGATGCACTTGTGATACTGAGTTAACATAAACGCCGATTTTCTGTGCTGAATAATGGCCCAAATTCAATATAACTTTTCCCTTGATTTAGGAACTCCATGGAGGTTGAGCTTAACCTTCTCATCAGGCCTGTGGGCGTAACTTTTCCTGCCTTGTTTCTGACTTAGAACAGCATCAGAGAGAGAACATGGCAGCAAAGACTGGGAATTAACAGCCTGTGAAATGTCATGTTTCCTTTTGATAAGAACAAGCAACTAGCAGCTGAAAATTACTTTAATTGCAATCTCATGTAGTAGCCAAGATTATAATCTCTCATATTCACCACTTAACACTGCAGCACTGGTTTGGCACAAAGGTCCACAGCAAAGTTTAATATAAATGACTGAGCATTTTAGAGTCAGGAAGGGAAGAACTTTTAGAAAGTATCCAGCCTAGATTAATGTTATGATGCGAAAGTAGCAAAGGTTTCTCTCTTTAGACACAGCAAGATTCCTAAAATGCTCATAAAAGGCATTTACAGCATGAAACCCAATACAGAGGTATAAATATAATGCTAGAATTCAAAACCACACTTGTGCTTTACTTTGTCACAGAGTTATGAAAATGAGACAGACTGAGTAACTCACAGATGAAATCAGGGGTTACCTGAGGCCTTGATCTCTCTCTTCCTCATTTAGCTATATTGTCATAGAAACTTTTTATTTTTAACTTTATAGACAATTCCTGTGTGTGTCTCGGGTGTCCCTGTGCAGGTATGGGGGCCACAGAGAATGGAGTGAAGTTGAGCCTGGGAAAAAGTGAAAAGTGTTTCAGCTTTTCTCTTTGCTTCTTGCCATCCAACTCTATTATAAACTAAATTCACTTTTCCCAAATCCAGCCTAATTCCCTGTGATGGCAGTTGGTAAGTGCTCTCCAGATCTTTGTCTCCACTGATGGCTTTTTCACCTTCCTTTCTTTCCCCATCACATTGAGAAGGGGGAGTGAAGGAGTATCTGGGTGAGCAGCTGGTCAGGGTCACCCCATCATACACGCGGCACCCAATGCTGGACCCAAACCACAACTCTGATGTTACAAACTGTTTTATGCTCTACAGCTCAGCTAGCTGGCCATTCTCAGGGTGGCATGGCCAAGCTTAACCCACAGTAAAAACAGGCTCTGCTGAACCTGTTGTTTTACCAAAGTATGTATCTTTTCAAATGAGAGTCTGTTTGACTGAGTTCTTGGTGCTGATAAAGTGTTTTACTGGAGATATGTAATGCTATATAAATATTTAGACCTGAACACTGAGAAGAAAAGCACAAACAAGGATCTTCAGTATTTGCATGTCTTTATTAAATGTAGAGGACAACAACTGATTTATCAAAGAAGTTTTATATATGTGGCATCACATAAAGAAAATCACTGAGTACCACTGTTCATAGTGGTGTTAGTCTAAGCTGGTATGATAATGCAACATAGATTTTACACAATCTTGAGCAAAAGATTAGTCAAAATTTTAACTTTTTTGGCAAACAACTTATAGAAGTAGTTTTGCAAAAGAAAAATTGGTCATTACTAGCACTGTGATCACACTAATACAGTACATTGCAGGTAATATAAGTTTATTTCTTTTGTGCTTGGCCTAGATACAAAGGTAAATAAAAATAAAAGTTTCAGTTAAGTGTGCACAAATAAAAATGCTTCAAGTGTTCTTCTCTGATTTGGTGCAGGCCAGCTTTGCAAAGCTGTATGGTTTTTAGCATTCAGATGGGGATTGTGTCCTGCCAAGGTGCTCTCGTTAGGACTTTTGTATGTGCACAGAAATCTCCTGCTTTTGGAGCTGGTTGAGGCTGCAAAGGTTTTCATGTGGGAAAATGTTTAGAGGACAAAGCCAAGAAATTAACTGCTGTTTCTTTGTAAGCTCTGAAATCATCACAAGTTCTCTGACCAAACATACCTTCAGTTCTTCTCTCTGTCAGTCCCATCATGTTCTCAGACTTCTGGCACTGAAAAATCTTTCCAAGTAATGAAGAATACTGCAACCAAGATATCCCATACATATACTGCATCTGCAAAATGCAAAAATTCAAATTAATCATTTGCCTGGTTTTCTTCCCAGATGCTGGCATTTTTTGGGTAAAATGTCCTGGAGTTGTTAATGAAGTTTGTGTTTAGCTTACATTGCATCTTTCTTAAAATTTGTACATCAGCTCTAACTGGGGTGGATTAAAGGCAAAAGACTTAGCAGTCAACTGTAGCCATGACAGTGACTCATAGCAATTTTTTGTCTTTTCTTGGAAATGGCAATATTTATATGTGGTTACTCAACAACCATTGTGTTGTATATGTGGTTACATTATGGGTAATGATCTGGAAAATCAGCGATTGGGACGGGGTTTTCCCAACAAGAAGCTTTCTTTGCAAAATAGGCAATTAATCTTCAAATAGACCATGTAAAAACAGGTGTTCAGTGACACACAGGTGGGTGGCATTGGTATTGAAACATCTTGTTTCCTAGTGTGTTGGCACCAGTATGGAGAAAAGAGAATGTTTCTGCAATTCTCCATACAAAGCAGACCAACACCTTTATAAATAACTTTTGATTCTCAAGACAACTCTATCTACGTCTTCATGTCTCATGGAAATTCTAACATTAGAATCTGTTCATCTGAATGGAAAATGCAGCCTAAAATTAGTTACAAACCATCTGCATCTGTGACCTGTCATACACAACTTTAAAATCTGTATTCTTACTTTTTGTGCCTGAAATAAAATAAAATAAAGGAACAACATCTTTATATATGAAATCTGTGATTCAAAAGTTAACAAGCTGCTTAAGCTATATTCTGCTGTCTAGAAACCATTATCTCTGGGTAGTTCTGTTCTCCACCTAATCACTCATTTTCACATACTTGGAGGAAAAGCAAACTGCACGCTAATATGAAGAAAAAACCATATTTTTCAGCCTGAAGAATTAGATTATCACATTGGTAAATACATAACTACTGCTTTCACAGCTGGTATGTGAATCGATGTAATTTCTTTAGACAAGTTTTGCAGTAGTCACAGTCGCTGGTTTAACAACTGATTTGGGGTTTCATGGTGACACAGACAAGGCCTTTTCCAGTTCATAGGAGAAGCTGCCAGAGAAGGGAATGAGATCGACAAGTCCTGAATGTGAACCTAAATACAAACTACTGAAGTGTGTATAGTGAAGAGTGAAGGAAGTTTTTTTGTATTTAGGCATTTTAAGGAATTCCCTTGTTGATGGGAAAACCCTGGATTGATGATCCATTGTATTCCATTGCCAAGCCAACTTCTCAAATGGTAATACAAAAAACTGGCAGAGCACTATCCAAATTGGTAAAGCTTTGCCAGTACACAGAAATATGGAGAGGGCTTCCTACTTTCTATCAAGAAAATTATATTCTTTTCCTTTATAATTACTTTCAGCTATGTTAAACATTTTTCTGCTTTCATTTCTTTTCAGAAAAGAAGTTCAGGTATTGGCTCTTTTTAGAATAGTAAACTTGGGAACTTAAATTATTTAATGGTCTACATGCTTTGTAACCTAAGGGTGTTTTGCATTGTCAAAAAGGGGTCAGAAGAAGTCAACGGAGCAAGTGCAATGTCTGATGACCTTTTGTAAATTTCAGAATGTTTTTAAAATTTATTTTTTAAAGGCTAAAATTTTTCTTCTGCTTTTCCTTTTAAAATAATGAAATAAACCAAAATGCCAATCTGAAAGAAATATTGCCAAGCTCACAGCATTAGAGAACACACTGTCCAAGCTTTGATGTCTAGTCAAACATCACTAATGTACTTAAACACAAAGAAGAAATGATTTATTTTGAGAATTAACTCTCCTCTAGGGAGATGTGCAAATTACACTGAGTCAAATAAGGAATATAAATCTTGGAAGTTGCTCTTGTGATAATAAAAACTAGCTGTAGTTCTTCATAAGTTTGACACTGGCTGGTGGCTTTTAAAAATGCATATTCATTAGCAGCCCTGCTTTCTAAAATCACTTTATGATCTGGTCACTATTTAACACAAGAGCAGCTAGATACAAGTTAAATGTATGCCTGTCCTTTAAATGATGGATGTCGACACAGATTTGCACAGTGCAGTAACTGTGTTCACACAAACTCCCTATCAGTTCAAGACTTCTGTCTGAGTGATTTCCAATGCAGTCCATTCCAGGCCGAGGAGCTGAAGGACAGAAACAAATGTCTCTTATATTTCAGGTGATTAATGTTGCTTTCTGGAGTATTTGTCACCTGTACTGATATCCACATGCTCAACTTGCAGGTAAATTTTTTCTACAGTGTGTTTGGAAGGGAGTTCAACAAATAAAGCTTTTTTCAGTGAATGCTGTTAGACATGAATAAGCCTGATATGTCATATATCAAAATCCAGAACTAGGCTTCTGGTCCAAATTAAGCTTCAAAACACCAAGGTGTATATATATATATATATATATAAGGTACAGTTTCCCAGTCAAAAGTTACATTTTTCATTCTAATGAGATATCAACAAGCTTCCCTTCCACAAAAGTTTACAATAGTTTTTTAATTACTTTACTAAAATTAATAAAAATTCTTCCCTTAATATTTATGCGTTAATATATTTAAAGACTCTAGCATGGAAATGAAAACTCATGAATGAACTAATGAAAACTCATTAATCTACAATTTTATTTCCCAAAAACTTGTGATTAAAAAATAGTTTATGTCTCCAAAAGAATTTAATATTACAGAATAAAGTAGCAATATTCCTTAATCTCACAAAAAACCTCAACACTGTTCCAACAGGCACTGACAAGAACAGTTCATTTTGAAAGAAGAACTAAACCTACTACTACTACCATAAAAATAAAGAATGTAATTAAAAGAAATAATAAGCAAAAGAGAGGGAGAATATTTTTATTTATATACATCAACTATAGATATATAGATATATAAAATATATTGACCTACATTAAAATTAGTATGGAAACTTCCCACTGTTCTTTTCTGCAATAAATATTAGTCATTTGTCACCTTGGATTCTGGATACTAAACCTTCTCACTTTCAATTAACTCATATAGATCTTTCTCTAACTGCCTCACCTTACAAATTGGAGAATATTTGTATTCATCAGAAACAACACATAAATCACCCATATCATTATCCCCTCAAGAGGTCAGACATTGTCCAGGGAATATCCTGGAAAAAGCAGTTCCTGACAGATTGATAAGCAGGAAACATCTGCCATGGGCATCCAGAGATTCAGGGCTAGGACTGAGAATTTGTCTTTACAAGGTAAATTCCAAGTCTCTGAAGCCTGACCATGCCCTTTCAAGAACCACATCTGCTCTAGTGACCAAAATTTCAAGTAACTTCAATGGAAAGAAGATCGAGTTCTAACTATTCATAGAGTTGCAACTGTTTCAAGTGACAGATTTCCATGTGGAAAGTGTAAAGCTGACTTACACAATCTGACTATAGTGAGATAGAGCAGCTGGCATCATCCCTCTAGAGGAAAATTATAGGGTGGTGGCCTCATCTAGAGCTCTGAGTGTTGGGGGGCATTCTAGGCAGGAATTAGAGAAAAGTCCCTTTGCACTGCTCGCATAAATGGATTCCAGCTATTGCCCTCTGGAGTGAGTCTGCTCCCCACTATAACCAGCATCAGGTGCAGAGTCCAGCAGTGGAGACTGCTGACCTTGCTGAAAATGTGCAGAACCCCAAGGATATCCTCACATTGCAAGAATCCCCTTTTGTTAGTGTCCTTCTGGCAGCTGATTATTATTGTGCCAAGGTCCAATGTGCTACTTGTTTCAAAATTACCCAGAATTCTGTCTTGGGTGCCATGCCCATGCCTATTTCTGGAAAACGAAAATAAAATTTCCCAGGCTGCCTTTGCAAATGTTGCTTCCCTACTCACTAGAATTAAAATAAAAATATGTACAGCTCTCTTTCCATTTTTTCAAAAGATAAAATGAAGCATAACAGGAATTAACCTGGATATAAAATGTGCAAAAAAGAAACATGCACTTGACTTTTTTAGGCCTAGAAAATGTCTTTCCCTATAAAGTTACACAGATACTTAGAGGCAATCAAAGGGCATGCAATAGTGGACTTGCTCTAGTACAAATAAAATCACTCCATTAGTTCTACTGTTTTATGTAACCATTTGATCTGCTTCAGTGGTTGTAATGGTCTGCTGGGAGAAGACTCAAAAGCACCTTAACAATCCCTTTATTTTGTCAAGTCACTCTGCAGCTCTCTCTTGTACCACTTCACTCAAACATTCTCTGTGCTACCTAGTGAGAGAATCGGAACAATTCCAGACCCTTAAAGAAATGTCCTATTTCTTGAAACTGAGTACCTCAGAATGGAGTAAAATCCTCTCTGCCTTTAATGCTGAATTTAATAAACTCTATGTCCACATCTACACAGTCATTTGCTGATTCCACAGAGCACCATGGTCCAACCCTGTGGTCTTTTGTTAGCACAGGAAGCTATTATATGTTAAATAACCAAAATAATTTGTGTTTGAAGACTTGCAGGTTAAGAAGATGAACTACAGGGAAGAGTGAATACAAGTGATCAAGGTGGCACTTCCCTTTCTTTTTGCAGAAAGAGCAGAGATTTTCTCCTAGAGATTTGCTAAGATCCCTGAAGTTACATAATAAAGACACATTCATATTTTTACAAGTGTTAGACATTTAAAGATGCAGATAAATGCTACATAAGCACATCTGGGAATTACATTGAAAGCCTGTCTGTAAACTCAGGTTCTTTCAATGTAATGAAAGACATTGATATCATGGTATTTAAGCATGCAAATAAAAGTACACAATTTACAGACATGTGGATCAACTATGATTCCTTCTGATCATAGTCAAGTATTTAAAATAATGTGCTGATAGTAAAAGTGCTGCTCTTTATTGGTCTGTATTGGTCTCTTTTAAAGCTCTGTGAATTTGAGTGAAATTGCACTTTTGGACTTTGTACTGGAAGTGTGTCACACTCACGCAAGTCATAGGGTTTTATCAGCTGATGGTTCCAGTTCTCTAGCATGAGAAGCTCAACTACTGACATTTCTTTTATGCATTTATGGAAAACAGACTGAAAGGAGGCACAGTGACATGCAAATTAGGAATTCTCATTATCTGTTTTTCATTATATTCTTAAACTGGAAGAAGAATTCTAATTAGGTTCTCAGTATTTTACCAGGATCTCCTAATGCTAGGATATGTACAAGGAGACTTTTTTTTGTCCTAGTGAAATTTAAACATACCAGGTTCTCAACGTGAGATTTTCATGAACAGCACTTGCCCTCTGGAAATGCTGCTTTTTCAAGACAAAAAACTCAAGCATCTGACTATTAAATTACATTCTGAAATATCTAACAATTTGGAACTAAAAGCCAACACTTTTTAATTCAGTACTTCCATTACCAAAGTCAGTTATACTGCTCAATAAAGCTGCAGTGAGACAGCTCTATGTGCCTATTCTCTTCTGAAGATAGAGCTGTGAGTTTAGAAGTCATAAGAAGGTGCTCTGCTTGCAAGAAGATTAAATTTCATAGTTTCTGGTACACTGGATATTGAACTACAATAATATCTGTCAGTTTGCAATAAAATGAGTGATGGAAAACCAACAATTAGATCTAAAATATCTTAAAATAATGGGATAAAAGAACTAGAAGGCTTGGTTTCCCTCAAATCCTGTTTTTCTAAATACAAAAAGCTAGTTTTAGCATTGTAAACAATATTCTGATGGGGAAGACTAACAAGAAAGAAGAAACCCAAACCCATTTCTGGTGAAAAAAAAGCTGTATTATTTTAGTGCTGCCCCTCTCTGTTTTAAACTAATATCATGTAATTACTAGCAGTGCTGTCAGAACATATGCACATGTACATTCAAGGTTTCTGTTAGTTCTTCTATAGTAATTTTAAACAACAGCCCCAGTATTTGACAATGAATGCACTGTCTCAAAAGAGACACTCTCCCCAGGAGGTACTGCCCAGATCTTGCTCAGTGCTGCATGAAGCTGTGAGAAGAAAGAGAACAATTTCAATTGTTCTAATCTTGCAGGGCCCTGTGCCTTTTGATCTTCTCTTTGTTCCCTCTTTGTGAAGCACAACTTACACTGCCTGCAATTTACTGAGTTCACTATTTACTTCTCTTTTTTGAGCAGTAACAGCTTAGCGTGAAGTTCCTCTGCAACTCTTGGACTATGATTTTCCTTGCTGCTAAAGATGACATTTGCATTTCTTTCTATTGTACAGTCTCAATGTCACTTCAGACTGCCACTTCAGACACCTGTCTGGTGTCTTTCTAAAGTCAACATGTGAACCTCTAACTGCAGAATGTTTGTTTAGTGACTAGAACAGACTTTTCAGCTAATTTCTGATTCATTTCCCCTCAGACTTTGTTCAGAGGCTGTGAGAGACAGTTCCACAGCATGTGCTATACCTGTTAAGGTGGATTATCATACAGCTTGTAGACCAATTAATTAAGAGATAGGCAATTCTCATAGAAACTGTTCATTACCAAAACTTCCACTGACATTTATTTTCTTATAAAAACAAACATATATGGTTATATTGAGCAATTCTCTCACCTTTATAAATTAGTTTTCTCTTTAAAGGCTGCATATCTAAGAGAAGAAGTAACACTGTGCTTGGTACCCAGCTACTGGCAAAGTGGACTCATGTCTGTGAAGACACTTGTTCATTACAGTGTATCTGTTCATTGCAGTGTATCTGACCCTGTCAGTGCCACACTAGAGTAAGAAAAAGGATTGTGATGCATTGCAAACGTGGTATTTCCCATAGGTCTGAGAAACAGAAAACAAAGTGGGGTAATTAATCTGTTATCAGTTTATACTCTCAGAAAAGAAGCAGAAAAAATGCAGTCAGACATGGCTAGCTCACAACTCTCTGGATGGCCAAAAAGCTCTCTTGATACAGAATTGACCATAACAGGCCTCTACCAGCCTTGGCTCAGTGTATAAGTTGTTATGAAAAAGGTTTCAAGGATGTTACTTCAGAAATGACTACAGAGAACACACTACAAAATGTTGCACGTGAGACAAGAGGTTACTCTAACCTGCCCCAGAGATAGCACAGGTGAGATCAGAGCAAACAGCCACCCCAAACTGTATGTAATCCCCAGCTTCTGGGGCAAGCAGTTCTCATCAAAAGCACAATACTCGAATCTGTATATCATTTTAAATACATCTATTGCTTTAGAGCAATACATCTATTGTTTTAGAGCTTTAATTTAAGGTACTTAATCATAATTAAGCATTTGAGATCATAGTAATTAAGCCAAATTCCCAGTCTTTGAAAGGTTATTTACAGCTTTAAATGGAACATGCAAATAAAAAGATGGATATTCAAATGCATCCTTGCAGGTCTCTCTGAAAGATATTCTCCATACACAATGTTTGCATGGTAAGTTTTTCAAAGTCACTATAGAGGAGCCTCACAAAGATCAATGAATTCAGTCATATGGTATAAACCTTAAGACAACCCAATACATTTATCTTCATTTATGCATATACATGTTTAGAATTCTTCCTTTGAATTTTCTTGTTAAAATTCCAGTTGTACATTTGAGCTGATAACACCTTTGCTATCTGACTAGATCCATTTTTGATCTTGTCAAAGATTTGATGCTTGAAAAAGGCAGAATTATGCAGAGGACACATGGAGGTTAAGCAAAAAGAGAATCAGAACAACACTGTTAGCTTCTCACAATTCAGAGAATTCTCCATCTGGATTCTGATGAGTACCAAAGCATTTGAAAATTCAACAGCAGTGATGGGGAAGGACACCAGTGCAATCAAAATACATTCCTCCTAGTTCATAAAGTCTTCCAGTCATGTATCAAGGGTGAACAGCCTAATCCATTATGTTAGTCATTCATTTAGAAGTAGGTAATAGGAAAAGCTCCTCAGGGACTAGCAGATATTTTCTATTAAGTGACTTGCTGCTCTTTAGTAACTACAATCCCACAGGACACACATTTCTGAAGTCTCAACACATTTTTCCAAGTGCTAGGAAATGCAATAACCAAAAAGTTCTGCATAACTCCTGTCCCCAAAGCTTAAAAATATCATTTTAAACCCTTGCAGCTGTAAAAGAACAAAACATGTCAAAAGGAAGTATTTCTGACCAAGCAATAAAAGATTAAATGTAGGTTATATTTAAAGATAGATTATATTTTAGAGGTCAGACTATGAAGAATGAAGTCTTTATTAAGCCAAAAGGCCAAAATTTGGGACCTTCTTCTGTTTGGCACTCTGTATCATTGTGGAGAAGGCATAACACAAGCCAATGAACACTTTGCAATTATATGATACTATTCACCCAAGAATGTAGAATACTTAGTTGTCCTCCATTTCTTGAGCTCTACAGTTCTGTGCGACTTTTTAAATCAAAGAACTCTTTGAATGCCATGAAGACAGCTGTGAAAAGCTCAGCTAGTCATGATTATAGAAAAACACAGCAGAAAAACAAATATTTCAGATTGGCATTATTTCAAATCCTAATATCAAATCCTAAATTTGAGGAACCTAAAAAAGTGTTAGAATCTATTAATGTACTTCGTGGATTCAACTCTGCCTCACTTCAAGGCTTAGCCTTGAATCAGCTTTCTCTTTCAGAAATTTTTTGGCCATTCCAAAAAAACAGCACAAGCAACTCTGTATAATGCAAAAACTAACACAAAATAATTCTTTAAAGCGTAGAAATAATTTTCATATTTGTTTGTTTCCCCAGTAAAGCTCATAAAGCTAATTCAACTTCACAGACTTCCTGCAAAACTGTGTTACTACCATGGCTAAGGATTTTTGTTTGCTTGTTTGTCAGGTTTTTTTGAAAGAAGTCTGTAAATATTCAAGAGATTATTTTCTTTCATTTAAGTCAGTGTGATAGAGTAGGTTGGGAATGTTTTGAGTATCTGAAATTTAGTCATATTAATTTTGAGTAATGCTACTCTGGTCTAATCTACAGCTATAATTCCCAGAGTTTTTATATTGACATTCAATGATTTACAGGATATTAACAAATATAATACATCTCAGAATCTTGTCAAATTATATCCTTCTTAGCTACTTAACTAGGACAAGTCCAGAGTTAAAAATTCAGCCAGAACACATAAGAATAAATGTATGGGAAAAGGAAAAGAGGATGGATCTTCATAAGATTTTTTTCTGTTTTCCAGTTAATGTTTAATGAACTTGTAAAATCATAATTGTCATCTGCAATTCAGAGGATCACTTCCAACTAGTGCAGCTTTTCTCTTTCTCTACATCACATACTTACTATTCAACTTGAAGCAGTTTTTGGTATGTTTATAGTGAATAAACCAGCTTTCCAGAACCACAGTGCAGCTAAGGCACCATTCTACTATTCCCAGACCAGATTGAATCCAGCCAGATAGAGCAAGGTTTCCTTTACAGAATTGAATTCTGGCAACAAAAAAAAAGTGTCTTTTGTTGGCTGGTTCATCTGATTTTTAATCCTTTGTGGTGAAGATATTTTGTGACTACAATAAGGGAGTATCCTATTGTGTTTTCATGTCAATGTTTTATGCATGGCCAGAAAGTGCTGATAAGGTGTTTCTGTGCATTCAGAGGGGAAAGGCACTCAAAAATGTGTTTTGCAAGTCTTTGAAATGTATCATAGTGGAATTGTGCGTGGGTTTCAGCTAAAACAAGTAAGAGCAATGTATTTTAGAGCAAATCTATCTTCCTTGCATCTAATTTACTCTTGAAAAGGAGTTCAATACTAATTAAATATATAGATATACCCTGGTTTTAAGCCCAGATAAAGAGCAGACAAATGCCATTGCATTGTTCATATTTTATAGCTTTTCCAGTTTGCTTGTACCATTCCCATTAATTTGCCCATGTCCTTTTCCTGCCTCTCAGTCATTCCTGAAGGACCCAGCTTTCCATAATGTGTCTTTAACACATTAAGTCTCTTAAAAGGCAATTTCAAGATGTCTTTTATGCATGATAACTTTGATGTTCTAATCAAATCAGATCCTTCCAAAGCACTGTCAAATTCATACTTTCAAGCATTTAATGACTAATACCTATATGCTCAATTTCTCTGTTATTTATTCATTTAAATGAGTTCCAATTGGAACCAGAATAAAGGAGGATAACACTGAAAATATGTAAATGTTCTTGAATAACAATTTGATTTAGAACCAGATCTCTCTTCCCCACATGTAATACTCTCAGGTAGATGATTGGCAGTCAGTGCTGAGCAGCCTGCACTGGCCTGCTGCCCTTGGGAAGCCCAGTTTGAACTGGTGGGCAAACAGAGAACCAGAAACCCAAATGAGAGCAGAATGGCATCATGTCAGAGGTCCTCCTGTAGTTCCAAGAGAGATTGCATCTTCAGCCCTCAAAGCAGAACAGCTGTGCTGACTCATGTGATGAACAGCAGCCTGATCATTAAAGGTGTGAGATACAAAACAGATCTGTCGTTTTGACATGAGCTGTCCTCTGTACACCAGGTTTGGAAAGCAAATTTGATGCAGGACTAAAATCAGCATGCTAGGATGCATGCTAACTTCAGACTCCCTCTGTCATCACTGGAGACAATCAGTGGATTGACTCCCAGGTGGAAAAGCCCATCTAAGACCTGAATCTGGAAATTATTTTCATGTTTCACTGATGCAAGGGAAAGCACAGAGAGTACTTTCTTAATCTATCTGAATCTAAACTGAAGAGGATTGAGTTCAGAATATAACTTGAGTTGATTTTTAACAAAAATAGAGTCTGTCTCCCATGAATGCCAGGACCATTGTTTTTGAAACTTTTGCAAATGTCCCATGTTTTGTTTTCTGAACATTTTTTACTCCCTGTTCTCACAAAAGGCAAAAACCAGTATGTATTCTTACCCTGAGGAATTTTAATGTGGAGAATTTATTTGGGTTTATCTATGTCAGATACAAGATACTTGCTATCACAGATGTACAGTCATCTGTATCTGGCTAAGCCTATTTTAAGTATAGGATTGCACTTACATCATTTATGAGGAAGAACACTAAGTGCATGAAGGTCACGAGGCCATCACGGAAAATGGTGGGAAAAGTATGGGGGAGGGGTGGTGGGAAGGGGGAAGGAAAAAAAATCAAACAAAAAATTGAAATTATCCCTGGAATTACTTTAGAGTCTGGGGAAACATTACAGCAAATAAATATTTCAGAAAAGATCCTAAAAAGACAACTCATCATACTTCCTGCAGTGAAGGAATGTAGGAATAATGCAGATCCCAACTGCTCTGCCTGAGCATCTCTCCACAGTCTGGACACCGGCTCAGAGTCCTTCAGCAGTGAAGAGCACTGCAGCACAGCCTTCTCTTCCTAAGGCAAAGATTCAGAGAAACTTCCCAAAATAAAAGGTTAGATAGCAAAGTGGGCATTGACAAGGCAATAGCTCTCTCTATATATAAACAGCTCTATTAGTATATGATTTATTACATCATTTATAATTCTGCTCACTTGCCATGTTTTCCAGGCACAAGAAATCCATTAATGCTTCAAATTTCATGAAAAAATGAATGTGCATGATCTCTCAGAAGCATGTATGAAGCACAAAGGGACTACACCTAATAAAAATCAATCCATCCATTTGCCAAGTCTATTCATCTTCCATATTCATACCTTAATACATTAAGAATTTATAAATTTTGATAAATTCAACTTATTTGTAAATGTTTTTAAAGTAAATCATTGGACAATGCATTTTCAGTGATTATGGGAAAATTTTAATTTATTTATTTCATAGTTTATATTATCTATGTGTCTCAAATCTAAATAAAAATAGTTTATCAAATATATACTAGTCTGTTCAAGTTCAAAAAAGCCTGTGTATGATTCACACTATGAATCATGTTACTTTCTCTTGTCTAGTGTCAGTACTAACACATATTGAACAAGTTGGTACAATGTCATTTATTAAAATTCAGGTTAAGGCAAATATTGGTCTATTGCATACAACTGTACAAAGCAACTGTGGTGATTTTATTTCCTTAGATCTTTTTAAGGATCCACTTCTAATTGGAACCAATTGTTGTTTTCCAAGGGTGGCATGATTACAAACTTGTTCTCTAAATACAAAATATGGAGGACTAAAAGAGACGTAGACCTCATGTCAATGAACATCTAAAGAAGTATGGAAACTGACTACCTGCTTCATTGGATCATCCAGAAGGAATATTACTCCTGCATCCCAAAAGGAATAACACCTCCTGAACTACAACAAAGAAAATTTTAGTGTTTTCATAAATGAGAACAATATTTTAAAACTTTCCTGTAGATATCAGATGCATGTGAAAAAAGTAGGAAAGATTTGTCCAACATTAAGCAAGAATTACAGACAATGCAGAATGTAAAGGAAAAGGAGATTACTAAATATTAAGTAATATTTGGAGGAAACATGTTGGGATTATTTCATTAGATGAAAAGGAAACTAAATAGGACAACCATGTTTAAACAGAAAATATATTTTTATATAACAACTCATACAGAAATATTTAGTTGGATTAGGTCTAGAAGCATTGTATAAGATCTTTCTATAAGTAAGATACTTGTATTCTTTTTTTTAATTCTATTTTTAAAGCAAGTAATAAAAATATCTGGTACTCTTGTAACTGCCCTAATTCATATATACTGAAGCACTTTAAAACAAAGATCTTGATCATTTTGGTTTTCTTGGACAAATGGAGGAGCTGAGGCAGAAGAGAAAGATTATCTGCTATCATAAAAATATTGTATTGATTCCCTCCAAAATCCTATCTAACCCAGCATATCCCGTTGGGAAGAGAAAAGAAAGAAAAAAAAGAACAGTCAATAGGAAGAGTTTAAGTGCCTGCTTCTTTGTTTTCCAGTGATTTTAATGAAACTTGAAGGTTGCTGAATGAGATAAAAGCAGAAGTTAGGTTCTCCGAATTCAGGTCCAACCTATTACGGCAACAGTTTATAAAGGAAGGATCCAAAAGAGATTTGTCCCAGCTCAGGAAGAAACAACCTTTAAAAAGGCATACATGGATTCTTTCTTGAAGAAGAATAGCCACAGTCTAAAAGCTATTACACTATTAATATGTTTTGACAATGTATTGATTTAGAAGAAATATGTAGAAGAGCTTTTTTTTTTCAATAGACCACTTGCATGTTTGGATTTTAACATTCATTTTTATTCAGTGTTAGTAATAGGTTTGAATTTTAATTACACAAGTTACTACATAAAATAAACTTCAACGTTTTTGACTTTGAAAATGTATGATTTTTTTTGGTCCCTGTCTCAACAAAGTCCAAGAGCAGTTGTCCACTGTAAGTTCACACTGAATCATAAATGTAGGAGGATATGGAAAAGTTCACTTTTTAGAAAGATGATAAAATTTGACATGAAGAATAAGAAATAGATTTTAAAGAAATACATTATTTTCTCTTACAGACAGAACACTTTTTTAGTTTAGTAAATAGAATGAACCAGACTAACATTTCCCAAAGGCATTCTATAACTTTAAAAAAGCCATAGTTCAACTCAGGATTCCTTCTGACCCATAGGACGTTTGCAATGGCTACCAAAAACTTGTCACCAAAATTCAGAAGAAAATGTAAACCAAAGCAAGGTCTTGTTTTCTTTTTATGAAGAAACTCCTGTAGCAGCCAATTCAAAGAGCAGCCATGGAAGGTGCTCACCAAGTCCCACTGCTCCTGCATCCACACACACTGCCTGGTGTGATCCTGGCAGTGGCACTGCTGGGGACATCCTGGGTGACACTTGGCCGTGAGGAGACTTGGGGATCTGAGTACTTTCACGTTGTTCCTTCCTGCCATCTCCCCAGGGTGCTTCAGCTGAATCATCAGAACCAGGTCTGGGCTGAAGGCTGATTAGATATCAGCGCGTTCCTGAACTAATCAGTCGTGAGTCCCTGATGGAGTCCCTGGCACAGGCACAGCCCCCCACCAGTGCATCTGGAGCAGCTGATTTCACTGAGTGGATAATAGAATGAGTCCCCAAACAAAACTCATTTTTGGAAAAGCAACGTGTACAGTTTATGGCATCCAATCATGGAAGTGAAACTATAAAAGTGGAACAATGTGACTCAGGTGACCCATTACAACAGCTTGAGTATAAAGTAACACACAACAAATATGCTGAATTTGTGAGTAACCCACTGGCTCAGTCCAGATTTTGCAGAATTTTTCATTGAGGAAATAAAAACAGTGAGAGAGCTTTTTATATACTGGGCAAATAAAGTAAGCCAAGCATTGCCTACTAAATTATTTATTTTGAATTATTTGGCTTCTTCAGCACTGAACATTTGGAAGCAAGGAAAGAACTCAGTCATGGCTTGAAAGACAGAGGGAAAAATATTCTGCATATGATAGGAAAAAGTCAAACAATAAAACAATTAAAGTCCTACGACAACATTCCAACCTCCTATTTCCATTCATAAAGAGCCTTGAGAAGGCCTCTAAGAAAAATCTTGATTTAAAACAGAGTACTTTAGTTTTATAACTCACAGTAAGAATTAGCAATAACTGTCAAGTTCATTATGAGTTTTGTACCTCTGAGACCACTGGGTTAAAGCTGCAGAGAGGAAACACACTCGTGGCCCATTTATTCCTGGTCAATCTTTGGTTCCAAAATCTTTCTGACTTCTCAACAGAGAAATTTTAAGTCACTCCGCTGTCTTTGGTCTCCACACACTCCCTAAGTAAAAACAGTATTTATATAGCATATTAGATTCAGACTTAATATTCAAGATTTATGTTTCTGCCCCAGTAATTCTGAGCTTTTGATCTTCAAAAGATTTTTCACAGAACTTCCAATCTTCTGTTCTTCGAGACACACATAAGATGGGTGGATAAAATGCAGTTCCACAGATGGGGTCTGTGGAGTTGTTCTTACAATACCATCACTCTCAGCAGCATGGAAAAGACTCATCTACACCAAAGAATGAACCCAAATATTGGATCAGTTGCACATTGCTGTGGTATGTGGATAGCTCAGACTTAGCACCTTTTTCAATGTAAACCACTTTCCAGAATAGCCCCATTTTTATATTTACTTTTTCATTATGTTATGTACCATTATAGAGAAACCTTTACAGCAAATCTGTACTCGAACATTATCAATTATTATAATTTATGAGAGTTACTGGTATTTTCGCATAGGTTTATTC
Source organism: Vidua macroura (assembly GCF_024509145.1). Lineage (NCBI taxonomy): Eukaryota > Metazoa > Chordata > Aves > Passeriformes > Viduidae > Vidua > Vidua macroura. The sequence continues at coordinate 7,178,355 of NC_071585.1, read as the reverse complement.
TGACTTTTGGACCAAATATGAGAACAACAAAGAAGTTTAAATCTTCAGACCCTAATCTTTATGAGCTTCAAAAAAAGTTTCAGAAAACATTAAAAGAAACTCTCAGCTGAAATGCAGTCACATGCTAACAAGTTTTCTCCAATCCAAACAGGTATTTCCATATGCCTTTAAAAGTCCACACAGTCTGGGCTGCGTGGAGGAGTTGGCATTGCCATTATTATTCTGTAGCTGTTCTGCAGTTGTTATGAAATTCCTGAATAGTTCCCTTGGAGGATAAACCAGGCCCACAGTTCTGGAATAAGATTTTAGGAAAATAATTAGGGATTTAGAGATACTGATAAGGGAGGATTAAATTTCTGTTGCCAAGAAAACCCACTTGATAGAAACCTGGGCTTAAAGAAATGTCACACTATTTGCTCTTGTATCTCTACAGGGAAGGAGAATGAAGGATTTACCACTTACTTCTTCCTACTCAAGGTGACTCCCAAAAGCCTCAGAGAAAATTCCCCCTATTCTAACTTGTGGTGAAATGAAAGCATCCACCTATCAAAACAGCCAATTATGAATAATCCAGAGGCTCAGATTCATCTAGAATGGTTTATATTCAAAACCTAAAACCAGACTAATTTCAGTCTAATTATTTAAAAAAATTATGTTATTTGGATATTTTTTCATGACTAGACTTTATACTATTTAATTACAAATTGAATGAACCAAACATGGAGGTTACTTTGAGACATTAGGAATGGGATGGTGATTTCCATAATATTTTATAATTTTTCCTAGCAAAACCTATAGAGGTCATCTGCAACACTAGTCTTCGAGCTTCCTATTTTCTGCTACAGGCAATTCTCAGAAAGAGAGATACAATCAGGAAATAAAAATAAACATGCAATCAAAAGTGTTGTTTATCCTATTGATTTTCTATTTAATCCCATAAAATGCCTCCCTTCCAACACTATCAGCCTCTCAAAAGAAAGCTCAAAGTGATTTTATCTAATCTAAGGATACTTTGGCACAGTGCAGCAATAACTCCAAAGGTTAAAATTTGAGGAAATTTTAGTAATGTTGCTGACCATTAGAGCTGAAAGCAAAGATCAACAAATCAGGAATGCAACAAATGGGCTGGGAGAAGACATCAGGGAAAGAAGAAACACTTGTAATTTTTTAAATGAGTTGAATCAGTTGCAGAAGTTTAATAAGGTGACAGAGAAATTGTGTCATAGTTATGTATTGATTGCAAATAAAAGTTTTCACAGGAAGAGGTTATCTAACCTTCTTCAACCTCCCATTTGGGAATTAAAGAACTTTCAAACATCTCCTCAGGAAAGAACTAGGATTTGGCAGTCATCTTCACTGCAATACTGGGAAGTCAAGACATCTTCCAAATTCTTCTCTTCATACTCTGTTCAACCTGTCAGTGGTTCATACTTCAGGGGTGCAAATGGATGGAAATCACTGAATGCACAGCACAAAATATAGAAGAACAAGAAAAAAGAAAAATAAAAAGGCAATAAAGCAACTTGAAAAAGGAGTTAAATAATTAAATAATTGCCTGGATCTCCAAGTTCACTGATGTTTGGAGAACGTTTGATGTTTGACTCCAGCACAGTGAAAGCTCCTTGAGGATGTACATTGCAATCCTTGGCCTTATGGAGAATGTGATTTCCCACCTGAGCAGCTCTGGGAGGGTGAGACCAGTGGCATGAACTGTCGTGCCAAAGGTGTTCCTACCTCAACTGAATTCTTCTCTAGACTGAGACACTCAGTGGGTTATCAACACTTTAGTAGGATTTGAGGAAGCATGGACAAACACTTATTATAACAGCATTTGGATTCTGCAAAAAATCTGGTAAAATTAGTGCACTACCATTGAAGTAAGCATGAGAAAGGGTGGGTGTTTTCTGGAAGGGGAAGTGTTATATGTTAGATCCTCTAAGTTTGTAAACCTGGTAGAAAGTTGTGCTTGTGATCCTTTTATGATTTCAAGGAAGATAAGTAGTATTTTTAAGGCTCTTTGGAGTCAGAGTTTGAAGAAGCATTATAGAAGTCTCAGCTGGGGGAGCAATGCATGGTAACCAGTGTGTAAGGTACATCCAGTGTTTTATAAGGCACACAGACAAGCTCTGGATGCAGCTGCAAACTCCATGGCTTCAGGACAGGAACAACAAGCATAAGAGTTTAGTTAGAGAATTTACTTTCCTGAGAAGTTTCCTCTAATATTAGTTCCATAAGCAAATATAACAAACTATTATCTGTAGGAGTTTTTGTCCTATATTTAAACTGAAGTGTGTTAAATGGATATCTTAACTCTTGCTGCACAGGTTAAACTTTTATAACTTTTACCTTACAAGTTTAAAAAAGAAAATGTATTTAGTTGGTCTGTATTTATCTAATAGTCAACAGTGTAATCTCATGAAAATGCACGTACAAGCTGCTTATATTACTGGTACATATCCATATACTAAATGAAATTGCCTGAGAAAAAAATAAAGTTAGATTTTTACCCAGAAGATGAGAAGGATCAAATCCAGTGGTAATCAATACCTTTGGGGATTTGATATCAGGGAAATTGCAAGGCTCTCCCGAGTGGAAATGTACTGAGAGCAACTTCCCTACTCTGCACAAATGAAATCTAAAATACATATGCTTTTGACATCTAAGCTTTTGAAGGTCAGATCCAAAATTAATCTTGAAGCAGTGAGAGAATAAAAAAAAAGGAAAAAAAAAAAAATTCATTTCTCTTTTTGTGCAGTGAGATTGTTTTCAGCAGCAGCTCTCTGTCATGTCAGTAGGCACCAGCTGGTGTAACACAGCTCCAGAGCTCACTCTCTGGTGAGGGTGGCAAAGTCTGTTCACACTGCAGCAGTGCTACTGAAATACAGCACACCAGAAAAGATACATTGCATTCTGAGTTGTTCCTGCAAGTGGAATCTGAAAACAACATATTGGGCTGAAGATCTAAGACAGCCATTTAGTAACTGCTGCAGTACTGAGCAGTTCATGCTTGGTTTTCTTCCTCTACTTTCACAGTACATAAGGCATACTTTCTCAAGTGTGATGCAAATAAACACTTCATATTTTAAGTAACGGATATATTAAAAATCGGTATGATTAGAGAACTAAATATTATGCTTTTCTCAGTGTCTCTTACTATTTTTCTTACCCTATTTTTTTCCTTAAGATCTTTTCCTGTTATCTCACAAAATACCGAACGAGGCTAAAACTATTAAATTCCTGTAATTCCTGCATGCCATTACGCCTTCAATCAGTTCTCTGGATTTGCTCAGTCCATAGGATGTCAGGCAGTTTTCCTCACAATTTCTCATTAATATAAAAAGTATCATAGCTCCTCAGGGCTACAGAATTATCTTTTGCCCTTTTGCTTTTTCTGCTTCTTGATGGGTAAAATATAAGTTTCTTTTTCTGACTGACTGTCAGACAGCAATACAGTAGGCAATAGCAATGACTCAGCTGTGAAACATAACAGCTTTCAACTTTAGGAGAGCCTCACAAGATTCTGTTCCTTAAAAATCAAGGTAATTTATTCATGGGCCATAAACAAAATTTTAATTTGCAGGAAGAAACAATACCTTCCTGGCATAGTAGATAATTAGTACACAATTACCTAAGCTGATATATACCAAAATGTTTGACACAGCCAGCAGCTGAGGCATGAGTCCTAAGATGAAAAAAAATAGGAGAATACTGAGATCATTAAAAAGTACATGAAATGAAATGAAAGATAAAGAATTCCAAGCCAACAAGCACATGGTTTGAACTAATTGTACTTAAAGAGACCATCAGCCAGATCTTGACAATTCTATTGATTGAAAATCCTAAATTAAATGCTGCACGCAAATCTGCCTGGAAATGATTCGGACCTCTGCAAGTCTGTCAGATTCCTGCCAGCAATACAGATGGAAAACTACATCATCCAATAGGGCTCTAACAACAAATGAAAAGACATCTATTTCAGAATAAGAGAGGACTGAGTAATTTACAATTAATCTGCTTTTGGGTATTTTTTGCCCGTAGGGCAATTGTGGTGAATATGTTCTCAACAGTACTCCCTACAAAATCAGGTTTTATTTATATACAGAGCTGAATGCAGATGAGCTTCTCAGGCTAAAGAGAAAGCCAAGTTAGCAGCAGAAGCCAGTTCTGATCAATTTACTTTTCCAGCATCACATGAAAATTGATGACTTTTTTAAAACAGTGTTATTTAAAGATTTTTATTTGCTGGAAACTTTCTGTAACATTAAGATCCACATCTGTAACTTTCATTTAATTATCTGGAATTCTACATGATCTGGATAAATGGATTGTGCATTTTTTCTTCCCAGACTAGCTGTTTACCCATGGCATGTGTGGGAGGAACACTGAATGTTGTCTGAGATGTGAACAGTAGAATACAAGTAGATTTTGCTTTAAAAAAAAACCACGACTTATTTATAAACCTTGATATCAGGCAGTGTAGTTTTCAAAATTTTAATGATTTCAGTAGGAACTAACCATCAGCTCACAAACAGATGGCAGTATTACTGCCCACCAGATTTAAAAATACCCCAAGAGAATTTAAAACCCACAGCAAGTCTTCTGTAATTAATCCAGTAACTAAAGATTGTACTCTGGCTGTTAATTAATAGCTTCACTTTGAATTAGATGAGAAAGAGAAAGAAGGAAGAAAACATAAGTTTGTTATTTTTTTTTCCGTGTTGTTAGGAAGGAACTTAGCATGAAGAGTCTTAAAAGAAACCTGTGGAGTTCTCTTCACCTTCTTACCCTACTAAGTATTTATAATTGTTAATGAGCTCTATAAATCCACAGCATTACTTTCCACTGTGACTTTTGCAGGCATTAAGCAGAGATTTAAGTCTAACACAGAGATATTAACCCAATCAGAAACTGCTTTACAAATTTAAAGGTAATTCCAACAAATGTTTCCTCCAAAATGCAAAATGAAGACCTTTTTAATGATTATTATATTGCCTTAGCTGTATCTACTCCTATTAATACAGAATAAATGAAATCAGTATTTGGCTCATTGTTTTTATTCAATTGCAAATTGATTATTAAATATAAATAGCATGTTATTCTCCTTCACAGTAGTGAACAGCTTCTGCAATAAATACTTTCTTCAAAATATTCTTAAAAGCAGATAAAAATTGCTCCTCTTCTCTGCTTAATTAATATTTAAGCATTTGTTAGAAAATATATTGCCAGCTCTATGGTGTCCATCAATCTTTCAAAGATTTCAGTGAAGTCAAGGGAAAAATCCACTGTTCTAATGATCAGCTTAGAGTTTCAGATCAGGCTTATCGAGCAACCTGAAGGCTTGAATATTATCTCTCTTCTACATTAGTTTCACTGGTTTATAGTCTAATGGAAAATGAATAGATCCAGGTAAGTCCAAAAAAAAGTAAACAAAGAGAAGAAACTGAAAAAAAGTGGATTTGTTCAGAATGCTGTATCTATAGTAATGAGTATAGTGCTGTTCAACTCTGAAATCTGCCCAGAATGCATTCCATGCTCGTGGCAGTGTGGGCAGAGAGCAGCCTCCTGAGAGGGCTTCCCATTGAACCCACAGGATCCCAGCCATGGGCAGGGAACGAAAGAACCAGAGTCTTCAGGAACAGTCAGATCAGAAACATTTATATGAGTCCTTGTTTTTGAATTCTGAATGCTTTTAAGGCATTTGATTAATTCTGGAAAATATGGTTCTTCATTTAGTTCTGATATCTCAACAAACGATAGACTTCAGAGTTCAGTGCATAACCTACATCCTTTGTCACACTCTGACCCCTAGGTTGTTTTACCAGATTCTAGATGAACAGTCATTTGTAGCTGGATCAAATTCCATTAAATTCAACATAAGATATCTATATCTATCTATATCTATATTTATATAATCTATCTATATTTATATCTATATAATCTATCTATATCTAATCTATATCATATATATCTATATCTTTGTCAAAAGAGATATAAAAATCACAACTGTAAAATCAAAGGTGTAAAGTAAAAAGATTATTTCCACATCTGCAAACTGTGCAGGAAAGAGTTCCTTGTTGTCAGTTGGTTCTGTGGGGTTTTGCCCTAGAATCAGGGAGAGCATAAGCAAAAGCAAAACACTTTTAAGGCCTTTGCAATATATTAAACATGAAAAAAAATCTCAACTTACACCTTACGTGAATTCTTAGTAACCTAATGTCAGATTACTTAACCATAGGTTTAAGACATTGTGTGAGATAGAGCTGAGCTGATAAAACTCCCCAGAAGTACCCAAGAAGTGCCTATAAACTACTGAGACAGCCTAGAGAAATGGGTGCAGAGAGTGGAGATTTTGGGCAGTAGTCTGCTTTGCAATCAGACATAGATTTGAAGCCTATCTGTGTAGGTGGAGGTAATATTTACTGTAGTTGTCATAGACAAAACCAGCGCTGTCAAATGATAGGACAAGCATGGGGTAACACTCTTTGAGCCATGGAGGACTACATGAATACCAGGAAAATTAAATTTATCTACTGTTTAATATGAAAAGACAGCACAGCATCCTAATTTATATTTACAAAAAAATATGTTTTGTCTAAAATTATGTTTTTCTAAGTTCTAAAATTAAAGTTTTCATTTTAAGAATACATGCATTTGGGGGGAAAAAATCCCAACCCAAACAACTAAATTCAAATATTTCTCCAAATTCTGAACTGTATGGTATAACTTACTTTCTACGAATTTCTACATTCTTTCAATCTTTCAGAATTTATGGGTCTGAAAGATTTGGAAAAATACACAAGCATGTGGGAGGCTACCTGAAAAGTATATAACTTTCTATGAAACTTCACACATCACAGTTTACTCAGTGTGAAGGCAATCATAAAAGATGAGACTGGAAGGTACTTCAGGCAGCTGGCTCATCCACCCTTCTGCTGCAAAACTTGCTAACTCTAATTTTTTTCATCCCTCCAAGTTCTTCAACAGAAGAATTCATTTTAACAGATGTAAGTTTCTTAATACTAGTTTCCTTCCCTGAAGTATCACAACTGTCAAGAAAAAAAAAAAAAAGATATTTTGTTCCTACATGGATAGCTTTAAATAATTGTCCAGATTTGGGAGTGTTCTGACTTCTTCACCCCTAAGGAGCTGCAAGATCAGAGAGGTTATGGCAAAACAGGTTTATGTATGACAAGCCGAGGTCAAATTTAGCAGTTGATTAAAACATTCCAAGAATAAATCAGCATTGTAACTCAGGCAGTCACACCTTGAGAGGTAAAGCACCAAATGTAACCTTGACCATTTCCCCTGAGACCTATCTGGGGGAAAAAATTCCTTAGGGAAGGAAAGATAGACTGCTCCTATACAGAACTTCACAGATTTCTGCAGCATTGTGAAATACAATCTCCCTGTCTGATATCTTTTAAAGCTCTTAGTGAAACTATGATGTGCTTTTGTTCTTCTAGACTAATTCCTAATCTTCTTCTGGAAAGCAAAGATAATCAATCTGCTTTTCTCATCCAGCAACAGGAGACAGTGTACTTTAGTCACAGCATGTGTCTTCTCCTCCAGAGACTTTGAGCTGTCTTAATTATCAGGGTCCACTGAAGTCAGTGAACTACGAAAATTTACATGAGTTGAATTTTGTTCATTTATTTTATATTATAATACAGCAGTGAACCAGAGATCAGCCTAGCTGTGATGGCTGGATAAGTAATGAGAAGGAAAGATGAAAGAACATAGCCTTGATGGACATGTTCTTGATTAAGAGCTTATTTACCAGATAAACAGAGGAACATGTGAAAGGGCAGACAGAAGAAAGATGATAGAAACTTTTAATTTCTTTGCACAGCTAAATTCATCTATTTGTAAAACTTTTAGCTAAGAATACCCATTTATATATTTAACCCCAGGACACCAACCCCACAAACTCCAGCAATGCCATTACTGCAGCATGTGCTCCTAAGAACTGTGTAACTCCACTCTGAGGGCTTGAGAAAGTCACCAAAACTGGCATGAGCAGATAATTGTCCAAGCCTGTGCAAGAACAGAGTTCCTTGTGATGATTACCCAGTAGGAAAGATAACCAGGGGCAATCATATGACAGACAGAACTGATCAGATCATTGAAGGCCTGCACAAAAGGAAAAAAAAAAAAAACAACCCACTGCTGATTGAATAGCAGGAGCAGCACACAATAGAGATGATTAAACGGATGGTGGTAGACATGGGGCTGCAGGAATAGCAACTTACACATCAGAATCTTTGACTAACAGAGGCTGTGAAAGTAAAAATAGATGCTAAAAAGCAGCTGATAAGAAATCAGAAAGAAAGGAATCTTGGATAAGTGGAGTGTGATCAAGGCAGACTGAAATTAAACATGAACAAAGCAAGAAAGGAGAAAGAGGGAGATACTCGGATATTTGGAACAGTCTCAAAGGATTAAATAGATGATATATGAAATATATAATTACAAATCCAGAAGATCTGTGCAAAAAAAAAAAAAAATTCTACAGCTACTGACAATAGGATTACACCATGGGAAGGAAAACTCTGCAAGAACAGCTGATCAGACAGCTGGAACTTAGGAACAGGCGGCCATGCAGCTGTTTGCTTAGTAAGTGACTGGGAACCCAGCAAGTATAACTGTGGGGCAGCTGTGTGTTAGACACCAAAACCAGGCAGCAAGAAATGATCTGAGGGCCCCAGGGCCAGGAAATACAAATAGAAAGGAGCAAATCATAAACAGAATGGAAAAGAAAGCAATTGATTATAAAAACAACAGGACCTGACAACAACAGAAGTGGGGAGTGGGATCAGACAGCAAGAGCAGCTTACTGAACAGGGCTGGCATCAGTCAGCAAATGCAGCCCATTAGACAGGAAAAGGATGCAAAGCCAGGACCAGTTCTTTGGCAAGAAGCACAATAACACAACAGAAGCAATAAATCAGGCTTGACAAGATGAGTGGAGTCTCCTGCACTAAAAATTATCTGGAAAAGCTGTCATTAAGGAGCAGAGCAAGCCTGAGCAGTTAATGTTAAGCACACTAATAACTGGAACCTGTTGTACCTTCCTCTGCTGTCATAGCACATGGTCCCTTTCTGGTGCAGGTTTTTAGGTATGGGAAGGGAAGGGGCCATTCACCAGAATATGACAATTATGATCCTTCACCAAGGCAAGGTCTCTGTCACTTTCTCTTACTGCTGCTGTGAGGTTTACTGGTTAGAGAGGATAATGAGTAATGATTAAATCCAGCAGCCTCTTTTTCACTGTACAAAACATCAGAAAGTGTCTTTGAACCTTCTTCCTGCAGCGGGAAAAGTTCTGGTTTAAGATGCAGCACAAAACCTTCAGTAAAATATTAGCAAGGCATTGAGGGAAGAGAGATTATAGGTCATTGTCTTTAGATATCATCTGGCCTAATACACTAGCACAGCATGTGACATTGAAAAAGAAATAGCATCAATATATCATTGATCCCTTAAGCATCTATGACTGCTATTAATTTCATCTTTCATTGGCTTATTCTTCCTGTACTCTTGCCAATTTGTGATGACTGTTTCTGTTTCTATAAATCACTGGAATGCCTGGAAACATAATAAAAATCATAGAGAAGTGAAATTACATTTTTCATTCTCTCCTCTACTCTCTCCTCTTCCCCTGCAAAACCCATAGTTATACCTGTATGGAGGATTTCTCAAAAGTTTTTATTTAATCTTTGAAGGACTGCATTATCACCAGTCTAAACCTTCAAGATAGTGGATAGCAAAATTTAAAGACCAGATTTTTTACTATAAGCTGGTGTGGCTAGCACTATTGCCCAGTTCAGCATTGTTTATCTACTGCAGACAGGAACAGCAAGATGTTAAAACCCACACTGATCATCTACTACCCATATTGACCTCTGTCAGTGCTGGAGCTGCTTGTGACAATTTTCTTTGCAGTGAATTTGAATTTCTTGATCATTCCTCAGTGATATGAAATCACATTAAATAACAACACATCTGCTCACAAAATCTTATCACTGATTTCCTCTGCTCTTGTTTTGCTCTCCTCTATATTTATTCTTTGAATTGTTCCTTCTGTCACCCTCTTCCAATCTCAGCAGATAAAACCTCATGGGATCAATGGCACTAAACTTTTCATGAGGTTTCTCCACCCTCTGACTCTCCATGCTCTTAGCAATTGAAGCATCAATTTGCAGAACAAACCAAGAGTCTTTCTCTGTGCATATGCATATTGTGAAGTCAGAGATAGCCCAGTTTGTTATTTAGGTCCTGACACTCTGTCATCAGGTGTTCCTGAGACCTGAGACCTCTAATCTGGACATAATTATGCTGCTAACCTGTGCCACTGGAGGCTGCCTGAGGTTTTATGCAGAAGCCCAGGACCAGCTTTGAGCCATACTGACAACCTGAGCACTCCCAGGGGACTCAGGAATAAGTAACAGAGGGAGTAGTAGCTCTCAAATGTCTTCCCATATCTGTCTCTGTGTAATATGCATGTTTGGTCCCTGCCCTCTGCAGCTCTGCACTGAAATAATTCGAGGTTTTTCTACACTAATCCATCACACTTCTACCTTGATCACATCCCCTCCCTCCTCACCCAGAAATTCCTTAGGTGTTCTGACCCTGTAACCTGTTGCCTGGCTTTGTATGGGGACCAAGACCCACCTGTGAGTGCTCCTGGAACTGGGAGAGATAAATCCTTACAGGCTGGGATAAAGAACGGCTCTTTGTCTCACCTACACAGCTCTGTGGGGCATGAGCTCCTGGGATGTGCAGTGCAGAGCTCCTTTGTCTGAAAGAAACCTTGGATCAGAAGAATGGGAAGAACGTGGGAAGAATGTAAGCTGGTGTTCCTTTAGTCAGAACTATGTCTGCTAAGTGCCAAGTCAGCAGCTGCAGCCTGTTCTCACTTGTGCAGCCTCACTCACAGGCCATCCTGGCCACATGCTCTGCAGTGCTGGATCTGGAGCAGGAAGCAGTTATGGTACAGCTCCATGGATGTGAGAAAGCACTGCTGAGAGCGTGACAGCAGTTGGTGTATCAGGTCTGATTTGAGAGATTTGCTGCCACGCTTTTAAGGCCAGCCCTGCAGTGTACAGCTATCCTAGGAGTATGGAAGTACTGTAAGGAGAAAATAAGCTCATGGAATGTACTGGAAATATGTGGCATGAAAGCAATTTATTCTGTCATAATACTTGCAAAAAAGTAGGTGCCTGGATCCATCAGCTCTGGGTTCTTCTTAACCTGTATGTCACTATATTCTCTGCTGCTTTTATAATGTCTGAAGTAAATTAATGATAACTGCAGCATCCTGGATATAGGCTATTCCTGGAAGGGAAGATTTGAATCTATATTCTATATAGATAATAGAAGATGTGAATACCAGTATTTCCTCCTGATAAATGCTATGGGGAGTAGGAGCATCTCTGCAAAGCTCCTTTTTCAAGCCTTAGTTAAAAGAAAACAGTGGGTTTTGTTTTATCTTTATAAAGGTTGAAGTTAATTGACAGAGGATTGCAACAACTGTCATTTCCAAGGTCATTTCACAGCCTCTCCCCAGTTACACTTCCCAGCCCCAGAAGATCAGAATGACAGAGCAGCCAAAACAAAGTAACTTTTCCCTGCAGCTCAGAGTAAAGTGCATGACAGGGAGTTATTGCTGGGGAGTTAACAAGACCTCCTGCTTGTAACAAGCTCCTTAAACACGTTAAACTGCTCTCCATGCCGATTTTAGGCACTGCCCCAATCGCTGTGTTGGGGTTGAGCAGTCAGGGGCACAAGTGGTGTTTCCCACCCTGTGTGCTGGAAACAGGAATGTGCCCAGCATGGCCAGGATTCAGCCCCACCACAGAGCCCAGTCCCAGTGCCAGGACCCCTTTGCAGGCTGGGCTTCAATTTCTTTCTCACACAGTCCTCCTGTGAGCAAGTGGCCTTATTTGTGTAGGTAGTTTATCTTGCCTTTACTTCTTACACATCTTAGCATGCAATTTATCTGATCTAAATACGTTAACAAAGTGTATAGGAAAATAGAATAACTTTTAAAATAACATTTTAAAAAGAAAACAAACAAACAAAAAGTGTTGGGACTGGAGGGAATATATTCACTGCTGATGCTGCAAAAGGTCCCTTCAAAAATTCCAGAAAAATCTGTGAACTTAGTAATGACCAATTCCCTTTATTTATGGATAAGTCAAAATCTTAAATCCTTTTTAATTATACTGCCATTAATGCAGTCTTCACTTTGTGTTTAACAAATAAACTAATGTGTGTAAATAAAGAAGAAAGCTATTTTCTGCTAAAAAAGGAGATTTGGGGTTCCAAGTTAATGGGTAATTGTAAACAGCAGCTATCTAGATATAATTTTTAATAGCACAAATAGAACCATCAGCAGAGTGAAACTAGAGGAAGAAAGAATATTTGCTTAAACTGCTTTGTAGTTCTTTTAATAAAAAAAAATCCTTTTGCAGTGTGCAGCTACAAAGCAGCTATTTAATGAAAAAAAGTATCATTTTCTACAGCTTTTGGAAAAAGGGGAGAAAAGTAACAGCAACAATAATAGAATGAGATGCGTTACAAATTTCAAGAAGAACCAACCTCTCAAAGGAGCAAATGTTTGTGTCAGAAAAGGTCTCCATTCTATAAGAAAAGGAAAGATGCCTTTGGGAACATCTAGAGCATTCTATTTTCTTAAAAAAAAAAAAAAAAAAAAAAAAACAACAAAAAAAAACAACAACAAAAAAAACCAGCTTCTGTGTTCTGCATTTTATTTGTTTTGAGGGATACTTTGATTGCTCACAATATTCTAATCTTCAAAATAAATGCCATTATTCACATTTGGGGAACTCACCCTCTCTCTCAGCTAAGGTCAGTCCTATTGGAACAAACTCAAATCCTCCCTCTCTACACCTGAATTCGCCTTGATAGAGCCACCTTTTAATAGGTCCTTTCCTCCCCCCATCTTTGCCATATCTCTGTATTTTCCAACAACTGTATGAAGGTAAAATAACTGCATAAGGTTTCTCCTTACTAAGCAGCAAAAAACTCCAGCATCTTCCTGGAGATAATCAGTTCTGAAGTTACATAAAATTAGGTTCAGCTTCAGTAACAGTAGATTTGCACTGGTGTATAACCAGTTCTAAGATTTTCACAATTCTGAAATTTTGCCAGGTTCAAGCTATTGGTTTTGTCCTTCTTGGTACAATAAATATATGAAGGAAGAGCAAATACTTTGAAAATATGTCAGCAATCATGTAGTACAGAAATGGAAAATATTGTTTTCCACAGCAGCCCTTTTTTTCTTGGGCAGAACTTTTTAGGATGATTTCTAGAGACTTTCTTAGTATATACTCATGTCATTTGTATTAATATATTGTTGTTTCATATGTCCATAGTATTCCTGTGATAAACAGAAGTGTCTTTCAAGAAGTCACCATTCACTCCATTCATGTGAATTTATTATTTCTGTATCAGTAGTTGAAACTGTTATAAAATTCAGTTTGACCTCTGAAGGATTATAAACTCCTGTAAGTTTCTGCTTAAATATATTTATGAATTTTTTAGGTATATCCTACATATGAAAAAATATATTATGGAAGAAATTTATTACTGTTTACACCCATGACATTCAAAGTGATTGCATTTATCTTAGTATTTACCAACATTTTTACATTTACCTTAAAAACTGAAGAAACCTTAGCCTAAAAAAGTTGTATCTGTCTCTAATGCAGACATTACTGCATTAGCTGTGCATGGCAAATCAGCATATGCAAATTTATCAGATATGTTAATAGCTTATACCTTAGCTGATAGAAGATTTGGAATATTACTATATAAATGAGGCTTGCCCACAACACTTACAGAAAAGGATAAAGAAATTCATCTTCAGGTTGCTGTATGCCCTCATTATACTTGTTAAAATAATAGTACTTATCATCTGAAATGTTTTCCCTCTAAAAGGAAAAAATGTAATTAACTTACACGAAGTAAAATCTCTTTAAATTAATAAAATGAAAAGAGAAATTAATTTGAAGGGGGAAAAGAAATCAAGAACAAACTTTATTAAATACACTAGAACCATTAATATTCATTTCACTGAAATGGATATAATTAGAAATGGTTAGCAAGCAAGAATTCAGAGATCTGTTCTCTCTGCACAATGGAGCAACTGTTCCATGATACTCTCTGTGAAACACAGCTTCATATATTTCATTGCAAGTAGCATTCTGAACCAGACTGCATTATAGGGTTTAGCTGTAAAATTGAAAGCTAGTAGTTCTTCAGTTAAAAGATTTAAAATACAGCCTGAGTTCTAGCTCAAGAAAATGGTTCTATACAAGATTAAAAGAAAATATGAGCAGCTATTATTAATGGCCCTCCATAAAGTGCTCTGCTTTATAGACTGCTCTGTGCTAGCCAATCCCCTGGAGTAAATGTTGCCTAATTTAAGCAAGGCAGGAGCAAGCAGAAACTGAGTTCTGTGCCAATATTCAATCTTCGCTCCCAAACCAAACATCTCTGGCATTAATCTGTAGGAGTGACTCAGGAACCTCTGCTGCTGTAAAAACAGAAGTGGTAGTCAGAAACTTCACCATCCTGGAGAGCAGAAAGACACACAACAACGGGTCTGTGTTCCACCTAATGACAACATCTCATGGCTGATCTGACTGAAAGAGCACTGGAGACTCCTGAGACTCCCTGGCCCAGGGAAGCAGGGCTGTCACCAGCTGCCCTCCATGCAGCACATGTTCCATGCATGTTCCTCTCAGTCTCCTGGACTGAGACAAATCCTCCCCTTATGCTGCACTGGGTGTATTGGAGCTTCAATAGACAGTACTCCAGAAAACATATTGATAAAGACTAGGAATAGAAGGAGGAATCATTCCTTACATAATATTCAAACCACCATTTGTCTGTACCATCTCCATCTCAGATTTTATGGCTGTCAAAGCTTGTTTAGCAAATGATGTTTCCTGACTAAGATGGAGTCCATCCTGCTTTGCCCCTCTCTTCTGCTCACAATTTCCACAGAGGTTTAGCAGACTAGCAGATCAAGCTGTAAATGGAAATAATATAAATATAGCCTCTAGTAAAGGCTGTCAATGTTAAACAGATCCCACAATTTTTCAAAGCCTTGCACTGGCCTCACTGTGGCTATACTCATTTCTATAATTTTTGGAGACAACCATAAAAACACAACACTGTCCAGAATGGCTGCTTATAAAGTGTTCTAAATTATCTTTTGAAATATTCTCACAAAATACTTTGTCAAATTATAGCAAATTGTACACTTAAATGAACTGGTGAATCTATGCTTTCCTGAAACAAACATACAAGGGTTAGTCTGGTGGCATTTAAAATTCTGCTATAGCCACAAAATCAATCAATTATGAGGTTTCACAGAATTCTCCCTTTTTTTTTTTTCCTGAATAAAGGAATTATTAACCAAATTATGTTGCTATTTAAGTTTGTATAGCATGACTTACATAGTATCTTTCACATTAGTGTCAGAACTGACAAGAAAAGCAGGAATAGACAAGAATATTATGCAATATTGCCAAACTACCACCACTATTGAAACCTTGACTTGTTAACTTCTTGAATGGATTTAAGACATGTCAAGATTGTCATAATCTTGACAAGTTTTCTCTCACTCACATTCTTCTGCTTTCAAAAAAGAACACTTTCTAAAAAACCAAGTAAAATGAATTTTCTGAAATGTGGAGCATATTAAAACAACTTTAGATACTTGAAGAGTCATGGACTTTCATACCACTGCAGATATTCATGGTTAAAAAGTACTTACTGATAAACCACCTAAAATCCTTCACAGTATAAAGCTTCAAAGCAGTGTAAATTCTTCAGGCAGAATACCTATAGATCAAATTTTTGTGTGACCTAGAGCCAAAACTTCAGCCAGCCCAACTCACAGTAGATTCATTATCTTTAATGAAATGCCACTGATCCACCCTTGGAGTACTGACCCATAATCTTTTAATACACCTCAGCTGATTAGTGCTGATTCTGCTTTCTATAACTATTTTCATGTATTATTCCACCTACTTTTCTGGAACTTGCTTGCTCAAAAGTGAGAGAGATGCAAATCTGGGCCTTACTGCAGCCTAAGCACTTCAGCTTCCTTGCAGCAGATACTGCAGCAGCTGTAAGAGAATCTTTGAAAGCACAGGGGCAAAAAACTCCATCCAAACTGAACAATGGCAGCTGCATAAAGAATAAAGAAATCCTAACACTGTACTGGTAAAAGAAAATCTATCAACTGTCGCTGTTGAGGCAGGGACGGGAATGTAAATGACTCCAAGTTCAGAAGGCAAAGAATGATTCTTTATTAACAAGTACATCACTCTTTAATAGAGTGATGACTAATTTTATTGGTCTTAAAGTAAAAACATTTCACACCATTGGTGCACTATGAATAGCACACAGTGGTAGAACATATCTATAAACAATATGAATAGAGAGAGAGATAATAATTGTTTACATTCCTCTCGGACTTTTTCCCAGGCTTAGCCTGGAAGAAATCTCTCTCCTTTTCTCTCTGACTAAACTCAGACTATCCATAACCAACAACATGCATTTATTCCAGCAGACCTGAATCTGCTTGTAAACTCACAACTGCCATCACATTTTCTCAGCTGGGTGTGCCAGCTGTGAGAAAAACTCAGCACACAGCTGGGTGTGCACATCCACACTGGTACCTCGTGGGACAACCCATGTGCATCCCAGATCTAATTTATAACAGAAGATTATTATATTCATGTGGCCCTGACTAGCCTATATTTCCCACCCAAGATCTCCCCCCCATCTCCTGCATGACCCAAGAGCCCAAAGGGGATGGTAGAAATTCCCTGTGCTGTTCTTAGAACATACTCTTGATCACAATACCTGCAGGGAAAAATGTATACTGAATATCTGCCCATGAAAAAAGAAAGTAGAGTCCTAGCAAACTTGGATTTCAAAGGCATTAGATGTTCTCAGAAGCAAATTGGCTTTCTTGGCAGCATCCACAGCATGTGTAGAGCCAGCTCCAAATACTCTCAGCTTTATCCCATCAACGGCTGGATCACACATTCCATGGAAATTGAAGCATTCAGGAGTCATCTCAGAGTAAAAAGTGGAAAATAATCTTCTAAAGAAAGAAAATGTATTAACCTTCTTTGAACTCAAAAATAGCTGGGGAAATTTGATCAAAGTACTTCTAGAGCCTTGATATACAAACAAAAACCAAAAACAACAAACAAGCAAAACAAAAAAAAGGGAGAACCTTTAGGTGATAATACAGTTTGTGTTAACTAAAAGTATGTGAAAACCAGAATTAAAAAAGAAATTTAAAAAACCTACACACACAAAATCTTGTAACATTAGACTGGAAAACAGTTGTAAGAAAACCTCTTTAACTTGGAAGTTCTAAATTAGCATTTTAAGTAAACAAAGCAAAGATGAATGTTGTTCTGAGTTGACTTATTCTCTTTATGGCATTGATGACATATGTGTTCAGCTTATTTGTGGAATAAAAGGCTCATTTTCTTCTCTTTTTGGCATTGTCGAGATAATTCATAGGAAATAATCTGTCTTCCTAAACACTTCATACATCAACTCCAAAATACACTGCATTGCAGAAAACAAATCTGTAGAAAAAACGTCTGCTAAATGTCTGTTATGCTAAGGAGTCAATGTTCAGTGATTTTTATGTCTTGGAAAATGCATAAACTGTCAGAAAATATATGCAAAATGCTCTGAGACCTCTCACGATGCAGCTGCTGTAGATAGCACAAAAACTCCTAATTGTGGGAGATGTAGAAATGGTACTTTTTCCTTTTAATTGCACATCATCAGTATAATCTCTTCCCTCTGCCTTTTTGAGTTGTTCACCAATAATAGTTTGTGGCAGAAGTGGCTGCTGTAAGTGGCACACAAACAGGGCAGGAGAAGCAAAACATATGCGTGGGAATGTCACCATGCCAAGACCCAACAACTGCTGCTCAGTAAATAACACACATTTACAATATGCCAAATGCTTAACTAAACTAAAATGTTAAGTAGAAAGGATCTGTAAATCAGGGGCTGGGTCTAGGAACTTAGTCTCAACTAAGTATCACAGACTGCTCAGTAATAATAAAATGCTTTAATTCCTGAACTGTCGCAGTGCGGTGTCGTGGCGTGCTGGGCAGCGACAGCAGGGGTGCGACCTTCCCCCGGAGAGCTCTGCTATTTCCAGTTATCGCCTGGTCCGGCGCAGGAACAGATAACGACGACACGGGACACGGGGTAAAACTGGATGGATTTTTTAGGTCCACGACCTGGGACCACAAGACAAAGCCAAGGGTGTCTGCAGAGGTTTTTTTAGCGGGGGTGGTATGGGGCAACCAACCAATGAGGGCATGGCAGGGGAGGAATCTAGGGCAGGACTAACATTCTATAAACCTATCAGGGAGAGCAGGGGAGGGGGATAATACACAGCAACAAATGGGGTATCGAATACTACAAGATAGATAAGGAACACTCTGGGAAAAGGGGTAGGGATAGGGAGGACTGACAACTTGGGAGGGAGGAAGTTAGGGAAGGGCTTGGGGAGATTGACAACTCGGGAGGGGAGGAGATTAGGGAGGAGAATAGTGGGCAAACACAAACTTAAAGCAAAAACCACACTACAGCACTGAACCATTACCTGTCAGTGCAACGCAGCACGTCAAGTGCACCTAAGCAGTCCTCCCTGATCTCAGAGAGGTGACAGTGTTCTCATTCGTCACCATGAAGGGATCTTCTGTTGATTACTTCTTCTAATACAATTTCTGGCAGTCTGAGTATGTCTGAGTGTTTGTGGACTGAAGTCTTGTCCACCAAATTAGCACCATACATGCTAATGGGTGTAAACCCATTTTACAACAGGGTATGTTTTTATTTCTTTTATATACAGACATAAAGCATTTCATATCTTGTGTGCATTTAAAAAAAAAGAACCGTGTGATGTTGTTCTACCAGCCCACTAATTTGTAACATAAAGGTTGCTTAATCTCGCTGTTTACATACATAACTCCTTATTGAAGAGACCAAGCTAACTTGAATTTTAAGACATTAGAGTAGAACAGGGAAAGAACCAGCTAAAGAATATTTATAAAATGTATAAATATTCACCTGATCAGCATGACATGAATTTCAGTATAGACTACATGAGAGACTATCAAAACAATCTCTGCACCTTCCAAGATGATACAAAGGGAATGTGGGATGGCTCAGAAGGCCACAAAATGTCAGATATAATGTTTATCCTGAAGAGAAAAATAGCAGGTTCCTGGACACTGGTCATCAGTTATCCCAGCTGCAATATCTGAAAAGTGCTAACAAATATAATAACTTTTGAGACAAAGAGAAACAGTGAGGGAATAAAAAATGCAGCTGACATGAATTTGACAAGGATAAACTATATGAAATAGATTTAATTGTCTCTGGGGTCACTAGTCTACTGAAAAAGGGAGAAGTTAGATGTTTCATATATTCATGTGAAAATAAACACAGTCTCATAAATATAATAAGGATATTATTAAAAAAAGGCTAGAAGAAATCAGTATAAAATGGATTCTGGACCTGAATGCACCACTTCCACTCAGATCAGGGTTCAGGAGTGGGCATTCCTTTCCAGATGGCTCCTAGACCCATATTTTCATAACATTTTGGACAGATGGCATAATATAATACAATATAAACAATGCAATCATGCTGAATTTTACGTCAATGTTTTAAATGTCACAAAATGTAATTTTAACACCACAGGGCTACTATGCCCAGAACATGCAGCAGAGAGGTTAGATGCATGTGTGACACATTTTCAGAATGCAGGCCAAAGGAAAACTTCTCCCTGCAGGAAGTGTTTCCACCCTCACTGCAGAGCAGCAGTTCTGTGGCCGGGACACGGAGCTGCCTCTGCAGGGAGGAGCAGTCTGAGTGTCTCTGAAGGACCTGTCCTTTTGTGCAGGAGTGTAGGGGCAGAGGAAAGGATGTGTGCCTATTATTAATGCTGTTCTACCAGCCGGTAGTTTTATGGAAAACAGGAACATTTTATAAACAATAAATTCTTGTTCTCACAGAAGCCTTTAGATGGGCAGAATCCCAGAGCTCTGCCTTTCACAAGAGCTGTCATAACAAGCTTCAAAAAGGCGCTGGCCCTCCCTGAAACTAAAATTCAGGGTATAAACATGGGAGAAAAGAGAAATAGCAGGTCATGTTTAAGTAATTTCTAAGGAAATAATTTCCACTAAGCAATTTGCAGATGCTGCAATGGACAGGAATACAAAGTGACTTTTGATACAGTTAAAGAAACCCATGAGGGTTTGTTGGATGTTCAGCAAACCCTACAAGTGGTTAAAGCAGCAGGCTGCATCCAGTTAACATTTGAGATTGTCCACTAAGCAGTGGAAAATAATGAATAGCACAAGTTAGGGAATTATTTGCTTCTGCAAATGAAGTTCATCCAGAATCTGAATATTCCCATACTGTAAGCTTATTTTGTACTGTCATGCTATCTCCCAAAAATTAAATATCATCAGAAAGCAGACCCATGCTACTAATTTTTCTAAGGATTTCCTTGAACTAAATAAAACTTTGCTTACACTGAAGTAGATGTGTAATGCCATTATAGAAATACAGTAATGTGCTCCACTTCAGAAAATTTTAATGACATAAAATTATTTTACATGGCAAAAAATTACTTGATACTCCTAATTGAGTCATCAGAATAATTCTGTCACCAGAATGTCTGCTATTAATATTTCTCTAGCTCTTTTTCAGCACAAGTCCTTTTGCTTTGCAGAGTTATTGTCATTTTGTCTTACCAAAAGATCTTTTTGTCAACAAGGAACTGTAATTCTGCTAGGACAGTTTTCCAATATATTATGACATAGGGGTAAACTATACCTAAGAGCAAAATTTGACTGCATCATTTTAATAATCTCCCAGGACTGGTCATCTATTATAGCAGAAGGTATTTCCATTATGTAGACATCAAATAGTTTAAAAGTGCAGGGTACAAACCACTGCTTCAAATCAGGTGAAGGTTGAAGTTAAATTGTTTATGTAGCCAAGAAAGCCACTGCTCAAGACATAGGAGAAATAAAATTGAGACATGGGCTAAGAGCTCCCCGCATTATAAAATGGTGCTGAAAGCAGGAAGCAAACAGGAAACCAGAAATATTAAAGTGATATAGTAATGAAAAATACCTGCCACTGCTTTCAGCTGTCTCCTGAACACTGTTCATTCTGAAGACTATCAGTGCAGGGGAATTTTGCTGAGTCTGAGAGGGAGAGAAAATGCAAAAAACAGAACTGCCACTATCCAATTTAAGGAAAAGAGCAATGTCTACAGAAAACTACAACATGGTCTACAGAAGACCTCAAGGATGAGACTGCCTTTTTCTAAACAACTTCTTTTTTTGCCAATTTTTTCCCAAGAAGTGCTCTTCTCTTTCTCATCCCTTTCCTTCTATAGTTTAAAGTTTCTTTCAAAACTATATCTTAAAGTTTGGGTGACTCCTGCTGCTGTCTCTTTATCTGCCTGCACAGACTCGCTTTCATGAACGAGATGCAGGATGTCCAAAAAACCTAACTGATGGATTCTTAAAAGCATACCCAGACTGCCAGTCCTCAGAAATGCCTTTTTAGCCCCGTAACAAGATTACTGTAAGCTTTGGTTTCTTAACACTAATGTTCAATGGGCAAAGAAGCCACATCTGCCTCTGAGCACGCCAAGGTTTAAATCCAGGGTTTTTCAATAACATCAGCCAGACATTTGAAGAGGTGTAAAATAAAAATAGAGTTGTTCTATGGCTTAAAGATTAATATTATAATACCTGGAAACCAACAATAAGAACATGCATTATTAAATTTTCACAATGTGTTAGAAAGTCTCCAGATCTTTTTTCAGTAAAATACATGAATCTTTTTCAAGAGAAAGTGCCAAGCATTGATTTCCAATATTAAAAGCAGATGACTTGCATTCATTGTACAGTTTAAATCATAAAATGTGTATTTTTTTATTCCAGTCTATTTATATACATGCTCAAGCATATATACATGTATAACATGTATATACATGTTCTCAAGCAGTTCTTACTTGAGAAAATGAGAACTTACTACTGAAACCATTTGCAGAATTTGCAAATTAATAAATTACTTCCGCATTTCAAAATATATATCATAATAAAATCAAGCCAACCTAGTCAGACCCAAAAAGGTACAGCAAATGAATATAAATAATTTCAACACATAGATCAAGATATGGCAGACTGGCATTCTGATGTAAAAAAACAATATTAGTAAGTACAAGCACATACAAAAAGCATTATTGCTGGAAATTGAACTGAAGTCTGAGAAGATTAGCTAAAATAAGTGAAGAAAGTGAAGATAGAGGAATAGCTATGAATTTGTTTCTCATTTTCAGCTCAATGGGCTGTAATTTACATAGGATGTTGAATAGGATACAGACTGATTTCTAAAACTTTTGGTTAATTATTAAAATTGAGCGCAGGCACAGAACTTCAACACGGGCAATGTCTGACTTTTATATGTTTGAACAGAATGACACCTGGATCTGCCCCAGGTGGTATGTTTTAAAGAAGAATGAACTGGGAAAGGAAATCAAGAAATCAGAAATTAACCACGAGATGAATTGACTTAACCAATATCCTTATGTCACTAATTTACTTCAGACATGAATATGCAATTATTTTATCCATACATCGGTTTGGAATCAGAATAAAGCCACAGTTCTTAGCACCAAATAGATTGAAGGGTTTAAAATACAGAAAAGGAAACCATAATTGGTACATTAAGCCACTGGATTATGCATGCAGTACAGCTGTATTTCTTATTTCAGTTATTTCTCTTTAACTTAGCCAATCTCTCTCGCTCATTCTCCTGCTCATTTTTTGTCTCTTCCTCTCTTTTTTTCTGACTCATATCAAACTCTGGACTAAAGAAGAGTAAATTACTCTCTTGTATAGGTTGAAGTTAAATGAAACCACAAGGCTGATAGAGAAATAAATTTGCATATGTATCATAACATATGGAACAGAGAGGATGAATGAAAATCTACTCCAAAACCAGAGACAATTTTGAGGTGAACAGGTATTTTACACTCATTTTTAGATTTTTAACAACATCATTTTTCTGTCATAGGAAAATTCTCATTCGTTCAGTCTGGCAGTTCCCAGGTTGATTCCTGAAGAGGTCCAGGAGCTCAGGCCTGGGGTTTTTTTTTGATGCAGTGCTTGGTCAAGTGAGCTCTGCATCCATCTCACAAATACTGTTGTTAATCCCCAAAGTCTCTGGTTGACCTAATGCAGGAGTCCATCTAAATCTATCTTATCATCTAGATAATTAATTTTATGAAGAGACCAATCTGTGAGATTAGTCTACAATTATCTGTCAGGGTAGACCCTCCAACCACAGTACAGAAAAATAGTGGGTGAATTAAATAGCACACTGATTGCAGCTAACAAGAAGAATTGTTAATGGTTTGCTGTTAACATTTCTTTAGGTTCCTAATACCTTTGCATTGCTATTTTAGTGTTATGCTTGATCCTGCCTGCCACATATTATC
Organism: Vidua macroura; assembly: GCF_024509145.1. Taxonomy (NCBI): domain Eukaryota; kingdom Metazoa; phylum Chordata; class Aves; order Passeriformes; family Viduidae; genus Vidua; species Vidua macroura. The sequence continues at coordinate 7,154,741 of NC_071585.1, read as the reverse complement.
CCCATTATTCCCATAAACTGTGAGGAAGCTTTTAATTTAGTACTATGTTCTTTGAGTTACTTCAGCATTAAAGTTAGATTGCATTGCCCTTCCCTAAAAGCTAGAACCATAAAACCATTCCTGTATGAGAAGGGGATCCACTCTGACTTCATAATAGGAAATTATCAGCAAACTCCTTTATCTTCTACAAAAAATATTTGAGACAAGCAAGTTTGTATGGAACAAAACTGTTTCAAATACACGAATCAACCACAAGAGGAAAAGGGTTGGCTTCATTTCTTTTGCAAGGATCGATTTCCACAGAGCCTACAGGTCCAAAGGCAGGATGTTGTATCTCCATGTAAATCACGTAGGCGTTCCTCACTCTCAGTAATGCAGGATCCTTATCAAGCAGTTCCCTTTCACCTGTTACTGACTGATAACAGCACAGGACACTGACCCACTGTCTGCAATTAATTCCTCTGAGGGGGCAGAGAGAGGTCCAACAGAGTAATGAGTTTGTTACTGTGTGGAAGAGAATGGAAATTAGTGGGATGGAGAGCAGTGTAAAGCTGCCTAGAGATGAAGGCTGCACTGACCCCCTGGACTGTCTCCTAACATGCTCCTAACATGAAAAAATGGAAGTTTTTCAGGAGTGTGTAACTTCATCTCAAATTAACAATGATAATTGACCGATAATTGACCATTGCTCTTGAATGGTTTTCAGTGATTTTGATTACCTTAGATATGAAAATCAAAAATTCTGAAGGCCAAAACAATGATAGAAAGAGGATACCCAGATATAGGAGAAACATGTGGAGCAAAACAAGGCAAACAGGTCTGTTTCACAATTTTGAAGTGTTTATGCAAATATGCAGAAAGCAACTAGTGAAAGGCTTAACAAACACTGTAGTGCTAAATGCCATATGACACTGGAGGTCTGCTAGAGCAGAAACTGCCATCATCCTCCCACACTTGCAACTCAGTACAACCATGGCATTTGGCTGTTCAGAAGCTTTCTGCTCCCAGAGAAAAAGATTTGAGGGGCAAACTGTCACCCTGTAGCATTTAGTACTGTGATTACACCTAACTCTGAAAGCCCTGTAACAAAAAACAATAAGCACTCTAAGGAATTTCAAAGCAGGGGTGATGCTGTGGCTATTTCCATTCATAACAGGGAGCAAACCAACCAAAGCTGCCAAGTGGCATAGTTGTCTTGAGAAGAGGTTGCTGAAAATTGAGCATTTCATAAGGCTAAATGTGAAAGATTTATGTCAGTTTTTCCTCATGCTGACCCCTGCAATATGTCACCAGACTTCAAAACAACAGTCTAAGAGAAACACAACTAAAACGTGCCTGCTGGCCAAATGGGAAGAGTAATTTCAGTTGGCTGCAGTGGTGTCTACCAGCCACTGCCAGTGTTCTTATTGGAGACAAAGACAGCCAGCAGTGGAGGTGCTGGCTAGAAAAGGTTGCACTCTCTGCCAGAGATCCTTGGAGGGATTTTGTGAAAAATACAGTCATTCAGTTACATTTGAAAGGAAAGGAGGAAAACCCATTAAATTATTCTTATTTGGGAATATTCAGTTGGACACTACATATATGACAGGGAGCATGAAGGGCAGCCATTAAATCAGACAAGGGGGAGCTTTTCTTCTTGGGTTCAACAGGAGGCTCTAGGAGTAGTAACCATTATTACAGCAAGATTGGTGCTGCTGTACTTAAACTACAATTCCTATCAGTCATAAGGAGCCAAGCAGCCAAGCCATAAGGAGGAATGCCCATTTTGCATTATGTTTTACATCTTCCTATGTCCTTCTCTCTGAGCCCCCATCTTTCTGTTTGGCCTTTTTGCAGTGGACTTTCCCAGGGTTTCTGAAGTATCTAAACAATGTAAGGCAGCCCCTAATGCAACACAATAAATTCTTCACTTTTACTTTCATTATTTTTAGGAAAAATGGCTCTTCAAACCTCATTGGAAGACACTGCTGTTTTCACTGTCCACACCAGCAATTCAAAGTGTTTTATTCTGAAAACATCCTGGGTTCACACTGCCTTCCATTTTACTGCCTAACACAGTTTAGAAAATTCTGCCTTGGTGCCTGCAAAAGGTTTTCTATGGATGACAAAAGAGAGTGTAATTAAGAAATCTCTGGATTAACAAAGGTTGGAGATAAAAATTTGGGAACTTGCTGCAGGTTCACTCTGAATTAGCAGGATGCAATGCCTGGTTGTAAGGGAATTTTTGGATTCAGCATCATTTCCATCCTATGCAAAGAGCTTCCTCCACCTCCAGTAAGCAGCAGCTCGTTCAGTTAAAGCTTTATAGACCAGAGCTGTGAAGAGCAAATGTGGCCTGACTGTGCAGCCTGTATTTGCTAGGGCTGCTCTGAGCAGTGCCACAATTCATTGTATTTTATCTGCTCTTCATGAATGCTACCTTCCCTTTTCTCCAAAAAATTTGAAGCAGAATAGTGGTTACTGAGTTTGACAACAGCTGTGTGAACATAAAATGGTTTTACTTATGGGTCTGGAATGTACCCAGCATGAACTCAGAGACATTTCAAGGGGTATTGGAGCTACAACTTCAGCAACCTGTCATTCCTTTTTTTTTTCTCCTTCTGGAAAACAGTACTCCTAGAATTGAGTTATCTACTAAGTAATTTTGAATATTTCCTCTTCTGCTTTCAACTGGATCAATTAACATTTTATAACTATTCATGAAATATTCAAGGATTGAAAAGTCCCTCTTGAATGCTCAGCTAAATTAAACTCAAAATACTTAAAAACCAAGTAAATTTGGAATTGTTCTAGAGCCTCAGAGGTATTAGCAAAGGATTATTTAGACTTTTTATTAAAAAAAAAAAAAAAAAACCTCACAAATCCAGCAAACACAGATTAACTACTTAGTTGATGTCTTCACAAACTTTTTGGACTGAATGACCAGAACATACTCAATATTTGTGACAATCTAGTTCACAGAGCTGATAGCATGGAAGAACAGGCTGCCTCCTGGCTTCATGCGGATACCATAATTGTTTTGTTGTTATTCTCTCTAAAAAGTCCTTACCTTGCTAATATTTTTTCCTTTGCTTGTTCTTGTTCTAATAATTTGTCTTTTTCTTGTTCCGTAGGACATTATGACTATATTAATTGAGTATTTTTAATGTTCTTAAAAGCTACTTCTGAAACTCAGTATTACTAGTGCAAGAAAAATTTAAATATCATTTTAGTAGCATAAATTGGAGACAGTGATTGGGAGAATCAGAAAATACATAAGAAGCAAAGGAATAAATAGTTAATGTCTAAAACATCTATAATGGTTGTGGTACAGCATTCCTAATAAAAGGACACAGTATGATAGAGCTGGTTTGTAGGACAGAAAAGGGTCTTCATGGTTATAGAAAGCAGCTGTTCTGGAGAACCATGATAGTATTTTAACACAGAACATTTAGGACTTTACCAGAGGGAAAAAAAGAAAAAAAAAAGTTTGGATTCTCTTACTGTCAATCTGTCTTTGATTTCAGCCATCCTTTCTAGAAGTTTTCAAATTTCAGCAAAATTCTATTAGCAATTCCTAACACGCCTCTTTCAAACATCTTTTTTTCTTACATTTAATAGCATGTGGTGGTGAGATATTATGTGCACAGTGATAGCTAATGGATAGGACATTAGACAAAACAGATCTCTGTATTATCCCCAGCTCTGCTGCTGATTTACCCTGTAAGTCAGTTTTTTGCCTTTGAAATGCAAATAACTATACTTATTCCTCCTGAGAAAACTACCTGAAAGGAAGACATGGAAGAAAAGTCTAACTTTTTAGAGCTCAACTTCTGTTCATAATTCCTTCACTTTTTTAATCTTTTTCCTCCTTCTGTTAACCACACAATGGAAAGCAAAGCCTACTTCACTGAGATCCCCCCAAAGGCTGTTAGAGATTTAAAACAGCATCCAGACCCTTTCACACCCAAAAGTCCCCAAACTCTCTAGGTGCACCCTTTCTCTTTCTGTGCACAAATATTTATATATAGGTCATATACTTTTGTCTCTTTAATGCAACTCCTTTTTCCTACAAAGCACTTTCAGAAGTACTCATCTGTAAAAATCATTGCACTAGGAGACTCGAAAAAAGATTGATCTCTAGAATTCCTGCTCACAGATTTTCCCACAAACTGAGTCCACCCACGCAGTGGATAGAGCTCCAGAGAACTTCAATATGTAAAATCATAGTTTATAGATTTGCTGTCACTTCTCAACTCTGTATTTTAAAATAATTCTTGGTTTTCCTCCTTTGGCTGGTATTAACTGTATTGTGTGGATAAATTCTCTGTTGATGTCTGAGACACCAGGCAGTACAAATTTTCCTCCCTCTGAAAAGCATTTTCTACCTACTTTTCCAAGTCAAGAAGGCTTATGTCACCATAATGCCTTTGTGTGTGTCTATTAGTTGCCTTATGATCCTGTTAGCTGTTTTCAAATAGCAATATAAGTCCTAAAGCTAATAACTTCCTCATCATTTACTAAAATATGTAGCCAGATAGAGGAGAGAAAATGCTCAAATTCCCCTTCTAAAGGCTGAAAATCAAGAAAAATCCTTCCCAAGCACAAAAGGATCTGCACTGAAATCAGACAAGAGGAATGTCTGATACAGTGAAAAATTTAAACAGAAGCTTTCATTTTATTAGACATCAGAGAGTCATGTAAGATACAAAGACAAGGTAACAGAGGCATTGAAAAACAAGTTTCATTTTGCAGAACAACTTGTTTTTTAAAAAGGATGTGAAAACCAAAAGATTTTCCTTAAATGAGGTTGAAACACAGTGTGTAAGAGTCTTCCCCAAGGAACTGTATCATTCAATCAACCTGTACAATTCACTGAAGTCAATCAGAGCTTGTTGCATCATTCCAGTGAGCCAAGCCTCAGCAAGAACTCAGTTTAGCATGGAAACAAAGCAGCAATGAAGCACCAAAGCTGCAGAGGATGAGAAAATTAAGAGAACACCAGGAACTGATATCAATAAAGTTCTAATACTTTACAAACATTAAAAGCAGTAGTAGTTCAATCATCATTGTAATTAAAAATAAGTAGAAGAATAACAGATACCTCCAGGACCAACTTGAGATGCCTTTATGTTTGCAGTATTCCATCCTATGTTTTCAGTGAATAACTGAAATTCTGTACATTTTCACATCCTTCAGTGACTGAGACAGGCTGCAGGTTTTCTACTGAGATAGATTCAATTTTTAAGCAATCTTCAAAAAATCTCAACAAACTTTTGACAACTTCTTCAGTTTTAAATGTGTCATTTTAGGGCAGCAGATAGACTGGAAATGACAATCCCACAAAAAGGAGCACCCTCAGCTCTGCTCTCTCCTTTGCAAAAACATCAGTGCTGAACATTGTGTCACTTTTAGCATCTCAAGCTGCATTTTTTGTTAACTGCCTCCTGAAATGCAACTCATCTTGAGAAAGAAAGAGTTTAGAAAAGAATATTAATGCTTGAGAGGCCAGAGAGGGGCATGTAGAGCACCTCTGATTATCTGCATTAAAAATGAAATTAGATTAGAAGGATTAGAAACAACAATTATTTTAATTGCTTCTTGTGCAAGAGTAAGTAAACCACGAAATTACTGGAATAACTGAAACACCCAAATGTGCAGTATTCTGTAATAAAATCTATAGTAGAAAACCCTTGGAAATCTACATTTCAATATAAAATCATCCCTGTAATTTTCTCATTGATTCACTCTCATACTGATAGTGACAAGGATTCCAGTATGTCACTGGCCTTCCTAAGTCAAAGAGCACTGTTTCAATGTGCACTTTTGACCTTGGTGGCCTTTTTTGTCTATCTGAAAATTCATTCAAGTCCAGTTAATTTGAAGACAGGAGAATTTGTAGTTTCCTGCTGATCACAACTTTTCCCTCAGAACACGTGCCAAGGGTTGGGCTGCTGCAGGCAGGAGTCACCCAGGTGTGTTATCTCATTACAGGGCTCCTTTTACTCTGCAATGTGGAACTGAGATGGAGGGACTGATTATTTTTCACTTATTTTCACCTCTCATTTTCTATAAGAAGTTTGTGAACAGGAAGGTCTTCTGCAGAGGTATAAAGGCAGAATCATGGGAAGAAATGAAGGGAAGAGGAAACTGAAAGCTCCATCCTCTTGTTTATAAGACTGAACACAGTTTCTGCAGCCATCTGAGCACTTGGCTAAGGTTCATGTTTACAAAATACGTTATTTAGGAATAGGCAGAAAAATTTCAAGTGTCTGTTTTGAGGTAGAAATTGCTCTTTTATAGGACTGAAGCTGACAGCATATTCCAGTATATTTTATCCTGAAATTTCAAAATATTTGCAACTGACTATTTTTCTTAGTTTCTGTCAGGTGAATAATTTGACTTCAAAAAGTTACTTGAGAAAGAAGAAAGCAATATGTGGTTATTCATTTGACAGACTTTACTAGTGTTGACATTAAACTTTCAAATCAACAAGTTTTATTTTCCTATTTATGGTTTAGACTGATATATAAGCAAAAATGCTGTAAAAATATCTAAACACACACTATAAATAAAATCTTAATATTTTCTTTTCTGTGATCTTTTTTAAGAACAAACTTGACATATTTTCCAGTAAGTTAGTGACACAGGAAAAAACGCATCTTATAAGAATGTTGATATTTTTAAATGGATTAAGGTAACCCAGCAACTTCCAGTAAATCTAAGATTTTACAAGAATTCTCAGAGTCAGATCATAAGTTCCAACAGCAACTTACAATGTGTGAGTGCACTATCCATCAAAACCACTCTACGTGTCTGGGAGAGGCTGACATTGTCAAACTGGGCTGACAGCAAACTCTGAGTTGTGTGGAGGTGCTCTTTGGTGTGCCCTGGGGAAAATTCTGCCCCTGCACACACAGGGGAGTGAGCACAGGGTGGGAAAGGGGTGAAGGGAACAGCTCAGCACGAGCTGGAACTTCAAATGCAGATGCTCTGCTGCTGCTGCTATCACACTGTGGAGGAGATGTGCCTTGAACCAAGGGAGCTGGGAGCAGCTTGTCAGGTATAATATGACAGGACAATAACTCCACAGGGCAGAAAAAAGAGAGACAAGACCTACTTTAGAAAGAGAAAAGGTGTTTCACTATCTGGAAGTATTACAGCGAAAGGACAGAAAAGACAGAGACCCCAAGCTTGTCTGTAGGGAAGCTGGATCCTGTTTATATTCAGACCCTCTGTTTTAACACAAATGACATTCTGGAATGTGGCCCCATTTTCCCTTCCTCTCCACAGATGATAACAAAAATGAGAATGACAGAAATATGAGAAATGTTTGCATGCTAAGAAGCTTGAGCTGATTATTGAAAACCTCACAAGTCTGACATAAACAATAAATCTGTTGTTAGAACAGCACAAACAACAGGACAGGCAATTCAACAATTACACTAAACTATGAGGTTTCTTTGAGCATTGAATTAAAAAGAACACTTGGACTGACTTTCATTAATGGAATAGAATATGGGAAAGGAAAATATTTTGATGACTAGAAAAAGAGGCTTGTAGCACCTATAAGAGAAGGAGCTCTTAATTGCATTTAGGTACCAGCTGAATCTAAGTCTCTAAAACATTACTGGAAATATACTTGACAAGCAGTGAAATATGGCAGTGATGCATTTATCCAGATAGCTGTCTTCACTGAAGCCTTCACCATAGCACTGGCACAGCAGGACACAAGATGGTGCCATATTTTATTGCCAATCCTCAACACGGATTGACTTCAATACTTGTGAACAAGACTTGATTTTTGTCATCTGTTTTACTCCTGTCACTTGTACAGTCTTTTCTGTTTGATTTTGCTGATATTTATAACTGTGCAAACTGTTCCAAATCCCCACTGTTCTGGCCAAGTTTCTTCAAATTCTCTTTGCAACAGGAGGATTCCAAGGTTTAATAGGCTTTTCATGACCATTGCTTTGCTCAGTGACTCCATGAGGGTCATGTTCTACAGGGGGAACTGCATGCTTTGAGAAAGGGGGTACAAAAGGTGGAAAGGGAAAGAGTGAAAATGTAACATTTGGAATTGCTGCACACTTGTCTTTAACTAAAAAGCAAAAAAAGCTGTGTGTGAGAGATCCCTTGAGAGTTTGCATGTTTGGTTTTTTTTCTGTTTTAAATTATTCTCATTCACCATCCATGTTTTTGTGTGAACTACACTGCACCCAGTGTCAATAAGCTTATTACTTTTGCTTTAGCACTGTAAAATCATAGTATGCTCTAGAAAATGCAGGAAGAAAATACTTTCATAAGAGGTTCCATCTCTTACCTAAGAATGATCTTGCCAGGTATTTATTGATTCTTGCTCCAGCTTCATGCTCACTAATCTGTCCTACTGCCTTTTATTGAAAATATCTTATGTCCCTTTTCCATATCCCTGTCCCATTATATTAGAATAAGTGTGTCCATCATGTAAATTTGTAAATGGTTTATGTGCTTATACCTGGAGACATTCTTGGATGCTGCTCACACATACAATTTGAAAGCAATTCACAAGTGCTGATACACAGAGGTATATATTTCAATGGGAATGCAGGCAAGCAAAGAGATGTATACATACATATCAGAGACAAAATCAAGTCATCATCTATTGTTAAAAAAAAAGAAAAAGCTACCAAAGCTGTTCTACTCAAGGAGGGGAAGGAGAGGCTGAGGTTCCCCTGCTGCCTCCCAGTGCTCAGCACCCTGTAAGTATATGTAAGATAGAAGAGTGCTTGCTTTCTTAGGAAGGGTATGGTAAATCCCTTCTCCATAAAAATATATGTAGAAGATTAATAAATAATTGAAAAATTTTAGCCTGTCTCAATAATAATTATTTATTGCTCATTCCTTTACACAAAAATGACCACAAATAAACAAATAAAGGAGTGATATGACTTTCAAGTGAATGGCAAGTTCTCAGTTGTCAGACTTTCTAGGAAATATCACACTTTTCTTATACATCAAGATATAAAACTGCTTCTATTAGTACAAATACTAATACATCTAAAACAATTTACTATCTCTATTAAAAGAGACTAATAATCTTGATTATATTGATGTTATTAGCTGCTGCTTCAAAGCAAATCTAGACTTTGCTAACTCCTAACTCATAGTGAACTCCTAACTGGATTGGTCAAGTGGTAATAAATTTACAAGGTTCACATTTACACTTTGGACCAGCAGAGGTTCAAAACCTACAGTCAGAAAATCATTAGAAGTTAATGATATTTTCTCTCACAAAACTGTTCTAAACTATGCATGACTTCTCCAGTTGAGTTATGCTGAAGCTAAAAGGTTCACTGGAGTCAGGATTAAATAGCTCTCAAGATTTGGAGAAACCATAAACTTATAAGCTTTTCCTACAACACTGGGGATACATTAATGCATAAACCCACACACCACGTGGCTCTGTGTGCCAGTTGCCCAGGATCTTAAATGCTATTTTCATAACTGTCTTGGCCAGCTGGTAATGTTGCTTCCTGGGAAGTAATCTCTGAACAGACACAGGTAGGCTTGCAAGGGAACACTGCCAAAACGTTTGCTATTCCCATTATTCAAATAGTCTTTTTTCCCAAGTACATTATCTTTCATTAGCAAAATCATCCCCTTTGCACTCACATGGTCAGTGCATCTGTCTCATTCTATTTCTGCCTCATTGAGAAAAATCCCCATCTTCTGGTGTTTTGCCAAATGAAGGAAAAAAAATAGAAAGAAAAAAGTATGGGAAAATACTAACTAAACCAAGACAATTAATCCCTGTTGGCACTTAAAGTAAAGTACTTTTCTAAGACTACACTGTGTTCTCTGACATAGGGTAGGAGGTTTGAAATGGAAGAAATGGCTTTTTCTCAAAGTGAACATTATTTGTGCAATTTTTAGAGTTTTTATAAGGATTAAGAGTCCACAAAGCAGATACAACATGGGGGTGTAATCAGTTGCAATACTGAATTTCACAAAGTGTAGGCTTTTATTTACACAGAATTTCACTTTGCTCAAGGGATCCTCCTGCAGTCCATATTCAACATGTGCAAACATACACCAGCACTGAGGCTTCAGATCATGACAGTAAAGCACAACTGAACTCAGATCATGTCTCTTACAGATTTCCTAAATACTGTGAGAAAAATAAATTAACCACTGGGTTGACAACACAATGATATCTCCTTTTTCACAGACTGAGATTGGAATCTCTTCAATTGCAGGGTCTTGCAAGTCCATGTTTGTATGATGCTTAATACACTGCCTGCCCTGATGCAGGCAAAACCTCTTGGGTGTAATGTATGTATTGCTTGGAATGTATTATTATGAAACCACAAATGGGAACATCGGGAAAAGGTATTGATTGCAGTTTTCATGTCTTCTCTAAGCCATTTGGATGTGGTTAGCATAGGCCAAGCTAAATACATAAAAGCACTTTACCAAATCCACATGACGGTGCTTGAGCAGACTCATTGGCAATTAACTTAGAGCTGCACTTGTTTTTCATGGATTCTACAGCATTAGCTCCAGATCTGCAAACTAGATTGAAGGACATTATGGAGTCACATTTTAATGACTGAGTCAAATTTTCATGGAGAAAAAATTTCCTTCTACACATTTTCCAGAGCTGCAGTATTTGAACTCGTGTGTCCTTCGCTTTCACGTGTTGCTGCAAGAGCTTTGTGCATTGAGCTATTATTTCAGCTGACTACAACACACGATTGGCAGGAGGAAACCATTTTGTTCAAAATTTAACAAAATCTGAGATTATATCTGCTATCACCAAAAGAATTTTTACCCTAAAGGTGACAGCTATCCCTGGTAGGTAACAGCTGCCCTCTCACTTCAAATAGGAGTGGCTGAGGCTTATCCAGCAAGGGCCAGAATGAGTGACATGCTCAGTGCAGGTGCCCTAAAAAGACATGGTTTTACCCATCTTAACTCATTCTAAATAAAGAGTTTTTCACTTGACAAGTTCTTGAAAGCAAAACTAAGTCACAGGCTTTTAAATCTCTTTGACCTTTTTCGAGCATTTCTGTAACTGATTTGTTCCGCTTTCCCTTATTTTTCACATGAGGGAAACATACTAATCTCCCTACTGCCTCTTATCCTCAAGGAGAAGTCTCCATTTACTCATTAATTTGGTAAAGAAATTAATTTCCTGTGCCAAGAAATTCATCTTGTAAACATACTATGTATATTTCTGTACAATCACGAGGCAGCAAAACCAACCAACCAGAGGAAAATAATTTTGCATCATCAAATATTGATTAAGCTAATGAAAACTTTGACGAACAGCCATATGATAGCATGAGATTAACTGCCTTGTGTGCTTTTACTAGATATTTTTTTCTTTGTAATTAAGAGCAAGTTTATATGTCACAAAAATTATATGAAGAAATGAAGTGGAATTAAATTAATTTTACATTACAATTGAAAATGCAAATGATACTCTTTTGATATAAATTATAGTCTTTTTCCAGGACCACCCTTGGTACTTCAGAAGCAAAATTTAATTAGAATTTTACAGGGGATTCTAATAGACCAATTATTGGTATTATTTATGAAGACAGTAGCTGTAGTGCTAGACAAAAATTGAGTCTCTTACTGTTCTTCAGAAAATCTCTCTTATATTCTATATACATGCCCAGATCAAGAGGATTTTAGAACCATCAAAACAAACTGGCACAAAACTGCAGCAATAGTGTTAATAAGAACAATATTGTGACAATGAGAACTGTTCTTACAATAAATTACTTTCTCCCTTTTTCTCAAAAGTTACCACTTCTTCAAGAAATTACAAGGATTTATACTGATCAAAAAGATGAATTCACAGTGTGAAATTCCAGCAATGAAGAAGACCTACAGGTTAGTAAGCAGTTATCTGCCAGGTACGTTTGCAAATCGAGGCGCTTAGCACTAAGGCGAAGTGGAGAAATCACTTTTGTGTGATCTAGTTTCAGACATATTCCCATGGGAAGTCCTGGCCTCCTAAAACATTTTCTAATACTCGTTTTGCAACATATGGTTTGTGAGCATTCAGAAGAAAACAGTATGACCTGTAAATAAACGCCATTTTTTAAAAAGGACCATGTGTGCAATTAGGAGATTCCCCAAAGAGCTAAGTGGGGTTTAAAAGCTACTCCAGTGCCTTTGGGCTGCAAAGCTTGACACAGATTGAACCAGAAGATTATTTTGATTAACAGTGCCTAGGAGGCAGAAAGAAAGAGAGAGGGAGAGCACTGATGCACAGCAGCACTGCTGCAAGGCATCGTGGCCAAGGCCCCACAGCAGACCAAGCTACACTCTGCTTCTAGGTGTGACAATATTTCTGCCTGTAACAGCCTGATTATGTACAAGGACTTCAGTTCTTGCTGCCCTCAGTGCTGTTTGCAAAATATTCTGGGGACTGAATTCATAGTAGGTTCTGTCACAATTATTGGAGTTTAGAACACTTGTGGTACCTGTGCAGTACGTTCCATCATTCCCTTCTCCAGTCCTCAGTATCATTACTTGGACTATTGGATGACTAAAGAGATGGCAGGAGAAAGAACATTTACAGACATTCCCAACAGAAGTACAATGATACCATCTAGAGAACAATAAATCACTTTATAACTTATTCTAATCCTATATAAATCTATTTTTATTCTTTGAGTTAGTCTTTTTTATTGCAAGTTAGAAAATAGTCCAAATACTGTACTGGTTTCTATTCCATGCAGGCTTTTACTTCTTTGCCTAAGATTCAAATACCCCCAGGAGACCTTACCCACCTATGACTTTTTTTTTTACCTTATTCCTAAAGAGAGAGAAAAAAAAAAATCTGAATTCAGTTCAGAGATGAGTTTCACTGTTTTACATGATATTTCTCCCTCCTTCCAAAGACAGTTCCTCAAGGAAAGTATTTATGCCGGGACTGGTTTCAGCACACCTGAAGGATAACCTGTACCTAACCTCTTCCCAGCTGAAAAAACATTTCAGTCTCTATTTCTGATCATTTGGGTTTTTTTATCCTGTGCATAAAATCTGTTATATGACTATCAATTACCCTTATAACACATAATTTCTGTGATGGTTATTTGTCCACTGAAACTAGATTAATTCACTTATTTAGAAAGTGCATCAGAGGTATCAGAATTCTGAGAAAGCCCAGGCAACCCTGATTCGGACTTATAGTGAATCAGAACAAGACATGACAGCTCCATATTCACTGAAATGAACAAATTTTTGAGTATTATTATATCCCTCTCTTTGAATGTCTTCAAGTAGCTCAGTGAATACTTCTACCCAGGAAAAATGACATTCAAGCTTTCAAAAAGGCTTACTTTACTTCAAAACAGACTTTGTGAACACGTCACTGGAGATGCACATTTCTTCTGGTTCCCTGATTCAGTTATCAAATTTACCCAAGTGAGAGCTGAAATAAATCCTTTTACTTTTTCCTCTAAATACCAGTCAGGAGATGACAGATTGTAATCACAATCTGAATTATTTGTCTGTGCAATTTTGTGAAAATTGCTGTTATATGGTCAGCTTTAGGCCTGATTTTGAAAAGAATCTTTTTTTAAAGAATCAGAGTAGCACTTCAGCATATGTCTAATTTGAAAGCCATCCTCCTCTCTCCTTAATTCAGTCAGGTTTAAGCATATGACTCGAGTTGGCTCTTGCTGAAATTTCTCCTTGATCTCCTTAAAGAAACAGTTCCAAATTCCAAAGCTACTTATAGTTCTTCTAGAGTATACACTTCATTACTTTTTATTACCACTTAATTATTAAATTAATCACATCTTGTGATGGTGTTACACTGGAAATATGTTGTGGTTTGATACTGGTCAAAGGCCAGGCACCCACAAGAGTCATTTGCTTACCCTCTTCTGCTGGAGTCGGGCAGAGGAGAGGGGAAAAAAAGAATTAACAAAGGGTTCATGAGTTGAGATAAGGACTGGGAGAAAAACACTCTAAGGGCAAAACAGGTTTAAATTTAAAGGTATAAAGTAAATGTATTATTAGCAAAATCAGAGGAGGATAACGAGACGTAAAATAAGCCTTTAAAACACCATTTTTCTCCCAGGCCCCTCCCTCTTTCTCACCAACAGCACAGGGAGACAGGGCATGGGAGTTTTGGCCAGTCCATCACCAAGATTTTCTGTTTGCTCAGGGAGAGGAGTCTGTCCTCTGCTATGCTGTGAGTCCCTCCCACGGGCAAACAAGTGTTCCCAAAACTGCTGTGGCCTGGGTCACTTGTCCACAGGGTACAGTCCTCTGGGATAGGCTGCTCTAGTTTGGAAGCAAGGCCCCTCTCTCTCTATCTCTGGCAGCAGGAGCCCTCTCTCCATTCGGGTCTCCCGCTGGATCACAGCTTTCTCTGCCATCCACCCGCTCTGCCGTGAGCACTTTCCCATGGGCTGTGAGTGGATCTCTGCATCCCCTGTGGGCTTCTTGCTTTTCAGGGGGACAGTTTGTTTCATCACAGACTTCACTACAGCCTGCAGAAGAATCTCACTTCCAGTGCCTGGAGCACCTCCTCCCCCTCTTTGTTTTTTCACTGCCCTTGGTACTGCCATTTTGTTTTCCCTCACATGTCCTCACTTCCTCCTCTTCTCTGACTAGAAGAAAAACTGCTCCTCGTAGGTACAGTTGTACCAACAAGTTCCACTAATTCAAAGATTCCTGCAGGAGATCCCACAGCACTGTGAGGTAGATTTTGTCTAGCTTCCTCGCTGGGGAGTCGCTGGCCACGTTCCACCACTGGCCAGGCCCTGCTGCCATGGAGCCAGCAGTGGTGGCCGCGGCGCTGGCGCTGTTTAATGCCTCTCTTCCCTGCAGGGCACGGGGAAGGAGAAGCCACTGCTGCCCCTGCCCCTCTGCCCACAGCGTGGCTGGGCAGGCAAGGCAAGGCTCGCCACGGGCGATGGTGGCAGCCATGGCTGAGTAATCGCCACAGGCCACACTGGCATGGCGGCAGCCGTGGCAGTGGTGGCAGCGCCCCACCACCCCAGGGAAAAAAACTGCATGTGTGCTGTTTGGTTTTTCTGCTTAAACATGTCCTCACAGAGGCGTTTCCAACCTCTCTAATTGGGCCAGCAGCGTGTCCATCTTCAGAGCCAGCAGGGCTCTGTTGGACATGGTGGAAGCTTCCAGCAGCTTCTCACAGAAGCCACCTCTGTGGACCACCTACTACCAAAAAATCAGGCCATGACAAATCAACACAAAGTACTAGAAGCCCTCATCAAATTTATCTAAAGGTAAAAAACAAACAGTACGTAGTCTTCCACATAAATTAAATTTAAAACAAATCCCGACATTCTCAATGAATTTTCCGAAGTGTTTTTCTTCGCTTCAACAATCAACAATACACTGTTGATTTTTTTACAATCCAGACAAGAATTATGCTCTAGATAAACTCTGGAGAGTCTCTAATAAATAAACTTTTAAATATTTTTTACAGCACTTCATTATCAGCATTTTCTAGGCAAAGAACCACCATTCTGTTTAATCTTGCAGCTTCAGTGCATGAAGCCATTCCCCTAACACAGCCTCGCACACCCACACAGCACTCCCTGGAAGCTCATCTCCTACCTTCTTGCAGCTGCTGCCCTTATCACTGAATCACTGACAAACTGTATCATTGTAAATTGAGTTTTTATCATATTTAATTTAATTCTGGAGCAATCTCTTTGGAAGCAAACATTGACCACATCTTGCTAAAGCATGCCTTCTGCAGAGTAGTACTCCTATACTGTACCTCAAACGGACTGCATCCAAAAGCATTGGGCTTGCTTAAAATACCACATTCAAAGCGCACAGCAAAGTGTTACTTCAGCAAAATGTCATATTCCACATTATAATAATTGTCGTTTTTATACAAAGCAAACCATTAGCCACATACAGATTAAAGGTATCATATGCCTTCCACAGGAAAAAAGATTTATTTTCGTATACAGGCAGTGATAGTATTTTTCTAACCTGGACAATTGCTACAGTCTTGTATGTGCTGCACAGCTCTCCTCCTGATTTGCTCTACTACCACCCCCAGGTGAGAAAAAGTGTGTCAGCTCTCTGTGCCTCAATTACTGCTTTTTGGAGGATAGAGGGAGACACATTAGGCTTATGACATTATTACAAGTAAATGGGAAAAAGAAATTAAATTGTCTCTCATTGTGATACACCACAAATATATGCCCACTTTAGTCAGGAGCAAAATAGAAAGAAACACACATTGTTCTGAACTAGAACCTGTTCTTTGGGGAAATGTGATAAAACTGCTCAATGCTTTAATTTCCTTCAGTAATTACAAAGTCTTAACTCCTAAGCAGACCCACTCCCTCCTTTTCAGCTCATTAAAATGGTTATAGAAAAAAAAAATATTTGGAAAATAGTTACAGTTGAGTGGCTTGTAGCATGGAAAAAATGTCAGTGATCTTCCTGAGTCAAATAGAAATACAGGACAATGAATATGTGTGGGCAGGGTATTCCTCTGCTTGGGGGGCAAGGTGAGAAAGCACCTTTAGGTGCCTCAGGTGAAGCATCATGGCTTAGAAAATGTCTGAAGGTTTACAGAGTATGAAAAATGGAAAGAATTATCTGGGAAACTACAATCATGGTTTGCAAAGTCTGGAATTATTCCAAACTAACTTCTAACACTGGAGCAAACTGGGGAGAATGATGTATGTGAAAAAAGGAGACTGCCACAGAGTCAGAAGCCCCCTGAACATGGCCTATCAGTGTTCAACCCCTGCCTCCCCTAACAAGTATTCCTAGTATCTAAATCTGCTCATGACCAAATTTTTGTAATTTTTTTTCCATACAGAAAAGGATCACAGAAGCTCTTTCTCAGAACTAAAATTTTACTTCTGAGGAAAAGACAACTCCCATTGGAAAAAAGAAAACATGCAAAAGATTTCAGCAAGGTCTCATAACTACAGCTGGATATTAGATATGATCTCAGGTTGAGTTCATGAGGCTTTAAGAGGAACCCAAGCTGACAAAATAATGATGTAAAAACAGAATCACAAAATGGTTGAGGTTGGTGTGACCTCTGGAGGTCCCTACACCCCCTGCTCAAGCAAGAATAGCACCACACCACGGTGGTTCCAGCTGGGTTTCAATATCTCCATGGACTGAGACTCTGCAACCTCTCCAGGCCAACCCATTCAAAACCGGTCAGAGCTGCCAGTGTCCTCAGATACACAAATTAGGGAGAATGACAGGAACTAAGAGGGTATTATAGCATGAAGATGACTAACTGAACTTATTGTAATTAGCAAAGAGAGAAAATGTAGTATGGAAATGATAGAGGGAGAGTACATACACACCATCAGATTATTGTTTGACAAAGTGACTTTTCTCTCCCAAGAGACATTTTGTCTATTTATGTAATCAGGGAGCAGTCTGCCTGAGACTTGAAAAAAAACAAATATTTCTGCACTGAGAAGGAAGTCAGACATTTCTCTCACTGAATGTAATTATGCAGCAATGAAAGAAACATGACTGTTTTTAAAGAAAGTTACATGACATAACATAAAATGTGTACTGTGAACCTTTGCCTATGTCCCAACACATAATCCCCATACAAGTGCAATCATTCCCATTATGTCAGCACTCTGAAAGCAGGGCTAAGGTAGGGACAGGTGACTCTGTTTATTTCTGATACTCTACTAGCTCCTAAATCACTGACACAGTCTGCTAAGGAAAATTATATATTTGACACTACTGAGTTGCATGACAGGTCACTACAGAATTTATTCCCCACACAATCAGTACTTGCTGCTGGAGACACCTTTACTTCACTTTGCCAAGTCCATTAAGACAAAGGGTTAGTGCCCTGACACAAGGCAGTGATACTACATGGGTATTAAATGTTAAATTAAATGTTACAGTGCATTACACCAGCTGAAATGACATGTCCTGCTCCTGTCTTAAAAAGCAACTGATTTTGTAAAGTATGGCTCTGGTGAGAAGTTAGTTTATAAAACTGGTATCAGGTTGCCATATGACATTGTGATGACTGACTTGTACTATGTTTCTCAAGCTACAGATAATTTTTTCCCTCAATTTCCACCTTCATTTTAACTGACAGTCCAGAAATTTTTTCATGAATGCTGAGACTCAGGCAGATCTGCCAAACCCTCACCCCTCACCACCCCTCCACAGCTCGGCCAGGCAAGCCCTTGCTGCAGGTCCACAACTACAGCTTGAATAACTGGGCCTGAACAGGAGCAATTTAACAGGAATTTTGAAACTTATTTGTAAAAACAGCCTAGTGAGGCTGTGAATCTTCCTTTGTCGTCAACCAAGCACCCTCACTGCATGTTTCAGTAAAGACTTCTGCTTTAATTCACAACTCCACAGACTACTCCTCTTTGGTCAGTGAGGAAGCTGGAGGCAATTTGAGAAAGTTGTTTTTTAGAAAGAAAGGGTTTTTCAAACTCTGCTACCTAATGCCCATTTCTGTTCATAATCCCCAAGACAGAAACAGCATCCATGTGAAACCTGCATAAATTCAGAGGTTTGAATGTGTATATGGAAATATTTTATTAAATGTTAGAATATTTTTAGAGATGAGGATCATACACCACTTCAGCTCATGAGTAAATGAGTATCCATTTACCAATAGCAGGAATACACTCAGATTCTGTTATGATCCCATAGATGATTTGCATTGGTATTTTCAGCAGTAAAATTATAGTTCTGCTAGTTGCCTCTCTGCCATGACTCAGAATGGGATCATAGCCTGACAGTACAATCCTCTTAGAAGATACAGCTGCATGCAGTTTTAATTTTGGAATTGTTTTTATTAATAATGTCTTCTTCAGATTTCACTCTGATCTCTGTAAATCAATGGAAACTCAGCTGGATTGAAAGCATTAAAAGAGTGTTAAACCAATAAAGCAGTTGGTCAAAAAGCCCTCACAACCTCCACGTCAGTTTTGACATCCTACCATAAATATGTTACCATGTTAATACTCTAAATAAATATTTGACCTTGTCAAGTCCCATAACTAAATGAAGTCTGGGCTATAGATTAATTGATGTATACAACTGCTTTTCTACACAAGCTTTTGCATTTATTTGTTGCACACAGGAGATGAGTTTGTAATTGATTAAACAATAATTGAAGCAGAGGGAGGCTTGACAGGACAGACAGTATTAAAAGAATCCAATGGGCTGTGGATGGATTTTTAAGCATACTGAAAACCATGAGGTGAATGTCAAATTAACACACCTCTAATTTCATTTCTGACCTGGAAAAATCAGAGAGAGGAGGAGAACACCAGTAAATTCATATTTTCTCTTTTGTTGGTGGGGTTTTATACTTTTGGGGTAGTTAATAAGGTTTATTTAATTTAGTTATAAGGCGTAGTTAATTTAATACTTTTGGATTCTATACATTTGAGATTTTCATGATTCAATTTAGAGACAGTCAGTTTTATGTATTTTTTAAAGTACTGTTTTAAACAAAAAGTTGGATGTTTATACATTAGATTCTTTATAAGATGGTTTTTTAAACTTTGGATTTTTCTGGAGTTAGTATTTTGTACTGGTTTTATATTTTCTTTTATGCTTTCTATACAGTTGTTTTTTATATTTTTTGGTTCTTTCTATGGTTGAATATTGTTAGACTTTTGTATTTTTTATGTGGCTTATTTTAAAACTTTTGTAAGTTAAATAGGTTTTTCTTTCTACACTTAATTTGGTAGGGATACTATATAAGGCAGGTTTTTCAAAAAAAATTTTTTTTTACAGTGGTTGTTATGACAGTTTATCTTTTTAACAGGGTTGGGGTTTTAAATACTTTGTTTACTACATTTTGGCTTTTAAATACAGTTGGGCATTTCTACCTTGGTTGTTTATTGCAGCTGGTTGCTTTTATACAGTTGGTAGTTGATTTGGTTGGCTTTTGATGCAGTCAGGCTGTAATATAATTGGGTTTTGGCATCCAGTTGTATTTCTACCACTAGTGTGTTCTGTACTTTTGGGGTTTATGCAATTGGTTTTTGGTTGGCCTTCTTTATACAGATGGTTCATTATGCTTTGGCTGTTCAATGTGTTTGGTTATTTATGCTTTCATATTCTAATACACTTCATTTTTATACTGTTAGTTTTTCATACAGCTGCTTTTTCATATGGTTGGACTTCTGTATTGTCAGGATTTTATGTTTGGGGTTTACACAATTGTTTTTTACACAGCTGTTTTTACTACAGTTGGTTTTCTACCCAGCTGGTTTTTTGCACATTTGGTTTTAAGAAAGTTGGTTTTTACAAGCTTTTTTATAAGGCTGGTTTAATATAGTTGGGATTGGTATAGCTAGATTTTTAAATGGATGGTTTTAGATTATTTTTTTGCCCCCAGTTTTTGCACTTTTTTCCCCCTCACTATAGGCTTTTGTGCACTTGATTAAAATGTTTGGCTTTTATACGGTTGTTTCTAAACCAGTTATTTTTTATAGGTGCTTTTACAGTGGTTTTTTTTTTTTTTAATTGGTTGTTTTTCATAATATGGGTGCTATTTGGTATGGCTTGTTTTTATATTGTTGGTGATTTATGCCCTGGTTTTATATTACATTTGGGTTTTTATGTTGTTGGATTTTCATACCATTTGCTTTTATTGGGTTACATTTTTATATGACTGGGCTTTACAGAATGGACTTTTTACCTGGTTGTGTTTTATATAAATTCTTTTTTAAACTCTGATTTACATTACAGTTGAATTTTTAATGGATATTTTCAATAGAGTTGGTTTTTAGTGCCATGGGGTTGCTTTAGTGCAGTTAATTTTGATTTGGTTGGTTGCTTATACAGTAGGAGGTTTATTTTCTCTTTCTATTTTTGCTTTTTCTACAATTTATTTATATGTATATACATATATATGTATTTTATATATATCTGGTTTAGTTTGAAAGACAAATATCTGCCAAGGAAGGTGGGAACCTGTAGCAGGCAAAGGCCCTGCAAGGCCTCCCTGGCGGTCACTCGCCTAAGATAAGAAATGCATAATCATGATGAGTGGACCAAAGCAGCCCCTCTTCCACCCTCGGACCCTTGTTATCTCTCTGTAAGGCTGTAGGTTGTATTCTCCTCAACCCTGGCCATTGGACAATTTCCAACACCCCAGAATCCTATATAAACCCCCATCTCTGCCCAGTTAGGCAGAAGAGCTGTCACTGGAAACCTTCGCAGGAGCTGCCAATAAAAGACACTGCTGTGGAACTCCATACAGGCTTCTCCTCTCTCTATCCCTGCGTCTGCCGAGACATTTGCAAGCACAGAACAAAATCACTTAAGAGCTGAACTCACCAGAGCTGAAATCACTCCAGAGCTGCTCGCTAAGTTTCCTGTGGCTGGGACCTGGCCTGAGGGACCCAGACAGGCTGAGCCTAATCAGCACAGCACGATCCGGGACACCCACGGCAGCTGCTGCCCAGGGGGCCAGACGGACCCCTGGGACCCCAGGCTGCATTAGGAACCCTGCTTGGAAAAGAAAATGTGACCGCCTTCCCTCCAAATTATTATAACTTTGAAGTTAAGGGATTTTCAGGCAAAGACATGGGAAAGCAATAGCAGTTCTGTGTGTGTGTGTGTGTGTGTGTAAGAAGGCAAACAAAGGACAGCAGCGGCAGCAGCGCCAGCCGAGAGCACAAACCCGAGCGCGGCCTGCTCTGGGCTCAGGCCTGTCCCTGCGCTGCAGTTCCGGGCACGGCCAGCAGGGGCGCTGCTGGCTCCCGGCCGCGCAGGGCGGGCAATGATTCCCCCGCGGGCTTTCCCTGGGACAGCCAGGAGGGGTGAGGGTCCTTCCTGTCACATCGGGTTAATAAGGTCCCAGTCCAACAGCTGCTCCTACTGATGCCTCAGGTCTTAGCTTTTATATTTTTCAGATTCTGTTCTGCTTTAGTGTGTAAGTCTAGTCTTCATATTAGGGGATGGTAAGCTTTCTTCACAGAGTAGGGGGACAAAACAATTCCTTCTCTGGCTGGGAACCAAGGACAGCTGATCCAGATCTCAGGCCAAGAGCACAAAAAACATGGACTGAAGAGAGAAAACAAGAAGGATGGGACTTCATGGGCTAAAGCTGTAACTGGACAATTAGCTCCAATATGCAAATAGACCAGAACTTATAAAAGCGTGATATACTCTGTGACTTGTTGTCCATTTTGTGGCCATTTTGGGTTGCGCTGCCCAAGGTGGATCTATTTGAGGCCTCTTAATAAATCCCTACTTTATTCTTTAGCTCTGTCTAGTCTGTTCTAGGTCAGCCTTCACAAGGCATCACTACGAGCAAAGGCTCACCCAGAGTAAGGAAGAAGCAGTACAGAGTGGGGCTCCGTGGTCCATGGTAAGCAACAGCTCGAGCGTCCTCTGATGCTGAGAGTGAGAGAAAGCTCAAGGCTGAGCCCAGCCCCTCACCCCCAGCCAAAATCTCACGGTATAGCCGCCCTTCCCAAGAGCAAGCCCCTCAGGTAAGAGAGTAGCCAGCTTCACCCTTCCCCCACCTTGGCCATTTCTTCTGTCTCTAGGTATCAGGAGTTATCATCTCCTAGCAACAAATGGGAGAAAATCCCCTAAGAGAAAGAAAAAAAAGGGGAAGAATCCTAACATCCAATAATATCACACTTCTAATAATTTCTATGATTGTTTCTATTGCAACTGGCGTTTTAGATGGCTGCATTTAATAAGGTTAATTTCTGTCTTTTTAAGCCTTTTTTTATTTTTAGACCATTGGTGTTTTCTTCTGTGCTTTTTAATCTGGTTTATTTTTCAACAGCTTTTTTATTAAACAAATTTGGTTTTTTAGATGGTTGGTTTATTACAGTTTGCTGTTTAGATATAGGGTGGGCTTTTTTATTTTTTTTTTAATACCTACAGCTTTTTTTTTTTTTCTATTCTGCTTTTTAATATGAGTGGGTTTTTAACCATTTTAGTCTTAATATTGTTTGGGTTATTCACAACTTTTTAAATATGCTTTAAGCTTCAACTACAACAGCAGTAAAAGCTAATTTCTATACAGTGTGCATTTTGACAGCAAACACAGATTCCTCTAAAGCCTTTCTCCCTCATTATTTCTAATAATAAATGCTATCTTTATCTGCTGTAACACAATATTTTTTATAATATGGGCTTTTCATACATTTAACAAATGTTTACACACATACAGAGACACATCCAAAGTGGCAGAGGTGTTGCAAAGCCTGTGCTGTTTCTGGGAATAAGTGACTGGAGAAACATGAATGCTGCTGACAGTGACATTATTAAATTCTCTCAGTGTCAGTGGTCAGGCACCAGCCCTATGCAAGTCGAATGTAGTGAGCTTCTGTTTTCCTTCCTTCTGCCTCTGGAGAGAAGTGGAAGGTACCTGGCACATAACTCATCCCCTGCCCATGGTCAGAAACTGCAGCCTCCTCCAGCCTTGAAAGGACATTTTGACACCCTGGTACAGATGGGTCCATTTATGGCCAAGAAGGCATCTGGAACCTAGTCAGTGTTTCACTTTTCAAGATTTAATGACAAACTTATTGAGATTCCTCTGACATTCCTATTTAATCTTTTTTCCTTCTTCTTCAAGCTCATATGCACACTGAAATTTTCTTGTCAAAATCACAGAGTACCTTTTCATTAAAAGTTGAGATAATATAGGGATCCATTCATTCGGAATCAAAGAGCAATGTTACATTTTGCAGTAAAGCTTATTAAATAATTTAAATGGGAAAAGAAAATCTTGTATTCTGCTCATGGGAAGTGAGAAGAGCAATGATTTTTAAAATGTAGATTTTTGATTACTGAATTAAATGATGTAGAACAAAACTGTCATGTTTAAAGAACAGGAAATTTTGTTTTAAAATACAATCCCCATTTTAAGTTGTTATGGGCACATTTGAGACCCACTGAAAGCTGTTGCAATACCCCTACTTAATAAGCCATATATATTTGAACATCTGTATTTCACTCTTCATTTATTTTCTTGCTCATCCACTTGGAGAAAAAACACTTTAAAATATTTAAATGAACATCCAATCAGTAGATAAAATCGCAGTTGTCTGGTAAAATTGTCTGGTCTGATCACTTATTATTTGTCTGGTTTGCAGCTGAATGTCCTTCTGACAACACCTACTTTGTCATCTACACCATCAGCTCATAAATACAATATGGTTTACATGCTGAGCTATGTTAACAGTCAGTTCAGCTGCCTCAGAGTGGGACACTACTGACTTTGTTCAAATGCTGCCCCTAGGAGATGCTCTGGATAAACTGGTAAACCAAACACTGGTCATAGCTGGTTACTGCAAACTATGCATTGGGTGAAACAACTTATCATTCGTTGCTATTGAGCAGGAGACAGCAGCAGGCTTTTCCTGACAGCCTTTCTCCTCTTAGTGTTCTAGACCAAAGACCCTTTCTTAAAGAAATGTAATTTTTAACAATAATGCACATAATGGCTTCTGGGTTGTTTGCTGGGGTTTTATTTTTCTGTTTTCCCCCCTGGCTGCAGTTACTGCACCCTTTTTCAGAGTCACTGAACATAAACAACAGTTTGCAATCTGGATGGAGACAGATCCTCACACAGTCACATTGCCAAACTCAAGCTCTTACCTCAGTCTCTGCCTCACTGACATTTAAAATGCAGTAAAGAAGGGCTGAATTTTTGCCAGATACCTCCCGGAAATATGAGAAATGCTTACAGATAAATAAAATTAGGCATCATGATAGTATCAACCAGAAGAACAAATCAGTTTTCCTGATATTGAATAGCATTTCACAATGCCAAACCAAAAATGCATTAGGAGAGGAAATTTAACTGAGTCACTTTTTACAAGCAAATAATCCTGACCTCTATGTTTAACAGTGTGTATGGCAGTCTAGCTATCAGGAATGCAGTGCCATACGTGAATGGACTTAAAGACCACTGAAACAAACATCAAAACAGGCTATTTCACTTTGACTTGGGTAAATTTCCATACTTACTAAATTCAGTAGGCTCATGCATATTTTACATGTTTCAATGAAAGCCTGACATCTTTCATTTAATTTCTTCTAAGCCTACAGTAATGAAATGAGTCTTCTGCCAGAATTTTTCAGTTACTGAGTGAATGAATTGTAATACCATAGAAGTTTGGAAAATAACTACCAAGAGAATTTTCTTAGTTATCTAACAGCTACACAAGAAATGAACAGACTAATCAAAAAACATCCCACATGAAGCATCCAAGGGAGATTATTTTTGCTTTTTGCACTAGAAAACAAAATGTTACTGAGTGCTTGAGAGGGGTGAATACACTGGGCACCAACTCAAAGCATTCTGCATCACCACATCCCAGGATGTTGGGTGTTTGCTCTTGTTTCCCTGCTAGAGGCATCACAGGCATGGCAACTTAGAGCAATCCATTTCAGTGCTTTTCCATAATCCAAAGTACTCCATCCATTTAAAAATATTTGCTCATGCAAATTTATATTGAAAGCTTAAATATGCTCAATGGGTAACAAAAATTAAAGATGAATCATGTAATTTTCAAACCAGAAACGTTGTCTTGTAGTATTCACCTTAA
The DNA here is from genome assembly GCF_024509145.1 of Vidua macroura. NCBI lineage: Eukaryota > Metazoa > Chordata > Aves > Passeriformes > Viduidae > Vidua > Vidua macroura. Next base: position 7,129,209 of record NC_071585.1, on the reverse strand, counting down.
ATGTAAGTTAATAAAAAGAAATTTATATGAACTCTGTTTCTCATGAAATAAAAAAATCCTTAAATTTTTAATTTGCCTTGATTTTCAATTACCTATCTTAGTCACATTTGTCTGTAAAAGGACAGTGAGGTGTCCAGATCATTCCCAGTTCACAGCAATCCATCTCATGCAGTTGTTTGCAGTATGGAGAGCTGTGAAAATACAGCTTAGAAAACCACAGAGCTAATATGAAACCTCTCATGGGAGGCTGAGGAAATGAAGAAGATTTAAGAATTAATATACACTGCTTCAATTCAGTCCCGTTCTGTCATATCAGTTGTTTCCAGAGATATAGGAAAACCATTCAGCTGTAAACTAGCAGAGCAAATTGACTTTCTAGGCACTGCTCACTAGCACACAGAGCTCTGTATGATCACCTGTGTCAGTGCACACCTAATCTCATCACAGCCAAAAAACAACACCATTATATTTTAGGAAAATTCCTTCTGCTGTGACAGCCACATGGAGTGACAGCATACAGACAACAAGATTTTGAAAAAGAAAACTTTTTTGTAGAAGTTCTTTAAAGGGTCTTACAGCTTTTACATTTCTCACTGAGTTTATTTTACCACAAAGCAATTCTGAAATAAAACAATCTCAGCTATCATCTAAAGAAGTGGGAAGAAGGATCAATTACACAGCCTATGGAATAATTCTGATAGCTATCAGAAACATAGACCTAATACAGTTTTTCCAGCAGATCAGAGTCACTCTCAAAGTGTCTTATTTCAAACTGTGAACTCTGTAAAAGATTTTCATATTACCTCTGCAAGTGTTTAATAAACTGTTTGTTCACAACGAATATATAGGAGTAGAAAAATAATTATTTTATAAATTCATCTTATTTATTTTTTTGACTTTCAGGGAGTAGCCAAGACTGACTAGTTTAAATGAAACACAAGAGGGCTTGTGAGATGGAGTTTCTAGAAACAGAAACCAATGCCAACTTTTGACAGAGGAAGAAGTTGTTACTGAACCTCTGTTGATTTTATAGAGATAATATTGAGATAGAAATAAATGAACAATACAGGGGACTCTGCTGACCATCTCCAATTCCAACCACTTTTCAGCTGCTGTACCAAGCATTTCAGATATTTGGCAATATTCCAGCAGGGTTTACCTGCTGAAGACATAGTTAGAATGATTTCCCCCAGAGTTAACCAGTAAACCCCACATTCTACTCAAGTCACACCATGATGTGTCATGAAGTCAGTATGTCAGGGGTTCTGGCATCATTAAAAACCCAAGCAAAACACAAGGAAACAAAATGAAAAAAACAAAAGCCTGTAGAAAGTAAGATCCAATCCTAAAGAACAGGATTGTGCTAGTAGCAAGGTTCTTGCATTTCAAGTGCTCTCAGGTAAATAAAGTTAAAAAAATTCCATGCTACTTCTCTGGTGTGTTCACTCTGATAGTATTGGGGACCCTCAGTCTCTGAAAGCACAGTACATGTTACTTCTTTTGTTTTCTCTACAGGAGCACAAGGATATGACAAAGGATTCCTTTCTTTTGTTAGGCTCTTTGGTTTGGATTGTTTTTAGCCTCCTTTTATTTCAGCTTTCGTCTTACAGTGTAATTATCTATGGCCCTCCTGGATCCTGGTGATGATGGAGCATAGTTCTAGTATTACAAGGTAACTTTAATACTATTTGAGACCAAAATTTTTCATTTTTTTCTTATTTTTCTTTCTGTTTCTAAGAATAAATGACAGCTCATATTGTGCGTAGGTTCCAGCTCATGACAGTCCGGGCTGCTAACAGATTGCTAATCTGATAACTGGGCTATTAAAAGATCTTGAGGAGACAATTTCCTCTTGCCTTCCAACTACAATCCGGGAAACTTATTTCCCTGTATTGAATCATTAACATTATGAATTACTGTCATGGTTCCTAAAAAGATAATGTTCCTTAAATCAGTTCCACACATTCAAAAAGTGCTCAATCTGCTTCCTTACAACCCCTGCCAAGAAGGGGAACATACTGTGTTATCATACAGGGATGGTCTCCTAGAGCAGGGAGAGGGAACCAAACCACACCAAGTTATGGTCAGAAGAAGTAAACATGAGCCAGGAAGCTGAGACATGAACACAATATGGCACTGGCAAATGTTCCTGTCTACTGGATGCATATTTAGTGTCATATTTTCTAGAGTTACAGATACAGACAGAGGAGCCCCTACAGCAGCTGCAGATAGGAAAAACACTAAGAAATGAATAGTTCTCCACTAGTTTAATGCTACGGGGGTATTATTCTTAAATTCAATTTGTATTATATAGCATATTATAAGTTCTAACAAGGCAGAAAAACTTCTAAGACATTCCATCATTTATCTTTTTTATATGATCATAGAGACAAGTTACTTTCCACAACAACAAAAAGTAATTATTCCTCAGCATTGATAGAGGCTAGCACACACTTCCTTCTCATGCAAGGCAGATGGGTTTGGTGATAAAGCCATCTCAGTAAGCCTGGAAAACAGGTGTACTGTTATATTCTAATAGATGCATTATTATATTCTTACTTGTTCTAAGATAATTCTTAGGGTCCCAGGAATGGGGTAGGATGCTTCTGTACTAGGTTCTTTAGAAAAAGAAGATCCAGAAAACACTTTCTTTGCTAAAGCTGTACAGAATTGCCAGCCTATAGGATAAATATAGGATGGCATGACATCTCTTGGAACAAGGCAATAAAGTAAGCTATTTCTATCAGGCACTGTTAGGCTGCTGGGGTCCCTTAGATGGAGCTGACAGCACTTGGTAACTGAGCTCTTCCTGCTCCCTGATTGTCTGCTGTGTCCTCAGAGGGAAACAGCCTTGGAGTGTTTGAGCCACTCGCTGCAACAAGAGCTAAATGTCTCTTCTCTCATCCAGCTTCTGCACCAGCATGAGAATTATGTATTTTCTGCCTCTCACTGTAACACAGCAGTCAGGAGAAGCCAGCTCTTCTCCAAAATTTCTGTGGCATAATAGGCTAGGGGTAATCAACCAGAGTATGCATAGATGCCTCTTCAGCCAGAGTTGATATTTAAACTGGAGAGTAGCCCCAAAAATGAGATCAAAACTGATGTCAAATCCCACTTACTTTGTAAAGGGTCATCCTGAAATAAAACCAGTGAATCAAAAACTCACAGCTTTCAGTCTAAACATATTTTGAGGAAGGTAAGTTTACAGTGCTTAGAAAGTTAATTAACATAATGAACCAGGATAAGACATGCAGTTTGACTACTAAGTGCTTGTGAGGCAACTACTTCAATTAAGCAAAGATATGCATGTTAATAACTCACTGACTCTCCCCTCATCAAAAAAAACCCAACTAGTATTACAAAATTCAAATTCTTCATTATTCCAGTCTATTTCTCCATTGGCTGACTCAGCTGTGGCCAATTAGATTTTGAACACCAAAGTAGTTTTTAACATGTATTAAGGTAGAACAAATTATGTTTATTCTAGCCAATATTAAATCTGTAAGATTTTTTTATAAAATGCATGAATTGCTGAAATGTCAACATTTCTCTGTGTGCTTTTGGTATTCTAAACCAAGCTATACTGCAGCAAGGAAGAAAACATTTTTTATTAACTGCTCCTCTAAAGATGATAACACAGCAAGTAAATCTAAGGAAGTGAACTAATAGACTGGCAAATGATTTCATGAATAAGAAATGGAGACAAGACAACCAGAAACTGACAGTGACTCAATGGCAACGCTCGGACAAAAAAAGGTGAATTGGACAGGAGCACGCAACAAAATCTGTGCTGGGATTCTGTGTGACAGATCATTATCTAAGAATAAAAACTGTCTCATTCCATATCAAAGCATTTCCAGACTGAAGGGCTATTTTGTGAGCTGCATGAAACTGTGGGTTTTGAAATGAAAATAAATTCAAAACAGTTACTTTTCAGACAACTATCTGGAGATGGAACTATAAAATACTACAAAAAGATAAAATAACAAGACAAAGATGCTACACAAGAAAAGCAACCAACTGTCATCAGGTCATTTTGCTATCTCAAGTCATGTTAACTGATAATTTAGTTTAACTAGACTGAATGAGACAGCATTAATGGGTAAGAGAGCATTCATAGCAAGGTTATCAGAACACAGACAGGGTTGCAGATGCTGAATACAGAAATTTTCGAAACAGACAAGCTATGGGTGAGATCTAGAAGTTAGAGGAGTCAGATTCTCACCAAATCCCACCAAAAATCAATGAAAAGCCTCACACTGACTTTAATGAACTCTGTCAAAACTAAGTGATCTAATCAAAGGAACATCTTTTTAAGTATGTACTTGAGAGTTCATCCAGCATGGGAGAATAACATTTAAAGAGCACAGCAGAAAATAAGGAAGACTGCCTAAAGCATGTAGCATCTCCCATCTGGTTGGGTTACCATCCTGTGACTGATGACACATTCTGGACTGTAGGCTATGAACTGAATTTTGTCAAACTAAATGAGACACAGGAGAATTTGAGCAAAGACCTTTAGAACCAAGAGCATGAAGTATTATCTTCTCAGATAAAGCTGTATTGTTATGTAAGCAACATAAAGAACATAGCAGAAATGTTAGCAGAAAGGTTAATCTTAGTGGGGCAAAACAAAGAACAACTTAGAGCACAAACACCACCACATATACACAAAATCCATAGCTGCATCTATGCTACAATTTTAGTTTGACCCAGGAGTGCACTTCTAAAACAAAAACTCGTGGTTCCTGCAACCCAGCATGCTTTGGTGTGCATTGCAGAGTGCTCTCAGCTTGTACAAACCAGATTTCTTTGGAAGAAAACTAAGTTGGAGGGAAGCCTTGAGGAGCTCAAACACTTGCTAGCACACATGCAGTTCATGGCATAGGAGAGACTCCGGTGAAGGGAAGATCCCCAAACACTCACAATGCCACGTGGGTGCTCAACACTACTATCAAACCATGCTCCCTGAGATGTTAACCACAGCCCACACATGTATAATTGTGTCTGAAGAATCTACCCAACACAAAAGGATCAGATTTGGATGCAGCAGAACACAGTGAGACATCTTTTGAAACAGTAGGAACACGAACAATCAAAGCCTCAACCTGAGTTTAGTCTGAGTTTGGTAGAAAGAATACAAGCAGAAATGCAAACAAAAAAAAAAAAAAACAATTGTAAATTTTAATACTAAACAATAAACTCTCAGTCTGAAACTATGGGAAAATGTAACTGCATGTAATATCTCAAGAGATTAAACACATGTATGTAAGCTAGGCTTTGCTTTCATTCTGTTTCTAAGTTTAGGAATTGGGCAGTTAATTGTTAACACTAGTATGACTGGTTTATAACTAAAAGCTATTTTCCTTGGTCTATATTAAATGGTGTTTACTTGAGAAGGTCAATAAAATGCACTGAGAGAAAACTGAAATATGAAAGAGATTTTTTCATTGTGGAAGACAACCAGATATCATTGACAATAATTTCCCCACTTATTGACTATTTCAACCCAAAGGATAAATTAACAAAGAAACAACTGCAGTGTTTCTTTGAAACTCAGATACTTCACACATATAGTCCTGTATTAGTCTGTTGGAGTCAAAAGTTCAAAAATATGTGAAAGGGAAGTGGCTTAGTTGCTCTAAGGTAGCAAGGCAAAATATTTTGGTTTTGCCTTTTGTTTGTTTTTAATTACTCTGATAAACAATAACTCAGAAATTAACACTATTTTAAGCTTTAGTTACCAATAACCACCAGAAATTAATTTAGGTAAAGAGAGAATATAGAAAAAACATCACTGATTTCCGATAAATTTTCTCCCAGAAATACTGACTTATTTTCATTTCACTGTACTGTTCAACACATCCAATAAGTTTAAAGACTGCAGACATCTTTTATACCATATTAGAACCCTAAAAATTATTTTAAACGCTCTGAATTGTCTTACTACGTCAGTTCATTCCTTAATTAAGTTGGTATTACAAGTATTATAGTCTCAGTAGACCTTACTCTTGGAAGTAATGTTCATTGTAGTTCAGACTTCTTCCTCCATTTGGACAATAAGAACAGTTTTTCTGTCCTTATTGTTCTGACTAGAAACTGGAGCTAGCGACTTTAAAAGTGGAGATGGTGTGAATTATTTTAAAGTCAAAATGCATCTGATCACACACCTCTGATGGGAAGGATGTCGAAATCCCTATTACAGTGCACATCTGTGAGGGGAAAAAAAGAAAAAGTAACTGAAATATAATAGCTAAAATCTGTTACAGATTAACTGATCGTATGGTTATGCCTTTGGACCATTTTTATACCTCAACTTCATCTGCAATATAGCCATTCTTTAAAGAAAAATATAAGTTCCTGTTGCAGAATGTCAGACCATGTCTTCTTTTTGAGATGCCTGGATACTGAATAACAGTGTTTGGAAACAATCCCATAACATCTGTGGGACTTTCTCTGTGGCAGGTTGCCACAAGGATTTTGCCATGTGTCCCAACTCTGTGGAAGTCCAGCACTGACATTGCTGCATCCCCTAGCACACCAAGAGCTTGCAATGGAAATTTTCTTGAGATTTCCCTTAAGAAGGGAATATTTTGAAAATGTCCATGCTCTGAAAAACTTCTCGATTATGACTATTTTCATTTTGGGAGTAAGGAGACATCAGCTTTTTTTTAAGTATTGCTATCAGTCTTCTTCTATATAAAACATGCACTTAAAAACAACCAATTGCACTTCATACTGTATTGAGTATGAAAAATTAGGAAAATTAGGATCATTTCCCAAGGAAATTGTGAACAGAAAAATCATAACCTAACACTGAATATTGTTCACACTGGACAGTTGCTCAGATATATTAACCTAGACCTTACAGGAATGACCTTGCTGCATACTGCAGGCAGAATGCAACAGTGGCTATTGTCTAATTACTGCTATAGCATAATGACACATTTCTGAGTTGCTTCTGTCCTTCAAACACTTACTGGGAAACACAATAAAGATGTGCAGTTAATCTATGCCAAAGGCATTATGAAACCTGTATGAAACTCTTCAGGGATGAGTGTTTAGACAGCACTCTTAAGCTGGTTTGTATTTCTAGTCCATTTTATGTCCTGATGCTCTTTATAGGAACAATTTAGCTGATAGAATCAAGGAAAAGAGTTACAAAACTGCTGACAACACAATGCTAAGCAGCAATTCAAATAATTTAAGATGACACAGGAAGGATTAGGAGGGACTTAGCCATTGAAAATTACTGAGTGTTTGTTGGCATTCAGTGTAGATGGCTACAAAATTAGCTGAGGCATTTGAAACAGCAGTTGAAGGACAGAGATTTTGGTAAATATCCAGTTAGAAGCTTACCTTTCACAGTAATTGACTGTTACTGGGGAGCCATGTAGGCTAGTACTCTTTTTCTGTATGAAAAAAAACCTAGCCAAAAAAACTGACAAATGAAACAAAACAAAAAAATCAGAAGACGTATGCGATTTTTAGATGGTTTATGACTCTATTCAAAGGTATGGATAAAATATTAAGAATGATAAAATACTTTAACAGGGGAAAAAGTAAAAGCAAGAACAAAATCAATGATTGGAAATGCATTAATGATTTGAGGCTTTTCTTTGTTTTTCATTAGAGTTGTGAGAAATGGTAATTCTAATGCAAAGCGACATTTCAAGGACCAGAGCCTCACTGCTAACCCAGTAAAATCTTTTTCTAGTGCTGGGATCATTTAGAAAACATTAACTGCAGAAATTAGACTCTCTTACACAGACAAAGGCAAGGAGTATCACAAGACTGATCTTTACCTCTGTTTACTGCCTGGCCTCTAGATTAGAACTGAGATAAGAAACTAAAATTCTTTATAGAGTGTTGCTTTGTTGATTAGAAGTTGAATTTACTGCTTTAGAAGGTAAGATGTAATGGGCTGATTTGCATCATATTAATATAATTGCAAAAAGCAGAATTTTAGCAATAAAAATCAAAAGCATCCCTGAGAATTTCTGACCAAATATTTGCTTTCTTGGGAAATGAAGTTTTTCTGTTTATTTTTAAGCTGACTTGGAGGTCACCATTTTGGAGAGGTTCTTTGTCCCAGCTGGCAAGTAATCGCTACTGAGTTATGTCCTAACACTCTTAGTCTCTGCAACATAAACCTCCAGCACAGCTATTCCTCAAGAATATCCTAAATCCTGAACTTTCTGTCAAATGCTCAATAGTCCTTTCAACATCTCTATGATAACCTGTAATAGATAGCAATTAAAAAAAAAACCCTATTTCAGAAACTGTAAAATATGCCACATTTTCTGCACCAATAAAAAGAAAAAAATACTGTCATTTGAGATACTAAAGATGCCAATATATTACATAATGAATTTGGATTATTTCTTCAAAGAAATTTCTATAATGGATTATGACTGTGTGTTGTTTTTAGCTGGATGATTTCTGAAGCTCCTATCCTCTAGGGAAAGTCAAATAACGTAATTCCCATGAAATTCTCTTGTCTCTTAGAACAGTGATTATGATGTAGTAAAAACTGACATCAGAGCCAAGAATATTTTGAGGGCTGATGAATATGGGCATTCGTCAGATATCCAAGTGACTTTTTTAGTTCAGAGACCCATCTTGACACACTCTTAACCTGCTCATAACCCGGTAGCTAAAATTTCCTAGCAAGAGCTCACTGAGGAGCAAACCCACCCTCAAGCAGCCTCTCCTTTCTGAGGGGAGCCCAGGGAGGGGGTGTTGAGCACTTTGAGGCATCCTCTCTTCTGTTCCTGCCCAGGGGCTAAACTTACTCCTTATATGAGGCTGATACAGGAGGTTTTACTTCAACACTTGTGTAAAATCCCAATAATCTACGAGTAGAGAGTGCATATGGAGAATTCATATAATAATGACCTTTTAATAAGTTTTTAATAACCCAACACATTACATGGTAAGAAGCACTTCGTCCACTTATGCTTCTTTTCATGACAGAACATAAAGGATTGTGGCACCAGCTGACAAATACATATATTTATCTGAAATTTAAACAAACTCAGTTTTCCTTAGGGTTAATAAAGCCCAGCAACACACATTTTCAGTGTTGCAAATATTTCTGAAAGAGAAATGGGGCATGGGGCAACACTGTGTAGGAAGTCCTTCCAGATTCCTCTTTTCCATAGTTTGGCTTAAGCTCTGCTGCTATAAACACTGAAAAGGGCATCATGTCCAAAAACATCTGCTAGCTTCAATGCCTTCATACCAGCAAGTTTAATGCAACCTGAAATATGATATTACAGCAGAAGTCATACAACTTCCAATCAAATAGACTGGTACAAACTGCATTTTAAAATTAAAAAGAACAGTTCTGAGGACAAGAACAAAATCCTTGCCACGTTTTCAGTTTGTATAAGAAGCTGAAACTCAACAAATGAGCAACAATGATAGGAGATTGCCATCTGGCCCTCTTGTTTATAAATTAAGAGGCATAACAGGATGAACAGGCAAAAAGAAGCAATAGGTGACAGATTACTGCCTTCAATCTCTCTTGAACTTTTCCCTAAATTATGCTGATCAAGGGATGCTCAGGGTGTGTGTGAAATCATGCAACTCACAAAACCTTGACAAAGCCGATGTAATAATTACAATTTAAGTAGTTTTAATTTTTTTTTTTGTGAAATGATTATGCTTTCCAAAATAACTGGATTTTAATAGAGATAGTTTTGAACTATCTTTGGGAATCATTATACTGCTACCACATATGAAGATCTCTATGGACATTTTTGTTTTCTTTTCACTTATCTGCCATACTTTTAAGGAGATTCTGCAGGATAGGATTTATTTCTTCTGTCTTTCAAAGTCTCCACTACCTTAACATGTTCATAAACATCAATATCCTTATAATAATTCCATTAGAGAGAAGTTTTATATAATAAGTTTCAAAAATTAAATTTTTAGCTACAGGAAGAAGCAGGATAAATTATGTTCAGTCTGCTTATAAAACATTCTGGTTTCTCCTCTCTTTTGCAAGAGGAGAATAAGAAATACAAGAAAATGAAAATGCCAATACTATCCATGCTGAAGTTTATATAATTTCAAACAAAAGCACTGTTTATCTTCAAAGAAGACAGCTTTGGATCCAAGCACTTTGAAACAGAAAGGACCTAAAAGTATGTGTACTTCTTAGCATACTAATGGCTCTGAATCTGAGCAATTCTGCTTAACTGTTCTGCTTGTCCAGTGCATACACTCCATAGTTAAAACCCCAAAATACATCAGAAGGAGAATTCTAATTATATGTTTCATTAACTTTCAGAAAAAATAGTATGCACTACTGACTTTTAGGCGCCATAATAAATGCTGCTGGGTTCTCCTTTTTCCCCCGAACTAATTTATTCTGTTTCAATAAGTCCCTCTCCAGCAGGAGACGAAGATGTTTAGTGAAGAGTGGAAGGCAGCTATATTTATTTTAGACAATTGCTGGAGAATGGCAAATGGACAGTCAATATATTTTAGTTAAGTAACTCTATTCACTTAATATGAACAAGTTTCATCTGAATATTAGAACAACTGCTAAAGGAGATGTTAAAAAGCAGCTTTTGAAAGTTCAAGGGAAAAATAAAGGATGAGTTGGGTTTTTTAATGCTTTTTTAAAGACTTCTCACAGTTGGCAGACTTTCCCTTAATATCTACCTCTTGAAAATCCATGGAATCAATTTTAATTAATTTCTTAAATTCTTTCAAGCAGTTACATGTACATCTGAAGGAAATCTAATATAAAAAGGACTAGAAAAGTAGATTTACATTTTTCATGCCCAAGCTCAGAGAGTCCGAGGTAGATAAATTTTCCTCCCTACTGCCTGTTCCTGAGAAGTATCAGGCACCAGTAAAATGGAGCTCTTGTTGCAAGCATCCATTAAAGACTGTCTCAGCTTCTCCTCTCTTCCACACATCGCTGCCCCACACCTTTTTTCCTTCCCCTAAATCAATTAACATTATGATAATTTTGTTCCTGACTCCTGTTTTTGGCTTGATGAAGCAGCCTTTCTAATCAGGAAGGGTAAACTTTAAAGTCAAGTGCAATCAGGGATTATTAGACAAGAAGTGATTATGAGAAGTATTTAAAGATAACAACTAACGCTGTACTAGTATAAAAAGCAAACACCCTTGAAACAAACCAAATGAGTTACTCTATCTATCTTTGATTTAACACAGCACAAATAACCTAAAAATGGGTTGATATGCTCCTATCTTATCCTCATCTTAGGAAATATTTTTGAGGGAGATTTAACCACAGAAAATCTTCATGAGATCTGATATTGTTATTTATTTTGACAGCCAACATAGAAAGCAGACTGGACAGAACTGGAAGCTTAAGTCCCCAATAATTTGCTGTGTTTCAGACCAAATGTGGATGTAATTTGGTTGATGAAAAGTGAAGAGCAAACTCTTGGTGTGGTATATGTGCACTGCCCCTGTTCTGTCAATGCTGGTTGTCAGCTCTACAACAGAACACACCCAGCAGAAAATGACAGTAAATGATGTGCTCAACATCAGGGAGGAGAGCTTTGGTTTTGTACTTGTAAGAAATTCAGACAAAGACTTTTTCAGACAAGGTCATAAAATACTGTGTTTATAATATGTTCAGAAGCATCTTTCCATTACACATGGAAATGGAACAAAGAAGACAGATGCATTTTCATCTCCTGTTCCCAAAATCTCTAAAAATCATTCAAATCCATGTTTTTTTTGTTTTTTTTTTTTTTTGTTTTTTTTTTTTTTTTTTTTTTTTTTTTTTGTTTGTTTTGTTTTGGTTTTTTTTGGTTTTTTTTTCTTTCTAAAATGAAAGTTACATGATATGGATCCATGGGAATTCAACTTTTGGTATCGTTAGTCCTCTCTCACCTTAGAGATTGGATGCACTAGTTACAGTACAATTGCCACAGTCTCCTACAGGATTTCAGCCATAAAATAATATAAACATATCATGAGTTATATACAGATATATAAATGGCTCCTCAAGGAAAATCTGGATCTCATAGAACCTGGAAGTAGAAGCTTTACTAGGTGCCTACAGGAACTTTACAGAAACACGTAAAATTAAGTTAATATGAGAATTATGAGAATATGATCATATTCTCTAGTGAAATAGAGTATTCCACTGAATTGGAACCATTCCATAGAAATTCACCAGTTAAAAAAAAAGACTCATACTAAAATGCTGCAGTGGAGGAAGAAGCTTCACTGAAAAATGTTCACATTATCATCACTTTGAAGTTCCTTAAAGCCTCTGTTTAAAAATTCACTAAGAACTAGCTCCACCACTAGGACATCAACAGAAGTAAAAGATGAGACAAGTTTGCCTGTTCAGGGCTTTGGGAAGGCACATTGTTTTCAGACACAACATGTTAAATTGTGTGGCAGAGTTCAATTTCCATCTTCTCCATAGGTACTGACTGCACATAAACTTGTGACAAACGAGTCGACAAAATGACAGCCTTCAGAGTATTTAAAGAATGATTTCTATGTCCTCCCAGTACTCAACTTGGTAGCTGTGAGTCCCTGGACAAAACACCTGGATCACCGTGTCATTGTGGTGACAGGTGACAGGAGTGAATTGCTAAGCGCTGCATGGGCAGGAGGTATGATCCCACAAATGCAGAAGGAGTAGTCTGTTCAGAAACAGCCTTATAGCACACAAATAACAATTTCTGTTCTCTCTCTGCTAGGGCCAGAGCAGCAAGGCTGTGCTGGTGCCACCTGCTCCTGCCAGGGCCCCATGGCCACCACGCTGCTCTCCTCACCCCACGGCACCTCGGTCCAGCCTCCCAGCAGCCCTGGGGCACCAGCAGCAGCTTTGCAACAAGGGAATACCTGCAAGGAGCTGCTCCCTGCTGAGAAAAAAAACAAGATGTGCACTATTTCTGACATACACAGAGATGAGTTTAATTTGAGTTTGTGAAGGCAGGTGCTCAGACATCAAGGGTTGCCTCCATGCCCTACTGCTTGGAACTGACTTCAGATTGTTCTGCATTTTCACTTTTACTTCTGATACACTTCCATTAAGTATAGTTTTCATAAAACACCCACAAAGAGAAAACCAACTAGAACTTGTTTTTAGGTTTATCTATTATTCTAAGTGGTAACACAGAGTAAAAAAATGTAAAAATTCTAAAGATCTATCAGTACATTAACAGAGATTGCTCATTGCTTTGTATCTTAGCAACAATACCTGTTTGCAAATCAAGCAATATAGACCAAATAAAATAACTGCAGAAGTCCATCCTTTCCACTTGAAACAAATAAAATGAAACAATTTGTAAAATGACTTCTTCCCGCATGTAATAATTAAATCAAACGTCTAAAGATTTTTCCTGTTCTATTTCTGAATCAGTTTGCAAGCCTCAGGATCCTAAGTATGTGTCATATGGTTCCAAAAATTCAGGGTAAATCTAGGATCTCAGAAAAGTATTTTTTAAGTGTCTTTTAAAGTTTCAGATGCTTCTGTTAAAATATTCTATCTAGGAAATTATAAAAACATGAATGGAAAAATACTGATCATTTTGACTGGAGTTTTACTTTACACCTGTATAATACCAGACAAATAATCAACAATCAATGACATCTAAAAATAGGGCTAAAATCATACATCATCATGATATAACATGATATATATGTTGATATAACATTGATAGAACAATGTTATAGCAACATATAACTTTGAATCTGAGTAATTGCATTTGTTATGGGCCCTGTGGGGAATCAGTATGACAAGCTCTTCCTCCACGTTTCAATTATAGATATAACACAAGTAAATTAAGCCAAGTCAATATTCTCAGAAGTCAATTTTATATATGCCAATGTCTGCTCAGAAGTTTTAAATAATAATTTATGCAGAGCAAGGAACACTTGGGATTTGGTTTTGATCTGCTGCTCCTTGTGGTTTTCTTTTTTTTTTAATCCAGTGGGGGTTTTGCCACACAAATTTAAATGGATTAACATTTATTTAAAAGAATCTTATACTCTACTATTATTCCATGTTTACCTCATTTTCAAAATCTTTCTTTCCTATTCACTTCCGTACTTACACAACATATTTATTTCTTCTAAGCATTGAGGCATCTTGCAAACTGAGGAATATAAACCACCTTGGTGCCATTCATGTTTTATGATAGTGATATTGGAATCTCTGTGCTACCTTATCCTCCATTACTTCCTTTATATGTAGTCATAATACAACAAAAACTAAAGGCAATTGCCATGGCTCCATGACAAAAGCAGACACTCAAGAATTTAATTATGCCAGATACATGAATAAAAGCAGAAAAGATGAAGCAATGATCTTCGTTGTCAGCAACACTTTCAGCAGCACAAGGAGGTAAGGGAAGATCCATGCTTAGTCTGTCTAATGTCCTTTAATGACCTTGGGGATTTTATATGGATGCCTGCTGAAGTCTAACACAAAGAACATAGAAAAATTTCCTTCTCTAAGGTTTTACTTCCTTATTTTGGGATTCTTGAATTTTTGATGATTTAACAAAGCTGTTACCACTCAGTAGAGATAGCAATGAAATAAAGGGACAAGGGTGTGAGTTATAAAGCTTGTTTGCTGCACACTCCAGCTCTTTCAGTTATGGTTTGATGAACACCTTTTTGTAAAAAAAAAAAAAATCTTGCAGATCCTTGCAGCTGTTTATCCTCTGTCCAGAACAGATTTTCTTGAACTGGTCCATTATAACACAATTTGAATTAAATAACTGTCCTATCAAGGCCTTTCCTTGCATCTAGCCCATCCTCAGAGGAGTTACCCACCATGATTTTAAGAGGGGCTGAGAATTCCCCTGGCATTGTAGCAGCAGGAAGCTCTCATTGTTCCCTGCTGTCTAACCTTCCCAGACAAATCAGCAACAACATCCAATAATTAAAGCCACATTTTAAGATTTCAGTGACTGAGAGCCCCAAGTGCAAGTACTCCATCTCATCCACCTGAATTTTACCCCCAGGAAAAAAACCATGGGAATTTCTCTCCATCACAGCCATGCTCTTTGTGCCACTGCCACTGTGGCTTTCTGTCCCTGCAGGAGAAGCCCTCATTTTTACAGACCTCTATACTATTC
The DNA here is from genome assembly GCF_024509145.1 of Vidua macroura. NCBI lineage: Eukaryota > Metazoa > Chordata > Aves > Passeriformes > Viduidae > Vidua > Vidua macroura. Next base: position 7,114,111 of record NC_071585.1, on the reverse strand, counting down.
CCTTTCTGCAAGAAAAATTAGTATATTAATATCTTGCAATGTCACCTCTCCTTTGATTTTTAAGTGTATACATAATCACACTAAATACTAATTCATATCTACAGCAAAACCATTCATTTAGATGTTAATCTTAGCCAAATTCTAATAGATTGCAATCTAGAAAACAATAGTTTTCACATCTTCCCAGAGGAATAAATTAACTGCTTGTAAATCATTAATTTACCGCTCTCCAATGATCAAGGCTGTCAGACTAATGTGATTTTAAACAATTAGGATTTGTTCTTTTGTTCATTCATTCCAGTCACAATAACATGAGCATAGTAAGAGTTTATATTAAAATATTAGCTTTCACTTGAAAGAGAAAGATTGCAGATTTCTCTACTTCATGTACCATTCCCCAGCAGCTGCAGCATATGGACTGTTAAGTTAAAGGAGTTCATTTTAAACACAGCTGGCAAGCTGTGACTGATGTACCTGACTGGCAATGATCTGTATCTAAAAACCTATAGTAGGTTTTTAACTTGTTCTCCACTCAATCTGTACCTTTAAGATTGTTTCATTTCTCTGGTGATGTCTTATTTTATATCACACACTATCTTTTGGATCAAAGTTTTCAGGCACTGTATTTTCTACATTCTAGGCCAACAGAACATCTACAGCCACATAATATAACAATGCTGAATTATAGCCACAAATTTATATTTATATTCACATCACTTTTTCTGCAGTAGTTTGTGATTCCTTAAACAGACACAATTAAGTGCTTGGGTTTTCCACAGCTGTTTCCAATATTCATTCCCCCATGCAATTTCATACAGACATTGTTAGAAGACCAAGTAGGCCTAGTGATCGTCACCAGCTAGACTGAGGAACTTGACAAAATAATCGAGTTTTTATTAATTCCCCTCTTCTCTTCACCTTTAGAACCTGTAGGAAACTTAAACTGGCTTGAACATTCACCTGATTTCTTCCACTGCTCAGCCCCACAAAGTGCTGCAGCCAAGCTTAATGCTTCGTTTGTATTCAAAACCTAACGAGAAAAATTAGTTGAAAAGTAGATGTGACATTTCTTTTAAACACTATCATAACAAGCCAGATGATACATTCACCTGCTGCTTGTGCATGGCAACAGTGAATTAGGAGAAGATACAGATTTGTTAATGAACATTTAATTACCATGGGACTGAAGGTGTCTTGGTTTTTATGTTGCAATATTTCTAAGGCTGTACCCATTAAATGCAAATGAGTAAGAAAGCAGTCTTGGTAGATAGAGCAGGAAAAATGATGCATGTTTTATGTCCTTATTGAATTTCAATACTATTTGAGGTCTGACCCTTTCTCTGCCCTGGGTCCATGGTTGTGATGCTATTTGCCTGCTTAATTTTCAGCCTGTTTCTTGAGAACTGCTGTTCAGCACCTTTTCCCACTGGCTGGGGATTCCTCCAGAGCCATCCCCAGGCTCTCCACTCAACACTGTCTTTGAGCCATTTTCTATGCATATGATTTTTTTCCAACACAGAAGAAAATAAAATAAAAAAAAAAAAAAAGAAGCCCAAACCTTAAAAACCTTCTTGAATGACTCAGGGCACACGTATGCTCACTGTGAACACAGTTACACAGTTTTCATCCCATCTTTCTGAAGAAGGGAGATGTGTCTGAAGAGAGAGCCCTTCTCTGACCAGTTGAGCTGTCACAATGAAGAAGGCACTCCCAAAACCTTTCTTAATTAATGAGTATATGAAGTGAGGGAAGACTTCAGGCTGAGAGTCACCACTGAAACAATGACTGACTGACTGTAAACCAACAGAACAAGTTCCTCAGATGCTATAAAATCACAGTAGCACCATCTGGCACTCACTGAGTCCTTGTGGAATTGACCTGCCTGGCTGAAAAAGAGAAACTTGCACTCTCCTGTCCACTACTTCTTGTTAAAACCTCAAGTTTCTCATAGTAACTTTAAAAACTGCATTATATTTTTAATTTCCCATTCCTCAGCTATTTTGAAAGCATTTCTCTAAACTATAAATGTAGTGTTATTTCTTAGTTGGCTTACCCTTAAGAGTATTTTATTCTTCTCAGAAATACACTGAGACAAATACACTGGAGAAAACTGATAATCTAACATCAGCCAAATCATGACAGTTAGAATCATTGACAAGAAATGTTTCAGCGCATGAGGTGAAAAATTATTCGTTTTCCTTTTTATATTAGACACAAACCCTTCAGTGGTAGAAAATAGGAATAAAATTTTAGAACAGCTCACTGCCAGGCTGGAAGGATGAGCAGCATTAGAAGTTCTTGGAGCTCATTACCGAAGATTCTGACTGCTACTGCCAAAACTTTTGCAAGGATACCCTGCTGATATCTTTTGATACTGACAGATTAAAATCATAGTCATGCAAAGACATGGACACAAAATCAAAAATTTTGCCATGTTAGTCACAACTATCATTCCAGTTCCCTCTCAAACCACCCACACCAGAGGAACTAAAAGCATATTTACCCCTCATTTTGAACCAGAACGTAGTAACATTCTTAGAAAAACTCTTTGAGGACCTCTTTCACTTTGTTATTTTCAAACTTATTTAGCCATTAACAATGCACGTTTGCTAGAATCTACTTGACATTTTTAAGGGTGTTCTTCTCCTATAAATTAACATGAGAATGGAGGCTGATAGCACTCTTTCTCAGGCAAACAAGGATCTGGCATATAAGACATAAAACTGTGCTATTAAATATGTCAATAAATATGTCAATAGATAGCATTTTATATCTGAGTTTCATTACTTGGCCCATGTGTTGTTCCCTACCATACCCAGAGTCAGATAAATAATATTTTATGATTCTGGCAAATAAAAAGGCAATATAGTTTTTATTTATTGCTAATAAAGCCACCAACACCTTTATCTTCAGGCAAAGGAAAGTTTGTGCTCCAGACCATAATTCCTGTTCTTAGAAAGGATTGTATCTATTTTACAAAGAGAAATATTGTATTAGCAGCCATACTTGCAGGATAGTCTGTAACTTGCAAAGTTGAGGGTATACACAGACACAAGATATATATCTTTTATACTATATACTGTATCTTTTAAATATATATAATATATGCCCATATAAAAGAAGACAGACATGTATCCTGCAGGATTCTTCAGTGAGTTCACCCTTTCTCATTATTGCAGCTGGTTCAGTGCTGGATGAAGCACAACTAGACTTTTCCAGCCATGTGTCTTAAGATTTCCTGCTTTTCCACGAAGGCTCCCTCACTCTCTAGGTTTATGTGCTTAAATTTCCAGATCAGATGATGTCTAGATTCACCTGACTGAATTCAAGTGTCATCTTTCATTGCTTTGAGTGCTATATTTTTCTAGTTTTTCATGGCACAAGATCCTCACCTAATATTAACTCTCAGATGAAAACACTCAGTCTTCAGTTTACCCACCTACCATTCCCTAAACTCTTCTTGCCTTTAACTCAGCAACACAGACCAGCTTCTATCATATATTCTGACAAATATTCCCAGCAGTTTGCAGTGCCAACATAACCTGAAGGTCTCTCTTCTATCTCAAAACAAAACAATGTTCTGCCAGAATCATCGTAGGAGCAAAGTTGAGATATTCTCCCAAAACATCTTGAGTACTACCAGCAAAGTTCATTCTATTCCTGACCAAAAAAAAAAAAAGCATTTTTGATCCATAGGCCTTCACAGCCCTGCTAGTGGAGGCACAGAAACAAGTTCATTCTAAACTAGAAAAGATCTTATTGACATAGCCTAAATTCCTATCTAAGAGTCAGCAGCTACTCTGGAAACTATTCAAGGGCCTACAAAGGAAGTTGAGGGAACAGTGATTTAGTTCAAATAAATTATAGATTGGCTTTGTTTCAGAAGCTAGCACATGAAATTTAAATATCTCATACAGAAAGGCAGACTAATTGATTCAAATTGCTTTTGGTAACTTACCAGCTGTGAGTAAAAGTAGCACTACACCAATTACAGAAAGGCAGAAATCTTGTTCAGACAGGCACAGCATTTATGAATGAGTGAAGTTTACACTCTATTGCTTGTGGGAAAGAAGTGTGCCTTCACATCCTCCTTCTTCAATTATTTGCTTTTGAACTGCTACAGCCCTGCTGCCTTTACATAATATAAATTCTTGATGAAAATTTCAAAGAACCGGGGTCATCATTTTTTGTAAAGAAAACAGATCATTTGTTTTGTTCATGCAGGGCCTGGCAGAGCACAGCATCTGTCTCAATTGGACATTTGAGGCATGGGTGCCATACAAGGACTTTAAGCTATCACATGTCTGCATCTTTGCAGGCTCTGGTGTTTTCCTTGGAAACAGAACTTTATAAAGCAGAGTTCTATTTTGTGTCAAAAGGTTGCATTTGCTGGCTCAAAATCATTATCTTTTGGTTTCATTTTCTTCCTGTTCATTTTCATAGTGGCTCAATTACTATGTTATTTATAACCTTTTCAGAGTCTAATTATATTGCATCAGATATCCTGAGATATTTCTGGATGGGCATTTTCTACATAAAAACGTCCTGCTTATTTTTGTTATTACCCTTGCAGTTATGCATCTCCAATACACCACCAAGATTAATTAAGTAGCCACAATATTGCTGAAATCTCCTCTGGTTTGCTCTGTCTATCATCCCTGAGATTTCTACAACCAGCAAAAGAACTGCTAAAGAAATAAGTGACTAATGCTGAAACAATCCAGTTTAATGAGACCTCCTGGGAAACCACTTCTCCTTGAGTGATCAAAAGAGGAACTTAAATCCCTCTTTGTTGAAATGGAAGGGGTAACAGGCTGCATAAATATATACAGAAGCTATCTATGCTGATCTGTTGAATGGCCCAATAGCTTTATATTACTTTATTTGACTTCACATTCAAATATAAATCTTGTTCATAAGGCTTACTGTATGTAGGCTCTGCATCTATAGAGCACAATTCTGCTGTCAACTACCTAGAAGAATTTATTTCCTAATTGCCTGATTCGTAATTCACTTTTATACTGTGAATTTATTAAATTCTGGTAAGCTCAACAAACCCTGTGCTACTTGATAATTGCAGTCTGTGTTTACCAATGTGATAATTACCTGTGTGTTCACAAGAATATAATAGCATCAAAATTCATAGAGATGGTCAGAAAAGCAAAGCACCAACAGCTATGCTGAGATTATAGGATCTCTCCATCCTACCTACCCAACCACAGGTTCTGAGTCTTTATGGATCCTTATATATGAGACAGAGAGAGAAAAAAGTTCCTGCTGTGAGTTGTCCTCTGAAAAAGAATCTGTATTCATGGAATACCAGAGATGTGTAGGCAGCTATGCTTCTAATTTTTCTAACTGACTGCCCATGATGCCCTGTAAGGTTCCTTGTCACCCATTCTAACCTTTCCTTTCTTGGGAGGCAAGAGGCATCAGAGCAGTTCTTGCCCTAAGAACTCAGCACAGTTCACTGCTTCCCTTTATGTCCCAATCTGCTCAGCTCACACCATTTTTATGCCCTCCTGCTGCCCTCCTTGGCTGGAGTCCACTGTAGCTGCTGCTTTGAGGTGCCCTTGTCCATCATGTGTCAACACTTGTCTAAACTACAACCCAAAAGTACTTAACCTCCAAAGGATGAGGAAAAGAGGCCACCAACAGAGATGCAAAGGGTTTTTTTAAGCAAGTCAAACCTTGTCTCAAAAATCAGAGAAAGAAATATATTCAAATAGCAGTACCCACTTTATTTTCTTTTCCTCTCCTTCTTCCTTTACCTGACTGGTTTTCTTTTCCTGGAGGACGGAACATCTTCTATTTCTGCATTTTACATATCCTCCCACCCTTAATTTGTTTTTAATTACGTTATTGTTGGGCAGAGAGTCTTCAATTTCAGCCAGTTTTGACCAAGCTCCAATTACATTTTAATTTAAAATGTGAAGAAAACAAACTACTTCATACAGAATGCTTCTGCCTGATAATTTGGAAAATGCATATTTTAGTTGAGAAGACATCTTCATTAGCATATTTTAAAATAAGGTTGTATAATAAAACCTCTTCCCATTTAATATGGCATTGCAGGGAAAATTGAGAGAATCTCACTGAATTTTACTAACATATTTTAAGACTTTTAGCATTAATTAAATAATGTTTGATCACAGAGAGAAAAATGCAGCAAATTTCACAGAAAACCAGAGCTTAAATGGTTTAAGTTAAATACAGGTATAAAAGGAATGAGTTCCTCAGGGCCATACATTATTGTGAAGGAAATACAGCTGAACAAGTTAAACAGAGTGGGAGATGTCAAGAGGGAAGCTGGAAGCTTTCAAATGCCAGGGTACAGCACGGAATGAGTGACAGCCCTTGCAGCTCTAAAAGGGACCCAACGTGACTGGAATGGTCAAGGATTTTTGGTACAGGAATGAACTCTTGGGTGTGATTTTCTTTTTTTTTTTTTTTAATCTTTCCATTTCCTTCTTTCTATCAACTGTAAATCTCTAGAATACAAACAACATAAAATCTACACAGAATAATAAAATAGAAAATGTAGTCAAGGAATTGATAGGGAGATTACATCAGGTATTTCTTTTCTCTGAACCAATATTATTGTGGATTTGTTGATCATAAATACAGGCTGGGAAGAGGTGAGAAGCATCCAAGTATGGACCATTTCAGGATATTTGCCTTATTTTATTTATCTTCCCTTTTCTTTAAAATATACACAAAGTTAAAGAGAGGTATAAGTTGTTCTGCTGTTGCTATTATTATTCTCTTCTAGTGGAGGCCTGAACCTCCAGAATTCCATTCATGCCAATGGATCCTGACAGCTCTAATATAAAAAGCTGCTCCAAGGAAATGAATGTATATTTGTCTTTCCCTGTTGAATGACTACAACCTTGTATGGTGATGTTTTTATGAGAATTTATGAGAAGTACCAACCTGGCAAAGCTGCTAGGAAACAGTACAGGCTTAGCCTGTCCCTCTGCCTCAATATTGATCACTGGTTCAAGTACTGAGTAAGCATGGAATATTGAGGAGAAAGGGAGATGGTGGGCTTGGACCCCTCAGAAGGAGAGTGGATGTAAGGCTATGTGCTACAGCAGGAAGGGCAGGAGCTAACATGACCAGCCTGTTCTGCACAAAGGCAGATGACAGCTGCTTCCCTCTGCATCTCCAAGTCAGTGAGTCTTACTCCTGAGGCATCTTGGTGGCATCCAAGATTTGCTGCTCCCCAAAGCTGAAGAAGCGTAAGAATTTCAGTTTCAGCAACCTCAGAAGACCTTTTTCCATATGAGAGCTTTTCCATAAGAGCTTTTTCCAGTTATGCAATCACTGACAATTCCAGCAAATAACCATTGCTGTTTCCCTATCACTCTGCCTTCCTCTTCTGTTTTCACTCAGACCTCTCTGAGTACAGCCTGAGAGCCTGCTGCAGTGGGGATAGCAAGGGTAGAGAAGAGCAAACACTGACAGCTCTGTGTAGCTGCCATGGTCACTGGGGTAGCTCACATCACTACCTATACATTTAGTAAGAAAATCATAGACCCTAAAGTCTTCAACCATCTCATTCACCACAAGATCAGTTTGGTTGGACAGGACCCTCTTAAAGTCACCTAGATCAATCATCAAATCCTTTTTCACAATTTCCTGCTTAGTGCCCTAGATCATTGGTTTTAGGCATTTTCATTTAAAGGGATAAAGCCACAGCTGTGCAGTTTTCTTCTGACCTTAAATATGAGCCTTAAGCTTCAAAACTGGATGTCAACATTGCAGTGTATCTTGTATGTACACTCCAGAATAAAATTAAAAAGTGACTAACACTTTTTTTAGTGGCACACAATGTATGTCACCTCGATTATGCTGCCTAGTCCATGCTTGCACTAAGATTTTTTCCATGTTGGAAAAGCATGAAATCAAGTTTTGTTTGCCAGAAGACCAAACTTTTAACCATGCTAACTTGTGTCTTTGTGCCATCTTTATAATGATTTGTATCAGTATTATGGAAATGAGAATTCAATTGCGTGTCTGTGCTACCGAGGGACACTAAGGCCCCTTTTTGAAGGTCTCAGGGTCACTCCAGCTATAGGGCTCAGAATGGGATCAAGGCAGGAAATGTAGGAAGTGCCATGACCCAAACATTGCTTCTGCTTTGAAGCTGAAATTCAGCTGTGCTGCCTAAAAGATTTTTCAGCAATCATCCCTAAGAAAGTGAGCAAAATTGAAGGGGTTCATCACTACCATTATTTATTTTGTCATTTTACCTAAAATGCTCTGCTAACTCTTGAGGAATTATTCCAGATTTGGAATTAATGAGATACATTATTGCTGCACCCTGCCAGCCAAGATAACTTAAACTGCCCTAGCTCAGGTTCCTGGAGCAGTCAAACTGAGACAGCGGGAACTCCACAGGGACCAATTTCTCACTGAGCAGCTTCTCTTAACCAAACAAACCACCAGGATCCAGCAGCTCGCTGGCTTCCAGTGCTCATTTCCAGCTGCTCAGACAGCATTGCTCCAGCAGCTGCAACACAGACACAGCCTGAGCATGGTGACTCAGCCAACATTTAAAAGAGGACTCAAACCCCTTGAAGTCTTTCACATAGGTTTTGTTGGGTTTAAATACTTCTAACTGAAAAGACAGTACATGCTAGAGATTAATGTATATACATGAATGTATTGATGCCCGACTGGCCATTAGATCATCAACAACAGGTTAATACACAGAATTGATTTATAAAGGTAGAGGGTTTGTGATTGTTCATAACATTTGTTGAAGATATAACCAGTAAATTTAAAGGATTTGAGATACTTCTTCACTTACTTAGGGCATAGTGCTGATTTAAAAGAGAAAATTAGAATGTAGCTTTCAATAAGCATAGTAATCAAGGTTCATACTAATATGATATATATATAAGTATATGTAAGAAAAGGACTGACAATGATAATCATTACCATTGAAGATGATTTTGATTAAATGATGATTAAGTAATTAAACATAATTATTTAAAATCTTTCCATTTCCATCTTAGCATGTTTGATTAAAATGTCACATAAAAAAACAAGGTCTGTATTAAATAAAGTATTATTTCAATATTACAAACAAAGCTTGTCTCCAGAACAAAGAGTTAGGAGAGGTTTATTTCATTACTTTCTGTTCTAGTGTGTTACTTATAGGTGATAATTTCTTTGAAGTAACTTTGAACTGCGGAGGAGCTGCTGTGCGTTGTTTCTTTTCTTCTCACACCATTCAGCAGGTATTCACAGAATCACAGAATAAGCTGAGTTGGAAGGGACCCACAGTGATCATCAAGTCCAGCTGCTGGCCCTGCACAGCACCATCCCCAGGAGTCACACTGAAACTCCTGTGTCCAAGAGCCTTGTCCAAACGGCTCCTCAGCTCTGCCAGGCTGGTGCTGTGACCACTGCCCTGGGGAGCCTGTTCAGTGCCCAGCCACCCTCTGGGTGAAGAGCCTTTTGCTGATACCCAACATAAACCTCCCCTGACACAGCTTCAGGCCGTTCCCTCGAGTCCTGTCACTGAGCAGTGGACAGAGCAAACACCATCTCCATGGTGCAGCAGCAAATTGCTGCCTCTCTGCAGCAAAGGAGAGACAGGCTGAAGACATGGCAAGGCATTTGAATTGCTTTCCTACATTTAGACATCTAAATTTAGTTGTATGCAATCTGCTACTCAAAGATACCATGAGGGATTCATGTGCTCTATGCTCTACTTGCCATGATTCATCTGAACTATTTTAGATCTCCATGTCAGGATGGGATAAATCCAGGCCTAGAAACACTGGTTTTCTTTTGTACTTTAGCACTAAAAAGGAGCCTTTATTTTGACCAATAAGAGTATTTCATCTTGCAACTTAAAATTATAAGAAATGAATGTTGAATAACATATTGCATATATATATATATATATATATATATATATATATATATATATATATATATATATATGTATATATATATATTAGAAACTTCTATAGACATAATGACTGCCAACCTCCAGTCACTTCCATACACTTGTCATTGACAGGACAGACAGAAAGAAATCTGTTCAATAGTTTTGGTCTAAATGCTTCAAAATTGAACAAAATGCTTCAAATGAGCAAAATAGTTTCCTCTAAATGATCAGCATTCTATCTCTTCACTTTCCCTGCCTCATAATCATCAAAAGTTTCCTTACCAGGTGTAAGGAACTAGGAAAGACAATAGCAAAGTCTATTATTGTTTGAACTAGCACCTTAGAATACTGAAAGCTCCACTTTGAAGAAAAGGCTAAAATTCCAGTTGTAAAAACAAATTTATCAACCATATGGAAAGGGAAGCTGAAATCTTACTGGTATATCCTAGAGAGTTTCTACTGGAGCACTTACATAACTGGAGCACCTCCATAAAGGGGGGAAACCAGAATGAATGCAGACAAATATAACTGGTCTGATGCTCACAGATGGGGAAGAAAATAGAAATTATATTTCAGGTTTTTTTTTTCTTAGCAAAAAATAATCATGAAATCTTAAAACTATATTAAGATAGCGTCTCCAGTACAAAGAATGAGTTAGAAGTAACACTAAAGGGACCAAACCAGAGCAAAGATGACCATGCAGAAGGACCTGGGGTGATGCAACATTCAGGCTACAACAGGGCCATTCTAAAAGTGATTTTTCCCATTTCCAGTTCACGACTGTGACAGGGCACAGTATTGAAAACTGAGAGGTGGTTGTGGTCACAACATTTGGAGTTCTTCCAGAGTAACCTTCAGAGGTTTTAAAATGAGCACAATCATTTCTGTAAGTGCTCATTCATTTTTTATATGCCCAGTCTGTCTTCCATTCTGCATTTAAATGTATTACACTTGCACTTCCACTTTTAATGGCTATCTAAGATTTTAATGGAATTTCAGTGAACTGCACTTTGTATTTCCCCCCAAAAGGAATGATTCATTAGGATCTGAAGCCAGGCTCCTTTTTTGTTCTGACTAGTGAGGAGGCAGCCTGGAGGTATATTGTATTAATTCCAAATAGAAATGAAGTTAGATGACTACAGAGGATAATGGTTATTTATGCTGAATAAGAAAGAAGACATAACAAAGAAAATGTGAAATGGAAGGGGACAGAATATTTCTGCAAACTAGGGAATGAAGTAAGAGGGTACAAAGTTGCAGAAAGATTGCATACAGAAATGCATTCAAACTATGAGCACTATATTCTTTCAGATATCATAAGCAGAATGGGACTTCCTATCATATTGATAACAGTTTTATAAATGCAACAGAAAAAAACAGGTGAATGATGACCTGTAGCTAACACATGAAATAAAAGTTTTAGGTACATTGTTTAATTTGCCAATCCCAGTCATATTCCTTGCAGGCACTGTCTGATATTCCCTACTTGGAATAAATATATTTGACTTTAGAAAGAAATTTATTTCAGAGCGTATTTCTTCAGCTTTTTGGTAAAGCAGACTTAATAACAGATGTGTGCATGCCATGGTAGATGAGCATGCAGAACTTTAATTACAGCTATGTCAATTTTAGGCCCCAAATCTTGTTAAAAACACTACTACTATCGAAAAGCTTGATTGCATCAACTGTGTAGCTATCCTTTACAGTTTGGAATCCTTTACATTTTGGAATGCATTTGTTAAAGGTGACACCATTTATCTCAATTTTCTAGTTCACCAACATGTCCCAGACTTTTTTTTTACTAACCTCAAATGTTTAGCATTGTATCCTAAAATCCTAATTAAAGATGTATTTTGTGCCAGCAAAGGAATGATAAAGCAATAGCTTTATCAGTAACCATCAGGAAAGCAGGTAAAAATCTCCATTAAATGACTGCACAGGACATGTATTCAGGAAGGTAAAGAAGCTTTCCCTTTCCTGAGCATGTCCAGGTTAGTGAGCCAACAACAATCCCTGTGTAAAGGACAACAGAAATGGAGCCCATTGAGTTCAGTAATTTTGCTAAGCAATTTTACAATGTCAATCACATTAAGACTGGGGCTTCTATGATAAGCACTGATTACCTTCAAGGAAACTAAAGGACAATAAATTAAAAAGAGATGGCAGAACTTCAAGTTATTGAACAGGTAGTTTGATCATTGAAGCTGAAAATAGAAAACATCTCCATTTTCAGGTTTGCTAAAGTGTAAGAAATAAGGGCAGGACAGTTTAAACCTTTTTACTGGCTGTCACTCAGCAAGATCAACAATTAGGAAAGCAAACACATGGTCTGAACTGTCCAAAGATTCCCACTCAGGGATGTGAGTTAAACATCTTTCCTAGGAACATCAGGAAATAGAACCATTGTGATGCCTGAATAGAAGCTGCTGTTCAAAGGCAAGATTTGCCTGAGGGCCAACTCTTACAGGTAAAGTGGGCAACACACAAGTCACTCAAATCACTTTGCCAACACAGAATTTACATGACAGTGTTATACCCCTTGATTAATACATCCTTTAGCCTGTGTCTGAGACCAAATTTCCTTTCCATCTACAACATGGAATGTCTACAATGTCCCCTAGGAATTATGCAGTGTGTGCTGGGGAGAGAGTATCCATACCTGCTCTAAGGATAGGTAGTCACCTCCAGAATATCCCATCAACCCTTAAGAAAAATTGCTTGGATACTGTGAAACAAAGTGACCAAACTACAAGAGAACTAATGTCATGTGCCACCAAGTTAAATGGAACAGATGACTAAGTAAGGCCAAGCAGCCTGAAAGGAATAGACAGAATGCAATGTCCTGCTCCATAGGTCTGAAATGCTGGAATTGTTTTCATGTTTCATTATCAACTCATTGTCTTCCTTCTATAGTACCCATTTTCCCTTTTCTTCTCACAAAAAAACCCTTTTTTGCAGAAACTCTTAGTAGAGATGCACATTGTTGTATCTAGTTCTCTGAGAGTCTCAACCAGAGACTTCTCACTACCTTCACTAGGGGTTGGACCAAGCCATATGAATAGATCTGAGACCAGCTCTTTCAGAGGTGTTTTTACTTCACAAATTGCTTCTCGTTCACAAAATGGAATTATTAGATCCTGAGAATCTGTCATTTCTTTCCAGAGGAATTATTACATTTGTGCTCAAAATAATTCCAAGAAAGTAATTGTTTTATATACTGCCCATGATAATTGAACTGTGTGCTGCTGATAACTATGCTGAAAAAAAAAAAGGAATTGCAGAATTTCCTCTTTTGTAGCAAATAGTTTGAAAGCTTCTGGATTTTATATCATAACCGTGAAACTTCTGTCACTCACAAGCTTGTGAAGAAGAGTGACTCACTGAAAAAACAATTCTTTCTTACTTATCAAGCACAAACATATGTTTCATAGGTATTATTTTTCCTACTGGGGACTCTTTCTCATACTACATGATACTCCTAAGCAAATTTTTGCACCTTTTACTCACTGCCAGCCTTGTTTTTTACCAGTCTGAAATAAATACCTTATACAATATATTTATAGTCAGACAGAATCTCAAAAGAAAAAAAAAAATAGATTCATCAGTTAAAAATGTAAACATATAAATAAACCACAAAGGACATACAAATCGTTATTAAAAGAACTGTCAATAAATGTTATTATTAAATAATATTATAAATATTAAATTTATTATTAAACAATACTGTTAACAGTATTTTCACTGTTAACAGAAACAAACTCCCTGCTGCAGAAGTGGTGGCTCCCATTCATTTCTCCATACATTTTCAGGAAATCTGCCTATTGTCCTGCTGTGCTCTGCAATACTCTGAGCCCACTTTTCTGGAATCTGCCATTTATTTATTCAGATGAACACATGTGTCTCCTATCAGAAGTCATTACTGTTTCTCAAAAATTCTATTACCTGTTGCTTGACTAAAGACTTCTTGATACATTTATGATGGTGGGTAAAAGAAGTGGGTGATGGACTGCCCCCTCTTCAGCCACCAGTTCCACAGAGACCTGAGTCAGAGGGCTGGAGCCACCAGCCTTTACAGCTCTTTATCCATCACCTCCCACTGCTGCAGATACTCCACTCTCTTCCTTCCCAGCTTCAGGACAAGGATGCCATTACAAAAAAAATTCAAGTTTATGCGAAAGGTATAAGGAACCTCCCAACCTACACACCTCAGCACAAGGAATAGCTCAGAAGCACCATTTAAACATAATGATATGTTCACTTCATTCATTCATTCATTCAAAGCCACCACTGTCTTTCAGACCCCATTCAAACAGGTTAATTCCTGTTTAACTGTTCCCATTACACAGTGTAATGTGTAACATTACAGTAACAGATATTACACAGATCTGTGACCATTGATACTGACAACACTTGAGCCACTCAGCTTTGTCCTTTGTCCTCAACTTTGCACTTTGTCCAAGATGCTATTTTGTCTCTGAGGTTTTCTCTCAGGACCTGTACATACGAACTGTAGTGATACTCATTGTGCATAATAATAAGATTTCTGCAACACCAGAGCCAAAGGCTTGTGAGAGACACATACACAGATGTTTGGTTGCCAGCCCATCCCTGAGTGATCAGGCAAGAATTCATGGACAGAAGGACTATATGGCAGGAGTCACAGTGAATAAAATAGGCAGGAGCAGTAGTGAATGAAATAATGCATGAATACATTGGCAGCAGTGATGGAGAATCTTCTTCCACCTGAGAAGCACAACTAATAAGCACATCTTTTCAGAACAAAAAGGCTTTAGAGCACTGTTTCAGAGGCAGTGGTCCACTAATCTGGCAGTTCAAGAGGGAAATATTTTCATTGGCCACTGAATTAATCTATACCTCAAATTATTCATCATATCCCAGGAAAACAGCTCTCCATTAAGGAGACACCTGCATGGGACATAATATGGCTTGCCTGTTCACCTCTATTTGCTTCCCAGATCTCATGTTGCAAAACACCTGCCTCTATTTCTTTTCTCAGCAACCTTCCATGAAGGCTTTTATTTTCTGGTACACAGATTCCTGAAAGAATGACCTTGAGGGGATGGATGCAATAAAAGAATTATCCCTAAAAAAAGGCCAAACCAAACTGTAGGGAGAAAACAGGTCTTTCCAGAGCAAGTTTTACAGCTTTTCAAGTAATTTGATATTCCATGATTAATAATACAAATAACAAAACATGTCCAGGTGTACACAGAGTATTAGACTCTTTCTGAGAAGGTGCTAGTTCATGAAAGAATACATGTACTTATGAAACTAGAAAAACTTGAAAGTCTCTTACTGTGCCAAGAACTTCTCACCCCTAGTATTAACTGCTAATTAATCAAACCATCACTTAATTGCTTATCTTTAGATTTATTCCAAAATGCATAAATACTAGCTTAAATATTACACAAGAAGATATTTCTACAAAAAAGACTGCCACAATGAGAATAAAGCAACCTGTCACTTGAACTCTCTTTAAACTTTTTTTGTCATACACTTCCACAAAATGAGGCATTCCAAATTTGCCAAATGAACCAGGCAGCTCTGCCAATTTCGAAGCATTAATCCTAACATACCTCCCATGAAGTATTAATCTTATCAGAGACTAGTGCCTAACAGTGCTTTATCTTGTACTTCATTTATATCAGTTAGATTTTTTGAGTGGTCTGCTCCCGAATGGAGGTTCTTGAGAAAAAAACTCTAATTGAACAGCCTCAGGCTTGGGGTTTCATTTCCCCTGCTTTTTCTTTAGATACTGCTTTAACATAGGAATTACTCCTTACATATCACCATCTATTATATTTAGGACACTATGATTTTTCATCTGCAAATGCTTCAGAGACAGATCCTTGTTCTGTAGATGTGTTTATGGGGCTACCTGTCCCACCCAGTGACCAGCATCAACTGAGTCACCCTGGGGAGCCCAGACATCCCTTTAACAAGGCCTAATCCTGCATTTGAAGGCTGGGGAGCAACAATTCTCTCTCCTGTGGATCATTTCCAGATATACTCACTTTGGTATGCAGCTGACACGAGCAGGAAAGCTGGACATGCCAGGCTGCAGCTGGCCTTTCTTCCTGTCAAGGCCATTGCACTCATTTTGATGGATGTTCTTTGTACACAGGGTAGAGATCGTGCTGCTTTTACTGCAAAGGCAAAAAGAATCACTAATTATTTCAGTCATTCGTTACCCTGCTGAGACAAATGTTATGAAGAACAAAACACAGAATGCTAATCTGATGTGAGTTTTGAGTATTACTCAGGGAATTTAAGCACTATGAAAAGATCTTGGTGGAATCAAAAATGCTGCCTGGTAATAAAAATAGAAGTAGGGACTTGTCCTCTAATTACCAGACATGAATTTGAGAAATTTGTCTTCCAAGGCACCATGACTTTGCAGTTCATTACATTCTCAATGACTCATATAATGAATATGTCCTTTTAATTGCTCTGTGTTGTCTTGACCCTTATATTAAGTGGTTCATCCATTCTTTCAAAGATAGTGGTTACCCTTGTGATCACAGAGTACTGCCTTAATCTAAGTGGACTTGCTGCATCCAAATTCTAGCAAGTAATGACAGTCCAGATGAAGAGCACAGCTACAGAGACTGGGGGATAATCCAGAGTGGGAGAGAGAATCTTCTCAAAGTACAGAAGAGAGCTGACAAAAGAAAAAAGTAAAGGAAATAATGAAAAATAAAGGAAGATGTACATAAGACCAGAGGGTTAGAGCTTTCACTTTTTGTATTACATTGATATCACAGATCTAGTATCATATGGTGGGGTCCTCATATAGATACACCTGTAATAAACTGCACTGACTCTGCTTCCCATGAGAAGGTATTAGAATCTGTAAACTGAACAGTCCTTTACCACTTGCCACTAGAACATAGAACAATGCACAAGTCAACACATGAAACATCTTATAGAGGTACTAAATCTCAGGAGGGCTTTAAGTATGTTTGGAATGTGGTGTGCTGACTAAATGTCTTCAAAATAATTAGCAATAAACACTCAGTTTAGACATGCAAATTTCATGCTGCCTGAGACTTTAAAAATTCCACTCCAACTAATTTTCATAGTTAGATCATTATCAGTGTGGGTTGAATTGGTACCATCTTCTGTTTAAAAGCTGCAACAAACCACTGATTCATACAGATACTTCGAATTCTCAGTATAATGGAAAATCATTTATGTATATGTTGAACGGGTCAAATTTTATTGACTTGAAAGCATTAATAGTCTGTATTGACCTTGAATTAACACAGTCAATCAAAATCTGACATAAAGCATAAGTTACCATGTCAGCTCACTGCTTTGTGCTGGCTTCTTTTAGCATTGGTTTCTCTAGCTCATCTTAGGTTAAAAGGTCAAAAAGTTCTGACTGCTAAAGAACTTTGAGGAAGTTTCTCACCCTGTTAGAGAAAAAGATGTTAAAAAGTTCAAAGCAAAAGAGAACATGCACTTATGGAAGAGTAGCCACTAGCAAGCCTAAAATCTCAGAGTTAATCATAAAAGGAGAGTAAAGGAAGACTTTTTGTAGTTCTGAGAGACGTGTTAAATCTTACCTAACTAGCATTATCCAAGAATAAGAATGTCTGGTCTTTTTGATTAGCATCACTTTCCCTAAAAAAAAGTCCTTTTCTCATAGACCCTGGAGAGGTCTTAGCACATGCATTCACCCCTATGGTTTTGTTTGGTTTTTCTATCAAAAAGAAAAAGTAGGCAGAAAACGTACTAGTATTTAATCTCTTAGCTTCTGATAACTTTCTAGCTTGCTAACACTAAACTAATAAAGTCCTGCTAAAGTTTGGGCTATCTGAATGCAGTTTTTTCTAGGACAGAGGACATAAAAGGAGTTTTACATGTTTCACTGTCAACTCTATCCATTGCATAGAGACTGAAATGGCAAATTATAAAATGGATTGTCTTATGAAATCTCAAGAACTGTAATAGAAACCATGAGTACTACTCTTTAGAATTGAACTTTCTAATCTTTTACAAGTGTAACTATCTAGAGGTAAACACGATGTGCATTTATTGTAACACCAGGACAATGACGCAAACACAAAGTCCACCAAGAGTCAAAACTATTTGGTTTTATGCAAAAGATGATTTATATAAAATTTTTACTCTCAGGAATTAAAAGTATTCAAGCATAGTAATTAATGCTAACATTGATTCATCAACACTACAGTAAGAGGGTGTGCAAAAATTTATTTCTGATATTCTCCTATATTAGCCAGCAAAGTGTTTTTCCAAAAGGCAGTTTTACACAACTCCACAAACAAATGAAAGATCAATTTTGCTTGTGATTTTACCGATTTTTTTCACTGCCTGTTAATGAATTTTAAATTGTCTTCACTAATTTTACTTTTCAGTTATAGCACAATATGAATTTACTGGAGCTGATTAAAAATTGAGTCACCCATTTTTTAGTGAAAGGCCTAGTCCCAAATTCCTAAATAAGAATGGGCTTATTTAAAGTGCAATTTTAAATTTAAAGTGAGAAAGAATAAAGAGTATTTTTGTATAGTTTTAAATTTTCAAGTAGTTCTTAGTATTTTTTGAATGATATATGAATACAGGTAAAAGAGAATGTTCTTTCACTAAGAATTCTGATTATATAACATTTTGATTTTGGTTCTGGGGCTACATATTTCATCAACAAATCAGTGTGGTACTGCCAACACAATCTTTCTTCAAGTATTAGTGGTTTAAAGCTGAGCTTCCAAGAAAAACAGAGAACATCCATATGGAGTTTATTTCTGGTTACGTATGTCTCTACTGAAACAGAGTGGTCACACAGAGGAAATCCTTATTACTGGGAGTACAGATCAACAGACTTGCAAGGTGTAGCTCTGGTGGGAGAAACCAAAGAATAATGAAGCAATCACTGCTGTCAAGTATTTTGAGATAGAGACAGATGTATATCTATATACCTGTTTATTTAATTTTCTACTGACACTGATTTACAAACCATGGAAGCAAGGAACAAGAAGAATGATAATCTGCAACTAGTCTACACTGTGGTACAAATATTAACATCACACTATGTACAAAGCATAAACAAAAAAAAATTCATCAAAAGAGAAACTTGTATTTTAACCTCACTGAAAAGAGGCACTAGCAGTTACATAAAAAGACTTAATTTAGTAACCTACAGAAATAACTCGGAAATTCCTCACTGTGGGAAACACTACATGCTTTTATTAGGCAACCTGTGCAAGGAAATAGAGGAGCGGGGTACAAAGTGTAAAGACAGCATGACAGATACCAAAACTCAGCGTTGAGGCTGGGGACACAGGTTCCTATAACTGGTTCATCCACAGCAGTTTCCTCAAAACCTCTCAGGCACTCTGGAAAGCCCTGCAAAACTCAGTGTCAGAATTTGTGCCATGGATTGGGTTCCATGTGACAATGAGGGTCATATTTCTGCCTTAATACCATAAAATGCCAGGGCAGAAAGTCACCTTAAGCAGGAGTTACAAATGAACCAAGCAGTCTTTAGTTGTCTGCTTTTCCTCACAGGTTTGCCCCAGACAGTGAGACCTGTGCAGGAGTTATTCCCTTTTCAAAGCCCAAAGTTCATTCCAAATCACACTTCGTACATGTTTCTTTCTACAATACACAGTTGTACCACTGGTGTCACAGTGAAGTGCTGCTGCACATATCTTTACACACTATTTTTTCTTCACTGAAGCCAAATATTCAGCTTTCAGCTACTGCTGTGCATTGTTTTTATACACAGATTAATGAAGAATCTCTCATTGGGGGTCTATCACTCCTTTGAGCCTGAGCTTTCTAAAGAAAATACCTTAGATATTTTTTGAGGGCCTTCTCTCAAGAGATATTAAGTAATTTATACTTGAAATATACAGACATTTCATGCCACTGCTTTCCTGCCCATGTAGAAGCCAGCCTTCAGAATATCAGATTTATGCTACCCCTTGGCAAAGAGCTGACACTGGCATCAGGACAAGACACTCCTGCAAAAAAAACCTCCAGGGAAAACAGTATAACACTATGAGTTTGAATAATAATTCTCTATATTATTTCTCCTGCTTCCAAGGGCCAGATTCTGTTTACCTTCATTAAATAAATTTTACTATCCTTGAAAGCAGAGGAAATATATGTATGTATGTGTATATAGGGAGTCGTGATCAATTTTGCATGTAGGTGGTATAATATGAGTAGATGTAAAATAAAATTAGAATTTTATATCCATTTTATTTCAGTATCCACAAGACTGAATGTTCAAGAAGTTGCCATAAGTCTCAGCATTTAAAAATTTGGATATCCAGTTATAGTTTCTGTTCATAATTCAGGGTTCCTTCTGTTCTGTGGAGGACACTTAACAGGCAGCCAATATGGATTTTGTTTGCTTGACCACATAAATTGCAAGAGATAGGTGTTTTTGAGAGATTAGTTCTATTCATAATCACTACTCATTTGCACTCTCATAAGTGGCATATAAACACATGGATAGTCACCAGGATGCCTCCTGCTGTGGTGAGTTTTGTCTGTTCACATTGGATGGTGTCTTGATATCAGGTCAAATATGTTACCAACACTTTTACATTTATGAGCACTTTTTTTTTTTTTTTTTTTTTTTTTTTTAATTCAGGCTTTTGGAGCAACCAACCATTCAAAATTTCTTAGAGCTGTCCCAAAACACTTCTTAAAAACATGTTGTTTAATTTATGTGGACTTCAGAGTGTCTGTCAGTAATTACATTTCTCTATCTGCATGTCTGATAAATTCTCCTGACTGCAATTTACAAATGGTCCATCTACAAAGGAGTTTCTACCAAAACCTCTGCAAGAAATGTCTCTTTGGTGACTGTGGTATAGTGATATGGGCGTTAACTATCCAGCCAGGGCTCGTGTGTACATCTACACCTGTATCTATAAACATACATAGATTCACACATGCACACACACATACTTATATATATCTATATACACACACATTCATACATAAACATGGATTTTTTAGACACTGGCCAGCAGAGTGGAATTTGGAAATGGGAAAGAATCAATGTGAGCATGAATCTGTGGATTCATCACAGGTTTTTTATTACTCTTATATTATTTAGAGTTTATTCGAGAAAGTTTCCAAAAACACCTATGGAATTATGCATCCATTGTACTCACTTGACATTCATTAGGGTTTAAGGGATTAAGTCCATCAAGCTCCATGGAAGAATTCCTCTGCCAGGATTCATACTAGGATGCTCTTCTAAAGCAATCCCAGTGGAGAACTTAATAACGTCTTGGCGAAGGGGTAAATCTCTTCAAAGTTCCACAGCAGCTCATGCATACCAATGGGACTAAAGCATGATATAGGGTCTGGTTTTCAGTGAACACTAGAGACAGCTCCACAAATTTAAAAATATAATGAAATCAGCTTTTCATATACTTTGGCATACTCTTTTTGTATAGTTAGCTAATAGAAAACAATCACGGTAACAACTTGCACATTTATTAATTATACATTCCAGTGAAAAAATTTATTTTTATACTGTGCCAATTGAAACCCAGTTAGGATTTGAAATCTTAAGAGATATAATGATATACTGGAACAATCTTGATTACAGAGTTAATTAGAGAGCAAGTAGTTTATTTTTTATTAAAAATTAATAATTCATGCATCTTAATGGTTAGATAATGACAATTTTGTCTGCTATATTTACTTAAAATTATAAAATTGTCAAGATTTATAGCTATGATTTCAAGTATTTATTTTACTTAAAATACATGTCAAAGGGTTGCTGTTAAAGTAGCTGTCAAAAATCTAATGCAAATGAAAATATTGCTCATCCAGAACAAAACACAAACACAAACCTAATAAATCTGAGTTGCCAAAGCTTCTATTTCTTCCTTTGTCATGGAAAGCCACAAAGAATTTTCTGGAGTTAATAGTCAGAATAAACCAGGACTATAAGCAGTCAAGAAATTCAGACAGGCCAGTACTCTCAATGAAACTGAAGGCTCAAGACAGGAGCTCATGAGCTTCCTTCAGAGTTAATTCTATATGTTCTTTTCTTCATGCACATGTGAATTAAGGGGAAAATTATTTCTGTTAACTAAATATCCTATTTAAGCAGAAATGCAATCTGTGTAATACTGTTTGCACACTCTCTAACTCAGTTTTCTCAGTACTATTTAGATGTGTTCAGTGCTCAAATCTGATAGAAGGGAAGGTTGTTTGTAATCTACAAAGCATATCAACTTCTGTGCCCTTATTTTTCTGATTTTAAATTCCCAAGAAAATAAATTAATTTCTGAATTTAAGTTTATGACAAAGAGCACTCCCTTTTAGAACACCCTTTCCCCTTTTCTCCCTTATTTCACTTGTACCAGTCACAGCAGTTGATACCTGGGAAGAATTTTTGACAAGGGTCTCTCTGTGCTCCATGAGTGGAACTCCATATGACTTTAACACTGCCTGCTGAGATTACAGTACATACCAAGACAAAAGCTGCACTGAAATTACCAGGGAACATCACAGTCCCTCCTGAATGAGAATTAAATGGCAATAAGGCAGATATGCTGACAATCAATACCCAGCAGCATCATAATCAGGATCATGGTGTCATGTTGGACATATTACATCCCATACTGTCTGAATATGATCGGCACTAGAAACAACGCAGAATCTATCTACTGAGAAGGAGTTAATGGAATTTCCAATAGGAATCATAGAATAATTTGGGTGGGAAGGACCTTTGAAGGTCAACTAGTACAACTCCCCTGCAAAGAGGCATTCTTAACCAGATCAGGTTGCTCAGAGCCATATCCAGCCTGACGTTCAGTGTTTCCAGGGATGGGGCATTCACCACCTATCTGGTCATCCCATTCCAGTGTTTTGCCATCTTCATTGTACAAAATTATTTTCTTATATCAGTATCAAGTGATAGGACAACAGAAAAAGCACACAAATGGAAAAGCAAAAAAATCTAGTTAAACGTAAGGAAGGATCTTACTGTAAAACTGATCAGATATCACAAACATCCATAGAACAGGCTGCCCAGAGAGGCTGTGGCTTCTCTGCCACTGGTGGTGTACCCAACCCAACTGGACACAGTCATGGGCAACCTGCTCAGTTGATCCTGCTTTGAGCAGGGATTTCAATAAGATAATCTCCAGGGGTCCCTGCCAACCTCAACTCTCTTGGATTCCATGGTCACAAGTGTTTCTCTCATCTTTGTAACTCCAGCCAACCTTTCGGTTCTCACCCTTCCTTGGAGCATAAATATTTAGGGACATAGTTCAGTTGAGGTTTATGTCGTATCTTCAAAATTACAGAATTTGCCTTGCTGTTCATACCCTATATTTTTTAAGATGTTCAATGTCTTTGTTAACAAAGTCGAGCAATATTGCATTTGTCACACTGCCATGCACTATTTTAAATTGGTGATGTTCACTGCAGAAAGTGCTAAGATGACTACTTTTTCTAGACTGGAACAGAAAAGAAAAGCACATATTTGCAAGATAAAAAACATGTTAATAGAGACCTGTTTATGACAACACATAGTATAACTGATGATTAAATAAGTTTGCACATACAGTAAATGAAAATTATACACAAAATCAAGATTCATGCCTGTATCTGTAAAGATAAATTGAGCTCTGTGTAAGACTAGGGATGTTTTCCCTTTCCTTTGGAAAATGTCTACTTTGCTTTGAATGAATGATAACATAATGTAACTAAAAACAGCACTAAAAGCAGTGCTGTTCTGAAAGACCAAGGAGGCAGGAACAAACTTAATACAGCAGTCTAAAAACCATGACTAAAAGCTTCCTCTTCCCTCCCACCACTACCATTGAAATTCTGTTAGTACAAGGTGTAATCTCACATCATGTAATACTGTTATGCATGAACAGTCTCTCCCTCTTTTTCGTTTCAATAAATAGTGAACATGCTTCTGAACACTGCTCTTTGCTAGTGAGGTCAGAAGTCAAGGCAGCAAACAGAAGATTTATGACAATATTTTTTACATTGGGATCAGTAACTTCTTGCAGAGACTTGAATCACAAGTTTTTTCAAATTATATTTGGTTACCAGTTCTATATTGTGAAAATGAAGAGAAAAACACTTATAAGCATAAAATCCAACAGCTTGGATATGCTGTATGAAGGAAATGACTCAAATGATGGCTCAACCTACCCAATGCTTGGGAAACCTATACATTAATGCAAGAAGTGTGGGGATGAAACAAGAGAAGATGAAGAGAAATACTTAAAAATGAGCATTTAATGACTAGCAGTACAGAACTGTAGTAAATTAGACATGTTACTGCAACAGAAAAGGCCACCATGTTCATGCATGATACTTGAGATCCCAGTTTGGGAAATTATCTTTGCTGAATGTCTGGAAACGTGTTAGTGACCATTGCAGATGACTAAATCATGAAAATGCAGTGTAAAGAACTTTTGTGAGCAAATACCACAACTACCAAGGCACAATACAAGGTATAACTTTCACTGCCCAGAAAACCTTTAAAACCAGAGTGAATACAGTACAACATGTATTAATCTCTAAATTATGGTGCTGGTAGGTTTTAGAGATGCACATGCACATCCAGAAGGCAGAAGAAAATCTGTGCAAAGACTGGTGTATACTTAATCAACAAGAATGGAAGAGAAACAGTTTGGATGAAAATGACCGTGATATGATGAGCTAATGAAACTTGGGAAAGAAAGGGGGCTGAATAGCAGAATAGAAACAGATAGACTTTAAGAAAAGAAAGTTTAATAGATTCAGCAAATTATTTGGGAAAACAAGCAATGACTGGAAAAAAAATTATAAAGAGTTGCAGTTCCACAAAAATTACCTATCCCAATATAGAAGTTGAAAATAACTACATCAGAAGCTCATCACCAGTGTCAAGCCAAAGTAGGAAGCACAAAGAAAGTGGAAATAGGTTATACTAAAAATATAGGAGGAGATGTAAAAGAAAATTAGAAATATCAAAGCATAAGATGGAAAGAAGCCAGCAAAGGATTCAAAGAAAACAAGAAATAATTTCTGATGTTAGAGAGAACATCAGATGTTAGAGAGAACATCTTGCAGTAAGAGAATTATGTGGCAGTCTAGTACTGACTGTAGAAGGAAAGCTATCAGAATGCCAGGATGCCTCACATGCTGAATGGTATTATTGCTTTAAAATGTTAACTGCAAGCAGGTGGGGAGAACAATTAACACCAGAGAAAAGAGTCTGGAATAAAGAAAAACAGATTTAAACCAGCTCCTCATACTGACTGATGAACTCACTGAACTAGCTGCAACAAATCAGACATATTAAAACTCATTTGGTATCTCTGAGGATCTGTCAAGCCAAAAATGTAATTTGCAGTATCTGTCATTAAAGGGAATGTGGGAACCATAAACCACAGTTTTGGAAGTATACATGAATTACTAAATTTCCCTGCACCCCCAAACTGGTCGCAAATAACAAGGAATCTGAAAAACATGGTTATGCCCGAGAGCTGGTACGCCTTGGTCCAGGACCTATCATGTCAAACTAATTTTCTCATTTTCTTCTCCAGCAAGTCAACCAGTCATTTAAATGAGGAAGAAATATCGTGCATATCAATTTTTGTAAAGCTTTTGATACAAGATATTCTATTAGGTGAACCAGGGAAGTACAATCATCAGAAAAGTAATGAAGAATAGGTACAAAAATGTTTGGGATAACCAAGTTTATGGAATTATTAATAGTGGTTTACTGTGAAATGGTAAAATTTACTCACCAAAGCTGCAGAGGCTGATTCATAAGTGTGTTCTATTCAATATTTTCATTATTAACCTAAAGAAAGGAAGAATGAGTACATTTATTAAATATACACCTCCCACCAAAATAAGAAATGCCCCATGTACATTGGGGGAAAGGTCTAGAATTCACAGTGGTCTTGGCAAACTGAAAAAAAAATCTTATACTAAATTGGTAAAGATTAAAAGCAGACTCAAATTCCTTCCTAAGTGAAGCATGAAGCAGGAATGTCACCCCATTACGAACATAAAACAAAATTAATTTTATAAATGTTTGTGCCCATTTAGTAAACACATATAATATAAAAACATACAAACCACAGTGCACATGCATGCAAGCATACATACACCAAATAAATAACAAGAAAAATCCTTGTCACAATGGTTGTCTTGTCACCTTGGGCAAGGCTTCAGCAAGTATTGCCTCTGTGAAACAAATGAAGCTGTCAACTGTGCTTTAGCAAAGACATGGACAAACTGAGGTAGATAATCAGAGATTTAGGAAGCATAACAAAAGAAAGAGCAAAAGAGCAGGGAATGCTTCAATTTGATAGTTACAGTAGATAAGTGAAAGATCAAAAGGGCTTAAACTACACTAACACGCCAGTTCAGAGATTGAGAAAAATCTCTGGTACTAAGGAAGAAACAGTAAAGTTAATTGCCTGGGGTAGCCATGGCATAGTTATCACTGGAGGATTCTATAAACAATTATACAAACATTTGTCAAGAGGTACATAGCTGTAATTTATTCTACCTTGAGGGTCTCCTTGATTTCTTTTTCCAAGATTCTGCCATCCAGAATAGTCATTAATTTAACAGATAAGGTACTCACACAAAAGAAAGGTGTCCTGGTACCAAGCTTCTGGTCCTACCTAGACAAGTAAATATTTAAAAAGTGCTTTGACCCCTGACTTGAATGCTGATCATCTTATCTGACACAGATGCTCCAGCTCCTGAATTCCATTGCACTTGGAATCCCAGGTGTTCTCTCATTTGCTTACCTACAGGAAATTTCTGCATCTAAAAGACAACAGACTGAGATGAATTTTGTGCACATTGTTATAGGCAATGAATTTTTCCACCATTTAAACTATTTAGGTTGTGATTCTTTCCTATTTGACTTTATGCAGTTTCCTGCATTCATTTGAATCTCTTGGGATGGCGCAAACATTTCAGTTGGTATGTCCAGAGTTCAGTCAATTTTCTTGGACTTAGCACACTAGCTTTGATATAGCTACACACAGGTGGGACAAATCCCCAAATTCAAAAACTGCTGACCTACTTTACCTTGCAAAATTAGAAGCGTCACAGTCTGACCTTTAACCTTTTTAGCTTCCATTTCAGTTCTCATCCAACAGAGCTGATAGCTTGACACCTTAAAGTTATTTTATGCATATTCCGATTGTATTAACTATTTTTAGCTGTCTTTTTTAACTGAAGCGTGTGAGTAAGCACATTTTGCCAAACTGCAAAGTTCAGCAATGCTTTTAAAGGCATCGACTCCTTTGAGGTTTAATACAGTCTTTTCCCAAGTAGTATGATTTCGATCCAAACTCCAAAATATCATCATTTCACTTTGTGTTCTCAAGGCAACAAAGCAGATTAAAAAAAAAAAAAAAAACCCAAACCCCTCATTACCTCAAACAAGCCTCCTCTATTATTAATGTGATGTTATTTTTTTCCCTGATCACCCCATTCTGAGCATACCTAGCAATGATATTTCATCCTTTAGCTTAGAGCATATGGCTTTGTCTGGGAACAACTTAGAGGCTTCCATTATTTTAAGTTCTCTGGGAACGACAGCATTGTAATGTGATGTTTGCTGTGTGCAGGCCAGGCCTTGCTGTTGTGCAGAAATGGCAGGGCTGGATCCTGCAGATGAACTCCGGAGCCCAAACGCTGCAATTCCCAGAGCAGGCTGCTCCTCTTCCCTGCTGCAAAGTGCATGCCATGAACAGGCCTATTGAGCATATGGAGGCTGATAGAGGGAGGAGAGTGAGATTGTTCCAAAGTGATGAGGAAAGGCAAATCCAGCACATAAAGTGACTGATGCTAATGGAACCACTAAAGTGTAATTGCTGCCTGGGCAGGGGGTTCAGTAAGGAATGATGAAGGGAACAACTCGTGGCAGTGCCAGATCAGTGGTAATTTGGGAACACCAAATGTCAACCCACCAAAAATCCTACACTATAGAATGTTACCAGAGTAATTCTACATGAGAAAAATGATTGAATACAGAGAAAACTTCACTAATTCTTTAAAACTGATTTTTTAAAGGATAATTTAGACAGATTCAAATAAGAAAACAAAGGTAATTTTATCTTGAGGTTCTCTGTTTGTCAATGTCAGTCAGAAAATGAATGGCAGTCTTACAAGAGTGCTTCTGCAGTTCAATCAGTCCTGAAATAAACTTTTAACCAAAACTAAGACATAGGACAATCTTCCTTGAAAATATTAAGCAAAGTAAAATTCCCTTCTTCTGTAGAAGTATAAACATTGTAAAGATATTACAGGATGATTTATTTTCATATTTCATATTGTGATGACAACAATCATAGAAACTTGAGGTAGATTTCAAAGTAACTTCTTACTTATTAATCTTACAAATATATTGTCATCTATATATGTTGTAAATAGCTACAGCCAGCAGAAAAAATGCTATTTTACAATACATATAACACAAAGTAGCATCTTAATTAATTGGGTACTTCTTTTCACCAGATATACAATCAGAATTTAAAATTATATGTTTTGTGTTTTTATCTAAAATTCGATAATGGTAAATTATATAATATAGAAAAATATATAATTTATGCAGGCATGCAGCACAAAGACTATTAGAAACACACTAGTTTGATTTCACACAGCATAATTTTGCCTCCCTAGGCAGTGATTACCTTTTAGTGGTTTCATTAACTTCAGTCATAAGAGTTGATTATGATTTTTTAGATTATTCTTCTAAAAGTAAATTTCCCTTAAGCAGAAGTACTTTTTTATTACTCTTTACACCTCTGTGTTCTTAAGCATTTCATTTTTCCTTAGTTATATTATTTTTCACCCCCAAAAGCATTTTTCACTGCTTTGTCTGATCAGTGACATAGATGATGTGAACAGGACACAGTCAGTGGCAGCAGCCACTGGGGCAGTTACGTTGTGCTGCAGCAGCACTGGGACAGTGTGAATGTTCTCCAGGCTCTGGCCTTATGCCTGTGTACATCTTCATTGTGGAAATGTGCTAAAATGTCATAATTCCAGCCTGCCTCTGCTCAGTCATCTTCTATCCCTGCACACAGAGCAGTTGTGGAGAGACACAGCGGCCAAACCAGACTGGCAGGACCCGTCTGAGCTCGCTGGCCTTCCACGGGACGTAGCACCAGACACTGAAATTCCTCTTGGTGTTTTCTGGTAAATAGAAAGTTGTTTCCAATAGAAATGCTACTCCAACAGTATTTGAAGTTATAAATAAAAGAATCTGAATATATCCTACAACATTAACACAAAGAGAAAGGCTTTATTTGCTGTAATGACACACCTCTGATCAGCAGTTTAACATCTCACGGCTGTGAATTCCTTTACATAAAAGTAAAAAGGAATCATTTCAAGCAAACGTGTGCAGAAAACTCCTCAATTTATGTTACTGTCTGCAAAAATACTGCTTTAGAAAAACCCTTCATCTTCCTGGACATTCTTCATGACATTATATTTTAATTATCTCAGATGTAAACATTAAAGAAAAGACTAATTAATTAGAAAGCCTTTTGCGCTAGACACCTGATGTCTAGAAAAATTAATATTTGTTCTTTAGAAGGTCTGGGAACTGATGAAAGAAGTAATTTGAATTAGCAGCAGATAGTTCACATTAGTGGATAATTAATTTTCTTCATATTTTGTCCTAGATTTCATTAGGCAACAGTTGTAAACATGTCTGTGCTAGTGAAAGAATTCAGCTTAGATTACGACTCCTCAGGAAAAAAAGTAATGCAACAGCAAGCATAATCAGCAAGCAAAACCAGAAAGAAGAAACTTATTGAGAATTCAAAGCATTATTTTGTAGCTGTTTAAATAACTTCTATTGGAAGTTAAGGGAATACGATCCTCATCTCTGAAGGTAATCTAAGACCTATGGGAGTTCCAAAGAGCAAAGGCAATATTCTGGTAATTTAACCTGATAGCTATGATAATGAAATAACAGGAGTAATAGTCTTAAACCACAAGATAGCACTACATTATCTTTATTTATATATTTTTACTTTTAGTGTTTTTACTTTTAGTGTTTTAGACATTTCTGCACTTGAGGATTTTTTTTTACATTTTATTATTTATGTGCAGAGAGTAAAATTTTGTCTAATAAAAATTACTTAATATTGCATAGAATATTTGTAATAAACATGCTTATTTTTTATCTTGAAGACAGGCACTATGAGAGATATGTTCTGATTGTGACAAAACCTGAAAATGGGGTTGCCACAACATATCTTGTGGGAAAAATGTGATTAACATGTATCCTATCCAAGCTTTATTTCAGTGAGTGATAGTTGGGATATAGCACTACTACTGGTAACTCAGATTTAATTCCAAATTATCTAGCTGCTGATAACATTAGCAACAGCACCTGTCCTCATTTAGCTGCCATCCTCAGAAATCACCTTAATATGTAAATTAGACAGATGAAACCCTGCACTGTGCACGTTTGTTTAACTGATGGTCATGTGTGGAGATGGGGATGAAGGACAAAGGAGGAGTTGTATTGTTGCTTACAGCAATGAGGAGATAGAGCAAGAAGTGGTAAAGCATTTACTGATCAATCATTGCATAAAACTTAAGTGCTATAACATTTTCTTGGGATGATTGCAAAGGATTTGCTTTTTTTGCTAAAGTTGCTTAGGGTTACATTCCAAGATTTTCTGACTCGAGGCCTCCAGATCATTTTTATGGATGCCTTGGGCCTCCACATCCTGAAGAAGAGGTTTTTACAGCTTACCTTGTCTCACACCAGCCATCCAAACAAACACTACTGCTTGTGTTTTTAAATGCCTGTTAAGATTCAGTACAGTATTGGCTAGACTCAGTTTCAGACTTGGAATTCTGCTTCTTGTTGGTTTGAAAGAATTGTGTTCAAAAAGTCTCAGACATCTACTACATGTGAAAACAGCCACAGCTGCAAAACAGAACTTGCTTAAAAGCAGCTCATTCATTAACAATTGCATTAGGAAAGCAAACCTTTTCTACCAAGAGAAAATAGACTAACCCGAAGAAAGATAAGCAAGAAGATTTACTTGGAAAGGAGATTATTCTTACAAATCTGAAGGAGAGGGGAAGTTCTGCAGATTCTTGCAGATATATAGAAATTGTTTTAAAATAACTACAATGTCTTCTTGAAGGATAATTATGCTGACATTGGAACAGCAAGTGTAGCTTTCTGTGCCTACACAACATCTGTCTCAGGCACTGAAATAACCACATTGAAAACAACAGAATGCATCTGCCTTCAGAAATAAAATCAAAACCAAACTATTTACAATATTGCCTACTTTATCTAATCAAACTCAAATAAAAATGTGATTTCAAGTTAATTGATCTTCATTTCACTGTGGTTTCAATAAAACTGTGCAGGCCTTATATTCTAATGAAATAAACCACTTAACAGCTGTTGACACTGACACTTCAGTTTTCTTAGCACACCATATTAAAAAAAAACCAAAAAAGATAGAAAAGGTAATTAGGGTGATTTATTAGAAAACCGATTTTAGTGAAAATAGAGATACTCTTTAAATGCCAACATAATTTATTATGCCAAGTAAAGTTTGGAATTAGTAACATGACACTACTTCCAATGAAATCTGGTATCAGACTTTCACAGCCTTTATTAAGTCAGCTTTAAGCCACAGAAAGTGGACTACACCAGAAGATTAAATCAGATATAAATGCAGCCTTACATTTTGCAAGGAGACACTGGGAGAAACTGGGCTGCAAAGCCACACTATTGCTATGAATCATTTTGACCTGGTCTAGGGGAAAAGAAATCTCTCACTCAATGAAAAACTTTGACGCAACTCTTGGAACTTAGATAAATCTCCCCCAAACTTCAGCCAGTCATATTATGCCAACAAAAAGGAGAAAGTTATCAGATTTGTATGCTTGTTTTAATGATGGTCCTGTGATTTAAACCTGATATGAATTGGTTTAATTTTTCTTGAGCAGAACCTTAAGAAGGGCAGTACAAATTCTTTTGCAGGGAAGGACAAATTCTTCAGAATTAATTAATCCTCTTATTTAAATGTTTTGCAAATATTTAAGGAAAATACATTGCTGTCTTTTCAGGGAGGGGATAGAAAATGTGTTGATAGCAAATGTGTTTTCCACTCTGCAGTTCATTTTTCGATTCTTTCTGCAGACTACAGTTTCTGCCTAATTGGATCCAAGATAATTGACAACAACTCTACAAGATTTAAAGGGTAAGCCTCTAACAGATGCAGGGTCACAACTACATACACACATACATATATTAATAACATGCAAATAATTTTATCTATCTCTATATACATAAATTTTTAAGTGATTTGGATTTTTTAAAAAAGGATATTTGGCCTGGAAAAACAAAACATTCAAATTGTCAAAGTTCTTGATCACATTTTTAAGAATACACAAGGTATTCACATTAAAATAAATATGTTTGGATGAAATATATTTTGCATATTTTCCTTTAATTTTTAACCAGCTGTGCATTTGTTATAGCTGACTTTGGCATTAGTTATCCTTTTTAATCATACCACTTTTAGTTGGCATATTTGTCATTATTACTTGAGATAGGTTTTCAGCTTCCAGAATATTTTGTTCACATCATTCCATGAAATGCGAATTATTTTTATGGGTTTGTCTTTGCATCAGTATAGACTCCTGATACATACTGCCTTTCAGTGATATGTTATTTTTTAATAAGAGATGAAGAATTTTCATTATGATGATGCCTCAGGTTTTAACTTTTATTTTTTTCAGATTCTGTTATGCTTTAGTGTGTAAGTCTAGGCTTCATATTAGGGGATGGTGAGCTCTCTTCACAGAGTAGGGAGACAAAACAATTCCATCTCTGGCTGGGGACCAAGGACAAATTATGAAAATCTCAGGCCCAAGAGCACAAACAACGTGAACTGAAGATAGAAAACAAGGATGGGACTTCATGGGCTAAAGCTGTAACTGGACAATTAGCTCCAATATGCAAATGGAGCAGAACTTAGAGAAGCAAGAGACCTTGCCACCAGTTGTCCATTTTTTTATGACCATTTTGTGTTTGCCTGGGGTGTAGCCCTGGCTGGGCTCTTGTGCTGCCCAAGGTGGATCCATTGAGGCCTCCTAATAAATCCCTACTTTATTCTTTAGCTCTGTCTAGCCTGTTCTAGGTCAGCCTTCACAAGGCATCAATGATTCTAATCCTTCATCCATCATTCTTTGGTAGACCATAACCATTTTTTCTTCATGATGTCATTTCATTTTCTCTGTTTTAAGCACTGGTGTTTAGATCCAATTGAGAGTGAAAATCCTATATAGTTAATTCCAGTGAGTTACTTTTGATTAAATTTTGGACTTCATCACAAGCAATAAGAAAATGAACTGCATTTCAGCTGGGACTTCCAGACGAATTCAAAGGAATTAGGTACTCAAATATTACTCAGTTTTATGACTCTCTTGTCACCACAGTGTCTTATCTCTGTAGTTTGAGCCTCGCTCAGATCACGCTGAGATGACCTGTAAAGACTTGCAGAGATTTCAGTCAGCCGTGAGAGGTGTCAGAGCCGCCGCTGCAGCGCTGTGCCTCGTTGGCAGGGCTCGCACGGCTCCGCTGCGCTCCGGCCGCTCCCACCAGAGCCGGAGCTGCCCGGCAGGACCGGCTCCAGCGCTGGCAGCTGGGGAGGCACCACAGCAGGCAAGACTTGACCTCTCAAAACCACCAGCAAATTCTCCAGCCAGATAAAACGGACTGCAAACCATGCCCGATTTTCCTTAGGCTGCTCGCTGAGTGACGTCTCCCGTGGTCGTTCAGCAGAGCATTGATTAACGAGCGAGCACCTTGCGCTGCAGAGATGTCAGACCCGCACGGCTCTTTGAAACTGCAGCCCAGTTGCCATGGCTACAGCAAGCTCCCAAAGGATGGCTGCATTTAGCTGGCACATCCCGAACACCCAGAATACTAATGAAATGGAAGAGTCCATCTATCTGCACTGCAATTCAAAGGTGTGTTTTACAAATCTAAAGTATTTGCACTTAGTCAACTGCAAATACAATTATTTCTCAAATATATATAGAAAAAACAATAAAACAACCTTACTGTCTTTACAGAAACCTCTTATCTCTCTTTGTCCCATAACTAGATTTTATTTTTATGCAATTTAAAAAAAAAAACAGTTTAAATTTTGTGGCTTAATAAGGATCCATTTTCCTAAAATTATAATTAAGCAAAGAAAGGTAATAAGGATTTCACATTAGCTATATGCCAATTTCCTGTAGGGTCAGAAAATACAAAACTGGATTCAAACTGACTTCTCTTTTGGCTAAAGTATCATTGCCTTTGCAATACAGTTTACAGAATCTGATGTTGCTGAAATTGTGACAGCCACTTAATAATTATCTAACAAAAAAAAGGTGTTCTCCTGTGATTTAATTCTGATCTTAGGCCATAAAGGGAGATATTGTAGGTGCATACGCTGCCTCCACAGATGTAATGCAGGACTAATTGAATGTTGCTCCATTTCCATGAGATGGCATATTAACCAGTGCTCATAATAGGCACCCTTCCTGTTAAAGGAGCCCTTAAGTTCACACAACATCCATAGACAGGTGAGACTTGTGAACACTGGGATGAAGAAATCACCTTACCAGTAAATCCAAAAAGTCTGAGAGACTTACATTAAATTATGGAAGCAGTCTAGTACCCATTTCCATGCCAGATTTTTTTTTTTAATGCATATTCCCAGACATTTCTTTTTTACT
Source organism: Vidua macroura (assembly GCF_024509145.1). Taxonomy (NCBI): domain Eukaryota; kingdom Metazoa; phylum Chordata; class Aves; order Passeriformes; family Viduidae; genus Vidua; species Vidua macroura. The sequence goes on along the minus strand of NC_071585.1, from coordinate 7,079,421 downwards.
TGGTTTTCACACATGTAGAAATCATTGCAGCATTTCCCACAGTTCACGTATCAGGACTGCATTGGAAAACATAATCTGAAAACATAGTTTTAACCATATAAAATTTTATATACCTCCTGTTCACATATATAACCCATCACTGGAAGAGAAGCTTCCATCACTTTCCATTCACTTAACATTGGATCAGATTTTCAACCACTGACACCAACGCATGAATAACTTCTTAGTTATACATGGAAAAAAAGGGTCTCCCCATCAAAACAGAGAGAATGTTGACAGAAAGATGAATCCTAGTCTCTTGTGGGTTTTTAAAAACACCACATGCATAAGGAAGACTTCAGCAAGCTTGTGCAACATCTTGAGCAACCTCCATTTACGTTTACAGTCTGTATTGATTAATGTGTACCAATAGAAACCATGAACTGTGTAAAGAGAGATATCTGGAGAAGGCAGGAGTTATGTTTTGAAGTATTTTCTATTCTGTCTCTTTTCATGAAGAGTTGAGTGAATTGATTATACTGAATTGTTGAGGCAAGCAGAAAAACACAGAGCAAGAAAAAACAGTGACCTGTAAATAATCTATTACATAGGCAGCTTCTGAAGAAAGAGGCTTTACAGTTTGATATTTGTCAAAATCCACTGTGCAAAGATTATTAAAGTGCATAATTCTAAAATCTCTCAGTGACTAACAAGGCAGAATGTTCATGATTGTTAATATCACCCCCAAATCCTACAAATACTGTGTGGAGGATAAATTTAATATCATAAATAATGCTTAAACTTGACCAGAGACATCAATGAAGGTATATAATGAGAAGCACTGGTCAGTGGACTCTGTCTTGAGCTATAAGAAGTTGTGGTGAGGTGGAGGGATGGACATGCAGAAGGTGAAGAAAACTCCCTGTAGATATGCAGGATCTTCTGAAGGTGTCTAAGAATTTTTCACAGCCTGACTTCACAGAGCTCAACAAGGGAATGGAATATTTGACTTTTCTTACCAAGGTGCACATATAGTGAAACTAATGGAAGCCTTCCTCTAAATTCAGTGAAGAACAGACAGCTGTTTTAAAGCTAATGATTTTTTAAACACCTGTCCATTTTAACAAAACATTTGTATTCATTCCTTTTTTATTTTATCCAAACTGATGAGTGACATGAAACAATAATCTGACTTCCAATCACACAAACAGTCTCTGGTGCAGTGACAGCTGCTATGGCATTTTCCCAATAGCACTGCAGATGCCTCTATGTCCTAGGTTACGATATAAAGATGTAGTCTATCCTCATCTTCAAGAGCTGTTGAAACCAACAGGGGCATTGTTTTTTCCTTTTCTCCTGTCAATGCCTTGCCAAATGACTCAGAGATAATTCCCTCAGGGAGCCATTTCTGTTTAATGGGCAATCAAGGATCCACTGCACGACTCAGAATGACATCAGCCCATTGTGAGATGCTCCATCCAAGAGGGAGGAGCTGAGCATCCCCACCTAGATTTAATCTAGGGTTTGGGACAGAACAAGCAGCCCTTACCCACTGGTTTTCAGAGGACACGAGCTACCAGATCTTTTCTATGGGATCACCACTTCAACAAGGCCATTTCATCTGGACTGCTACTACCACCCTAACTAGCAGGGTGTTGGGTTGTATTCTGACTCTGTCAGTGGTTTTTCTTTTGTATTATTGCATGTATTTTAGGGTTTTTTTTTCCCCTTTTCTTAATAAATTGTATTTCTGACTTAGAGTCTCTCACTGGTTTTGCTTTCACACCAGAACACTCTGCATTTTAACTGCTCTTGAGGAGTTTGGTGACAAACTTTAGGGGCAAAAGCAATGGTCAAAAACTCATATTCCTACCAAGAAATGTAGTCCACCTGCAAGTCTTTGTTAGCTCTTCTCAAAGGTGATACTAATCTGCCTCAAGTCAAATTAAGTGAATAATACAGTTTAAGTTGGTATTTTGCGTTAATTCAGGTGGATGCAGAGAAAAGTGTCGTTTCCAACTTATTTTATTCTATTATCCTATTGCACAGACAGGCCTAAACAAGGTTCCCCTCTCAATCCAAAAGTGCCAGCCCACACCTTAGGATAGTATCATTCCAAATAACTTATCAGGAACCGGAACCACAATCCTCATCTCTGGGGAATTTACTACAAGCAATAAGACATAATTCCACAACATTTCCTGTAGTTGACTCTTTCACAGACCTGTAAGCACATAACATGACCTGTTTTTTAGATCTCATACACTTCTGTCATGATCTGGTTAATAAAGTTCTCAGAAATGCTCTGCCCGAATAAAGGTGCAAACGAGACCATATGCCAGTGGCAATAGTATGGATTTTATTTGATAGTACATATAAGAGAGAGAAAGAAAGAAAAATAGAAAGTAGGTGGGAGGGGGACAAAGAGTGACAGAGACAGAATAAAGAAAATGTCACCACTCCTTGGAACTCTTTTATATCAATGTTTGAGGTGCGAACTATTTCAGTCTCTGACAACTTCTCTACAATTATCAACAAGTGAAAAGTTTCCATACCAGCAATCTATGTTAATTTCTTATGGAATAAAAATTATTCTTCTCTATTGACACTGAAACAAAGCTTACAGCTCAAATAAAGATATCACACAGAAATCTTGTGGTGTTTAATACATGATAATCACTTGAAAGATTTACATAAATCATGCCAGATTTTTAACTTCTTCACTATTTCAGTGTCATTTAGAGTAATTTGCAGTTGGTGATTTACAGAGCAGAAATATTCATAGTGGCTGTGTGGTACTGAACAGTTTCTACTGTGCAATTTCCCTATAAATAATAATTTTTCATCTGTCTCATGTAAGTATGACAATGCAGCAAGGCATAGTTGCATACTTCTAACATGGTCTATTCTCAAAAGTAAATCAATATTCTTTGGATGATGTTCCCTAGAGTCAGATAGATTGTACATTTGTTAGAAGTGTATTTACAACAGCTTTTCAAGGAATAGGGAAACTGATCTTAGACAGAGGCCCAAAGAGGAGACCTGAACCTTGGCATGCAAGAAATAGCAAGGAACATCATGAAACATCACCTGTTTCACAACACAGGCCTATCAGCGTGTTCCTTAGTAAAACTGGAGCTTGGCTTTAGTGCAAAACGAGAGGCAAAATAAAATTTTGTGTAGTTACTCAAATAATTCAGAAGTTGTTCTTTTTCACTAATGATCTTACAATATAACTTTTCACTAAGTGTCAGAAAACAGACCAATTTAAAAATTTTTGTATAACTTTAGCCAAGTTTGTTCACCTTTGCCCAGGGAGAAGAGAACTGAAGCTTTTTTTCAGGGCATTGTTTGTCCAGGTAAGGCCTGATGAACTAAATATACCAACAGACTGGGAGAAGCCCAAAGAAAGATAAAAGGCCATCAATGGAACATCAACAGAACATCAGTGGCCATCTAGGAACATCTACCTCTGGCAGAATTGGAGACATCTCCTCTGGAAAAAACTCAAAAGAAAATCAAAGAACGAAGATATAATTAACACCAGAAGTGAAGAAATCCTGGATCCAATAGGAGACCACATTCTAAGAACTAAGCAACTTGGGACCAATGAACACTGACCCAATTTGTTTCTATGAGCTTTGACTGTATAAAAGATCTGACAAATCTAGTAAAAGCCACGTGTCATGGAAGGATTCTCTCTGCACACCCAGGCTATGTGTAAATTAGATGATTTCTGTGGTACGTCCTGGCCAGAACAGGACCAGATAATTAAGCAATGCCTTGACTTTCTAACTTTAAAAATGTTGTTGGAGAGTTTTTGTTTTTCCAGCAGTTTTGGTGACATAAGAGAAGACATTTTAAAAAAAGGCCTTAAGTCCTGCATGATGGAAAATTCAGTAGAGGAGACCCATATACTTCTCCACCCCTTTTTTTCCTTGTCTTAGAGCAAATGCATGTAAGTCTATTAATGGCTATGAGGTTTTCCTCAGGATGTGAATCTGACTCAGTTCACTTAAAGCATCTACTATTTTCCTCTATTCTTAGGACCTGAGAGCAGGAAAAGGGAAAAGTTTATCAGGTATTTTTCATAAGCTTCTGCACACACTATAATTAAGATTAGAAAGGAAAATAAATTAATACTTAGCATTATTACTAAGTAACACATGTATTTGACTTAATTAAACAGAGAAAAATTACCCTTTCAGTTAACAACAAAAAGAACATTCTGTATGAAGGATTTTCTTGAATAACTCTTCAAGCATTAATTGATAGACTGTGGCTTACTTGCTGTAATTGTCTGTTTCAAAATTACATATGTGACTCCTGAGAGTGGTTTACTGGAGGTTATCCAAAACTAGCATCTGTCCACAGCACTGGAAAAATTGGACTTCCCTATTTGTGCCAGATATTTCACCATATTTCACACAGAAAATGGAAAACCCCATTCATATTGCCAAGGACTTCTCCATGGTATTGTTCTCAGCAAAGGAATAAAGAATTCTGTTGTTTTGAGTGTTCCAAAACCCACACTCTGTCCAAAACTACCCAAACCACTGTTGTTCAATTTCAAAATAATCATATAAAATGGCAAGAATTCAGGGGCTCAGCTGATACCAACTGGAGTAGCTGATTTATATGTAAAATTCTGAAAGTAAATAAAAGAGAGCTGGAAAAGGGATTTTTTGATGTGTTTTCTTGCAACCAGAGTTTAACTGTGCTAATCTTGAGCAAAGTAAACTGCTTGCTAGAAAGATTATTCCCAAACATTTTAACTGCAATTTCATTTGCTTGAGGGTTGACTACCTTGCAGAAATGAGGGGAAGTGTTTCCAGAACGTGTATGAAAACTTTTAAGCAAAGTAGCCTCCTGCCAGATCCAAGGTACCAGGCCAGTTTGAAGTTTGCGGGGGTGTGGACACATCAAGGGACACTGAAGATGCTGGCTTTGGGTTTTCTATTCCCTTGTGGTCTGCTCTATGCCCAGAGATGGTTGCTGTACTTTGAGGCGGGTCCGGGGCAGGAGGAGCCTTGGGGCTCTGGTGCTTTTTCAAACCTCACTCCCTGGCATCCGTGGTGCCAGGCAGACTGGGCTCTCTGTTGCTTAGCTAGCATGGGTTTTTGTTGGCTTAGGCAAGAAATTTTTCTCCCTTTCCCTGGTCCTGGAGACTGTGGCAACAATCTTTTGAGGCCTTTGTTTGTTTCCTGAACTGTTTGGTTTGGTCCACAGCCAGAGAGGACTATCCACGGGAGAAGAGGGGACCAGTGGGGAGCTGAGCAGCTGCTCCATCCCGGCCCCAGACCTCAGAAAAGCCAACCCAGTGAAAGAAAGGACCCTAAATCCACCAGCTTCATCTGCTGTGAAGAGGAGACCAACATCAGAGATTCACCATGTTCCCACCTGTTTTTTTCCCAAGCTGATGGACAGCCCTTTTTTTTTTAATTCCCTGAGACAAGAGCCCTTGCCATCTTTTTTTTTTTCCCCCTCCCCACCACGTGGTCAGCTGTGTTTTCGGTTTTTTTTTTCTTCCCCTGGCTTTTTTGTTTTGTTTTGTTTTTGTTTAAGGGCTGGGTTGTTTTTTTTGGGGTTTTTTTTGTTTGGTTTTTTTTTTTTGTTTTGTTTTTTTTTTTTTTTGTTTTGTTTGTTTTGGGGGATGAAGTACTGACAATTCAATATCTAGCATTTATTCATTTTTGTCCCCATGCCATGTGGGCAGTTTGTCAATAAATGGTTGGGTATTTTTCACTTTCATCCACTAGTATTAATTTTCTCATTAGCAGAAAGGGATTGTTACAACCCCTTTTTTTTTTTTTTTTGTTAGAGGAAACAGTCATTCCAGAGCCTTCCTCTCCTAAACTTGTCTCTAAACTGAGACAGATGGCATTAGCACAAGAAATGGATAATTTCACCAGGTTCAGTCTCTAGAAATGCCTGATCTTCACCTTCTAGAGAACCTGGAGTCCTTAGATACTCCACTACTCTTTTAAAAAATAAAAGGGTTCTGACCTTGAATATTGTATTAAAAAACAAACCAACAAACACTTGAATCATACTCTGGTTGGCAACCACTTCCTTCCCTCTGCCACCCAGCTGTGCACTTTATTGTTGAAATTATAACCTGAAGGACTGTTAAATATACAGCAGTGTACAAATGCCTGCTAAGTAGTGGGATGTAATATTCTGGGGAATTAAGGTAGCTACCAATAATAAGTTAAACAAACAGTGTTCAATCATTGTTGTCCCTTGTGCTCCTAAGTTATAGGGCAGACACATTATTAGTGCAGCACAGCACAGGGAATTCTCATCTAATAAAAATTCACAAAGGCCTTAGGTGAAGTTTGTGGAAACATGACTGAATTTGCACTGCTGCCCCAGCTGAAGGTGATACAGGTAAGAGCCTGCTAATACATTGCTGGAAAACTAATTTAAATATACAGGGACTTTTTCACATTTTTCACTTTTTAAATATACAGGCACTTTTTTCAATGCCTTTTTCGTTTTTCTTGCCCATCAGCTGTCTCTTTTTTCCTACTCCAATTGCTGTGCCTCCCAGTATTAAAGAACATAGGCCAAACTCGTTAATATTCATCAGTTCACATTTTCTCCCATTCTCCACAAGTTCAAAGGGTACTGGAACCACCAACTGAAGGCTATACCCAGAGGCTAATATCTCTATTTATCTTCATGTTTCATTGGAAGATAGACACAAAATGAATAATACTTTGTCCTCAGTCACAAACCTTCATAAACTGTGGTAATTAAAACCTTTGAATTTCCTTGAAGTTTAGAAGATGCTCAGACTTGGTTGTAAAAAAGAGTCAAAGTGGCCACCTCAGTGGGAGGCCTCAGAAGCCTTCAATTCCTCCTTTGCAGCACCTCTAAGGTTCTCATGAGCCACACACCTCACACAAATTATCAGGCATATGACACTTCCAGGTGTGACACCTCCACAGTAATTCACTTTAAAGATGCTGCAGCTCTCGAGGTCCTGACTTTGTGGTTCACTTCTTTAAAACGCAATTCACTAACCTCAGCCATAGCTAAGAAAACAGACAACTGTGATCCTTCTCTTCCCCCTAGATTTACAAATAAAGTGACTGAGAAGTCCTACAAAGTTGCTGCAAGCAAAATTAAGAACATTATCTAGGTCACTAACATGAAAAGGCCAACTCTTATACATTCAGCTCTCGATGTCTTTCAGCTCACCAGAGGACTAATAACAGGGAATTTTGCTATAAGCTGTAAGCTCATCAATTGCAGATGTCACAAAGAAACCTGGGCATATTAGTCACCAGTCACAGGATGAGCCAACAATGGGATAAAATTGTGAAAAAAGTAAATGAGCAGTTAGAGACAATCGAAACAGGCATTTCCAGGAGAGACTGAAAAACATTAATCTTTGTCATTATTCTGTTATTCATACTTTTAAAAGTTAAGGGAGACTGAAACATGCAAAAGAAAAAAGCTACTGGCAGAAGAATGAAGAGACTATTACATGAGAAGAAAGAACAGCTCATCAGAGGATATGACTGCTCTCTATAAATGCACTTCAGGATAAAGATTAGCTATTTAAAAGAATAATTTAAGCTAAAGGTTAAAGTAGGTAGATGAAGAAATGCATATAAACTGAATTCTCTCAGACTGGATACTAGAAGGTTTCTACCCTTCAGAACAATGACATTTCTGATTAGTTTTCCAAGTACAGCAGCTAAGACAAAAATCTTAACTAATGTAAAGTTTGATTTGAAGTTTATGAAACAGCAATACCAGCATGATTTGTTGATCCATGAAGCTTTTTCCAGCCCTTGTTTCTTAATATGCTTCTTCCAGAAGCACAGATACAGAGCTGGAGCTTAATACCTACCGTGTTTTTGTTGCATCACAAACACAGCATCTCACAGTCCCTAGAGAATACAGCCACGTCTTTTGTGCAGAAATAACACTGCCAATACAAATCAAACACTGCTGCAGCTGCAGAGCTCTATCACCTAATCAAACTAGGAAAAAAATAAAGAAAACAAGATTGATAGTCCAGTTTAATATATTACAGTTGATATTTTAATATATATTTTATTCAGCTCAACACGCCTAAAACAGCCCTTTTAGACTAGGCTAGATTTTAGATACTATTTCCAGAAGGTTATAGATATAATTATTTTCTGAATTCAGAGTAAGATGGTGTTTCTGTAGACTCAAAAAAAGGCTGAGCCAGTGTTAGTAACTAATATTTCCAGCAATTAGTCCTATTCTCATCCTCAGATATAGTTAAAAGAGCAGTCAAACCTTGATTTACTCTTGGTATTAAGAAAACCCCTCTGTGTTTTCATTTTTGTATTCAGCTAAATGGCCAGAGATGTCCTTTACTACCAGCATCATGGTAACCTTTGCACTAATCCTCACCCAGAACAGAAAGCTTAGGGTAGAAGCTAATCCTGAGTCACCTTATTTATAAACTCTTGATTTGCACAAGGGTTTATTTACCATCTTGCACGGGGGGAATACAGTCTACTACAGGGGCCTCAATATAACTCAAAGCCAAGATAGTTAACAGCTCTAAAACACATTAGCACTATGCAGCAAGCAAAAAGCCCTGAAGGATTTTTCTAATAAGCTTTGAAGTCTGATAGATTGTCTTGCTTAACCAATAGAAATCTTGAAAAACTGAAAAGCCAGATAAGGGAGATCATTATCTTTATCCCTGCCAGGTCTTCATTTTTCTCTAACCATGGACCCATTCTGCTCCCACACCGTGTCTTCCAACTCAGCCACCAGACAGTCTAAATTCCAGGTTGGTAAAATAATTGTTCTTAAGATTTTCTAAGCTCATGTTAAATCCCACCTACTTGCAAGGCTAGCAACAAGGAGAAAAAAAAATTCAGCGAGCTCCTAGTGCAATGACTCAAAGTGAAATACCAGTTTCCTATCACCTCTGAAATCCCTCAGCTTCATCTCATGATTCCTTTTTATTCCTTCTATTTGGAATACTAGTAATTTGATTCATTGCAAAAATCTCCTCCTTCTAGGCAGAAGATTAGAAGAGTCTGCACATGCTTAGCACATGAAACTGTGCTGGGGTAAATTCTTAGCAGGATGCAGAGGCTTTCTGATCAGTAATTCAAATGGACAGTGCCCCATGTGAGGAGACCTTCAGCTCAGAAGCTGCCTCACTCTGGAACAGTTTGAAGTGTAAGTTTGACAGGTTAAATAGCACAGTTCTATTCTGTCCTCGCCCTGAATGTTCTTCTACAGTATGCTAAAAGACTGCAACTAAAAAAATCAGACCAAAAATCCCACACAAATACAAAACCCCAGGACAAGTGCTTGCAAACTCCAGTCCCCAGGCACATCAAGAGTATTATGCACAAAGAGATAGGTCAGTACTTAGCTCCCACAGGCAGAAGCACAGGCTTGCATTAAAAGGCTACTGCCCTTGTGTTCTGTCAGCCAAGGAGTGAACACAACCCCTGATGTACATTTCTGTATACAGCACTGCAGAATACTGTATCCCACTTTCCAGCTAAAATTTCTCTACAATTTTCTACACAAGACCCTATTCTTGTACTGGTTCATCGGTTTTCTACTCAGGTGAATCAGCCTGTGAAAATTTGAAACTTAGACAAAACCAAGGTTGATCTGTCAATCCTGTCTGCTTTTCTTACACAAGAAGGCTCCAAACAGAACTACCAGGGTGGAGACTGTGAGCTAATCACATCTCCAGGGAATTGCAATTCTTGAAGGCACTTCACACTTCCTGAGCTTCAACTTCAACAGCTGTAATTAGTTTGCAATAATTAGACCTTGGCAGTGCTTATTTCTTAAATGTCTCCATATCTAAACATGCCAAAACCAGAAGTCATTTAGCACTCGAGCCACAGGATATTAATATCTGTCCCAGTACTGTTTACCTCTTCTGCATAAAAGCATTGGGTTTTGACTTCATAACAGCTCAGACTGTTCAAACCCCAAAGGACTGGATTTAGAACCTTCATGTGAAATAGAAGGAACCTTTTTTTCTCTTGGGCCCCTTGAAATATGATGGCAAGGTGAAGGTTTTGGGGGATTTTTCCTTCTTGTTAACCTCTGGACTAAAGCAGTTTTAATTGCTGCACACAGTAACAACTATCTACATGATGAAAAGTGTGTTCCCCAATACTCCTCCTTCCCTCAGAACACTTCCCTGCAGCTAGCTCTCATTAGCACACCACCACCATCAAAAAGCAAAAGCTCAACAAAGCAGAGATCTACTTAAAGAGACATTCATAAAGACTGGTTAACTGAACACCTACAAGAGAATATTCTTTAATTATTTGTACTATTAGCTGGTACCTTCTGTCTGAACTAAACATTCCACTCCAGATCTTCCTCCTTGTAGTAGAGGTAAAATATTTTTTGTCTCTGCAAATGTTTGCCTTCTCAATTTTTTCTTTAGAAAACAAACAGTGCATTAAAACCAGTAGATTATAATTCTTTAATTCCTTTTGAAAGAGATGTCATATATAGTCAGAAACAGTGCTGAAAGATTTCTCTATTCATGGACAAACAACCTCTTCCTTCCATTTGACATAATTTTATTGTGTCCAAAAACACTGTCCTTTCTTAACAACTTAAATTCTTGCTTGCTTACACACTGCTTTCATCCACCTATATGAATTTTAAATTACTGATCTATATTAAGACATCATGACAGCCTGGCAGACAAGTGAGGTAAGTTAGATACAGATGAACAATTTGCAAACTGGCATAAAGAATATAGCTTCAAAATAGCCCAGATTATGACTAATAGCTCTCAAAATCAGCCCATTTTTTAGCTGCTGGATTAAAGGCCCAAACTTCTTATTTTCATACCTCCAGTTAGAGACCAGAATCTTGGGATGCCACAAGACAGACAGGATGAAGAACCTGAGATCTCAACCACACCATATTTTCAGTTCTCAAATACATCTATTTTTTTCCAGCTTTGGAAAGACATTTATTTCATACCTGCCATAGAGATTAAAATGCCCTATATATTCATCTTAATTATTTATGTTTTATTCATCATCTTACCAGATTCTATGGTGCTCACTTCACAAGTCTTGCTGGGTTTGAACTCCCTATACTACTCTAAAGGTTACCATATATAATATAAGAAATATTTCCAAACACTTAACCTCCTACTTTTCTCTGTGAACTGCATTCCATAAGTATGAAATATCATCAAGTAAAAACTGATGGTTGGGTTTCCATCACAAAACCAAATTCCTTGCCTGAGACCTCAGTTTCATCATTTTCAAGAGAGCTTAAAAAAATAATTGCACATATATCTTGCAAACAAAGTACAAGCTAAAATGTAAAAGAAGTTACTTGTCAGGTTATTCAAGAAAAACAGGGTGGGGAAAAGAAAAAAGAGAATAAACACTGATCAGCTTTTCTTAGTAGGTTGAATTGGAGCTCCTCAAGAACCTCAGACTTTCTGGGTCCCTGGAAGAACAGCTCTTGTTGCAGTTACTAAGCAAGGAAGATTATAATGGACTTTTGATGAAATCTTAATGAAGATTTAACATGAGAACAATACAGAAAGACATCTTTTCTTAGTATATTTTGTGCTCTAGTAGCTTTGGCCAAGCAGGAGCAGTCTTTGAATTAAATATTCACATTGATGTACTGCATGGTTTCTTATTTTGTTTTGCTTTTAAGAAACTAAACAAGGACTAGACAAGAAGAAATAATCACTGGGTCACACTTCTGAAAGCAGAAAATAATGAAATGAGCTATAAACTGATTTTAACTGAAATTCAACACAGTTACAGATGGACATTTCTCTATGAGAATAACTCACTATTTCATCAGTCACCAGTCTCTCATCATGAAGCACAAACAATATTTTTTTCACATTCCAACATTGTGGAACAACATGAAATTGAAAGACATTACAGCCTCTAGGTGGGTAAATATGAAAATTTTCTATCTCAGTTAATGTTTTTCATTGTCTCTGATGAGAAACACATTAAATTGAGCTTATTCATGTCCAATATAAGAAAACCCTTTGTTTTTATTAATGCCATATGTTAAGACAATCACAACCAGTCACAGGTCATCTCTCTTCAAGCCTTTCCAGGCTCCATTTGATCTCTCTACTCCCTGCAAAGACAGCAGCTCTGCCTGAGCAGGCACAGGAGCTTAACCACTGCAACCTCCTACCAATTCCTTCACTTGGATCATCACAGCCCTCAGACCCCTGTGCTTCGTGGAAAAAGTGCCACGTCTCAGTTGTAACGTGTCTGAAAGGTGATATACAAGCTTCCTTCGTGTCACCCAGACCCTGGAGGATTTTTTGTTTGAGCACTGGAAACAGCCCCCAGCTGCCTGGGTAAGGCCTCTTCCACAGGGCACAGCAACATACACAATACTGAGAGCCTGACTCCTTGTTTAGATTTGTTCTTCCATAAAATACTTGTGATTTTGCACTGCTAGCTGATAAGCAAACTAGCTGGGTGAGGCAAAACTCGTGTTACTCCAAGTGCTGAACACCAGGCTCTCCCTCCATGCAAATGCAGGGAGAGCCCCATGGGACCATCCATCTCCCTGCACGGTGCCTTGTGCAGAGCTGTGCCTGCAGCTCCAGCTGCTGTAACGCAGTGCAAGACAAAGGAACACATGTGGTGAGTCATAATGTTGTATTTTGTAACCTATGGGTTAGAAACAAGTGCTGCTACAAACCAGAGACCTTTTGGATAGATGTTGCTGTACACTGTTACACAAGACAAAATGGTTTAAGACTAGAGGTGATGAGTGCTGAATCCTGCTCAAATTTCAGAAGGAATTCAGAAGTAATAATTTTAAACAGAACTTAGAAAAGATACTGGCACTAATGCCTTAACTTTTACAAACCGGGAAAGGGGAGAACACAGGTAGAGTCATTGTGTACAAGGAAAGAAAATTGTGTCTAATTTACGTCTTGTTTCTGTAATGAAAACTGTAAGATCAGAAGAGTTCTCTATTTCATTGTGCCATGTACAGATAATTTTTCTAACACAAAAAGAATGTAAAAAGCTGCTGAATGGGAACAATTTGACCCAGACTTTGCCAAGGAACACTGCACCATACAAAAGAGAAAAAAAAGCAGGGGTTTGGCAAAGACATTTAACTGATCCCAACGGTTTGAGCAGTCACTTTCAACTACCATGGAGTATTCCAAGAACACATTCCACTTGGCAGTGCTCTTCATCTCTCAATCATCACTGAATTTGATGAAAATATTTCAATCACTTGTGATGATTGGTGCTATTGTATTCTGTGTAGCTACATATAACCTAATTACATGAATATTTATTATCTTAAGTGTGACCTTTATGTAGCTTATTTCAGGCAGAGTCATCTTGAATAGTGCTGGTATTTTCCAGGTATTTCATTATATACAGAATGTTCTTATATCTACAACTAGCCTGGGACCAAAGCTAGAAGACAGCTAAATTTAAAGGTTTATGTATTTTTTAAGTGAGCATATAAACAGAGTAATTTCTTCAGGTTACTTATATGCAGTACAAAGAAACAGCTAAAAATTCAAAAACCTCAGAAGGCTACTGTATTTCTCCCCATAAAAGAAATGGGGAAAACAAAGCCTAATTATTACAATTGTCAATTTAGGTATAAATTCTGTACAGTATAACTAATAGACAGCCATTTAGCTTTGAATTTTAGGAAACAAACAAAATCAGAGTCTCAAATGATAATTCTGCATGTATTCCTAACAAATGAAGCACAATTTTAGTAGTATTCCAAAACTACTTATTTCAAAACTTTTAAACTCTCCCTAAAATAATGGTAAGCTCTTTACCCCCAAAGTAATATAATTTCTGTGATTAAAATTATAATTCTAATGCATCATAAAAAGGTAAAAAACAACAGAGAAAAACATATATCACTTCCTTGACTACTGAGAATGAATAATAATGTAAATAATAAAATATTAAAATATTAGTAGATCCTTTTTTGATTATGTGTATTTGGTAAAGAGCTGCATCAGGCCAGCTGGGATTGGGCAGACACTGATTCCAAAAACATCACCTTTGAATGGAAAACCAAAAGAGAGAAACAAACAAGCAATCCAACCCAGCAGTAATGAACACCAATGTACCACTGGAGACATACAACAGGAATTCAGGCTTACTGATGTGAACAAGAAATTTTCACATGAAGAAGTACAACATATCACTTCTATCTGGAATGGAAAACAAATGCTTAAAAAGGACAAGGTCACTTTAATGTTTCCATAACATAAGCCTAATCACATCAGCTGTATCGCAAAAAAGAGAGAAGTGGAAAGGAGGAGGGCAAGGTGAACAGAAGGCTTGCTTTGACTTTGTGATGTACATAAAATAATTAAATTCCTGTGTCAAGACATTTGTGTATACATACCACAGTCAGAAAGAGAATTGTGAGAAGCAAAGGTGAATTCTCTGCTTTTAGAAAGAACCAGTTTTGGGAGAGTAAGGCCTGCAAACCACAAAGCATCTGTAACAGACATCTCTGCACCACAGTGCACAGAAAGACAGAGTCATCTATTTGGAAAAGCTGCATCCACAGCTGATGACATGTTTCCTGTCTAAATACGCAGAAAGATAAAGCAAAGAAAGAATCACATAACATAGTCATTTCAAATTTGCAAATGGTCTACGCCAACTAATTATTGCAGTTAGAGCCCCGGACACGGGAGAAAAGATGGATCATATTCACAGCACAAATGAAGGCACTAACTCAATTTTTTCCTTCAGCAGAATCACTGGATACAATTACTGAAGTACATAGTGGGATGCATTAATAGGTTGTTATCGCCTCTGGATGATAATACATTGCATACTCTCCCACAGGTACAGAAGAGAACAAATTGGGCATTTCTGAAAACCTGGGAAGCCCATTTCAGTGTAAGCCCATTGTAAACACAAAGAAAGGGGTAAGAGGAGCAGCAGCCCCTCTAGTCAGCCTCCTCTCACAGCTATGGCCTGTCCTAAGAAGCAAAACAACTCCCTGAGCATCAGATTCTGCAGGAAAAGAGCTTTCTGAGGAAACCTACTGCAGGGCTTTTTCTCTTTCCAGTGTTTCAGACTGAGCTGACCCACAGGTATGTGGAGCAGACACACATTTAATGCTGATGTCCTGATGGTCCTTACAGGAACAGGGGAATAAAAGAGGTGCAATGTGAGAAAGATGAGGCCTGCTGTGCTGCCAAGCTCACAATTTCATGAAAAAGCAGCTGAACAGTCAACCTCTCTCCAAGCACCTATTTTTCACTGCTCTGATGCCACCTAGTCAGACTGTGGCAAATTCTGTGAAGGCAATTTTTCCTTCCTCTTTAATGGTGACAGATTAAAGCAGAAATTCCTGCATGTCCTTCCCTTACCTCCAAGTGCACACAAACCCAGCACTGCTTGGCATGATTCATGTGAGTGAAGGTAGGAAGAAGTGAGAGCTTATTAGAGACTTCCCTTCTTTCCTTTGCACCTTGCAGACCTTTCCATGGTCTTCTCAGCCTTTTCCTCTTTCAGCTTTTTTATAAAGGCATACAGCAATTGGGTACAGCTTCTTCCAGATGATGAGTAGACACACTCAGGACTAAAGATTTTGTCAGTCACAAGCCACATCCCAGTATGAATTCTGAATAATATTCTTTTAGCACAGATTGAAAGGATCCTAATAACAACCCCCTGAGAAGTTGCTATCTTTACATTTTCCTTTGTCACGACACAGACATGATGTAAATTTCAACTCCCTTTTGGTATTCTCTGTCTGCTGGGCACATTCAGACTGTCTGGGCAATGACCCTTCAGCAAAGTGACTCACAGCTTAAAAGGTAGAATGCAATTTCATTATTTTTGGTGCTGAGAGTAAAAATGCGCAGAATTCAGCAAAAGGTATTCAGATGCACACTGCAAGTCAACAAAAGCTTTGTCCTCTGTCCAACCAACTGAGTTTTAACATCTTTGGTCTTTTAGACCCTTTGCCACAACTTATTTTCAGAGCCTTTTTCTTATTTCCTTGTCTGGTTGAGAGTGATTTGTTTCCATGCTCTTCCTTGTACAAGACAGATGTAAACCGATCCCCTCTATTCACAGTGTCTTTATATTCTTCAGTTCTTTTAACTCCCCATCACACTTATTTCCGTTATTTGTTTTCTCCTCTTTACACAGGCAGTAGTGTTTATTTTGCTTGCTTATATAACTGATTTCCTCAGCTATGCAAACACTACCAAGACTGTGATATTCTTCAGCAGACAGACATTTTGCCAGTCGGTATCTATAATGACACTTTCAGTCTCTCTTCTCCTTGTTTTTGTATCACTCACTAATGATGGATTCATTATTCTTTTTCCTTTTGTGACTGCAGTAGCTCTTTACTGTGATTTTTTGCCATTATTATTAATATGCTAATAAGACACAGAGTACCATGAACACTTTGTGCAACTACTCCTATTAGCTTTAATTCCTGATTTGCTTGAGATGGTAGCTCCCTATGGTAAAAAATTATCTAAGATTATAGCTCCAAGATCCAGAGGAAATGTAAATTCTTTCCAGTAACGGTGTGGCACTGGTGTGATATTAGTGTGGTATTAACACATGTGGGAAACTAGCAGGAGTTGTCACACAGCCCCAAGTGCAACAGGAACAGCCAGACCCTGACCAGCAGCTTGTAACTTATTCCCTGCATGTATTACCCAGCACATACACAAAGGATTAGGCTCCTTCTGAGCATCTGAAGAGCAGTTTATGCCACTATCACCCACCTGATTACACTTCAGCAACCGTAAGGAGAGAAATTGCAGTGGCATTGCTAAGACCCAAACCAAGATACTACGTTTGCTATTCAGCCTAACTCTTGTGGGTTCAAAGGTAATGTATATTGTAAACCCTTTAAGAGATATCACAGAAAGGCTTCTGTAATCCTTTTTTTATTCTTCCAGTCTCATTTTAAGCCTTACTTTCGTAAAGCCAGGTAAGGTTCTTCCATCTTAAAGTTCATGTTAGGCCTGTCTTTCCTGTGTTCCTGTATTTGTAATTGATTCTGCAGAAAATGGGGTATTTTTGCTCTAGCACAGCAAAGGCTTCTCTAAGACCATGGATTGCAAATTCTGTGCTGAAGCAGAGTAAATGTACCTTGGAGAGCATCTGCCTCAGCTCAGTGGCTAACAAAACACATGGGGTCCCTGTGTGACAGAGCAGGACCAGGTGAAACAATGCCTGCCAAAAAGCAAAAATAAGAATTCAGTATTTTAAAAACTGTCAGCTTGATAGCCCTGGCACCTGAGCTACTCCAGCCAGAGAATGAACAGCACGTCCAGTTTCCTCCTATTCTCAGTAGCACATGAAGTTGTGAGCATTTCAAAGGTAGTACATGCAATTCAGCCTCCTCACAGCCTCAGTGGGTTGGCCCTCTGCCCACACTATTCTCAAGACAGTCACTATGTATCTTTGGACAGAAATGAAATGACTAATTACAAATTGCTTATCTTAGCAAGACTGCAAAATCCTTATTGTAGATTGAAGTCGTTCCATTTGCTACAATTGCCAGCAGGGCTCTGCATTTGGGTTTTAGTTAACAATAAGGTTATTCAGAAAAGAAATACCAAACCTCTCTTTGCATTTGGTCTCAGACCTTTCTTTTGTGTGACTCTGGGCAGCAGTCTGTGTGTCCCCGCAGGGTTACAAAACTCTTCTTGTATTTGGCCTTGACATCTTGAGAAGTGATAGGAGAAAAACTACAGGGACAGCATCAAACAAACCTCCTCAGAAAGGAAAAAATAATTTGTACAGAACAAAGAAAGAAAAGAAAGAAAAACCATGTAGAGTGCAAAGCTGACAAATCCCCTGTACAAACATATAAATAAATTAAATAATACTAATGGATGAGAGACAGAAAGACAATAGCTTATCAGCCTCAGTTGCATCAAGAAGTCCCAATTTCACACTCTGATACTTGATATTTCTGAAAAGAAATAGATTTGTGCATTAATCAGAAAATAAACATAAATGTTTCCCCCCATTCCTGTCTGCAATTTGTTATTTAGAAAAATATAATGAGAACAGTAGAAACTGGCATTAAAATAGAGATAGAATGACATCTACTGGCTGCTAGGAACCAGCTGAAAATGCTAAAAATGTTTTGGATTTTTCTCCCTTTCCTCAAAACATTTAAACTGAGACTCTTATTACTAGTCAGAGTTTAGCTATTGAAGAGGGAATGGAGAATAGCTCAGTAAATTCCCCAAATAAAAGTCTTCTCTGGTCAAATTTTAACCACCTATACAGCTTAATATGTTTCAGATCTTTAATATTAATGCTAGTGAGTAAAGAGATGCTCTGCCCAGAACTACCGGAAACTGGGAAAAAAACCCAGAAACACTGCAATTTTGCAGTGGATGAAGGTTTCCGTTGCACATTTTACAACAATACTGATAAACAGAACTAATCTTATCAAAAAATTACTTAAGCAGCTGAATTTTACAGCATAGCATCACTTTGTAAAATGATAATCATTACCTTTTTTCCTGAATTTATTTAGTGCATTATTGATCCTTTTTTCACTTAGACTTCTCAACACCTTCTTTTTTAGTGATTTTATAAATTTCATATGAACAAGACATTCTATTCCAAGTTTTTTTTACTCCTACTCTTTTTTTTTTAACCATCCTAGAACAATCACCCGTGATATAAAAATCTCAGAATGCCTTGAGATTTTGTTAAAGGTCACAGAAACAACTCAGTCCTAAGAGAACACTGTTCTTTGTGCTATACATGTCTCCTGGAACTGTGAGTGAGGCCCTTTTCCCTGTTCACAGCTCACTCTGTGGGTGATACTGCCAGTACAAACAAATCGATCTTGCTCACTTTCCATCTACCACAAGATATATTTTCTCCTCCTGTAATTTCTCCACACTAGTTAACTAAACTCCTCTCTAGTCTGTATTTGGTGGTCTCCTCACCAAGAAATATCTATCTAGCTCTCACACCTCTAAAAAGAAGCAGAAATTAGTCTGATATAGACATGAGCTTTTGGTGATTCTTTCCTAATATATTCAGCTGGGAAAAAAGAAAAATTCTGAGCAGATCACAGTGTTATCCCAACTGATGTTTCTACAGCATATATTTATACAACATACTGCAGAGAGGCAAAAGTAAGCCTCAATTCTGGCCTTGAGCCATGGCAAAAATAGACAAATATGAACAACAAGAGAGCATGCAAACAAAGGTGGGGGAAAAGCTGAGGGTGAACATATACAAGAGCTGATATTTGCAAGAGCAGACTGGGGGATTTAAGAGTATCTTTCATAAAATTTCAATGGCTTCTCCACTGCAGGAATGGATAGAGACATAGCAGGAATAGCACAGCTGTGCAGCTGCACTGAGCAGTGCTCCCTCTTGCCCAGGCTTGGACTCAGAGCAGGGGATGCTGGGTTGGGCTGGGCTGTGGAGGACACTCAGGCATCCCCTGATGCTCCTTCCTGCAGCAGCTTCACTTTGGTCCATGGATCTGGCACACAGACCCCTGAACCTGAGGGAAGCTGTAGGGCTGCATGAGTTACCACTGCCAGAGCAGGACAATACAGAATCGTCTTTCATCATTCATGTGACTTTTTATTTCATATGCCAATGCGTTTTGAAGTTCACAAAATGTTTCCAGGTATTCCTTTAGGGATGTTGTAGATATATTTATGCTACTACTTTTTGTAGAATCCTATTATCTTAAAAAAATAAATAGTAATACACTAAGCTGAAATTGGTTGTTCTTGAGAACATTTTATTCCATATGCTATCATACAAAAGTTACTGAAGTGAATCATTCAGAACTTGTACTGAAATCATATCCAAATACAAAGAAAAATACCCAAAGATATTACTTTGGATTGTTCCAATGCATCCATATGGTATCATAGTAGTCCATGCTCATAAATTTTAACCACAAAATACTCCAATATGAGTTATTCATTAAAGCTACCACTACAGATTCCAACAGTTAGCCCACTTGGGAAGTTCTAGTTCAAACAACAAGAGAGCAGCAGGTTGCTTTAACTCAACTTGTTCATCAAACAATTCCCACAGGAAACAGCACAAGATATCTGTACTTCCTAGGGAGCAAAATCTGTCATTTCACCCAGCTCAGAATGTTATAAAAGTCACCTAATCTTTTTGTTAAAAAACCCACAAAATAGTTCTATGAACCGCTCTCTAGAAGAGCCTCTTTCCCTTAATCAAGTTCAAAAGAAATCTAGCTAAGGTACAGATATCTGTATTGCAGAAGTCCGAAGCTGGGAGATTCAATCTCAGCCTCAGATTAGAAGCAATATTCTCCTTGCACTCAAGCTGCCAGCAGTCTTCAGGACTGAATTTTGCCCTGTTATTTCACTGCTCTGAGGGGCTGGAGGACTTGAAGCACAGCCTCCTACATTCTGTGTAGAGCTGTGCCTTCTGCAGACCCTGGGAATTTCAGCTTTGTGCTTCTAGGTGCAACTGAGGCTTCAGGTCTGCACTGCTGAAATGTGTCACGCAGTGGGAGTGACCTCCAGTCCCAGCAAAAGGAGCAGTCATTCAGTTTATATCACAACTGATATTTGCTCTTGGGGAGTACAACTTGCTGAGGTTCTGTATTAGAGTTTTTCCCACTTTTAAATTTTTCTTTCCTATTTCTACATGTACATATTTCATGGCCCTGATTTGGTGTCATGATTTCAAGACATTTACAGACAACTCTCCAAGTTGTGTATTAAACTGAAAAGGAAAATTTTTTTCTCCTGTGATATTGAGATCATCATAAAATTCTTTTTGCACAGCTGTCTTTTTTTTCCAACGTCTTTATTCACAGGTCCATGTAAAAACATATTTATTATGTTTTTATTATGTAAATAAAGTCTACAAGAAGAAAATGAGGAGGGCTGAAGCTATGTCTGACTTCATACATCACAATGATTGATTTTTGCTATCATTAAATAGCTATTTCTAATGGGTATTTTGCAATGGAGATAGAAAATATAAGGGTAAAATGCAATAGGTTTACAGCAACCTAATATGACATAATATGGTGTTTCTTTCATTTTTAATGAATTGATGTTGTTACAACTTACTAATTTCTAGTTTCAAATAAATATTTCTGATGCTGTTATGGAAACACAGTAATAACAAACCAGATTTATTGAAAAGTTACCTTACACGTTCTATTTCACAAAATCATCTCTTCCAGTAACCTGCCTACCATTTTCTCACAAAATTGCATTCTATATTCCAAAAAAACCCTGGTGTTTTGGAATAACTCCCATGTGGTCATTCACTGACTGTTACAATAAATTTGTCATGAAAAGTTTCATCTGGTTAAAGGTAGAAGTATTTTAATGGTTTGGCTATTTTATGGGCTTCAGACAGGCACAATGATTTTATATAGAACTGCATAAAAGTCTAAAAATAAAGCTTGTTATTTCAGTGAATCCATGCTGGCTTCTGTAAGAGTGCACTGATGGAGGTTCAAGTCCCTTTTCAGCCCTAAATAAACCAGAGATTTTTATCTCAGCTTAAGTCATAAACACAAACAAAATCCCTGTGTTAGAGCTGGGCCATTGCTTGGCTTTCCAGACCTGTCTACATTTAGAAATGTGAACTGCAGCTAATGCAACAAAGACCAAATTTTGGTTATACCCATTCACCATCTCTGTAAATCACCACTGAGACTGTACAGCCTTCTCCTATGGAGTGTCTATGGCCTTTATCCCACCATGCTTTTATTCTTTAGTACAAGCTAAACATATAAAAAGGATTAAAAAAAAAAAAAATAAAGTCACTGCAGTTCTTACCTTGACTGGCCAAGACATTCCAAGCAGGTTTCCAGAGGTCATTTCAATCCTTGGCACCATGGCTGCAGCCAGCACCATAAGCTTGGTGCTCAGAAATATCTACAAAATAAAGAACAATAAAATAACCTAATTTCCTATGATGCAGGTATCAAAATATATGAGTAAAATGTTTATAATGTTTTTTTTCATTAAAATTGTACATTTCAAACATAATTTTCCACTTGATTTATATATTTGTTTATTCTCTTCCAGTTTAGAGATGACTTTCAAAGGTCCCTTCCAACCCAAATTACTGTAAGATTCTATGACAACTGCCTCGAATGATTTATAAAGATAAATTGCTTTATAGAAATGACATCCTAAAGTAAAAGATTAAATTCAATTATATTAGAAAGCTCAGGTTATTGTGAAGAAAAAAGGCTTTCTCAGTGTACTCTTCATCAGTAATTTTTCATTACATGATTTTCAATAAGGAAACAACATCCAGTCAATTCCTAATGCATGTATTTTGTTGTACTCAAAGGAAGACAACCAGATTTTTATGGCTTAAAGAGCCAATGTCAGACTAACAGTGTCATATTAACCCTTGCTGTTTAGAGCACTGTAGGGTTTCCTGCAGTTTTTAAGAAATAAATAAAAAATCATACCAGTTTAGTTAACTTTGATTTCCAGTATGTAAAATGCATGCAAGTCTCAGAATGAACTGAAGTCATGACACCACAAGACTGGGGGGGTATTTTTTGAGATCCTTTTCTGCTGAACACAGCAAAGCTTTTTGCAGACTCCCTCAGTGTCTCCACAAATGTGAATTCTTTGCCACTACATTCACCTACAGCCCTTCTAAAACCCTCACTTCTTCTCAAAGCTCATTGGAGCTCTCTACACTTCATTAACCCTTTTCAAGATTTATTCCACAATTAGTATGTATCTCTGACCTCATCACATACTCCAGAGAAGCAAAGTTTCTCAAGCACAGTGAATACTTGACATTAGCTCTCTCACAGGTGAAAAAAAAAATACCTTTGAAATTATTTCTGCTTAGAGCAAACTTTGCAACTTACATTTTTCTGCACTGAGTCTTATCAGTTGTAACAAATGCTTTATATCTTTTTCTTTCTACTTTAAATTAAGAAGTGCTTTCATCATTATAATTTTAGATTGAAAAAGAAAATGCTTGCAGAATAAATCATTGTTCCATAACAATGGCTAACCAACCCTGTAGCAGCCAAAGGGAGATTTATCAGTATTGCTCATAAACATTGATACAGACAGAATGAAATTATTATCATTGTGGCCTTTATTGATTATTATATCACACAATGTGATTTCAAGTGTGACACAAGATACCTGGAAAAGCATTTCACCTCCAAGTGTTTATGTCAATAGCTAGGAGAAAAATTCTTTTTCTTGACCTTTCACTACAGGCAAATCTTCCACATATTACTTATTGATTTTGTGTATTTCAGAACATCTTGAAAGATGAAAGCTTAAATGAGCTGTTATCAAAGGTTGCTTTCTTTTGATAAAAAAGGATTAGCTAAAAAAACTTCCATTAACGAAAAAATAAAATCACCAAAAAAAGGAGGCATCCTACAGTAGCATACACAATCCATACTCACAATCTAAAGTGTGTACAAAGACATGGGAAAAGTTACCAGACTCGTATCCCAGATGTAGAACTGTTCATTTTACTGCTTCTGCTTCATTAATGTAGTAGTAAAATGAGAGGGGAAATATTTTTACAGCATGTAAAGGGCACTTTTGCCACAAAGGGCACACTCTTTCATGCTGGATATCCAGGTTTTGTCTTACTGCATCAGTGGGTCAAACCTACCCAAAAGCACGTCTAATTTTAGTAACTTCACCTGATTTTAGGTAATGGGAGTGAAGTTTAATTGGTCCTACTTCTCTAGGAGCCTTTTGTAGCTATTGAACTACTCCTTTGTCTGGGTTGTACATACAAGATAATAATCTATTTGGCATCAGCAGAAATGTAGGTTTATACTCTCGAAAGTAAAGAAGAAAAGGCAATATGCACACATTACACTTGTAAAAGAATAAAAATCAGGAAACTCATTTCTGATAGGACCTCCAGAAAATATGACTATAATTTCATGGTGTGTCCTAGTTTCATCCAGCCAGTACAATCCCCTTGTGCCCCAGCTTCCAGGTCTTTATTGCACCCATACTGATGAAACTGTCATCCCTTCTCCTGCAGAAAACCTTTTTTAAAATTTTCTTCTGCTTAAATTATCATCCATCATGAGTCTTATAAAAAGATGGTTCTTGAAAACCTAAAGAGAAAACATTGGTCTAAGTTTCTGTGGTCCAGTCTTCGTTATGTCTGCCATTTCCTTCCTTCTGTGTTTTAGAACTTTTAAAGTTTTTGTCAAGAAGTTAGTGATGTGCTCTTTAGATACTGTTAGAACACAGCATCAGTTGTTCTGCCTGACATGCAGAGGGGTGTACTGAAAACACATCCTCTGTTCACATATTCCCATTGCTCAAGCAGATCACATCACCAGCATCTCTGGTGATCTCTCACCAGCTGTACTGGTTACTGGGTTTGTGCCATCTCTAATGTAACAGATTATCAATTTTTATCTTTTTCATAAAAACTGGCCATGTGGATGAAACAAGAAATTGGGCTTGTCCTATGAAATAAGAGTTTTGCCTGAGCTCTAGCCAAGAGAAAAATCAAAAGGGAAACAGTGAGGCAACTAAGACTTTCTTTAGCAATATTTTGCACAAGTGCCTCCAAAATTTTTATTTTCACCTAACACAAGTGCAAATTCCAAAACAAGTCAAGGTGAACTGCTGGGAGAAAGAAGGGCATTTTAAAAGTCTGAATTTTTACAAACTGGGACACTTTTGTCCTTCTTGGACAGTAAACTTGCAACTGTCAGTTCCAGTGAGGATCCCAAGAAAACACCTGCCAGACTTCTCTCTTTGTGTGCCATAAAAATGCACTGTGTTTGGTAACTCTGTTCCTGAAAGTGATTTCATCCCAGCTCCTGCTGCAGAGTGCTCAGCGCTGAGCTGTTGCCATTGGAAGCACAGTCTAGACAAAGATAAAATTAGAAGCAAGCACTGTCCTTTTTGGAAAGCACAAAACAATATCTAATCTCATCTCATCTCAGCAGACTTGTTCTGTCTTGTCTACATTATCTAGTGACATTATAAAATGGTGGACAGGACCCTCCTTTCTTCAATTGAGGAGCAATCTAGTAAGTGCAGTCCCAAAAACAGATATGATGAAACACTTGTCAGAAGAAAAAGAAATCTGACAAGTACAGTATTCATCACTATTCTACAAAATCTTTCCATTTTCCCCAGCAATGTAGACTACATGTCAGATTTAGCAACAATAATTATTAACTGAGCTGACTCCAGGGGAAAATAAACACGCAATTCCACTGTACTTCAGATACAAGCAGTAACCTGTGTTACTTTGAAAGGTTTTTTATTCACTTTCTGCATGGCCTTGACCCCAATATTTTTCATTTTAAAAATGCAGGATTAAATTAAATTTTTTCTCCTGATTTTGGATAATGGCAAATTACTCACCACATCCTTAAGCAGGTTGTTCCCATGGCTAAGTTAACTACAGACAGAGCTATGAATGTGTTTCTGGATTTCATTCCCAGTATGTCTGTTGTCACACTGATTGCCAGAATATTTTATGATCATTTTATGATCATTTTTTCAACTAGATTGAAAAACCATCAACTACTAGAATATTATTCCCCTTGTATGCGTTATCCTTAACTAAAATTCATTTCACTTGGATATGCAAATAAATTAATTTCATTAAATCTTTCACAAGCCAGTTATTTTTTCAATTGCTTCTCCTGCATCCCTCCTAATCACTTTCAGTGCTATTAGTAGGAAAGCAAAAATGTGAGCAGCATTACCCTGTAAGGACAGAGGCTGTGACTTCTTCATGTAGCAAAGCTTCCATACAGCCTCCACCAGATAACTGTGGGCACTCAGATGTGTCAGTTATGTTTGTCCAACCCCAGCTTTGTGTGATTAAGATAAACTTGACAGCACACAGGTACAATGTTGGCGACTGACAAAGCATTATAATAATGACAAATGCTCAGAGCACAGAAAAAAATCACCCAGTTCACTTCCAAACTTTCCTGGTATAAGACTACTGATTTCAGATGAGTTCATCCTTATTTATACCACAAAAGTATCAGAAATAACACATATACCAAATGTTTGTCCCAGAATTCCCCATATTTACCCATTAGGAAAGTTGTGGGGGACTATCATTTCCAGCTGTACAATCCCATCACCCATGCCCATCCAAGCATTACTGAGATGCGTGGTTAGCTTCCAATTGTCACCAAAGAAATCATGCATTCAGTTAAAAATAACATTCAGATTAAGCTCTTATAAACTGCATTTCTTTCTCATCCACTAGATTTTGATGATATTTTCCATTTGTGTGGAAAGAGTTTGTTGGTCAGATAGGATTCCTCTGAACTCTGAAGATCCAAGCTTAGGTAAGTTTCAAAAACTTAAATTGTGTTTTACACTGTGTGTGTGCTTTTACATACTAGATATTATCTTTGGATTAAACATGCAGGAGTTGAAGATCTGCAGTGTTTTCCAAGCAACTGCCATGCAGCTTCAATATACTCATCAGGAGAGATACAGACAGATTGTATTACCAAAACAAATATTGTTGTTTAAGGCACAGAAACACAGCAGTAAGATAAACTTCAACTGTTTCAGGTCTATGCTGCTCAAGAACAGTATTCTAAATTAAACTTAATGAGACTCAAAAAGTGGCCCAAAAGAAGAAATGGTAACTGCATAGTTAAAGATATAAGGATTTGAATATTTCAAACCAATATATAATTTTAAGGTAATTATTTCCATTGCAGTTAAGCTATTTTAGAGATGATGTAACAGATTAGAAAGTGCCTATGTTTTAGCTTTGCATTTTCTCATTTTCCTAAAAAATCAAACAGTAAATATCACACTCCCTGTTTGTCCATCTTCATTTGTCAGTCCTTCATTCTCCCTGCAATCACTTTTCAATTCACTGGACCATTTTAACCAAATTTGATGAGGTTAAGGTTTCGCAAATTTAACTTTCAACTTTGTGAACTCTAATGACTGACTAGAGAACTGCATCCAATTAGTGCCCTGACAGAGGAGAGCAGGGAGAATTCAAATTTTAGCTGCTCTGCTCATTTCACTCATCAGCTAAAGGGCAATAATCAGATGATCAGTCAACCGTGAGTAGTTCCAAAGCTACCACGGCATGTGCTGCTTGTTGACAGCCAAAAGCACAAAGAAAAGCATTTAGGGGATTAGTGAGAGACCAGACAGATTTTAAAGGAAGTTGCAAGACATAAAACTGTAGGCAACCAGCCATTAATCCTTATGCAAGGATTTTCAACTTATTTTTAGTTGTTTGATTGTTAGTTGTTCTGGTTTTGTTTGGGGTTTTTTAATAAGTATCTACAATCTGGTTTTTGTATGTGGAAAAACAAATCACAAAAAAAAAAATTCTCAACTACATATGGATTTTCCTCCTGTTTTTCCCCCACTTAAGGAAATCCCCCCACTTAAGGAAAGCTGCCACATTTTAGGAAGATTAAACACAGTGATTTTTAACTGCCTTTTACTCATTTGTTTGTACATGCTAGTCAAGTTCACCAGGCAAAACAACAATCATATACTCACACATGTAACTCTCAGTTAACAGCAGTCATCTCTCCATAAGACTGCCCTTTTCACACATTCTGGGTGGGGTTTTTTTCTTGACTTTTTTAATATGGGTACCATTACTCTGTTTGTAACCCTTTTTTGTTCCATCTTACATAATTAATAGAACATAGATACTTCCTATTATAAACTTTTTTTTTTTCTGAAGAAATATGTAATTGTGACCAAACTGGTTAAACAGAAGCAGTCATCATCTTTTGCAATGTGTTACATCAGAGCTGTTCATTGCACTGGCTTTATATAAAACCCATAGAATTGTCTATTTCCGGACTCCATTCATTATAGGAGAAGCTTATCTAAGGAAGGGAAAAAAAAAATAAAATCGGTGTTACATGATGCTGCTCTTGTGTTTGTTCATAATTCAAACCAAAAAAGGCCCTTTCCATTCTTCTCTCCTTCCTCTCTTATAATTTTGGAATTCATTGGCATTTAATAGAGCCCAAAAACACCAAAGAAAATTGGTTTCCTCTGATAATCAATTGCCAGGAATAGAGGAGAAAGCAAAACTAGTGCTCTGAAAGAAGGAAGTTTGGGAAAACTCATCAGCTGCAGTTTGACACAATCCAGATAACCATTCAGGAGGCACAGATACAGACAGAGTACACTGGAGACACAGCTGTATGCTTTATGTAATGAGAAGGAAAAACCCTATCTCACAAAACTTAAAGTTCTTCAAGAAAATCAACAAACAGGAATGAATAAAGAAGGGAGATGCAAGTTTCTGCAGCACAGCTCTGCAGGATATTAAGTAGCCCTGAGATAAGATGCAAGGTATTTACCCTGGGATATGTATACACAGATTGCAAACAGAAATAAACAGTTTTTGCAGCACAAAGAAGTCACCAGTGAAGTTTCACAACGTGAATTAAAACCATACTGTTTCTGCACATCAGCAAGTAGGGGGGTGACTGGCCAGCCATCACTGCCCCTCCGCAACAGGACAGAGGAGCAAAAATGAAAAAAACTTGTGGGCCAAAACAGACTTAACAATAGCCAAAAAAAAAAAAAATCAGTTTGGGGAATATTGATTTAATTCACTGGCAATTAAAAGAGATGGAGAAAAAAAAACAACCCCAAATTTCTCATACTTAATGATCCAGACTGTCCATACTCTTGCATGAACAGGAGTTTTGAACTTTTGATCACAAAGACATCAGCTGACAAATGCATTAGCTGACTGATTAAAAGACTCAGCGAGCAGAGAAAGAGATTAGGAAGCAATACAAAAACAAGACATCTTGTGCCATTACATAACTCCAGGGTGTGACATGGAAAAACACAAAGGACAGCCAGCTCAAACAAAGAGAGAGAGCCACAGAGAGATGTGTAAGCCATGATTACCCTGAACAAGAATCACTCTAAGATGGCACTGGCTGGGGTGAGGTCAGCACCAGGCAGATGGCAGGGCACAGAAAGGTGTTGGCTGCTTTGGACACGGGCACTCAGTGTGTGAAACCTCCTGCCACAGCCCTCCAAGAGCTCACACAGGCCCGAGAGGAGACAGAGTGAATTAATGAAGGCAAACACATCAAACTTCAAACTACACAGTCACCCCACTTCCTCTGAGCTACAGAGTGCTCAGTTCCCATTCTGCATCACAGATATTTGGGTTTGGTCACTGTCATAGACAGGATACTGAACCCAATAAACCTGGGGCTGGACCACACAGGACAAGTTTTATATCTTTGATGTGTGTTCCTGATCTTCTGATCTGGCAGAACTGAGACTATTAATTATCCTTTTTCCTTTGCTTTTTTTGTCCAGTCCTACACACATTATCATGCCTGAACTGTCTTAATTCCCATGAAATCTTCTACCTTATTATCTTCTACAGAACAGAACTAAATTAACAGGGAAAGCACAGAAAATGACATCTGCACTCGTTACTGAGTGTGCTAGCTGTAGATGTCAACTATCTCACGTTTGTTCAAAGGATGCATTTGTTCTTTGTAGGTTTTTCAGAGAAATGAGAAAAGTAATAATCTGTCTATCCAGATGGTGATGTCAGTAGAACAATTTAGCATCATATCTTTCTGTTTCTCTAGAAGATTATGTGATTTTATACAACAATATATTTGGAAGAATCTTAACCACAGGTACTTCTTAACTGAAACACAATAAAAACAGATATGTTTTCAGCCAAGTACACAGAAACACCATAAAGGGGTTTTGAAGTCTTAAGAAGTTTACCAGTAGTAATTGGGGAAGGAGTTGAAATTTTGTATGTGTATTTGTACATTCATGCAAACTCAAACAAGGGCCACAGAAATGTACCAGAAGTAAAAAAGCAACAAGCAGGCAAGTTTTCCATACAAATAAATAACATGGCTTTCTGAAAAGCCATAATTGCCTTAACAGCAGTTCTGCACAACTATGCATCTTTCAGTATAAGAATCACTTAAAACCTACATCATAATACTTATGTAATGATATAGCTCTGATTGTATATTTTTATTATCTCCTTTAGACATCACATATGCATCTATTTTCAGTGATTTCATCACAATTTTGACTGCAGCCGCACAAATTGTTTATGCCATACAGATCTGAATTCATCCTAAAGAAAAAAAATTGCGTCCTGAGCTGTGTTCTTGCTCTCAAACTGTAGTTTCTAATACATTAATACAAAGATAATAGCTAGTTTAAAAAAACTAATGTAAACATTTTGCAAATAAAGTATATATATTACTGTCTTCAGCAACTCACACAGGGTTGTGAGAGCACAAGAGAAATCTATTTTTGTTCAGTTCATGTAGTCAGCAGTAGAAAACTACACAGCTATGTTCAAGGAAGTTCTTGTAAGTGCATATAGTGCTTTAATGGAATATTCCACAGCATATAGGTTCAGTGACATGTTTCAGCAGACACTTGGACCCACTATAACCACCCAGAAAAATTATCCAAGAAGAGCAGTTGAATTCTGCACAGTTGTAACACCATGCAGCTCATATCCTCTTTTTTCTCATTAACATAGCTCTGAACAGCTGAGGATCCAACTAGCACCGTGAGCACTAATAAATATTTGACTTAAACTTATGCACCTTCAGATAGAAAGCCAGGAATTCTAAGTGCAACTTCTTTAAACTAGCTAAGGCTTAAAAAAAAAATCCAACAACCCTCATTTCCTTTTCCACTAAGTCTTCTATTTTGTTAATACTAACATAATCAAAGATGTCAATTAGTAGCAAAAAAAAAAAAAAAAAAAAAAAAAAAAACCCACAACAAACCATGTGATATTAGAAGTTTCTGTTTCTGTCAGAACACTGAAGGAGTGGCATCCATATTTACTGTTACCTATTTAAGCTCTCCAGACTAGTCAGCACAGCTCCATTTTGATGTGAGTGGGCTTTTTTCCATGACAAATGTACCCACATTCAGCATCTTCCCCTAGTAACCTGTCTTGCTATAAAGAATTGCTGAACTAAGCTTGTACATTCAGAACACATAAAAAAACCAATTGAAAAAAGAAAACCACAAATGAGAAGTGTGAGAAAAAAAAGATCATAAATAATGAAATAGATTTCTTAAGAAGTCATTCTCCTCCATAATACTCCACTCATAAAAAACAGGATTTAAAACACTACTAGTGACACTGTTAATGGATAAGGATAAAAATGTTATATCCACAGCATTCCTTTTCCTGTGACTCAGGTTTATTGAGAAATAAAAAGTCTAATAATCTCTTTCATTAACTCCTTTCTGTATCACATTTTTAAATACTGTTGAAAATGAAAACTGTAACTGTCAACTCTAGTGACCAAAGTGACACTGTGCTGCATTCAGCAGCTGAAGACAGACATTGAATATGGATTTGGAATCAAGACATTGAATCAGGATTTTGAATGCTGTAGAGTACTATGGCAAAAAGAAGCATGAGCTTGCTGCATGCACCGCTCGGGGTAGCTGCCTGAAAACAAGAGATCTGTGGTTATCTGAGCATCAGGACAGCAGGCAGCAGTAATAAGGTACAAGATGTTATCCTGAAGGGAGTGATCAAAACATCACTGTTCAGGGGCAGTGTAATTCCTTGTGACATCTGTGCTAAAATTACATTTCCATGCACAATATACACTAGATCTGATTTAATACTTTCAAATGCATTTCACATAAGAGCGGCTCAAAGTCTCAGAGAGACAATTTTGCCTGGCGCTGCCAAGGTCCCTTTTTGAGGAACCACAGCAACTGGGAGAATGATTCCCTTCATTAAGTTCTGCTCTATTTCCTTAGAAAAGCTAAACGAAAACAACAAAAATAGTGGCATATGGTAACAACATTTTAATCTGCATATTTTTGTCCTCTGCTCTTGATCTCTTGCTTTCTATTTTATTATCTACATACTCCCAGTGTAGAGTGATTCATCAGCACTGTTCTAAAATGGTGAAAGGACATTAAGACTTACCTAAGATTAAATCAGAACAGTTCCTCATCCATTTCTTTGTTACCTCCTTGTCTTGCCAGCAGTGCAGTTAGACAAACATAAAGATGTATATGGAAATCAAAATAAAGATCACTTATCACAATATTAAACCATAGGATGGCAGCTGACAAGAGAAACCATGAAATCCTACCCATACTGCATTATTCATCAATTTCCAAATGCATGTACCCAGCCATCATTCAAAAACTTCTACAGTAAAACTTACAATTCTTTCTCCACCACAAATCCAGGAGACATTCATGAGACAATGTCACATCATATGTCACAGCACATGTCACATTTGAGAGAGTATCACCACACAATTTCAGAAAGCTTCAACCCATACAGAGGAACACCACACCACATCAGAAGGCTGCAAGCACCTGCCCTTCTTCATCCCAACCTTTGATACCCTCCTGTTGATGCAGTGCCCCTGTGTGCCTCTGCTCCCTTTGGTGGTTGCTCAGTGCCCCTGGGCACTCCATGGCTCATTGCTGTCAGTGCTGCTCACTGCTTCTCACAGCTGTGCCCATGGGGATGAGGCTGGGCCAGCCCCATCCCAATCACCACAAACTCTGTGCCTACAAGACAAGACCACTGCCTCATCGGGACCAGAAGGGAAATGCTGACTTTGCTCACAGGCTGGGGGCTGCTCCTTGGCCCTGCACTGTGCCCCACTGCCCAGTCCCCCAGAGCACAGGGTCACTGCCTGTGCACTAGGAAGAAGCCATTAGCAATGACTCTCAGATTTAAGAATGCTTCAAATACCATCAACACTCAAACACTGAACACAGAAATGCTGTAAAACTAGTCAGCTCTCCAGCTTAGCCATAGCCTAAAACAAGGCCATTTCACCACTTTTCCTGTTGAGAGCACAAAAATTATGTTCATCATATTTGCTAAGGCTTCATTTGAACTTTAAAAAATCACGAAGTTTTCCACAAACATAGTTTTTATGCAAAAGGAAAAAAATATTTTTCCATTTAATAGTTTTATTTTTTCAAGTCCATTTCAAAAATACATATATCAGCTGATGAAGTCAATTTCAATAGATACATCAGCTGATGAAAATACAAAAGAAAAGGGGACTTTTGACACCTACTAAGGACACCACACTGGCAGAGCACGAGGAAAGCAGTCAGTTACCCAGTGGGGACATTCTCAGGCATTACATGGAACGTGTCAGAGTACTGAGAATGCCTTTAACTGGTGCAAACCCATCAGTTCCCTTGGTGCTCACCCTAAACATGCCCTTCTGAGGCACCTGGCATCCAGCACGTTCTGTGCCCTTATCAGTGCAGAAACAGCAACAGAAGCCACAGTTAGAGGTGCTTAAACAAGCAGCTTTTCTAGTCCTCCTGTCCATCTTTGTAAGCTGCTGAAACAGAGTAGTAATTAGAATTATTAACTTATAAAATACGCATACAACATGAAGCCAAGCACATGAAAAGTACACATATGAACAAGAAAAGTAACAATACCAAAGATACTGAAAAATGTAACCTAACTTTCACGTATTTCCAATAAGCCTGTTTGGTAGTTTATTGCATTTCCTCTCTCAGTAATTAGTGTCCTGTAGGGATCTGTTTCACTGCAAAAAAATTGAATAAACCATGAAAAGATTAAATGTAATTATCATTATTTCCGTTTCTGGGGCAAGGCCTTTTCATAAATAATTATGTTGTAGTGTAAAACTGGAGGCTTTATACAGTTGCCCTATCATTCATAGTAATGAGTAGGATAATAAGCCACAAGCCAAATCTTCACGTTCTCATTAGATAGAGAAGATTAATTAGGACTTTAACCAGAAATGCCACTAACCATGATGCTTACTTAGGTAATTAAAGCACTGAGGATATTGGGGCTTATGTTGTCTTCCAAATCTGAAAATAGCATGATGCTGACAAATTTACATTGTATAAAACCATATGGTCTTCAAATAAAGTTAGAAGAATTTATTAGTGTGTGTCAGACCTTCATAATAAAATCACTTTAGTGTCAAACAACCAGATTTTCTTCTCACCCTGTTCTCAACTAATGTTGTGGAATTCAAGGTGGTACCTTCAATGTAAAACTACTTTGACCGAGACCTCTGCCAATGTGACAGACTCATTTCTACAGGAAAGGCAGAAAGACCTTTGCCCTCAGCTAGATGAGGTTAATGAATTGACTCACTGCCAAAATGCTGACTCAGAGTAGCCAATGCACCAACTCCAATCTCCTGTGCACTAAATTTTCAGAAGGACTAATTTTGGATGGAATGGTCTTTTTGAAGGAGTTGCCTGCAAATACCTGACAGCCTGTTTTTGCCATATCTCCCTTTGGAAAGGTACTTTTTGTTCTAGCCTTCCCACAAGCAATACACACACCAGGCTGAACAGTTGGTGTGTTGAAATTACCATTTACCATACTGACAAACTGATATCAATCTCCCACTTCATCTTCCTTTGTCCACCTGCTGACTCTCCTCATCTTTTTCAACCTAAAGGCCATATGAAATGTCTCCTGCTCTAGTTCTAATTCTGTGTAAAATATCGGCCGTGCCTACAGCTCGTGGCTACCGCTCATATGCAAATACTGTACATTAGTAATAAAAAAGTCATGGCTGAGGTCAAATCTCTTTGGGTGTCTTAAGACTATTTCACTGATGTGGGAAGATAAATATTTATGACCATGTTGAAGAACAAAAAGAGAAGGAACTGTTCTGTCATCTATTGGTTCACAAGAACAAGTAGTATTTTAGGAATCTATATTCAAGAACCCCTACTAAAACACTCCTAGTTTCAGCGTAATGACTGTTTAAGAACTGAAAAGCTTATCACTAAAACCTCTACCCAAAAAAGTCTTTTTTTTTGTTTAAGATGGACTGTTTATTCTCCAAACATGTTCTTTTCTCAGACTAAGTCACTCATGAAAAACACAATTAAAAAAATCCCAAACAATTAAACATCACTTTTGGTAGGCCAATTCCCCATTATCACAACATTCTCAATAGACATTACTGAGCACATTCTGAGCTCTATATAGAACAAGGTTCAACATCAAAAAAGGATATCTTAGAAGACACTTTAAAGCACTTTAATCTTCAGTTTTACTTTTCATTCTGGACAGTTTGGCCAATTTTGATAAAATGCAAGCAGCACTCAAAAAGGTACTGGCTTTTGGCCAATTTTGATGAAATGCAAGCAGTACACAAAAAGGTACTGGCTTTTGTTTGTTTTAATGTCTTGACAAAACACTACATCTACCAAAATATACAGCCAAAAAAAATGGGAAAAAATGAAACCCAAAATCTCTTCCTGGTTGAGAATATGGGAGGTTCTCAACCATGAGACACAGAACTAGAAGTAAATTGCAATTGCCTCGTCCTAAACAGCCCATGAAATTATATTTCATGAGATGTAACAAAAAGGTTTTAGAAGTATTCCACATTTGTGTTCAAGGTAAGATTCGCCAAGAGTGAAAATGGTCTTGTGTGGTTTATTCTAGCAGAGGAGAATATTGCTAACATTCTTTTTCAAGCTCCTTCTGGGAACTTCTTTTCTTTTCTTTTAAAAGATAACTTTTTTTGACAGCAACATGCTCTGCAAGAGCAGTGGAGGTGAAGAGGCTCTGTCTCTGAGAAGAGAGCAACTCTCAAATTCTGTCCTTCCTTTCACAACTGAATTAAGTTTTGCAAGAGAGATAATGATTTAAATCAACAGATTTCTTGGTACAGAGGTTCCACATAGTCTGAAGCAAAGTTCTCTGCAGCTGTGGCAGCAATGTTCTCTGTGGAAACCTGGCCATGTGTAGGTCCAGAGTAAGGATTGGAGCAAAGAAAGATCACAAGTAAATGTGAGCAGAGCAAGAAGAGGCACCAGACAAAAACTAAAACAAATGGATCTATATTTGTCACAAAAATAGCTGACACAGGACATTCTCTTCCTGGGAAGAGAATTCTCTTCCTCAAATCTGAGTTTGGCAGGACTTCAATAAGGGTGCTGAACTGAGAAAATATTCTAGACTAGGTTAGAACCCCCAGTTTCTCAAGGAATTGGAATACCTCTGTAGGATCCAGCTGGGATTCTCACACCATGGGTCATTTTTGTTTCTGATTGATCAATTGACCTAATTCCTTTACACTTGTTTTAATCTCTAGTCCTTGTTTGAAGAGAATTATCTAGGTAGGTTCTCGCTCCTCTTTATATTGCCATGTTATTAGCTTTTAGTGGGATATAATTTCCGACTTAAAATGTGTAATAATAGTGGGCATTCCAGACAGGTGTGGAAACCAATAAACCCAATTGTCAGGCAGGAAAGAATAAGGAGAAGACAATTAAAGATCAGTTACCGTCTTGTAAATTCTATTTCCTCGATAAGAGTCAACAGGAACTGGATATTCTTGTGACTTCCAAACTAAATTCAGGGTAGCACCCTCCGGCTCAGGGCACAGGGATCAATAGCTCTGGCTTTGTCACTGTGCTGTGAACACAGCTTTAGACAGCAGCAGCAGCTCAACAAATCTCTGATGGGAAAAAGATAATTTAAAAATTATGAAATCTGCAGTCCCAATTACCACAAAGCAACAAATCTAATTTTGTTTTTTTTTAAAAAGACTCCTAGATTAAATAATGTTGTCCACTAATGTTGCCTTGTTCACCCTGCTATGCTTTGTAATTTAGTAAACTGGCACCAATGTCATATCTTAAGTGTATTTCACATGCTGTTAGGCATAATAATGCATATTGTATGCTTCATTTAAACAATCAGATACACCTATTACTAGTCATTTATTTTCCTTTTTGTTATTGATTGCTTTTTATTTCGCTGGATGAGATAAATTAATCCTGCTGACAACTTTCTTGCAAGATCATCAATTAGAAATTTTCAGTCAAGCAGCACATATTAGATGATTTTTACTGGAAGAGCACTTCCAGTAAAATGATTTGCTATTCTCTAAAAAGTCCACCCAGTACCACAGATTCTCAGACAGAGTTGTGCTAAGCTCAGAGAAGTTAAAGCTAAATGTCCTAAAGCAGTAAGAGAACTTTTCCTATTCTCTAGTTCATTTTACATGCTTCCTTTACATTTATATCACCTCTAGGCTCTTCACCTCTTTCCTGTTTTCTTGCCTTTCTTCTTAGTCCAATCACCATTACAGAATTTTAGAAGAGGTGGATGTTAAGACCTTATGCTTGTATTAATGCACAATCATTAATTAGCCTCACACTAAAAGACACTAACTGCAATCACATTCTTGAAAAGCAGAAAATGGTCCTTGTCTGTAGTCCCATCATGTATAAAGCATTCTAAATTTCTATTTCATTAAAAACAGAGCTTGGTTTCAATCACTGCATTGGAGAGACATTGTTTAAATGTGACTAAACATCTGACTCCTATTTTGGTCACATGAGAACAGCACTCAGGAAGCCTGTACTTGCTGTCTACCTCCCATGGATTAATAACTCCTCCAGACAGTTCAAAACAACAAGCCCCAAGTCAAAACTGAGTAATAGTGCAAACTTCAGATCCAGCACTATGTCATACTGCTGATGGTGGAAGCCTGAAGTCAGTGTGCCAATGAACAGCTACTCCTCATTAAAGGAGAAGGAAAGTACCCATATTTTCTTAAATCTGCACATGTATATGCAAATCTGCACGAATGTGACTCTGGGAGTCCTGCCTGCAACAGAAAAAATTCTTTCTACCTCTCAATAAATAACAAAGATACATTATTTCAGAAAAATGTTTAGCTCTGTCAATAGTCCACGTCATAAGTCTATAAAATCTTTCATCTATTATAAACTTGTTTAATAATCTTGTCATCTACTTCACTGCTTATTAATTGAATGGAAACGTCTCTGAGCCACAGGGCACATGAGCTATCTGATTTCTGCATGCATTATGCATATGCAGAAGCAGCTGAGAGCTGTAAATTTTCCTATTAGGGGACTCTAATGGGCTATTTAAAGAGAAGCAGTTAGGGCTGACACTTGTAAAATGGAATTACAGCTACCTTAAAAAGGGTTCCACATGTTAAGGTACGCCAGCCCAGCTTCCAAAGTGCCATGCTTTAAACCTACATTACCAGAATTCCTAATGTAGAGTGAGATGAAAGCAAATTACATTTATATGTGGACTCACAGATTTATTTGGTTTTCAAGGTGTTGAAAAAAAAAAAAAAGTAGAGAGCAATAGAATGTTTTGGGTTTGCATTTCCTGTTTAGTTCAGATCAACTTTCAAAGCTCACATAGGAATGAAAAGAGACAGCATAAAAGTGAGCAGAATGAGGAAGATGAATCAGTTGAAAACCCCCTGAAAAGATGTGTAAAGCCTTTCATTTTGAAAGCACTGAATCAAAAACATATATAATAGCCCTATTGATAGAGTATTACATTGGGAGAACAATAACAGAGACAACATCAATGAAAATACATAGTAGCTCATATCCAAAGTGTCTATTCAATTAGGGCAAAAATCCCATACTCACCAAGGGTGGACAGACCTCAATGCAGCCACGACATCATCTCTGCAATCACCCCAAGCAGATTGTCCTTTAACAAGAATATTTCCTGTTTGAATATTAAAAATTCTGTTGAAGCATTAAAAATTCTACCTATGAACAAAAGAAAAAGCATAAAATTAAGACAATGCCTAATTAAATACAAGGTAGGATTTAATATGGGAGAAGGGGTGAGAAGAAGAGAGGAAATTACAAGCCTGTAGAGGAGAGAAAATGAGGACTAGACAGGATTGACCATTTTTATTTAAAACATTGCCAGAGTGTTACCTAACATTTCTTATTAATATAATAGATAACTGTAAGGAATTTAATTCAGCATAAGATTTTAAGATAATGAGTTTTGCACATGGACAAAAGAAAATTAACACTGTTTAGCACCAGTAAAGCTCTCTGCCAAAATGCAAAGACTGAGCCATTTAATATAAGTATAGATGAAAGTGAAAATCCAATCCAATTCAATCCAAATAGAAAATCTGTTTGGACTCCACTGCTGAAGTAGAAAGACAAACATAACAATAAGGCAAAAGCTGGCACTTGGGTTCAGCATTCAGGATCTGTACATCAGTTTCTTCTGAAGTCCTGCAGTTGAGTGAGTTCTTTCAGATATCCATAGCCACCAGAGTAATCATCATAGAAGGAAATTAGGATGCAATTTATCAGTTCTTGTGACAAGTACTGCAAAGCAAATACTCATTTCTTAGTAGCCTACTGTTTAAATAACTTCCACAGCACTTAAAAGTCCTCCTGCCATGGCTGTTCTATGACCCTGAAATAATTTTTTGATTTTTTTTATCTGAAAGTCAAATAACCAACCAGCCACATGAAACATAGATACTTAAGAGTAATATGTAATAAAAGCACAGAAGAACTTCATTCAGACCTATTTATGCAAAGGTATTTTCCAAACACCACATGACATAAACTTTGTTTCTAGGTTTCAGTGTCAGAATGCTGCTTCTGGTGTATACTCTAGATCTCTTAATGAGTATTCCTGGAAAAACCAAAAAGGAGGGACAGAGATATAACACCCACTTTATTTGCCACTTCCAAGGCAAAATTAATCAATAACAATAGACAGAACCGGATTGGAAATAAGTTTAATAAGCCAGGAAGGACAAGGTCATTTTTGAGAAAGAAAAACAAGCTAGAATAGTTTATAAAAGAAAATAATGCATGTTACATGCAAAGTACATACATACGCCTTTATAGTGGGTAAGACACATTTAGTTGGGGTTTTTTCCAATATTTTCTTTATATTCTAAACTCCATTGCAAAGGCTAAAAGATCTGGCTCAATAAAACACCAAAACTATTCCTAATTATCTGCAAGTGTTGCCTTCAAACTTTCCTTCATTACCAGGCACAAGCCACAAACACATGATTGATAACTCCCTCATCCAAATGGTGTTTGAAAGCAACTCTGGTTTCATAGCTGACATTTTTATTATTGCTGCTTTTCTGGAGCAAAAATGGCCATTTGTTTAGTCTGGTCCCTATTTGACCTTTCAAAAGTTTAAGAGAAAAATTGAGTTCAGGACATGAAACACTATTTTTGTGGCAATGCTGAACATTTTGAACCAGATATATTCTACCCAGTGCACAGACAGCAGGAACACTCAGTTTTGCTTAGCTTTTCCAACTACTGCATAATAATAACAACCCAATTTTCTGATCTAGATCCGGCAGGAATTTTTTTTTTCCTTTAGATTACTTCTCTAAGTCTCTGCCTGACTCATCATATAAAGTATCTCAGAGGCCTGTCTGTCTTCTCAAATTAAATTGAAAGGCTACTGAAGAGAGATGAATGACAAAATCAGTATTTTCCACTCACAAAAGAAATCAGGTCGTATTATATATTTACCATCCAAACCTTTCTTTCCGCTTTTTATCATGAAGTCACCTTTCTAAAGAGCAGATGTATTGTCTTCTATAACTTTCTTTTCATATACAGACCTGTTAAATGAGTATCTAAGAAACAGATCCTGTTAATCCTTCAAGAGCTGTCATTACTATTAATAATAATTTGGTTGTAGATCCTCACATAGGTTAAAGCCCCAGAAGAATAAAACTTTGAATTCAAAGAACTACAGGAGACAGCCTTTGCCCTAACAAAAGGCCAGGAGAACGGATGAAAAACAAAGCACCTCTGAAGGCTGTTTACTCAAGGATGCAAGATCATGAACATGACCAGCATAAAAATCAAGTTGTGTGTCTTCAGAGGATGGTAAGGAAACAAGAATTGCTTTGGATTTTTTTGGGTAGTGCACCTGCAGAGGAACAATTACATCAGAACAGCCTCAGAAAAATGAGTTCAGCATTTTGCTGTTGTTTCTACATTTACTTCCTATCTCTGTGTTGCCCCTTGAACAATCAAGAGACAAGTTTCAGGGAACTGCTCTTGCCAGAAAAACAGAGGCAATTTGTAAGCAGAGTTCCAGGTATTTTTTTCCCTTTTTTCACATTGTACGCTCCCCTGAGAATTAGTTACCCTTATCCTTGTATCCTTATGCATACCTCTCTCCTTCCATCACAGTTACATCTCCATATTCAGTCCCAGCAACAAGAGGTGCCTTGTGCCAACTTTGATCTCCCAGCTCCTCTATTTTGACTGTTCTAAATACAGCTTTGCTTCACACACAGGAACATTTTCCCAGCAAAATCATCCTCCACATCCCAGGACAAAAATAACAATAATGACCACACCAGGTTTTCTGCCATGGGCTAAATCAAACCACGGGTCATTTTTACCCTTTGTGCCTCCTTTACCAGCTGTGCTGGCAGGTACCCAATCCAGTGTCATGAGTTGGATCCCCTCTGCTCAGAAAAGATGCTGTGAGTGCAAGTGAGTCCTAAAGAGCTCCAGCTCAGCAGGTTTTTGGGTTTTTTTTTGTTTGTGTTGGGGTTTTGTTGTTGTTGGGGATTTTAGGTGGGGTTTTTTGGGGTTTTTTGCTGTTTTTTTTGGGTTTTTTTTTGTTTTGTTTGTTTGTTTTTGTTTTTTGTTGGGGAAGGGATGGTTTTTTCCTTTTTACCCTTGTTTCACTTTTAACCATGTGTTAACATGGCTCAGGTTCAAGACTTGAGTTTTATATCCCCAAAAAAGAGAGCTTTTCTATAAACAGAGAAATTATCATCTCTGGAGAAATCTAGGACTAGAATTTAATTAATGAAATCCATACTAAACAGTATGGATTTTTTTCTTGGTAAGGTGAATCATGTGACAGAACAATGCTGTCAATAGAAAGACTAAGGGCATTTATACATAAAACTTACTAATAATAAATACTGCTTCAGTTTCATGTTCTGAGGCCAGCAGTGAGAGCTGGAATTCCAATATGCTGAATTCTCTATTTCAATGTATGTTAGCTGATGCCATTTTTCATTGTACTCTTAATTTCCATTCCACAGAACTCTCCTAATTTTCAGCATTCCATTGATGCAATTTTGCTCAAGCATTTCAAACTTTAGAATTCACATAAATAACAAAGCAAGATATGTGCTTACATTTTTTTTCTTAAAATACACTCCAAAAGAGAATATTGGGTACTTTGAAGTATCTTGTAAAGTTCATTGAGTGGATGAATCTTACTAAGAAGCTTTAGCTGAGAGTACATTTAGAAACTGAAACATTTTCTTGAAAGCAAGAGTAAAATACGTGCTGTTGATACCTAAGTTTCAGACTCAGACCTAAGGTTGAAAAGCTGTAAGAAGGTGTGATGGAAAATGCATTGAGCACAGGAGTGAAACCACCACGTTTGAAAAGCCACCTCCACACCAGCCTTGGCTGCTCACTCATGCAAGGCACGTGCTTGTCTCAAAAGGACAAGTCTCACTGACACAGAATGACTCACAGCTTGAGCCCAACACCAGTCAGGTGTTGGACATAAAAAATTTTAAAAGTTATGAGACCTCGCTGGAATTATTAAAGGAATTAGAACACACTATTTTCAGTTGCAACTTACTGGAAAGATGTATTTTTAACCTACAGAACCTCCATTTTAGTGCTCCAATATACAGAATCTTCCTGCAATGACATGCAGCAGGCTCCAGTGAGAGAACACATTCAGAAATCTTCCCTCCACCACAATATTCTTGCTTAACCATCGCAAAAGGGAATAAAATAACCCTTGGTAGATATGAAATTGTTCAGTTTTCGATTTAAAGCAATATCTGGGAAACATCAGGAGGTCATGTTTTCCATTCGTAATATATAAAGTTTTACATCTTCCCAGAGGCACTGGAGAGCATGCATAATTCACAAGGAAGATATATTCAATAAAATGTTCAAAACATTTTGCAAACAGCACACAGCAAATAAGACTTTATTTGCTCCTTTTGTGTTATGCTCTTTTTCCCCTTGAAAATACTCTTCTCTGTATAATTT
The DNA here is from genome assembly GCF_024509145.1 of Vidua macroura. NCBI lineage: Eukaryota > Metazoa > Chordata > Aves > Passeriformes > Viduidae > Vidua > Vidua macroura. Next base: position 7,036,580 of record NC_071585.1, on the reverse strand, counting down.
TTGATCCAATATTTCTGAGGTGTTATTGTTGTTCTGATACCTTCCCTAAGTAAATTACATATAAAGAATATCAGAGGATGCTTACTTACAGCTACAATCTCAGCAAGAAATATATGCAACAAATTCACTGCTGAGAGATTTGTTTGATTCTAATCAGAAAATGCCATAATAAAATGTTTACAATGGAAAATGAAAAATCTTAGGCTTTTCAGGGCTGCAGGATGGGACATTTGCCACTTGGCATAGCAAAATTTTTATGAATGTTTATGAATTATTCTACTGGAAAATGAATGATGGGCTATAAAAGTTTTTGTGTATATGTCACTATTCCCAGACACCCTATGATGGAACTATTCATGTATAACAGTTAATACAGCAGAGCTGGAGCTTTTCCTGCCTCAGTAGATGCTGGAGTTTTCAGAGCCAGGCATTTGTTAATGCCCATTGGTATGCATCTGAATCTAGACATTGTCCAACTTCAGGGCGACAGAGCAGACAGAAAATGGAGTTTAGAAAGAAATACATTAGGTATTTCTAAAACAAAACAAAAACCAACCAAACAACCAAACCCTCCCCTCTCCCACCAAAAAAAAAAAAACAACAAAAAAAAAACAAACCAGCTGAAGTCGAGTTTAAGACATCTCCATACAGCTCATCGTTCATGCATTGCAACTCATAAGCACAGACACAACCCCATTATACGTTCCCCACAGCAGCCAGGGAGGGCACCTTCAAAACACAGAGGGTGGCAAATCAGAAACTTAAACAAAACAAAACAGCAGAAAAAGAAGAAAGTCAGTTCTGTGCTGCCACCTCTTGCAGACCCTGCAAGAGCAGCAGCAGTGGGGCAGGAGCAGTCATGGCCCACAAGGGACAGGGGAAGTGAGTACAGCAGCACTCACATGTTGGAGGAGTTTCTGCTTCAGAGTGTGCTTTGGCTGAGCTGTGACTCACAAATTCCTCCAGAGCCACTGGCTGCCATGGCCCTTACTAAACCTCTGTTCTGCTGGGTCATTAAGCCATGGATAGCTTGCTGTTCCCGAAGATAAAGGGAGCCCATTTTTTTCTCCTTTCTTTTCACTAACTCCAAAGAAAGAAACTAACTACAGCATACAGCTTAACCAAGGTTCCTCAGCAGAAACTTTTAAAGAGGATGTTAACAAATACAATGAATAAAAACATTTATTTGTACAGCAAACTGTATTTACTGGTAAAAGAAATTGTTCCTGTATTGAGCTTCCCAAGACAGAGATCACAGTTCCCATTACAGATAGCATCTATTAAGGAGTTGCATGGATCACAATTTTCCTTCCTGCTGGTCCTTTGGAAAGGCAGGTTGTTGCCAGAAAGTTGTTCTGTTTGTTACGTAATAGCTCATCAGAACATCCCTGGGTTGCACCAAATCCAAACTTGTACTATTCCACTGCCATTAGTTTCCTTCCATATTTGCTAAGTTAGCAGTTAACAGTGTTCATGGAATACTGCAAGAAGGGCTGTCTGAAACTCATCCATTTCCTCTTCTTGGTCTTACTAAACATGAACACCTTGGGGATTAATTAGAAAACAAAATCAAGAACAGTATCATACCTGGCAGGCATATCCTGAGACACAGCTGTGTGTGCCATGCTAAAACTTGACTTTTTAAAAACGAAAAGTCAGACAAAACATTTTCCTTTCCCAACACAGGTAACACCTGGATTTGTCAGACCCTCAGCCTATGAGTTGTTCCTCTATTTATCATCCAGAAGCTTCAGTGATCTCTACTGGTTGTTTCTTATTAATGTTTAAATACTTCTGTAATGAAATGTAGCTCAAAAGATATGTCTGAAAAATTAAGGCCATGACATGGTTGGAATTTCAAAGGAAAGTCTGTGTGTGTGTTTATTTGAAGAAATATTTATGCAAACAGGGTTCTCTAATTATACACACGTGCTAACACTCTGAATCAACAGCACAGGTACACCTTTGACATTAGTTAGTTTTATACCATTTAATATGTCAGTAATTAAAATTAATTCATGCAGATTTTCCTTTAAATATACTCTATTAGCAAAGAGCATTTGTCAAATCTACCTCCAGCATACAATGCCTAATGATATCCCTAAACATTAAAAGCCCTAATCTTGTAATTTATAGCTCAAAGCAGTTTACACATATTAGTATAATAAACTGCAAGCAGTGAATTAACAGATGCCTGCTTGTATCTGGAATAATTCATGCACATCTAGTAACACTTTGGAATGGGTAACTACAGTGGACCCAGCAACATGGGAACTAATGCTGATGAAGACAAAAGTGTTTTGAATACTCTCAATCTCAATGGTTGTCTTAGGATGTACCAGTCTCATGCATAATTTATTACATGCATCTAATTAGAATACTTAATGGCTCTATAGCAAAATGGAGAAGCTGCAGACATGGAGAACTGTAGTATCTACTACCCCAATATTATTCAGTCTATTTATTTAATAAAACTTAGCACTCTCTATTAGGCCCATTGACATTTAAAATTGCTAAAAAAAATCATTGAGACCATAAACAAATTCCAATTCTCACATCAATTAAAGTGTTAAAAATAAGAAATACAGGTACAGATATAAGTAAGTCCAGGCTTATACACAAGATTATCAGGCCAATATTTACATTAAATACCTTGACACAGTGGCCAGTTCTTATTCATATCCTTGATATGCTAAAGTATCTTTGATACTGTATAGGTCCAAAGTAGTTCTCAAGGATGACTACATAAGCAGCACTGAAAATGAAGAAAATTCATTGCCTTTGACAGATAAAAGCCTAAAATACTGTAATGCAGAATTATAAATATTTCACACATAACTGCTAATTCCTGTCCTCAAGACAGAGGCACCTTACACAAATACATGACAGGAAAAAGTGAAGCAACAACAATCACAATCCAGAAATTAGCAGCCCCTAAATTTTCAAGGTGACTGAAAAGGCACAGCAGACAATCTGGACGGCATTATGCCGTTGGATCTTATTAAAAGGGTCTCTCTGTTTATACCCTTTGAATCCTCAGAGCTCCTTGTGGTTAACTAAAATACATAACTGCAGTGACTGACTTGGTAATTAAGGAAAACGTCAGAGACACAGTTTTGTTATCAAGAACTTCAGGATCTGAGGTTTTGATTCGAGAAGCTGTGGCAACCAGCCAGATCTCAGCAAATCTGAATTAGCAATGGCTTTTAAGCACTTATAGCTCAATCAAGGTTAAAACTGATTAGCCCAAACCATAAAAGCCCAAAGGGATTTTCTGTAGCATCACCTACAGGTTCCCGGACTTGGTTTTCTCCTGCACAATACAAAAAGATGATAGGATTGGCTCTCTAACACTCCAGTTATTGAAGTCATGACACTCAGTGATCATGTCCTTGACAACTAGAGAAATGGTTAAGATCTGATAGTACATAAATAATATCATGCATTCAACTCCTGCTTCTTCAATAAAAATGTTTTACACTAGTAAATGAGATTTTCCTCTCATTTTTACCAATGGGAATTTGAAAATAAATTATATTAAGAAAGAACCAAGCTGAGTAGATTTCCATCTCCTCCCTCTATGTGATTGTTTTATAAGTGAATTGATTACTGTAGTGTCCAGCACTTCTCGTTTCTAACTGGTTCTGATAGTTCAATACAGGAAGCTATAGCAAGTTATATCAAACATGGCTACAGAGCAAGGAGCAGTCTTTTCAGGTTAATTGCTCCTGCAAGACAGAATCATCTATAACCTCTTCCAATTTATCAGCTTCACCAAAAAAAAAAAAGAAAAAAAAAAAGCTATGCTTGCAAACCTGTAAAGTTCTTTCTCCACTGATCAGTATAAACATTCTGGTCTGCTGTATTTTCATATCCTTTATTTTATTTAGAATCACCCTGCCAAATTTGAAACATTGTCCAACACCCTGTCCGATATGAAACATTGGACAGCATGATTAAAGATACTTGAAAATAGGCCTTCACAGCACTGGGATTTTTATCATGTACTGATTACATAATGATTAGATTTACCATGTTACTTTTGGAAATAACTCTAAAGTGCTATAAATGTTATACCATTTTTTATATCACAAACAGTTAAAAAATGCAGGCTATTAGCTTCATTGCAACCCCTTAAACTGCTGTGAAATGAGCTCTAAATGTGCTATAAAGCAATTTCAACAATTTATAAGCCTCCCCTGATTAGCCTTGAGCAAGATATAAATGTTAGAGAAAACGATTGTTGCAGAAGAGATATTCACTTTGGAGATGGATGATCGTCCTTTAGTAGTTTGCACTGAAAACTCAACAATAAAGGTTTTCTCCTTTGGTGTTCATTTCCAGCTAATTTCTACATAGACTCCAGAGTTTGCAGCTCACCTTAGAGTTTCAGGAGAGGTATTTTACCTTTATTTTGAATGTCCCTTCCCTGAGATCTAACACCATCTTTGAGCAATCTTCTGAGCAGCACTGCTCTCCTATATTCCCACTGCCACCATTTTCTTCCAGCATCCTTAAATGAAATTTCTTTCACATTTGAGCATCTTATAATATTCAAAACAAGAACTAGCCTTTTGGAAGTACAATATCCCAAAATGTGATCAATACACTGAAGTAGTCGATGTACTGCATTTCTGAAGTATCTCCTTACAGAGAGAATTAAAGTTCTGAGCACTAAAGTGTCCATATTGCAAGCAGCTTATGGAGAAAACACTCCCCAGAAATGTCCAAGACCAGGTTGGACGGGGCTTGGAGAACCCTGGTGTAGTGGAAGGTGCCCTGGCCCATGGCAGGGGATGAAATTAGATGACCTTTAAAGTTCCATCCAACCCAAGCCATTGTGTGATCTGATATTCCATAACAACAGAAAAAGCGCATAAACACAATCTACTTTTTCTTAGCAAGTGCACATATCATGGCCAAGAGAAGCACGAATTTTTATTCTTCATTTTTTGATGCCATTTACTTTTATGCCTTTAAAACACATATGAGAATGTAAAAGTATAATTTCCTGGTAGTCTGGACATGAAAGGAATCATTTATAGAAACTCAAAGTCATTTTTTCTAGCACTATTTATGAAAGCTATTTATTAGAGCCCTGGCTGACTGCCCTGACCTGCTGTTCCCAGTTCAAACCACTCATTTCTCTCACAGTATAACAAGACACTGATCAATACCTGGGATCTTCTCTGAATAAAAGTTAACTTTTTCCACATCAGGAAGCAATCTTCCCCTCCCTCCCTGAAGCACAGCAGAGCCAATCAATTCTCAGTGTCTGCTTCATCTGTTTGCATTTTATGAAATGCTTCAGAGGAGGGAGGAGGACTTCTGCACGACAAGCTGTAATCAGCTTTTGCACATTTCCATTGGGAAGCCAGACTATAAATGATTTGCCTGGAACTACATCTTGCATCCACTTGGAGCTAGGGCTGCATGGGAGATAAATCACACAGGAATATCAACCACTGCAGTGTTCAGCACTGGATATGGAGAGCTGCAGTGTATTGTATACCTACTTATGCACAAATGCTGTATTACCCAAGAGAATAAAGGAGAGTTGTTTGTGCATGATGAAGTTCTTCTTCCAGACAAAACTAAATTACTTTTATTCAGGATTCTGAAGATTTTTTTTTCAGGCATTTCAAGTGGTTTTATTTTGCTCTGTTTTGGTTTTCTGTTTTGTTTTACTTTTTTTAAAATCTAAACAAACCATTCTTTGTACTTTGTACCCCAGGCAGGAGCAGGAGGGGTACAGTGGGGGTATGACAGAAATATTGACCCAAACTAGAAGTGCCAGAATCCTCAAGAGAAACATTTCTAAGATTTGAAGTCCAAGTTTGCCATTTCAAAATGTGCGTATGCCCTGAATGAGCTTGTAAACTTTTGGATACGCACACAAACTAAATTAATCCCTGAACCTTTTGTGATACATTTGTTGTAATTACGATGGGAATTGTTACAAGAATTTAAAGCAGTACAGTTCATAAATTCTATTAACCTCTTCATCAAAGATCACTTTGAAAATGCCACTGGATCTGTTACAGCTTTTTTTTTATGTTCCCTGTCTGCCAAAATGTCTATTTTCTGCACAGCTAATAGTGCTTGAAAGATCTGTTCACATGATTCCCAAAAAGAGTTTGAAATGTTATGCTCTAAAAGTATACAAAGAAGATTTTTGCTTACTAACTTTTGTTTACATTTCTTTTTAAAATAGATGAATTTAAAAGTACATAAACATTAAACTACTCTAATTTAATAATATGAGACTAATTATTAGTATCTGCAAGGAACAAGAGTAAAGATAAAACATCCAGATTGAATGGAATTGGACTTTTGAACCTCACTGGAGCCTCACATAACTTCTGCTCTTAGGTAACTCCTTGCTTGTGAAATAAAGATGTTATAAGACTTGACCTTTCTGTGGGAAGAATAGCTCCACAGTTTATATCCCAGTGTAAAAGTATGAACTTAAAATAAATAATCAACAGTTGTAATTCATTTCCAGTTTTAACTGTTTTCAAGTTACACACAAGCTTGGAAGGGCTGGTTCTGGAGCCACGCTATCTCTCACCTCTGACCACTTCATTTGCTCTCTAACCATCCCTGCAGCATCACCAGGCCTCTCAGTGGAAGCTGCTGCACTGCGACCACGAGGAAACCTCAACTGAGGATTAAGAAATAAAAATTACAACTTAAAGAAGCTAATGCTTCCACAGATTGTGCAATGATCCTTGGAGACACAAGATAGGTTTGTGATCATCTGTCAGAGCCCTGGCTTCAGTCTTTTCTGGGACCTCACACAATTGTGGAATTTTCCTGAGCCTCAATTCCCTACCTGTATAATAGGAATAACAACATAGTCAACAGTTTGAGAAGGGAAACATCTAAATGTTGGCTGAAAATCTCTATAAATCAATACAGGCAGGCAGAAATATTTTATGAGACTTAAGTTAAGTGAGAGACTTTTAATAGCTAAAACAAAAAAAGCTTTGAAAAAGCCCAGTGTGATACAAAATGGATCATTAAAAGCAAGTTTTGATTTATTGTGTCATTACTGCCTCAAGAAAACTATTCAGAACCTCCTTGTGGTATATAACTGTGAAAATGAAAACCAGGAGATGGAGAAAAAGACGCCATCCGAGAGTGGCTGAGGGAGGTGAAGATGATGGTTTTGTAGAAATACTTCTCTAATCAGATTTGTTCCAGTAATACAGGGCTTCATCAGGCCCAACAGGGCATATGGACAGTAATTAAATTACTCTCTTTGGCAATAAAAGACACCACTGAGTCCTTCCAGCCAATCTGAGCTTCTAATTATGTATGGAGGCTTTCCCAGTGCAGTTTGACATTCGGTGTCTTTGAAGTCAACCAGGAATTAAACATGACCTTGCACAGCACAAGTTTGCTTTTAAAACTTCTCTTTTTAGTGACTCTTCTCTGTAGGCTTCCTGAGCTGAAAGGTTTTGAAAGACACAAAGATATCTTTACTCTTTTTTAAATAAAGCAAATACACAAAATTCAGGATTGATTAGGCTAGTCTTCACATTTTTCTGAATCTCTGGAAGTTTGTTGAAATTACTCTGAATTTACACTTCAAAATTAATTTATTCCCTTAACTCCTACCCCTGTATTTGCTCTGTATGTTACAGCTGTCATGGAAATAGCCTCTGAATCCAGACAGATCTCCCAAATACACTAATTTTCACCTCACTTGTGTCATGGTTTAACCCCAGCCAACAACTTACAGCCACTTACTCAGTGTCCCCTCCAGTGGGTCAGGAGAAAGAATCAGAAGAGCAAAAGTGGGAAAACTCATGGATTGATATCAAGGCAGTTCTACAGGTAAAGCAAAAGCTGCACACACAGGCCAAGGCAAACATCCATTCACCACTTCCATGGGCAGGAAGGTGCTTGGCATCCCCAGGACGTCAGGGCTCCATCGCATGGAACAGTGACTTGGGAAGAGAAATGCCATCAATCAGAATGCCCCTCCCTTCCTCCTCCTCCCCCACAGTTTATATGCTGACATTCCACACAGCCTGGAGCATTCCTGTGGTCACTTGGGGTCAGCTTTCCCAGCCCTTCCCAGCTCCTTGTGCAGCCCCAGGCCAACAGGTGGGGTGAGGTGAGGAGCAGCAAAGGGCCTGACAGTGTGAGCCCTGCTCAGCAGCATCCCTGCCTTATCAACTGTTTCCAGCACAAACCCAAAGCACAGCCCCTACCAGCTTTACAGATTATTCATCACTGATTATATGGTGCTTTCTGCCCAGCCCTTTCCATTCTTGCCATGCCTGTGTTTTAGCCTTGTGTGTGTTTCTTGTCAGAAGAGCTGCTGTTAGTGCATAAATTGAAGCTGGGCTGTCCATTACTGTAATAGCAACAGTATGCACGACAATATCTCAATACAATCCATTTTCAAGTTATTCTCCATCTCTCAGAGCTAGAAAAAGCTAATTCAAATACAGCTCTGTTGCAAGTCACTGCTTGCCTAGGAGAAAAAATGCAAATACTTGAGAACTATCTTCAAACTGCTACTAAGAAAGGAGATAAATCCAAACAAAGCCAAATATTCCTCTGTTACTCTGTGGATTGAAAATGTAACATAAACATTCTTTCATGCTGCAGCAATACTTGATAGATTAGACAGTTAAAACATGATTTGATTATGTGCTAGTCAGAAACACCTGAAAATTTTATTCAAAACCTAAATGGGTCCTGCACAATTTACCTCAGGTTTCAAGGACTCAACTCAATAGCACAATACCACTGAATTTCATTATAATTCACTGCTGCTAGAAAACTCTTCCAGAAGTACAGATTTAGATTCATAGCTGGATTAGAAGTGGGAGAAGCTGTTCCACTTACCTAGATGAAATTTAGGAATTCACAGGACAAGAGATAAGAAATAGCACATTGAAACAGAAAATGGGAGATTTGGACACCATTGCTTCTGTATCTATCTTTTTTATTTTTTCAATTTCTTCCTCCATATGACTTACAATATGAAAGGCAGGGTGTATGTGAACACATCCATCTCATACAAAGCCTCTTCATGATAACTGATCCAAATAAGTAATATTGCTAATTGATTTTCTGTGTTCTAATACAAAAATTATGTTAAAGACCAAATTCCTTAGCAAGACCTGAAAGATGTGCTCATTTGTAGGTTCTAATCTGGAGTACTCAGCATGGTTTAATGGTTGTCATTTGTAAAATCAGAAAATAAATAAATTCAAACCTTTTAACAAGTAACGTACCAAAAGTTACCATGACTATCAACTACTTTTAGCAATCTAAATGACTTTTTAGAGATATAAAAATAAAATTAGGAAATCATAGAATAGAAAAATATGGATAGGTAACAAAATGGCCTTGACTATAGTTATGCTATTTAAAACTTTTCTTTAGTTCAGAAATTCCTGCCCACCTAATTTCTAGATAAATTTCCTGATACATTTAAGATAGTTATTGATAGCACACACATATGTACTCCCATGTATCTGTATGTATACATGTTTTGATATAGACTTATTTTAAAGGCCCTACCTAAACAGGAAAAATAGTGCCTACACTATTTCTGGGCCAAAACCACAACACACCAAGAATAAGTTTGCTTTAAAAACAGCTTTTCATGTATCAATCTCCATCTCTCTTCAGGGAAGCAGTGACATATGGCAGGGAAGATCCTGGTCATGGGAGTTTCATTCATAAACTCTCATTGCTCCAGGCTCTAGATTAAATGAACAGTTTGACAAATGCTCACGAAGATGTGTCTAATAGGAATATGATTCAGCATTCCTTTCTTCTGTGGGCAGAAGCCTTCATCTTCAGGAGCTCTTCAGAAAGAGAGAGAACATGGTACTGTATTTGCTCTTCAAAAACTGAAAATAGTCCCCATAAGATCCAGCTTCAGAAGACATATAGAGTAGAAGGCAGAGAGGAATCATAAGCACAAGGATACAAAGATTAAGTGAAAGCTCAAGAGAGGGCTGAAAGATTTTTCATTGAAATATTTATTGGCAGATTAAGAATTCCTTACTGCAGTTCTTCGCACACTTTGTAAGTTGGTTTTGTAAATAGTTTGCACTTTATCAGATTCCTGGGATTTCTGCAGCCCTGCTCCCTTCCTCCTGCAACAAAATGTAACCCAGAGATGACTGGAGAGACAACAGCTAAGCCCTTGGGGCACACAGGGTGACAGAGAGAGCACAGGGACATGAAGAGAGCATTACTTTGTGCACAGAGCTCCCATTATGGACTAAAACCTCCCAGAAGCTCCCAGATCCATCTCTCGTAAACCCTGAAAGCCATCCAGGCGTACCACAGCCACCCTGGAGTGCCTTCTGAGACACTTTTAGAGTAAAATAGTCTCTTCATTTTATAGCTGCTGATGTGAGGATTAAGGAACTTGATACACTCTGACAGAAAAAAAACAAAACAAAACAAAACACCCAAACAAACAAACAAACAAACAAAAACCCACAAAAACCCCAAACCAACACACTTTTTATTTGCTTCTGTGTTTTTGAAGCTGGAAATGCTTTAAAAACATATATAAAAGGAATTCCAGTCCCAAATACAACAAAGTCCAACAAAAGTCAGAGAAAGCAAGAAGAGAGTGGTTACAGGAAGTCACGAGGAAGAGAAAATAAAAAGAGAAGACCGATTACAATGGCTAAAATCAAACTCTGACATGTAAACATCACTACAGTGACAACTTAACCCAGCATCTGTGGGCATAACACTCCATGACAGATGCTCCAAGAAAGTTTCTCTGGAAATACTGACCCCCATGGGGATTACCCAGACAGGAAGGGTGTGGTTGGAGACTTTTTTGTTTGGAGGGGGAGGATTTTACAATAGTGTGACAGTAACAAGCCTGCACATCTTTTAGGTCCTAATTAAAATGTATTTTAACAGCAGGTAAAAATGGTTAAAAATTGTTAACTACAAAGTATCAGCTGATTTTGCTATTAAATTTGAGTGCTGTTGGCAGCTACTTATGCAGCTGAGAGCTGGAAAAGAAGTGCTGTTTTGAAAAGCAGAGGATCAGAGAAGCTCTGTGGTAAAATACAAATTTTTCCTGACATTAATCATGGAATATCTTTGATAGAAAAGTTGCAGAGTGGATTTTATTGCCTCCTTTACTCTTTGATTTACTGAAAGAACTGATTTAAGGAATTTAGGGCTCATATGACCCAGACCTGAGGAAAATGAAAGCTGCCCAGACTCTGCAGTGCTGACTCTACAATTGCTAATTAGGAGGAAAAGAAAGAGCACTCTGCCAATATTGGCCATTGGACTGGGACTCCACTTGTAACTAAGAACTCTCATCCTCTTTCCATTTCCATCTTCCAAGGCAGACCCAGCTACCTCGAGTGAGAACAGGTTTCCAGCTGACACTCTAGGCTTTTGGCTTTGGCAAATTAACAAAACCATTTTGACAAGTTGAAGACAAATGCTGATGGAGTTTTGGTGGCACCACCTCCATATAAAACTTCAGCAAACCAAAGGAAGAGTTCTCCTCTTGCAGCATATGAATCATTCCTTTCAGCCATACAATTTTAAAGCCCATTTTTACAAGTCTAGTTGGCATTTCTTGATTTTTTTTTTAATTTAAAGAAAAAGTTGCTTCCTGTGACAATAAAATTTTGATATGCTGAACAAAGTTTTATATTACTTGTATCAAAATATTTTTCCTTTTGCCTTTGGAAAATCTGATTAAAATAAATGTTTAGGCTTTTGAGATAAACAGACATTAGGAATTGTAAAGAAAATCACATCCATCTATTATATTCAAGTATAGTGACTTTGAGGGCACCTGGCTTTTACAGCCCTCAGGGCAGCTACCACTACCTCTCACTGATACCAAGAACGTGTGTGATCACCACCAAAGTCAGAAACTTTAATAAACACTTGCTAGAGTTCAGAGGCAGCTGCACAAGTTGATGTTCCAGTAGTTATTCAGCTGTGAAAGCTTTATTTACTTGATTCTGCTCAGTCCTACAATATCCAATATTACAGAACAGTAGCAGTTCAGAAGTACTGTCTCTGCTCCTGCGAGAAAAGTTCTCCATGAGACTCTCCTTAATGAGAATTTCCTTTGGATTATTATTGCTTTCTTGCCCCGATTTGTTATGATTATCAATGCTATTTCAATTTCTTTTTTTTTCCCTATTGATACATAAATATTTATTGAACAAGACTATTAATATTAAAAGAAATAAATCCCAAAGCATGTTCCATAACATACCCTACCATTTCTTTGCAGAACCTCAACTACTATTTCATATTAAACTGAGTTTCAATTTCTCAGCTGTAGTGCTCATTAAAATGAAAGAAGTGATTTTATGATCCTAGTAAATACACTCATGGAAAAATAACACGAAGCAACACCCTAGCATTAAAGAAGAATTACTTCAGAGAAACTTCAATGAAAAATATTTTGCATTTCATCTAAATACATAGTTTTATTACAGAGTAGCTTTTGTACTTTTGTACTGTCCTGTGATACACTGAAGAAGCTGCTCATGTAGGGTGTTTGATATCTCTGAGCAGCTGAACAGTTAAGTTTAAATGAGCTTAGTGATATCCTTTTCCACCAAGCCACCTTATTTCCATTTTACTAAATTATGTACTGGGAAGGAGTGAAAAAGATTACACTGAAGTGTCAGGGAAAGGTTAATTCAACACTATAGGACATAGCTGAAGGATTTGCAGACTATTTATTCCAGAAAAGAAAACTGAATTGTATGTTCACATCACAGGTAGTGAAGAATTTGTTTTACACGGTAAGAAACAATAGACTTTCTGGATCTTGTCAGCCCTGCCTAAGAGGAGGCAACATTCAACATGTTTCTATTCACAATGTCAAGTGAAACAGGTTAAAATAAGTGTCAGTTCTGCACAGAAACCTGAGGCAACTCTTGCTGAACTGCTACCAATGCAGTGTGTGAGATGTTTACAGTGAGGTGAGGTTTCACAGGGGAGCAAATGAATACAACTAATTTTGTGCTAGAAAGAACCCAGTCATGCCATCTTACAAATGAGACATTAAAAAAAAAACACTAAAAGCAATAAATAAAAGGTTATAGAACTTCTTAAAACTTTTAGCATTATCCCTCAGTATCATCTGAGATAATGAGACAAATTACTGAAGGATGCTGTTTAACTTTTCACCTCTCATTAATCTTTATCCTCCAACCCAGACAATTTATAGCCATTTGTTGTCTTTTCCTTTCACCTTGAACTGCTTTCCCCATGTTCAGCTTTCCTTCCCTTCACACACCCATAGAGGTCAGGTCATAAGATTTTCCTCATTAGAAACATTCTTCTAACTCTACTTGACACCAAATACTAAAAACCACATTTTGAAGCAGCCATTAATCAAAATATAAATGAGCAGCAATAATTTTATTAGGCAGTGTGCCCTTTTTCTTCGATCAGATGCATTTTCATTATTATATCTGAAAAGATGCCAAACACAAGGTAAGCTTAAAGATAAAATAAATAGCTTTATGTAAACACACTATTTCTTATCTTGTAGTGTGAAGTATTAATTCTCAGGTTGAACATCTTTCATTTTGGCAAGCTTGAACATCTATCAAAACAGCCACTTGCTCTTTTCCAATACTTGGAAACTATTACTTTTCACACCGTTTTCTCCTTCAATTCAGAAGTGTTAAGTAGTGTCCATGACATTCAAGTATATTCTCTTGCACCTGCTCCTCAAATACAGGAAAGATTTTAGTTAATCACCCCAGAAAAAGAAGATACTTTGAGTGAGAAAAAGAAACCTGCTGCACTGCTCCTCTGGAGACTAACAGGGAAAGAGCCACGGAAATCAAGTGTGAAAACTGTCTGAACCTCAAGGAGAAAGTTTGGCTGAGGACTGCCCTTGGGTGCTCAGCATCATGGCCATCAATTAATCTGCCATTAATATTTTGATACATTGTCTTTGTGACAACAGTTTCATGGTTCCACAGCCTCACATCAAATGTACAGATCAATATAAATATTACAAAGAAGTTGAGTGTTTTGAGTAAGATAATGATCACATCTCAGCTGCATAATGGAAGAAGAGACAGTCAAGAGAACTTTTGAGCTGTGAGGAAAAAAAAAACAAACCCTGTTTGTGATTCACGCAGAATCCCCATAATTCTTAGGCATTTTTAAGTTCACTCTAACTCCCATCTACTTACGTTTAAGTCAACTTAGAATCATAAAAGTAAAACATTCAGAATGAAAGAAAAGAAGTCTGAACACACATGCCACAAAGCTCCTGAGTCTCAGTTTTCAAGCACCTGAATTTGAGTTCTTCCCACCTGGCCTATCCCTCCACAAACCCATCTCCAGAGCTCCAGGTTTTGCACTGTTACATGTTTGCAATGCAGTGCTGCACTACACCTAAACTGCATTGCCTCTCATCAAGCAAAGGGGAAAAAAGTCTTCCTAACAAATCAGCTTTTCTAAGCACTTCAAGATATTAGTTGATTCCACTGTTGATTTGTTTTTTGTTTTTTTTTTTTGTAATAGGTTTTTGATACTACTGTGCTGCATCCTTGGAGTGTCCCAGCTCTGCAAGCCCAGACTTCCAGAACTTCCCCTGTAAGAATTAATAAAAAGCTGCTACTGGCAGACCCCTCAGATGTCTGAACTTTTACAGAGGTTTCTGGACATGAATTACATTGACATGTTCAGGTCCTCAATAAATAGAGATGTGAAGGAAAAAGAATTGTTACAGCAATATATCCAACTCAAGAGCCGAGTCTATAAAGAAGTTGTGTGTTAGAAGCTCTCCAATGCTGCACAGATTGTGTCTGGAGGGGTCAGGAAAAAGAGTATTTCACTACTTTTGACTCCCAGAACCAACTTTCAATACCACAGAATTAATATCACACCTGTCCCACACCTGAGTCTACTTAGAGCCACACAGCACAAGGTGGAGTGAACCTTCCCTCTCACAAGTGACAAGTCTTCCACAGTGGGCAATAACTATTATTTTAAAGTGAAAGTTTGCTTTATACTCTATTCTTGGATATGACACCAATTTTAAAAGTTTCACATTTTAAAACTGAATTCATAAGGACCATTTTGCTTGGAGATTTTTTTTTCTATTGAAAGAGAAACTCATGAGACAATACTAGATTGCCATCTATGTATTTCAGGATGATCATTTCAAGGATGCCCCAGGCTTTTGCCCTATTTTCCATCCCCTTGTTTTGACATTTAAATTAGAACCCAGTAAATGTCACATTTTTCATATTTAATGTTAATACAGTCAACATCGACTTACTTTACATCTCTATTGCTCTCTTTGTAATTCTAATATGTGAAATAAAAGTTTTAAACTTCTAATTATCAAAATGTTTAGTGGAAACATACCTACTGTAGAAATAATTCCCAACAATCTGAATTCAAGCAATCAACACCATAGATCAGTGCAAAAGCTAGAAACTGCTAACACTTTTCAAATCATTGGGTTTGGCTTTTTCAAGTCAGGAGAGTTAGAATATACCAACTAATTAATTAATAGATCAGCCTTTAATGATAACAGAATGTTTCTTGATATTTCACATTTCGGCAGCAACATGGTAAAAAGATGAGTGTGAAAAACTCTCTCTTCTCCCTCATCTCGAGGCAAGTGCCTTTGAAAGTCAAGGGAGCTCCCAGCAATGCATTAGCAATCCTCAAATTACCATCTGAAATATTTACATCTCAATACTTGCCTATGCAAGAAGACTCAGTTCTATATGATCCAGACAGTACAGATTCAGTCAAATTCATTGAAGGTGTGGCACTTTACAACACCCAAATATTCTGCTCAGCTGTTGCTCTGTTTTAAATTCATTAGTCTTAATCTATTATTTTATATATATGTTAGTGAATATTTTACATATGTGCTTGTTCATGCCTGAATGTAACATACTCATACACACAAAAGGAAGCCTTAAATTTATTTATATCACTGAGAATTTGTAAAATATCAGTATTCTAATGCTAAAAACATATTTTAAAAATATCTGCTTGACTATTACTCCAACAAACTTGTATGATAACAGAGTAATGTCTTCCATAAATCACAGCAATTTAAAGCAAGCTATGGCATATTATTGTCTAAGTCTTACCCAGCACTTTTACAGCCAAGCAGTAAGCACAAATGTTACAGATATAAATTCCATGCCCTGTAGCTAGGAATGGTAGAATGAAATAAGAGGACTGAAAGGCTGCCATTTTCATGTATTTTCCATTTCCCAAAAAGAGAAAGAATTCACTACCAGGTATTCTCCAGGGGATGACAACTGTAATGACTAGATATTTTTTTTAATCTATCATCCATCTGCCTTTGGAGGTGAAATAATAAACACCAAGATGGCTGAGGCATGGCTTGACATGAGGAACTCTGAGGAGTGCATATGAAAGCAAACTCTTGCACATAAACATAACCAAGTTTCTTGAAAACATTCCAGTCCTGACAATGCAGCTTGAAACACCATTTTCCTATTTCACAAGGCAGCTCCCTATCTGCTGTGTCTGCTTTTGATATAACCTCAAAGCCTAGGACATCATCTTCCCTCCCTTCAATAGCACTATCTTTTATATTTATGCTTCAAAATCTTCTGCACAAAATGAAGTTGCTGTTAACTTTGGGTAGCTACAGAGCACTTTTTAATAAAGTGCACAGATAAGGGATTTGATGTTCCCTCAACTGAAACAATGATTTAAATTCATAATTCTCAAAACAAGAAGTGAAAACTCAGTTTTACACTAATTTTTCTGACACAATTCAGGTTTTGTGATGGTTTTTTGCTTATATATGCTCTCATTAATTTTTATTTTCCTAGTCTGCAACTCAAAATGCCTGTCAGCCATTCAGAGCTGCCCCCATACACACACAAGCTACCTGACCTCAGTTGCACAGCCCTTGATGATTCACATTCATTCCAGTTATAATTATTCATTTATTGCTGAAAAATAAACCTTCCCCTCCCATCTGCCCTCATAGCAGCACTTTGACCCACCAGTTACACTGTTCAGCAAGTACCTCTCTGACTTCTCCAAACCTTGCTCCCACTTTGCAGGAACCCCTCCAGAATCTCTTTCACTGTCTGCTATTACACCCCACATGGCACCCTTGTTTGCTGTGATTCTATAAAAACACTTCAGCAGCTTTGCTATTGTTCACTGCCTCACCTTACCTGACACTTCTCTCCACATCTCTGCCATCACCACTTTCATACAAGTGAGTACAGCACAGAGTAGTATGGAAAAATCTCCCACTAGTTTTCATTTAATTCATTTTATATTACAGCTGTGGTTTTTATCAACCTCGCCAGAAGAAAGCAGCAAGTCAAGCACAGGAAAGATGCACTCTTAGCTGCATTTTCAGTTTCCTGGGACATGCAGCAAATCTGAATTCCCTCTTGGATATATCTGAATCTTGAACTTTGACTTAACATTATGATAATAAAATTTAAAAGTAATTATATAGTAGCTATTCAAGCTGCACCATCTAGCTGTCCAAAAATTAAAGCCTGGACTGTGGGTATATAGTAAGGTGTAGTTCTCTATGGTTAAGAATACAAACAAGCATTTCTGACAGAGAACCACATATTTCCCTGGTTCTTTGATGGGGAGGGTGCAACACATTATTTAATAGAGCCAGAAAAAATTAACAAGGAGATGAAAGCAGCAGCCTTCCTTTGGCCTGTCTGTAACCAGCACTGCCCAGAGTGGTTAATTTTCAGTTACTTTCCCTCTAAACACCACACTTCCAATCCTCCCCTGTAAGGCATCCTCTGACAGAGTCTGTGATTCATATCCACAGTGTCTTGGGAGCCAATACACAAACACACATCGTTGATTATCAATAATCAAAGCACAGACTTTCCAAACCTCCTGGAAAGCACCGCAGTGCACCAGTCGTATCTTGTTAGTACCTAGAAAATGCTGCCTCATGAATATATAACTGTATGTCTCCAGCCACCACCATCATTATTAATTTCTAATGTCTATTAATATCTGTCTCAAAATACCACATATTGTAAGAGCTTTTAAATGTTCAAAATTAGTTTTAATGTTCAAGATTTGCAAATTTGAAGAGATATTAGCACAGCAGAAAGCACAGACTTGTTCATTTACAAGGGTGATTGGATTTTTAGAAGAGATTATATCAAACTTGTTTGTCAAAGTGCAATAGAGACCTACCCAGAAATAAATGACCTCAATAAACATAACTGCAACTAAGAAAATGAAGGATCCTGCAGAGTTTTGTGACTTTGCTCTTTTCAGCATTGCAGTCATGAGACAGTGTGAGTTTTGTCCCCTTTCCAAGGGAGAAAAAAAAAAAAGTTGCTAGTCAGAATGAGAATAAGATGAGCACTTCACCTATATGCTGCATTGAGCAGCCTTAGTCAAGGTGACATTTGGTTTCAGTTGAATATTATTCTTTTTTTACAATGCATCACTTTTTCAAAATGAGGTTTGCAAAGCTAATTTCTCTATTACTGTGTCATAAGGATACAGCACAAACAATGCATTTAAAACACCTTTAACCATCCTGAAAAAAGCAAACAAGGAAAAGGGTTTGTTCACATCAGGCTCTGCTTTACTTTGTAATTATTTAAGATGACTATTTCTGAAGTTCACCTGGTTACATATTCATTTGCTCTAACAGAAGTTTCCTTCTATAAGTGGTCCACACGACCCACATGACAACATTAGAAATGGAATATCTAATATATCACTGTGACCTTGAAACCTGGAAAGTGGAATACATTTGAATAATTTAATTATACATAGCATCTGAAGTGATTATTACACACCTTGCATCTTGAAAATGCTGAAGTAATGTAAAAACTGATTACATTTTGGTATGTAAATCCTGCCTACTTCCACATAATAGTCCACTGACTGCTGGTTTTTTCAATTAGAAAGTATTACGCCAGAAATGTAAATATATGCACATAATATGCATACAGTGCCATGCTAATCTGCATAACTTTCTGTGTTCAGACACAAAAACTTCACTTCTATTATTCACTCCAAATTACTGAATTGTAGTAATTCACTTGGCCTGATCTATTATTTCCAAACTCTGAGGATTTAAAAGTCTTTGAAAAGAAATTCCAGCTAAAGCTGTCTTAAGTTTCTGCTCACCACAGAAGGAAGTAGCCACTGTAAGGCAAAATAACTGTAGATTCTCTTTGTAATGTATAAGAAATAGGCATTTTTCACATTAAATAGCCCATTGTACTGGATCACTGCTAAGATGCTTCATTTTTTCTAGCAGCATTTACTGCCTAGAAGCTTCCTGGAAAGGCTTATAGCCATGTGAATTTTGAGCACCAGCCCCTAACATACCCCAAATGACAGCTTATGCTCCAGAACACCTGCCCCCATCACTTCCACCTTCCTAAAGCACCTTCCATCCCACCTGCTTGCAGCTCTAACGTTTCATTCTAAGCCACACAGAGAAGGACAGAGAAGCCCAGGCTGGAAGGGATTTCTGGGAGCCATCTAGTCCAGCTCCCTCTTCAAACCAGGTCCCATGAGATCTGACTGTCCAGCTATATTCTAAGTATCTCACAGAACTGCAAGAGAAACTGGTGGGGTTTTTTTTGTTTGGTTGGGTTATTTTTGTTTGATTTTTTTTTTTTATGGGTTCAACTTGTATGAGAGACTGGACTGAAAAGCAGATAATGTAACAAGATGAATAATACAGACAAAGAGTTTGTTAGGAATATAAAAAATCCCTGGTATCTTGCTTGGGTTTTTTTTTTTTTTTTTCCTTCCTTATGAAGTGAAAAGCACCACTTCAACTGCAGTGACAAAAAAATAAACTATTTGATTGATCACCATTATCAGAAGCTGCTGAACAATTACTTTTTTCTAATAGCTAGGAGAAGAGTATAGCATGAGTGCAATGTGGTGATGCCATGGACAAAAAGATGACAAAACTTGCTTCTAAGTTTGATATAGAGCAAAAACAATCAGAAAACAAAGAAATCATAGAATGGTAATTCTGCACTGCATGTTTCTCCTGCATATTTAATATTACAACTGAATTTTCACATCAGTATAATAACTTCTCATGTAAAAGTCCTCTTCCTGCCAGAGGAGAGGTTTATTGGCAGCCCTGAAAGTGAGGGATAAATCCTTGAGTGAGTTGCAGTGTGAGCACTGATGTGTTGATGCACCATAGGCACAGATGGTGTGAAGGGTACCTGATGTCTTGGGGCACATGGGAACTTATGGAATTGCAGATATTTAATAGTTTAAAATGTAAAATACAACATTCAATCATCTGTCCCTGAAATAATGCAAAACTGATGCATTCTCCAATGAGAAGGTGTGTTTTGCAACATTTTAAGTGCATTCCTTTCAATATATAGGTACATTCTTAACTTCTGGATCTCTTATTTTTCATCATTTGTTTTTCGAACTTGCCAGAAATTAAGTACATGCTTTTTTAAAAAATAAAAAGCACAAACCAAGAGTTATTTTTCATACCAATGTTTTGTTTCTTACATTATGAGCTCACACAATTATTTTTATAGATACCATCTCAAAACTGTACAATGTTTAATAACAGCTTAATTGACAGATACAATATCTTTCTCAACTGCCACAAACTGAGAAGTGGCAAGCAGCAGAAATTACCTTATTTCTTTCTGGAAGATCGTTCTTGTACCCTAAATAATTCCTATTTCCTCCATTCCCCCATCACTGGAATGTTAGTTCCAGGAGGGAAGTATCAATATAATAATTTCAGTTTTCAAAGCTGACCTCCCAGTGAGTCTGTGACTTCACCAGGTCCACTGAAAAGGGCTCCAAAGATACAGCAGCTAATACAGAGAATGTCAGTGCCAACATTACCTCATTCACAGCATCTTGTGAGCCAGATGTTCAGTGCCCTGTCCCACACAGCCAACCAAGCCATGAGCAGGGAGATGTGGCTGAGCCCAGAGGCCAGATCAGATCCAATGACCCAGGCATTTTTTCATTGATCCAGCAGACTAAATTTACTACTGATCTATGCCAGTTTTTATCTAATTTAGGATGAATCATTTTGCTCTGAACAGCTTACACTTACTCAGGATATTTCACTTGGCACATACAGGCACACCTGCGTGCCAGTGGAAATGATTTGAGCATATTCATTAACACAGGATACAATTTTATCCCCAAAAAAATCAATTCACAGTAAGGTGACATAACCTTATTGACCTCAATAGTAGTTTGCTGGGGCAACAAACAATTTTGGATGAGGAGAGGCTCCTGAAAATCTCTTCAGTTTGGCCAAACCGATGTATCTTCATACATAGCCAAAAAAGAAAAACAAGCAAAATCCCAGTGGTCAGGCCTGTTTTGTTCCTGCTGGCACACACAGATGAGCAGCCTTTCCAAAGGTGATTTTCATTATCCTAGGGGACCCTCTAGACTGTCATAGTTCTCTTGGTGTTTCTCATACAAGATCCTGGCTGCAGCCAGGGAATGCACTTGGGAGCAAAAAGCCGAGTGAAACGGCGAAGTTCAGCCTCTGCAACAAATCTTTTTTATTTGTCCCTATCCAGCTGTTGATGAGGAGGTGACTCTTCCCCTGAAATTCATCTTGTTTACTGCATACAGAGATGCTGTCCCAGGACAATTTGAGACAAAACTGAATGACTCCTGATCCCTGGGCAACAGGGAAGCTTTGTGAGACAAAGTGTGTAGTAACCATCTCTGAGTAACTGCCCCAGCATTTCCCAGCACTGTCAGGCACATTTCAGTGACTGGAGGAAGGGAAATATTAAAACTCCCCATGCTGACAGCAGTCATAAGTTTTAATGGACAACAGATCTATTCCAGCTTGAGCAAAATATAGAGATTATGTCACTATATTTTACCCTTCAACTTGCAGACTATCTCAATTAAAAAAAAAAAAAAAAACCAAAACAAACAACAAAACAAAACAAACCCAACAAAAACCCCACATTAAATAAGCAAGGTCCCTGAAAAATAATACTTTTTTAAAAATTCAACACCACAATGATCTGTCATTTCCTCAACAAAAGAAACCAAATAAATCAAAACCATCTGTTGCCTTTGGTCTTACACTGTGAAAATGGTAGGTTTTCACTTCTGTGGAATATTCCTCAGGAAGGTAAATTGTCCTTCCCACTCATTTCTTTAGGCACTCAGCCAGTTCCAGGCTCTCAGGCACCCAGCCTACACAGATTATGAATTTACATGAAACACCATCTCCTTTCATTCTATGTAAATACAGATTTATTGTTTTTATGCCTCAGCTGCAGAGTTTTAAGCTACTGTCAGTTTTAATTTATGAAAGACAAACAAACATGCTCTGTGGGTTCATTTGCCTGTGTCACTGACTACCAATCACTCCTGAGGATGCCTCTGCAGGGCTCACCTTTGCCATTCACAGCAGAAAATCTATAGATATAGTTTTGCAACAATGCTTGGAAATACTGCTCATTTTTAAGAGTCATATAAGCAAGGCAAGTAGTACATAAAGCCATTGATTGATAGAAGCTCTCATTTCAAGCTGAAACAGTGCACTGTAGGAACTTGACACATACCACTTTTTAGCAATTTCAGTAGAAGACAGACTTTGTTGCCAGGATTCAAGACTTCTGATATGAAAAAAAAAAAAAAAAAAAAAAAAAGCAGCAAAGCAAATCCTATTCTAAGGACAGGATTGGGATGAAAACACAGCAATTTGTGGCATAACAGGATAAAAACACTTGAATGGGTGATTTTTTCAGAATTATGAATGCATTTGCAAGTAGGTAGGAAATAAGACGAGGGTAATCATATACCTGACATTCAGAGCAGTGAATCATAAGGAAGCAATTTAGTTATGCTGGTGCACTGAGGAATAATGGCTTAGAAATAAAGAACAATTGACTTGCTAAGAAAAATAATTGTAAGTTAATGCAACATACTATGCACTTTCTATTAGCAAATAACACTTCATGTGTATGAAAAGATTTTCTTCTTTCTTCCAGATCATTAATCCTGATTTATATAGATTATACAATGTCTTCATTTCCCTCAATGCCAACTGTCTACAACGTATCAATATGAATAATGCTACTCTGTGTAATTCTGCAGTTAAATAAAACACTATATTTGGCCAAATGGCCTAATGTTGTGCAGCTACATCAGGACAGATATTAGCACTAGCACTTAATGGATGTTGATTAACATAATGAAAGTAGGATATTAAATTGAAACAGTGTGCTGGGTTCCAGGAGGTCATGCTAAAACAGCTGGTGAGGTTATGGTTTGGTTCCTTTGCATTATGATCACCACTTCATTTAGGATAACAACACCACAAATTAACATACACATTTTTTGTGGTACCTTAAAGGTCTAAATATATATATAAAGATCTAAGCATGACAACACTACAGTTCCAGTCAGAGATTAACAGGATTCAAGAATTCAAGTTCTTTACAGTACACAGCATTTGCCTTCCAAGCCACCCTGCAACCTGTAACATCTGAACTGAATTAAAAAACTTAAATGCAAAAAAAAAAAAAAAAAAAAAAAAAAAAAAAATCAGAGCCTTACTGTAGGCACATAGAATTCATACAAAGCTTTTAAATGAAACATGTTCTCCCAACAAGATGTCTTCCACACAACTGTCAATTACACTTTAAACCTCAGGCAACACACAGGGGTGTAAGAAAGATCTTCCCTCATCTGCTTCCCCAGCTTCTCCTGAGCCTGCCCATCCTGCACTGCACCAGGAACCTCAGGATCTGCTGTGACCCAGCCTGCTCACCTGGAACAGGAACACTCCTGCCTGGCTAAATTTGAGACAAAATATAAAGTAGAACATGTACAGTGAGCCAAGAGCAGTGGAAAGTTACCAGAAGAGTAAGAATGTAAATGTGGGGTTAGGAGCCAGCAAGCAGAGGGGGCTCAATTAAGACCTGGTCAAGTGCAGTTGGAGACCTCACGGTCAGGGTTTCCCCTTGGAAGCTTTCCCCAGGCTCCATCACCTGTCTGCTGCCTTAATCAAAGCAGAAAGAGAAGCTGCCTGTACTCTTGACAGCATCTCATTACTTAAACATAAACTCAGTTTTACTCATGTGGGAAATAACAATGCAAAATTAAAGATCCTGGCAACACTCCTGATGAACTCTGCACGGAACTTGGGGAGGTGCACAGATTTCCACATGGAAGTGTTTGGCATCTGAAGCCTGTTTACATATCCATGGTTGAGGACCAGTGCTTCAATTGCAACTGGCAGTTGCATATCTGTGGCCAAGTTCTTTTAACAAACAAAATTGTAGTTTCCTAATCAGAGATTTTTTTTTTTCCTATCATGACTCGGTGTTTGCAGATCAAACAGCTGTGTGTTTTGTCTCACAATACACAGAGGTATGCCATAAGAGAGGGAAACAACAGTGTCCACTGAATACCAGGCACTTGGTCAGCTGCACTTCTGATCTTAAGGACTTGTACAGGCAGATTTCTAGGAGAGGATTTTGGTAATTGGGACATCCTCAGAGAGATCACCTGGAACCTGACCACATTATGCCAAGTTCTTCTGGTGGACAGTAACATCATCTGACATATCCAAACTTTGTACAAGTGGTATTTGAAAGCTGAACTCAAAGAAGCCTAAGCAATGCTATAAAGCACTTGGCACGCCTACAGAAATGCTCACTTGAAAAAAGACAGCACCATACATGCAGGAGTAAAGGAAAAATGCACTGATTGATATCACTAAAAACAATTGGTTGAGTTTGCGCCTATTTTTTAATCCTTGCTTTTAGCAGACATCATTAATCTCTCACACATTTCAAAGCATCACTCACTATCATACAAGCTTCCACAGAAATCAAGGAACTAATCAAAGCAGATTAAATAGTGTTGCTTAAAATTGCTCTACATTTTAAATTAAGCCACAGTTATGGTGTAGTTTTTCAAGATGTCTAAAACTGTGAAAAGAAACTGAACAAGACACAACCACCCTAATATAATTCCTGTCATTTCAGAGAGTTATTTTCTTGTCATGTGTGTCATCTCCCCTTCTTCCCTCCACCCCTCCCTGGATAATCAACTTGCATTCTTTTGTTGGGGCTGTCATTAAAAATGATTTTTAAAAAAGGTATTAGTTTTAATGCAGCTGAAGAGTTTGTGTCCAACTTGTACAGAAAGTCACATATCATTAACCAGTCTTATCAAAATTAGTGGCCACAGCACTGATCACTTCATTCTGGCAGGCTGGCTCAAATGGGTGGGAGCCACAGGACCAGAAAGGGACTTGGTTTTGCTGATTTTTTTTCTCTTTCCAAGATAGTCAATCATGACCCAGATTATAACGAGAACACATGCAGATCATATAATTTCATTGATTTCATCTAAGATTTCTAGTGATATTTAATAGTGTCCCTCTGCCTTGCTCCTTCAAAAGAATAAAACAAAGTTTGTTTCTTTATGGCAAGTACCACCACAGCACAGGCAAGCCAAAGTACTGGAAGTAGCTTGACTGTTTTCTGCCATAACTAAAATTGAATTAATGAAGGGAAAATCTAACAGAACAACAAAACCCTTCAACGAGCAAAACTGTGTTTATGACTGTTGAAATATATTACTTCATTCTATAATTACTTAAGACAGCTATTTGAAATAACTCCATAAACCAGCTTTCAGTGGACTACTTGCAAGTGAAATTACTTATGAATGTATAATTGAAAACTAAATTACAGTTTGATTTTAAACTGTTTAGTTTTTCACTTGACTTATGTGAAGATTTCAATATTGTGTCTGAAAGCAGCAAAGTACTGATTATACTGGCTTTCTTAACATGCTTGTATATTTATGTAGAAGCATGTATGTGTACAAACTCATATCCTTCATATATATATACCTCCTGAAAATTCAGGAAAACTAAATAACCGCTCAAGTGAAATGTTATTCAATGGTCACAAGCCCACAGACTTATTGTATTTACAAGAGAGTCTAAATGGATGTGAAAAAACACCAAGGTCTGTTGTCCTCTTTCAGACTTTTTGCTTTCTTATTCAACACTGTGAACTTCATATTCCCATATTCCCATACAGCTCTGATTTTCCTTGTGGGGAAAATTTCAAAAAAAGCACTATCACCAGCAAAGCTGCAGGTCAAAGAGATGAAACAGATGTCCTCTTGTGGTACTTCACAGAAATCCTTCAGTCCATGCCCCTAGAATATATGAAAGGGACATATTTCTACTTGAGCAGTTGATGCCCATGGAGAATAAAAACACTGAAAATATTGTTTCAGGTTCTGCTGTGGATTCTCAGAATTCAGCCTAAGCAGCAGTAAGTCTCCTACAGAACAGTTTATTTATATGTATATACTGAGATGCTCTGAGTTGCAGAAGGGAAGTTAAAACATCTTCCTGTGTGCACCTCAGAGTCAAACTGTACCTGGTGGAACAGAGCAAGCACATCTTTGATTCCACACAACTCAATCTATTTGTAAGCCAATGTGAAAAGAAGAAATGAAAAAAAAACTTTATAAGAAACACACCTGTGCAATCTCCAGAATAAGCATTAAAGAAATAATAAACTGGGCTTTGACTCAGAAAACAAATAGATTTCTAAACAATACAGGGTTTAATTGGAGGAAACATTTCATTTCCTCAACAAAGGAAGGAATTCGTGGGAGATGTCTAAGCAAGACCTCAGCAGCTGAATCAGAAAGGGCTTCATTATCTGCATTTCACATCTTGTTAGACTTGTATTTTACATTTTTAAGTCCTGCACCTGCAACAATCTTACAATCAGTGCAGTGATTACTCCAGCTGTATTTATATTTCATATAAAGTTCATTTTACTCTCATTCCTTCTTTACATTCCAGCCTTAACAGTAAATTTTCTTTGAGGAATATGACTGGGATTGGATTTGAGGCCTTCTGTTAGAATTAAGCTACTAAAAACCACATTCAGAAAAAGCTGAATTTGGAAATGAGACATGTTAAGAACTGGCCTTGGGAATCTTCCCCTTACAAGAATGACCATGAAGAAATTGGCAAATCTATGAAGAAGGATGGGGTGCAGGAGGTAGTAGAAAGCAGAGTCTAGGAAATGTTAAAGTCTACATCAGGAATAATTTTCACATTTTTAAATTCCCAGCAGAAAAAAAAGTCCATGTTGGAAATCCTGGTCACTATTCTACTACACAGAAAAAATAATTTTGAGCTATATAGCTCCAGTCTTTATTAAGGTACCCAATTGGTACCAAAAAAAAAAAAAAAAAATCTAATTGCAACCACTTGTTATCTCCTCCAAGACTAAGAGAGATGTGTCAGTGGAGTGTAATTCCCTGCACTTGAGACTCCTGATCATCTCATTTTTTGATAATTCTCTTATTGCTCTCCTTGCTGAAAAGGGTGAGGCTTTGGCCAAACACCTGCACAGTATTTTTGCATATTTGTACTGAAAACATATGAGGATGAAGGATGATGTGACTGATAAGTCAACAGCACCAACAACAAGGATCTGGACAAGGCTTCTGCCTTCAGCGGTATGCCCTGCTTAAATTAATCACCCCTGCTAATTTTCATATGAAAACTAACATTGCAATAATTTTTAACTGGCTAGAATTGTTCATGCAGGAAGAGTAAATATCAGGAACTGGAAGGGCTAATTGATTTCTTCAAATGCTCCTAAAAGCAAATACTTGAGGCCAACCATCAACAGAATAGAAGGAATGGAAACATTTTCAACATCAGAATTGTACTCAGCTATTTTTCCACTTTATTTCCTGTTCTTCTCTTGCCTTCACAATTCATTTCTTCTGTAATTTGTCTCAGAATTACTGTCTACAATTGTTGGTGATATTAAAAATGAAAAATAGCGAAATAACAAACTTCTGGCACATCACACTCTTCCTTTTCCCCTGTAGAGGAGAGAACAACCACACTTAATATCAATATAAGCTAATTTCAGACTAAATAAAAAGCAGCACAAAACCCAATTCTTTATCCACCTAAAGCAGTCTGTCATGACAGCAAAGTGATAAACCTGGGAATCAAATATGTCATGATACAACTTCAATTCCAGTGTTGATTGAAGAAGACAGATCAAAACCTTGAAGAAAACTTCTATTTGAAGAAAACTGAGTAAGCCACCACCAATCCATAAAAAATGGAAAAAAATAATCTGTCCAGATACTAGTGCACTGGAAAATCAAGTGACTACCTTTTCTATCATTATTATTATTAAAAACTTGTTGTAGATGGAAGATGGAAATCATTAGATCCTTTGGAGAACTCGCTTGTGGCACAAGAACCTGTGATGAGCACAGCAGGGCTGTTTGAGGCCCCAGAGCTCACAGGTCTCCCTAAACAGCAGAGCCCATCCAGAACCTCTACTCAGAACTCCGTTCTGCTACAGATTTCCTTTGTGACTTCAGAAACCTCATCAGGACACGGGCTGAAGCACTTGGGCAGTTTCCCTAAGTGTCTTTGGGGATCCACAAAATCCTCACCCAGCTGTTTCAGTGGCTCCAGCTCCCAACCTTCATCCAGAGCCATTTATATGCAGGAGGGTTGCTCCCAAAGAGAGCTCTGCTGACCATCTGGATCTGTGCACACTCTTCTGTGTCAGGCAAGCCATCAATCCATGGCACATGTCCCTACTGGTAAAATCCTTCTGTCTTCACTCAGGCTCCTCATTCCTTAGGTCAATAAAAACCAGAGCTAAGAGTCTTGGCCATACAGAACAGCTGTAATGACCAACAGGCCTGCAAGGGAGGGAGTGCCCTTATTCTAACACAGCAACACAGGTAACAAATAAAGAAGAATACTGCTTGCAAGTCAAGTCTAAACCAGATTTCACTCCAACATAGTCATCTGTCACAGCCACTTTTCCCAATCATTCTCATGTGAAAAGCTGCTGGTGAGGACAGATTATCCTGGAAAGCAAAGTCACAGAACTTCTGAAGTCAAGCCAATGACACAGCACATACCTCAACTGCCTCCCTCTCTCTCACAGTTCTTCAAACACACAACCAGGCTTCTTAAAGTTCCACTTGGACAGTTTGCTCTGCCAGTGCTCCTCCAACGATTTCCATTCAAATATTTCAAAAAAAGGGGATCATGTGCCCTCAAGGGTCCCTAACCAACTACATTCATGGGGCATGAGGCAGCACTTAAACAGCTTGAAAATGCATTCCTTGAAAACATACACCTTAGTACAAACATGTATTTCTCAAGCTGTGGGCTTTTTGTGCCTACAGTGAGGTTTGTATCTAGTGTGTATTTTCTCCCCTGTAATTCAGCGTTAATTCACATACAGAATTGTTCAGTGACATCTACTTCAGGCAAAGTCACTACACAAAAACAAAGATCTGTGGAGACTAAGTTTATTTTTTGATAAAATTATTATAAATGCAAGATTAAACATTAACTAAGAACACGTCAAGCAAGATCCGTTGGTATTGCCTCTTCTCAAAGGATACATCTGGATCTCATGACTAGTAGCATTACCTGAGTGCTCTTCAGAGACCTGCACTTCCTACTTTACTCTAAATAACTCCTTATCTTATTCAAAGCTGCTGAATCAAGGGGAAAAATCTTCAGGTTCCTGCCCAGGGAGATTTTCAATCAAGATGTACTTGAGGAAATTCACTCTGTTCTGCTACTCTCCAGGGAATCTGTACAACAAAATCCCCATTAACTGCATGTGTCAATGCTCACAGGTACTAAAATTCACTTAGCAGTTCTCCACTGCTAGTAGCTACAGTCTGCCTAAGCCAATCTGTAATTTCATTTTAAATGGTACTTCAGTAGGTGCAAAGTTCTCACCAGTTGTGCATTTTGGTCCCCCAAAGCTCTTATGATCACAGCCCCCAGCACACACTTTTAGGAGTTAAGTTTCCCATCTTTAAGGAGGCAAGGGAAACTAAATCCTGGGGTGACACAAACCATTTTCTAGCAGAAATGTGGTGTGACAACTGCTCCTGCCCTGCAGTGCAGTCCATCTGTGGGCTGAGCAGGGAAATGCCTGCCAGTAGCAGTGAGGGTGGCACTGCCCTGGCTTGGCACCCTCCCCCCAGCACTGAGGCCACGTGTGCTCTGCCCAGCACTGCTCCCGATCTCCTCCAGGCTCCACACCAGACCTACAGCCCAGGGACAGGTCCCTGTGCAGCTTTTCAGGTCAGCAGATCTCAGATGGTGAAATGGCTGCTTGGCCCAGCCAAGTGACAGCACGAGGCAGGCTGCGTGCCTGGCACAGCACGAGGGGTTTCGGGGTATGAAGATGTCAGCTACAATAAAATACCACTCAGGGCAGGGCAAGCCAAACTTGGCAAGCTCATGTTTCTGCTACCTGACCCATGCAGACTGTCCCACCAGCTGTGTTTGGCTGTGTCAAGCACAATCCAGGGTGGAAGTACCATCCCTGGTGGGGAGCAACATTTAGGAAGGAAAAGGAAGAGAGCCAGACTGAGGGCAGAGTTCCCAGGCAGGCTCTGGTACTCTGTGCCTCTGGTTTAGGTGACCAAACTCTGCATGAGAGGACAGTCTACAGCATTGCTATTTCTACATCTGTGAGCACCAGGACTCTGCAGATGGGTATTTTATAAAACATACTCCTGGCCCAACTGGCAGGAGACCAGTTAACAAACACTGCAAGAAAAGAGATGTAAAACCCTGATGATGCTTGAAACCATGCCAGAAGGAAACATATCTACCATTTCAAAGGCTTGCATTTGGGAGCAGGGAAGATGTTTGTTTGGACGGATCATCAAAATCAAAGAAAATTTAAAAAAATAACAATCCAGAAAAAACAATCCGGAAGTTTTAGACACAAGATACCTGTGGAAAGCAAAAAAGGGTTTGGGGAGGAAGTTTTGTGGGTCTGGGGGTTTGGAGGATTTGGTTTGTTTGTCTGGTTTTGTTGTTGTTAGCTTGGGGTTTTTTAATTTTATGTCTTAGTTGTTGTGAGGTTTTTTTGAACACAGAATTACAAGGCATTCTAGAATATATAAACAACTTAAAACATAGTTATCATTGATTTTTTTTTTTTTTAATTATGTCACCAATACTTAGAAAACCTTGTTTTCTGGATTATGTGTTAAACGATTACACTAGTACTCCTCAAGGTATTTCCAACATTTAAATTTTAATAAACTATACTAAAGACTAATCTAAAGGAATACTCCATTTTTTTCTCGATTTCCAAGCATTTACATTTAGTGGCTGGGAGTGGATAAGACTCCAGTCAGTGAAACTCAGAGTGCCTTCATTGCTTATCTCTGGACTGTGCCCAGCTCCAGCAGAAGGCTCCCGGCTGTTCTGGTGTGAGCCCAGGGATGCTCCTGCCAGGGGAGCAGCACCACTGGCTGCACAGAGCATTCTTTTTACAGCACAGCTCCAGGACAGTTGCACTGGCACAACAAACAGGCTGCAGCAGGCAAATGAGGACAAGTGGTCCAGGCAAGGAAAAAATTTCTTCACTGAGTGCTGTACCCAAGCTACATTTCCTCAAGTGGCACCCACAAGCTGCAGTGATATTGTCAGCTTAACGTTTGTGCTGAGTTGAAAGGGGCAGTCCTGTCACACCCCAGCCCTTAGACAGTCTGTCTCCCCTGCCTCATGCCAGCTCTCACATTCAGCAGGCCAGGGAGCTTAAGCAGCCAAAACAAGCCAAGCCAAAACACAGAATGAAACCCCTACTCATTTTCAAAACCTTACTCTTCTGTCACACAAGCTCATGTCTCAACACAATAGGAGGGATGGGAACAAACACCCAAGGACACACACAGGAGAATTACCTTCTGCACCACTCTACAGACTTACCAGAGCTGCCACCATCCTCACGATCTGACTTGTGCTCCTGCTTTCACTGCAGGCACACGTGAGAGGGGAAGGTGGGTCTATTTGCTCCCCTCCATGACAGAACAGCTGGTGAAACAAAATTTTCCCTTCAAACCTGGAATATTCAACACTAAACACCAGCTCAGTTCCTCACAATTCCATCAATAAGTATCACTAACCAGCCCTCTCCACAGTGTACTCATGTAACTGAAGTACTGAGAGCTAAGAAATACAAAGCCCTAATTTATTTGGGTACTTAAGCATGGGCCTAAGCTTGCATCCATTTCTCTGAACACAAAAGGTAAGATACAGTAAAAAAAGGAAAGGTTTCAAGGTTATTTTATACAGACTACAAATCCCAAATAAGGCACAGTTATTGTCAGATGCAGCTAATCAGCCAATGACATTCATTTTTGTACATTCTTGTATTCACATTTTCACAGTTGACTTCCTCAGGAATTATACATACCCTTCATCATAAGCCCAAAATTTACACTGCAGTGGCTGTGTAAACCTTGGAAACTCTCTCCTTATAGATGCTAGTTACAGAAATTTAGGTCTACTGAAACAGACCATTATGTAATTCTAATCCTGCAGTGTCTTAAAATATCTTGCTGTACTATCACATCAAGTGCAAGCACACAATGGGCATCAGATGTTTGTCCTGTGAATAAAATAGGAATAGAAAAACATTCTGTTATTATCAACTTAAATGTTTTATAATGTCTCTTCTCTTGAGACAAGTTATTTATTTCTGCACTGTAGAAAAATAAATGGATTTGTGATTTGTTTGAATTTTCTTTTTGCTCTTAAAGACAATAAACTTGAAAATGTATGCATTTCCAAAGAACTGTATTTTCTACTTATATGACATACATGTCTACACAAGCACACTTGAGTAATTACAGCATTCAGGTGAGGACTACTGAAGAAATACACAATAAGTTTTGGTCACCTACTATTTAATTTCCACAGGCTGTCCTTCAGCTTAGGAAGTTTTTGCATTTAAACAAAAAGAACATTTGTGATCCTTATCAAATGTAGCCATATGGGAAGGCTGCTTGCCAATCATTATTGTTTTCAAAGGAGCAAGCAAGCTTTGCTGGGCTTAGTTGAATATGCATCCCATCACAATTCCTTGCATTGCTCTAATATCACATTAAGATTACACTGCACCTCTTATTAAGAATTCTTATCGAGATCATAAATACACAATATGCATATAGAAGAGCACTTCAAACAACAAAAGCTGCTTTATGCATAGAGTAACTACAGGGTTTAATTAGGAAGACAAAAAGGTTGGGGTTTTTTGTCAGATATTTCTTGGACTCTGTCTCTTATCCTGTAGTCAGTACTGGTGATTTCTGCAGCTTCAGAGAAGCTTCATATCACAGTGATCTTGGCAGTGGCCAAGGAGCTCCTGACTCCCAGTGGGGAACTCAGAATATTACTGAATTCTGAATGGAGCAGCAATGGCCATGTCAGAGGGAGAGGGGAGCAGGCTGCAAGAGCAGAGTTCTCACTCTGAGCAGTGGTCAGGCTGCTCATGAGCAGCACAGACCTGTACACACATGCTGCAGTGTCTGTGGCTGCACAGCTGAGCCTCCCTCCACACTGCAGTGGCTCTGCCTGGCTTCTGTGACTCGGCCAACTATGAAGCTTCTCCACTGGAAAACCTCAGCACAGATGAGAGAAGCAGAAATATAGCCTTGTCTCTATATTCATGCCCTATACAATTAGGAAGAAAGTCTATCTGCTCTAACTTTGAACAGCAGTCAGAGGTCACTCTCTGGAGTCACTGTGGCACACAGATGTCACCAGAGATGCCACAGGCCCTCCTAGATCATTATGGGGTCAGTATGTTCCACACACCTCCAAGGGGTTGAATCCTACAGCAAAGATCTATTTTAGCTTCTGAAAAAGCAATCAGAAATATCTGACTATTATTATGATTTTCAGTATTGCAGTTTTATTTTGAAGAGATGTTATAATAGTTATTCTCCACAAAGTTCAGGAGCAAAACAAAACCAGGTCCTTCAAGGTGAGGCCTGCTGCATCAGGCAAACCCAAATGCTCCACCGCCCACAGAAGACATAGCCATGAGATTTTACAGCCAGTGAATGATTAAATTCTTTCATTTTAGCCCCTATGTGAAGATTTCACCTATTTAGAATTTATTTCTCTTGTTTTTTAGATTAATAGAATTGTTAGTCATGCATGTATATTCTTACCAACAGGACAAAGACCATTTACTTTTACCTACCTCTGTCTCAGACTGAAAACTCAAAACACATTTACCAGTGTAGACTACTCATTTAATTTCCATTGCAACCACAATCCAAACAAATGTATAGATATTTTTTTTCTTTGGAGCTCAAATGCTGTGATTTAAGTTTTTATACATATTGAAACACCTCAAAAATTAATTACTGAAGTTTCTCATTAATTTATTAGGGATGCTGTCAACAACAACTCCTATGTAGCAGCAATATTAAAAACAAAATTCCAAAGCCTGTAGATTATATCAAATTTAAGGGAGATAAAATAATGACTGACAACACAAGCAGCTTTAAACAACTTCAATCATTTAAGTGATTCCTCCAACAGATGGCAAAAACACTTATGAGCACACGTTTACAAAATAATTGGCCTGGAAGCAGGCAAGTAAGAAAAGTGTACTAAATGGTACAATTATTCAGCACAGTAATTAGAAAAAGGATTTGGGGGCTGAGCAAGGAAAATAAATGACTGAAGCTATTGATGCAAAGTCAAAAGCAGTCGTCAGTAGTACCAGACACAAGGCAGGTTATCCTACCAGCACACAGAACACAAGGAGCTCTCCAGCTGGCACCTACCATTCCCTGGTCTACAACAGACAAAACAGATGTTTATGTAACTGGAGTTACTTCTTCTACCTTCTTTCTTTCCTGAAATAAACAAATCTTTTGACTCCTACCCCAGATCTCACCAGCACATAATTTTTTTGGTGAGCATGCATTGAACCCATTTTCCTTTGGTCAGTTTGCAGTCACTCAAGTGGCAGGACTACCACAAAGCAGATGCTTTTGCAAGGTCCAAAAATGAGTGATCAGGGCTGAGGAGGAGGGTTAACATCACTCAACAACTTTGCTTTGCTTTTGTTCAACGTTGATTTCATTTTCACAGCACTTCTTAACAGGGAAGTTCTATTACAAGTAGTATTTGCCATTATATAGCCCAGAGCTTTTTTCTCTCCTGAATGTTATTTAAAACTACAACAGAAAATGAGTGTCGATATAGATACACAGCATTACAAAATGACAATTTGAATTACTGATCTGAAAGACTTCTCAGCCCCACCATCAACCAGTCAGCCTGAGTGCCACAGCAGCTGGGTAATGCAGCCAAGGAAAATAAGGCAGGCAGCCAGCACTCATCTTTTCTGGCAGAGAAGAAAACCTCATGTAAATCTGTCTGACAGATAATGGCTGGGAATGCCAAAGGAAAGCTTTTATAATAATACATAATATTTCCATATTTTCTTGGAAATGTTGATCTTATGGCTTCACCACGATAGCAATTACCTGCTGACACAGAGAACAGTTTTAAAAATTTTTCTTACAGACAAGAGGTGCTTTAAATTTTATATCCTGAAGACCATAAAATGACTCATTATATAAAATTAATAGTAAATAAAATTTCATTTTTTAAGTACATTCCATACTTCAGCAAAAATAACTTGGATTCTATAGCAAAGTAACATTTCAAAACCTACATTTCTGGATATTTCTTGAAAGCACTTGGATTATGGGCTTCTTGCAGAACCCTTACAGTATTTATGCATAAATTGGGTCCCGGAAGAATGTACTTGCTTGACGTAAATCTGTGCTACACTTCCCATTCAAACATTTGGAAAGCTAAATAAGGAAGACATGCTAATGGCACCTCTTGGGTTTCCAGGTTTGATTCCAACTGTGGCATCCTTCAGGGAGCTCTTAAAAAGTAACAGAAACCTCACAGCAGTCTGCAGCAAAATTTGGCACACACAGCTTAGGGAATAGGAGTCTTCAGGAAAAATGCTTGGGTTTTTTGCCCACACTGTTATGAGATATCTTCAAGTAAAAGATAAATGCTATTGACAAGCAGTGTTTGTTCAAAGCAGTTTTCTTCAAAGCTGGTGTAATCTGTTAGCAACTCTTCTGAACAAGGTGGTGCATAATTGCAATTTCAGCCATGTAGTGAAGTACAGCAGTACAAACACCTCTTGTGCATGCAGAAGGATAGGCTGGGATCCTCTTCTTCTTCCCCCCAACACCCCACCAAGTATTCCACACTCAGTATATATACACACAGTTGTTACATAACTATAAATAACTTGAAGTTTGTAAGTAATATTTTCACTAATTACCATAGCCTTACTAAAACAGCAGGAGGGAAAAAGGCAAAAAATAACCAGACAGTGGAAGTTATAAAACTAGAATAAACCCACTTTTCTTTCAGTTCCTGCTTAGCATCAAAATAGTCCTAGTGTTTTCATTCAATAACTGCAATAAGAAATGGAAAAAAAAAAACAAACCAGAAATCATTAAAGAACTCATTTTAAAGGCAGCTGTACAATAATGCTCTAAGTTCTACTCTCTCATGCATAATTTTTTTAAAGGAAAAAATAAAAATAGTTGCAAAACTGGAGGAAAAGAAGCTGATACCTTTTTCCCTGGTCCTTGAATTATGAGCCAGACACAGTTAAGGGATAAAACAATTTTTACCTCGCTATTTAATCAGGATCTTATACCTGATATAGTGCACATACAATTGTACAGACCTTGCATGTCTGACATGCTAAATATTCCCCAATGAGAAGCTTAAATGTATGGCATGACATCTCCCTGTCCTAAAGTGTTACCCCAAGTTGGGGCTTAATCCTGGTCTACAAGACATGTTCTAGAGAGAACCTTGGTTTCTCAAGACAGTGTAAGGCTTTCTGGCCTCCAGCTGTTTCTGGCTTAAAGCTGCAACACTTTAGAGTGTTTCTCTTCTTGCCTAGCAGAATAGCAAGACTATGCTAAAATATCCAGCTCAAAGAATTACAAGTATGTATTCTAAGAATATTGACAGTACATTAAAGTGTGTACAAAATCAGAAAAGACAAAAAATCGTCATGGCATCATTGCCACTGATTAAAATATCATAATTTAAAGTAACTATATGAAAACCAGCAAAGTAGTGAGGCTTTCCAATGACAGAAGTGGAGTAGAAGGAAGGCTT
Source organism: Vidua macroura (assembly GCF_024509145.1). NCBI lineage: Eukaryota > Metazoa > Chordata > Aves > Passeriformes > Viduidae > Vidua > Vidua macroura. The sequence goes on along the minus strand of NC_071585.1, from coordinate 6,999,508 downwards.
TGCAGGTAATAAAAATGAAATTGCAGCCTCCTCATTCACCTGGCACAAAACTTGACTCATTCTGAAGGACCAGTTACTGGGTCTTGTAACAGTCCCAATGAAGTCCTACAGCCAAAGTGTTGTAAATACTGTATTAGACTTGAGAAAATGAAAAATCTGCAAAATGGAAGGGCTGTTACATCCAGATTCCTCTATGCTACAGCATATTGCATCCTTCTCAGTGTGAGTAAAGCACAAAATTTCCTTTTTGTTTTAAGCATTTCAAGGTCTATTGGAAGCCACTTTGCCCCTTACCATAGCTTCAGGTACTATACCAGCAACTAAAGCTTAACCATATCCTTTTATCACTTCTAAATTGCAAGAATTAACAAGAACCTCCTTAGTAGTGTATCAAGGCAGAATAAAAAATGATCCAGAGTAATGTTAGATTATCAACTATTGTTTAGACCACAGGAAGGAAATTAAATATTTTTCCTTTCAATTAAACAAATAGTCAGTGATGTGGCAAAGTGGGAAGGCACTTGCTTGGTTTGTTTGGTTTGAATGTAATTGATGTTTAAAGTACCTGTACTCATGGACTCTCCAGAGTCCTTTGTAGTTTTTCATACAAGCTTTTATCTTTGGCAGCCCATCCTTTCATAAATGGATGGCAACTCTGCATAATGAAACCATGCTTTTTCAATTAAAAATGTCAATGAGCATTTAATAGAAAGAAAAGTAATTTTAATTACAGAACTGAAGTTTCAAGAGACTATCTCTATTACACAAAATTATGGTAACTAATGATTATTGCTAAGTATTATTATTTATAACATAAGTCAACTAACATATTTTTTGGCAACTATACTGCAGTTTAAGCATTCAGTATCATGGTTAAGAGTGAAGCACTGAAAGATTAAAGTGAGTGCTGGAATCTAATGTATTTTTATTAAATTGCAGCCCATAACCTTAGTATACATTCTGTCATTCTTTCTGTTAAGAACTATTTAAAACATCAGTTGCAGTTGTCTTCTTTCAAGCATGAGCTTGAGCACAGTTCTCTTTCAACGTCACTCAAAATCAACAGCAGGAAAAAAAATATTTATAAATAAAATGCAGCAGGGCTCAGCACTTAGTGCTGCAATTTCTAATTAATATAATTGTCATCAACTCCACTGTAAAATTCAGTGATCAGAAGAATGTTTTTATGTGTTCCACGTCCAAGGTACATGTGCCTGTTGCTCACTCTGCTGTCTAATTAGAAGCTTCTGGATTTGGATGTACTGAGGCTTTTTTCAAAGCTGAGCAGTTATTCCTCAATAATTAAGAGGCAGGAACTGATCTCTCTCCATTCCACTTCTTATCTGAAGAAACTCGCTGATGTGGTTTCTCTGCATTTTTCTTCCTATCATTGATTAACTTTTGAAGTCCAAAATTTTAAAACTACCCATAACGAAATCTGAGGAAGTTTGTCTTAGGCTTTTTCTCCTTTTAACTTTTCCCATATGTTTCTTTTCTCCCAGAAAAGGAATCCTGTAATTTCCAACTCTCCCTTTAAATGCACTGGGAGATGACAGAGGAGGAAGTCTACAGGGACTCATCCCTATCAGAACAACTTACTGCAGTGTTTTGAAGCAGGATGGCAAGATATTTTCAAAACTTCATTTCCTCTATTTTACAGTAAATTGTCTACCACAGGACAGCTGGCAGCCCTTTGTAGGAAATGTTACAGGACAAAATGTTTGACCTTCACTTATAACACTTCATTATGTTATTATGTTTAACATTTATAACTTGCTTTACAGAGAAATAAGAGCCAGATCTAGGACACAAAACTACACAGTGCTGACATCCTACAAGGATAATATTCCCTAAACTCCTGGATGCTCCTGTTTCCAACTGATCTTTGTGTATTGTCAATACTTGTGACCTTGGGAGGGGAGGTGGGGGTGGAACCAAGACATTGATACTTGTCAAACCTCAGCTTAACTGACCCATTTGAATATTAATGAGGAAGAAGATGCCTTAGAGGGGAAATAGATCAATAATCTATGTAGGCATGTGGCCACAAAGCCTCCTGGAAAAAATACAGAGAACTAAACCGGAGCTGTTTGCTTCTCAGTGAGTTCCATTTAGAATTAAAAAGCTCAGTGTTAAACTCTCTAATGCCAGAACACTTTTGAGCTCCTCCTTTTAACCAGCTTCTACAAGCAGAAATAGAGCCTTAGAAAAAGTTACCACTTGTCATTGTTTTCCCTTTCCTGTGTGCTCCCTCTTCATGAGATTCATGTTTCAGCGCTACTTCCACTTTGCCACCAAGAGCATTCTGTGCACCTTTTCTTTGGCAACACAACTTGCAATCAAAGGTCAAATCAGTCTAAAAACTCTGCAATGGAGATTTGGCATCAGTTCTAATTTAGTTATAATGAATAGTGAAAATAATCAGTGCATACCTGCACTACTCCCCTAACACATGGTTGATATGGTTAAGTGACCAATCAATATACAGAACAAAGCTAAACTCACATTAAAAAGACAAAATCAGTTTTTCTTGAAAATTATAGCCTGAAAACTAACTACAAACCTAGGAGAAGAACTGGTTTTCACCAATTTACTCTGTGTTAAAAACTCCTGGATTTCTCTGATTTATACTGTCAAAGCAGCACAGACAATTCATAATAAAAATCTTGAGAAAATTGAGTGCATTTTGCCTGAATAGTTCAAATAGCAAAGGTCAAAAGTTAGTATTTCAAAGTTGCTAAATCTGATTTTGAGTTAACATTTGTCATTTGGAATATATTTTAGCCATGAATAAATTGTGAGCTTCTGATAAGTAAGGCCATGAAATGTTCCTTCCTCCCCAAAATATAAGCTTTTCAATGTTTAAGAGGAAAAATCAACCTGATTTGAACAAAAAAAAACAAATTCGCATGCAGATTACCACTCTTGCCTGTGGACTCTCCTTGACCATAGGTTTGCCACAATCATCTTCAGAGAAGAAATATAATTGGATGTTCTCCTGCCTCACAGACCTAGAATACACCAGGCACAACTGTGCATAAAGGCTTTGTTTAAGAGGTGACACCAGCTCATCTCAAAGGCATTGTACCTAGCTGTAAAAACAAGTTTAAATAATACTTTCACAGAAGAACTCCGAAACTTAGTTCTAAAACATTCACTAGTGTGTTTGTTGATAGGATTATCATAACAGGTTTAATACTGTCAACATGCAGAAATTTAGTATTTTCATATCATTAAGTGGAGGAGGGCAAATAATCCATCACACCACACAGCAAACACTGCATTCAGAAAAAATATTCCACAAAATGTTTAATTAAGGAATAAACTAAAAATGCTTGAATTACTTGTTTAGTTTGTGACTATTCAAGCATCACTTGTTCATTACCATACCTCCCTCCAAACTGAGACTAAGCAAATACCAACCAGTCCAAAACTTTTTTAAACATTACATGTATTGTTAAACATTAGAGAACTACCAAAGCTAAATAGTTCTATTTAGAGAACAGATTAGAGCAATAAAAATTGCTACAATGTTCAAGTTTGGAGAAGAGTTAGATGCATGAGTAGTTTAGCAAACTTGCTAAAGAAATTAACTATACATTCAGCCATTAGAATTCTGTGCCCTACACAGGGCCCAAATGCCACATTATTTGCTTCCATGTTTCCATCTGTCACTGGTTTGACACTGGTCCAGTGCCAGGCACCCACAAAAGTCACTCACTTGCCCTCCCCTGCCACAGCTGGGCAGAGGAGAGGAAAAAGAAACAATAACAAAGTGTTCATGAGTTGAGATATGGACCAGGAGAAAACACTTCAAGGGCAAAACAGGCTCGGCTTAGAGGTACAAAATGAATTTATTACTAACAGAGTCAGAGGAGGATAAGGAGAAGTAAAAATAAGCCCTTAAAAACAACTTTTCTTCCCCCAACCGCTCCCTCCTTCCCACCAACAGTGCAGAGGACAGGACGTGGGGGTTTTGGTCGGTTCATTACCCAGTTTTCCTCTGCTGCTCCGGTAGGAGATTCCTTCCCCTGCTGCACCGTGGGGTCCCTCCCTTGGAGACAGTTCCCTGTGAACTTCTCCAGCGTGGGCCACTCTCACGAGCAGCAGTCTTCCCAAAACTGCTGCAAGGCGAGTCCCTCCCAAAACTGCTGTGCCATGGGTCACTCTTCCATGGGGTGCAATCCTCCAAGGACAGGCTGCTCCAGCCTGGAAACAGGGCCCTCTCTCCACTGGATCTCAGCCTCCTCCAGGCATCCACCTGCCCTGGAATCACCTCCCCCAGGGGCTGGATCTCTGCATCCCCATGGATCCCCAGGGGCTGTGGGTGGATCTCTGCATCCCCCGTGGATCCCCAGGGGCTGTGGGTGGATCTCTGCATCCCCCGTGGATCCCCAGGGGCTGTGGGTGGATCTCTGCATCCCCCGTGGATCCCCAGGGGTTGGGGGTGGATCTCTGTATCCCCCTGTGGATCCCCAGGGGCTGTGGGTGGATCTCTGCATCCCCCTGTGGATCCCCAGGGGCTGTGGGTGGATCTCTGCATCCCCCGTGGATCCCCAGGGGCTGTGGGTGGATCTCTGCATCCCCCGTGGATCCCCAGGGGTTGGGGGTGGATCTCTGTATCCCCCTGTGGATCCCCAGGGGCTGTGGGTGGATCTCTGCATCCCCCTGTGGATCCCCAGGGGTTGGGGGTGGATCTCTGCATCCCCCCTGGATCCCCAGGGGCTGGGGGTGGATCTCTGTATCCCCTGTGGATCCCCAGGGGCTGTGGGTGGATCTCTGTATCCCCTGTGGATCCCCAGGGGCTGGGGGTGGATCTCTGTATCCCCCTGTGGATCCCCAGGGGCTGGGGGTGGATCTCTGTATCTCCCTGTGGATCCCCAGGGGCTGGGGGTGGATCTCTGTATCCCCCTGTGGATCCCTATGAAGGGGCTCAGCTGCCTCACCATGGTCCCACCAGGGCCAGCAGAGGAATCTCAGCTCTGGCCCCTGGAGCGCCTCCTCCTTCCCCACTGACCTGGGTGTCCACATTGTTTCCCTCACCTGTTCTCACCTCCCCCTCTTCTCTAGCTGGAATTAGCACTGCCCCCACTTGGTTTTGATTTTCTTCTCAATTCTGTTATCACACAGGAGTTACCAACCTCTCTCATTGGCCCAGCCTTGGCCAGCAGCATGTCCATCTTCAGAGCCATCAGGGATGGGCTCTGCTGGACATGCTGGAAGCTTCCAGCAGCTTCTCACAGAAGCCACCCCCATGGCCCCCCTCTGCCAAAACCACGCCATGCAAAACCAACACTCCTTCTGACACTGTTCTGATGTTTTTTGTCTTTTCACACTTTTTCAGGCTATCACCATATTTGATCAGAATCCAGAGAAATTTACTAAAAATATGGACAGAACTTTAGGAACACTCAGCATACGATTTTACTCAGAGCAACCTTCCTTATTTAGGTTGTCAAATGAATCATTAGTGCCACTATTTAATTTAACCAATCCTGAAACCCAAAAAAGGTTCAATTCAGCTCTTAAAAAGCTACTGACCACAATATTGGTACTAATTTGAACTAAAACAAACAACACAGATTGGGATTAGGCTGTAGCACAGGACAGTCTTTGCAATAATAGAGCTCTTGCCCACAGTGAGGTATCATTGTTATTCTTCTGTCTTTCATTTCCTTCTCCTGGTAACAAATCCCTGTAAGGAAACCTGGCTGCAGTTCATTGTCTACCATTTAGTATTTAGGCAGCCTGGTTCCCTTTATTCTAAGCAGGTATTTGATTTCCTTCTACACACTCTGTTACTCAACAGCCACACCTATGCTGAGATCCCCTAACACGCTCATGAATTAGTCATTACTCACACACCTTCCTCCAAGAACCAAAGGTAACTGCCAGCACAGGAGGGTTAGATCCACACTGAACAAGCCACTAAGCACACTTCCTAAGAATTGCAAATCACCCTATAGCAGTTGAGGATCAAATAAAATTTAACAGTTTTATTTATAAAATTTGATTACATCAGTACCATGGGTTTTATATGCTATTCCCCAGTCTTGAATCTACTGAAAAATATTCCTTAGGTTCAAATACAGGCTTCAAATCATACAGTCATAAAAACAGGTAATATTTGTAATACAAGATAAAACCAAATTGCCTTTAAAAACCCCACAGTATTTTCCACAGAAATGAAACTGTTAGCTCTAATGTACTGGCCAAGATCCAGTCTAGGTAATTATGTTCTCTTACCTGAATTTCCCTTACAGTTATTCAATTTCACCACCTGTCCTAAAACACTGTGAACACTTAAGTGAATTCTGCTCCTAGAAAACTGAAATAAAGCTTTCTGTTTCAGCCAAGCTTCATAGGAAGAAAAAAACTCTCTCTATATACACATATATGTGTGTGTATGCGTACATACATAAATATGCATGTTTTGCTGACCTCAAAGCCAACATCTACAATTTTTCTCAGATTCCACAGGCTTCCTTAAAATATGTATCTGTCACCCTGCCAAAAGAAAGAGAAAAGACTTCATGTGAGATCCATCAGCCAGATTATTTTAGAGGCAGGAAATCACGGTATCAATCTCAGGCCTCCGTGGCCATCAGATATGATCCAGTGTCCAGCAGTCTGCTTTGGAAAAAGGAGTCTGAAATTGGGAGAATCCCCATTTTTGCAACAAGTGGAAGACTTGAGCATGGGGAAACAACTTCAATAAAGTTGAAATGTCATTGTAGGCACATTGTATTCACTAACCTCACAAAGTCTGGGAAATGTTTTCCATTCAAAATGACTCTTCTGACAAAGCATGGCTGGGGCTTGTGGGGCCACCAGGGCAGCTGCCTTCTGTACTTCCTGGTCACCAAGGTATTTGGAAGAAGTTGGGTTTCCTCCCCTCATCCCCCCACTCCCTGCCATGTGTACACACACCCAAACACTGATTTAACCCTGTTGATCAGATAGCCCAATTTTTTACTAATTCCTATTACTAATCAACACAATCAGGATTTGGTCTCATTAGGCTGCTGCATTTCATCCCAAAGCTGTCTGCTGATTAATTGTGTATGTCAAACAAGGTGAGGTTTCTAAGGAAACACTGTAATTTCTATTAAATCAGTCGATGCAATTAAAAAATAGTCATGCTTTTGAGAATACAAACCCATCAAGTTCATTCATTTTCAAGAACAGATTGTAATGTTTCTGTATCCTATTTTAACCTGGAACCTCAAAGGAAAAAGTGGTGTAAAGAGCTTGGTCAATTTTGCTATTCCACTAGGGCTGTCATTCAAATTGCTCATTCAAAAATACTGTCACATCCCTCGCAGGTATCCTTAATGCCTATGGATATTCCAGTCTTTTGAGATGGCCTTGCCTCTCTAGAACACAAGTAGAGGCACCCATGAGCCTAGCTGAATATTACAGCCTGCATCTAGGGGACAAAATCTGGGAGGATTACTCTGGCCATACCTAGCTGGAGAGGCATTATTAAATTTGTAGAGAAAATCCAGACTAATTTGTAGAGAAAAGCAGACTAGAAATCTGATGGTGGAGAGTTGATCAACAGGTTCAGGCCTAAACAGATGCCTGTGGCTAGAAATTATTTATAGATCAAAGTCAGTACTAAAGGATCCTGCTCCCTCATCTAAAAGTACATGTGTATACTTTTATTTCAAAATTTGCAATTTTGAAGTCCAAGATAATAACAACTAAAAATATTCAGCATTCATAAGAACATTAAAGTTATAATTTTCCTTCTCTGCAAATAAACCATCACTCCATGACCCCTCACATATGCCATTATAAATTATAAAAACTATTTACTTTTTGTAAAGTTATTATTAAATAATCTGATATTCATTATGTACACAAACACTTCTTGTAACCTAAACAATATCTAATCCATGAATGTACATAAATAACACATACACATTTTACTCTGTTGGCTTTGAAGCCTTTCCCTCAAATTTCATGAAGAACTGAATTAAACTTTCATAAATCCCCACTTACTTTAGCAGTGCTACCAAAAAAAAACCCCAAACAATTAGACTTTTACAATCTGTAAGACAGAAGTATTTGACAATAAATGGAAGCATTACAGAAAGATTAAAATAAACAGTGAGGAGAACAAATAATATGGCCTGATTAGCTCCAAAGTTCATAATTGGAAATCCACTTAATTAGAGACAGAACTACACTACTCATTGAGCTACTTAGTCATTGATACACCTCTGACTTAACTCCAATGATGTCAGCTTTCTGCTCATAATGAGGTGCAGTTTTTCCCAAAAATTGGAAGTCTTCAATCGAAGTGCCTGAAGTGAAGAAAACTCATCACAGACAGCTTTAAAACAAGCCGTGCAAAGACAATTTGTCACAAATGATTCTGCTTTGAACCTCAGTCGCTTGCAAACTTTGCAAACATTGGCTTATGGTTGGTAGGTCCTGATGGAGTCACGAAAAAGCACAAAACCAACAAGAAATCAAAAACAGGACAAGTAATAATGAACAGGCTGACCTAGAACTGAATGATGAATCGATGAATTGGCCTCTGAAGCATTTTAAGAGCCAAACAGAATAACACTTTTAGGTTTCATTTCCCTCACCCCTCAAGGCCTGTTATATTTCCTCATTAAGTAGTGCAGCTGAGGAGCAGACTCAGCTCTTTCTCCCAGACAGAACTATATGTGACATAAGGAATCAATATGTGCACCAGAACCACTCTTTCTCCAAAGTAGTCACACCAGAAAGAGGTAGTCTGAGCCAATGTACTGCAATTCATACATAAATTTTCTAAATTAAGAAGCTGTAACTTCAATCTGCAAAAATCACTGCAGAATACTAAGTTCATTATAAATATCTGCAGAGCTTCACTTTCCTCCTCTTCTTTAAAGATTTCCTACCTTAAACCCATGAAACTTTAACAGCCTGTTTTGACAAGAGCAGAAAACAGAAGGGAATAGATCACTTGTCAGCAACAACATAAAACGGTGTCCTAGTGATCTATAAAGGCCAATTGTCTGAAACATGTTTCATAATACACACAAGACACTTTCCATCTTGAGACTGGCAAATGGCTTTTCCCTGTTTTGACATCCATAGGGCAGGTGTTTTAGTGAATTTTTTCCTCCCTTTTTTTTTTTTTTTTTTTAACCTCCAGTATAAAGCAGAAATTTTATTTCAGCTGTGTTTGCATCATTAGCTTTCTGGCAATCATATAAGCCTAAATTATCCAGGCAAGCAGTTTCATTTATTGAGACCTCTTGCTGGAAAAGAGCAGCAATCAAATCAGTCAGCCCAAATTATCCTTGACATTAACAAAGGGCTCTAGGATCATTCTAAGAAATTACTTTCTCCTATTAAGGAGCTGATTATGTTGTAGATGCCTCTGCTGCATCACAGCGCAAAATGTTGTTTAAAATAAAGATGTTTATAAGAGCATGCAATTTTCATTGCCACTGTTTGTTATATTCAATGTTTTCTTAAGGCATGCTAAATATACATTATATGTGCACGGGTACGTGTGCACCAAGTGTATAAAAGCAGCAATGGCACAATAGCTTGTGCTTCCTCCAGCCAAGCAGCCCTGTGGAGATGGGAAAGCAGCAGCCAGGTCCCAGCCTGAGGGGCTCTCTGAGGGGGAGGCCAAGAAAGCTCACAGATTATTGCTCTGCGTCACTGCAGGATTGAGGTCTTATCCTCTCAGAGGCCACATGAACTAGATTGAGTTTTCAGCCTTTCCCAGATAGTGGTGATTTCTCACTCATCTCTAGTGCCTTGTGCTCAACTTCTGAGATCTTTATCAGGCCAAATCTAACTTGGAACGTTTGGAAGCATAGAGAGCTCAAATGGGCAAGGAAGATATTAAGAGTTCTCCATGCTTACCATTGAGCAAATGTGAAGCAGGAGGAAAAAAAGAAATCTTCACATTCTTAGTAATCAGCAAAGTTTTATCTGAATGTAAAAAGAAAAGCCTCCAGCTCTTAAATTTTGTAATCTAGGGCCCAAAGGACACTGCTGTTTCTGAGGTGGTTAGGTAACAGGTTCTGTGTTCACAGCTCACTGATATGGCATATAAAACCAAAACAAAATATTATCAAAAAATTTAAAAGTGCTTCACAATTATTTCAACTGTAGAAAGAAAAAAAATGCACAAAAAGCTAGAGCTGTTAAATGGATAAGGGAAAAATTAAAAGAGAGGAAAATGTATTCAAGCTTCAAAAAGAATATTAAAAAATCCTACTGGGAGCAAAAATGTATTTAAAACTAGAGAAATAACTTCTACTGAAAGCAACCCATAAAACACAGGATGTAGGAACTTTCCCCCCCAGGTAAAGACAATGAGCTAGGATAGCAGCTTTGTGGTTAAAGAGAAAGACATTTCTGGCTCAGGGCCCAGCTATGCCACAGGCAAAATACCTTATCTAAAATTATAGGCTCATAATGCAAACACATTTTTACCAGACAACTAAATCTGGACTAAATAACAAATATAATGAACAGCTTAAAATGCACCACAATTGAGTGAGAATTCCTAATTGTTGGTATTAAGCTCAAAATTAGCAAATATGTAAGATTTCAGTGTGATTGGTGAAGTCACAATATTGAAAGTTGACATGGATTTTAGACATCCCTACCCTGCATTTGCTAGACATGTTTCCTGCACACCCAATGGTATGAAACCAGTTATTACATATTCTCCTCTCCAGTTGCGTGCTACTAAATACATTTTCCTGCATAAAGACTCAGGCATATTGTGCCAACAGTTTTCAGATGTTGTTTGTAGTTCCTTTTCCCAAAATGTGTGTACTACTTCTACACAAGCAGACTAAATTCCAGCCAAATATGGCTCATATCGAGTTAGAATTAGAGAATCATGTATAGATTGACTGGACAGATTACACTGGTTTCTGGATCCCTCAGTACCTCTCAAACCAACCTCCATAAATCAGTGTCTTGTAAATCTTGCCCTGGCACAGCTCACTTTCTAGTACTGTATGTTCTATATCCACTCAAATCACTGTAAAGTCATAGCAAAATCCACTGGGACATGCATCTTACAAATAAAGTGATCATCAACCTGTCCCCAGAACTGAGTTTAGGTTAAAAAGCAGACCATGAGACCAGATGTGATTTACCTTTTCTGGCTCAGCAGCAGCATCTTCTTCCTGTCACCCACTGAGTTAGATTCCCACAGGTGGAAAACACATCAGATATCAGAAATGGCAACCATCCCTCACCATGCTGCTCCTTGGACTTGGAAATGACACTCAGGGAAGATACAGGCTTGAAAGTTTTAGATCCGGCCAGCTGTGACCAAGACACAGCGGCATCACACATCTTAGAAAACCAGAGTAATTCGGTGATTGACATTGTAATGTCTGGAAAAGGGTTGAAAAGCAGAAATACAGGAAAGCCTCTCCTATAGATACCACAGTAGGCTCACTTGTAGGGACACTGTAGCATTTGCATCTTTTAATCAATATAAATAGGCTAATTTATTTCAATTCCCTTCTGAATTGAGAGAGTGGGTAAAAGCTGATCTAAGTGATCCACAAATCCTCTTTTTCACCTTGGAAGCCTTTGGTCATTGTTCAAATAAGTTTACTTTGTATACATGAGTCTCCAAAGAAAATTCACAATGCATGACAGTCTAAAAAATCCCCATCACATCAAGAAGACAACATTACTGGGTTATTTTGTCTGTCTTATAAGGTTTTTTTACTGTTACATCCCCACAAATACCAAATTCACTAGCACTAAAAAAAACCCAGATATTCTGAAGAAGAGAAAAAAAAGCTGGTGTCAAGACTATCATTCTTTTTATGATCTTCCATCTTGAGGGAAAGATTTAGTCAGCTAACTCTTTTCCCCCTCCTCCCCTTCCCCTTACCTGGTGAGATTCTTAAACACATTCTGCAAAAAATCACTTGGTTCTTTAATCTCTCCAGAGAGAACATGTTGCATATGAGCATTTCTCTTGCTTACTCCTTCCTTGCCAAGGGCATATAATTGTGTCTTTAAAGTGAAAATATGACTCACACCTCTAATGGAACTCAGATACGTTACATATATAGATACTCCTGAATCTAAAAATACTTTCTTTTTTTTTTTACAGCAAGATTTGTAGCTGGTTTTCCCTGAAATTCAGATTGAAGTTGTTTTTCTGTTTCCTCTGTAGCTTAATAAACATTTAATTTTGGCACTGAGAAGTCTTTAGCTGGACAGAGGGAGGGCACCATTAAAGAGCAACATTAGAAGCATTCTTGCAAGGTGCAGGAAATCTTCTAAACTCACACAGAAAGCAGAGAAAATTAATCTAAATATTAAACCATTATATAATCTATTCTAGAAAGTAAAAATACTGTTATTTGGAAAAAGATTTTGATATTTTTAAGTTGTTTTTTATTCCTACCAAACTTCAGAGAAAAGTGGGTTTTATTAGGAAGTTTCAGTTGAGCAAAGGTTCTTAATGACAAGTCTTAAATTTCATAGTCACTCCTACAAATAAATTGAAGAAAGTATTTCAAAGCTATGCTATAATTCAGTTTTAGATTTTAAAGGAAAGAAGTTAAAAATAAAAAAGCAACAAAGAGTCATCTCTTCTAAACCCTCCTGAGAGGTCTGAAGAGTCTGCCTAAGGAACTTCGCAGGGACTCCCAGTCCCACCCTCCTGCTCAAACACAACAACACAGATCAGAAATGACTGAAGCACCCTCATCTCAGAGCCAAATATAAGAGCTTTCTTCTTTAATATCAGCTGTTTTAATGAAGGCTGATTTTGCTCCCTATCTCTTCTGCCTTCAGCAGGAGCACATCACTGACTAACACAAACTCACCAACATGAGTTTCACTTGTATGACAAACCTGCATGGAAAAAAACATTAGGGGCAAGCTTAATAAAAATGCAAATCTTCCTTTTTGGAAGAATTTTCATACAATTATTAAAGATGATCATATGTACAAGGCAACCTTCTATAAACTGAAATTGACTGAATTAATATGGTTGTAACTTTCAGTAATATGTAATTACAATAAAAGCAAAAGAAAACATTTTAAACTACTGGAAATATTTCCAGCAGTTTCCAAAAGGTGTGGAAGAACATACTGTAAACAAAGAACCTGAAAGGGATGTTCTGAAATTCTATTTCAGAACAGATTCTCGATCTGTGAGCAAAGACTGACAGAGACAAAGTCACCACTGATTTATTGCTGTATTGAGTGAAGAAATAAGCTTTAGTATTTGATTCTTATCCTTTGCATGGTTAGTTCAGCTGAACTTGCCTGTCTCAAGTGTGTATTTTACTGCAGAGGATCTTGGTTTAATTAGTCTCAGGTCACAAAATGCGACACTTCAAAAGCCCATCTGAAGAGCAGACACTCCATGGCAAAGCAAAGTAGTTGAACATAAGATTTCTTTTAAAGAAAACATGACTTTACATGTCCACTTATACTAAAAGTTTTTGTCTTTGACTGGCAGAATACTACACAAAACCCTAAAGAAATTATTCACTGAACAGAGCAACAACCAACTGCACAAAATTTCAGCCAAAGCTCAAAGTAAGCTTAGATGTTTTATAATCATCATCTTCTCTCACGATAATTTACATGATAGTTTTTATACGGTGAGGCAGTTCAAGTCAGTTTCTCTTGCTTGTTTCTTCTTATTATGAGTTATTTTTAGATATATCAATATGAAAATAACTCAAAAATTATGCTATTTCCCTCAGAGTACTTTTACTCAACAAGCAGCAGTAGATTAGGCTGTACTGCAAATCAGTTATGAGTTCATTCAGGTTTTAAATCTTTTAAAAGCCTAACACAGATTTTCTGTTTCTAACCAAAACCCAGAAGTCCCAGTGGCTTAGGTTCTTGCAAAGAAACACTCAGATATTGCTGGAAAATACAAACCGAAAATCAAGAAACATCCTATTTTACTGGCAGATATTGCTCCCAAGAGCTTCACCACAGTGCTTCCATAGTGGCACTAGCACCCTTTCTGATGTCAGCACCAATCCCAAATCCTGTGTGAGGAGGAGAACACTTCCAGCCACTGCTCACAGCAATCCTGCCCTGCAGACACGGGGGTTGCACTGGAATTGCAGGGGAGAGCTGGAACAGGAGCAGGTCCAGCTGCCAAGGAGCACAGCAGGAAAGAGCTGGACGCAAGCAGTGGCCTGAGAGTGTTCCAAGGGCAGTGCCAGGAATGAGAGGAACAGCTGAAAACCAAAAAAGCAGTGAGCCAAGTGCTCCCCCTGCACTGAGGAAGGTCCTTTCTGTGGTGCAACTCCTAATTTCCGATCTCCTATTTCTCTCCTGTCCCATTTACCATCCTCTGTGTTTAGCTAAATCAAAAGGGTGCAAAATGTCATGAATCCAGAAGGACTTCAGCATTTACCTGTGAATGAGTGGGGATGAAATAAAAAAAATATAAAAATGGAGGCATTCAGAGTTTTGAAGAAGTCACTATCAAAGCCTGGGAAAACATTATCAGGGCAGATGAGAGAGATGGATCTTGGTGTAAATTTCATAAGAGTAGCAAGTTTTTACTGTGTATCAGGTGAAAGTACAGAACAGGACAAAGCAGAAGTAGAAAGGCAAAGCCAGAGAAAGATCAGGTCAAATGACACCCTCAGTATTAAAATTGATGCATTACCTTCCTACCAATTTGCAGACTAATTCAGGTATTCTCTTGGCAATGGAAAATGGAGGCCTTTTTTTCATGTTACCTGATTATAAGCTGCAGAAACAAGTAATTATGTTTAGAGTGACTTCTGGATGCAAATATTCCTAGGAAACAGCTGTGGGAGAACAATTTTGCTATTTGAGGGGGTTATTTGAACTGTGCTGACATTCTGAATAACTAGTCCTGTGCATGTGGAAAAACTAAGATAATTGAAGGCATTTTGTTTTGATTCTAAACATTGTTTGATCTTGCTGTTTTGTTCACCACAAAGTAAAACTGAGATTTCTGAAATAAAACAATTAAGAACTCAATTAAAAAAAAAAAAAAAAAAAAAATCTGAACTTCACAGATCCCCTTTGTTTTGTTTCTTTTGAAGGAAATTTCAACAAAACCCAGAATTCCTACACACCTTTAACAGGACTTCAGTGAATTCTCCTAATAGAAAGACTAAATTATAAAAGTGGTAGGAAAGAATTTGAAGGGATAGAGATGAAATACTTGAATTAGTAATTATTGTGAGAAAAATGTGTCAGTAATTCTATGTTCCCTGTAGATGATAAAACCAAGGCTACCAGCAGGTCAACTCCACCTCCTTGTTGTTTTTTCCCAATTCTCCTCTGATGTAACCCATCGATTACAGGATGGAGCAAAATGACTTGTTGGCTTTCTTTAAAGGACAGCCTGATACGAAATCATCAGAAGGAACGTTGCAATTTGTGTTTCAGTGCTTCCGAGTTACTTTCTAATTTAATATAATAATTTCATGTAAGGTCATATTTTATTTTCTAGAGTTCCTAGCTCCCTCCTTGGAATGAAGTAGTCTTAAATTGTCTTCTTTATTTTCTCTACTCTAGTTGTACTTTTGACACAGGCTCAGATTTTGATAACAAGTTATACAAATTTTCACTTGGCTCTCCTTTTGCAACTAGAGATATCTTGGATACTTTTAGTGAGGCTAATCATGTAATTTCTGAAACAGAAAAAAGCAGGAAGTTCAATAAAAATAGAATTCAAAGCTTATGCCAGGTGTCTACAAAGGCAGAAAAGTTACAACCCCCACCCAGGCATTGCAAGCCTTTGAACTTGCAGCCTTTCAGAGATCAGCTTCTGTGCTTATGCCTCAATTCAGCTGGGCAATGAATAAAAAAATGCATTGGAGCAGATAAGAGCCCAAGCAGCTATTGAGTGAGAGTGTCCTAGAAAAGGGAAAGCCAGAAGTAAAGTCTCTTACGTCTGAAAAAGTCAAATACTGTATTTCTCCTTCCCTTTTACCTTTTAAGACTCCATGTGCCAAGCCCTACTTCAGATTCTTAACATATTTAACTATTGGGAGAGCTAACAGAATAAGAGAAGAATGATTTGGAATAATTTCACTGATACAAAGAACCCCCTGAATCAAGCATGTTTTCCCTTCATGCCATGAATTCCCCAAAGTTACTATTAATTATCAACCTCTTCTGAAAATACAAGTTCTCTTCCTCAACACATTCACCACTGATTCCACTGCCAAGAGCAGGTTTGTCACCAAGTTCTTGGGACAAATGACATCTCTCCAGAGAACATGGCCAAGGTCTCCATCAGCCCATTATCAGTGAAAACACCTCGAGTTTGACCTATCAGGGGCAGGGGGAGGCCACATGAATGGACACAAAACTGAAAATGTAAACAATCCATTATGCTGATTAATTTTTATTTCATTTGCAGAATGCAAACTTCAGCTCTTCCTCATTTCAAGCATGTTCTCCTTCTCACTTTGTAGTGTTTAACTTGCATAATTAATTAGCTTCAACTAGGAGAAAGAACTATGCAAAACACTTGAAAAGAGGGATAAGGACAAAAAAGCTGGATACACAGTTTTCAGGACTTCAAAGCAACAATGTTTTCTTGCAGACTGCACAGCAGGGATTGCCTGAGGTAAGATAACTTTACTTGTGCAACAGAGACTCAGCCTAAGCATTAATAAAAGGGCTGACTTGCAAAATGAAAAAAAAGGTTTGATTTTAGTCTAAAAATTAATTACGGCCAATAAGAGAAGCATGAAGACTAACATGCTGAGCTTTAAAGGTGAAAATCCTTTAAGGTAAGGCTCTTACTAAAAATCAGTAACCTGAAGTAAAACATGACAAAAGCCAACTTTCTTTTCTGTGATCAGCATTAAAGTACAAAGTTTTAAGAATTATCTCCATCACTTTGCACTTTATATAGGACATGTACAACAGCACTACAAGGTTCTAAATGCCTTTTCACTGAATCCTCAAGAAATACAGCTGATGGCAACACAAATAATGGCACGGAATAGCCTATCATTATTTTATAGTCAGTAAATTATTTTCAAGTCAGTAAAAAGTGTGTGTTGAATAAGATCCCAGCTCTTAGAAACTTGCAGTGTGCTGAAATTTTGCAGTTTCCTTCTCAAATATTCTTCATAAACATGAGACAAGACAGAAAACCAAAAACCTTTCCAAGTTATACCTGAGCATTTTCTGAACAAAGGAATAACAGCCTGTACTTTACACTCACCAGTTCTCTCCATGTTAATAAAATGTAAATTATTTACTCACTTTTATGTAAAACAGTGAATAAAAATATCATTAGTGTTAATGAAGCATCTTTTAAAAGCTCACCTGTCCTGATGAAGCTGCAAGCTGCTATTTACCAGATGGCTCATCTCTTAGCAGGTACTAAATAACACAAAGACCCTTCTATGTCTTCTAGGCACCAACTAAAGTCTAAAATATTACTACTTACTTCTTATTACACTCTCTGAAACTGTAAAAAGTGATGGAAAATACAATTCTTCAAAGTGATGAACATAAAACCCCCAAAAAAAAACCCAAACAAACAAACCCAGTAATAAAAACTGTTTAAGACCATGGGAGCATACAAAATATGGCAAGGTTACCAGAAGAACTGGCTCTAAGCAAATTCAGTCTGGAAGTTAAACTAAGTCCAAATACAAGCAGAATGAGGTTCCAGAAATATCTCCCATCAACAACAGTGGGAATAAAAAAAGTAGAGTAAAAATAAGTAGTAAAAATACCATTTTGCAGCTATATTTCTCACAACTTGAAACTGGTTGTTCATTTTGGTTACGTGTATACTGTAAAACTGTATACCACTGAGAGGATTCCATTATTATTTTTATTTCAGTTAAACTCAAACTGTCAAAAAAACTTTGATATTTCTTCTGGTAAGATAGGGCAGTACATTAAAGTAAATCCAATTAGAGTACCTTGAAGCAAGTGTGAAATTTTTACAGAGTTATTTAATAATTAATTTTAAATATCCCAGCAGGGGAAAAACTTTTTTTATTTCCTGACATTTTTTTCCACTTTTCTGAAACATCAGCATCACAATTTTATGTCAAAAAATAAAGCCTCCCAAACCCTTAATGCAGGCCTGCAGGCACATTCTTGCACCTTCAGTACTCTGCATATTAATGGCAGTAACTGCATTTCTGTGTATTTCTACAAAAGCCCATAAAAGACAAGACTGCCTTTTCCACCTCATTGCAAGTTCTAGCCTGAGAAGATGAGATGATATAATCCTCTTTCTCCCACACAGCCTCTATTTTTTTTCACTTAATATTTTGTCTTGTCTTTTCCTCAGTGAGGTATCTGAGAGACCAAAAGAGAATTCTTCCCCTACATAAAGTAACTTCAATTTCAAGTTACACTCCAATATCAAGGCTGAATTTCATCTTTTCTTCAATGTAGGCAATACTGTCTAGTGTTTCAGCTTTTCTACAAGTTTTTCGCTTTGAAGTCTTGAACTATGAACATAAACAACTGAAAAAGTGAAATTCCCAGAGACTTCAGCATGTGAGAAGACAAAATTGATACTGAAACAAGTTCATATTCCAAATTCAAGGTGAGCTACTGATCTGAAATATGATTTGATACTGAAATATGTTCACACTGCAAAGCCAAGGTGAATTACTGATCTGAGCCACTTATGCAAGGCTGCAAGAGGGCTGTGCTGCAGCTGAACAACTGACCCTCTGTGCAGACCTGACCAGAGCACACTGATTCCCAAAAACAGCCATGCCTGGTACCTAAAGCCCATGTGAGAGTGCAGTGCATGCAGCAAGCCCAGGCAACCTGCAGAGCCAGCACAGCACCCCACTCACTGCTCCATCTTTTGTAAGGTATGGCAGCTCATTCTTGTGCTATTTACCATCAAACCAGTCCATAATAAAAATGCTTTTCTTCATCTGCCAAGTGACAACACTTGTATTCCTAAAACAAAGTATTCAATTTCCACAAAGGCAAATAATTTGATAACAGAAACCATCAGTCTGAATTTTCTGTCCAAGTGCTCAGACAGCTCTTGCACAGCTTTAGCAGTTTCACAAGTATGAAGAAAGGAAGGTGGTGGGTTGTTTTTTTTTTTTTTTCCTTAAGGATAAGTCTAATAAACCTGAGGCACACAAGCCCAGCTTTATTCTTTGGAGTCCAGAAAAGCAGATAGCCAGTCCTAGACACAGAGATCAGAGAATTTGGTTCCAAAATCATTTAAGCAATCATCTAGACAAAATAAAGAGCTCTCAAAGATGTGAGAGCTGGCTGGCTGCACTGCTAGCCTTTGGGAAAATGTAGCAGGGATTACCTAAAAGGTGATCAAGCTGACAGGACATTTGCATATTTTAACTCTGCAGTTTGCCATCACGATGGCTTTCCAAATAGAAGAAATGTGAAGTTTTTACACATGAAGCCTTTAGCTCTTTCTCTCAATCTTGCAAATGCTGTTTTTGTCAAAAGCTTTCAAAACCTACATAAAATTAATTCTGAGCTCATAGCACCTATTTAGAAGGTAACACCCTCTTACTGTTCACATTTGTTACATTTTCACTGTATCTCAACAAATACAGCAAAATTTTCTTATTCCTTCTCATGGCAACATAGCAGGAAGCTGAGTCACAGTGCCATGATATGAACTAGTTCCATCCTCAGGACAAACTCTGAAACACCACTCCCCCTTTTGGTTCTGCAAGCAGACAGCAGTGGTAATTGCTTATTAAATAATTCTAATTCAAACCATGCAGGTTCATCCTAGATTCCCTCAAGTTAACTGTGATTAGTGGCTTTACACAGACTGTACATCTTTGCTGAAATGATCAAAAGAGAAAATCCCTTTAAGCAGTTACAAAGTGCATTCTCCACTCAGAGGCATAAAAGCCACTTATATTTCACTTAAATCCTACCTCTAGCATCCAACTTCTGCTGTGTCATTTCTTCTGGCTCTTGCATGTAGTACTTTAGTGCATCTGTCACTGCCAACACCTGCAAGTATGAAAGAAGAATTAAACAAAAATACCCTCGTTCTGCAATGGTTTAATATGGGAAGAAACCTGTACAATATGCATGCTACCAAAACCTGGTACACTTCTTAGAGGCAGTCAGGTCTTCCTTTAAAAAGCTGACTTTTCTCTCAAAACTGAAGAGGATTCTCTTGTCCTAAAATACACTCAGACTAACACTTTCTAGATGCAAGCAGACAAATAACTTTCCAGCTCTAACTAGTGGGTAAACACACACCATTTTTTCAAGCCTTCTTATATCAAGTAGGTTAAGATAAACCACAGCATTCCACACACTCTTGTGACTTTTTCCTCTCAGATTAATCCCTCACATTTATCTTTTTCATGCATTCTGCTACAGAAGCAGATTTCTCATTTAAGATATATTGCCTTGTAAGATATATTGCATTTACTCAAATGCTTTCCTTCATTTGGCAAATTGCTAGAATTCCACAGGAAAAAAGCAAATCACTCACAAAAAAATGCAACAGCTGGTATAAACATGAGGCACTAAGGCACCCTATCACATTCTAAAAATAGAGGCATTTCAATATAATTATTGTACATTTCCTGCAGTGGAAATATATTTGGTGTACCATTAGTTACAACGCATGGAGTCAGACTGGAAACTCTGAACCTATGCAGAGACCTGCCTCTGTCAGTGAGACAAACCAATCTCAACTCTGCATTGCAAGTGATCTTTCAGCAACACCAGCAAGGATGGGATTTTCATCTTAAGAGTCACACCTATCTCAAGCAAATAGTCTAGAACAACAGAGGATAATAGGAAATAAAAAGCAACCATCCATCTATCTAATTAGACCACAAGAGTGTTTATAGTTTATCAAAGATATTTTTCTATTCAGTTTGCAAATCTTATTCCTATCTGCAAAACACATCAGTGTGCTGTGAACACAGCCTGACTGAGAAGGCAGCCAGGGCAGCTTCTTCCTTCTTCCTGGAACATCTGGTCTTTGACAAAGAACACGTTGTGCATCATGTAGCTGCAATGCACACACAAAGCCTTGTCTGAGTGGAAGCAAGGAGGAAAAGAAAGATACACACCAAAAAGATACAAATGTAGAATGGCCTTTAAAAACACCCATCATCACTTACCTGCTCTTGTAAGGCAACACAACAGAATCTTCCTAAGATTGGGATCTCTCATCACCACGTAAGAGCTGGGGTTGGTTATACAAGAAACCTCACATGGAAAAAAGAACATGAGACCATTCCCCCCAAGACTAGACAGGGAGATTAAGTGTGTCTGAATTGACAGGAACATACTAATTTATGCCACATACATTGATCCATTTTTCATTATTCCAAAATTCAGCTAGTAAGACATAGACACTGGATACACCCCTTACAAACAAAGGTGTGGTCTACATTAAAAAAAAGCTTGAGACAGATGTCAAGACAACAAGCTATTAATCTCATTAGATATGTTCTACAAATAGTTAATATATAACAAGCTGTTGTCACCATCAAATGTTGAAAAGACTGATCTGAATAAAAGGTGAGGCTTTTAAAATAGCAAAACCAAATTGTTTCACTTTTGTTTCATTTGTTGATTGAGTTGCAAAAAGCAGAAGTACTACATGACTCGTGTACATAAATCAGAAGCTATTTGATTTGAATGGTGAAACTTAACAATGCTAAAAATCTGAAAGGTTGTGTTTAATGACTTCTTTGAAGCTCACAGTGGCTGCTTTTCATGAATTGTTAATTCCTTACATTATTTAGAATACTCTCTCCACATATTAGAAATCAGCACTGGTTATGTAATAACAGTTTATATCGATTACAATGTCTACATTACCATTCTTATAACTTATGTGACAATGTATATTCTAAGTATTTCTAGCTACTTTAGAGATTCTATAAATACTCTATACACATCCTTTCCTTCAAATGACCAAATCATCATCCTGTTGCCATAGCAGCAAGTTGGTTTTTGAAGCCCAGACCAGGGAGGTGGCTGTGACTTGAGTCCAGATAGGTAAATTACCTCATCCACCCATCTGCTTCTGCCATGGCACAGAAGGGAAAAGCCTGAAGAGTTTCTGTTCCTCCCACACCTCCTGCATCTCAGTCTGATACTTCACATGTCTACAGACTAAAAAAGCCAGCATGATCTGGTTCACTTCAGTTCCTCCACTTCCAGTTCTTGGAGATCCCAATCAGTTGAAAAAAACCCCAAATACACAAAAAGAATGGAACTCCCCAGCCCCTTATAATTCAAAGCATGTGTTTTTAAGCAAGAATATATGTATGGTTTTCAAGACAATATGCAATTAACCTGTGAAATAACACCATGGAGTAATAGGCAGCATCCAGCCATTGGTGGTTCACTCCAAAATCACTTAATATGACTCAGGCATTCTGGAAGGCCAGCAGAACAAGTAGGTTTAAATAACATTTAATAACACTTATAAACTGCTGTAAATCAATACATTTGGCCAAAGCAGTAAAGATGCAAAGCCATTCAATACTTGCATAGGACTGAACTATCAGGTATACATTTGACATGGACTCTGTTCTGGCAGAAGTTCATTCCACAGAAAAGAATCTGTTTTGTGATCAAATTTTGCTGTATCAAGCATACCCAAACATCAAAATAGATGGTGATTCCTGTAAATCATTTCAGCATTTTCCCAGAAATGCTTCAACTAATGCCTTTGTTCAAAAATCATCACTAACATCAGACTCATACTGAACAGAAATTTTGTCTTAATACTGTGAGCCAGTTCACCTATTTTGATCATTTTTATTCACAGTCTCTCAAGTCACTAAGATTCAAAATTAATAAGGAGTTTCACTAAGGCAATCTGATGTCCCTGCAGACTGCATTGAGAGCTTTTAAACAAGAGGGGCCCTCACAGCTCTCCTAAAAGCAGCAACACAAGTGAGAGCTGGGACACATTTGCACAAAACCTGCTCTCTTTGATGTGCCTTTGCATTGGAAACATCAAGTCAAAGTCTCCCAGACATAGAACTTCATTTTCAAAACCATAATCAATTTTTGCTGACGTGTTGTCACATCATCATTTTCTGATATGAAAGAAGGTCATGAACATGTTCAACTCAGTACAATGTTTCAGTACAAACTTAAGTTTCACATGGGTTTTTAACCCATTTGCAACTGAACAGACAAATGCTTTTTCAGTGGCCTTTTCAGATGGCTGTTCACACCTTTCCCCTAAAAACACATTAACTGGGAGTCATAAAGCTAAATGTGTGAGAAAGCAAAACAAATGTGTTGAATTAGACACAGGAACAATTCAGTCTCAGCTTTTCACTTCTTGCTGCCCACACTAATGGTCATTATCCCTCTTGCCTGATGAAAAGCATTTATTAAATCCATCAAAAAGCTTTTTTCTTTGCCTCCAGAACATAATCATGCTGTCTTTTCATTTAGCAAATAGAAAATGTTGCCATTAGTGAGATAGTATTACTAAGTAAAATTAATTATGCAATAATCAGTAACAATATTTTTAAAAGAAGTTTTAAGCATGTTTATAATTTCTTCAGGTTTCCCCAGTGGTCTTTATGTAACGTGGAATAAAACCAGAGCAAGTTTATCTCAATCAAGTGGAATGAAAAAAGGTATCAAATGACTTTAAAGTTAAACAATCTTCATACACAGCACATGATGAAATAACTGACATCAAGTAAAGAAGGGAATAAAACAGCAAAGTATAAAAGCTCACAATGGATATTGGTTTGCTGTAAGAATGAACAATATGTTTCTTTGAGATTCAAGAGGCAAGGCTGGCAAAAAAAAACACTTGAAAACAAACTTAATGAGGCCCTGCAAATAAATCAGCCAGCAGTGCCACAGGTTCAGTGTCTCCAACTACTTCAATAGATTCATCTGGATGGAGTAATCAGCTGGATGAATAAGAAACAGAATCTTCATTGGAAATCGGGTTCCTTTTTCTTGGCAAAGGGACAGGAAAGGAAAAGGGAACCAATATTTTCTGGAGAGAAGACTACACAGAGCAAAATTAACAACATTCAAGCCTCAACACCAGGTAAGTTGCCAATGCAGAACATGCTTTAAAAAAATATTTGCTTCTGTATAATTTTCAGTTTGCTTTGCTTCTTTGAATGAGCTCACCTGCTTTCTATGTGTATAGCAGATTCTAATAATACTTAGTAACTATTTGTATTAAGAAACAATGTCTATGCTTATACTATACAAGAGTTAACAAATTCCAATAAAACCACTATGAACTTTTCATTGAACTAATCCATCCCAAAAAAAAAACTCCTAACCAACCCATCTTCAACATTGTTTTGCATTAAATAACAGTTCCACAAGTCCTCCATCTCCTAAGACTGTATACAGCTATTAATTTTTTCCTCTGCTTGCAAAAAGGACTTGCACATTTTATTAGCTAAAACTTCACTGTAATATTCAGATCTGCTTTTCAGATAAAGTTGAGCTCATAGAAACCAGAAATATGTGTGTGTATGTACTAAAGAAAAAAAAATCTCTGGAAAATTCTATCTCCACTCCCCTTGTTCTCCTTTCAGTGTTTGGGTTCTCCCACCTCCTTGGGGCTGATACACACAGCAAGAAAAGTCTATCCCAAACAGCCTATAGCCTCAATTCCAGAAAGAGAGGTGTTGGAGAGTGATTTAATTACTGTGAAGATGCTTGGTCCCATTAGGGTGACCCAGAGTACACAAGGAATTTGCACTGTCAACACAGATAAGAAATTTCATCAGCTCTCAATCAGTTAAGATTTCACCTTTGACTGAAATTTCCTTCTACTCTATTGTCACAACCAAGCATTTTATTCTACAGGAGGTCTAAACCATTCATGCAAATTTAATTTATGGCAATTTAAACTGTGTCAGAAAGTTAATAATGTAGGAATAATGCATGTGTCTCTCACTGAGTTTAATCAGTGCCCATTAATGTGCCTGTTATTTTGCCTTTTTGTTATTCATGCATTCTAATCTGAAACCACATTTACATTGAGTGGAAACAAACTTACCCAGCTCATCAGAGCTCAAAGTAAAAACCTAACTTGCCCAAAAGACTGATTTTACTGAAGTGATTGTATTTTTCTTAATAGAAGTAAATTACAGAAGTTCCCACATAGATGTAACAATTACAAATATTTGCAAGTGCACTTTGATACCACCTGCCAAAAAACCTAAATATTACTCAATTGTTTATTTCAGCAAACTCACTGAAATGCAGTGCATTGCAAAAAGAAAAGTATTAGCATTAATAACTGCTAACAAAAGAGAAGAAAATCTCACTAAACATATTTTAACAGTGGGAAGGGAAACGGAGCATTTCAGTGCACAATTGAATTTTCAGAGTTTCTTCTAACCCACAATGCCAGAAGCAGCAGATTAACCTACTTTCTGTGGGCACAAGACTAGAATCTATTGCTGAGTGCAGCTGTCAGAACCACCTGCAAATCTTTGGCCTCAGTCAAGTCTCAGAAGTAAGCCAAAGGGTGATTTCAGGATGCTGCAGTGTCCATTTGAATTTGTTTGCAAAAAACAAAGTGAAAATATGACCAGTATAAACTGGGAAGGTTGGAAGCTGCTAACCATGTCTGCCTAGAGGCTTTAATTAGACCAAGCTGGTATAATTTGTGCTTGTCATATTTTTCCAGAACATGCAATGATGTCAGTTCGACCTTTGTTTTCATGTTTGCCTAAAATGGCCTTTCCCACCTGAATTTGAGCATGTTTGGGTTAGCCAGGGAGCAAGCTGCTACTGCCAAGAATCAATGGCAAGCAAAGCCAATTGTGTGGGGAAAATCTAAGTCTCACAGGTAAAGGAAAAATTAAGCTAGGGACTTCCAGCTACCAGCAAGCTACCTTCAAACAGTTCAAATGAGTACTGCAAAGTTCAGGTACTTACCCATACTCTTCCAGATATGCCTCAAATTTAAACTTAGAACAGTAATTAAGCTGACTTTTCCTGAAAGTAATCTATTCACACTCACCATTCTCTGCTCCATTGAGAGAAACCCCACTGGGTTTAGCTATAGACTCGCCAGACTACGCAAGAAACACAAGTTTCCTTTACAGCACTTGTGCATTCATTCAAAAGACCTCCAAAGACTATTTTGTTTTCACTGCTTTGCCCACTGACAACTCAATACAATAGCCACCAGGCTGAATGGACATGTTCCACAAAGCCTTCCTCAGCAGACAGGACCTGTTCCTGGGAAAAATACCTTTGTGCAGTCTGGGCACACACAGAGAAACGGTCATTTTTTTTCTTTTCTGAATCAAGAGTTCATGAAACCTGAGCAAAGCAAAGGTTTGCAGGTTCACAAACATAGTCTGAGTAATAACAGAACATTCTGATAAGAAGAGCTCCAATATTCAAAGCTCAAAAGTTAGAAGAATGAATATGTTGTCTTAAAGTTTCCCAGATAAAGTGAAAATGCTGGAAAAAAATATCCAGGATGACAACTAAGTTTATAACTACATAGAAGTATTAGAATGGCTCAGAAAGTAACATTAGAAATACTTCCATTAGTTGTTTTTAACATCCCACATTACTGTAGAAATGAAGATTGTTTCAATGGCTAAGCCTCAGCTATTTAAAAACCATGCTGAACCCTGCCCATTTCTTGCCTTGTGGAGTTTTATGTATGACAGGACACAGCTCGAGGTGCTTACCCAGTAGCTGTAAGTGATTCTGCATCTATGCTACACCAGTTGTGCCATGACAGCCCCCCTCAGATGAGATGAGCTGCTGAGAAGCTGCTTTTCCTCTGTGCAGCTCTGCTCTGTGTGACAGAGCCCTGAACACAGGTTTGTGATCAGCCTTGTGCTGCAGACACTGTGCCAGCTTTAGGTACCAGCTGAGAGCTTAAGAACCAGCACAACAGCTGCTCCTAGTACATATCAAAGAGAGCCATCCTTTTAAAAAACTCTTCAGGAACTTCCCACTAAGAAAATGAAGGCTTGTGTGCTCAGACAAGATGAAGAGCATTCACACAATCCAGTCTGCCAACTCCAGTTTGTGAGCAAGCTTTCAACAGGCAACAGCTCTGAAAACCTACATGTCTCTTTCTGCAAGGACAACCTGATTTTAATGTTACAAACCATTACAGCTCAGCAACCACATGTCATTATCTGTATCCTCATGGGAGAAGCACAAAGGGACCATGGAGAGAGCTGATCCCAGCTCTGGACACACGGGATGCACAGCGCTGCAGTCCCGCAGGACCCAGCCCAGGCTCTCGGGGGCAGTGAAAGCTCCGTGCTGAGCCAAGGTCAGAGCCACTGCTCTGGCCAGCCCAGCAGCCTCCTCCCAACAACCTGAGCATTCAGAGTCTCAGATTCCAAGCACTGCCTCTGTTACCCTGGCTCTGGAGTAGGAATGCAAATTCAGTCCTAAAGAAGCCCCTAACTGGACACCAAACCCTAATCCACATCAAGTAATTTGGATACGGTTCTACCCCAATCCATAAAGACACCATGCTGCAGTCTTCTACTGCTGCCATGAAGAAAGCTCAACACTTAAGCCAGAGCAGAAACAAGCTATTCAGCTTTTGATTATTCTTGTTTGTCATCGCTAACTTTGTAAAACAACAGGTTTATGGGCAATAAAGTTTAAGACATAACTTCTACTCAGGATTCACACTTTGTGTCTCACAGGGCCATTCTTCAATATTTTTAAAGCTGATTCACCCTGCTTCTGAGGCATTTGTCTTCATTTACTCTACCGGGATGGAGAAGCTCTTCATCTGATGCATCTTATTTTTACAGATAAATTTGAAGTGTAAACACAATTTATAATCTGAAGGGTGTTAGGAGCTTTCTTATTTGTAACACAAGCACAAAATCCTACCTGAGATTTGTATTAGTATGCACACATGAAATTGGTTGGTTTGTGGTTTTTTTTAAAGTTTATTTTACAACTTCAAAAAAAACCCCAACTGAAAATAATAATTTGAAAATAATTAATTTTGTATTTTGCTTACTTGTAAAATGATTTTCAATTTAGGCACAGAAAAATATTATGTTATTAAAACTACTGAGAGCTGTCTTGGGTGAAATAACTCATCTATTAGCCTATGATCAAGGCAAGTTAATACACTAAGCACCATGAAAAAGGCTGCTTCTGCTCCTTACATTGCATCAGAGTAGGAAAAGGTCTGATAAAGAATGGATGAATAGGCAGAACAAATAATTTTTCATACAACTTGCTTTTAGCAGCAGAGAGTAATTAATTTAGATAAATTATATCAAGTGTCCTGCATTTTATATGAGAATTTCATTACAGTAATGACACTTTGATTAAGGCTCCCTCTAACATGGATTATCTGCAGGAGGAAATTAGCACTTTCGTTCCCCTTTTCTCTTCATAACAATCCCTGGCTATCATCAGCTCAGAGGCATTGGCCAAAGCAATCTCTGCTCTGACTCTGAGCCCGTGGAGAATCTGTAACATTTTTACTGATAAAGAATCACAGAGCAGGGTACACCCACTGACATCTCTGCAAAGATTCCTACCCAAAGAAACTAGAAATTAAGACCTTTAGAAATGCCACAGTCACACAAGCACCACAGTCATAAGAGCTGGTTTGGATGTCACAGGTTTCTTACTTTGAATACTTAGACAAAATAAAACTCTCACTGAAGACCTGAACTCCATTTCTGGAACAATACCTGTAGAGGAGATGGAGGTATGGTTACAAGAGCCCACTTATTTTCTGGTTATTTCTCCATATGATTTCTGTGAACAATGACAGATCCTTGGTATGCTAATGAAAACACAGAGCAACCAACCTCTCTGTGCTTGCTATGGAGGTATTTCCACAGCCAGGTCACAAATATACAAAGCTTTATGAAACCAGAGTCAATGTATTCAGTCATTGACTGCAAACCCAGTCAGAACAAAGTCACTCTGAACATGCCAAACAAAACCATCAAGTCAGGCCATCAGATGACTAAAATTCCAGAATGACACAGTAGCCAGCACTCTCTCCTTATTTGAAAGCTGATTTGAAAGGGGAAATCATGAGTTTTCAGATATGCTACCCAACTGAGAGAGTTACTAGAATCCCAGATTACCTGTCTGAGGAACAGGGAAAGCAGATGTAGAATAATAATTTAAAGAATGATATTTAGTCAATAGTTCAAGGTAGTTTTCCAGAGGCCTACCTGAGTTTGGTTTTGCTAGAGTATCACAACCTATAAACCCTGATCATTTACAGTGGCATTTTCTGTCATGATTCATGGCACAAGGAAAGAGGTTTCTTTCACTTATGATTTCCTTGCCCCCTGAAAGCAGAATTTACCTCTATTCAATAATGTTTGAAAATTACTTTCTTCATAATTAATTTCATTTTTTTACCTTTTTATTAGATCCTCTTCTGACAAGAAAAGGAAAGCTTGTTCCAGCAACAGTCAAACAATGAGCAGCTAAATTGCAAATGTCATTTCCACATCATTGAAATTAACAAGTTTCAAAATGTAAACCACCAGCTAATCTAAAATAATTTAATACAGGAAGGTAAAAAGCAATGTTTTTGAATTGATTGCATCTTCAATTCTGGGGTTTTTTCCTCACCAGTAAAGTGAGAAAAGCCACATTTTAAATAAATAAATAAATCAAAGCTACAGTGCCATTAAGAAAGCTTTTAATCTCTCAGAAGCATAAAGGGCTATTCTTACCCCCTACATTTTAAAGGAAAAATGCATTTATTTGGTCACAAACTAATCTATCAAGCTCAATGATTCCAATTGCAGTTCACATTAGAAGAAATAAATATAACGTCCAAAATTGGCTGCTCCATCCAGTTCTGCATCAGCTAAAAGATCTAAACAACATCTTGCCTTGAAGAACATTGTGCCTTCATAAAATAGAAAAGTGAAACAAAATCATCAAACTGAACAATAATCTAGATCAATCAGATGAGCTAAGAAACAACTTAGGCCAGAAAAACAAAACAAAACAAGCTTTAACATACTTAGTTGCTTAAACAGTGACAAGAAATAGGGTGCAAAATGGTCAGGTTTTTCTTGCTATAAACAAGGAGGGCCTCATTCATCAAGATGTACCACTGCTCCCTTGTAGAGCAAAGGCTGCTTTAATTTGAGGGAAAAGGAAGAATTTTTTTTTTTTTTTTTCCTGCAAATAACATTTAAAGAACTTGACCAAATCCCACATCTTTGATGCCTCCTAGATGGAACTTTCAGCACCATTCTGTTGCATCCCGGAGTTTGGGTTTAGATTAGGGTTTTTAATTTATGTTAAAATAAGTCAAGTTCTGTAATCCCGCGTTTCCCCCGCGTTGTTCCCCCCCCGCGGTTTCTGCCCCCATGTTGCCTGCTGCCGGCTCTTACCCCTGTGCTGCTCCTGTAACCACCCTGCCGTCCGGCCCCGGGAAACCCCGTGCTGGCCACACGATCCCGCTCAGCCCGCTCTGGCTTGGTGCCCGCCCCTGCGGGGTTCTCTGGTTGGTCGCTGTTGCTGGCGTCACCGCCACGGCAGCCGCCCCTATTGGCCGGCAGGCCGTGGATCCTCTCGCCCCGCCCCTCTATAAAGCCCTATCCGGCCGGCAGTCAGACGCCATTTTCTCCCATGCGAGTGCCGGGAGCGGTCGCGTCTTTCCATCGAACCGCGCCATACGTGACCAATAAACCGTTCCTGCCAAGCACGGAGTGAATGGACAAATTCCTTCCTCTTTGCCGGATCCCTAGCGCACGGTAACAGCGGTTGGCCAGCCCACGCGCCCGAGACACGGAGCCGTGTCCGGGAACCCGCGGCAGCAAAACCCCGGCAGCACGTGGAAGCTACGCCACAGCCGGGCTCACAAGAGCCGCGTGCGGCCGGGGAGAGCAAAAACCCACGCCGCAAGTGGCGCCCGAACGTGGTGCCGAGGCCAGCGCTGAGCTGATTGCGTGGACGGAGGTTCACCGCGGAGCTCCAGGAACAGCGCCGGGAGCCGCCGCCGCCGGCCAGGGGCCGCGCTGCCGCCAAGGGGGGAGCGCCGCCGCCAAGCCAGAGCGGGCAGCGATCCGCGCCAGACCACAGCTCCGTGCCGGACGGAAACCGAGAGCAGGGGCTCTCCAAAGTACGTCAGTGAAGTCTCCGCCGCCCACGAGGGACCAGACAGTGTGTCCCGCGTGGGACAGGAAGTGCAAACTTTCGCAGCCAGGAGGGCAGAAGAAAGAACACTTCCCGGGACTCCCGGACCCTGGTAGCAGCTTTTCTTTGCAGAGACTTCAGTCTGGTAAGTATTAGTCGTGGAAACGTGTCCAGCTAATACGGGGAGGGCTGGCCGTGTTCCCGAGGTTGGGACGTGCAGCGCGCAGCACGAACGGCAGCCGCTGGAGTCGCCTGCGTTTTTTTGCTTTTTTTTTCTCTTTTTTACTGCCCCAGGGGTGAGGTGGTTTGGGTGGAAGAAGCATGGGGACCGTGCTATCTGCCCAACAAAAGGAATTTTATTCCCAAGTTAAAGAAATCCTTTTGGTGAAGGGCCCCTACCCAAAAAATTTAATTAAGAAATTTGTCCGGTGGTTGTTCTTTGCTTTCCCCCGTCTGTCTACCGAGGACGCGCGCAAAACAGAATTTTGGGAGCAAGTGGGAAAAAGGCTAGCAGAGGGGATCGGTAGGGATCCCTCTATAGGTGACTGCTTCCCTAAATTCCATTTGTTGATCACAGATGTAGTAAAATCAGACCCCGCGCGAAACTCGGTTGGGGAAAGGAAAGAACCATCCGGAAAATCTGTTACTCCCTCTGAATCTGTTTCCCCATCCCCTTCTCCTACCCCTTCTTCCCCTAACCTGGGTGGGCGAGGGGGGGCACCCCGTCAGTCTGAGACGCAGGGCAGCTCCACAAATGTGGACCGTGCTCCTGGCTCCCCCAAGCCACCCCGGCGTCCCCGCCTTAGCGAGATCGGTCGATTCGCTGAGGCCACGACCCTAAACCCCTTTTCCAATCCCTTGTTCCCAGTTGAAAATCCCAGTTTCGGCGCTACCCCGCGCAGTTCTGTTTCTTTAAACCCCTTTCTTTGTCCCCCTGAGGAGGCCGAGGCCACGTGGTCGATTTCTTTGTCTTCCCAAGATGGAGGGCGGCCACATGGCAGGGTCTCTTCTTCCCACAACCCCTTTCTGTTCTTTGTTCCTGGTGTCCCCGCCTTTGACCCAACCCCCACCTGCCTCCCTGTGGGCGTGGGCGCCGCCCCCTCGGGAGTTCAGGTTGCTCCCTCACCCATTGTTCTCCCTCGAATGGGTGTTCCCTCCAGTCCTTTGCATGTCGTCCCTGCTGAGTCATCGACTCCGCCCTCCTCCACCGGGGAGAGCTCTGCCATCTCCAC
Organism: Vidua macroura; assembly: GCF_024509145.1. Lineage (NCBI taxonomy): Eukaryota > Metazoa > Chordata > Aves > Passeriformes > Viduidae > Vidua > Vidua macroura. The sequence goes on along the minus strand of NC_071585.1, from coordinate 6,967,205 downwards.
CCCGCTGCCTGAGGGAGGCAGCCCCCGTCCTATTGCCCGTACCCTGTCCCCATCTTCCCATGGGTCCCGGAGATCCGGGCGGGAGGGAAGAGGGGGGAGGGAGGAGCGGGAACCCCTATCCCCATCTTCCCATGGGCCCCGGAGAGCCGGGCGGGAGGGAAGAGGAGAGGGGGGGGGACGGGAACCCCTATCTCCAAGTTCCCATGGGCCCCAGACGTCTGGGCGGGAGGGAAAAGGAGAGGGGGGGGAATCGGAGCCTCTGCCTCTGCAGTCCCAGGGTTCCCGGAGACCCGGGAGGGAGGGAAGCAGGGGGATGTGGGTTTCTGAGCATTTTCCAGATTCCGTGGAACGGGTCGAGCCGACAGATGAGAGGCATGTAGAGGGATCAGAGGTTCAGGACAAGTTTGTCCTGGAAGCGGCATCCATGAACACTGCTGCCTTGGATGCCGTGCCTCCAAAGAACGCTGGTCCGAAGCAGCCTCCAGCAAGACGCCAGTGCTTCCACTGCAATCAAAGAGGACATTTTGTGGTTCAATGTCCGTTTCTGGGCAGGGCACCCCCAGGGACAGCGGGAGGGGGGAGAGGGGGGGAGGGAGATCCCATTCCCCCAAAAAACTGAAGAAACAACGCGCACCTGCCTCGCGTGAAGATAAAAGTAAGGCAGGCCACAGCACCTTAAGGGGAGCTGTGAGTTATCAAGTAACTGTGCAGGTAGTAGTTCAGAACATCGGGGTGCCTTTGAGCGTGGCAGATGACCCCACCAATCGGGGGGTTGCATCAAACCGCAGGCGACGCAAAAGAAAAAGGACCCTACAATCTCCTGAAAAAAATGTTTTTCCCCAAAGCCCCAGTCTGTGTGTGTCCCAAATCCCCATGTTTGTAATAAAGTTGTCCCAGTTTCCCTATCCCTAAACACCCTGAAAAGAACCAACCCCAGCACCATCTCCAGGCCCTCTCCACCTGCGTAGCAGTCACCGCAGTTGCAGCACCAGAAGAAGCTGGGAGAAGAGGCCACCGCTTGAGAGACTGAATCAACACCACTGCTTTCTTTTTATATTTTATTAAGCGGGGAGATGTTGCATCCCGGAGTTTGGGTTTAGATTAGGGTTTTTAATTTATGTTAAAATAAGTCAAGTTCTGTAATCCCGCGTTTCCCCCGCGTTGTTCCCCCCCCGCGGTTTCTGCCCCCATGTTGCCTGCTGCCGGCTCTTAACCCCTGTGCTGCTCCTGTAACCACCCTGCCGTCCGGCCCCGGGAAACCCCGTGCTGGCCACACGATCCCGCTCAGCCCGCTCTGGCTTGGTGCCCGCCCCTGCGGGGTTCTCTGGTTGGTCGCTGTTGCTGGCGTCACCGCCACGGCAGCCGCCCCTATTGGCCGGCAGGCCGTGGATCCTCTCGCCCCGCCCCTCTATAAAGCCCTATCCGGCCGGCAGTCAGACGCCATTTTCTCCCATGCGAGTGCCGGGAGCGGTCGCGTCTTTCCATCGAACCGCGCCATACGTGACCAATAAACCGTTCCTGCCAAGCACGGAGTGAATGGACAAATTCCTTCCTCTTTGCCGGATCCCTAGCGCACGGTAACAGCGGTTGGCCAGCCCACGCGCCCGAGACACGGAGCCGTGTCCGGGAACCCGCGGCAGCAAAACCCCGGCAGCACGTGGAAGCTACGCCACAGCCGGGCTCACAAGAGCCGCGTGCAGCCGGGGAGAGCAAAAACCCACGCCGCACCATTCATCACTTCAGTATGGCGAGATTTTCAAACAAGGTCAGGTGTATCAATAGGAAGCAAGAAGTTACACCCCTAAATTTCGACCCGCTTTTAACTGAACTGGTTGTCACATTTAATTTTAATGCACATCACTCAAATCACTGATTTAGAATTTGATCACAATACTGTATGAGAGTTGCAATGTTTCTCTTATCAGCTTTTTACAAACACCCTATGTGTTATAGAAATAATTCCCACATCACTCAAAATAATCAGTTCAAGATGACAATAATTCTGCTAGACCATTGCAAACAAGATGATCATGAACATGCTTCTCGCTCTCTCCCTGATCCCAAACACAGCTCATGTAACTGTTGGGTTTTTTTTTTCTTTTAGAGGTCCTTCAGAGACTCCAACTTCAAAAGCATTTATGGGAATAAAATTCTGCAGTATGTCCCAAAGATCCTCAGACAGGCTACTACATGACTATGCACACACACAACAGGAGGAGGATATAACTTACATTAAACAAAAATGAAACCAACAAAAATATAGAAACTTCAATATATGCATCATATTAATAGAGATTCTTATAGATCTAGTAGTTATGACCAGAATTTGGATAGCAAAGACTAAGACTATTTCCCCTGTGTTGGTTTTGAACTTTATTTTCAATCAATATATATGTGCCTCAATGTGTGAGGTGAAGGATTCCAGTCACCAAGAACAATGAACAAGCACAAGGCCAAGTATAAGCCATTTGTGAATCCTATTCCCAGTTTTGACCAAAGCTAGTTAGGAGTTTTCTGGCAGAAAATTAGATGAAACCTAAATCCTTGTAACTTGGGGACTCAAATATGTTTGATTGGAAAAGGAAGAAAAAAACCCAGTGTCTTTCGCTTCCCATGTTTTCAATGAACTTCTTTTATTTGAGACTCAGAGAATTGCAGGGAGAGATTTTATCTTGAAAAGATGGAAATTCTATTTAAATTATGGAAAAAAGTAGAAAGAGCGTTCCCCATCCCAAAATCCCAGGGCTTCCAAATGCTGAATCAGTTAAACCAAAAACTCGCTGATTGATAGTTCTCAAAATGTTTTTAGTTTTTTCTCTAGTCTTAATTCCATTACTACTTTTTAGTTTCTTCAAAACTGGCTACCTTCTCTATGCCAAATTTTATTTGCTGCCTTCTCCACCTACCTCTTGTTAGAGACAATGAGGTTAAATTTCTATTAACATTAAACAAAACTGGTTTCTGGGCTGTAATAATAATTTTTAAATCACAACAAATCCCTTCTTGTATTTGTGTGGTGGAAAAGCAGTAATACTTGGAGTAGTACTTCTGAAAAATACCACTATGGCACGCTCAGGCAGTAAGAAGTGGAGAAGTATCACCTTCCCCTTAGATCAGCCTCAAAACTGATTTCACATACTCTTAAACATCTGAATGTTCAGGGTTCATAATTAGCCCAGTAGCCCTGAAACTGATAATTTGATTTATCAGTTGCCACAACATTCTTCCTACTAAGAGAATGAGGGGACATACGTCTTCAAATGTCCACCTTCCCTATTTATACAATTCATCTTTGCAGGTTACCCTGGAATGCATCCAAAGGTCAGTTCTCAGAGGTATAAACTTCCTCAGAGTACCAAACTGACAACAAAAAACTATATACCAGTTTCTCACACAAATAACTTATAGTACAACTTGTCCCTGATGCCTTACCAACAATGTTGCCAGAGAGAAATTTTTAAAGAATTTTTAAAAATAATTTAAGCTATTGCTTTATCTGTCATCACATTCTAAGAATAGAGGAACTGGGGAAAGCTGTTCCTAAATATTGAAGACTGAGTGAAGTATCAGTTTACATTTCCTATGTCCTCCAGAGACTGCCAGAGATTGACCAGACTGATCCTGTGCTGATCCAAGAGAAGACTTGACACTCTTCCTCCTTTATCCATAAGCAATTAATTACTGGAGCCTGAAATCACTATACTTCACCTCTCTTAATTTTGGTCAAAAATTAAACCTTAACTTGGGCATGTCAAATTCCTTTAGTTATCTGTATCTTTCTTCAGGAAAAAGAAAAAAAAAAAGTCTAACACTTTCAAGGTAAGAGTAACTTCACTCATCACTAGTGTTCAGTTTGCACAGTCAATCAGACAATGCTTTATCATCCAGTAACACCTTCCTCCTGGGAGCAGCACATGTACCAGGTGTGTCCTGGTGTGGGACTGTGTTCATAAATAGCTTGAGCAGCATGGACTATGGCATGGAGACAGAGATGTGATGAGAGGAGATGGGGCACTGCTCCAGCAATTCCCCCTGTTGCCCCCTAGCCTGGCAGAGCACTACCAGTTGCATTTGCAAAACCCCAAAGACCAAGTGCAACCACTAAAAGAAGTTCCTTGGGCTCTGGCTGGGCATGGCAGACCCCTTGGATGTACCTACACAGACCAATTCCATGTAGCTGGTGTTTTGACTATGTCTGTCAGTGTGAGCTCTTGAAGTGTTCTTCAACCCATGTGTGACACTTCTGAAACAGCAGGGACAATGTAAGCTTAGATGTTAGATAGTTATCTGCAAATGTTGAAATGCAAAAACATTTTTACCTTGCTCTCACTGTACTCCTGTCCCATTCCCCAAGATGTGGTAATAAAGTTTAGATCACTGTGCTGTAGGTCTGTTGCAGGAACAAACACTGGAATTAACGTTAACACAAGTTGGACTATTGGAAACCCTATTTTAATTTGATGGGCCTCTTAATTTGAATCTACATAGAAACAGTAGAGTGAAAGGATTAAAAACTCATTAAATCTCAACTACCATTCCTCTACCACCTGCAAACATAAACAGAAAAAGTCACTTGTTGGCCTTCAATAATCTTCCCATCATCAACATATTCTCAAAGCTAATCATAAGGTACATTATAGGTCAATCACCCTTTAATTCTGCCTCCAGAGAGAACAGATCCTTGATCAAATACCACTGTAACCTTTCAAAAGGTGATCCTGAATTCATAAAGCAGGCAATTAAAAAAAAAAAAATAGTTTTTAAAGAAGCTGGGCATCAGTGTAACTCCATGTAGTAGCTTCCTCTCTGAGCTGCCACACAAATTAATACACTCCAACTCAAAGCTAATATTCTCTAAGTTGCTGACTACTGACAAACTTTTCCTTGTCTGCTTTTAGACAATGAAAAATCACACATATTCAAGTCTTCTGTTACTCAGCCCTATACCAGATGCTGCCCTAGTGATTTAAAATAGATTCTCTCTTCTGCAAGCACAGAACCAAACATAGGCTTGGGCTTGCTTCATAATAAACTCCCTGAGTTGCTGTGTCTGCACATGTGTGCCAGAACATTCAACCAGAACCTGCAGCATCTCTGCTTTCTTCTGCCAAGGACCTCTAGGGAAGAGTCTAGCTCTTTGCTCAATCATGTCACATCATTTTGACATTTATGAAGACCTGATAGCTTTTAAAGAAACACTATTAAGTGTTTCACTATTAACACCAAACAATACTTCCTAATCTTTATCAAGAGCTTTCATTAGGAAGGGAAAAAAAAAAAAACCCAGAAGAAAAATCTTGAGCTTTCATCAAATTTATTAGAAAATTAATAGACCTAAAGTTAAGTCTAATCATCTTCACCTACATTGTTTTGGACATGAAAAAGGTGATGATAATTTTCAGCAATTAGCAGTGCCTTTCTCTCTCCACATCTTTTGCCAGTGCTTCCCAAAAGACACCAGATTTCACATCTTATTTCTGCTGAACCACTCCACTTCAGGTGAGATGTTCCATGGCTTCTTTTTGTTGGCTGTCTGCAGTAAGACACACCATGCAAGAGAGATAACCCTCCAGTCCTTTGTAAGTAAGATACATGGTTTTTCCTCTCACCTGATTTTAGCAACAAATTAAACCTACCAATCTACTAATAAAGTTATTTTTTATAAATTCTAAACCTAAATAAGAATAAGATTTAATTTACAAGGGGTCTGCATATCAAGGATTCATTATAAGTTGAAAATACCATCTGATCAAGTTCAATCTTTGCCCAAAATTATAAAAAAGCACCAGCCTGCCTTCAGCACCTCACAATAAATACAGACAACTGGCCAAAGGTGGGACTGTAACACCCCACAGAAGAGCACCAGAAGGAGGGCACTGCCAGGGTCAAGGAACTTCAGATGGCAAAACTTCTTTAAGCAAGTTCTCCAAATGGCCCCTATGGGCCAACCTCTAAATGCCACAGAGAAAGTAAAAAAATCATCCTCAATTACATAAAAATGAAAAAGAAATGCATTTTGTTAACCTCAGCATGTACTTTTAAGTGAACTTAGAACTTGAGCCCAGGAAGTTGCCCAGAGTCACACAGAACACACGAGGTAAAAGTTCTTTAAGTCCTAAAAAAAGCCTTGCCGCAAGCCTAACCTCCTTTCCTTCAGTCTCCTTTTTTCCTCCCTTTAGTCACTGAGACATGAGCTGAACTTCAATTCAAACTTCAAAATACTTCAGGCAAGAAAATTACAGAGCTTGCAAGTTAAGACTGCATTCAGATGGTTATACTTGACTAAAAGTGTTATTTGTCGAACTGGCCAAAACTTCGGGACAGGAAGCAGAATAAGAAGGTACAATCATCATATACAGTTTCCTACAGCCATCTAAAAAAAAAAAAAAAAAAAAAAAGTGACAATATAGGAGCTAAACACAGAATGAAAAATACCATGCCTGAGGCTTTCTTTGCTGCGCAAAGTTCGATCGACATCTGCAACAAAGAGTCCCACAAAGTTTCATAGTTGCTTTTCACATGTGAACAGCTGTGCAACCTGAACCCACAGCAATAGAACTGCAACAGGGTAACATGATTTACAGAATTCTGCAGGTGCTGCTTGTAAAGAACAATACAGAGTTTTGCATTGCAAAGGCTGTTGGAAAGCTAATGAAAGGGTATTAACTGCCAGAAAGCAATCAGCAATTTCACAAGACAGAAATGATAATACAATGAAGATAAGTCAAGGGGTTCACAAGACAAAACCAAGTAATCTCACAAGATAGTTATGTTAGCACGTGTTAATCACTTCCATCAAAAAGACCAAGTCCAACAGCAGCCACACATCCCAGAAAATGCAGACTGCTAGAATTCAGGGAAAATGGAAGGTACAACTTGACAGTCTAAGTAGGAATAGTTTAAGCATTTAGAAACTATCAAAATAGCAAAAGCAAATTCTTCAAAAGGTTCAGCTGCAGGAATATCATCTGTATCGATAACTCATGAAGTAAACCACCTTAGTAAATTGTTTATTTTCTACCAGCCGTAGCTAGAAAAATTTTCTACATAAAAGACAGAGCAGTCTCTGAAGATGAAAATCAGAATAGGTCAAAGAAAGTTAAACATATCTATTTAAAAAGGCCATTACAAGTCCTTTTCTTTACAGCATTTCTGAAAAATCAGACAGAAGTTTTTATTAAAAACACCGTTTTCCCAATAATTATTAAAAAAAAAACCTGTACTCTCATTTTACATTTGTGACCTAAAGTGCCCAGACCCTTAGGAAGTATTTTACAAGAACTAATAGATTGCATAAACGAGCCATAATGGCTCTCATTAACTGGTCATTACAGCCACATTCCATCACTTACCAGATTATACGGCTTTTTTTTTTCTCCCTACTAAAAGACAGATACACCCTCCTGAGAACTGCCGTGCTCAAGTGTTATCACAATGAAACAGAAAACATTTTTTAAAACCTACACATCCATTTACAAAGAAAACGCTGATATATAATTGCATTAAGTTATGATTTAAGCACACAAATTTACCAAGTAGCATTAAGTGGGAAAAAAAAAAAAAAGCCTCCATCATATTTTTTCATAGCAGCTTAAGTTTTAAAGGTGCTTCAAACAGAAGCAAGGCGAGTTTTGGGTACATCCTCTTCCAGCTCCCTCAGCAGGCACACTGACCACCCCAGCAGCTGCCAGCCCTGCTCTCTGACCTCCCACAGACCAGCCCAAAGCCCAGCTGCCCTTTTAATCCTGAGCCACTTTTGTGGCCACAAAAAGACTCATGTTTCCAATGGTGAGAGGAGTTCTAACCAACTCTTCTCCACGAGAGGATGAGTAGAGAAAAAAGGGTACTGGCTTCTGTCACTCACAGCTCTGGATTTATTTAAAAGCTGAAGGGCTGATCCTGCTCTCCCCAGGCCAGTTAGGTTTACATTGTTTCTATCTGGACCTCGACGCCTTCTTTCAGTGTTGGCAGTTCCATTTACAGGTGACTGATCATGAGCAAATATCAAAGCCTGCATCTGAAAGCAGCAACCTGCACTGGAGCAATTCTGAGTCTGCCTTCAGCTGGGCAGTGCTACATCAGCATTCAGACACAGGAAACCACCCTTCAGTCCACCAACACAGAAACCCCTCTTCTGTCAGAAAAGAAAGTGCCATAGCATCTCTCCAACAAGGTGAAGCACCATGAATTACAGGGGTTGACTAGTTTCATACAGGTCTCAGATCTGAAATTTTAATTTCCAGTTCATGGACAATTTGCTTAGTTCATTGCCCTTTGTTAGATCCAGACTATAATTTTCGTTTAGCTCAGATTTAGTGTAATTCTTTGCATAACTGTGGGAGAAGTTTAAAATTCCATTTCAATGCTGGGCATGGATGCACTTGGACTACAAACACAGAGGGGCACTGTAGTTTCCCAATTTAAAAGGTATAAGAGTATTTCCTTCTCAAGGGATCTGTGTGAAGACTGTTTAATTTGTGTTTTGCAAGACATTCCAGCCCCAGCGTGATAGAGGTAGCACTAATCTACACACTAAAAAGCTAATTTTTCTCTGTGTTTATTCAGTAACAAGGCAGAATTCTGTTTTCATCATTTAAAGATATGAACTGACAGAATCAAGTAAAGAAGTCATCCATATTTTCTGGTGGAAGCATTCCTATAGGGAGGATCTTTTAAAAAGAGAGAAACATTTCATAAGAAAGAAAAATAAAAAGAAAACCTTTTTAGTAAAGATCATCTATAAAGAAGAACTCAGTTAAGAACTGTTTCAGCTTTAAGTTGCTCAGCATAGAACAAACTGCCTGCTGTAGCACACAAAGTAAAGCCTGACCATTTCTTTTGCTCATTTCCTATGAAGGGAAAACCAATTCCATAAAGAGTGATTGAAGAGGTCTTTCAGAAAAACAAGTTTCTTGAACAGGTTTATTTGGACTTGCCTGTTCAGCCCTCCTCTAGAGCATAGTTCATGTTGGAAGCATATTTCTGTTGTGGAAGAAGAACAAGATTAAGAATGTCAAGCTTTGCTAACACTTTAATGAAAAATTACCTACTCAGGCTTGTTAGATCTTTTTCCCTTCAATTGAGCTGTGCATTGGGATAATTCCTTGCACAGCTTCCAAAAAAGCTTTTAGTCAGCAGCACTTCTGTCCACCTTAGGGTAAGAAAAACCTCCTGCCTCCATCTCCCATGGAGCTTTAAAAGCAGGTTTGATTTCTCTTCATGTGGAGAGTTGCCATTTAACTTTCACTAAAGGCCAGACCAGGGTTAGATCTGAGTCTGTGTCTAGTCAAGGAAAAAAAAAAACAACACAGGAATGAATAATGTCAGCCTGAGGGAAGTGCTAAACAATAAAAACACTGCATTATGCAGCTTTCTTTCCTTCTTCCCAGTGCACCAACCTCTCTGGAGTTCACTACAGTGCATATCTTTGTTATTGCATCACTTCTTCCCATACTCTTGTTCAAGGGGTTATCTGTGGGTTTAGAAGCAAGTGACCACAGGTTATCACTTGTGTTGCCCTGATGCATGAGAGCAAAGGCTCAGGTGTATTGTCATATCAGCCCATTCCACAAAACCACTCTTCCTCTCAAGAGAGGTGACATTTGTGTGACTTGGAAACAAACATCTCCAGGATCCCACTGAAAGCTAATCACTAGTGAGAAAAAATAAAGGTGGCCTAGACCAGTTAAGCCAGCTCACCTTAGGGCCAGATGCATGGCAGGGAAAGTGGACCTGTAACCACACAAAATTCCAACTGGCTTTAATCACTGCAGGTTCATACTGTCAGATTCCCTTTGCATGCCTAGATTAAGGGTGCAAGTGGCCAGATGATTAGATCCTCGTTTCATTCCAAAATTGCATCCCCATTTTATCTCAAAATTAAGTCAGGTCCATGCTTACACCCTGCAGGTTTTGAAATTCTTTAAGTGATATACTGAGAGCAAGGGTGATGATCTTTTGCTGCATGATTTACATCCAGACAGGGCTGCTATCCCTTATTCTGAGCTCTGAATTCACTTACTTTCCTGCAGCCACATAAATTGATTCCCTCTACTGAACTGAATAGAGTTACTGCTCTGCAGTTCCTAGCCACAGGTTTTATCTCCCAAATTTCCCTGGTGTATTGAGTGTTCTGCTGAAATATGCAACATCAACTAAATATTTATTTTGTAGAGCTGTGTCTAAGAGAGAATTTGAGGAGGGCCTGTCCAGCCTCTTCATCCCCCAAAAGAGACTGGGGAAAAAAAGACTATCCATGGATATGAAGTTTTAGAGTCAGGGAAGTCTTAGATCCAATCATAGCTGCGGAAGATTTTAATCCTAATGTAACCCTAAGATATATACATCTATTAAGATACATGAGATACATATATATTTAGAGAGAGAGCTAAAGAATCACATCATTTCAGTAGTACATAAAACCCAGCAAAGTCTATTTTATTATAAAAGAACATAGGCAGGAAACTACTTGAAAATACAGTGTTAAAATGTCAGGTTAGTCCTTGCTTCTCTTAAAAGTGGTCACTGGAAGTTTTTCTTTTCTTATCTTCCAGAAAATGATTACATTTTCCAAAGTGTATTCTAAATTTCAGACCTTCACTCTTCTAGGTCCTGCTGATAAAGGCTGAAAGATGAAAAATCACCAAACCCTAGAACGGGAATGGGCCAAAGCCTTCTCAGCCATCCTTCCATGGAACAATTTCTGTTCGACAGAAGTTAAAGGAAGTTGTGAACTTGGTGAACATCAGGGTCATGCTGCACAAGGGAAAACGAAGTTGAGACTCCTTTAGTGATGCATTCGAGCCCTAAAAGCGGCAGGAGTTTGGGTGCTGAGGCAGGGAGAGCATCCCTGCTGCAGCTTTGCCTCCCCACGCTCAGGCAGCAGCTCCGGCTGCCGCACGGCGCTGCCTCCCCTCCTCGCCAGCTAATTGCCGCGCTGAGTCCTGCGGATTAAAGAGTTGTGAGGAAATATTGAGGGATGCAAGACTTAAAAGCCGAAGAAAAGAAGTGAAAAAAATAAATTCTCTTTTCATCTACTGCCATCCCCTCTCTGTCGCCCTTAACCCACAGGCTCCCAGCTGCAGATGGGAGCGGCCGGGAATTGCTTCTCGCAGACAGCGCAAGATTGCCACCTGCAGGGCTCGGGGCCAGGACCGTGGTACCGAGCGGCTCGGAGCTAAAGAAAAATAAGCACGAAACGCATTGTATTTTCCATGAAAATACACTCAATTTTCTCCTCTTTTCCTTCTCAATACTCCGACTCAGAACATTAATCTACTGTTCTCAAGTAGAGGAAAAGTTAAGAGCTCTGCGCTGTGGCACAGAGAGATTAAGCAGACATGATAAATTCTTCTACATATTCATGCCCCAGTTCTTATAATTTTCTTATAGCTCCTGGAGATTGTGATATGCTTTTACCTTTTAATTTTTTTATAGTTTTACTTTCCCTGTTCATATTTTGCTAATAAAGCAGAGCTGAGAACATATCCACCAGGACTCTCATACATGGTAGACAAGATAATAATAAAATTGACTTGGTCCACACTGACTTTCAGAAGGAAAAGAGGTTTTTATTACTAGTTTTATCTTGGACTGACACTGAAATGATTTTGACAAAAACTATCAGCATGCCTGCTTCCGCAGACAAAAGCCTATATACCAGTGCACACTCAGGGAATACCAATTCCACCTAAGCAGGGAGGGAGAACACACACTAGAGATTTGCTTCATATATGCTCTGTTTGCTTTGAGTGGACATAAGTTGGGAAAAATCCTTTTATCATTATACTTTTCTCTGTAGGACACTGTAGAAAAAATTGGCAAAGTGATGACCAATATGTGAATTGGTAGGAGGCATGTAGGAGTCAAAATGGTCAATTCTACACACCTCATACACAAGGAATAGTTAAATGCTGAACACTTTTCTGCTTCAGGGACCAAGCAAGCTGGAGGAAAAGCCCTTCACAGCAGCAAATCTAATCCTTAAGACAAGAGCTACACTAAGTCATGGCTCGGAGCATATACTGAAGCTCAAGAAAAACAAATGCTACAGGGATACCAATACCCTCTGCAAACCAAGCACCACAAATGTAAGATTTTCAGAACTAAACTAACTACATTTAACACGATCCAACTCTGTAAGGGTAAGCAAGTACACTGTTAATGCATCAAGCAATTTCAAACTTAGCCTGAAGCAAAACCAAACCAACAGCTGGTTCTTCTGGATTCACAACAGTACTGTGACTTTCTGGAGAACGCTATTTTCTGTATTTCTATGCTTTATGAAGAGAAGTCAATCAAACCGCAAAACTTACTCCTGGCTACCTCATGAAAAATCCAGAAGCTTGGCAAGTAAATGAAAGCATCTTCATAAGGAACTATGCACTACAGTGCACAGGCACATCTTCTGAAGTCAAATATGGCACAAAGACATTTAGCTGACTATATTTTCCATTCCCTTTTTCACTGCTTTTTCAAATTCTAACCAACCATTAGGGATTTCAGTAGTTTACCTGGAACACTGAAATCATCCTACTGGTTTGCTTAACAACAAATCAAGTACCAGAAACCAGTGATACATGAGTAACATGGCCAATAGGATGATAACATGATTTTAAGAAAACAAAGCAAATCAAGTGTACTTCAGTATAACACTTTAACTAGTTTAGATTAAGCCACTTCAAGGACGGATAGAGAGATGCAATTCTAGATTTGGAGAGGGGCTGTGAGAAAGTGGTGAAAAGCTCAGTGAAGACTCCCTGACTGCCATCCCACATTAACCTATTCTATAGCTTGCTCATTTTCAAAGAGATAAATAAACACTACCATGGACAGGAACAGGACAGGCCTTCCTGAACACTCAAAGTTTCAGCTGAAATAAGTGGTGACTCTGACCCTTTTCAGTCTTTACAGTTTTATCTAGAAATAAAAGCAGGGAAGATTTCTCTTAGAATGCAGGGGGGGAAAGGATTCTCACCAGCAGAGTAGGAGCCTTTCTTAAAGAAAAAAACATGAACTGAGCAGTGTCAAAAGAAACCATCAGTGTGAAACCAGATTGGCAAGAAGTCACCTGAAGTGAGCACTGTGTTAGCACATAAACCATTGTTGTTTATTCTGTATGAGTAAAGACTTATTCCTGTTCTTCCCCAGCCACCATCCACAGTCTGAAGCAGAAAGGACAAACACTAATCAAAGGCACCAAGCAGAAATAAGATGAAAAGAGAAGCATGGAGTGATTGCTACTAGGAATAGCAATCAGATTCAGAACACATTAATAGGAGACAAGCATGATCAGAGCCAGGCACACAAATAATGGAATGAAGTCACAGATGGGCAGAAAACCCATTCCACAGACACAGCAGCAGATGGACAGAACAAGTGACAGCACAGAGCCCTGAAACTAGAAAAGTCATGATACTTTGTTTGAGCTCTCAAAATAAAAAAATACTACTTTTTTTTTTTTTTTTTAAAGCAAGGTAATATTATGCTCAGAGGGATTTAGATAATTGTAAGAGGGAAATGTGGGCATTTTTTGACTGAAAAGGAGAAAAAAAAATGGGAGACCTGAACTGCAATCCCTGGGCCTTTAACAACTTTCTCCTTCTAAATGCTGGGAGTTGTCAATAGCAAGCAACGTCTTATGAGAACAGAAGCGAACATTAGTACTTTGTTCTCTAGTAAAGAGGGCAAAGTATGCAAGAGTTCTTAAAGAGATTGGATTGAAATACCGTTGCTTATTCTCAAGTATTAGCTGGGACCAGGTTTCCCTGCAGCCATCATGAATAAGATGATTCTAAGCTCAAATGGAGCACATGGCCCAGATTGCTTGTGAATATCTAAGAGGCAAGCCCAGAACCTGGGGCGTGCACCAGCTGTGGGCTCCCAGCACAGCCTCCCCTAGCAGCTATCACTGCAGTCCTCCTTCACCCACAAAGGAGAGCTAACAGCTCCAGTCAACCAGCATAATATGTGATTCACATCATATAACTTCAATAACTCTTTAATTTCCCAGTGTTTGTCAGAAAAACATATCAAAATACCCAGGAATAATAGGAGCACAGGCTGAGACACAGGCTGGGTAATAGTTAATACTTTGACAAAAGCATGACCCTCCTTTCACCCTAGATAACTCCCAAGTATTTTTGGTGAAACTCTTACATAATAATGCATAAGGAATAAATTTATTTCTTCTTCTACTTTTCTCCTTTTACCAGGAAGGAAGCAAAAATATCATACACACACACACACAGAGCTCTATTTCTAGTTTTCTTTTAGATTATCAGGGACCTTTGCTCTTTTCTCAAGAGCCATAGCTGGAAATAATGAGGAGGGATCAAGGGCCACAGCAGTTAGTTACAGCTGGTAAAGCAGTCCCATGAATGTCAAATCTGTGCAAGGCCTGTGTTCCTTACTCACAAAGGGTGAAAAACAGATTTATGAACTTTACAGTCCCGAGAGAAGATCTCACCTGCCTCTGCTTGGCAATTGCTTTCATTTCCTCATCACTGGCTTGCTTGGCCTCAGTTCCTATTACCAACTGCACCCTATCTCTCAGACTGCAGAGTACAGGGAAAAAAAAAAAAAAAATCACAAAGCAAGGAATCAAATGTCCCTAACTTACAGGTAGCCAGCTGCCTTTTCTTCTCCACATCCAGGGCTTCTGACCACCACCATTTTTCATTAAATGTATTGACATTCCTGCTCAGCTGAGGTTAATTGTATTGCCATCAAAGAACTTCACACCTGCCTCCTAATACATCCCAGAAGAGGGACTAAGGAAATACTGTATCCCATCATAAACCCATCTCTGGACACATTCTGAGAGTCTGATGTGCTCATTGTACTGAGGCACCCAACACTGCACACAGTACTCAGGGTGGGGTCCCATCAGTGCAGTGTAGAGTGGGACAAAATACATGTTATAACTTCATATCATGTCTGCTTCCAGAAAAACATACTGTCTTCAAGACACATCCATCTTCTCCATATAAAAGAAAATTGTAATATACAAAATTCAGATGAAAAGCCGTATTATTAGGACGCTTAAAGCAACATCTTCTAGACAACCTGCATAATTGGGAACAAGGTCCAAAAGGCACAGATGCCTTCCTAAAATTATATTCAACCCAAAGTTTTGCTCAATGTCAAGCTTGATCATAATTAATACTTTCTGGCACTGCAGGCTGAGAAATCCAAATTACATTAACTAGCTAAGAGCCAAACTGACCTCAGCCACATGGCTAGAGCTGCCAAGTGACCCTGGCCACACATGCAAATAATTCCCACAATCAGAGATCAAAGTCTACTACACCTTCCAAGGAAGGGGAGATGGTCAGCAATAAATCATTCATCCTACCACAGAGCACAGGTGATCAGCTGCCTTGCTGCAGTGTATTTTCTTGCAACCATTCTACCTGTTGTCCTAGATTTTATTAGTCTAAATACCATGACAACCTTGTAGCCTTGTACTGACAAAAATCCTTTCTATCACATCAGCATTTTACATAATGTATTTTTAATTCAGAGTATAATATCAAATCATTTGGGAAAACCCTGCTCAGCTTTAATCTTTTCTGTGAATAATTAGCAACTTGACAACAAAGGACACTCAGCTCTCTCTGGATTGACATGTATTCCAGCATTAAGACATCTGCATTTTCACCAAGGGCCTTGGTAATATCCTGTTCATCGAATTTCTGTTTTTTTCAAGCTGAAAAGGAAAATGAAGTTTCAAGGAAGAATCCAGGCCCAGTTTAAACGATGTTAATTTCCCACTATATGAGATTTGTTTGGCTTCCTGACATCCAACTGTAATACTCCTGACACAGAAACAGAGCTGGAAATAACTACCAAAGTTTATAGAAAACATTCAGTTAACTGCTATTGATTTTAGTATATTGTGCAGACAACTGCACTTACATGAAAGGCAGGTATTCTTGCCAGACATCACCAGGGCACAGCTTGGAAAAGTGTATGCTGAATACTTCAGTGTATGCTGGAGACTTTTGGCATATCTGAATGGCATCTCTAGAGAATGCACCACTGGTGGGAATTTAAGAGCTCCCACTTGCTGCTCCTTACATGAAGTTTGGATTGAAAAAGATGTCTGTGACTCTTCATGGGGATGCCTTATACCTCTTTTTATTTTATAGCAATGCAGCAATGAGATGTCATTTTTCTTCCTTGTCTAGCAAAAAGGGAAAGCTCCATCTTCTAGTGTTGTCCAAGAAAATTGCATGAACCACAGTTACCATATAAACTACAAATTAAACATAAACTCTCATGGTTGGGGCAAACAATCCAAACTTCTGCCAAGTGCTTGTGGACTTCTGGTCCCAGAAAGACACAAAGTTCAAGAGAAGTCCCTGAAGGCTCACCAAACAGTTCTGAGTTTAACACCTCTCACCTTTAACACATTTTATCAATGTATTCTTTGAGAAATCCAAATTCCTACTTCGCAGGTAGGTACCATCCTGCAGAAAATATCCTTGGCCTGAAAAGCTTGAATTGAGTCATTAGTCTCTTACAAAGGTCAAGCCTGAAAATGCTCATTTTATTATTTTTAGATTTTCCTTTTTTCCTGGAGAAAAAAGACAAAACCAGAATCAGTCCTGGATAAAGAAGAGGTTCAGAATCACTGCCATGCAGGCTCTTGTAACACAGCCATGGCAGGGAAGTAGTGAAAGTATTTTGGGTGACTGGCTTTGGGTGGGGTTTCAAACTGAGAGCCATTTCATGATATGATAAAAACAAATCTGTAGCAGCTCTTAGGACAAGGCTACTGAAGGTCAGGTATAATTTAAAACTCTGTCCATACAAAAGCTGTCCATACAAAAAATACAAAGAAAAAAAAAAAAAAACAGAAACCAACAAAATCCCTCTCTGATGTGGTGTAAAGATAGGAAAAAGGAGTTCATTTTTTTCTTCTATACTAGCATGCAGGAGTACTGAAAGCACAGTAGTAATAACATGCTACAATGCAAATTGGTAAGCACTTTCTGTGCTTAGGATACACCAGTGATATGTCTTAATTCCCTCCCCCACCCCTCTGGAAGAAGGCTAAGCTTTGAATAATAATTTCTTAGGCATTAACAAAACACGGAATCTAAAAATTCCTAGAGGTACTTATAACCTTTCAGATCGTTTTGAGAAACATCAGGAACACTTCATCCCCCTGCATCCCATTCTTCAGCTGGGGTACCATACAGGAGACATGAAAAAATAATTTCAGGCAATTATACACATACCTGAGGCAAGGGAAATGGAATTATCAGAGCTAGAATTTGATCAAGTTACAAAGATGCCACCATTGGTAAATGTTTTGTTATAAATAACAAACAGTCTGAGGGTCATTCTCTTCAGCACCAGCTCCTTGAAAATGCAGGGCAAGATACAAAAAGAGAATTACAATTGCAAATAGCAGCAGTTACTTGAAAAATGGGAAGAAGGAACATACCATGGGTCACGGTGACAATTCATATTTATTGTGTAATTCAGAAGTTTGAAGATTAAAAATTATAGAAAGCTGTCTTTTCTAATACCCTTTAGTATTTAGTATGTTTTCAAAAAGTACATATAAACAGAATCAAGCTCCCCGTTCTCGAGTATCTCCTTTAACCTGTGATAGTATAAATTGATTCAAAAGTACTTAAATGAAGAAAGAGGTACCTAGATTTGAAGCACCAATATTAAATCATTTGACACAGAACACTGTGTTTCTGTAGATGTCTTGCACTGGTTGGTAGATGACACATGAAATTAATTTTTAAATTAATTTAATTAAATTTAAACAAGAGTACAGTATTAACACAGAAAGGAAGGGGAACTAAAAAGTGTGGTAGCCTGACTTTGTTGTTCCCTTGGCCATGTGTCAGACAACCTTTGTCAAGTGCCTGAACAGTTCATGTTACACCTCCAGCCTCAATCTTCTTTTCCAATGGTGCATCAATCAGTATTAGACCTGTAAAGAGGCACTGGTGTTTCTTTTGAGTCTCAAAAAATAAAAAAAAGCTTACAAAGTGAACTTATCAAGGCTTTTGTGTCATAAACTGCATCTACCTTAACACTAGTTACACCAAATGCTTTCACTTTTCTTTCCACACTCATCTAGTGTTGTACTCCTACTTCCTCATTTACACTTTCAAAAAAGGAAATCCTTTGTCAGTCTCTACTGTGTACAGGCACTTCTAGACCTTCAATAATTCACTAACTGACATAATTAACATAAAATACTGGGAATTCAGGACAAAATCATGAGAAAACTCGCACAAAAAAAAAAAATCACTTAGAGACCTTCCTCCCCTTCTCCCTTCCATAATTTTATATATAATGTGGCTGGTTTATGTCTTTAACACACTTAAGATAAATGCTTGCTAAACATAATTACTAACTGTTTTCAAACCTCTTTGACCCATACAAAAAGCTGAAATTTAAACTACAATCCTTTGCTGCTCAGGAATTGCATTTCAATTTTTGCATAAAATAAGCACTCAAAATTGTTCACCATTGCAATTTTCTTTGGCGTGCCTAAAATTACCAATATGTCCAATGTCCATCTGAAAGGACTTAACATACAGTACCTCCTTTCAGAGCAAGGGGCTTCACCTGAATTACAGGTTAAAAGAATATGGACTAACTAAATGTAAGGTAATTTTTGGTGGTGGTTTAGTGTAGGATTAAGTTAAGCCTTCAGTGAAATTACAGCAAATTTGCACTCAAGTATCAGGTCCGAATTTCATCTACTATCTTCTACTGAATTCAAATGAAAGCTTTTGTTTCCAAAGACAAGCAATCACAATGACATGCCACAGATTCATTAGGTCAGCAGCTCTCCTACTCCTTCTGATACTGTTTTCATTACCAAGATCTTTACACTAAATACATAACATGTGGACATACAAAGAATGCATTCATTCCCAAATACCTTTAACATTTTAAGTTCCTTATTTCTGTAGTTATTAGTCAGTGATTTGTTCTTGCCTTATCCCTAGCCTTTAGAGCTCTGAAAACCAAATACAGAATTTTTACTACATATCCTACTACTTTTACTGCTGAAATGATGAAACCTTATATAATTTAATAATTTCATTATAAAAGTTTATTTCACTATATCTTCCAGAAAAGCCATTCAAGACAGAAATATGCAGTCAATTATCCAATAGAATAAAGTGGTAATACTAATTAGCAAGTTAATGTTCAATTAGATTTAACAAAAATACTGCTGGGAACTTGAGAAGAGCCATAATACTGATGGCTCTTTATTAATAGAATGATAACATACAACAAAGCAAAACCTGCCAGCAATGAGATGTCAGACTATAAAAGAGTCCCAAGAACAGATGACTTTTCCTGAGATTTAAGCTTCCTACAATCCTCACAGCTCCTTAGGGAGCCATGTCAATTATACCATCATCAATGCAAATGGCATTTTAAAGAGTCTCTGCAATGAGCAGGGAATACAAATGCTGATCAGAGGTGCTGGTGTTCAGCACATTTCTCCCAAAAGCTCTGTCACCTCTTGTGTGTCTGCTCACTTGGATCTGATCGTGTCATTTTCTGATGAGCCACTGGTGCCCCCTCTGCTTTTGCCAGTCAAACACCAGCCATTAAAAAAGGCTCATTTTCCTCCATCAGAGCGGTGTGGAATGCAGCAGTGGCAGCAGCAAAATGAACTCCTGTACAGAGTGTGATACTGTGAAATCTGCTGGCTTTTGTGCTTGATAGGCTGTTCTTATAAAGATAAAATGTTTTCTAAGGAACTACCATAAATAGAAAAGTAACAAAAAAAAAAGGAGTGATGGAACATGAAAACACCTAATACGGCTACATAGTATGAGCAGGAATTTTGCCTGAAATTTAATTACCACTAGTCTAAAAAAAAAAAAAAATAAAAAGAAATAAGCAAAAAAAAAAAAAAAAAAAAAAAAAAGAGAGAGAAAAATCCCAGATGCTCATTTTCAAAGAGCATTTGATCTGCATCCTCTTGATGCTCTACTCAGCATATAACAGGGCTCTTCTGGGAATAGATGCAAACAAGAGGTAGCCTTACAAGTCAAAAGGAAAACACAGTATTAATGAAAGAAACTAGCATATAAATCTGAAAATTAATTAGAACCTAGCCAGTCACCACACTGCAAAACCATTCACATGTGATATATCTACTTCACATTTAGATATCAAGCAAAAGCCAAAGAAACTCTACATTTCCTGTGTCAAGAAGTTGTAATGTTTACCCCAAATGTTGCAGTAATTCCTTTTGCCTTCATCAAAATCTTGTATTTGTTTTTGAATAACATAGTTTTAGAATGTAGTTCAGTTAACAGGACTAGAAGGTATTTTCTAAATTACTTATATGTAATAACTAATTTTTCTTTTCCCTAAAGGTTGTTTCTAACACTGGTTCACCAATGGACAAAGTTGAAGGCATTTTGATAAAACAGATTTGCACAAGAGAATCAAGAGCAAAAACAGAAATCCTGAAAGAAGAAATATGGGAGATAGGTGGACTAAGTATTGAATCAGTTTTACCTAAAGCAGAGAGAGGCTTTTGAACTGTGCAGTATTAGGAGATGCACAGATATACCCAATTTTAACACTGGCTTTTTATTTAATGGCTACTCCTCCCTTTTGATCTGAGCTTTAGTCACACTTTGGTGTATCTGAAGACTGTTTAGGTTTGAAAGCAATGGTGGGGAGAGAGTGAAGACAAAAAACTCGAGGGACTTACATCCAAACATAATCCTAGAACAAGTGTCATGTGCAAGATGAGGTGTGAGGTCCCTGCAATGCCCATGCGTCCCTTGGGGTTATCTTTCTCTTTATTGGGAAAGACATTAAGCAGTTCTAGTTCAAGGACTATTGAACAAAAATAGAATATGGCACAGGAAGGTGAACTTTCAAGGGATGTTTTATCTTGCAGAAAGCCATCCACGCACAGCTTTTCACAACACAGAAGAAGGTGCTTGTGCTTTACCCACATAACACAAGTTAATGTAACTGTCTAGGAACAAATTGTAAGCTCTTTAATTTTTTTTCCTAGCATGCACAGCTAGTCAATGAAGTAGCTTAGTTTAAAAATGCTTATGCCTTCTAATAACTCTGCCTCTTGGGAAAAAAAAAACTATGAAACTAATATAGTGGTAATCTCCCTTCCATAAGGAATTCTGTCCTTCTGGGAACTATAATATTTTCCTAACATGAACTGAGCACCATTTTTGATTTTGTTAAGAGCTCCTCTGCTTTCAGCACTGAGGTCTGATACCTCCATCCATCAGCAGCACTGATCAAACAGAACGAGCATCGCGGGTCGCTCTTCCGTGCAGCAGAAGAAAACTCAGCTCACAGGAAACTCACATGGCATTTTCCCCCTGTCTGCCCAGCCCCAAAGGCAAACTCTCCAACCCCTCTGGCACACACTTAACTGTTAAACTCACCAATTCCTACATGAAACTAAAACATTGCTCTCTTCTGCATGGTGTGACAGCAATGGTCACTGCTCACAGAGTTAAGCACCACAGTTTCACTTGGATGTCCAGGTGGAGACGTGCCAGGGCAGCCTCAGTCAGATTCAGCAGTTCATACATATCTGCACCTTACAGAAATATTTTAGTTCCCACACAGAAGATTTTATTGGATTGTGATACCATTAGGTATAGAATCATTTTTATGTATATACACCAATACAATATTTGTCATTACCAAATGCAAGTTGATTTGGGGAGGTTTTAGAGTATCTACATAATATTTCTAAAGGAGTTTAATCTTTTCATCTGGATTTGTAAAGGAAGAAAACAGGTTGAAACTGTACCCAGCTCTCCAATTTGTATTACTGTATTTATAAACATGGAAGACTATCCTACAATAATTCCCATTTTTCAAAAACCCAAGTGCAAAAACTTCATCAGAAGCCACATGAAGTGAACTTTCAAAGTCATCCATGGAACACAAATCCCTGCTGCAGATAGCTGATTTCAAATTAGTTTTTAAATTAGTGAGATAATCCCTATTTTTAATTTGGTATTTCAGTAAAGGTTTCCATCGATCTCAGTTTTCCAAGTGCACTTGAAAGCTTCTAAGTAACAGCAGTAGGCCGATTTTTAATTTTGCTTTCACACCACTTGATTGGATTCAAATTCTGTGAGGCAAAATGATATTTGGCAGCAAATGACACAAGATGCTTCTTGGCATGGTATTCTGATTTTTAAGCAGAAACTGTTGGAACACTTAAAATCATTTATTTGTCTTACTATACAGTATCTGAAATACAGGTCTAATTTATTAATGACTCCAATGTCAAACAGAGGAAGCCAGCACACTAAAACCTCCTTTTTTCTGTAGATTGGAAGGGCATTGATTAGATGAACTTGGGGAAAGTTCAAAATATTGTAAGTCTTAATTTTCAGACATGTTCCCCTGCTACATAATCAAGAAACAATACAGACCTCTGCACAGACTTTACAGTCCAAGGACTCAGGATGGTCAGTTCAGGAGCTACATGCATATTTACAAACCACTGCAACCTCAAAACAGAATTTGGTCTATGGTTACATCATGAACACCATTTAAATCAGGATATTTGACTTCATTATATACAGCCCACATAAATACTTATTCTATCTCAGTTGAGCTGCAGTACCACTGAGTACTACAAATATTTTCATGCTTCCCTCATCCACATCCCACTACTCTTTGCTACCCTCTCTCATCTCAGTGACTTTTCCATTTGTATGGCAGTTTCCTCTAATAGCTTTACTCAGCTTCCAAACTGTGCAAAATGCTGAACAAAGCAGAACAAGTAATTTAAGCACCTTTAAGAGGACTACAGAGACCTTTAGCAAGCATTAGATAAGCTTCTGAACAAACAGTATATATTTTGCAAATTATTCCTAAGGTCACTGAATTCCACAACATCCAGAAGCAAACCCAACAAAGAGGAATGCACAAGGAACTCCTTTACTGCTGGGGAAAACCTCATCTAGTTGGGAGACACAACCAGATTTAGATGAATAGGGTTTAATGCTTTAAAGCAGCACTAATCCTTACTAATGTTTGCTTCTGGTAATCAAGAAGCTTATCAGAAAGAAAGAAAAAAAGAACAGAGCAGTGACAATAGCTCTCCCAGACTTCCTCTGGTACCCCAGGGAAGGATCCATCACTAGAGACTCATATTACACGAGGTAGAGTTGTTTAACATCTCTTGTTAACACATAGTACAGCCATCAGGGTGTACAGTTTTTCACATCTGTTTTTAGCCAGCATAGACTCGATATTATTGAAGATGAGACCTTTAAAAAGCAGTAGTGGAATGGGGTTCTGAAGATCCAGAAGGACCCAATATTAGTGCATTCCTCTGGTTCATCAGGGATGTAGACAAGAATCACTTCAATCCCTACTTCAGAAATGCCTAAATTGCCAAGGCTTCAGGCCAAGTTCCCCATAACTGAAGTACAGGAGTAGGAAATATGCACTGATGATAGTTGGGGCCCAACCTCCAAGTTCTGACCAGAAGCAACATCTCAACATTTTCAAACCAAACTTTCTGTTGAAATTGACCTACCCTAAAAAAAGCATTCTATCAATTCTTAACCAGCTCTCATTCAACAGTTAAGCATTTAGTCTCACAGAGGCAGATTATTTTGTTCTATTTCCCTTCCATATAGTTTCAGTAAGAACACCCCTGGTTCACTCAGGCAGTTCAAGACTCACTAACGCAACTTCCACAGCTGCCTCAATTCAGCCACACATTTGAGCATAAAGCATCTTCACATGAAAGAGTGAGAAACAAGAGCCTGGCACTTGTTGAGTTTATAGACAAAAAGTAAGATTCCTTTTTGATAGCTGATAAAACTGTCAAGAAACAGATTTAGAAGCTTGAACATCACAAAATAAGCAGTAGGAACGAAAACACACCATCCTTTCAGAATTTCGGACTTGTCAAACATCAGCTTCATTTGTGATTCTAAGTTATAAATCTTTGATAGTTTGGGGCTGTGGAAGTGTCCAGACTGTAGTGAAACACTGACTCATACAAACAAAGCACAAAACAAACAAATGAGAAGGAAAAAAAAAACAAAACAAAAACAAAAAACCAAAAAAAAACAAAACAAACAAACAAACAAAAAAAAAAAAAAACAAAAAAACCCACCCAAACAACACAAACAAAAAACCCTCATGCCTCCAAGTGACTGGGGTCCCATTGCAACTCGTCCTGCGAGGTGTGAAACAGGAGCTGTTTTCCATATAAGAAGCTCTCAAAGTTACACTTCAATGACTGCTGCTGCATCAAAAATCCTTGCCCTGCTCCTTGCATTCAAAAGGGATGTAACAGTATTATTCAAACATTCAAGGGTTTGCCCAAGAGTATTGAGAAGTCCCTTAGGTTCATCTCCTGTAATTACCCTTTTGAACACTGACCAGAAGTCCTGGCTCAGACACACTGTGCTGCACATTAAAGAGAAACATGGAATAATTGTGGAGGAAACAAGTGCAAAACAGTCCCTATGTTATTTTATGTTCATTTACTCTAGAGCAAGGGCCTGTCTGCTTCTGTGTCTCAGGAAAAATCCTACAAAGTCCACAATATCCAAACCAAGAAACAGCACACTTGAGTTTTATCATTTTTCCCAGAGCACCATCAAAACATGGCCATTCACACACTTATAGATCTTGTGACAGAAGGAGCTTTCAGAGTGCTAAAATGATTGTTCACAGAAAGAAAGCCAAGCAACAGAGGCACAGATGAGCCAGCACTGGAGCTGGGGAGGAACTCAATGTTTCATTACATTCCCACTCTGACTTTAGCCTCAAAAGACTTTTTGTCCTCAGTCCAGCTCCCACTGCTGCCAGCCTCTCCACTGATTTCAGCAAAAGGCTGATTGGGCCTCGGGGCTTAAGTTTCAGACATGCTGGATGTGTGTTGACTTCAGCTGCCGTGGTGAATGCTCAGCAACACAGGTGGAAGAGCAAGTTCTCTGCATGCAAAACAATTCTGGTCACATCATCACCTCACAGAGGTCACAAAAGCATAGAACTTCTTTAACAAGAAAGACAACCCTGAGAAGGATGGTGCCAGAGAACTTCAACAAATCAGTCAAGAAGACTAAGCACAGGCTGCAGACTTGCAGGAGGTTTCAGAAATAAATACACATCTAGTAAAATTTTTCTCTATAAAGTGAATCATACAGTAAACTTTAAACTATAAACCAAAGCATTCTATAAACTGAAACATTATGAATGAAGATGTGGGAATTTCAACATACCTTAAAAGCCAATGCAGTTCTGCATGACTTGCAGTAAAGCCTCTTCTTTCTTCCTGGTTTATAGGTATAATAAGCTAGAATTTACATTTTCTTCTCCAGCCAAAGATGTCCATCTTCTATTGAAATTCTTGTTTCCATTAAAGCACAAGTCATTTAGGTACTTAAAATGTACTTCTGCAATATTTTGTTTGCATATATCCACAACACATTGAACAGTGTGTCAGTTTTCTCCTTATAATTTTAAATATTTTTAATTCCCCTTAATATTTTTAATACCTGAGGAGTTATATGAAAGCAGGCAGGAGGCAATCTAGAACATGATAGGCACTATAAAAAATATTTATTCCCTGTTTCTTAAGTGTTTAAGTGCAAGAGTTGAGATGGCCACAATACACAGAGTAACACCATACCACAGCAGAAGGCTGCAAGCTTCTGCCCTTTATTGCTCTTCATCCCAACCTTTGATACCCTCCTGTTGATGCAGTGCCCCTGTGTGCCTCTGCTCCCTTTGGTGGTTGCTCAGTGCCCCTGGGCACTCCATGGCTCATTGCTGTCAGTGCTGCTCACTGCTTCTCACAGCTGTGCCCATGGGGATGAGGCTGGGCCCAGCCCCATCCCAATCACCACAAACTGAGTGCCTACGTTTAAGTACCTCACAGATTCAAACCACAATATTTAAGGGCTAGGAGGATATGCAGGGAGTTCAGTTCTCTGAACCTACTGGGGAAAAGTAGCTTCACCTGTTGTGAATAAGCAATTTCTGTCACATGGAAAAAATACTTGAGGTTTTCTCAACAGATCAATAGTTCTCTGTTCAAAGACTTTTATTTTTAAATATAATAAATAAGTAAAGTCTTTATCTTCCTTTCTAAATCCTTTTTGCCTGCCCATCAGGAATAGCCTTTACAATTACAAAGTAAACACTGTGATGAGTTAGAGCTTAGAACCTCCCTGGAGTACTTTATGAAATCTACTGGCTTTCAGTACTGTCTCAGAGATCTTCCTAAGAAGAGTGAAAAAAATAAAAAAGAAAGAGAAGCAAAGCGTGCTTCTGATGAAAGATACTGAATGAGGATTTAGGGATTCACCAAAAGAGCTGCCACCTCTCCTTCACTCATAGATAACCTTTGACTACTTACCAGCTATGAAAGCTGGGAGTTCTTGCATTATGTCTAGTCAATGCCTGGTGCAGTGATGAATACAGGTACTATTAGAAGGGTGGGACTGCAGGCACCAGTATCATAGTTCCTGGATGGATCCTAGGGTGTTCATACCTTTCTATGCCCAGGGAAGAACTGAATATAAGTGCCCAAATGGTTTCCTTCAGTAAATTCTTCACTGGCACAAATTGTGCCATTAGCATTTGGACATGCTGCTGCTTAGCAGAGAATCAGCAATGCAGATTTTGGGTAAAGCTCAGGGTGAAAGGAAATCAAAAGGTAGAGCTGAAAATCTTGGCAGGGCAGAAATTCCTCACACATTCTCAGCAGCAGGATGGGCCTTCCCTACAATGCAAAGCACCTCTTGACTGAGGCACACAGGTCCAAGAAGATTTATCAGCAAGCAAGAGGTTGAAAAGAAATCTCGGACCATGAGAGACAAAAACAATTGAGAGTACACCACCCTCACTATCTAGTCCTGCCAGAGGACAGAGAAGGATAGCACCACAGGACTTAGAAATTACAGGTTATATTGGTTGTAGCTCACATTAAAAACACCCAGATTATTTCTATTAGCTAGTTTTTCAACTTATTATTTTCTTAAGTAAATCAAGACATTAGTTGCTAATTCCAAGTTTATGGAGAAAGCTGTTGCTAGTCCTTTGATTTCTGCTTGAAGTTCTAAAATACTTTCTAACAAAACCATACTTTTTTTTTTTTTTACAAGACAAGCAAGAAAAACATTTTTTGTTTATCTACTGGGATAAACAAAGCAGTAAATTGGTAATTCATATCTTCCTTAAATTATTTTCATCAGTAGGAACTGAGACACTCAATAAGTGAGCACTGAAAGAAAAACAAATATCTGAAATGCTGCAGGTCATTATCTCACAGCGATGATTATGAAGACAGCCTTTATAGGTCTTCCTCTGTCAGTCTGAAAAAAGTTCCATGTTACAATTAAATCAAATCAGATGTAAGAAAAAGAAAGGTATGAAACACTGAAGTGTAAAGATGCTCATTACCCTGAAAGAAAAATGAAACTGCATACAGAGTAACTGCATAAACCACACATTTTCATGTCACCAGCCAAAACAATCTTATTGATATATATTTTTAAATCTGACATTAGCTTGTAATAACATTTTCAAACAATAGTTCTTTCCTATTGATTTTCTGTGCAATCCATTAGAGAGAATGCTATCACCTTTGAGTCAGCTACAGGGTTTTAACCTTCCAAGAAGTCTGGGAACACAAATATGACAGTTTTTCTGAGCAGCATTGATTGCTGCATATTTTAACTTATTCTGTAGAGGAATATCAGAAAAATAGCTTCTAGATGCATAATGTATAAGCTCATTTACAGGAAGCAAGGAACAAATCAAAAAGGGAGAAGAAGTGACACCTAAGAAACTGATAGAAGCAACAGCAATTTTGTCAAGAGAGATAACAACATGGAAATTTAACCTTATGGAAAAACTCTCTTTATTCATAGCAGGCATTTTGACAAACTCCCTTTTAATTTGTAAACTGTGCTTCCCAAAGGTAATGAAGAGTACCCAAAATGAAAAGGAAAAGCATTGCCCCTTGTCTCTGAGTCCTCAGAACACAACCTGTCAAAGCTTCAAAATGTGGACTTCCCTCCCACAAACATCCAGTGCACATGGAGCACAGCACTAGGCTTCCTGGCCAATACACATATTCACAAACCTCATGATAAATGTTAAATAGAAGGTTTGCAAACAGAATGCTACCATAATTCTCCATGCTTCTGCAGTTCCTCAGAATCTAGACTAGATTCAGATCAGCAGCCAGCTGATCTGTAAATGTCTCCTAGGGAAGGATTTCCCAAGCCAAGATCAGAATTAATTTTATTTCACAGCTTTAACCTGAAAACCATACTATGTTACAACATAATAAACATCCAGCCGGGAGTCCATAAATATTTAACTAATCAGTATTGGTTTTGTTTCAGGCAGCTTGATAATTTACAGCTGTGTGCTTAATGAAGCACAGGCTCTCCAGGCAGCTGCAAAGCTCAGCAAAACACAAGGGGGTGTTTTCCCTGTCCACTTTCTAAGAAAAGATTCCCAAACTCCTGTCACTGACCACTCTGTTCTAACCATGCACGTACCAGTGGCCCCAAAGGAAGGAGCCAGTCTGTTGTGGACCCCTCTACTTGAGGCACAAGAAGTGACCAGCAAGGATGCTCTAACCTAACATTCCTCACAAAGAGAACATCTGCAGAGTGCCTGAAGACATGCAGGTGCCAAAATGGCACCAATAAGCACACAAGATATATTTGTACTACAAACAATTCCTGCACAAAGTGCAAAGTTCAGTTGGAAAGTGCCACTTGCTGCTTTTGTACTTTGAGAAGGCAGCAGCCACACAGCACAGCACATTTAGCCTGCAGTTACCCCTTGGACTGCATACAGACCTACTCCTACAACATCTTCCTCATCTCATCAGAAGTTTGCTGCCTGCATACTTTGAAAACATGATCATGTTTTTATACAGATGGTGTTTAGATTCCCACCTCCAAGGCCCATCCATGCCATTGCTTACCAAGCATAGAAAGCAGGAAGTGTTATTCTGTGGTACAAGACTCCACTGGTGTACTAGTAGATAAATCCAACAAAGAAAAATATAGCTGGATAAATTTCTTAAATTATAGTTAAAATTATTTGCAAGCAAAGCTAATATACTTGTTCTTCAGCTTAAAATAAAAGCTTTGCCTAGCAGTTAACACTCAGAGCTGAAGTGTGGATGTCACCCTGTCACCTCAAAGCCAGTGACTCTACCACTTTTCATCAAACAGGGATTAGATGTCCATCTTTCACATTGCTCTAGCAAAGCCTTCAGGAACTCTCATCAAGAACAGTGGTGTTAGCAGGCACATAAATACAAACATCCCACCATTCAACAGCCAGCAGCAGTTGTGCTTGCAAGGAATTACTCTTTTTAATTTAATAATCTGCCAAGTCTTCTGCAGAGACCTCAGCTTACTGTTCTGCACCATTATTGGCTTGTGACTGCAGAGTTTCCAGACTCACTGGGGCACAAGTTTATGTAAAGTTGAGCAGACACAGAGAACAAACAAAAGCATACTGGACATAATATCAGCAGATTCTCAAAACCATAATATCCAATTACATAATTAATTCTATTATTCAATCCAGTTCTTCTGCCACCTCAGCAAGCTATCTTAGTTACAATCTTATCTTCACTGCTACATTAACTGCCCCAAAACCCTTGTCCCTAGATGCCATATTGAAAAGTCCTCAACTGGTAGAGAAGTCACACTTCAAATACAACATCCATTAAAACACCTGCAACTACAGGTGAACAAAACATTGTTCTCTTGCAAATCCATTAATATTACTCAATACTAAAAGCCAATTTAAAAAAGCACGATGGGTCTTATGTTAAGGCAAAGGGAAGGGAAATTACTCATCTAAAACTCCCATAACTGCTGCTGCAAAGCAGCCACATGTGGATGTAGCAATTAAAAGTACAAGATTTAAGAGCATGTAAATAGATTTGGTGGCTATCGAACCAAATGGTAAAAATGAAACACTGTGTATAGAAAATAACCCTTCAGAAAAAATTACTCTTCATTCTTGCAAAAATGATCATTTGAAAATCTAGAAAACTTCAGATATAGATTTGTAAACTCTGTTTATCAAGTGAGCACATCTTATTCCCTTCAGCAAGTTGTCCTGATTTTCTTCAAAACTCAAAAATCCTTCTAGGAGGAGGTTAAGTTGAAGCCCTCTATATAAAAATATCTCCCTTCACATTCTTTTCTCGTATTTCTCAGCCCTGAATTTATAAAAGTAATTCCACAACACTTTTGCTGAAACTCCTAATATAAGTACAGCAAATCTCACAGTCTGTAATGAGTGTTACATTAAACATGAGCAGGGACTGTGCAATTTGTGAGCCACCACTGCCCTCATCCGGGAGAAGGCTGAATCTCCCTTTCTACCAGGAAAGACTTTAATTTTCCACATGATTGTTTGTACCATTAGTTTTGGTACTACAGATCTGAGAATACATACTGTCATTTACATTTTCCTTCAAGTTTAAGTGTTCTCTCTCAACAAAGGGGTTCCTTTTAGATCCCCAAGCAAGACAAGGAGAAAAACCTGCTAGTACACCTGGGCAAACAAACAAAGAAAATCACCAAACCAAGAAATCCACAGCATTTGCTTCCACACAGTGGCAACAAGTGATTTCAGTGCTGAATCTATCTACATACAAATGCAAACACCAAATATGCAGTGCAAACAAATCAAAAGCTGAAAACAACTCGGATTCAGATCAAATAGAAAGAGGTAACAGAACAAAAGATAGTGACAATGGGAATAGCTTAAATGTGCTCCACTGTTATTCATAAAGGCATAACTACTCAAGGGTGGATAAAAAACCAACCTAAAGGGGGCAGAAGGACAAGAACTATTGAACAGGTATGATTTCCAAAAAAAGCAAGGAAATGGAGTCGTGACAAGAAAAATTTGATTGACCATAATTTAAACCAAATTGATGTGTCACAAACGATAAGGAGCCAGATCAGTTTAAAGAAGCAGAAGGAATCACACAGCCTTGACCCACTATGACACAGAAACAGAAAAAAACCAAGCAACCAACATTATTTTGCTCTCCTCTTAATCCTCTTAAGTAAATCACAGCTCTATTAAAATAATTTAGCATTTTAAACAATAATTTTGGCTGTTAACATTTGATTAGTAACAAAAAAAAAAAACTATTTGAAATGCCTCTATTCCACAAAACATACTTTCATAAAGAGCATTCTGTGCCATTTAAGTTGATTTTTAAACACTCCCTACAGAAGCTGGGGTCATGATAATATTTTTAAGGAAAATATTTAGTTAGCTGTTTAATCTAAATCAATCCCTAGCAGTATCATTAAATATTTGCCTATTTATGCCTTCAATGAACTACTCATCTGGCCCTTTTCACAAAAAAAAAAAAGCTAAGTCATCCCTTCTCAGACTGGTAGCCCAGTCCCTAAAACTGGCAGCTGATTCTGAGGCTCACAAGCTGATTTTTAACTGTTCAGTAATCAGTGCTGGTTTCTGCAGAAATTATTGTCTCAGCTGTTTCAGATCTTGTAGTGGGAGGGTGACACAAGGGTGAAGTCAGTGAGGCTGCTCATAAGCATTTATTTATCTAAGCAAGAAGGAATGTTTTCCATGTTTTCAGCAAACAGCCAGCAGCTCTGGCCAGCTGCGAGCAGGTTGCAGGGCACTTAGTCCACTACAGGATTACTGAGTACTCCCAGCACTGTTTGAGCCTCCACAAAGTGATATCAGAGACCTCTGACCAAAAAACTTGGAACTCTATATACCATAATTTAAGAAAACTATGACAAAAATAAGTAGAGGCACATACAGGTTAGAGGCAAGGTAAGAGTAGCACTGGGGGGACTGCAGTATCTCTTTCAATTACCACATTTCACAGCATCTCTCTCACCCATATATTAAAAACTAAAAAATAGACTTTCTTTGCCCTCCTCTAGGACCTGCTTTTCAAATGTGCAGCACCAGACAAGCAGCACAACAGGGCTCATGTTTACCTCAGAGACAACACTGTCACTCCAGTTACATTTGTCTGACATTTTACATTCACACATTAGGAAACTATGACTATTTCTGGACTGCAAAACACTGTCTGAAGGACAGATAGATTATATACCCTGCATTCTAAAGTGGCAGGTTGCTATGGTTTCCCCCTGCAAGAACAAAATTCACTTCATTAGGTTATCTGAAGATCTCCACTAAAACCAAAAAGGGCCATCAGGGAAGCAGCCTGTCCTTTAATCACAGCTCTGCCTTCGTGAACACCAGTCCATTTTTCTTCTGAAACAGCTTTTGAAAAGAAGAATGTAGTTCTGCACATGAACTGAAATATGCTGATACTCCATATTCTGAGATGAGCTCTAACCACAGAGTAGGCACAACAATGTGGATACTGACTGATTGAAAACTGTGAACCTGTGGTTTAGAAAACGATATTTAACTCTTGGTTGTTTAAATTACTACCTGAACTACTTAACTCATTTGGTAAATCACATTAGGAATTAGCAGAACCTATTTTCTTGAAAGTTGAGACAAATATAACAGGACAAAATATTTCTTCTTTAAAAAGACACCAACCCAGCCAAGGCAAATTCCCATGATCA
The DNA here is from genome assembly GCF_024509145.1 of Vidua macroura. Taxonomy (NCBI): domain Eukaryota; kingdom Metazoa; phylum Chordata; class Aves; order Passeriformes; family Viduidae; genus Vidua; species Vidua macroura. Next base: position 6,934,581 of record NC_071585.1, on the reverse strand, counting down.
GGTGTCACCCTGCTTCTGGAGGTTGTGGCAGGAATAAGGTCTTCAAGTTATGGGTTTTTTTCCCCCAACAATCTTTTCTGTGTATTTTTGCTTATCTCCAAATCCTACATGATCCATCAAAAGAATCTCTTTGGGCCATCTCTTTGGGCTCTTCAGCCAAGCACAGTACCAAAGAGTCCCAGTACTGCTTTTAGCAAACTGTTTTCAACCATTGAGAGCTCTTGAGCCCTCAATTAGTGTTTCAAGTTGCATTCCCTTGGGATTTATAGAAAAGTTGACCTTTTTAAAAAGAAAAAAAAGCTTCCAAGTGTAAGTGATTGACTTCCTAATTTTTTTTCTTAACAAAAAAAGACAAACTGTGTATTTCCATCATGTCAAGTCTCAGCTCACCAACTGTTATTCCAGAGTAGTCAGGAACAATGAGCCCATTATGAGAAAGCCTAAAGCAAATGTGCAGCACCCACACAACCATTGGAAACATTCAGTCCATAAACAAAAAAAAAATTAAAATATTGAAACATGAAGCATGACTTTGTACTGTCTTCTGTCTTGTAATGACTCAAGTATTTCCAACAGTTCTTTCTGAAGAGAGCTGACACTTTCCCCAGGCTGCTCCTCCCGGGGTGATTAACAAAAACACACACACTTTTGCAGGCTTATTAATCATCACAAGGGCCTGGTCTCAGCTTTCCCTGTCTGTTCAACAAACTACCCTGTGTTCCAAATTCAGCTACCATGACTCTTCCTAAAAAAGCACTCCTGAATCTTCTCAAAGTGGGAGAAAATACCTGGCTGAAAATTATTGGTGGAGAAGATATAACCATGAAGAGTGCAGGACTGCTGCTAGTTTTTAAGTTTACACTGCAGATCCATGATTTCATACCCCATCCACATCCTCTTCTTCTAGGGCAGCTAACTACACACCAGTCATATTCATAATGCTTGCTGATGCTCTTAACAAAGGCTGGGGAAAGGAACTTGAAACAATAAAGGATTTTCCTGGATGATGTCAATATAAATACTTTTAGGGTAAAAAATTATTTTTAAATCAATACATCACAAAAATAGCTCAAAGAGATCACATAAGCAAGTATACAGCTCAGATATCAGATACATGCAGGAGACTAGCACACAGATTACATATCATTCCAGTGCAGCAATAGAGAAAAAAGAGCTAATGGACTGCCATTATCCCTATCCAAAACAGGAGGCTGGGCATTATCTTTGCACTCAAAGTAGAGAAACCTCTGACAGTCTCCTCAACCTGGCAATTTCACACAGTATACAGTAACAAGTTTCCTAGTTTGAAAGAGGAGATATCCTGTTATTACCATGCAATTCTTCTTTGTTAAGAAAATAAAGAGAGAAGAAAGCATAAAGCAGATGTTTGACTAAGATCAGTGTAAGAATATCAATAGGTAACTACAGCACCTAAATCCTTTCCAGGTTTTGGTATTTATGAAAAGTTTGACAATCTCCATGGTCTGACAAAGTGTCCTTCTCTCAAATTATTTATAGCAAGGAAATGCAGAGCTCGCTGCCTTTCTTTTTGGCCTGTAGAGCTTTTTCTGATTAAAATCTGAACAATGCAATGTAAGGCAAAAGTCACAAGAAACTTTTGAATTCATTTAATCTACATTTCAAACAAATCACTTGCTGTCAGGGTTAACTGATGCCCCCTCTGGTCTCAGTGACCCTTCTTCAGTGAAGTTTAGACATTTAAATTCTTTACATTAAGGAGAGTGGGTGTTAGATGCATAAACACATTCAAGAAACTGGATTTCTGAAACCTTTGAAATAGGGCCTTTGAAATCAGAATTCTACAGCTCTCCTGAGCCTAAACTGAACTGAATATTATGAACATACTTTCCCTAAGGCAGGTTCAAATGAGTTAAAGACTTGTCTCCTCTGCCTCCCACCTGTATTCCCAAGCTCTTGTACTTAAACCCATCTCAGAGATCTTTACTCTCTCCTCTGACATATTTGATATAATGACAATCAGTGAAAGAGTAACAGCAGAGAAAGCAAATCTCCTACAGGATCCTACATTTACTTGGGAAGCTTCATCTCTTTCCTTTTGTTTGCCTTTCCTTCTGGTGTGCACTTCTGTACCATTACGTTAACGAACAAAAGACAATTATTACAATAAGGGAACAAACACAAGAGAAGGGGCAGGGAGAAACCTTTCCAGCTGTAACAGTAATTAATTTTTTTAACTGAAATCCCAGAAAAAAATACCTGTAAGAATCTTTATGTTAATTCTGATGCTGTAGTGATAAAATACACAGCAAAGGGTGACAAGCTAGCATTAATATCTTTAGGTGTCTTGAGAATGGGATCCCAGAAGATATACAGCTCTTTTCCCACAGAAGGTAACAAACAAGCTGAGGCCAATCCTGGCAACCTCACCAACAAAGCCAGCACCCCAAAGCAGGAGCAGAGCCAGCCTGGTGGCAAGTCTGGCCGAGCAAGGAAGAAGGCCAGCCACAGTCCTTCCTGGACTTCCTTGAACTTACTGAGGCTCCTGGATCCTCGGGCAAGGAGTATGGTGTGTGAGAAATGACTGCTCACTTTTAAAATTGCAAAGGTTTATTAAACCTTAACAAAAAATACAACAAAAGGACTAAATAAGGAAAAATTACAGCGCTGGGAGCCCCCGTGACTATCAGCCATGTGCTTGTCTTCAAAACAGATGCTCTGCCTTTTATACTCTAGCCCCTCCTAAAGTCTTGTCAGTCAACTTCTTCCTTGCCATCCAGTGGTGGTGATCACTTTCTTACATCTTGACTGGAGGTCAGGTTTTACTATGTTAACAAGCCAACCCTCCCCAAATGCCCCAATTACCAAGGCCATCCCGTGCTAACAATGCAAAGGGGAGGACATATTACAGTATTACAGTAACATTACTATACATTTACAAAACTTCTCTTAACATACATATAATGTTCACCCCATAATTGTGAGAGCCGACCATCTCATTACTCATCCATAATAGGTGGAAATCTCAGGAGAGACCAGTGCACATATTTACTCCCTGCAGGTGCTGACTGTAGCAGTGAGGATTAAACACATATCTCTGAAAGACAACTGACAGAGGTTAAGTAGAAAAGAGGTGAAGATACCACTCCTGCAACTATTCACTCTGCTTCTAAGGCAGGTTCACCACCAGCCCTGCAGCATTCCCAGCCCTTCTCAGCTTGGCATAGCTGCAGGCACTGGGAGCAATGGGTGCCCTCAGCTATCAGACCAATCCACAAGGAAATAGTGTGTCCTTGTCTCAGGCATGACAACCACTGAAGAGGCAGAACAGACATCTAGGAGAGAAGATCTTTGCTATCCAGTCAATCCTCTATCTCATCTCTGCCAGAGCTACAAGGGAGCAGCTGCCATGCATTTCAGAAGCTCCTGGTGCTCTGTTTGCAGCCTCTCTCCTGAAGCATCTTCTATCCACACACAGCAGCCTCCAGAGCAGATGGAGTATGTGCACTGGCTTCAGCCACTCCAGCGTGAAGTCTGGCAACTCCGAGCAAGACACTTCTCAAGCTGCTGCCCAAGTGACTACAGTAGCCACATGAAGATGTTTTGGGCCTCTGTTTGCCAAATGCCTAAGCCCAAAGAACATTTTAAAATTATAACTTGTATGTTATATTTAATCAACATGAATTACTTTTCCATGCTGTCACCTCATCCCAGAATCCTTACTGAAAGAACAAAAAACAGGCCAGTGATTTTGCCTGCTGTCAGTGGCTTCAAACCAGATCCATGGCCCACTGCTTTTTACAGCACTCCCTTAGTCTATTTTTAAGAGCAATTTGAGAAATAGAAGCTATTTAAAACAAGCAGCATGAAAAGAAGTATCATTTGCTTCACATGATTATTATGTGCATAGTAATGACAGGAAGAATACTGCAAATGTTTTCCAACTCTTAAAAAAAAAAAAAAAAAGAACATTTCCTTTGCAATATATAATTTTGAATTTTAATTTAGATAACTCAGACTATTTACTGGCAACATAAATATCCATATTCATGACATCTGATTTGCTATAATCTTTATTTCTGATGTGCTGCATCTGTGAATACTTGAAGTACTTGAGTTTGCATTCACGGGCAATTATATGGGAATGTCATCCAATAGCAACAGATTGATTTACAGTTTAGACTTCGTAGCACCAAAAGACAATTAATTTTCTCTCAGATAGGCTGTGGCATGAGACCTGGGATTGATGCTTCCACTCTCATTTTTTTAACAAATTACTTTTCCTTGTCTAATAGACACTCCAATCAAGGGCATTATGATGAGGGTCAAACCAGTGCCTTTTAGATGCATTCTCTCAGTGCATCTCAGTAGTTTGCAAAGGTCAGAGGAAGAAAGGGAAATGGACAGCAAGTAGAAACTTAGATTTCATGCCAGTGTTTTGGAGGGGAAAGAGGCACAGGTATGGTATTTGGTCATTTCACCTTCACGCCCAAGGACTCCCTCATTCTGACTTCCACTGAGCCTTCCAGAAATCCAAGCTCTTGCTATGAAAAACACATTTTTCTTAAAAATCTCTGCATCTCTAACTATATTTCCTTCTAGTCTTGCCTGCTGCAAGTTATTCTGAAGTAGAAAGGTTCTTCCAATAAAACAAATTTTAATTAATTTCCACAGGTGATAGGAAGAATTAAACAAACCCACAAAAAATGCGTGGTAAGTACAATAGGAGAAAGTAGGATGAATATAGTGTTTGATGCATATATTGAGTAAATAAAGTGATAAAGCTTACGGATGCATCAAACAGTCCCTCTCTTACAGTTCTTCAAAGGAAAGAGCACAACTGCAGAGGCTTCCCAGAGAGCTGCTCTCTCATTATCCCCTCCTTGGGTGACAACAGAGCAACGAGCAATGAGCATTGGTAAGGACAGCCATTAACGCAGGGAGGATGAGCCAATGTTTTTAACACCGCCTAATTCCAAGCAGCTCAGGCCGTTCCTTTGGTGAGTTGACATTCTTGTGAAAACACACGCAATGTCCTTACCAGTTTTTAGCCAGTGTTTCTAAACAGTTTAAACCCCACACATATGAACATCTTTTGCTGAACAAAAATACCTTATAGCTGATCTTCATTAACAACGCCACTCCAAGGCATACAGAGATAATGAAAACAACTGCAGTTTTCCATAGTTATAAAACAAACACCTGGGAGCAAATCCAGCACGCTGCTCATTTCAGGCAGAGGGGACCAGATTTTATTCATACCATTCACAGTTGTCCCATCACTTAAACTCAACCTTCCTCTGTTTCAAAGGGAGGCATAAAGCACTTGAGAAACCAAACTTAGGGCAAATGCAAAACAAACATGCTCAAAAGCAGAATATGTAGAAACAAAAAAAAATTCCACTCTCAGGCTACATAGGATGACTTGGCTTGTGCATTTAGGTTTCAACTATCAATAATGCTAGCAAAAAGTGGTACCAAAACTGTTTGCTAAAAGCTAAATAAATCACTCAACCTTTCTTTCAGGAAGATTTCCCAACATCAAACAAGCTGACAGACTTTACTGATAAAAAAGTATTCTTCTCAGGTTAATTATCACCTAGACTTTATTGCAAACTTAGTCTACCTAAGATAATTTCTAAAAACCATAAATAAACTTGTATTTGAACTCTTTCATGTCCTCTTGAGATGCAGAGCACCTCCTCCCATCAGCAAGGCGTGTATATGTTCAATATTTGCATCAGTACTGACAAAAACCAATTTAGAGCTATATATCACTCCATGTATTAGTTACATACCAACATGTATTTTCTTTGAAGAGGGAAAATAATCAAATACAGCTAAGAGGTCTGCCTTACTAAAAACCTTGCTGTTCAGAAAAGGTTAGTTCACTCCTCAAGAGAATTTTCAGCCTTTCAAGCAATTCACAGTAACCTTCACAAAGTATCTTGGAAATTTTAGGCTGAAGTAGAAATAACACCTCAACACTTTTAAGAAAAAATTAAAGTACCTTGAACCCATTTGAAATACCATCATAATGGTCTGCAAAATGGATTCTTCAGTCTTTTTAAGGAACTGGTAATCACTTTGGATAAAGTAGCACATAATGGAACATTTATTAAATAAATCAATGCCTTGGGCATCAAGCATGCCCAAAACAAAAGCTCTTTACAGTAGGCAATTCCCTTTACTTGCCTAGAGTCAGTTCAGGAGTGGACTATTTACAGCTCCTGGAAGAGTTTTCACTGCTGGTTTGAGTGTTGGATGTGTCATGGAATGATTTTCTCTGCACTCCCGGGCTATGTGTGGATGAAATTATTTCTGTTGCACATCCCAGCTAGAATAAAGCAGTGCCTTGATTCTCTAACACTAGAGAATCACCAAGTGTTGTTGGAGGGTTTTTGTTTTTCCCGGAGGGTTTTTGTTTTTCCCCCCGCAGGTGACAACCTCACCTTCCATGAATACACCAAACCATGTCAGAGGGGCTGGAAAGCGTTGAAGACATGAACCCTTTAATGCCTTGTACTGCAGAGGTTTCAGTCATGCAGGAGGTGAGAGCAGTAAAGCACCTAACCCCGCCAGCTTCAGCCCTGGGGGACAGCGTCTGCCCTGGCCTGGAAACCAAGCCAGGAGCCATCGCTAGAGTTTAGAAGCCATTTATGCTTTAAGAGCCATTTGTACTTATTGGTGTTGGGATCTCTGATGCGGGAAGAATGATGTGTAGAACTTTATGATACCAGAAGGCTAATTAATTACTTTATTAAACTATATTATACTATATTACATTAACAAGAACTATCACTAACTAGAACACCAATGACTCTCTCTGTTGAGAGTCCTGACACAGCTGTGACCTAATTGGTCAATCTAAAACACTATCACTAATTAAGCAATCACCTTGGGTAAACAATCTCTGTAACACATTCCACAATGCACAACAAGAAGCAGTAGCAAGTGAGATAAGAATTGTTTTTCTTTTTTGTTTCTCTCACAGCTTCTCTCAGGAAAAACCCTGAGAAAGCTTAATGTCTCTCTGTTCAGAGGACATGTGAATACCACATGTACTGATGCCTTAGCAAGGCTGACAAAGCCTAGAACAGAGGCTAGACAGATTTAAAGAATAAATTAGGGATTTATTAAAACACCTCAATAGATACACCTCAGGCAGTACAGGAGCCCAGCCAGGGCTACAGCCAAGATGAACCCAAATGGTCACAAAAAAATGGACAACTGGTTACGAGGTCTCTCACTTTTATAAGTTCTGGTCCATTTCCATATTGGAGCTAATTGTCCAATTATAGCTTTAGGTTATGAAGTCCCATCATTCTTGTTTTTTCTCTTCAGTCCACGTTGTTAAGCCACGTTGTTGTCCATGCTCTTGGGCCTGAAATATGGGTGGCCGTCCTTGGTCCCAACCTAGAGAAGGAATTGTTTTGTCTACCTACCCTGTGAAGAAAGCTCACCAACACTTAGCATGAAGCTCAAACCTACACACTAAAGCAGCACAGAACCTGAAAAACACAAAAGTTAAAACCTAAGGCACCAATACCAGGGCTGGGTGCACGCTCGGGGAGCTCCCAGCGACCCAGTGAGGGAAACAATCACAGCGGCCTGGGCCGGGCCGGTCTCCCAGTGGCCAGACCAGTCCCTCAATGGCCAGGCCGGTCCCTCGGTGCCCGGGGCAGTCCCTCAATGGCCAGGCCGGTCCCTCGGTGGCCGGGGCAGTCCCTCGGTGCCCGGGCCGCCGCTCCGGCCGAGGGGAGCGCGGGCGCGTGCCCGGCGCAGGCGGGGCGGGGCCGGCTGGCGGGGGCGGGGCCTGGCGCGGCGGGGCCGCCAGAGGGCGCCACTGCGCGGGCGGGCGGCGGCTCGCGGGCTCGGGGTGCGCGCCGGTGCCGGGGCCCGGACGCTGCTCGGCCCCGACCGCCCGGCCCCGCTCCGGACACTCCGGCCCCTCCGGCCCGCCCGGCCCCTCTCCTCCCGGGCAGGGAGCGGGGCCGCGCAGACAAGGTAAGGGCGCGCGGCCGGCTCCCGTCCCGCCGGCTGCGCGTTTGGTGTCCCCGTGCCGTGTCCGTCCCGTCCCCTCCCCTCCCGTCCCTTCCGTGGGGTGAGCGTTGTCCCTCTGTCCCTCCGTCCCTCCATCCCCCGGCGGAGCGCGCAGGTCGCTCGTCCGCCGGCAGAGCCCCGCGGCAGCGAGGGGCAGGCCCGGGCATGTCCCGGGAGGCGCCGCCTGCGCGGCCCCGCCGTGCCCCGCACGCTCCCGGGCCGCGGTGCCCCGGGGCGCTCCGTGCGTGTGCCCGGGCTGCCGCACCCTGGCCGTGGAGTTTGGGAGGGTTTGGTGAGTTTGCCGCGTTTTAGCTGTTTGATTGTCCGGCGTTGTTTCTCGTGGCAGATGATCGACACCCTGGCGAGCGGCCGGGCTCGGGACCTGGTGCTGGAGCTGCCCGCAATGCTGGAGCTGGAGCTGCGGGCTCAGCCCCGCGCCGCCGGCCTCAGGCTGCTCGAGGCTGCCCACGACAATGGCCTGCGAATGACCGCACGGCTGCGGGACTTCGAAGTGAAAGATCTCCTCAGCTTAACTCAGTTCTTTGGCTTCCACACTGAAACGTTCTCACTAGCTGTGAATTTCTTAGATAGGTTTTTGTCGAAAATGAAGGTAAGGCTTTTTAAAGTATAAGCTCTCAGCCTAGTTCCTATTTGAAGCTAGAATGTCTTGGGTTTAGGTAAAGATTAAGCTCCTACCAGAGATTCTTGATTGTGCGGAGCTAAAAAGTTGTGTTCTCCGTTCACATTTTGGTATTGTTAAGAAAGGTGTTTCCTCTGAAGAAGGAAAAACTAAAGGATGTCGATGGGCTGGGAGACAGGATGTGTTAATGGCTGACACCAAGACAGAGTGCCTGTCCTGTTGCATAGATACAAAACCACGTTAAATTACTTCTCATTTAACTGCCTTTTCGAACTATCAGTTAGCACTGTGTATATCAAGATGCTGTGGAACACTTAAAATCTGGTCAAACATTAGTTAGCACTGCATTTTCCGTGCAGATGTGACGTGCTGACCTGAGTTGTTTTAAATTGTCTAACAAGACAGGATTACCACTGTACAGTTTGGACAAGAACAAAAGCGTGTTTTCCTTGTGTGTGCAAACAAAAATGAGAAAGCTAGATGGAATGGATGGGAAAATGATGATTTAAAAGACTTGTGAATCCAGATGAAGCAGTAAAAATCAGGACTACATTGTCTATGGAATAAAACAGGATCATTTATATATACATATATATGTGTGTATACATACTTAAAATAGAGTTAGAAACCCCCAATTTTTTACTATCACCCCTAATGTGTACAACACTTTAAGTCCTAAAAGCTTCATATTAGGCTATTTTAGAACCTTATTAACAAGTCAGTTCTGCCTCAATCAAAATTGCTCTGCAGTCTTGCTTTTTATAAGAATGAGATGCAATTTATGGTGCGTAACTGTTTTCCCGTTTGGTTAAATAAAGATAATAATGTACAATAAAAGACTTAGTTTTCAATCTTCAAAAAACAAAACAACCCCTCATCCCCCATAATTATTCGATGAAATAGATTGGTGCCTACGGTTTGACGCTTGCATGTTGTAATAGCTGATCAGAGGCCTTCTTCTTTGAAAATAACAATTCACTTTTCTTTAGGTACAGCCTAAACACTTGGGCTGTGTTGGACTCAGCTGCTTCTACTTGGCTGTGAAGGCATCAGAAGAAGAGAGAAATGTGCCCCTAGCCACTGACTTAATTCGAATAAGCCAGTATAGGTTCACTGTTTCTGATATGATGAGAATGGAGAAAATCATATTGGAGAAATTGTGTTGGAAAGTCAAAGCTATAACCGCCTTCCAATTTCTGCAGCTCTATCATTCATTCATTCATGAGAATTTAAGCTGTGAAAGGTACAATAGCTAATCCTGATTTTGGTATAACTGCCTAAGACCAGAAAATATAGAATGTAGAAAAATAAGCAGGGAAATTGCTTGAGTAATTAGCCTTTCTATACTTTAAAAATGCCACAAACTTTCTCCCCTACTGGTAATTGTCATAAATGTGAGCATCTGTGGTTTTATATTATTGTAATTTAAAATACTGCTTGCACAAATGGAGTATTGCTCTCTTGAGCCAAAAACCAAACTTGCTCAATAATGATGGTATAATAAATCTCTGCTTATGCTGCAGTGAAGTATTGCCTCATTGTAAAGATTGCAAAATCTGGTTTAAAAAAAGACTCCTTTTGCTAGTAAGGACCGAAATTCCATGTTAAGTGTGCTTTGGTAATGCAACTATTCCCCAATGTAACACAAGATATATTTGTGGCATTGGGACTGCCAAAACTGAACACCTGTTTGAATGTAACCCCAGAATTTCTGGGACAAATGAGGCCTTTGTTTAGATAATGAACATTCTTGCTACTTCTCTGAGTTCCCAGAGTGATGCTGCCTTGATCAAGCTTGCATTCCTCTAGATTCACTCATCTGTTTTTATTACAGGAGAAAATACCTTAATTTTGAGAGACTTGAGACCCAGCTTAAGGCCTGTCACTGCAGAATCATGTTTTCTAAAGCCAAGGTAAACATCTTAGTTCAAAGAAAATTAAACTGCTGAAACTTAGCAAAGCAGTGTTTAAAAACATCTTCTCTCTCCAGCCTTCTGTCTTGGCACTGTCTATTTTGGCACTAGAGATAGAAGAACAAAAACTGCTGGAGTTGACAGAGGCATTGGAATTTCTACAGTTACATTCCAAGGTATGTGCAGATAAAATTTCAGGGAAGGGTGGAAGAAAAATGCATGGAAAGGTCTACACAGTTGGGAAGGAACGGGTGCATTGGCATATTGGTTTCTTTTGTGGCTTTGTTGTGGTCTTTTGTTGGGTTTTTTCATTTGGCCTGAGATGCTTGGCTGCCTATCCTGTTGAAGAAGCTGAAAGTACATGTACAAGGTAAAGATTCAGCTAGTTGTTAACATAGGATAATATGTCTTGTTATGTAGATAAGCAACAGAGATTTGACCTTCTGGAAGGAGCTAGTGTTAAAGTGCCTTACAGAATATTCCTCAAGCAAGTGTTCCAAACCAAATGTGCAGAAATTAAAATGGATTGTGTCTGGACGTACAGCTCGGCAGCTTAAACATAGCTACTACAGAATAACACACCTTCCTACAATTCCAGAGACCACCTCCTAATAGGTAAGTCCTTGTAAAATCAACTTCTGATAACGTAGAAGTAAAATTAGCTGTAAATTACCTCCAGGGTCCTTACAGGTTACCTCCTGGAATCATGTAACAGAAGTGTAGTTGGCCTCTTCTCATGTTCATGCTTAAACCAGTGCTGTACCTAAAGAAGTGACAACCTAATTAAAGTATGAACACTGGAGAAAGAACTGATGTGTGTCGTGGTAGCAGAAATGTTCTACGGACATTGGGACCACATTCACACTAAAATGTGGAGTAAAGCTTGCAAAAGGGGAAAAAACCTTTGCCTTGCTCCTATCCCAAAAAGAAAACCAGCCTGCTAGAATGAGTTTCTTGAAATTGTTCACTTAAGCCACTTACAACAGACAGTTTTGTACAGTTTTTACTCGTATAACTGCTTAGTGAAGGCTAAAATCTGTAATTCAGTTATTCCTGTTACTGTTGTTCTACTCTGTAAAAATGGTAAACTTCCTTACCTAGACTTTACTTCCAGAGGCTACACATTTTTCTATAACAACCATCTTGCTTGTTGTCTTGCTGTTTTAAGATCTCATGCTTTGTTTGGCTCTTGTAGAAAGCACTTCAGTTGACTGGTTTGTTTGGGTTTTTTACAGGAGTACAGTCAAATGGGAAGACCATCCTGTGACCTTGTCAACAGGCACACAAATATTTGAGAAACAGTCTGAACCGTGATCTTAATAATGAAGAACTCAACTCATGGAAAGAACATGTAACATTTCAGACTAAAGATCCTTCCAGCAAATAACAGTTCTTTTCGTGATGAATTCAACAGTACGTGGTGTCAGTGTTCAGTCTCACTTGGTAGACTGTTCACTAGTCAGTGAAATAACACAATCCCAATACAAGGAATTTTAACACCTTAAAGTTTGTAGAGCAGCTTGTGTAATCTAATCTAACCTTGGTTTACAGTAACTGCAGGTGCTGAATTAGGTATTAATTTTTAAAACCTGGTTCACTTTCTGAGGATTATGCAATACTAGGAAAATCTGATGTGCAGTAGTGCAGTGCTGCAGTGTGTTAAGAAAGACTAATCCCACTCGATGACAACAGCCAATGCCTGCAGCTCACCTGGTGTGCTGTTTGGGCAGCACCTTGTGTCCACGTGTTCCTGCCAGGATGGGCACTGGCCTCCTACCACAGACACATTAAACATTAGCCTGTGATACCCATTGAACGTGTTGAGTAGGTAGAGCAGGAGAAAAGAGAATCTTTATTGTGTTCCTTTAGGAAAGACAGTCATTAGTACAGCATCAGTAACTGCAGTATTGTGTAAGAGCTGTACACTCTCATTGAGTATAAAAACTTCGTGATACCAAGTTTTTTAATGCAGGACTAAGGGAAGGAACGGGGTCACATGTGACCCTTTCATGCCCTAAATCTGACATTAGTTTTCCAGAGTTTTCCTGTATTAGAGGTAAATGCTGACACTGAACAAGCACATTGTTACAGGTACAGTAGGAGCAGGGCTAGTTCCCCCTGTGGCCTCTGCGTAGGAGTAATCCAGATGAGAAACACTGACGATTGCTTCAACTCTAATCTCTTTAATGGTAAGCTTTGTACAACACAACTGTTTGTTCTGAAGACCAGGTCAATATTTGAGGTATTCATGCTTCTAGTGCTACCAAGGAAGTGAATAATAAGAATGTATTACTGTATGTTAGATAAAAAGAGGTTCTGGGAGAGTGTTGCTAATGTCCTCTTGAATTCTGCTGTGGGGACTTGGATTCCCGCTGTGGGACAGAGGCTGTTGGCAGCAGGCTGTTAAACTTGATTGTCATATGGACTGATGGAGTGGAGAGGAGATCAGAGTGTGGGATGAGGTGTTGGTCAGCTAATCCTTGCTTGTAATGGTACCAGCTGAGGTGGAAACCATTCTTTTCGTATCTCAAACTAGTTAAAGCTTTCACAGAAGACTCCATACCAAAGCTCTCCACTGGACAGATGAGGTGTTCTCATGAGGTCATGGGAATGATTGCACTGCAAAATGTGTAACTGGCTATCACACCTGTCAGTGCTGCCTGGGCATTGTGCTGACCTGTGCAAAGTGATTCAAAGGTGTGGTCAGCCTACTGGGAGAGGATGCAATGTGCAATTCTAATTGTCCTGTCTCAAGATATGTACCTTTAAATTAAACGTTGAAATGAGGTTAACTAAGTAGCTTTTTTCCTGTATGTACGTTATGAAACATCTTAGTAGGAAGCCTATAAATATGACTTATACCTGAACAGTACCTGGAGAAAAATTTCCAGGCAGAAGTTAAGACATAATGCAGATTTTTTTTTCTCTGCACAGGAGAGAACTTCTTCCTCTGTTCTGGTTTGAAAGCAGAACCAGTGAGAGTCAGAAATACAATTTATTGGGAAAAGGGCAAAGAAACAAAATACACGCAATAATACAAAAGAAAGACCACTGACAAAAGTCAGAATACAACCTGACACTCCTTTTGTCCAGCATGTTGGTAGCAGTCCAAATTGGAGTGGCTGCAGTCCTCTTGGAGTGGCAGATGTGGTTTCTGTTGGCGCAGTGGTCCTGTAGAAAAGGTGTAGTCATTCAGCGGAAACCCCAGCTGTGTCCTCTTGGAAACCTGTGGGAAGGCTGCCTCTCTGCCCAAAAATCCCAGAATATATCTAGGTGGGAATGCTTAGCTCCTCCCCCCTGGGCGGAGCATCCCACAATGGGCTGATGTCATTCTGAGTCGTTGCGGTGAGTTCTTAATCACCTGTTAAACAGAAACGGGTTTTGGAGGGAGTTATCTCTGAGTCAGGTGGCAAGACATTGATGGGCCCATTAACAAGAGATGAGGAAAACTGCCCAGAAGACAACTGCTACACAGCTGCTAATAGAAAACATCCTGATTCTCAACCTCGGCCATCCTCATGTCCAGGTGGAGCACAGGCATCACAGAATCACTAGGTTGGAACAGACCTTCAAGATAACATTGAGTCCAACCCATGCCCTAACACATCAACTAAACCATGGTACTGAGTGCCACATCCAGTCTTTTTTAAAACACATCCAGGGATGGTGACTTCACCACCTCTCTGGGCAGGCCATTCCAGAGCTTTATCACTCTTTCAGTGAAAAACTTTTTCCTAATATCCAACCTATACTTCCCGTGATGCAGCTTGAGACTGTGTCCTCTGGTTCTGTCAGTGCTGCCCAGAGAAAGAGACCATCCCCACCTGACCACAGCCACCTTCCAGGGAATTGTAGAAAGTGACGAGGTCACCCCTGAGTCTCCTTTTCTCCAGGCTGAACACCCGCAGCTCCCTCAGTCGTTCCTCACAGGGTTTGTGTGGCCAGCCCCTCACCAGCCTCGTTGCCTCCTCTGGACGCACTCGAGTGTCTCAACATCCTTCCCGAATTGAGGGCCCGGAACTGGACACAGTACTCAAGGTGTGCCCTCACCAGTGCTGAGTACAGGGGAAGAATGACCTCCCTGCTCCTGCTGGCCACACCATTCCTGATCCAGGCCAGGATGCACTTGGCCTTCTTGGCCACCTGGGCACACTGCTGGCCCATGTTCAGTTGGCTGCTGACCAGCACCCCCAGGTCCCTTGCTGCTGGGCACACCATTCTCTGCCTGTAATGTTGCCATTGGGGTTATTGTGGCCAAAAGGCAGGACTCAGCACTTGGATTTATTAAACTTCATCTTACTGGACTCTGCCCATCCATCCAACTGTTCCAGGTCTCTCTGCAGAGCCATTCTACCTTCCAACAGATCGACATGCTCCCAGCTTAGTGTCATGTGCAAATTCACTAATGAAAGACTCAACACCCTCATCCATGTTGTCAATAAAGATACTGAACAGAACTGGCCCCAGCACAGAACCCTGAGGGACTGAGCCAGCCACCACCACTGGTGCCTGTCCCCAGCTGGATGCAGCACCGCTCACCACCCCTCTGTGGGCCGGCCATCCAGCCAGTTCTGAACCCAGCACAGAGTGCTCCTGGCCCAGCCATGGGCTGCAGCTTTTCCAGGAGTGTGCTGTGCGAGACAGTGTCAAAGGCCTTGCTGGAGCCCCAAATAGAAATCATCCACAGCCTTTCCTGCATCCACCAGGTGGGTCACTTAGTCACAAAAAGAGACCAGATTGGTCAAACGTGACCTACCCCTCCTAAACCCCTGCTGGTTGGGTCTGACACCCTGGCCATCCTTTAAGTGCTGCATGATGACACTAAGTATAAACTGTTCCATTACCTTACCAGGTACTGAGGTCAGGCTGACTGGCCTGTAATTACCAGGATCTTCCTTCCCACCCTTTTTGTGAATGGGTGTCACACTGGCCAGCTTCCAGTCACTTGGAACCTCACCAGTGAGCCAGAACTGTTGGTAAATAATGGGAGAGCAGCTTCACAAGCTCATCTGCCAGCTCCCTCATCACCCTGGGATGGATCCCATCTGGTCTCATGGATTTATGAACATCCAAGCAGCTCAGCACTTCTTTGACTGCCTCCTCCTGGATAACAGGGGGACCATTCTGCTCCCTGACACCATCTACCAACCCAGGAGGACACTTGTCCCGAGGACAAGGCATCTTCCAACTAAAGACTGAGGCAAAGAAGGTATTAAGCACTTCCTCCTTCTCCTTATCTGCAGGTACTGAGTTCCCTCCCTAATCCAAAAGAGAACAAAGATTGGTCTTAACAAAGGTTGCTTGGTTTG
The DNA here is from genome assembly GCF_024509145.1 of Vidua macroura. NCBI lineage: Eukaryota > Metazoa > Chordata > Aves > Passeriformes > Viduidae > Vidua > Vidua macroura. The sequence continues at coordinate 6,918,697 of NC_071585.1, read as the reverse complement.
TGCCTCTTGCCTTGTTGCTGAGCACCATGGAGCAGTCTGGTCCCTGCTTTGAGCCCCCCTTGCAGACAGGGACAGACAGGGATGAGGTCCCCTCTCAGCTGTATCTCCTCTGGAGGCTGAACAGCCCCAGCTCCCAAAGCCTTTCCTTGTAGGGATATCCTTCAATCCCTTCCACAGCCTCTGCTGGACTCGCTCCAGGAGCTCCACATCCCTCCTGTCTTGAGCAGCCCAATTAGACACAGCACTCCAATCTGGCCTCACCAGGGTTAAGCAGAGGAACAGGACCACCTCCCTGATCTTCTGGCAAAGTTCTTCCTGATTCACCCCAGGATATAATTGGCCTTCAGGACACTGCTGGCTCAGGGACAGCTCATTGTCCACCAGGACCCGAAGGTCCTTCTCCACAGAGCTGCTCTCCAGCAGATCAGCCCCAGCCTGGTGCATGGGGAGATTCCTTCCCAGGTGGAGATAAGCAAGAATAAGAATAAGAATCCTTGCATTAAGACAAGTGGTAAATTTATAACTGATTCGTTTACTATGGTGTTTCTAAAAAGAAAAAAACACCCAAACCAAACGTTCTGCTCAAAGACGTTACTTTTTTATGTACACCTTTCTCTATAGTTTGTGCCTTAGTATCATAAAGTTATCACAGCTTATAAATCAGCTGGTAACACTTTGTCTTCATTCTGCTGGAAAAGATCTTTCTCTTCACTGAAGTAATTACTTTTGACAACAATCCATTGTAGAGATCACTGAAGTCTTCAACAGTTACATGATTCCAGTCCTTAACTGTAACATGTAATTTGTCTAAAGGGTCGCATATAAAAAGTTCATTTTTCAAGGCTAGAAAAGTCTGGTCCTCCTTTGCTGTAGTTCCCAGAAATTTCTGCCCCACTGAAGTCAAACCCAGGGTTCTGATGGAAGTAAAATTAAAAATTGTTTAGTAAGTAAATTATTTAGAATAAAAATGCTTTAAAAAAACCCAGTCAACCCACAAAAAAACCTCCTAAATTACGTTTTGTTAATATTCTGCTATTGTAGCAAGAACATATAACAATCAACTTGTCATACATTTATCACAGCACTGAAATTCTTGGAAAATGCATCAACAAACTCTGAATTGTCATAGTTTGGTTGCCTACTGCTGAAGTGACTTTGTAATGCTGTTCTTGACTTAGCAAGTAGTCAGATCTCCCAGAAAAGAAATATTAAGGAAAATTTAAGAAAGAGATCTGGCTTTTGGTGTCCTTCGAAACTGCCTTTTGAAAATCTAAGTATGTGCCCTGATGGATAACAAGGTTCATAAAACTGCTGTTCTCTGCTGCAGTACATAGCCTGCTGATTCAGCTGGTATGTAAAATGTTGTAATTCTACACCTCTGCAGACATGTACAGGAATAGTTGTGTGCCAAAGGTATAGCAAAACAATTTAGGCAATTTTAGTGAAAGCACAAGGAACATCTTTTTCAGCTAACTATTCCACTCCATCTTACATTATAAACAAGCATATCCAGTAGAGTTTGATGTTCAAATTTTATTGTAAATACAGCTATGTCATAATTCTACATAACAGAAGTTGTGTGTAACCTAACAAGTGAAAAGTTGTTAGGAAGCTGCAATTACTAAAACAGCAATAGCACCCCTCCAAACTCACCTGAACTTATCAGAAAGCCTGCAGACAGAGTGCAATCTCTTCAAAGCGCAGTGATAAAACCTTGTAAGCATTTTATGGATATTGAACTAAAGCATATATTCCATGCCATTTGTTCAGCTTTCCTGGCCATAACCTCTGTGTGCTAACAAAACATATAAGGAATAATTATGGTGCTTTAACTTACTTCTCTTTGGAATCTCTCCAGTGTAAGTTTCCTTTGCATCTGGTCCTGTACCCAAGGATCAGCAGCATATTCATTTTCTAACAGAGATGTCCAACAATTTCCAGCATCTCTATTTGTCTTCATTAGAACAATTCGTATCAGCTGCCTGTCTTCTGTTGAATGAAAACACATACAGCAAACTTTAAACTCAGTCCTATGTGCTGGTTCTTTTCTTGGTTTGGTGAATTCACTGTTAACAAGCACAAGAAGTGAAATAATTTGAATTCTTAATGCCAATGCCTAGTTCTTGATAAATAAATAAACATTAACAAGAGAAAAAAGGCTGAAGCAAAGACAGCCTGTACAGTCATCTCTCCACTTCTGGCCTGTAAGATGCTGAAGCTGTTTTAAGGGATTAAACACAGCTCATAAGTACTTCTATTGCAAACATAAAGCAATCTCTTGGAGATGTTCAAAACAAAGATTTAATCTATTAATATAGACAACTCTGCTAAGGCAATAATGAAAAATTTAAGGTCAGGCTTTACAGAGAGTTATTACCAACAAAAACCAGAACTAAGTTTTAGCAACATATGACCAGATGATTATTTAAACAGTGTGTATGGCCATAGAGAATATATTGGAAGCATGTTTCAAAATAAATGTGCAGAGTGTTTAGTTCTACTGAAGTGAATAAATACAGTGTTAGAAGTGTATTTTGAAGATAATTTGTGTACTGAAAAAGATTGGGCTTCACTTCAAAATGTATATTAACACTTTTAATTTTAGTGGCTTAAATTACTAAATTATCAATAAATATTTAATATACATATTGAATGGAAAAGAAAATCCTTCACAGGAAAACACTGAGAGGCACAGTCCACAAATATGATTGCCAAACCCCAAAATATTTCGAATATTTTACAGAATTTATGATATAATGGCCCAATATGCTTTTTTTCCTCATTATATGTAGGAACTTTAGTGTGATTTTTAAATTTCTTTCTGATTCTCTTGGACTGCAGATTTTGTCACTTTTGTCATTCAAGAAAATGTAATGCATAAAAGGTAATAATTATGGAAAGTCATGGACCACACAGCTGTACCATAACTGTTTACCTTTAAATGAAGGTTTGGAAAAAGCTTCTCACTATATGGAAATGTTTGCAACCCATCGATGAGGACCTTCCAGGATGTGGCATCTCATTAACCTTAGTCTCAAGTGCTTCTGTAATACCTCAGTTCCTTAATCCAGCAATAATGATTGCCTTTTTACAAAGCTATGGGAAGAAAGTAATCTTTTCCATTAATAAAGAGGGGCTAAATTATTCTGCAGTGTCTACTGGAAAATTTTACTGTCTTTATAATGTCACTTCAGATGGAGGTTATTACCTAAGGTCCACGTTCCTTCATCAGTTACTGTAGAGTCAAAAAGTTTACCCTGCAAAAGACAGGGATAATATTACAAATCAGTAAAACCTCTTCAGCATCCAGTTCACATTGAGTTATATAATTTTACTCACAACTTAACCACCTTATATTCTGCTGAAAATGAAGAGAGTGATCTGGCCCTACAACTACATACTTGCATGTAGCCTGTCAAAGAATTATTGCTTATTATGCAATTATTTTTTAAATTGAAGCATTTAATACCTTGTTTCAGTATCTGGAGTCATTGAAAAGGCTTGTGTTTCTCAGCAGGTAATGTCATTTCTAATAATCTTGTCATGAAAATGCAAGTTTTTGCCAGGAGAGACATCTAGCTCTGGTGCAGGGCACAGGTAGTATGAGCAGCTCATTATAAATGTGAAAGTAAATCTGTCTTTAGGCTGTTTGTTTTGGTTTTTTGTTTTATTTTTTTGTTTGTTTGTTTTTGTTTGTTTTTTTGTTGGTTTTTGTTGTTTTGGTTTTTTTTTTTTTTTGCTTTCTGGAGCAATTGAAGCTGTGCACTGAAATGCTGTCCACATTCATATTAAAATCCATGTGAGATTGTATTTTTATTTTTCATGGAATCACAGAATGGACTGGATTGAAAGGGACCTTAAAGTTCATCTAATTCCAGCTGCCTGCCATGGGCAGGGACACCTTCCCAGGCTGCTCCAAGCCCCATCCAAGCTGGCCTTGGGCACTTCAGGGATGGGGCATCCTGTGGGCACCCTGTGCCAGGGCCTCCCCACCCTCACAGCAAAGAATTTCCTCCTAATATCCAACACAACACTGTCTTCTGACAGTTTAAAGCTTTTCCCCCTTGTCCCATCACTACATGGCCTTGTAAGAAGCCCCTCTCCAGCTCTCTCAGCATGTACTGGAGGACAAGCACCATTTGTAAAACCTCCTGAAAGTGAACAAGGAATGTCATTTCTCATGTATCAAGCTTGGGATGAAGAACGGAGACGCACCACAGGGCACAGATGTGCAAGCCTTCTCTCAGGCCATTAATGACAGCACATGAGGGAGGACACAGTCTAAGCCGTGCCAGGGCAGGTCTGGGTTGGACATCAGGAAGAAATTTCACAGAAAGAGTGACGAGACATCGGATCGGGCCGCCCAGGGAGGTGGCGGAGTCAGTCCCTGGAGGTGTTTAAGGAAAGCCCAGGGTCGGCTGACACAGTGGTCGGTCACAGGCTGGACTCGATGATCTCAGAGGTATTTTATAACCCAACTGAGCCCGTGCCCCTCCGGCGCCCCGCGGCCTACGCGTCGGACGGGCCGCCGGCCCGCTCCCCCCGGCTGCCCGCGGTACCTGCAGCAGCTCCTGCCCGCCCACGGCCAGGGAGATGTGCCGGCTCCGCAGGCTGCAGCGCACGTCCTTGGCGCGGGTGCCCGGCGGGACGCGCACCTCGATGAACACCTCCTCCAGCGTCTGGTACCAGCGGCCCCAGGGCGTCCCGCAGGGCACCACCCCGCTGCGCTCCTCGAACGGAGCCGACATGGGACACGGCGGCAGCGCTCAGCTCCGCGATCCGCACCGAACCGCACAGAGCCCCGCACAGTGAGAAGTGGGACAGTGGCACAGTGAGCCCCGCGCCTCACCGCGCCCCACCTCACCGCACCGCGCCGCGCCTCACCGCGCCCCTCCGCGCTCCCGGCCCCGCTCCCCGCCCCGGCCCGCTGGGACCGCCCGCCCCGCGCACGCGCACCGCCGGCCACGCCCCCCGCCGGGCCGCAGCGCGCCTGCCCCGCTCCGGGCGCTCCGATTGGCCGAGGCGGGCGGGGCGGCGGCAGCTGATTGGCTGGTCGGCGCGCGCTGCGGCCGTTGGCCCCTTTGAACGCCGGGCCGCGGGGTCCCAGCGCCGTCATGGCGTCCGCGCGCGCGCCGCTCCGCCGGCACCTCCACCGCGATGGGAGCGCTGGTACGTGAGGAGAGGGGACGGAGGGAGCGGGGCAGCCCGTCGGCGGCGACAGAGGGGCGGGGACCGGCCTCAGGGTGTCCCTTCCTGTGAGGAGCAGCCCGTAGCGCGGTGTCTGAGGGCTCTCTCAGTTCTCGCAGGGGTCCCCTTCTAACGCAGAAGGTCCCGACTTCGTGTCTAGCCCTGCCATGCCAAGTACAGTAACGTGTGTAACGTACGTAGTAACTAAAGCGTGCCAAGCCTTGCTGGCCTCTGGTTCGGTAGTACAGCGCTGTAAGAGGAACGTGCAGAGCTTGTCACGGCTGAGGCATTGCTAGCGAGAGCGTTTTCTGATGTACGAGTCTCACAGTGAGGTTTTGGCTGTAGATTTACCCTCGATGTGTTATCAGCCTCAACTCATCAAAGCTGAAAACCCTGTCATTTGCCTTCATTGTTCTTCGCTGTTCTGAAAATCTCATTTTTAGCACGTACCCCTCTGCAAGGATCCCGTGGCGTTAAGCCATCAGATGGAGTGGGACGTTTGCTGTCCTCTGAAGCATGCCAAGGGGTTAGGAAACAGAAGAGTAAGTAAAAATTGCCCAGAACACAATGATAACATATCTTTAGATGCTGCAATGGTTAGTGCTGTTACTGTTCTGCTGTTCAGAATTCGTTTCTGTTGCAGAGACTCACTGCCTGCCTTCCAGCTCAAAGGAGCAGCTGTCAAGACATCTATTGGAATCTTCCAAAAATAGCTTTATATGTGATTTCTGCTAATTAGAGGGGGACCTCTGGAGGTCTAATAAACTACTTATTTACATAGGGTTTAGAGATATTTTCATGTATTTTTAATATTTAAAGCATCCCTCAGATCAAAACTGACATTATACATTTGGATCATGGCAGGGAAACTTGGCAGAAGTGGAAATACCAAAACTGTCTGTCACCTGGTAGTCTCTCTCTCTAAACTTTGTCAAATGCCCCCATGACTAATATTGAACTGGCTGACTTCAGTAAAAAAGTAGCTGGTATTGAGTTGTGAAGCTGATAGTCTAACAACCAGGTGGAATGTTGTCTTTTGTACACAGTCAATTAACCTCGTGTAGTTTGGTTACATTTGCCTCCCTGTGTGCATGCACACCCTCTTCCTTCACCATCCCCTTCTACTGCCTTCTGCAGGTGAGACAAATCTGAGCAGTGAGAAGAGTGCACCCACCCCAGTAACTGCAAGGAGACTCACATCTCTTGGATCAACAGTAAGACTGCTGTGGTGTCTGTAGTGCTGCTAAATCCCAGCTAAATCTCTCTGACTGCTTAAACAATGCAGCCTCTTCATGCAATTGTCATTAATCTAACCAAGTGAGCTATGGAACATGTTGTTTTATCTGTACTCCTTAAGACCTAAGCGGAAAAATTGCTGAAATTGCTGCATCCTTGGGAATCATGATAATTAACTTGAGACTACTGAGCAGCTTGTTATTTTTGGTGCTACCCTCTTGGGGTTTCTTTTCCTCTTGCTTACCATGTAATTATGGTTTGACTCCTTTTTAAAGAGATGGTGTTCCTGCTCTCATGGGCTGGGCAAGACAGAGTGGAAACCTGGTGGTGAAAGAAACAGGGAGGGGATGGTACTGCATATACAGGTTCTCAATGTCCTATGCAAGGATATGGATTTTATGTTAATAGCTTAACAGGCTGAAAAATGATCGCCCTGATGTGCTAATTAGATTCATGAGTATTGATCATGCAGCATGCAATTCTACAAACAAACCTGAGGTGAAGATATTAAAATGTTTTTATGAAGCTAAAGTTTCCAACTTTGTTAATCTTCCTGTCCCTGTGGTTATGAGCTGTCCCTTCAGAGTATAAGGGTAAACCCCATCCTAACCTGATACTTTTCTGCCATGTCTGGGAGAGACAAAGGTTTGCTCTTTTTTTGTGTATCTTTGTAGTATTGTCTATATGTAGCATTCATACTAGTATTTGTGTTCAGCTACTATGAAGCTAGGGATTTCTAACACATCTCTCTTCCAAAGCCAGCTAATGGGATTGTGAAGACTAAAAAAGATGCTATGCTTATGAAAGAGAAAAAGAAACAGAAGGCACTGGAGAAGGAGGTATGAATCCATTGTGTGAGTGAAATTCTGTCATGTCTCCGCCCCCTTACAATAATAAAAACCACAAGCTGGTAGAATTGGGCTCTTTTGCATCAGACAGCATACAAGTAGTTTACAAACAGCTCTGTGCACAAGAAAGATTATCAGATATTATGGATGTACAAAGCTAATGGATTTGCATTAATTCCTGCTGATTGTGAATGACTATTGTCAGTTTTTTCAAAAACAGAACTAAGGCCTCTTTGGCTACCCCAAAAAGGCTGTGTTTTATTGAACAATCTCTAGCTGAACTTTTTTGCTCACTAATTGTCATACTTTTAATGCTTATGAGGTACCCTAAACTGTATCAGTACACTTCTGTGTGCTAATTGGTGCCTTGTGTCTCAAATGTCATGTTCTGCCTTTTGTCTGTCACAGCCAAAAAGGAGAATTGGCTTCTGTTGCCCATTAAAGCTAAGACTATTCTAATTTTAACATGCTGTGCTGGCTTGGTAACATAAAATAAGTCAGATGAAATGTTGCTATTGTATGGTGTGTAATAATAGAGAATTGTGGTGATTCCTTCCTGTGAATGACAGTTGCAGATACATATTCTGAATGAAAGTAAATAGTTTGGATAGCTATGCTTGTGGTTTACTTGGCTAAACTAATGATAGTTGGAAATAAAGAAAATACCTCATGTTTTAGATTCGTACATTAGTGAGAGAACGTGGAGAGCAGGATAAAAAACTTCGGGCTCTGGATGAAGATCTTGTTAAGATTGAAGCGAAACTGAGTGCTGCAGTTCAGGAGAAAACCTCTCTTTCAGCAAATGTTGCATGCCTGAAAAAACAGCTTCTGGAGTTAACAAGAAGCAATGAACTACTAAAGTCAAAGGTATTCAGACAAATAAGTGCATCTTTGCTTTGCCTTTGCTGTTATTGAGCTTCCTGTGCAAGAGGAAGCTTTGCTGATCAGCTCGTGTTTTGACATAAAGCATGTCTGGTTTGGGATCTTGTGCCCTTCTGTCTAAACACAGAGTGGGAGGGGAATGCTTGGAAAGGGTTGTGTGAACAGCAATTCGGAGAAAGGAATTACACTTGGTGTTTTTATCTTCTTTTCTAACAAGCTGTCTGAAGATGGTGTGCAGAAGAAAATGAGCAGCCTGTGCATGGAGTTGATGAAGCTCAGAAACATGAGGGATGCGAAGGAAAAGGTATGACCGTTTGTACAGGACAGTAATTCTGAGCTGCTCAGGAATAAAACCAGTGATCCTCAGTATAGTTTAAAGCTCTTGGTGGTAGTTGTTTAATAAGTGGCTGATCCCTTTACAGAGGGATACTTGCAATCACATTTAGCATAGTAGCTGGTGCTGTTATTAAACAGGAGTGATGACTAAGTTTCATTTCACCACTGTCTCTTCCACAATGCCTTTTTTTCTTTTACTAAATCTCATTTTAATGTTAATATGGTGTATTTTGTTTCTTTTTTTAAGACTGCACTGGCAAAGCAGGAAAACATGGAAATGAAGCTGCAGGAAGTGCAAAGGAATCTAGAGCATTCAAAAGGAAAAGTAGCACAGTTACAAGAAAAATTGTAAGTGCTAGGAAGGGAATTAGATGAGATGGGTGCGTTTCCCTTCTTGTCCTTTGGAGTAATCAAAAATTGAGGCTGTCTCCCAAATGAGAAGGAGTAGACATTGTCAGTGTTTGTAATCTGGAACAAATACCATGGAATGAAGTTCTAACAACTGCTGTGGTTTGTTAAAACTGCCATTAGAAACATTGTTTCTCTAGTGTATCTAGCCTTTTTTCCAAAAAACAAACTGTATCATGTCAAGCCTTTGTCTTCCAGTAAGACAAAGTTTTACTGGGTGGGTTTTCTTGGGTATGGGGAGGGTTTTCTTGGGTATGGGGAGGAAAGACGTGTCTTTAGAAAATAATTGTTGTTCAGGTTGGAGGAGAACATTTGTATGGATGGGGTATTTCTGGCCCTTTAGACTACTAAGTTAGGAATAAGCAAGAATAGAAAAGCATTAGAGCAGGAGCTAAAATCCTAATTGAGCAGCCAGGCATTTGGCTTGGATTTGATGAACACATTCATGTTCACCAGAAAAGTGCATTGAAGAGCCATTGTGATGCCTTCAGAGCTGCTTTGATGTGGACACCTGCTCTGAAGAAAGGCAGCTGCAGAGTCTCTTGGTTTCAGCAGCTCTAGGTAGATAGAGAGTGGGTTCTAACTCAGCACTTTCTATTCTGCCCAAAAAATGTCACATGCTGCACAGGAACAGTGCACTAATGTGCAGCCTATTGCTGAGGATAGTGACCTGGGATGAACTTCCAAGCTATGTTCAGTGTCAGGTTGGCACAATTGGCACTGCAGCACGAACTTGGCTGTTAAAATATACAAAGGTAATAATGCAGGTAGTGCAGGTCACAAAGGGATGACATGCTGATTTTCTACAAAAGCTGCATTATTGTGTTGGTGGCATATTGCTTGTGGCAAAATGTGGCTTAGCATCTTTTCTACAATGAGAAGACTATTTGGAACAGGGATGAAAAGAGGGTGGAATCATCTCTTAGAGCCAATATCAGTTTTTCAGTCAAACGTATGTGTTACTACTTAACTCTGGACTTCTTAAAATATATCTGTCATAAAAACTGTCTGGTTTTAGGTCTGCTACTGAGAGAGAGAAATTTGAAGAAAAGTCTGACACTGAGAAACTCTTGGAATATATTACAGAGCTCAGGTAACAACAAATTGTTCTCAAGAAGGCAGCTTTCCTCTTGAAAACAATCCGAAGCATTTTCCTTTGTGTTCATGTGTAAGCTTACAAACAAAATTTAGTGGTAACAAGTGCCTGATTTTTTTTTTCTACAGTAGTGTTGCAGAAACAGCTGAGAAATACAAACTAGATGTTGCCCAGATGGAGGAGACACTGAGTAAGAAAGACCAAGATATTGAGATCCTGAGGAATGCCCTCAAAGCAAAAGAGGAAGAGTCATGTAAGCTGATGAAAGAACTTAATGGGAGGTGTCAATTGCTTCAACAAGAGAAAGGTAATTGTTCTTGTACACTGTTCCATATGTGGGATCACTCACATGTCTTAAAGCATCTCAAATAGGTGTTTTCTAAAATGTCAGTTTAGACTGGTTTGTCCCAAATGAGAAGTCAAGTCTCTGAGCTCCAGCTAGAAACATCAAGGCATGTTTTTAATAACAGAGAAATCACTTCACATCTGTCATCTGTTAAGTCTGAATTGGTGTTTCTGTGGAGGGTACCTTGGGTGCATAGTATGCAATGAAATTTGTAGGAGTGGCTTTAATCTATCTGAAAGGTGAACACTAAGATGTTCTTGTTCCGTACTCTTCACTGAGAAGCAGTAAAATAGTGTGTGAATTCACTGCTAGCAGCTTGTTCTCAGATTCACTGAGGTGTTGGGAATGTGGCAAGGATCCTTCTTCACCTCCTTACTCCTTCTCTCCCAACAGTAGCAACTCTGCAATCTGAGACATGTACTCAATTTTCTGTACCAGCTGCCTTCTGTGTGCTAGCTTGTGGAAGAAGCTTTGGGGAACTCATGTAGTTGTGTTCCCTGCCATACTGCTCTTCTGGTGAAGGCTAATTGCTTGATCCAAACACTTCTGCTGTTAAAGTTATTTTAAAGTGGTATACCTCGAGCCAATTTTGAGGAGTTTCCAGATGGGTTGTAGGTATCGATTTGTTTTGTGGAGGGTTTTCTTTCTGTGTTTTTCGTAGTTAGGCAAGGGAAAAACAAAGATGGAATGGAAGTATTATGATTAATATATATTGTAGCTATTTGAAGATAGAGAAGGGAATTTATGGTATATTGACAATTTTTCCATGCAGAGAAAGAGTTGTCTGAGGCCAAAGGACAATTCCTGAGTATGAATGCTGAAATAGAAGACCTGAAAAAAAAAATTGATTTGGTGGAACAAGAACACCAAAACCTCCTTCAGAAACATGAGGAGGTCATCTCTCAGCTGCAGCAAGAGAAGGTAAATATAGGCTATGAGCTAGTCTACAATAGATTGTAATCCCAAGGATTGGCACTAAAAATTGTTGTTTTGGTTATGCAAAAGATGTGCATTCTACAGATTAGGTTGTCGTTAATATGGCAAAGTGAGTACTGGCCTGCAGAAGCTTGTGTGGCCTAATAGGACTAAGAATCACTGCTGGTGGGATGGGAGTTTTGGTTCTTCCCATAGATTTGAAACTTAAATGCTGTAAATTAACCCTTGACTACCCAGAAATTACTGGTAGTTTTAAAATCTGTGGTACTCTGGCATGTAGGAGTCATCTGCATCAATGCAGCAGAAGTTACTAGAGTTTGAAGATGAGCTAACAAGTGAGAGACATCTTCTGGAAGAAGAGCTGAATGGTACCATGAAGGAGCTGAATAAATTGCATGCGAAGGAGAAGAAAGCTGAAAAGTTGGTGAAGCGACTGGAACAAGAAATCAAATCTCAAGGTCTTGAACTCACACAGATGGAAGAAGAATTGAAAGGGTTTGTGAAAGAAACTTTTTCTGATTCAAGCTTTGAAAGGAAAAATTAGTAGTAAATCAGCAGAGCTTCTGAGCCCAGTTCATGTTTTAGAGACCTGAGCAGATCAGAAGTTATTTCTTGTTGATTGTTGATTACTGATAGTGATGAGATCTAATCACTAGCACTAGTAACTTGAGTCAGTATTAATAGTAACTTGAGTCAGTTTTACATTGTTGTAATTTGAAACAAAAAAAAAGCCAGTTGGGATTTCCTTGAAAGGCTGGCATTGTAGTGCTCTGACCTTGCTGTGCTGGGTAAGATATGTGCATGTTGCACTTGCTATTTCTGTCCTGGAGAAGGCAATGACAAAAATATTTTTAATCCAGCTGTTTCTTGTTTAAGTTTACTATTATGTCTTCAGTCTATTCTACAGCTCCCTTGGAAAACAAGGGGAGGGAGCTTTCTGTAACTGATAACAGCATTTGGTGATGTGTTCACACATGCTTCTATCCAGAGTGTAATGCTGAATTTTTATTGCAGAAAGAATGCAGAGTTGGAGCAAATCAAGGCAATGCATAGCAGTGCTGTATTGAAAATCCAAGAAGAGCACAGCAATACACTGCAGGAACTTGGAAAGACTATTGCTGACTTTGAAAGGTATTTAAGTTTTATTAATGTGTAGGACAGGCATTATCTCTAAGATGACAATAAAATGTACTGTTCATTTATGTGCCTTGGTACTTCACACCACATGTTAGTGTTGGCATGGCATTTGAGCAGAGGATTTTGTGATGGTATTTGGTGGCATTAGGAATTTGTGTCTTGAGTACTGGGCAAGTATAGCGACACAGTATCATTATCTAGTTCAGGGAATTCGATATTTCTTCCAAAATGTAACCAGCTGGAGGAGTTCAGTGGTCTTGAGTCAAAAAGAGATTTGTAACTAGTGATGGTGTTCTTGACACTGAAAAATCTTGCAAAAATACTTATACAGACTCAAAATTTGCACTGAATTGAAAGTTTCCTACAGTTATTGCAATTCTTTTACCTTAAAATATTCAGGTTTAGAAAGTATATAAAAAGTGATACTGTTATTACTAGGTATGTGTGTCACCCATGAAGGATCCTGTGGGATATTTGCCAATGCCAACTACAGACAGTAGGTGCTTTGCTGCTTAAAATAAGCTTCAGAGAGAGTAGGTCCTCTGTGCTTTAAAATACCTACAAGATATAGTAATATCTGTATCACAGAATTTGTCATAGTGTTAGTGCTTATGGCTTTATGGACCAGTGATGTGGTTTCTTTCCTTCCTTTGGATTTATCAGTGCCTGTACACTGCCATATCTTCAGGTTATAAAATCTTTGATACTTGCTAACATGAGCTCATATTGCTCATTGTAATGTGTGAACATTTCAATCTGTATTTTGCCTGAAGTAACAAGGTTTTTCTCACTTATACTGTAATACCAGCTACAAGAAAACATCAGCTGAAGAAATTTGCAGTTTTAAACTGGAGAATTCCTCTCTGCGAGAAGAAATTGCCAACCTAAAAAAAGTAGGCCAAGAGAATCTGCAGTTGCTTCAAGAAGCAGAATACACTAAAAACAAAGCAACTGAAGAATATGCAAGGTACTACACAGACAAACTTTTCCTTAAGCTAAAGAATGCAAAGTGAGGCTTGCCTTTCTAACTAGAACCTCATGTGATGCTCTAAAGATCAGATCAGTATTTGGTGTAAGCTGAAGTTTGTTGCTTTTCCCAGTGCAGAAAGTTGAAAATACTGATAGACAAAATTTATTCAGTTTATATGCATTAGGAAACTGGTCTGTCCAATCTGTTACTTTGAATTTTGTTTATATGTGGAACATAGAGGAAAAGGAAAATACTTGAATGAAATATGTTGGAATATTGTCTGTTGCAGTGTCTGCTCTGCAAATGAGATCCCCAGAGGTGACAAGCAAATACTTAATGCAAAACTCACTCTCTGCCACTCCAGTCTGAATGATGTCACCTCAAATTCTGCTCACAAGCAGATGTCAATTAATCTTCCATGAGTTGCCACACTGTGATGATATAAACTGAGGTCCTCTCTGCCTAATATGAGGCATCACAGTGCAGCTGATGAGAAATATGACCCCAGAAGTTGTGTTAGGCCAGTTGCTGAGGACATGCTTCTGACTGTCTAACAGCAGTTTAGTGATCCATGTTCTCTATGGTTCTGTGCTGGTTAAGATGCTGCCCTTTCTTTCCTCCCACCTGCTTAATGTCTTCAGTTGGCATTAGAGCTGTTAAAAAAAAAACTGAAGAGCTATTTCCTGGCTGAGGTGGCAGGGAAGGGATGGAACAAACAGCTGGGGCTGAAGAGGGAGCAGTTCTTTGAGGTGTAGGATTTTTGAAATCTTGCATACATCCACACTGAACAGTCTTGATTAGTTCCTGCTTGAGCAAATCTCTCTATGTAAAGCCTGACTACTAAACCATCCCTGCTGAAAGCTGTTGGCATTGAGCAACACTATCTTTCTTTGCTTCAAAAGGACTGCTTGCGTCCTTATAGGAAAAGGTAAAAATATTGTTCATCTTAATTGCCTTCTGTACTATTTTATTTGTGGCACTGTTTGTGCAAACCTTTATTTCAATTCTACTAAAAGCTTTTCAACCATGGTTACTTGTGGGTTTTAGATTTAGTGTAGTGGGAAAAAAGTAAAAATCAAGGGCTCATTAAGAAATTATGGTATTTTCCTCAGGATGCTTTTAGAAGTCCAGACCAAGCTTGCATTAAACGAAGCAGAAACAGAGAGGACAAAAGAGTCGTGCCTTGCACAAGTGACTAAACTTCAGGAGAAACTTGAGGAGCAAACTGAAAATCTGAAAAGAGAACTTGAAGCAGAAAGATCAAGGTGACTTTCTCAAACTTAAACTGCATAAGATGGCACAGCCAAGTTTTATTGGGAAGAACTGCTGAGAGCTAATAAAGAACATAACAAACCTCTGCTTCTTGCTTTTTAGGAAAACCATAAGTGAAGATATGACCTCTAGCTTAAAGAAAGAGATCAATACCTGGCGTAAACTGTATGAAGATTTACACAACAAAGTTAAGCCTTTTCAGGTGTGTAGTGAAGTAGATGTTTGTTAGTATCTGTTGACATAAGACTTTTGCACTTGGTTCAAGTTCTACTTTTGAGAAGTAATATGCTACTTCCCATTCTAAGGCATTTATTTTGCAGTGGTTTCCAAAGTTACTATCCAATGAGCCAGCTATTCCCCTTCCCAAACTAATCTTCCTTGGTAGATTTTAGTTCAGTAAAAAGTTATGTTCAGTTGAAAGATTTCTATGTTCATATGCATTTCAGCAACAATTAGATGCTTTTGAAGCAGAGAAGAATGTTCTCCTGGAGGAGCATGGGGCAGCCCAAGAAGAACTGAATAAACTGAGTGATGCATATGCTAAACTACTTGGCCACCAGAACATGAAGCAAAAAATCAAGCATGTTATGAAGCTCAAGGAAGACAATGCCCACCTGAAGCAGGTTTGTGAAATGAAAAATTAGAAATCTGTAAGTTACTAATGTGCTTGATGCTTTTGTTTGTTGTTCAAAATATTTATAGACTAGTCCTGCAAGCTACTTATTCCTTGGTTCCTAAATTCCCTGCACGAAGCAGATTACAATAAATCACCAGCCTCCAGAAATGCCAAGAGTTTTATTTTTGACTGAAATGACAACATACAGAGGGATCAGCAGTACAAATAAGTACCTCTACTCTTTGGTTGGCTTCTCTTACCTTTTTTGGGGTCCTAGACTTTAAATAAAGTCTAGGACTTTAAATAAAGTATGTGCTGACACTTTCAGAGTGCCATACTGCTTAGTGGTGGTACACAATGCCTATATGTGCTGCTAGTTTCTTTACACCTATGTGTTTGGGTTGGGTTTTAATGCCACCAATAATTGTCTATATGTTTAGCATTAGGCAAAAGGGCTCCCTTAGTAAATGATGAAGCAAGCTCTTCTCCTGTTCTTCATCTAACTTCCAAGTCTTGTTTTCCCCAGGATGTCTCAAAACTGCGTGCATTGCTAGCCAAGGAAAAGCAAACCAACAGACATCTCCAGGAGCAGCTGTGTGCAGTACAGGGCATAAAGCGTTTTGATCCTTCCAAAGCTTTCCAGCACGATAGCAAGGAAAATATTCCCCCAAAAACACCTTTAAAAGAAGGTAAGTTTGATGTAGCCTTTGTACCTCTGAAGCTTAACTAAAGAAGGTATGAGAGTCTTGCATAGTCTGCTGCATCTGAGGGAGGTGAATGATGTCTCTTGTTCCACAGCAGATGTTGGAGGCTGCATCAATGGGGTACTCCCAGTGTACTTTCCAGCCCAGATCCTTACAGCCTGACAGGAATAGATGGTGTGCCAGGTCAGACAGCAGAGCCATTTTCCTTCTGTCACCAGCTCACGTGTTTCTGCTGATGAGGTGACAGGAAGTGTCTCCTGCACAGGTCATGGAGTACAAGTGGCTCAGCCAGACCCTTTTGCACCCTGGTTCTTTAGCTGCTACCTGGCAGTACCTTACACCACTGCAGGTGTCAGAGTAAGATGTAAAACTGCTGCAGATAAATGTGAAGTGGAAGAACAGATGGAGAGAACATGGGGGTACACCAAGGAAAGCAGGGTAGGGGAGAGAGTTTCATTATAGTGTCTGTTCCAGGGTCTGAAATCCTGGCTTGCCTGCAAGGTTCAGTGTAGGGCCTTCTGCCCCCAGGAGATAAGAAATTACTTAATTGGTGGTGGGAGCAGTAGGTGAAAAACTCAAACTTAGTAACATTTTTGCATTGCAGGTAATAAAAACAAAATTTGAAGTCTTCTTGGTATCAAGAAAACAGCCCATAAGATGACTACAGGAGACTTCAAGACTGCTTCTTCAAGGTGAACTTGGATGCTGTATATAATACAAATCAATAGGAGGCCTAGAGAAATGATCTAAAATTATATATTTTTAGAAAACCTATGTTATACTGAGAAGCAACAGGTGACAGCATGTTTCTGATTCCTGGTAACATCATTACAGGCATGAACTCTGAAAAGTGTTCACTGTTGCACGTTTTGGATATGCTGAGGCTGCTTAGTTAGGTTTTGAACAAAGCATTTTAAGTTTGGAAAAGGAGAATAAGCACTGGAGAATAAGATTACAAATGAAATTGGATTTCATGTGAGTTTTTTGATTTTTAAATGTTTTTAATTTTTTTTTTTTTTGCATCTATCCAGTGTATACAATTCCATGTTAAATTAATTTTGCTGTTTGCAGCTGCTTGGGTGCTAATGGCAGCAATACTGCCAAGAGACCTTTTTACTTCTGTGGCCTAAACACTGTAGAACCCGAGCAGAAATGGGACTATATGCTTAATTTTGATATCCTACAGGATCTATGTTCAGTATATGTTCAGATTTAAATCCTGGGGTTAGGTGTTGCATCTGTTGATCTTCAGAGAGCATTTTCAAGTCAAAGTCAAATTGACTGCATTTATCTAAATGTTTGTGTACTATGACTAAGATTAGTGTCTTAAGAGCAATGCTGTGTCCTCTGGACTCTTAAACTGCCATAAAATCTTTGTAGCCAGCTGTTGTAGGTGATCAGTGCTACAGTGACAGGGAATAACAAAACTTCTCTCCCCTGGGTGGGGGGACACCACAGACCTCACATGCATTGTGCAGACTGGAACTTCAGCCATGGGGAAGGAATCTGTTAAACTGCATTTAAAATTAAGAGCATTTTAGCACAATAAAAATTTTAAATTAAAGAATTTGTCCATTTCCTTTGCAAACCAGGTATAAAACTCAAAATTACATTACAGTGGGATTTGTCTAATATTCTTTTTTCTAGTCTTGTCTTCAAAACAAAGCCAAATGTCATTCTTGCCTCAAAAACTATGTATTCTCTAGTCTGAGGGAAATTATTTAGCTGAACTGTACAATACATACAACCTGCAATTCTTATTTCTCTTAATACAAAAGTAAATACTGAATTTAAGTCAAAGGTGGAACTGTGTTTTTATTTTATGTCTGTGCAGGTATCTTACACAAAGGTGCTGCAGAGGCAGTACTCAAAGCTTAGCTGGTAGAATTTATTTGCATTTATGCTGACATCATGAGCTTACAGAGACTTCATAATTCCTAAGAAATTATATACAAAAAATGCACATTAAGTCCAAGGGAAGAAGTTGCAAGATGTTTTCTGTTAATGTCATCTTTGTGTATTTGCTGGATTACTTGATCCTTTGAAGAGTGAGGATGAGGATTACTTTCAGGCATTTTAATTAAGAGAGTGCACTTGGTATTCAGCCTGATGTGTTGAGAGATTTTGGTAAAGTTGCTAGAAGTATTTTATAGTGGAGTTCTCTTCTTGTGGAGAAAAAAATGAAGATTTTCTTGTCTGAAAGGTGTAAATGGAGTAAAAAAAATTTAGAGGAATGTTAATGGAAGGTTTCACCAAACTCAAACTCAAAACATAAAAATGGAGACACTGAGTTAAGGTACCTTTTTTTTTGACTGAAGGTACAAATGTGCCAAGGGAAGCCAAGAATGGCAGGTATCACAGGACTGGGCATTTAGGGTTCCTACGTCCTTGTTTGATACAGCTGGCATGAGCATGCTTATACTGACAGAAAAAAAGACAAACTCCAGCAAATAATTCTGCTAGCCTTACAGCAAGGGTGATCCTTGAGCATTAAAACATTGATAAATCATAGAGCAGAGTGGGGAGAGAAGCAAAGGGTGGAAGTCCAAGGGGAAGTTGAGGGCTTTTTCTCAACTTCAGTCTAGAAGGCTTTTTCACTTTCATGCACTTCTATAAAATGAAGTATTAAAAACTGAAACCTTGACATTTGTACCTCAACTGGCATTAGTATTCACAGCAGGAATCCATTACGTTCATGTTGTGGAAGATTTTTTTTTTTTAATTGAAAAATACATGATTTAACACAATGTTATTTCTCTAATGGTTCATCTTACTGTATTGTAGCAAGAGCTGGGCTGTGCTTAGTTGAAATGTAACGTGAAGAGCTCTTAGAATTCTCAACCTGCCTGACCTAATTAGAGCTCTCCTCCTGTTTGCTATAAAAGACAAACTGTATAAGACTCAGTGGCAGTGCTTTGAATGGATCTCATGCACACAATGGCAGTGCTTGCTCATGCTGGCTGTTATGAGGTAAAAATTTAAGCTCATACTGAGCTGCTTAAATGGTACCACTGGGACCAGACCAAAAGCTTAACAGGAGCTGGAGCCACACGTGATGCAGGGCTTGGATTTGTGTTTTGGTTTCAAAGGTCAGCAGAGCCAGTGCTGCTCTCAGTGCATGTGCTCTCTGCAGGCACAGCAGACAAAGGGACGAGTGCACAGTTGAACTGCAGTGATTTCCTAGGCTGCTAATTCCCTCTGTGCTTTTGGCAGTGCCCGAAATGCTGCTGGAAATGGAGCAGGTAAGGCTCTGCATATTTGCATTAACTGGTTGCTACCACACTTTGGTTACAAAATCAAGGGAAAAGCAAACAGGGAGGAGAGAGGGAGACTTAATTATGCTTTAGTCTCTGTGAATTACAGTCTGAAATGTTAATTTAGTGAGTGGTCCATTTAATCACCCAGGGATGCATAATGCTTAAGTGACTGTGATCTAGACAACAGTATAATTCTTATTGTTAAATCATAGTGTTTCACAAAGTGGATGTAACAATAATAAAGAAATTGAAAGTGTAGGTAGAAGACTACAGAACTTGAGGTAAATATTTGAGGAAAGAACAGATTATATTATATAATGAAGATACAAAACCTGCATATAATTTAACTTATTCTGGTGACAAAGATGGTAAGTTATTTACAGGCTGATTGAAGATGGTAGCTTGAGATTTCAGTGTTCACGCTTTTGCTATTTTTCTCTTGTTCTGAGCCTGGAAGACAGAATTTTAATTTCCCCATCATGCTTTTTGTTAAAATGCACAGGGAGCTCTCCCAAGCTGTTTTGGGAGGAGATGGTGTGACATCAGGTGTACTAGGAGTTCTTGCCTCGATGCTGCTAAACAGTTTGGTATTTCTTGTAGATTCTTCTTGATTTCAAGTTATCAATTACTGATATTTTGAAATAGAATTCTAAGGTTAATGGAAGGGAATTAAAGGTGAATAGTTTGTTACAGGGGGAAAAAAGGGGCATCTGTATTTCATGAAGGCAGAAACTGGCTGAAGTGGTTTAATTTTTTACGTATACACAGCTTTTTGTCCTTTAAATGTTAGTTGTTTGTCATAAAGGTAATTTACAATACTTTATAAAATTTTAGTATTATTCAATTTTGGTAGATTTTTCTGGTTTTCTTCCTTATTTCCAATTAAAACTATTTTAATCAAGTTAAGTTGAAATAAATTCATTGGCATAGATATGAATGTGAAGTAGCTACAGTAAGTTTTAGCCAGTTGTTTTTATGCATCTACTTAACTTCAGTTCTGCTAGGCACAGTCTCTGCCTTTGTGGGTCAGAAATGGTGCAGTAACACTTTGTATACAGTAGCTTGTTACCTTCAAAACTTTGTATTGAAAAAGAAATCAAATCTGTCACCTCGTAAGCATGTAATGATACATACAGGAGCAGTACTATAAGCAGTGACTGCTCTCTCAAAAACAACCCCTCTTTCTCTGTGGGATTTACCAGTTGCTTTTACATCAAATTCTGGATAAAGGCAATTGAAAATACTTCTTTTTCTCCACTCTAAAACGAGGAATGAATTAATTTTTAGTGAATATGTGACAGAACTATATGCAGGATCATAAGATATTGTGGTCTAATTCTGAAGTTCCACTTTGTTTTTACAAATTAGGACTCACAATAGAAAGTTCAGTTTCAATAAGTTCACACTTTTTGGAAGTTCACACTTTCAAAAGCGTGGTCAGATGTTAAAAAGCAACGCAGTAACCTTTGTTACTGTTTAAAGCACCATGAACACGAGAGGAGGAGCCGGCCCTGCAGGTAAGGCAGCCCCTGCTCGCGGTGCGCCGGGAGCGCAGGCCCCCTCTGCTTCCCTTCTGCCCCGAGGCCAGCGGCGTTCGGGGTGCCCGTGGCTCTGTCCCGCGGGCCGGGGCTGGCCGCGGTCCCCGTGGCAGCATCCCCCCCCACCCCCGGGTCCCCGTGGCAGCATCCCCCCCCCCCGCTCCCTCCGCCCCGCCGCGTGGGCGCCCTCCCGGTCCCGCGGGGCCGCCCCTGTCCCTTTAAATGCCCGTCCTGGCCCCGCCCCCTCCGGCGCGCCCCGGCCAATGAGCGCGCGGCGGCGGGAGGCGCGTGCGTCGGGCGCGCGGCGCGGCGCGGGCGCCCCCTGTGGCGCGGCGCTCGGCACGGGCGCGGAGCCTCCCTCGCGCAGCGCCGGGAGCCGCGGGCGCGGAGCGGCACCAGGCCCGGCCCGGCCCCGCCATGGTGGGCCGGGAGAAGGAGCTCAGGATCCGCTTCGCGCCGGGACGCTGCGAGCTCGTGGAGGTGAGGGCGGAGGGGCCGGCAGCCCGCCGCGGGGCCGCTGTGCAGCGCGGGGCCGGGCGGGCAGGCCCGGAGCGCTGACGCGTTCGCGGCGGGGCCGGGCCCGGGGGGCCGCGGCCGCTGGGAATGCGCCCGGAGGAGCCGCGGGTGCCGGAGAGCCGCGGCTGGGAGCGCCCGCGGGCTCCGGGAGTTGGGTCATTTTGTGTCCGCACGGCCCCGCCGGAGTGGCCACCGGGACGCTGTGCTCGGCAGCCCGCGGCGCTCGGGGGTCGCGGCGCCGCGCTCGGCGGGCCCGAGGCTGGGGAGGGGCTCGGCCATAGAGACCGTGTGCGGTGGTGCCACAGAACCAACCTCTCCTCTGCCAGGCGCGCCCGTGCCCGCTGTCCCGGGCGGGCTCGGTGGGGACCCACAGT
This sequence comes from Vidua macroura, assembly GCF_024509145.1. NCBI lineage: Eukaryota > Metazoa > Chordata > Aves > Passeriformes > Viduidae > Vidua > Vidua macroura. Next base: position 6,897,038 of record NC_071585.1, on the reverse strand, counting down.
GAGCTGCCGCAGAAATGAGGACTGGGCGTGTAGGGAAGGGCAGAAGAAATTCTGGCAACACGGATGTAGGTTCACCTGTCATTCCGAGCCTTCGGAAAGCTCCAGGCTTTGCCTTTTGCTTTCTGTGGCTGCAGGGCATGTCGGAGCTGAGAGAGCTCAGTCTCACGTTCCCTTCCCTGTAGTGACTTGGATCTCATCGGATTATGTTGCAAATCTTTTACACCAGTAGCTTCCTAGTTTTGGTGGCCGTTCCTTAAAATTGGTGTTTTCAGTTCATTACGATTTTCTTAATAAAAATATAAAGCTTGAAAAGCTTTATGAAAAACTTTAAAAGTACCTGTTTCTGGTTTTCAATTTGAAATGCATCATGTTTTGTGCTTTTTATAAATTATGCTGTTATTTTATATTTTGGTAGTGTCTGCAAAGTGATCTGGTGTCTATAAATGCTATTTTCAAATCCAATAATGCTGTGACTTGTTTATGTGAATTGAGACTTCTAAACACAATAGTTTTTTGGTTAACATGGACACCATATAACATGAAATGGGATGGTTCATTATAAACCTCAAAAATGCGTGTTTCGGTAGTGTTAGAGGACCATAGAAATGCTGCTGCAGCTGGGTGACGTCCTGTGAAGGAGCAAGGCAGCATACAGGGCAAGAAGAGTTTATCTGTTCAGGTTTTGTGTCACCAGAATGTTAAAACTTGTGGCAAGAAGAGGTTCAAACTGGTAATTGGTTGGTGTTGGATTTGTGAGAACCATCCATCATTTGTCGTACTCTTTCAGAAAAAGTGACTGGAATCACTTGGAATTAATTACTCTTGCAGACAGCAACAGTAGCATACAAGCTGTGCTTGGTGAAAGCTGTGTTTGTGTCCAGTTCAAGCTGTGCTGCTGATGTAACATCCTCTTCATGATATGTAAAATAAACAAACTTAGGTGAATGAAGTTCTAAAACATCAGATTTTGCAAATGACATTTGGTTTTGGGTTGGTCATTTCCTACTTACTGAAGATATTTAGTGATGTTTTTAGAGAACCTTTTGGCTCTGTTCTTCAGCAAGTGTTGGATATTTATTAGTGGGCACCTCTGGCTGTGGAAGCTTGATCATAGGTCCTGTGACACTGTGCAGACTTTGCTAAGAGACAAGAAGAAAATAGTAATTGCATGTTCTTGGTCATGCTGTTCAGAGAATCCTGGGTAGCCTTAAAAATAGTAAACCAGCTTGTGTTCTCAGGTAAAATTTAAGGATAAAAGTAACTTTTTGATGCATCACGTGTTGTAGTCTGTCATTTTCAGGCAACTGTCCAAATGTAAATTATTAATTTTCATCTAGTACTAATGGAATAAATCAGCCTTCATCTGGAGATAAAGAGTTGAGAAAAATGCATGTACTGTGCTGGGAAGTTGGAACAATTGTTTTGGGTAGGCTGTTTCCATCGTGCCCCTCTGCATATTCTCTTATGGAACAAAAGCTTTGTAACTTCACGGGTGAAAGACAGTAATTTAGGAGCGATTGCTGTGGCTTCCTGTGCCGCAATCAAAAAGTAGCAGCCTGGTACAATGCTTAGAAATTACTGGGCTGTTGAGATTGCATAGCAGAAAGTATTCTGTGATGTACAGAATTATAGTAATTTGTCACAAATTGTCCTTGTGTGTAAAGTGGTCAGGAAATCCAAGATTTGTGGGTTCTGCACACCCAAAGTTTTTTCTGCACTGGCATGGTAAAGATATGCTTTCATTTTTGTTTTTAGCAGGCAGTTTTTGGGTTTGTTCATGGCGGATACAGAAAGAAAGCGTTAAAGGAAAATAAAGATTGCAGAGACAGACATGGATCTTCTGTTTGCTGTCTTGAAAACTTCATTTTCTCGTGGGGGGGGGGCGGTGGGATGAAGTTCATGTGTGCTGATGTTCACAGCTGTCCCAAGTACCAAAGTGTGCAGGAGCTGAATTGTCAAATTTTCCTAGATGCGTTTTGTAAAATTGACCAGAGTTCTGTATCTCAGTTTTGCTTACTATTAGACTATTGTGTTGAATAACAATGAATTATCCTTCTATTTAATAATAAAGTTAAAGATTTTTATTACTGCAGTAAGTTAAATTGTATTGCTGCAGCTTCTAGCAGGCAAAGTCTATCCAGAATTATTTGCTGTAGGATTTGGGCCCTATATGTTACATCTTTTGGGTCCATTTTCTAAAGAAGTTAGTTCCCTCCTTTCAGATTGCACAAAGTTACCAGCTTTTGAATGAATTTAAAATTCAGTCTCCACTAGTGGTTTGGATTGTTGTAGAAGTAAATTAGTTTCTCACTGAAGTTTGTTTTCATTACCTTTGAATATATTTTTAAATAGTTGACTGGCTTCAGTGCTGTCCTCACAGATGTTGGTGTTGAATGAGGCACTCCAAAGATTCAGGAGAAGCTTTTTTAATACAGTAGCCTCTGACTGTTATTTTGCATATTTTTCAAGAAAAAAACAGTAAAAAATTGCAGTAGAAACAAAACTTTTCCTGTTGTCATTTCCTTAGGAAGATGTTGATATTCCCAGTAGACGAGTTTTGATCACTGGTGCTACGGGACTTCTTGGCAGAGCTGTGTTTAAAGAATTCAATGAAAATAATTGGAACACAGTTGGTTGTGGATACAGGAGAGCTCAGCCCAGATTTGAACATGTTAATCTTCTGGACTCTATTGCAGTTCATGACATTATCCATGATTTTCAGGTACGTTTCTGGAGTATAAAGTGCATGGGAGGAGTACTTTATGTGTGCAGTAGTCAGCTGATAGTGCTGCTGAGTTCTGGGGAGTGAGTGGGGCTGGTGCTTTGGCAGAGCTCTGACAAAAGTGTGTGCTCCGCCCCACCCAGAGCAGAGGTTTGCTCTGTAGGTACAGACAGCTCTGGCCTTTGCTCTGCTCGCCGCAGGCAGGCTGCAGGCACAGCCGTACGTGCCAGCACACTGCAAAGGAAAAGATACTTTTGAGTTATTGTCTCAGTAATGTGTCAATAGGCAATTCTGGGGAAGTGGAGGAATGTTTAAATACAACAGCAGTAACTCTGTGTAGTGTATGTAGTAGTAGTGTGCAGTGTTCACTGTTTTTTCAGTCTGAGTGCCAAGAGGAGTATATAAACCTGAAATATATGATCCAGGGTGCCATTCTATAAAATAGTAAATACCATCTTAATCTGCAAATGTAAAGTAAGCCATGTGTAAATAGCTTACCTAAAAATTTTTAGGTGTAAGAGATCTATCTTATATTAATATATATTTTACTATACAGAGTTAAAAAGCAAAACATCCCCACAACTTCAAAGTTGCTGTAAGATTGAAGCTACTGAAGAACATAATTGCACAATTAATGATAAATGTTTTTTGTATCTTGAAACAGCATGATTTTATTTGTAAAAAGATACTAAGGAAAAGGTGTTCCTTGGAATGCTGGAATTAAAAATAACAATGTTATTGCTTAGTTTTGCCTGAGGGGTGTCATCGCTAGAGTTAGGGTGCAACTGCCATCTCTTGACATGTTGGTTGTTTAAAATTAGTCTTTAATTTCCAGCCTCATGTTATAGTGCACTGTGCTGCTGAGAGAAGGCCAGATGTTGTAGAAGGTCAACCAGATGCTGCTTCTCAGCTCAATGTGGCTGCTTCAGCAAATTTAGCAAAGGAGGCAGGTAAGGAGAGCATCTCATGGATTTGGTGTCTGGTCAAAATCCTGCATCTATTTATACAGGGACATCAGTACAAAGAGTGCAAGTGTTAATGTCACTTCTGCCATCAGTGTGCTGTCGATCTGTTTTCCGTAAGAGTACTGTGCACAACTCTGTGAAGGATCAGGGAACAGACAAAGCAGTAGGGATGAATGTGCATGGAAGATGAGATCCTTGGGAGATATAAGGGTCTATTGGGATTTCAAAGAAGGCATGAATTCATATAAATTATCTATAAACATTTTTTTCCTAGCTGGAGTTGGAGCATTTCTGATCTACATTAGTACAGACTATGTATTTGATGGAACAAGCCCTCCATATAAAGAGACTGATGTACCAAATCCTCTGAATTTATATGGTAAAACCAAACTGGAGGGCGAAAAGGCAGTTCTGGAAAACAATGAAGGTAAGACACTAAACCATTTTTAATTCAGGATTTCTGTTTTTACTCAGTTATATGTTAGCTTAGTAGACTGCTAAGTCAATGATGAAGTTGCAAAACCAAGCTATTGATAAATTAGTGTGATGGTCTTCCAGTAAGTAAATATATGCTGTGTATGATGGATTTGGCATTACTAGTAAGAGAGAAACTTTGTAAAAAAAATACTTTGATAGGAAAAGTCTTATTTAAGTAAAAATAAATTTAAATGACAAGTTATTCAGTCCACCTCTAGATTAAATACCATCTCCAGATTTGACTGTGATGCTGTTTGCTCACTAATCTAGACTGGCAATGAAGGTAAGACTTTACCAAATCCAAGGATGTGTGGGTATCTTGCTAGACCCTTCCCCCAGCTCAGCACTGAAGTGGTTTCGTAACCTTTTGGAGCAGGATCTGTCAGGCAGCAGTGGGTTGCAGCAGTGGTATTATTAGCAGGAGGAGTGTTGAGGTGGTGCTGAGTAAAGAGTTTGAAAATATGAATTCTCTTGATTCATACAAATACAAGTATTTTCCTGGGGTTCCAACCACTGATTTGCTGATACGGTGTAGGTAGATTTCCACTGGTCAAATCTGTAGCCATGTGAAAAACTGCCCTGTCCATTTCTGTTGTAAAATGCAAAAATCTCCAGTAAGTGGTTTTAACATTTTTTTAAAAAGATACTTTACTTCGGTTAGAAAGGAGTACATGCTTATAAAGATATATGTATGTGTATAAAGTCATGCTTATAGAACTACAAAGTGTCAGGAGGTCCTCAGAGCTGTTAGCCATGAGGCTGATCCTCTCCGCATGCCAGAGAGCTGAGAACAAAAGGAAGGCAGTTGTCTTCTCAAAGAATGAATCTTTTTAAAGCAATTTAAACATAGATGTTTCAATTAGTATTTAAAGAGAGGAAAAGCATATCTGCTGAGTGACCAAATAACTGCATCTAGAGCAGCAGGAAATCAGTGTCACATTGGGTTTTCTATTTGTTTTTCTGGGTTTTCTTCTTAATTACTTATTCTGGTTTACTTCTCTGTGAGAATAATTTGTGTTAGCTTTTTCTGTTTCTCTCCAATAGCTATAGCATTTTTTCCCAAGTATATTAAGAATGGCAATTTTTTGATGACTTCAGCTTCTAATTTCAGGTCCGATTTTTTTCTTTTCTCTTTCAGCAAAACTATTACTTTTAAGTAATTTGTCATAGTCTTGGATTTCTCCTCAGAGGCTTTTTGAGTCTTCATGACAGAGATAGACTAGTATGATGTGTTCCATCATAAAATATGCTTCTCTTTGCATTTTGTTAATTTCTCAAATCACTGTCCTGGAATCTAACATTGTTTACTATTGTGTTATGTGAACCTATTCCTTATTTGTCAAGCTTTTCATTTATTTCAAGGTTCATGTCTTTTTTTTTTTTCTGGTAAATAATATCCTCCTTTCTACAGGAGGCTTCTGCATGATGGGTGAAAAATCTTTGTAATTTATGCCTGAATATGATGACCTGTGATTGGTGGGAATTTTTCTCCTTGCTCTTACCCAGTGAGGATGGGGAGTGCTGGAGTAACTGCACAGAGTAGTCGGGTTTTTTAATTTTTTAATTTTTGTTCTAACACAAACAGGCATCTCTATGTAATTAATGAAAGCTTGTTAACTTTCTGGAAATCAATGGCATAAATAAAAAAAAAATAATACAATAATGTCTATAATCTTAGTGTTTATAAACTGGTTTTGATATAAATTAAATTTATATTCCATGAGCTAACATACTGCTTGCATTTTATTTGTGATTTGTAGATGCATAATATGATCAGCATATTTCTTAACACTTCCACTTTTCAGATTATGCTGCTACATCACTACCCACCCATGATGTAAAATATTCTCTCTTTTAGAAACTGCAGTACTTAGGATTCCTGTCTTGTATGGAGAGGTGGAAAGGCTGGAGGAAAGTGCTGTGACAGTTATGTTTGATAAAGTGCAGTTCAGTAATAAATCTGCCAACATGGACCACTGGCAACAGAGATTTCCTACCAATGTCAAGGATGTAGCAGCTGTTTGCAGACAACTAGCAGAGAAGAGAATGCTGGTAAGAATGGCAAGAAATGAGCCTCTGCAAGGGGAAAACAATTGGAGTTCTCAGCTTTGCTTCTTAACAACTGAGAACTGCACATCACCTGGATTATTTGCATTTCTGGAATGCTGGGAAGGAGGAGAGACCTGGCTGTAATACTACAGGATCTGTACATGACTATGAGGGTACTGTGGTCTTTGAAACAAAAGTGGTTGAAAGGATTGGACAGAACCTTCTGAAAGTTGTCTTGTGTCTCCTGGTATAGAGGAGAGAATTAGAAATGTTGAACTTCTTCTGATATACCTTTTACAAATTCCTAGTTTGAACTAAAAAACCCATTCTCAAATGTGCCACTGTTATTGTATTAGCAACACTGAAGTGGCCAAACAATGCCTCTGGACTGAATTACTTCCTTGTACTTGCTCACCACAGCACCTTCAGATTACCATCTTTGCAAGGTAACAGAACCAAACAACAAACAGCCACCTTTGTGTTTTTCACATGGTAACTTTGAAAACATGAACTGGACTTGTACAGTTTGCAGCTTAACATTCACAATGTGTATGATGCCTTTTGCCTTTGTTTTTGAGTAAGTGAACATCACAGAACAGCTGAGTTCCTCCTCCCCAGCTCTTTGACCTTGCTTGGTTGGTGGGCAGCTCCTTTCTCTCCTGTTCATTCTACAGGACACAAACTGTGAAGTCAGGTCAGATAGAAGTAACACCAGTTTCCAGTCTCAGTTCCTGGTCAGGTGTTCTCTGAAAGGGTACAGATTTTTCTAGAACATCAGTGAGGTGCTGTAAGATGCCTTTTGAGATAGGGTCTTGCTAGATGCTAATTCTGCCAGTTCTTGCACAGGAATTAGCCTGAGGACCATCTGAATGCTTCCTCTCATCTGTGTTTCCTCTTTCTTCTCTAGGACCCATCAATAAAAGGAACCTTTCACTGGTCTGGCAATGAACAGATGACTAAGTATGAGATGGCCTGTGCAATTGCAGATGCTTTCAACCTTCCCAGCAGCCACTTGAGACCAGTAAGTGATGTTTTGTTAGACCTGTAGGCAGACAGATGTGCCTGATCATTGCATGTAGCAGGTCTCCCACTGGCTGTACAAGTGAGCTTCCTCTTCAGGACAGGTTCTGCATGTCCAGCACAGCAGCTCTGTTGCTGAGGGGACTGGCTGGTATCAACCTCAGGAAAAAAAAAAACCAGCTGCTTTGACCTGCTGAATTAGGAAAATTACACAGTCAGTCAGACACCAGTTTCCCAGTCTGTAGTATAATGGTATTTCTGCAGAACAGTTCCCCTTAGTCACAAGCAAATCTGTTCTTTCATGTTAGATTGATAGAAATTAACTTGAAGATAGGGCTCTGTAAAAGCTATGCAATGTCCAGATTTATGTCTGAGTACATGCACTTAAGAACTACAAATTATTTTTGCTTTGCTTAAAACATCTGTCCTGCAGTTTTATTGACACTTCAGACTATTCTTAAAGACATACTGGTAATGTGATGTGCATATAACATGTCAAGAAGATTTTACCTATGTACAAAATAAATTCTAAGGATTCAGAATTGGTGAACACTGGAATTGAAGTGTGACTTGGATGGAAGAAAAACGCTGGAGAACACTTAGACTTAATTTCTTCTGCTCAACTCTATTTCTCTTCAAGACATGGTTGTCTTCATATTGATCAAGACATGGTTCTGTTTGCGTTCTGGAGCATTCCTTACCTTGTGATGATAATCACAGAGTGAAAATATGAATAAAATGTTGAAAAACAGAAATAGTAGCAGTAAAGAGAGTGAGAAAAAATTTGCCTTAAGACAGTTCACATGGCATGAGGAGTTGAAATAAAGTTAACTATAAAACAAACAAATAGCAAAAAAATCCAAACCAAGAAAACCCCCACAAAATAGAAGGGAGGAGGCGACCCTACCTATGTAGAAAGCTGTGAAGAAAATGTTCTGATATACATGTACAAGAATTTTTCTGTCACTTCTGTTTACTTACTGGTGTGGGTGTTTTTTTTTTGTCTCCTGTTTCTGTTTTTAGATTACTGATAGTCCAGTTGTGGGTGCTCTTCGTCCAAAGAACGCTCAGCTGGACTGCTCCAAGTTGGAGATGCTGGGGATAGGTCAGAGAACGCCATTTCGTGCTGGGATCAGAGAATCACTTTGGCCTTTCCTTGTTGACAAGAGATGGAGACAGACAGTCTTCCATTAGTTTGTAACTTTTTTAGTAAAAGTATGGTATGTGGCACTTTTTTAAAAGAAAAAAATAGTTTTGTATGAGTGTTCTTAAATTGTGACATTTATGAGCTTTCATTTAATTGGGTAAACAAACGGTCTTGCACTAGTGAAACTTAGCCTAAAAAAGTTCAGTGACAAAAACTGAGCCTGTTTGATGTCATGGATTTTTTCCTTCCATTTATACCAGTCTAACTTGATATCTGTTCTGGGTGGATTGAGGTTCTTGGTAATGAGTACTGTGTGATGCTAAGAATGACTCAGATCACTTGCTGACTTACTTTTGGCTGAAATATGTTGTTGATGCTTAAGGTCTGTGCCATTGTTGTATATACCATTTCTCTTCATTAAAAAACATGGTCAGTTACTTTATCACCAAAAATCTGAGGTTTTTGTTTTTAATTTCTGAAGATGGTGTTCTTAGGGAGTTAAGCTGAAGTAGGATTCCTTAAATGTTTTGCTTGAGCTCTGATCAAAATGTTTTTTTAAAAAGTGAAACTTTATTTTTGCAATTATCAAGTGTACTTTTTATGCTTGAAATATTTTCAGAATGTTCTGTAAATTGAATGCCTGCAGCTTTGTATTTGTACAGTAAGTTGTATGCATTTGTTTTATGGTGACTTATAAAAGCTAGGGGAGGGTGGGGACAATGGGCAACCAATAGTTTTGACCTGGGCTTTTTTTGGGTGGGGGATTGGAGTTGAAGGATTTTTTTTTTTTTTTTCCTGGGCGGCTGTTTGTTTTTTGTATGAAAGCACAAAATATCTTCATCCTTCTCTTCCCTTCTTGGGGACAGCAACTTGTTATTAATGGAAGATGTTTGTTAGTACATGGGAGATGGAGAGGAAGGGTGTTCAATAATATGTAGCACTGCAGCAGCTTTGGCAGAGCTGGCACTGCTGCAGCTTGTTGTGGAACAGCAAAGTGTGTGTGCTGAAGGTTTGCAGCATACTAAAACTAATATAAGACGGTCTTTAAAGCTGGACTCAATAGCCAGGTAATGTGGAGGAAGAACATTATAAAGCTTTGCTTCCTTTTGAAGTTGTAGAATCAACAATATGAATGTTCTGATATTGCTAGCAGATTATTAGTAAAGCTAGTAAAAAGTCCAGTTGGATGTTCATTTATTTTTCTGAGGCTGAAATGAAGGGGAAGGGAAGGATGTTCAGATTTTTTTTTTCAAGTGTGTGGGGGAGACACATGCAAAAATAAGACCAATTGAAGGTCTTGTAAGGGTCAGCTTTACATTCAGTCATTTCATTTCAACTCGTATGCTAAGCATTCATAATCTCAGTTTGTTTTAATCTGAAGTCCTGATACACACATGGTAACCTGTCTCCAAAATGACAATAAATATATATTGCCAGCATGAGAAACAGTTGTTGATTCTTTCTTTACCATCAGGATTTGCATCAGAAATGCTTGCAATTCTTCTTGAAATCTGTGTGCCCTTTCAGCATTGGGGTTTTTTTCCCCTCTTTAATTCAATAATTATTTCCAGACTTGGATGAGATTGGATCAATTTGTCTGTCAGTGCCTTGGAGATGTGATAAATGTACACACAAAAGATAGAGAATGTGTTGAAAATATGAGCTGTGTAACATCTTGGGCCTCAGGGCTGGATCAGCAGGATTCTATGTCCTTTCTCCTGCAGAGAGAAGTTTGACTAGGAAGAAAAAAAGGATGACTTCTCTCCCAAAGATAAAGGACCTAAGTGAGATGAGTTGGGCATTTTATGGGGAGGACAAAATTGAAATATTTGAACTTTTTTTCACACTGAGCAAGTAAGTCCCACTGTCCAGTTACAGCCTGTCAGAGGGGATCCATGTCCTCAGCATCCCCCTTGGAGATTGCAGTCTTGAGGCATTTTGCTACTGGACAGACACCTTGGATGACATTTCCCTCCTTTGGTTATAGAAATCTAAGCACCAATAAATATTGCAAGAGGCAGTGGAAGTAACACTGTCATCTTCCAATCACTTTAAAGATACGTTGCTGTTGAACTTGTCATACTCTTCCCTTTTTGTTTCTGGTTCTGTGACACTGGAGGTGTTTGTGTTCATCCACAAGGGCCCAGGAATGGTTTCACCTTTTAGGGTGAAAACCATTGTGATTGCATGAGACACAGTCTTGGTGTTGGGAGGAAAGAGTGGCCTCTTTTTACAGAAGCAGTGCCACTTTCTGCCAGGGAAGATTGTGGAAGTATGGCAATACAGAGTGCTGCTTGAGTCCTCATTCAAGGGTTGCTAAGGTTTATATTCATTTATTCATTGATGTCTGTCAGCAGTGGGCATAAAGGAAGAAAAGTCACTGGTTTTAAAGTCTCATTTTCTGTTCAGGCTGACAGTGCTGTTGAAGCCCAGCAGAGCAGGAGCTGATGTGTGTCTGAAACACTGATAGCTGGATGGCTGCAGAGCCAGCCAAAGACTGGTGGTGTCTCGTGAAGGGGCCATACAGGGGCTGTCCTGGTACAAACATCCTTGTTCTGGCTGCTGGACATCAGCACAACACACAGAGCACAAGCACGGGAGTGTGGTCCAGAAGTGGGTGTACATTTTTCAAAAAGACCCCAAAGCTCTCTGACCCATTTCCAGAAAGGTTTAGAAGGGACTGCAGGATAACTAATGTGCATAGAAAGTGATAAACTCATCTCTAGGGCTGGCAAAACTTACCTAGAGAAAGGTATCCCCACCAAGCCCGGGACCCTGGGCACATCAGCTGGATCAGCACTGGAGCCAGGACTGGTGATCTCTTTTTCTCCCTTTCTTCTTCTCTGTCCCTATTTAAATAACCTTTTCCTCTTTCTCTCTTTCCTTTCACCCTACTCCTTTATGTAGAACCCCCTGCCATGTGCTTATGTAGGGGGTCAGGGACTAACTGGTATCAATTTCCATGCCAAGTCTGTAATTCACTAATAAAACTTAGAAAACTTTGCAGACCCTCTGACTGTTGTCATCCTTTACAACCATGAGTGAGTCATTTCAGGAAATTTCTTGGTTGTTTTGGGAAGCACAAGTGTAAGTGTTTGGTTTTCAGTAGAAAGTCTGTGGAAGTACCAGTGATGTAATCTCCAAGGACTTTTGTGCAGAGCTAGGATTTGAAGCCCCTTAGACTTACAAAGCAAATTGTTGCCAGTTTTATGGTTCTTCTGTAGTTTTTGTTAGTTTTTGCTTATAAGGTTTAAACCTTTAAGTAAGGTTTAAACTGCCTCCTTGAATTCTAAATTTCCAATTTGCTAATAGGCAAATTCCCAATTTGCTAAGGATTTTGCAGACAAAGTAAAAAAGAAAAATGTAAATGTATTAACTTACATAGCTGGATTCTGGAGTGCTAGATCGTCTTCAATTCCAAAATTTAATATTTGCTCTGTAAAAACTGAAAGAAAAAATTGTCATAGCTCTACATGTCTGCTTTTCTTTAGTACTCTGGGATTCATGGTTTATGGAGTGAAAGCAAAACAGGGAAATGAGGTGATGATTGAAATCTTTTTGGTTATTAAGAGCCACATTTTTTGAAATTTACATTAAAATCTCAAGGAAAACCTCAGCTCAAACCAACCTCTTGGTGTCTCTCCCTTCTCTATGTAATACAGTAGATTTCAAATAACAGCAGGTTGACAGAAGTTGGTGACGTTTCTGATCACACAGAGAATTCTAAGTCACAAAATATCATTTTGGCATTTTTCCATCTGCCAAGTGGTCAATGCACCTGTCAGTTGCACACTAAATTACTGCAGCTGAAGGAAGGCAGAAGCAAAGTGCACCAAATGCTGCACCCCTGATCAAAAAGAGAGGACAACCTGATCTCCACCTCCCTGGGCTGCAGTGCACTCAGAAGTAATACACTGATGTGCCAAGTTCCAGCTGGCTTAGGAGGCAGCTGGATGAGCAGCTTCCCTCCCATACACACCATGGGCCTTTGAGAAAGATGTGTTTCAAAGGCTGTTGTGAATTACAGGGACTGCAACTGAATCCGTGAAGAAAAGCTTTATTAAAAAATAATTCCTCAGGATGAAGTTCTTCTGTGTGCTGAAGTTCATAAGAAACAGCTGAAATAATTTGGTCAGCCTTGCCTGATATCACCCCCCTATGACATCATGCACATATATAAGCCTGTATCTCAGCACAGTGAATTCAAGTTTTGCCACAGAGACAAATATGGGTATAGGAATTAGGACAGTTGGCTGAAACCAGTTTTTCAGTGATTAATATAAGGAGAAATAAGCCTGTTAAGGAGGATTCCCCTACTGGCACCCCTCAGACTGCCCAATATGTGTCTGAAGGGACTGCATGTCTCTCCAGGAGGCTCAGGAAGCACCTGCTTGTGGAGAGCAGGATGGCAGCAGGGGAACAACTCCTGCTCCAAAGCACCTGGCTGTACCTGCAGGAGGTACCTGCAGAGCTGTGACCTGTGCCTGTGGGGCACCTGGCAGAGCAGGTAACATCATCTCCAATGACATCAGTCATTTCTGCCCTAATGTTGTTTTACATTAAATCACTAATGACTTAAGTTATTCAGGTTTTAACCATTCTGATCCCACATACTCTGTAATTAAATTGAAACTGGATGTTCTTTTAAGTGGCACATCTTTATTTAAGCTATTTGCTTCATGTGTTTACTTTACAACCAGTCACTGACATACAAAACTGCTTGTGCATCTAGTAATTATAGTATTACAGGGACTGAAATGAACAGTATAACAGGATGAAAATATATAGCCTCTTACCATATCACTGGTTTTGATGAGCTTTTAGACTTCAGAGATACACTGAATGGTATGCTTAGTGCTGTCTTGAGGGTCCCTGAGTTGCAGCTTTGAGTTCAGGGAACTTGTGGCTTTGCAGTGTTGCTTGTTTACTTTATAACAACTTTATTCAGTTACTTGCCTGAACTAGTGTTTAATTAAAACCTTAGAGATGTGAGACTTCTGTCTGAAATGGCTTCTTTATAACCTAAAAGAGGTCTCTTGAGCAGGATTGACTGTTCAGTGACACTGACTTCCAAAATAATGACTGCTGTGTAATGTCATAGGGCATTTGCCAGCATGAAAAAATGTCATTAATAGGTATGGAAAAAGAAAAAATGTGTAGGCAGCAGGGATTAGGAATTACATTAAGAAAACTATTACAGAAAAGATTTCTCTCTGTGCTTAATGTTCCACTGATTTCAGTAGGGTTCCTTACCATGCTTACATTTAAGTACAGGATAAAACTTCTAAGCATCAGTGCTTGGGAGTACCTTGATGAGAGGTGAATAAGGATACAGATTATGGACTTCCATGTATTTTTAAGTTTTGATAGTACTCTGTTGGGGATACTGTAATTCAAATTGGTATCAAAGCGTGCAGCAGTTAAGTTCCAAGTCTTTTCACTGCAGCCTAGGAACTGATGATGGCAGTGAGTGCAATCACAGGGGATGGACCTGATGAGATCCCCAAAGCACTGCTCCTACCCCAGCCCTAGTGACAATGCTGTACAAGTAAGAATGTGTGCAAATAGGGCTTACACTACATTTTATGGGGCTGTTGTATTGATAGAAGGCAAAGGAGGGGCTAAGAGAGTTTGTAGTTTTTACTTGAAAGAAATCTGGGAAAGCTAATTGCTCACAGTGCCTAAAAGTCAAGCAAAGACATTGAAGAAACACTGTATGGGAAATAGTCCCCTTAGACCAACACTCATGGCTCTGCTGTTTAGCAAAGGGAACAGCCTGCATGGCCAGCAGTTGTGGGAATAGGCTCAGAGTCCTCCAGGATGGCCAGCTTCCAGAAACCACAAAAGACACATTTGGCAGATATGTCCAGGAAAAGCTTCTTTGAAATTTTGATGTTGATGCACTTTTAACGCCTGGTACATAGAGACATTTTCTCACCTCCTACTACGCTCTTCATCCCTCCACCAGCACTCCAGCACACAAATCTTTCTTAGTCATCAGTAGGAATTTTAATTGCTCGGAGTTTCTGATCCTCCTTTTATAGACATATGCTAGATTTGCCTAGTGTATTTGACACACAACTGGTTGTACTTGTTGCCACTGTCTTGTGGGAAGTTTCCAAAACAACTGAGTACTTAACAATTTCAAATAAAGGTTCTGTTCTTGCCTATCTTGCCAGTTGATTCAACTGGTATTTTTAACTCAACAAGCAAAAGGTCTAATTTTCAGAATTACTGATCATCATCTAATAGCTAGTATCTTGCTCACCATTAGAGTCACGATTCTGAGTCATTAGAATATAGGTAAATCAGAGAGTACTTCTGAAAGTCCTGAGTGAAGGTGGACAAATAAAGTATGGGAAAAAAGGAATCAAGGTTAAGGAATTCATTAAAAAAGAAGCTTGGATTTGTATACTAGTCCTAGCCACTTAGTTTTGTTTACCCAGGAAATATAAAGAGGTAGCACAAATACCCTATATAAGTTCAATTAGTTCAACAACAGCTCCGAAGAACTCACCTCTAGGGCAAACACAAATATTAGAAGGACAATGCCAACTGCACCAATTCTTCTGTGAAAAAAAATTGACTCCTTCTCTTTAACAGCTGGAAGAAACAAATGGGATGAATCCATGACCTGGGAGAGGTGATGGAATGCATGCTCAGCAAGTCTGCAGATGGCACCAAATTGTGAGGAGCAGTTGATAAGTTCAAGGGCAAGGCTGCCATTCAGATAGCTCTGAACAGGGGAACAGACACTGGCAGTAGTCTAAGTGAATTCATTTGGCCCATTATTCAAAGGAGAAGGTCAGATTTTGGAAACTGGAGTAAGTGAGATGTTAAAAGGTTTTATGATTATGCTGGAGCAGACGGTCAATTACAAGTATTAAAAACTGACAAGGCACAAGGTCAAGATGAATTATATATTTCTATATTCTAGCAGGGGTGGGAAGAGAAGCGTTTTGAGCAGCAAATGCTTTGTAACAGTGGAGGTTCAAAAAATGAGTGTAGGTCTAAAGAACTGAAAATTAACAAATATGCCCTTGTATATAAAGAGGTTTCATTTTGCCCAAATTCAATTTGTGAATGAAGATGGCAGGAAGGGAAGAGTTTGTGAATAGGAAAAGGGTCCAGATGAAAGCAGAACATATTCCTCTATGTGATATTCTGTATATTTTTCTCAAAGTAGTTGATCTAAATTGTAAATCATTGGTCTTACAATACTTTTACTGTTTCTTGCAATAAAGGGCAATACAGAAACATAGCCCAGTGGGTGACACAGCAGTATTTTTTATCCCTCCCAGGTGTGTGAATATCAAAAAGACAATATGAAAAGCTGCTTGGTTCTCACAGGTGAAGTAGCTTCTGAGGACCAAGAGCACCAGACATCCTGGGGACAATCTCTGTTTAGCTAAAGGAAAAAGAAACAGGGACCAAATCTGTGTTTCACGTCTTTAGTGGATAGTTAGCTCCAACAAAAATGCAATTGTGTACACTGATGACAGTGATACACGAAGGCAACAAATACTGGAAGAAAAAAATGCATAGAGACACACTGAAAGTAGAAGATAACCAGTACCCATAAACAGAAGTTCTCCATCTGAAAACAAATACATTAGTGTAAATGAAGATATGCTTAACTCAGTAACTAAAATGTTAAAATGTGTAATATTAATCTTATCTTTTCATGCAAACAGGATGTAAACGCTGTAAGAGCAAACCTCCATGTTGGAACCACTCTGCAGCAGTAGTGCTTGTCTCAGCCTGCACCAGGCCTGCACACTCCCTGAGCACTGTTCACTTCAGCCTGACTTCTAAAAGCACAAAGAGAGTATTACATATCCAGTCCATGCAAACTGGATGCCCAGTTCTAGTCTGAACCTTTACTTGTGCTTTTGATATCCCCTCTCCTCATTATCTTCTGCGCAATTAAGTGGGGAGTTTTGTACAATGTCCTCCTCCCTCCTGCTGAGAACTGTTCTCATTTGCTCATCAGGAGAAAAGTCCAGCTTCTTCAGCTTCCAAAAACCTCATTCACCCTGTGGTGAACGGGGGCACTCCTGTAAGTGCCTGCATACCCCACAGATCTATAGGAATCACTTCTGGAGGTTAATGTTAAACTAATGTAGAGGAAAAGAAGAGAAAGATTTAGAAACAGCAAGTCCAGACAAAAGGAAGGGAACTATGAAAACACTGGCTCTGGGCCTTTCCCAACACACAGCAAAGGACTCTTATTTCCTCCTCTCTTTGGGGCAATACAGGTGAAGTTGAATGGAAGTTCAGCAAAATACCTTCAATTCAGGCTTTCTTTTAATTCTATTTTAGTTACAGATGTCATGTTATGATTGATCTCTTTCTTGTTTGATTTTTGAAGAGGACTTCCAGTAGGAAGAGATAAAACACAGAAAGTTCAGAGTATGGAAATGAATGACTGCAAGGAGTGATGCAGGAAACAGAACAAATATTGAACAGATGTGAGAAATGCAAGCTCATGTTCTTAAAAGTGGAGTGAAAGGCTCAGAGACATGATTTAGATCACCAGGGTACACTGCAGATACATGTCAGGGCCCTGAGAGAGCCACTGGCCGTGCAGCCCCTTTCCCTGGCCCTGGGGCTGGGCTTGCCTGCAGTGTGGGGTCAGCTCTAGGATGGGGCTCAGTGGGGAAGAGCTGTGCCAAAACTCCCTGGGCCTTTTCCCAGGTCTGACTGTGTCACTGCCAGGCCCCTTCTCCCAGTCTGCTGGGGACAGGCTGTGGGCAGAGGATGAGGAGCTCAGCCTGCCTGCCCCTCTGGCTTCTCCCTGGCCAGGCAAGAAGGCCTAGAGGAAAGAAAAGGCCTCTAGGCTGCATGAGATCACAGAACCAACTTAAAATGTTTCCCTTCTTGAATCTTAATGGTGGCTATTTTGACTTTTTCTTTCTAAAGTGTGTATTTTACTGATAATTTATTAAAGGAAAAAACACAGCATTAGGCACCAGTGAGCATCTAATAGAAGCAGAAGGAGTAGAAGAAGATTGAGAACACTGCAGGCTTGTAAATCTGATCTCAGCAGCAGAAAATGCATGGAGAGCAATTATGCACACAGAACATTTAGATATATGTAATTGCTTAAGGGGAGTCAGCATGGATCCAGGAAAAGAAGATTAGGCAAGATAAATGTGCTTGGCAGCTCTGAGTAGGCAGGACAGCTAGAGTGGATATAATTTATCTGGATTATGGGGAGGGAGGGGAAAATTTCTTAATTCTGCATAAAGTGAAAGATGACTCATTTTCCAAGTCCATAAACATAGCTTAAGAAAGCTGATGATCTGGGTTATGGCAGGTAGAGACAACAGGCATAAAAATCATGCAACGCTTTTACAAAAATTCCCCATCTGATTTTCAGAGACTGCTTAGTGAACCCCTAAGGCTTTGTGTTTCTCTCAATTGCATTTAAGTAACCCCCAGTGGCTCTAGGACTGTCCTAATATAACCTGAGTCAGGGCAGCAGTTTGTGTGGCAGAGGCTTGAGTCTGTATTCACCTGTGATTATCCACTGCCACAGAAGTGAGGGATACAGGAAGGGGTCCAGCCTGGCATCAAGGACCCTGGCAGTACTTAAGTCACCCATTTTAAGATGTGGTGGAACCTCTTTTAATACCTACCACATGTTGCATTAACTCAGGGGTGGAAAGCACTGGATCTAGGACAACTCTCAGGGCTTCCAACTTCATTTTCATTTCCATCTCCAGCAGCCATTCTTATGATTTCACTTTTATTCTATATGCAACATTTTGGAACTTAGAGCAGAGCAAGGGCATTTTCACTTTAGAATATACAGCTGAGCTGGAAAACTCTTCACAGATTGGACTCTAGTGTGTTTTTCATGTCTCCAGTTAGAGTGGTCATAAACACCCATCCATGGCACACTTATAGCCTTACTGCTGCTGTGCCAACACTTCAGAGCACGTATCCAGCACTCCTCAGGAATCAAAACCAGCTGGAGCTTCAAAACTCTAGTCACTTCAAAACCATCTATTTTTGTGGGCAGTGGGTTTCATCACTCCTCCTCACAGGTGTTTTGCATTACTCTGCTTGCTCCCTCCATTTACCCAGACTTAGATCAGGTGAATAAAACCAAACACACGTAGCCAGGGACAAGAATGGGATATTGGGGAATTTCCGTATTTTCCTCAATTGGCCAAACACGTGGGTGGTCAGTGCCGGGGTGGAATGGCGGGACTGAAATCCCTGTTCGGCGCGATTATCCGCAGTGCCAGGAGGATGCCGGGGCTGCATTCCCGGTTTGGGGCGGTTTTTCCGCACCCGCGGTGCCGGTTCCGGGGGATGCTGAGACAGGATTCCCGGTTTGGGGCGGTTTTTCCGCACCCGCGGTGCCGGTTCCGGGGATGTTGGGGCTGCATTCCCGGTTTGGGGCGGTTTTTCTGCACCCGCGGTGCCGGTTCCGGGGATGTTGGGGCAGGATTCCCGGTTTGGGGCGGTTTTTCCGCACCCGCGGTCCGGGGCTCCGCTCCCCGTTTGCCGCAGTTCCCGGCGCGGGTGCAGTTGCGCAGCGCGGCCGCCGGAGGGCGCGCGTGTCTCAGGCTATCGGGGGCAGAGGGAGCTCGCGGTTACAAATTTAAATGTTTAGCATTTCTTCCTGTGTTTACATTGATGCAAGCGGCCAAGCAGCTGATTTATCTTCATTTGTCAGTTTGATGGACGCGTGCTAATTGCGTGAATAGGGCTCTCGTTTCCCCGCTGATGCGCGGCTTGTACAACAGGTGATATTTAGTTGCTAGTGCGCATCACTTGCTGGATGCTACCTGCCGACCCTGTCATTAAGATTTCAGGTGTGTTTTTACACGGGCAGAGTAAAATGGCTGGAAGCAATAGGATCATCTTTTGGGGAGGGGTGTGGTAATGAGTTTACTTGCTCCTTTTATGCTGGATGGCTGAGAAGCAATAACAATGCCCGAAGTCTGAAAGTTTGTGTGCCATCAAGCATGATGTTACACTGTAGTTTTCTCGACTGGTAAGAAAATCCTGAACACAATTGGTTTTGGGAGTTTTCTTGTAAAATATACTATGGGAAAAACTCTACAAGATTTAGTTTTGTTTATATAGCTTAAATATAAACAATCTCATTTTCATAATGTGTGAAATTTCTCTGTTTTAAATGGGGTGTTCATCTGCTTCGTCTGGAAGTGTCAGTTACTCATACATGATGACAGAAGTGCATTAATAAGGCAGTCAGGAACAAAATGCCAGGGCCTTCACGTTCTGTCTCTTGACACCCTGGAAATCCTAGTGTTTAGTTTTCACTTACTACAGCAGATTGCATAAGTATTGAAAAGAAATGCACCTAATCCTGGAATGCACTTTTGACCCCTTGTCTTTGACCCTGACACATGTTGACATTGAAAATTAAATTTTGGCAGTTTTGCTGTGTTCAGTAAAGGGAGGTTTGCAGAGGCAGACAGGAAATCCATTCCTACTCTGTAGATTTATCACAAAAATGCCGAAAGCAAGCAACAAAGCAAGTTTGCTTTACTGGAAACAAACTCGCACCTTTGCTCTTTCAAAGATCCTGTTTACAAGCTAAAGCCATGGCTCAGACTGGCTTTCTTCTTAAATTACCAATCTATAGGTGCTGCCTGAAGGCACTTGCAAAGGAAAAGATCAGGAGATATCCTGCTGCTATCATGGTCTAACAGAAGCACTTGATGTTCTGAATACTGGATGATTGTGTTTCAGTAGTCTGAGAGCCTGGAGAGCTGAAGCTGAAATGGAGGCACAGGTGTGCTGTCACCAGCAAAATGATTGCTCTGTGCAGAAAAACTCCAGCTGAAGTTACCCAGACCAATTCAAATCTTTCTGGCACAGAGTGTATTCCCAATAAGCCTATTAATGGGTTATATCATAAAAAGATTCTAAAAAGGTCAGTTGAAAGGACTCTTGATGTTACCTTCCTCAAAGGCTCTGCCCATACTTGGAATAGAGCTGTGCTTGAAAGTGGTGCTGAGGCACAGTTTGAGCTCAGGTCTAGCTGTTCCATTAGCAGCCTGGCAAGAGCTTGGATGAAATGTCAGAATCTATATTTTCTTTTTGGAGGAGGGGGGGACAGTTTTGAATTTTGTTAGAATTAAACAAGATGCTGTGAGGCACAAGTAGCTTTTTAAATTAAATTTTTATTTATTTTTATTTCCTTAATATGACTGGATTTGTTCTAAACATATTTCTATGTTGCAGGTCAGGCATGACACAAAATTCATTGTGGATTGCTTCTAAGACTGTTGTCAGCATGGAATTCCTTGTCAGAATAGACCCAGTTGTACTTGGAGAGAATGAAATAAAATCATTATAGATTGTGAAACAGACCTAGCAATGAAAGTGTTATGAGAACATGACAAGAAATTTCTCCTGTCACATGGTTGTTGTGAAAGTTAATGCACAAAAAGAAGAAAGTGATGCTGTCATCACACCAGTACATCTACAGATGTACATCTACACCAGTAAAGGTGTAGATTTGTTATGCTGGCTAGAAAATAAATGCAATAAGTTTGTAGTATAATTGGGAAGAGAACCCAAGTATTTTGGTGCCCAGTTCTGTGCTCTGTTTGCTGGCAAAGACTAATTTGCATTTTGGCACTCTAACAAAGTGGTACATGGAGGTGACGTGATAGGATTGCTGATAACTTGTCATGTTTCCACTGGGCACTGTTGTTGGTACAGTTTCTGGCGTGAAACTCCATTTTAAATAAATAAAAACAGATATGTTAAAAAGAAGTAAAAATTCCTGGTTTTCCTTTCTGTCCAGGAAATTTTCCAAACTGTTTCCTCTTTCCAGAAGATGTTTTTACAGTCAATGAAGTAGGCAGCATGGTGTGGTCAGGATGCCAAACAGAAGAGAAGCTCCAAACTTTATATCCATGCAAGTTGCTGGCAGCTGCTTTTTATTTTGCATTATCTCTTGCTGGCTGGTTCTGCATCATCACTCCCTTACGTGGGTGTGTTTATTACATCCTCAGTTATGACATGGCATTTTTTACTTGCAGTGAAAGATCACCTACAAATATAATGGAAATGTAAGGGTATTGTTACAATACCTCACCTAAACATTTGCTCAAGAACAGGTGCCTTATCTTTAAAATCCTCTTGATGGCACTGAAGCCTTAGATATATATACTCAGAGCCTTTTCTTTCGGGTACCGAATCCTATTATCTAGGTTAGCTCATCTGTATTCAAAAGATCAATGTTGCATTATTACAAAGATCCTTTCAAGTGTAAAAAGGATGGCACTTCATTACAGAAAGTAAAAGAAACTAATCAAACTTTCTTGGTGAAATCATTGACTTTTTATAGTAAAGGGCAAATTTAAGAATTTGAAAGTCCGAAATGTAAGAGTCTTACAGTTGAGGCTCTGTGCTGCTCTAACTTAAATCTTCTGTAGCACAGTCCTTGGGATTTCATATAATCTGGAGAAGAAAGTGGTGTGATGTAACTCTCCTGATGGCTTCTGGCTAAGCCAAGTTGCCATTTGCCCTGCTGCAATCTGATATTCTGTGCTGCTTAGGAAGTGTCCAGCGTGCAAAGAGCATCTTTGTATGAGAGAATCTCTTTGCTGAGGACAGTTAGGTTGTGGCTTAGCAGATATTCAGTTAACCTGAAATCATAATGTGTTTGGGTCCTTGTCTAAGACGTCTTTTAGCTTTGTGCAACTTGTCATAACAAATAATTGGCTATTTTTCCCTTTTTGTAATGTTTAATTTGTGAAAGGACAGCACAGAGTTGTACAGTTCCCTGGTTTATTTCTGATAGCCAGATCTCCTGTCTTGTGTCTCTCGTAGCTTTCCAAATGCTTTGGTACAGAAATGGTTATTACTGCCTTACACTGCCTGAGGATGGATCCAGGACAGAGCTCAGACCACTGAACTTCCACTCCTCAGTCAGCTGGTGCTGATTAGCAGCTCCTCTGTAAACACCTCACTGTCAGTATTGGTAATCAATTTTTTTTAACTTTTGATTATTTCCTTGCCTGATTAGGTGACTTGTGTAGCTCACCAGCCATGGGTAGGCCTTGCCATTGAAAATGTTGCTCAGAATTCCCTTTTGTTGACTGAGTGCTCAGTTCATTTTCATGAATAAATCTCTAGCATCTGATCATCCACAGAAATGAATATAAATGGATTATGAATGCAGCCAAATCAAAATTCAGCTTTAGTTTGCATGCATATTCATGAGTGTTTCTTCTCACCACCTCCTTTCTCCCTGACAACAGGCACAAGTGGAACTGCCAAAGGTCAGTGCAATAGCAGATCTCATCAACACTTAAAGCAGATCAGTCCAACCAGCTTGTACCAGTTTGCACTTTGAACTCTAGTCCTGCTTCTCCATCACATCTCAAACAGTCTTACACTTCCTCTGTGCAGGGAATACTGGACTGGCTGTTTTGTGGTCAAAGTGAGGTATTGGAGACTGCAACCCTGAAATAAATTGCAATTAACATGATATCAGATAATCCAACTACTCTGTCCTCAGTACTTCAAGTTAACAGTGGTTGCTGGAGGAAACTGAGCATAAAGTAGTATTTACCTCAAGGAGAGAAGGAAACATATTTCCTTATGTGTCAGGATGGGTTCACCTGGGGATTTCTTGAGATGAGCTCAGTTGGTTGGAGCCTGGTGTTAATGATGCTGAGATCCTGGGCTGGATCCCTGTGTGGGCCATTCACCTGAGCTGAACTCGATGATCCTTGTGGGTCCCTCCAACTCAGAATATCCTGTGATTTCCTGCATTCTGGAAACAGCTGGTATTGTTTGCTGTCAGAGATGAAGTGCTGGATTAGATGAGAACTTTATAGTTGTGGGGTTGGTCGGTTTTTTTCTCTTTCTGGAAATACTGGCAACAAATGTACTGCACGGGCTGTGCAAGTCTATCAAAGGGTAGAAATGTGTATTGGGCTGAGGTTTCACATTAGTAACTATGCCATTGGGGAAGATTTGTAAGAACACATAGAAAACCGAGTTAGTAATTATTAGGTTATTTCTGGGAAATAATGGAAGACCACAAAAAACTAATTTCTTCTCTTTAGAGGTAATTATATTTACAGATTGTAATGTGATTTCTAAATCATCTTAGATGTGTTTTTTTCCCCTACACCTTTTTTTTTTAATTGTTATTATTATTGGGGGGTGTTTATATTTTATCTAGTTTGCTGAGGTCATGTAACAGTTCTGTTACAAGTGTCCTTGGCACTGCTGCCCCAGAACAGAATGCACTAAAAATAAGAAATGGAAATATCTTACTTCCCCCTCCCCCTCCATGGCTTCTATTTGCCATTTCTGTCACTTATTTTCAGGTTTAGAGGATGCAGAACTGAAATCCTCTGCCATTTTACTGTGACTCAGGAAGGCTAAAGTAGACTGCACAAAGCTATCAAGCTGGATCACAAGCTCTTTTATAGGGCTGTTTTCCTTACATTGCAGCATTTCATTTGTTCAGCAAATGTTTTGACTGATCCATCATCTTCAGGTGTTGATTTCAAGGGAAACACTGTGCTTGATCTAAAGAACAACACAAATAAATGTGGATTGTATCAGTCCAGTATCAATCAAAATAGTCTTACTATTCTTCTGCAAGAATTTAGAGGAAAGCAAGTTGTTTATTTTATTTTTTCCTATAAATGTATGATATTGTTATCCATCCTTTGTAGAATAAGTCCCTACTTAAAGAGGTATGAAAAATATTTCCTGTGTTTTTAGACATCTTTTTCTGACAAATGGCTTGTACAAAGCCTAATGAAGACCAAGATAGGCACAGCTGGCAAGTGAATTAATTTCATTTCATAGTAAATAAAGCTATGATTTTTTTGACTATTTGTATTTTAATATAAGAAATTAATTTTCTACCTAGATTTTTACTTCTTATGCTTATTATTGATAGCTTAAAATTTGTCCTGGAACTGCATGACTTTTCTTCCTGTGTCTTGATATTTCTGGTGCTGTATCCCATGTGAATTAGAAGAGCTAAATTCTGGCAGTGGTACATGGCACTAGGGCACTCCATCATCAGAGGATTTTGTTTGAAAATAGCAGGTTGTTTCTGTATCTCAAATACTTAATATTAGCTTTACTGTTGGGAAGCACTATATTTTAATAAAAAAAAGTTCAAAAAGTTCACTCCTTGGGTTCAAAAGTCACTACTTGGAGTGTTTGTGGCATTATAAAAATTCTGTGCCTGATTGGTTTTGAAAACATTAAGAGCATGTGAATAGTTCATTTGTATTAGATTTTCATTTTGTTCAGCCATGCCCTTTCCTTGGTGTACTAGCCCTGGGTCAGGGACCAGCTACCCTGGCACACACAACCAGCACAGGCCAATCCCTAACAGCTCAATTTTCTATTCCTTATGCATTGGTGAGGGAGTTTGAGAGTAGAATCCCAAAATACCTTTAATTCTGGTTAAGACTTGTGACTGACTACAGTTATTTTTTTTCTTCGTTATGATTTTGACTCATGTGGCCCTGAGTGCATCTGGGTTCCCTGTTAATCTGTACTAAAAAAAAGTCACACCGGGGCATCCATATATTCCATTCAGCCTGTCTTCCCATCACTTTATCTCATTAACTGCTTGATCAATGTCAAAAAAAGAATAATCTTTCATTAGCTCTCAACTTCAAAAGACTCAGATTTTCAGATCAAACAGTTTCTCAACAGCTGTATAAAAGTCTATAAATCTAAGAGGTTAACTTCAAAGAACACCTTGTGGGTGTTCTGAAACCAGTTGACAAGTAAACAGTAATTTATGACCAAAGATATGCTCTAATGAAATGCCTTTAAAACCACTGGTAATCTCCTAGTCTTCCCCTTTTTATTCTAGTGGGTGGTTCCTAGACTGACAGCAGTACAAGTGGATGGCTCAATTAGCCATGGAGCAAGCAGTGATGTTCCAGGGTTTTTACTGTACCATTCTACCAACATGCTTAAAATATGCTTCATTAGGAGTGGGAAGCTACTCCCAGAAAAAAAAGGAACAGCCAGGACTTCATTTTCACTTGCTTCTAGGCCTTTCTGTTAAGGCTGGTCAAGTCAAATTTGCTGGGCTGATGTGTAGAGCAGCAAAGCTTAGCAGCAGCTTGTTCTAAGGGGTGGTGAGTGGGAAGCTGGGAGGAAAACCTGATGGTTTTGTGTTATTCCATACCCATCTCATAGGGTAACAGTATAAAGACTGTTACTTATTCCATGCCTCAGGAGGTCCAACTGTTCCCTGTGCAGAAGTGATTTGAGGTAGGACATGCAGGACAAGTTGTGCTGGGAAGAGAATGTGGGCCTTATGGCAAAACTGCCCCATATGCAAGTCCTGCCTCTTTCCAAATGCTTGACTGAGAGCATCAAAGGAAAATTGGTGCTTTGGAGTATGGTCTGAATAATTTATTCCTTTACTCTGAGGAGTATTGTATTAGGGTAAAGGAATTCCTTTACCCCACTACAATGCTGGGAATTCTGGATGTTTTAAAGAGATTAGAAATCTAGGCCTAAGGAAAGAAAAACAGTAAAGACCATATCAGGTCATTGCTTCTGACATTTGTGATTGTATGACCCTAAATGGAAACATCTGAACTATATTCTTCTAGAAGACAAATAGTAGTGTGTCACTCCATGTGGATGGAGGAGAAGAATACTTCTTTTAGTTAAGATTGTTTCAAGTTTCTGCAAGTATTTATTCTGTTGCATGAGTAGTTTTCTCCACACCTTGATTTTATTACTATATAATATTAATTATATATATTATTATATTAATTATTATTTTAATTCTTCAGACTTTGCCTTAACAGCTCAATCTTGTGTAGCAGTGAAGGAGGAGGAAAAAATTTCTTCCATGATAAATGCATATTCAAAAGGGATTGTGAAGTGAGATACCAACTGAGCTGGTTTGGGCTGGGTAGAGTTAATTTTCTTCACGTTGGCTGGTATGTGCTGTGCTTTGGATTTGTGGAGGGAAAGGTACTGATAATCCAGGGGTATTTTGGTTATTGCTGAGCAGTGCTTGCACAGGGTCAGGAGCTTTGCTGCTTCTCACATCACCCCACCAGAGAGGAGGTTGGGTGCACAAGGAGCTGGGAGGGGACACAGCCAGGACAGCTGACCCCAGTGACCAAAAGGATGTCCCAGACCATATAGTGTTAGGTTCAGCATATAAAGCCAGGGGGAAAGGGAGAAAGGAGAGGGAGGGTGTTTGGGATGGTGACATTTGTCTTTAAAATTGCTGTTACACAGGTTGGAGCCCTGCTTTCCTGGGGAAGGCTGAATTCCTGCCTGGCCATAGAAAGTATGAATAAATTTGTGAATAAATTCCTTGTTTTGCTTTTCTTGTGTGCATGGCTTCTGCTTTGCCTGTTAAACTTTCTTTATTTCAATGCCCAAGTTTTCTGAGAGTTCCTGCTCTGGTTCTTTCCCCCATCCCACCAGTGAGGGGAGGCTGTGAGTGACTGCTGGGGTGAAGTTGCAGCTGGGGTTAAACCACAACACTGTCTAACATCAGCTTATCAGAACTATAATGATGCCATTGCTGCAACAGAGTGAGCTGAGAACAGATTTAATCTGAGACAATTCTACTCAAGAAAACCTTATGCAATTTTATCCATAGGAATATTTCTGAGATGAGGATCATGGGAAAAACATACCAAAGTCTTTCTTCTTTAGTCTTTCAGACCTATAATATTCTTGATACTAGACCAAGCAGAAGTAACCCATTGTGCTCCATGGTAGCATAATAAAAATTATTTCAAGCAGTGGTAAGTCAAATATCCTCATTTGTGCAATGAAGATGTCCATGCTTGAGGATGACCATGATAAGCAGGGAAAGGTGATCCTACATAAAGGATCCTGTAACCTCGGGTCCCACCCCTACAGCTGCCTGCTGATGTAGAGGCTCTTAATTGGGTTTTCAACTAAATAATTAAGTAAATGGTTAAACCCATTTCTAACATAAATGGAATCCAAACACCTCTTAGCTGAACAGCGCATCAGAGATTTTACCTTCTTCAGATTCATCCCTAGAGTTACGTTGTCCAAACTATGTAAGATAAAGCTCATGGTCTGTGGCATGTGGCAATAAAACAAACATCTGGGTTTACTTTTTTCATAATATTGATTTTGAATTGAGTTGAAGGGGTAGCATGTGAATTGTCTGTGAATAAATTATAATTCAATGTGCTTGATTTCTGTTCTGAGAGCTAGGCTTGGCCAGCTTAAAATGTTTTAGTCAGTCTGAACAAAGAAACAGACTGATCAAAGACACAATTTAGGTGACTCAGCTGGATGATGCTTTCATAAAAATATGAAACTGTGGATTATTGATTCTTTTTAGCAGTTAATATGTATGGCATAATGGAAAGGGTTGTGGTTTTTTTGTTGTTGTGTTCTGTTTTTTCCTTCTGAATGATATTGGAACTTAAGGATTTTTGCATGAATGACTGCCATCTGCAGAGTGACTTGTTCTCATTGCTTTCAGAGGTATTTATACATTGAGTCTCTTTTGAATAATAAGAAAAATAATTATATTATCCATTAAGATTTATAAAATTCCTGCTAGTGTCAAAAAATATTGGACCTTTCAAAGATTTCCAGATCACTTATCTTTCCTTCCAGGTGGCCACTTCATTATCTAAAGTATGTTTATCTCTTGGGAAAAAGAATAAAAAGCCTCTTATATAGTCTTTTTACTCTTGAAGAAGATCTCTCTGGCTATTGAAGAGTTGATGTCAGACTATGGATGCAAAGTAAAAGCTTGATGGTCTGATTATAGCAAAACTTGCCTATGTGAATTTATTCTGCTCCTGCGTACTGATCAGCTTCAGAGTGGTGTTTGTAGCAGTTTTGGGGCTATTAGGCTATTTGCAAAGGAGAATTTTGAAGCTTTAGCTGACAAATAAATATCCTAAAGAGTGCTCTAATATTTCTTTCTACACTCTTGCTATCAGCAGAATTACCCATGTGCTTTTTGACTGTTGGACTTGCCCTCATGAGCGCCTTTGTGTTCAAGAGGTGCAGACAGAAGTGCAGTGTGAAATCAGGTTGGGTGTCCCTCCCTTACTGCAGAGCCCTTGAAGTGCCCTTTCTGTGTCCTGTAGCCTCACAAACTGTTTTTTTCCTGGTCTTCACAAACTGTTTTTCTCCTGGTCCCCTTTTGTAGCTGGCCATTTGTGTTTTGTGTCCTTCAATGAAAAGCCAAATCCTTACCAAGTGTTTGATGATGGACCAATGTTATTTACACGTTGTGTAAAAGAGGCAGTGGGCAGGGAAACAACACTAACATTTCAAGCTTCTTGATCTGTGGGCCATTAAGCCTCCAGATTGTTTTTAGTTAGCAACATTTTACAGTGTAAATGATGACACTGCTGAGGCAGGGAGGTGGGAGAGAGATAAGGTGTCTGAAGTGATTAATTGGTGTTCTAGTGACCATGCTAATTTTGTGTGGTGTTGGACTCCTATGTACATTTCCTTGTCTGATGCAAACAAACACAGATGTATCCTCCTCCCTCTGCCCTTCTTTTAATTATGGTCCACAACAACTAATCCCTTTTCCTAGCTTGAGAGCAGCCTCTTCTGAAAGAGAGGTTCTTCTCACTCTTCTCTTGCTCAGGTGCTTTGTGAAAATTGGTGGCCCTTCAGTTAGGGCATGAAGGCCACACATGCACCGTTTCTTGTTCAGAAAAGCACAAAAGCCTCAAGGCAGACAATTGGAAATGCTGATCAAGTTCTTTCAAGGTGGGTGTCAGCGTTAAGACCAGATAAAATTGCCTGTCCTACTGCTCTTGAGCTGCACAAGAAAGGTACATTGAATTCAAAGCCAGCACTGGATCCACACCATATAGAGCTGCTGTCAGCAGACTCAGCAGAGAGCTCTCAAACTGCTGGTGTTCAGATGCTCAAGTAGCCTCTGCTCCTCGGGAAGTGGCCCATCCATTGGGCCATCCAGGCAGGGTGAGGGGCAGCATTTGAAGGCTGACACCATCCTTGCCTATGCTGCATCTGTCTTTTGGATTGCTGGAGAACTTTCATGTTCTCTTTCTGCTGCCTTTTTCCATCTCGTCTCACAGCTCACATGGTTGGGCATTTCCAGTACTGCCCTGCTGTTCAGTGCAGGTGTGATGACACTCTAGACAGTGTTGTTCAACTGAAGGAAAAGATCATGTCAGTGAACATAAAGGGAACTTGTAGAAGTGCGGTACCCACAGAAGAGAGGGTAAGCCTGGGTTAAGGGTAAGCCTGGGCTAAGCATTAGTAAGCAGATATTCAATTGCAGAAGAAAAGTACTCAAAGGCAGTTGAGAGAAGAATGAATCAACAGATGGATCAGTGAAAGTTATTCAGAGGTTAATTCTGCAAATGGATTTGTATGGAAGCTAATTCATATTTTTTCATTTTCATGAGGAGTTTTGCCTGTATAAATGTCCAGAAATAAGTTAAATCAATCAATTTTCTAATGAATGAGCCATACCGACAATATCTAGGTAAAGGAAGGAATCTCTTCCTGCTGCGTCCAATTTATGATATGCTTATATAAATTTAAATGTCTTTATACTGATGCACAAGAAATCACTCAAATTAAAAAATAAAAAAAAGGTAGGCAATCGATGGCCAGAAAGTCTGGAAAGTCACAAAGTTCAGTACTTGGGCTGAGCTCAAGAAAACAGTCTGAAAATATATGCAGTTTGTTCAGCATACCTTCAGCATTTTGAAAAGTGAAAAAGCTGACAAATGTCCTCTTGTTGCCTATGTTTTCTTTTTAAGAGCTGAGAACTTGACACTTCAGTGTTTTGGTCTGTGTATGTGCATGTCTTCTTGTCTGTATTTTGAAAAGACGTGTATTGTTTTGTATGGCTGCAATAAGAGAGAGAAAAACATAGGCCACAGCTTGAGAACCACCTGTGAGTAACTTGCTCTTTCATTTTTAGCTCATTTTGTTTTGTGATGTGTTGGCATGTATTGATTACATGGGTAGATTTTCAAGATGATGAGCTAAAGAAATTGAGCAGCACATGCAGTGAGAATAAAACAGTTTGATGAAGAATTATATTTTAAATTTCAACTTAGATGCCGCTTGCTTTGTGCCATACTCTGTTTTTACCTGTTCACTGTTAGTTGCTCTGTTGTAATCTTGAGTATAAGCAAATCTGAATTTAGCATCATAAAACCACATTTTTCTTGACTTTTTTCTTTCTGTTTTTTTGTTTTTTTACTTTTTACTTTGCTATAATTTTAAATTTAATCTCACTCCTGCACATCTTTCATGGATTTTGATTGTGAAGGTTGATCTATATTAATTCCAGCTAAATGATGTGGAACAGGAGTGGTAGGATAGTAAAATTCTCTTGGTTTGGGGATGGGGGGAGTGAAGGACAGAAATTACAGGAATATTTAATACTGCAGTATAATGTAATCATAAATAATTCATGAAAAAATAGGATTTTTTTTTTCTCACTGCATTTTCTCCTATCACTGAAAAATCTAATTGAATATGAAGAGAACAGCACTAAAATATGTCAATAGGATAATTTGCAAAAGACAGAACATACCTTTTCTCAGGCGCATAGTGAAAAATACCCACCAAAGTGAAGATTGCTGCCTATCTTTAAGTTGTTTAGTTTTGTACTATGTTTTAAGTCTTTTTTCTTTTATTTTTAAACTTCTTCCCACTTACTTTTCTGTTGTTATTGTTCCAAAATGAATGAAGTAACTAAAATAATTTGGACTGTCAGAGGATTTACAGGGAATGTACTTGAAAAGGTTGTGAAGGGTGATAATGTTAAATATGACAGTGTCCATCCTGATTTGGATATTTAGGCTTGATGTTTGACAAGGCTGTTGTCTGGTGCCAGGGACCACGAACAATAAATCTGATTTTTTTTCCCTACCATTTTTCTTTCTTGCCAAGTTTCATAGTTAAAGGCTGTGCCTTATGGGATGGGAGACTCCAATCTTTGTGGCTCCATTTGCTCTGGTGGAGATGGAATGACTTCTTGCTTATATAGAATTGATTGAAGTAAAATGAAGCTGAAGGAAGCGAAGGAGAAAAGCACATTGAGTGCTGTGTGTTATACTCTGCATGAGAGGGAAGGGGGTTACAACAACTTGCACAGCCATAAGTGTTTTAGAAACCACATCTATGAGAGAATGTCCTGGATTGACCAAGTCATTTGGTAAATGATTTTCAGTCCTTGCAGTTGACTTTGCTCAACTTTGCATAAACTACTGAACATTCTGTGGAGCCGTGATTGGAGTCCCTGGTACGTCTTCTAATTGCAAGGGGATAGTACTGTTTTTATGCACTCTGATATTTTGTATACAGTGTTCCAGCATGTTCTGCTGTATGTGGTTCTGGGGAGCTTTAGCAAAAAGATGAAACACTGGAGTTGGCTGAATTTCTGCCTCATGAAGCACAGAATTTGGTGATTTCTACCTCCAGCATCTGACCCGCCTTCCCTTAGCTGCTCCTTCTGTGCCAGGGCTCTCTGCCAGCCTTTTAGGGGGGAGAAATGACTGTGGTAAAACCAAAACAGAGGCTGGGTCCATTCTGCATGGTCAGAGGAAAGATGTGTCCTAAAGTCTTTACAAACCATTCAATGGGTGAAGGTGTGGGTGTTAAATGAAATGTGAAATGGCTCAGAATGTCTCCACTGACTTTGGACAGCAGGTTTGTTACTGGGCCCAGACAAGGCTCTGCACAAGGCTGAACTCTGGGGTAAAACAGGGGGTTCAGGGGGGATATGGGGTGGGCAGCTGGGGAAGGCTGTACCTCCCTAGTGCCTCAGCAGTGGGGAAAGGCAGAGGGCACCGTGAGGACGGGAGTTTGGGATAAAAGGAGGCTGCACCCACTGAAACCCCGAGAGAGAAAACCCCTGGGTGTGTGCCCCAGTGGGCTCTCTCCCTTTATTTGAATGGTTGAAAGACTCCTCTGTCTCCTTTTTGGACATAAACCTCCAGCATTTGTGGATTTTCCTGACAATGGTGAGTCTGAATGTTTGAGTGGCACTTTGAAGAAAATGTTGTTAAGTCTGAAGATGAGTTCTGCAAAGTATAACTGATATAGTATAAGCTGCTTGATGGAATTAGAATTTGAAGGAGCTGTGGTACTGTGCATGAGCACTTGAAGTGCTCTTGCAAGCTTCTGGAAGCACCACAGGTGCTCCAGCAAAGTCCTGTGCTGAGAATGGCACATACTCATTCCCCAGGTAGCTGCACATTGCAGATTACCCAAACCAAAAAAGAGCTCCTCTCTGTCAGCTTAGTTGTTTTCTCCTCTAGTCTTGCCACAGTGGAGATTTTAATGAGGCAACAGAAATTTTTGAAATCCTGATTTGCAACGTGAAAGGTGCAATGCCAAATCTTGTTTGGCTTTAAAAGTCGTCTGAGTTGCTTTTTGTGAAACTGCCTCTCTAATGCTCTGTAGTTCAGTGCAGTAATGTAGCTCTGCTAGCTTTGCTTCAGCTCTGTGCCATGAAGAAAAAACCTAAAAATAATGAAGAGCATGACTGTAGGCATAGCACTTATACTGCATGTCTGCCATGTGGTGTTAGTGTCTGCAGCAGGAATTCTACAACTTTTTACACAGTTACAATTAGATGTAGACAAGACCACACTGACTTCTCTCCCCTGTCTTCTGCCTTGCAAATTTTTTTTTCTTCTATGCTAGAACATCCTTAGGAGCCGTGCATTTCATGCAGTTGGGCTCTGTGCAGCCCATCCCTCGTTAGGCAGCGGGGCACAGAGGCACAAGCACCCCTCCAACAGCCCTCTGTTGCCGATTGCTGCAGCACTCTGTAACCAAGAGCTCAGCTATTGTAGGCATACCTGAGCTTGCTGGAGCTGCCCTTTGTTTCAGTCTAGGGACTGATAATTACTCCTGTGGGCCAAGCCTTTTACTTTTGTAGCTTGATTGAAACCAGTCATTTATTGAGGTAAAATCGTCAGACTTTCTGCAGTGTTTACAGATAAGCTTTCTGTGTGACAGTCATTTAGTCTAACCAGCCATCCATATATTAAAGATACTGCACATTTTCCCTTTTTATGTTCAGACAATTCAGCTGCTGATTTCAGTTGGATTAAATGTCAATTTATAGTTCACTCTCCTAACTTCTGCTTGGAGCTGTGCCTGTGCTAGTGTTTTTATTGTTTTTTGGCTGTTGCAAATTACTGGTCAAAAACTTATTAATAAAGTGAACTAAATACCTTTATGTCTACTTTATTGTGAATCCCTTTTTCTTATCACTGCATAAAAGTATATACTACTGCCTCATGAGGTTTTTCAAATATTAGTGGTTTAGAACCTACTGATAGTTGCTTTATCAGTTATTCACAAAGTATTAGCTAGAGTTCATTTACAGAAATACAAATATTTTATTGCCAAGTTTTCCTAGTAACTAAATATCCAAAGTCTGAGAGTGCTTTAGTGTTTGTGAAAGGAGAAGAAAGCTGGGATGGAATTCCTGCGAGCACTCTCCTATAGTGAGATGGTTGTTATGTGCCAGGGGTTAACTGAATCATTTCTGGGTAATCGAGAGCGTTTGGGTGATTTTGTATCCTAAGAAATTGAAATGAATGTTTTTGATGGTACTAATTTAAAATTGGATGAAAGCTAACCATTGATAAGAGTCTTGCTGTGACCTAGAAGTAAAAAAATGTGCAAGGAGAATTCAATGAGTAGAGATCTTTGGGAACTGTTTTGCTCATCTTGGTGAGCTTTGTGCAGGGCATTACCTATTATCACTCCCTCTGCCATCTAGGGTTCTTGCTCCCTTTAAAGAGAGTGCATTCAAAAGACTTTATACCTTTTCAGACTTTCTTTTGTAAAAGAAACAGGCAGTAGTTCAGATTTTGACATTTCAGAACTCTAGCCTTTATTATTCAAATAATTCCAAATGATTTGTAGGAGTATCAGTCTTTGTGCCTCGTGGCAGTCAGATAATGTGTGGCTCTGAGGGTTATGGGCCTGACTATTTTGCTTGACTACATGTCATCTTCTAGGTTTACCTGGATTAGAATTGCTTAAATCCATAGTTTAAATTCTGTAAATTATGAGTCTGTACAGACTTTTAAGATCATGTGATACATGACACGGAGACTCCAGGGTGTTAATGGTACTTTATGAGGAAATTGACTTTTTGGATCAGTTTCTTTGACCTTTGCACAGCATTTTCTTTAGCAGCATGTTTGGTAGATACCTGAGACATGGCGCTTCTGCTGGTAGGGCTGGTCTTGAGGGTCATAAGTTTGAGAACACTTCACAAAGTGGGGAGTTACATTGATTTAAATTGGCAGTAATTGTTCTTGATATATCTCACTAAGACTCAAATCCTTTGCTTTCTTGACACTTCAGGATCAAGTTTTGTACAGTCCTTGGCTGATGCTTTTTGCTTTTATTGCTGTTGTGCCAGCAGTTTCATAACACCCTTTCATGTTTCATCATTCTGCTGGATCTTTGTGGGAGTTCTTCTTGCTGCAGTCCCAGGTTTGAAATCTGTGTAGTGATACACAGTTGCACACAGAGATTCATTTTTATACCAGTTTAAAAAGTTTTTAATCTGTCTTTGCCATTGTCTTTATTGTAACTAAAACACTCCTAGCTTTTTTTGCTACTTTGGCTCGTATAGATTTGAATTAGAACAATAACTAACCTGTTTGGGTTAGGTGACAGTTCATAAGCAAGTAGATTACTGCTTGAATCCTAGCTTCAATGATCAGTCTCCCTTTGCTGTGCTATGGAGAGGTGAGAACTAAGAATTAGCAAAAGGACATGATAGGAGGTGCAGTGAGAATTTGAACTACAGGCTGTTACCTTTTGCCCTTAGATGTGTCTACTTTGTTTTGGTTGGTGTGGTTTTGTTTCCATTTTTTTTTTTTTTTCTGTGCTTCAGTTTTATGCCCAGTGCTTATTGTGTATGATTGCAGGGGATTCCTAAACCCTATTCCCTTCCAGCCAAAACTGGCCCTTTCCCTGGTAAGGACTTGGCCTATGAAATGATCAATTTGACAGAATTTTGCATTATCAAACAATTGTTTAAGAGTGGGATTTTTTTCAGGCAGCATTCAACATTGAAGTTAACTCAAAAACCAATATCAAGTTGTAAATTTTACAGCAACATTTTAAAAACCAACCAAGCCCACCAAACCACCTATTTATATAGACTTTTGGGGTTGTCTTTGTTAAAGCTGACAGGTTTGTGTGCTCTTGTGTGCACTGACTTTACATGGAATGAAGTGTGGATTAATAGCATAATTCTGCATCAGAAAGTAGGCTTGGAGCAGAACTGAGGAGGAAAAAGTGTTTGGAACAAAAAAATCTATATGTAGTCTATATATATTTAGATGAATAGATAATCCCAACTCAATATGTGGAAATTCAGGGCGTTAAAATGAACAGCATCTGGTCTGGAGGAAAAAATGAAATCAAATGAATCAGGGACATGGTGAACCTTCAATTATTTAAGCTCCTCCAGTGGTAGTGCTCTGTAATTGCTTTCCTTTTCTGTAAATGTTTCACAGCTGTGGAGTTTCCAAGTGAAGAGCTAAAGTGCTGGCTATTGTACAAAAATTAGGGCCAATTTCTGCCTGCCTTGATCTCTGGTAAAATCTCATCAGGTCTGCGTGTCCCTATCTTGTGCTCTCTGCAGTCAATTACACCTGTGCCAAGTGGTTGTGAATTGCTATTATTTATGAGCTGATGGAGCTCTATCTTGCATTGTGCCCAGTACACAGGACCACAAAGATCAGCACATAGTCCAGGATTGAGCCCACTTTTCTTACAGCCTAAGGACATGTACTTGAAAACAAAGACCTGTCAAAAAATACATGAAAACAGCAAGAACTTCGGGCAGCTGTCTAAAAGACTCAACCTCTGAAAAAGCCCGGGGGAAGTGAAGCCAGCTGCAGGTTGCTTTGCTTTCACTGGACACTTGTGGGATGCAGTGTGGACCAGCCTGCTTGGGGGTTGCTTGGTCAGCCAGGCTCTGCAGGGAGCTGAACTCCTTCCCTTACAGGACTTGAGTGTAACTGAGCTCCTTTCATATGTCTTTGGAGTGTTAAATATAGGAAATCTTAGTTTTTGTTTCATTCATTTTCACTAAGTGGTCTGGAATGTCAGCAGTAGCTTTCTTCTGCATTGTTTAAGAGTGGGATTTCTTTCAGCCAGCATTCACAATGAAGGTAACCCAAAAAGCACTTTTATTCTGATTGTGTGTTGACAGCCACCATTTTGAGAAATAATATTTGAGAAATAAGAAGATAATTTGGAGCCTTAATGAAATTAGAAGAAATGTATGATCTGTCTGATTTCCCTTATGCCTCTGTAGATTTTTAAGCATTTCATCTAAGCATGGAAAAGTTCCAGGATTTCTGTTTCCCCCTGCCTGTGCACCCTCAGGCCCACGTTTTGAACCAGTCTGATCCAAGCAGTGTCCAGTGTCCCCTGTGGGATGGAGCAGTGCTTACAGCAGTTGCATCAGGTGTTGTGAGTTTGCCAGGGAGGTGATTGATGCAGAGAGAAGTTCCAGATGTCGTGAGAGAGATGGAAAAGTGCATCACTTAGAGAAAGCAAGATGGGAGGGAGAGACATCTTTCTTCCATATGGTTCCTGGCCTAAAGAGCACAAAATTGTGCCTGCTTTTGGGAGAGGCATGTTGTAGTACTTGCATGAGGATTTTTTTAGTTTTACTCTTTCAGCTAATATAGATTTACATTTTTCTGAGGGGATGACTCTGGAGGATGTGTGTCACTAGGGGCTGGTTACACTTCAGCAGTAAGCAGCATGGATTTTGCTGGAATTACTCGAATGTGTATGTAAATATATGTAAAACTGTGCTGATCAAAGCAGGATCTGCCACAAAATGTGACATAAAGATTGGCTTTGCATAACTCATACCACTGTGGTGATAACGTGGCATTTGACTATTTGTGCTGTGTGTTCTTTTACTTACCCTTATAATTTCTTTAACTTTGTGGGGTTTTTTTTTGATTTTGTGGGGTTTTATTCATTTGTTTTGGGGTTTTTTTTGAAAGGTGAATAGGTGCTGTTATTCATGATTTTGAATGTTCTGAGTTGCTGGTCCCTTTGATTTTTGAAATACTGCTTTTGCTCTGGTGCCAGTTTAGTCAGTAAGCTGTAGAAAAATCCAACCTAACAACTGTACAGAGAACTTAAAATACTATTGAATTGTTTAAGTTCTTTAAACAGCTTTTTTTTTTTCTTTAAATGCATCTCACTGGTGCTACAAATAAAATTGAATTAGTTGTAATTTACCACCTCTGCCCTATGGTAGAATGAGCTAAAAAGCTTTACATAATTAAGTAATTTGGAATTTAACTAACTTGTTTATTTAAACAGAGTGTATTTTTCAGAGAAATCCATAGTCTACTTTGTAAATTCTTTTCAGATCTTTTTATTTTTATTGACTTTGATTAGCCAGCTAATTTGTACTAAATCAATGAGTGTGAATCTGATAGTTCATTTTGAACCTTTAGCATGGAAGGCTGAAACAAAGAAGGGATTAGTGAGTGTTTTGCTGACATTCCAATCTATTTTAAGTGAATGCAAGCTTTCTAATAAATATTTAATGGATAGTTGTTTGTGGTTTAATAGAATTAGATAATTCTATTAGAATCCTGTTTGGAGATTTACATGTACCATACATCACTGCTGAGGACATGGTTAATAATTTAGGCTAAGTGACTAGTAATTAGAAACACAGAGTAAGCAGGGGTGTTTTTTCTGTCATCCAAGGATTTAGGTGGGTGTTTGCTATGCAACTGCAGCTCAATTCTTAGGTTCTCTTTCATACAGGAGAACTCATTTGGCAAATTTGGGACAAGCCTCAAATGTGATAACAAAGCATGAGGCCCCTGGGTTTATTTAATATCTTATCCTCTGAGTTAATGAGTTGGAAAATAGTCCACTGTTTATCTACAGTAGATTGAGCAGATGTTGCCAATTCAATTTTATGGAATGTAATCTCTGAGAGATTGTCTTCTGCCCATTGCTTTTTCATGGTTTGAATCTCTGCTGTCCTCGGCTTCAAGAGAACATTTCCCACACTGGTCATGGCGTTGTCAAAAGATTAGTGCAGCAGAACTTGGTAAAAGTTAATTATCGTGGGGAGGCTTTGCAAAGAGAGGCTTTGGAAAGTTCTATGAGAATGAGTGAAATTTAAGTTGTAAATGGAATGGAAAAAGCATTTGAGAAAACACTGAGGAAAGTTAGAATTAAATATTAAATACTGCCACTTACATCAGCTGAAGTTTTCAGGTGAAGCTTTAGAAATGGTTATAGAGGAATCTCTATGGACTCTTAATTCAGGGTTAGTACAAACAGCTGTTCACAGCTGCAGTAGGAGACTGCTTGCTGTTTAGACCTGATCTCAGGGAGTGGGGTTTGGCAGGGAAGATGTTCTCATCTCCTGCAGCAGTCTTGGCATGTGAGGACAATTGGGATGCATAGCTGAGTGAAGGGACCATGCCCAGCAAGCTCTGCATCCCAGCCATCCCTCGGTCAGTGAGATGAGGAGGTTGTTACTCATCTCCTGTACTGTGCAGAAGGTGAGCTCTTGGTCTGTCCTCTGGTTATTCACATTGTAATATCACCTTTGTGCATCTCCTGGACTACAGAGTAGTCAGGGACATCTATACAAGCCGTGTGGGAGATGCTGACCATATTCCCTGAGGCATTTGTTCTCACGTTCATGTGTGTCTGTGAATACTGGAGAGCCAGAACTGGTGTTTTCAAGTTGACCCAGCATTTCAGCTCCAGTACTGTTTACTTCATTCAGTGTACCTTCTAAATGGTGTAGAGCAGCAGGAGCACTGTTGTGCTTGTTAAGAGTTTTGTCTTTAAAGCCTGGGTTACTTTAAGATTCACTTTTGTAAGCAGGAGAGTTCAAGAGGCCATAGTACTGCAGAGTCAGCTTGCTGCCACTTCCCTTTTGTTCTTACCAGCTGTAGATGTGTGTTACATACCTGATAGACATAATTTGCAGAATTCTTCTTTGAAGAACATTGATTTTGTGAGGCTGTGTAGTTGGGATTGTAGAGAGAGAGAGTTTGATAAAGGCTAAAAAGTTATCCTTCCAAGAAATGTCATCCTTCCAAAATTCAGTTCTCTTTTTAATTGAAGGTGAACTAGTTGATGAGTGTGACTAAGTATGCAGATTTGAGGAGTATCATGTAATTGTTTAGTTATACAGTAGTGTCAGGAACTGTGCAAAGAGGAGAATTTCACAGGAATCTTCAACTTAGACATGGCTGGAAAATGAGGAAGGAATGTAGAGGTATGAAATAATGTGAGCATTTTTTGTTTGTTTGTTTGATTTTTTTTCTTTGCCTCATCATCCTTTTCACTTCTCAAAGGTTACTCCACAGCTCAGTTAATACTGCTGTGTAGTAAAACTGGCTTGAACAGGAGCTGGGCTCTGCTCTGGACACTGCCAGGCTCAGAACTGGACCTCTTGGGGTTTGAAGGTGATTTCATTCTTGACAATTGCAGAGTCAGTTCTATGGAATTCCTGTCATTCCTTGAGTTAAATCTGCCTAAGCTGAGGCCTAATCTGGCCTTTAATTTTAGTGTCTGCAAGGAAACCTTCCTAAAGTGCTCTGGGCAGGTTCTGAGGCATCGCTGCTAACGCTGAACTCGCTGTACAGCGAGGTTAATAGGCCCTGCACTGGCAGGAAAGGTAGGATTAAAATTCTTTTTTTGATATGCTTTTTCTTAAGCTTCTCTTAGATTTTTTTAGTCCTAGCATGGATAAAAGAATATCTTCACCCTGGTTCCTTTGCTCATTTGAAGTTTGCTCTGTTCCAGTTGTATCTCTTATGAGGTAGTGATACATATTGTGTTCTCCAGAGAGCAGTTCCATTACTGTGAGCTGTTAGTTCCACTCAATATTCACTCCTTGGAAACAATGGTTTGATGGGCTGGGACATGGATTGTTATATTAAGCAAGAAAATAACTTGAACTGCTCCTGTAATTACTCTGCATGCAGTCAGTCTCGGGATTTCTGGCAAGCTCACCTTCATTTCTACAAATATAATGTTACGGTACTTAGCATTTCTGTAACATGGCATTACACCTTCAAATTGTTTTCTAGTTATTAACTAATTAATCTCATAACACCCCTGTAAGGTATATCTGTTTGTTTCTGC
Organism: Vidua macroura; assembly: GCF_024509145.1. Classification (NCBI taxonomy): domain Eukaryota; kingdom Metazoa; phylum Chordata; class Aves; order Passeriformes; family Viduidae; genus Vidua; species Vidua macroura. The sequence goes on along the minus strand of NC_071585.1, from coordinate 6,856,489 downwards.
TTGGGTGACTGTGTGGAGGATAATAATATGTGGCTTGAATATTAACAGAGTAGTGTATTGCATTTGTAGTTGGTGCTTTGTTTTGAGGTTTTGTTTTGGTTTAACCCTGTCTGGCAGCCACTCTCTTGCTTTCCCTCAGCAGGATGGAGGAGAGAATCAGAAAGGTAAGAGTGAGAGACCTTGTAGCTTGAGATAAAAGCAATTTAATAGATAAAGCAAAACTTAACAAACTATAAAGTAAAATAGAGGATTAATCTCATGTAAAGGTGACATGAAGAAGACAAGTGCCACAAAACTGAATGTCATTCCCCTTCCTTCTTTGCCCTGGTTTTATTGCTGGCTATGATGCCATGTCTCTGGAACACCCCTGTGGCCAGCTGGGGTCAGCAGTCCCAAGAAAATTAACTCTTTCCTCACCAAAACCAGTACAGATTTGGAATTCAGTTACATGTTTTCCCCCTCTCAGCATCCTTGCCTCCAATATGGAATATTGACTTGTCTGACCCTAAAGGCTGAACAGAAATGTGCTGTCACACAAGTGGGTAGTCCTGCAGGAATCAGACTGCCACAGCTGTGAAAGGAAATACTTTTCAAGAAAACAGAACTCTCACAAAATCTCCCTCTTCCTCAAAGGAAGAAAAACAAAGAAACCCAAAATCAAGCCAAACTGAAACCTGACCAATTAAAACATTAAAAAAAATTACCCTCCAAAAACCAAACCAACAGCCCCACCCTCCCAAACTACAACGTACTCAATCTTTGGATGTAGAAAGCACTTTATTTTGTGGGTGTGTTAAGTTCTTCTGTATGTTTAGCAGGAATCTGATGTTTCCCTGACCTCGCTCCTAAAATTAGATAGTAATTTTTCAGCTTTGTCCAATTTGGGTGTTTTCTAAATCTGATTCTTTGCCTTCTGTATGTTTGTACAGTACCTTGTGCAGTAAAAAGATACTTTCAGATAGGCATTTGGGTTGTTGTTATAAGAACCTGACTGAAAACAGTGTGATGGTTTTTTGTTTTCTTTTTTAGAGTTTGTATGAAGCAGCACCATTTGTCCTGTCACTGAAAGAAGAAAACAGAGGCACTTGGTGGAACTATAAAGAATTATATATTAACCATGGAGGACAAACAGGGAAGAGGAAGAGTAGGGTGCCCTGGCAGCTGTGTTGATTATCAAAGAATACCTGTTCTGGCAGATAAGCTGCAAGTAGAGTTGCCAAGGTAGTTTGAGTCATGATAAGCATCATTAGACAGTTCTCTCCAAGGTTTTGGCTAGGTCACTGACTAACTGTGAATTTGGGTCAAGGACCTGACTGGGTAAAGTAGCCTCATTTATCAGCTGCCATGGCTGAGATAACAGTCATCAGTCCATTTGACTAGCTGAGGAGGGAACAACTTATTTTGGTTTAGTAATGATTTGAGAGCCTCATCAATAAAATCACCAATACTCTTCAGTGCTGTAATCTGTCCATGTCTCAGTAGCCAGCATGATTTCTTGGCAGCAGAGAGAAGGGGGAACCAAGTGGAGAAACTGGTTGTGTTTCCTCTCATTTCCTCTGAGACTGCACCTTGGAATCTCAGGACTAATTCACCAAGGTTATCCAAGTTGGGATTCTCTTATTCTACAAAGCAGCTCTATCTTGTTGCATAGGAATAGTTGAAACCTATATAAGGCAGGAATATTCTCTGGTTTTGCGCAGAAATTGTTCCTAGAGCACTGATTGTGCTCTTCCTCCTTATTATGTTTAATTATAACAAAATAGCTTTCTTAAACTATTCCCAGCTCACGATGACAGAGGCAAGCATTTACGTAGGCCAGATCAGCAGGGCAGGGTGTTTTGCTGCACAGTTGTGAAACTCTCAAACCAGGTAACATCTGGCCACCTTGGAGGGCAGGCAGAGCAAATCTGCATTTCCTTGTGTGTAATTTGCCATGGTAGCCTGCCTGCAGCCCTGTTGAGCTGCAACTGCAGACAGAGAAACACTTGGGTTGATTTGAGCTAATTGAGTTGATCAAGTGTTGACGATTAGCTCAATTTGTGCAGTCCCACTTGTCTTTACTCAGAGCAGAAGCAGTGCTGGCAAATGAATTACCTCATCAGAGCTCTTGTCACCTATAGACAGTAGAGGCATGCATTGTTTCTGTAGTGTGAGACTGATTGACAGGCTTTTGAAAAAAGTTGGTTCCTTTCAAAATTTGACAGACCCTGAGAAGTGATTTATTTTTCACTCACTGCAGAGAGTTTTCTCTTCTGTAGGCTGCTGTTGCCCCAGATGTAGAACTTATACAGCAATAGCTGAGTAGCTGCTGTACACTGTCTGTTGGGCAGGTGTTTGGAGTTCAACCTATGTTAATATTAGATTTTCATCTATGTTAATTCTATATAAATGCATTTTTTTCATTCATGCCCCACTTGCCACTCTACAAAGAAATCAGTAAAAAAAATCTTCATGTTTGCAGGGCGATTTTTTCTCTTAGCTGATACACAGTAAGGAAGTGAGAAGCACTTCACAGATGTTATAAGCTTTACAACACCCCGAAGTGTAGGTGTTGGGAGAACTGAGACAAAGAAGGGTTAATTGTTTTGCTTTACAGTATGCAGAAAGATGAAGTTTGGAATGGAAATAGGAAGAAGTTACATTTTACACTGAGTCCTGGGGTGTTGGCCTTCATCCATTCATTTCCTAACTGAGACTACTGTGTTCCTATGTCTGTCTTAACACATACAAGGTCTTCCTAACATAGTTTTAGGTAACTAAAAGGACCAAAAATTAAATGTCATTAATATAATTTTGATTTTAAATTACTATTTAACATAATTAAATAAAATACTTGTTTAGCACTGGAGAAAAGGAGGTTTTCTAAACTCTAGTAGGTCAAACCCAGAAATGACAAAATACCAGAGAAATTTTCTTCCCAAACTCCTGCTTGTTAGCTGTGTTGCATTCATCTGAGAAGAATGCTGCAAGAGTGTTTGCTTGTACCAAGTGGAGGGCCTTGGGCTGCCGTAGAGCAAGCAGGTGCTCCCTGTATCCTCTTCTCCCTTGGCTAACTTGATATTAAAAGAGCTTGGAATGCAGCTGTAGGAGTGCAGAAACACATATTCTCAAGTGATTTTATTTTTGTTTGGGTCTTTTCATGTGGGTTATGGCTGTTGATGTCAATACAAGCTTGATTACAATATTTGGAACTTGAGAGTTGTCTTGCAGTCAGCACCAATGGAACAAGGATTCTTTTCCCAAGGCACCTTTGAATGCCCTTCCTTGAGGATTCATAACATTTTTGCAGTGCAAGTGTTTCAAGTCATCATTGTTGCATATACCCTAAGGTTTGGTCTATATATAAAACTGAAGTGATGATTTTTAGCTTGTACCTATAAATGGAACAGATACGGAAATAGTTTTTAAAAAATTAAATAAAATTACTTGGTAAGTTTTGGTAATGTGCACAAGGCTACATTTTGTGCTCTGTATTTATGATGGAAAGTGTTTCGATGCCTTGATCTATACTTTTTCTACATAGTGGTATTTTAGGGGGGAACAAATCTTGTATGTATATGGGAGTAAATGTTGCCTTTATGCAGATCAGCTCCTTTTCCTGGTAAAAGTTGAAATTTTTAAGGAAGAGTTATAGAACTCAGCTTAAAATCCATGATCTGAAGTTTAAAATTTGGCCCCAAAAATTGCTTTCAGTGAAAACTGTTTGTCAGAAAAGCAAAACCATTTGTCAAGTGGCCTGTTTCACATATTTCTTTATAACATGGAAGAAGAAAAGAAAAAGCTTTCTCTCCCTTTTCTCCAAATGCTTCTATGGAAAATAAAATTATTTTGAAGTCTCATGAGAGCTGACATTTTGTTGATTCACATTTCCCTTCTGCTAACTGCTTTTCCCATGTTACAAATATTTAAACACCTTGTGCATTGTGGGAGAAATAGTCTGTACATTTTAATTTGTCAGCTAAATATTTTGCTTCTTCCCCAGTTATCCACCTCCAAAAAGGATAAAAATGCCCAGAATAATAATTCTCCCTTGTCTACTGCTGCTTTTCCTCTTCTGTCTCTGATCTCCAAACAGTTCTACCTCAACATTTACGGGTAGTACTCTTCCTTAATCTTTTCAAGTTCATTGTATCTGGAAAACATTTTTCTTATTTCTTTCACTTTTTGCATTTGACAGCATTCAGTGCAAAGTCAGTACAGCCATTTATTTCTCCTTTATGTCAGTGAGCTCTCTGTGGGTTTCTCTACGTATCTTTGATGTGCTGGCTTAGGATACAGAAATATTTAGAAAAAAATAGAACACAGGGATTTTGAAAATGAAGAACCCCTGCCAGGAGGACTCAAGGGTGAATGTAATACAGAAAAGTACCTCTAACTCTACTTTAACAAACGAATGAATAAATAAAAAAAGGTCCAGCCAATCAAACTCTGGCAAAACTACAAATTGTCTCTGTCCTTTTAAAGCAAATATAAACTCCCTCTCAAAGGAGCAGATGGGTTTGCTTTGTATGGAGATTTTTATTTTCTTACTAGTATGTGCAGCTGTTTCTCAAAAGATGTGGTTTCTTTTAATGAAGCAGTACTTCAGAGGTAGAGTGAGATGCAGTGCATGTGAAAGTTTGGGGGATTTAATTATTTGCAATTTATGTGCCTATTGGATATTTGCATCCAGATATGTTTCTCTAAGAAGAGTCAGCCCCAAGCTGAATCACAGCTTTTCAGTAACTGTTGTGCTCTGCCACATCAAGAGGAGAGGGGACAGGAGGAGCAGGGACAGTTGTGCTCACTCTGAGAAGATGGGGGAAGCCTAAAGGGTTGGCCTGGCCTGTTGGACTGCTGCAGGAGAGTGGGAGGAGTGGAGGTGTCCCATGAGCCCTGCCTCATGCTGTAACCCTGAAGTGGCAGCACTGATGAGCATCTTACGGGGTGCTGGTTCAGGAGCAGGATCTGGGGTCTTATTTCTGATGCTCTTTGGCCCCAGGGAAGATGTTTATTTTGCCTTTTGAACATCCAGGTTCTGGCTGCCAGTGTTATGCTGGAAGTGAACAAGTTGGGAAACAGCTCAGGTTTGTGAGAGGAAATTGGGAGCACATTTTCCTCTGGATTGAGCTCTGCTGCAGGGCTTTGTGCCTGCAGAATGGGTCACCCCAGCTGTCCTGCTCTTGTGACATGTACCTGGTCACTCTGTGCAGGAATAACTGAAGAAGACATTCAAAACAGGCAAAAAGCTTTGCACAGATGATGGTCATCTATTTCTGGGGGCCTTTTGTGGGAAATTCTGTATTGCCTTCTTGTGGTGCTTGTGCAACACTCCAGAGAGCTCCAGGCACAGAGCCCGTCCAGAAAAGAGGAAAAAAGTACCATTTTGTGTTTATTAAATAAAAACTGATTCTTATGAACAGTGTTTATTATGAAATAATCACATAATATTTCACCTAAATTTGATCTTTTTATGCCTTAGAGGTGGTAATCTCTTTTCTTTTTTTTTTTTTTTTTTTTTTTTGTTACTGTGGAACAAACATAATGTTTGTACTGTGGAACAAACAAACCAGGCTTTAACAGCATGGGACTGTCTGCTCTGGGAGGAGCACTGGCTTGCATTGTGCCTGTGCCCAGTCAATATTCTATTATTGCACGTTAAGTGGTTTGCTACAGTATCCTGTGTGCAGGGTATTAGAAAGGATCTTATCTAATTTCCTAAGCAATAATGGTATAAACAGTATGCATTTTTTATTATTAATAAACAAACTGTTGCCTTTGCTGAGTTAATGTTTCTTTTATATACAGTTAGCACCCAGGAGACTGACTCATAAATCAGCAAAATTAAATGTAAAGTGCAAAGTTTTGGAAAACTAGAATTTATCGTAGACCCAGAGTCTTTGACTCTACCTGCAGATAAACTTTAACTTGCTTAATGTAGGCACACAGTTTGTGGTGATTGGGATGGGGCTGGGCCCAGCCTCATCCCCATGGGCACAGCTGTGAGAAGCAGTGAGCAGCACTGACAGCAATGAGCCATGGAGTGCCCAGGGGCACTGAGCAACCACCAAAGGGAGCAGAGGGCACACAGGGGCACTGCATCAACAGGAGGGTATCAAAGGTTGGGATGAAGGACAAGAAGGGCAGGTGCTTGCAGCCTTCTGATGGGGTGTGGTGTTCCTCTGTATGGGCAGGTGCCTGAAGCCTTCTGAAGTAGTAAAGTGTTACTGTGTATGGGCTGAGGCCTTCTGAAATTGTATAATGATGCTCTATGTATTGTGGCTGCCTCAGCTGCAACATATGCTGTGACAGCTTAATGTTTTTTTTATTTGACTGCTGTGTTCTTTAATGATTCTAGCTGATTAGAAAGAAGTCCAACCCCAGACCTTATTAACCTGTGAAAAATAAGAACACTAAAATGGAGTGAGAGGAAAATAAAATACATATTTTTATATTGAGTGTTTTCTGTTGCTTTGAAGTTTGGTTCCATTTCTATTTAGATGGCCCATAAAATTACCTTTTTGATAGCTTTCTCATACTCCATAGTAGAGTTTTTGTTTATGGGAGTAGTGTGTATTACTTTAAAACTCATATTTATAAAGTTGTTTGACTACTCTTTTCCAATATAAGGACATACTGTGAAAAATATATTTCACTTGTGTTTTTATTAATTCAGCTGAGGTATGTGTTTTGTTCTCTACAGCTAGTGTTTCACATCAGAGGAATCAAGAGATGTGAAAGTTAAGTTGTTAATGTCAACACAGATATTTCTTGGATTTTTTTACCAGGGGCCCAGGTAAGGGACTCCCAGTCTTCCAAACCTCAAGTTTTCTAACACCTTACCTTGTAGCTTCACTGAGGTTAAATGTTTTGGTTTTTTCTCCACTTTGCGTTATCCTACCCAATTTTCAACATTACTGCTAGAAGTGGGAAGGCACTTGGAGCTTTTTGCAGTTGTCTGTTTTGTGACAAATCATGGTTAAGTTTTAGTTAATCTAAATAATGGATTTGCAGTGAAAAATCACATTTGTATTTACAGTATGGAAACAATATATGCTATTAACTTGCAGGTAAAATAATAAAAACTTGCTTTTGATGTGTGGTTTTTGGAACTAAGTAATTTTCATGTCAAAAATGCCCTTAGTGAGCTGGTGTAAATCACACCTTCACTTTTCAGAGCAGTAATTTGGTTTGAAAGGATGTGTGGGTCTGCAAGACAAGTGAAGGTAAGCTGCTGAGTTTTACAGGATTTTGTTCTTGGTTTACAAGTGGCATGAACAGTTCAATCCAGCCTTTATGCTTTAATAGTAAAAGCAAATAGAAAAAAGGCTAAATATATATGAGAATCAAGGGCTTTTTGGCACCTCAAAGAAATGCCAGTAGAGGCTGCAGATATGTCAGAAATCAAACCTACAAAACAAAGGCTGACCTTAGCTTGGGATATCTTAAGTTGGCATTCTTTTCCTGGAAAAATACAGAGAACCTGCTATTAAAAGAAGAAATTTTTATCATATCTACCTTTATGGCAAAAAGCTTTAGTCCATTGAAAACCTGGACTCATTCTCTAATGAGTTCCTGGAGGCTAATCCTAAAGCTATTTCAGATGAGTAAGCGTCATGCTGACGAGGTCCCAGGGAAGGGCTGTCTGTGTGCAGCACCAGAATGTGCAGAGGTTTTCTGTCAGCCTTCTGGAACTCCAAATGCATCGATGTGGGATGCAGGACTGCAGTGCCTTGAGCTGCTGGTCCAGTGCTCTCTGCCCAATGCAGCCTCTTCATCCTAAAACAAAAGAACCCCCAAACCAAAGCCAAGCAAAACAACTTCAGAAAATTCTGCAAAACTATGGTAAATGTCTTGTTTTAAAACTGCACCAAGCCAAAGGTTTCAAATAAGCAGAGCTGTGTTCTGTAGAAAGGAAGGAGCTGCAGCCAGCTGTGTTTATCAGCTCAGGGGTGCGTGGTTACCATGGCCCACAGGACAGGGTGCAATGCTGTGTGCTCAGTTAATCACTGTACAAAATGCCTTAGCAGTTGCCCAGCCTGCAGGCCTGGAGCACAGTCTTGGGCAAACAGGATCTTCAAAAGCAACAGGGCTGAGATTCTGAGGGTGGGTGGCCAGAAGGGAAGTCCTGTGCTGAAAGGCCATTGCTCACTTGAGTGCACAATATGTTAACTACATCTGGATTTAGCATAATCATCCTTGACTAATATGGAGAGAAGGGAGAGGGTTTAAATGCTGAATAAATAAATCACTTAATTTCATGTTATCAGAGAGGAACAGATGGTCAGTTTAGTGTATTTTCTGACTGCTTATGTTTTCAGGAGATCAACACTGGTTCTTGTGCAGCAGGTTTCCCAGTGTCAGTAATTCATATGTGTGTACATCAAGTAACTTTTTGCTCTTATCTTTGAGGTGTGCCTTGCTAATACCCTTTTAGGCAACTAAAGGGTCTCAACATCATCAGAAATGAGTCTTTTATATCAGTTTGCCTTTTCCTTGTATATTTATTGTTATTACTAAAGGTAAGAAAAGTTATTACTAAAGGTAAGAAATGACTCAGGATAGGATACCATATCAGAAGAGCTGGATGACTGCCTATCCTGTCATATGGGTATTGTACTGTATAAAATATTTCCATATCTCTTCATTTTTGCTCTTTGGAATGGTCCTGTAATTTTCTGCCAGCCTCTGAGAAATGCTTTCCTTGAGAGTTATCTCAGATCCAGAGTTCAGTGCCTGCAGCACCTGTGTTAGTTGGCCTGGCCTGCTGTTGCTGTAGCTCTTGCCATCCCATGAGGAATTGTATGTGGAAATTAGGTGTAGGAGTGTTTCAGCTTACTTTAATGGTCGTTGCCTAAATGCAGGGAAGAGGAGCAAACTCCTTCTGTAGTATTTCATTTATTAAGAGAACATAAAGAGCAAAAGGGCAAGTCTCCATTCTGAAACCACACTGACAGAAAGCATGTTTGTCACTGTCTTCTCAAGTAGTGATAAATAGTTCTCTGTTACCTATAATTTCTTAAAAGTAACACCTTTAGCACTTCCCTGTGTGTATACAGTAAAAGAAAATGCAGCAACAAATGCTTGAACCCTAATAATAAGGCATGTCCAAACTCTGAATCCAGGATACATTTATATAATGAGGTTGATTTCTAAATTTCTGTTTTCTTCTGGTAACCCTTTATTTCTCTGCCTTATCTTGGTTAAAACAAAAATAAAATCCTCTTTTGCTGATGGCTTGTGGGCAGGAATGAGGGCTACTATCATGTGGTCAACCACTTGTCAGCATCCTTAATTTCCACATTCTTGCACTCTGCTTTGTAATCATGGCACTGAAGATCGGGGTCCTGCTATTCAGGGCTGCTGGGCTTTATATGAAAGTGATGGTTAGAGATGATCTCTGTTTTCTGTCGTGCCTGGTGTTTGGAGACAATAGCAGAAGCAGGAGAGTATCAATTTCTGTCATGTAATTGGATTAGTGATCAGTTTACATGACAGAGCAGGCTCTTCATTGAATTAACTTGAAAAGGGATTATATCAATAAATAGCAGGAAGAGGAAGGGCATGTTAGCTACTATTTGTTACAAATATTTCTTCAAACATCTTGTTCAATATCTTTATTCTTTACAGAGGGTCAGAAAATTACTATCCACAATTAAGTCAGGTTTGCTATAAGTTTTTATTGTAAGAAGTAGTTGACTTCTGGATTATATCCAAATGGGAGGAGAGGGGAATGCTGTGGTGGTGGTTGGTTTTTCCCCCTTTAAATTTTCTGTATAACCGGCAGCTTTGAATCTGCTCACTTGCAAAACACCAAAACGGGGAAAAAACCCTGCAAAACATACAAGATGCTGCTTTGAGTCACACAATGATTTTGAAAGGGGAAAGGCAGGTGAGTTGTCTGTGTTTTGATGGGAATGTGTTGGAAGGAGACCTACTGAATAAGAGCTAATACCTCAATGAATCCACAAGGACCTGAAGTGACTGAAGACCTCAGTGGAAGATGTCACTCCCATGAAAAGGATAGACCTCTGTGGGATTTACATTTCTCCTTGCTTTGGTGAGGAGCTTTCCTGAAGGTAGAAGAATCACAGATGCCAAAAATACAGTTACGAAGCATTTGCAACATTCTGGACTCTTTCAGGAGTCTCCAAGTCTTCTTTCAATAAATTCAATTTTGACTGAAAATCTGCATGCAATTTGAATGCGATTGAATATGTTTCAGGGCTCAAGCAGCGTGCCTTCCATCCAAAACAAAAGGGAGATGAATTTCAATTAGATGTTCCCATTATAATCTGTCTCCACCTGTAGTTTTCATCAAAATTGTTGAGAAGTGCAATATAATGAATGGCCAGGATTTGCCCACTAGCAGCAGTGTGCCCATTATCTTAGTTTAAAAAAAGGTGTGTGAGTGTATATTGGCTTCTCATAGCGAATTATTTAATTGTGACAGGTAGTTTGTATGGGATTTGAAAGAAGATCTATGTATTTTGTGCATGTAATGCATACAGTGGTTTATGTTCTTTCATTGCCATGATAATACAGGTTACTAACTAGAACTGATAAAGCTGATGTTTCCAGAGATGTATTGTGATGTTGGCAGAGTAGAGTCAGTAGTTGCTTTAAAATGTGTTTTATAGGGGTGTTTTGTTCTGAACTTGATCTTTATGGATTTTTTTTTGTGCCTGCCCTCAAGGCCAATGTGAGAGCAGCAGTATTAGTTCAGTCCATCCATGGGTCAGCAGCAGCCCCCCTGCCAGCCCCCTGAAGCTCTCCTGCCTTACTGTAGCTGTTGCAATGCAGGGATGTTGTGAGGCCCTGAAATGAATTTCCCTCCTGCCCCTTAATACACACTATTCCTGCAATTGGAGGGTATCTACTCTGCACAGCTGATGAAATAGGTTAAATGTCCATCTTTCCTCGCTGATTCATACAAAGAAGTTGTCATGCCGACATGGATAGCTTTTTTGCTCAAGCAGTAACTTACACTTGTGTTTTAGGCAATACCAATTTCAAAGCCATGTTAAAATTGTCTTGGCTTCTTAGGATGGCAGTTTTGTTCTTTTTTTCTTTGTGACAGTACTGTGATGTTTAAAAACTTTAATTATACTTGGAGTGGTTACTTCTGTGCATGTCTTTTCCCTGAGAACAATTTTAGAGGTGTAGCTTACCCTATCAAGTTGGTTTAGGACTATATAGTGTATCAATATTGTTCATCTGCTGTATCATGTGGTTTAGACAGTTTTAGGTGTGTTACTTCTTTGTATTACAAGGGACAGAGCACTTCCACAAGGGAAAAGTGAATTTATGAGTACTGTGCTGCTGTTGATCAGGCTGGTGTATCCGGATTAGCTGTAATGCTAAAGAACAAAGGTGAGTGTAGCTGTGGTTCAGTGCTGAAAAGAGGAGGATAAAATATGGAGTTGAACAGTAAGCATGGGAAGGGAGGTGTTTTGATGAGGTTAATGAAGTGTTCCCTGTTCAGAGAGACTTGACAGAGCTCCCAGGAGTTTGGTCGTTTCTGATTTCTTTTTAGAGAGATGGGGAGAATTAAATGGAAGATGCAAATTCTTGTACTTCAAATAAGAATTTGTGTGTCTTTGGAGTGCCATATGACATTTGTGCGTGAGACTAAATCAAATCACTAATATGTGAGTGAGTGCTTGGCTTTTGGTGTGATTTAGTTTTGATGTGCCTTAAACGTGTGAAGATGGAATTGGTCCTCTGCTGCTGAACAACTTGGCATCTGCTAATTTAAATCATCTTCAGTACTTTCATTGTGGGTCTCAAGAAAGCTGCACATCTCTGTATTTGATATGAATAATAAAGTGTTTGCTCTGAGCTGCTGCTGCGAGGACACCAGCCTTTCTCTTTGCTCCTCCTTGCTCTGATGAACGCAGCAGCCCCTCTGATGGGTCATTTCAGTGACAGTCACTGTTACCTAGCTGGAGGTGTATGTTGCAGGCTGGAGCTCACTCTGGAGCTCTGGTGTCTCATAGCTGTGCCAGCTGCTGACACATGCTGATAATGGACTCCTTGTGAAGCAGCAACTTCAATGGAAAAAGCAGGTGAACTTAGGTAAGCCTGTCTGTCTGAGGCTGCAGTGACTCAAATTCACCTGAGGGCTTGTGGGTGAAATAAGTAGAACTCACATTTCTCTATATGCATGATGAACTCTGAGATAGCAGGAGCCTCGCTACCAACAAGCAGAAGCAGTTAAGGCTGAACTTTGCTATCTAGAATATAAATGTTAGGATTGTCATCTGCTTCCTGTCTTCATTGACATAAATGTTGCGAAGGAAACCCAGCCCAAAACAAAGAATCAAAATCAATAATAAGGAAAGATGGTGTGAAGTCAAATGCTCCAGGACAGTACTGGTGGCATGTTGTGATGGCTTTGAGCCTCCCTCACCAGGGGAGTGTTGTGTAAGAAGTGTGGAACACAATGGTCTGAGGAAGACAAAACACTGCTACAGAAGCAATGAGCAACAGGATTGAGTGGGGCCAAACAGCAGGGACCAGGGAATGCAGGCTGGGCAGGACCGTCCAGAGCTACCACGGAATATATTGGAAGAGTTAATGGGAAGGGATCATTGTGTCCCTGGGCCTTCATTAGGGTTTGGGAGGAAGCTTGATATCTTAATTTTCTCCTTCAAAAATTCTTTACCTTCAATTGGTAACACTGGACTGTGATCAAATGAAAATATGGGATTAAGACAACTGTGCATGTAACTGGATTTGTCCACTTTCATTCTTACCACTAGATGGAACATTTTAGGCTTTGGTGTGTTGTACCAATCAATGCATATTTTCTTTTCCCTTGGCAAGTCAGGACAGCAGCTAAGACATCCAGGGAAAATTCTGGTTTTTTTTCACTTTATTTGAGAATAAATGTTATATGTAAACATCATGAAACAGATGCCCTTAAACCAGTAGAGGAGTTGTAAACCCAGTGGCAGCAACTAATAGGGAAAAAGTAGAGTATTGGCAACAAAATTGAGACTCCTAAACACTAAGAATACTCAAGTAAATATGGGGTTAGACCAAAGTGCTCAAGGTAAAAAGACAGGACTTGAATTATTTCAAATGACCTAGTAGCCCTTAACAGGAATTATTTGTTGAACAGGTTCACTGTCTCACAGAGCTGAAAGCAAACCCCCCTTAGCTATTAATCACCTGCTACACTGTAGGAGGGAGGGCAGGTTGGTGTTGGGGCCAGCATTTCAGTGTTGTGGTTTTATTTTTTTTGTTTGTTTTTGTTTGGCTTTTTTTTTTTGTTTTGTTTTGTTTTGTTTTGTTTTGTAAGCATTTGGATGTTGTTTAGGTAGAAATAGCTGTATTAGCATTTCCTAAAGATCTTGCTCTGCCTTGTGTTCAGAGGTTGGAAATGGTGATGTTTTGTCAGGGTGAAATGCAAAGCAATTAAAAGTGTGCAAAGAGTAGATTCAGATGAATAATAAGTACGAATATCTAATGATAACTTTGAGTTGACACATCTGTCTTTGCAGAAACGATTTCTCAATGAAAACCTCACAGCTGCCTCAGAGAAGCTGTGGACAAGTGTTTTGACAGCTTCTTTTGTTTTCCAAAGCTTCTGCTAGAGATGTTCATGCTGCTCTCAAGTGTTCAGAAAGATCTTTAGTGAGGGAGTAAATTACCCTCTTGATAAATGGACAGTCTTAAGTTCTTTTGTAATAAATGTCACCCTTAGCAGCTTGAGGAATATCAATTACCAGTTATAAGTTTATATAATTCTTAATTTATAAAAGAAAACCACTGGAATTAAGTATACTGCTCTGGAAATCTTTATACCAAGATTTTGTTTAACTTTATTTCTTTTTATTTTGTTGCTGGTGAAAGGAAAACAAATGATGTAGAGGAAAAAGTCAGACAATAAAACCCACAAACAGAAAGTATTTTTTTCCCTCACTATTGAAAAGTAAAAGCTGCATAAAGTAATTTCAGCAACCAAAATTTTAATTAATGGCTTCTATCTGAGTGAATTTTGGGTAACAACAAGTTCTGGAATAAAACAAATGTCTTTATTAAAAAAAAGGAAATCTCAAGCTACATCTTCCTTAGCTGTATTTCAGTCCCCCTGCTACTGCTCAGTCTGCTGCATGCAAAAGAAAAACCAAGACTTAATGTGTTTTCCCCTCTAAGTGGTTCAAAAAGGCTACTCCTTGGTGCTTTCTGTCCTGCATAGCAAACACAGGTCCATTTAGAAATTCATTATGGGTCCTGGCTCTGTATTGCCTATTTTTTAAATCCTCTAACCTGAGCTATTCTGCAGAGTTTATTTTGGTTTGTGGTTGTTCTGAAGCAAGGAGTTTATTTAAACTGGCCAGCTCCAACAGTTAATGCAGCATCTCTGAAACTGCCAGTGAGCCTAAATTAGGTTGTCAGAGTCAACACAGTGATCTAGAGAGCCTATTAAAATCTTAATAACTTTTAAAATTGGACTGTGGGTAACAAAACATTGTCCCTGTGCATTAGATTTTCAGTAGATAAGTCCATTAAACTACATCTCCTCACCTTCCTTCTCTCTCCATTAGACATTGCCCAAAGAGGAATTTTTAGAAATCCACTGAGTACCTTTAATTGTGAAACTTCATTGATCAGTTATCATTGGGCTGCATTCAGTTCATCCAAATCAATTTCAGTGTTATGAAAATTCTCTGCTTTTCATTGTGTCTCACTGGTGGTGGTTGGAGGAAGGTTTGTTGTTTTAATGAGGCAAAAGCAGAGGGAAGATAACTATAGTGCTTGTTTGTTGCCTGTTATTTCTTAGCCCATAGTCTCTCCTGATCTTAGTAAAGCAGCTGTCAGATTTAAAATCAGACTTCTGATCTCTCAGCTTCAGTTCTGGGCATGAGAACGTGCTTTCAGTCCAGTAAAGTTCTATTGCTTTCGTCCTCTCCTTTCAGTAAAGTGACAGATTACTATATGTGGCAATATCTATAAGGTATTGCCATAAATTGGAATTTCCTCCTTTACTCTGAACTGGAAGGAAAATTCTTCTTCTGCCATGATTCTCACGTATCACTTAAGTTCTCCTTCATTAATAGACGTGAGTGGGAGGTCAAAATTGAACTTGTTAATGCGAACAAAGTTGAAGCCTTAATTATGGAGGAAATTGTAGATTACTCATAATAATCAACTGAAGTTTGAATTTTAAGTTTGACTGGCAGAAAAACATCTGTCACTATTATTATTATGTATGAGACCAAATCCATTTGCAGACAAGTAGCAAGTGATTAGACAGAACTAGGAGAAGTAGATGGACTTTTATGAGAAACTCATTATAATTCTTTTCTTTCAAGAAGGATAATTAGTAGCCTTTTAGATATTTCAGCTAGTTGTAATGCCCTCTGAAAGCAAATTAAATAAAACCAAGCATGGTCATATATGACAGCAATAACTGAAATGACCCCTTCTGCTCTGCTATCCTTTAGTCTTTGCATTGTGTATCTCTGTGCAAAGTGGTTATTGGCAAAAATGAAGAGGTTTCTTTCCCCAGCAATTAGCTAAAGGAGATGTAAAAGGTGAGTTATGTATAGCACGTGTAACATGGATAACTTTTCATAGTAAACAATATCTTGGAATGCAGTTGTCAATTCCACTGTGGTGGTGTCAGAATGTGTACTCTAAACTTGGAATAAAACCATAAAATGGGAATTGAGGAAGGTAGAAAAAAATATGACAAAATAGGTAGGCCTGTCCTGAAAGAGAGTCATCATCACAGACTGAGAAGTCAATATTACCAGCTGCAGTCAAAAATGCTTCTAAACCCACTGAGGGATTTACAGATTTTTCTCCCTTAGTGCAAAAGGGTAAAGTTGGCTTGAGGTCTCTTGAGCAAACAGAAGTTTTATCTGCCAAGCAATCCAAATGGCAGCACTTGGTTATCATTAAAGCATAATTGTCAAGAAATCTGTATCAGAGGATATTAATGAGAGTGTATTTTGTTATTTAGACAAAAAACTCCATTAGAAACTTGTGTGAAAGAGCAAGTGATAAAGACAATTAACTCTACTAAGTGTAGTCTGTGGTACCTTATCTATGGATTTTCTCCTTACATGGTTAAATATTCCCTCTGCAATTTATGTTTCATCCAACAAAGAAGATTTGATTTCAGATAATTCTTTTAAAAAAGTAGTTGGTACTTTAGTCAGCTATTCACCCATATCCACTTATCCCAGAATAAACATTCATTCATGAAAGAATTAAAAATATAGCACAACATGCAACTTCTCATTTACAATAAATTGGTAGGTAGTATTTTTTATTCTCAAACACTTCCCTACCAGTGGCTAAAGCTCCAAGGAGATGAGTGCTATTGTAAAATATTATGAGTTTCCACTTCCCCAAGGGAAGCATAGCTATCCTTGTACAGCTTAAAAAAGGACTACATACTAACCTCAGTAGACACTAGGATTTTTTTTGGTTTTTTTTTTCCCCTCATTTTTTATAGTGACCAAAAAAGAAGCAACCAGAGCAGCTGTGTCTTTATGGACAACACAGTCCTATTACCTTGTTCCTTTCAAAGCTCTCATAAAAAATAGAAATTAGCAGGAACTGTTGTTCCTTAGATTGGGAGGCTGTTGTGCTTGGTACAAATACACTACATGAAGTTCGTAATTTACTCCTAAAGTTTTTATAGCCTAAGCACTAAACTTGTCAATACTGAAACTGGACAAATGGCTGGAGTTGGGGAAGATGGGGAAGGGATGAAGGAAGGGCCCTCAGCATGGCTTTAGTCATCCCTGTCTGGCTTTTAGAAGGGTTTGAGTTTGGGTGGAGGAACCTGTTTGGTCTGGGGCAGGAAGTGAAGGTGGTGGTGTCTCAGACTCAACAAATCTCAGTGAAGCTTGCTTTTAAGCATGAGAGAATGAAATGAGGTGTGATGAATCTCAAAAAAGTAAACTGTGCAACACTTTGAGAAATACAGGCTGTAAACATTGCACAGCAGTTAGAAGAACTAAAAAATCACCACAAAAAGGACCCCAAAGCAAACAAAAAAAAAAAACCCTTATGAAGAATCTCCAAGCAGCTTGCAAATATCCATTAATTACCTCTCTGTGGGAAATGATACAAAGATAATTTCTCTTGTTTTGGAATTGGAAATCAGTTGCTGTTAATGTGTAGATCAACATTGCTGCCATCTGTTAAAAGTAAGAAAGAAAGCCGAGCTTATGGACAAAGCATTAATTTGCAGTTGGGATGTTCACACACAGAATGTAACCACCCGACCTTGAATTTAAATTTTAAAAAGCAGGAAAAGACATTTAGTGATTTTGTGTAGTAGAAATCTTCATAGCTCACATTTTGCATCATCTCTTTTGAAATGAAGATTGAGCATTGCTTCCTGGACTTCAAAACCACCTGATTATCCTGTTAATGTGATCATGTTTCTGACAACCTGTGCAACTGAAGGGGGGGTCAAAAGCTCCAAGAACTTTTCTGGCTGTTTGAATCTCAGAGCTTCTGTAGTTTTTTATACTACTTAAGTGAAGTTTCACCCCAGCTGCACTCTTGGGCTGCCACCTTTGCATTAGTGGTATATTATAAACCTGCCCGTGCTTACTGGGATGCATCAGGGGCAGCAAAGACCTGTTTTAATAGGGCTTCACTTTTCAGTTCCTCACTTCTCCAGAACTTGTTTTTCTGTAGATATTGAAATAACTTGTCAATTACTTAACTGGCCTTGACTGTGTTTTTTTTGGTTTTTTTTTTTTTTATTATGCATACCTCCTATTCATATCCTTTTAAGGATTTGGTCACAATAGTAATCACATTTTATTTTTCTAGATTTGTGAGCATATTCATTCAGTTTTAGGTTTAGTTACTGTTCCCATGATAATGACTCTTCTATATCATATCAGCATATCAGTTAAACCAAGCAAAAAGTGAAATTGCCTTTCATTGCTTGAAAAACTGGGCCAAAGTAGCCAACAGATGTTTAACATCAAATACTTTATTCCATGTGAATGAGCACTTTTGTCAGTTGCCTGGGTAAATAATAGCTCCTATTAGGTGTTAGTACAAATGCATGATGAAAACAATCTCTCATTTTCTATAGAAATAATGCACTGATGCCCTTGAAATAGCTGTAGGTATTTTTTTACTGAGAAGAAAAGCATGGGAGTGGGGAGATGTCTGTGTTTTACTAGTTTTTGGTTTGGGGTTTTTTAAGCTATTATTCACAGAACTACTCATCTGTCTTCTGTTCCTTGGGTTTGATTACAAGTCTGGTGTATTTTGGGGAGAAGAGTGAGATGAAGTGTATGGTTATTATTGCTGAGCAGAGGGCAATATTATTTTCCTGACATGATCTTTGAAGGCACACAGTATCCTTGGTGTCGACTATTTTGTGCCTTAGTGGTTTTGGTTGGTTGACTTTGCTTTGTTTTGGGGTGGTTTTTTTTTTTTTTTTTTTTTTTTTTTTTGTTTGTTTGTTTGTTTGTTTGTTTTTGTTTGTTCTTTTGTTTCTGAGGTGTTATGAGAAGTGACAGCATGCAAGACATTTTAAGAATGGGGTGGCTTGCATGTCAAATACGGTTGAAAGGAGGCAAACAAATACAAAGGTGCTGCTTTTAAAATTGCATTGCAGAGATGCAATGGCTCCAGTGTGGAGGATAGAGTAGCCTTGAGTGTGAGAAGTCAAATGGTCAGATCAAAATTAATCTGATCTGATTAATGAAAATTAGGATAACTTAGTTCACTTCCTACTCATTGCTGACATTAAGATTCTTTTTGTCTAAGTAGCAATTCTGAACTTTATTTGCTTAAGAGTCCTCTGTGGGAAGTTCTACTCTTTTTACTTTTTGTGGGTGTGGATTAAGGATTTCTAAAAAACCTGGGCTCCCCACTGAAAGTGAGCTGCTAAACCATCTTATTTTAACTTATATCGAATGTGGCTTCTAGTGTGACTGAAAAAATACACATATTAAGACCCAAATTCATCCTCTCACCACTTGGTGCCACTCTAGGTTTGTGAACTGCAGTTTCACTAAAACAACAGATTTTTCTTCCTTTAGGTTTGCCAAGTGCTGTCTGAAATACGACACTCTGAGATCCATCTTTGAGCTATGTTGGTCTGAGGCAGAGGACACTGTGGCTGATGGACAGCTTTCTGACATTGCTCAGAAGGGGAAAGAGGTGGTGGGATCGATGTTGGGGGTTTTAAACTGAATATGTGGCTAAGATAGCACTGTAGATTTTTGTTTTCTGATGCTGCTGTGAGTTCAAACCTGAAACAGGACAAAACCATTTCAGTGACTGTTTCGAGACTCTAGTTTTCCTGAAGAGGAAGAGAGACAGCCATTGAGTGTTCTTGTAGGTATTTCTATAAAAATTAGACAGAGCTATAGCATGTGTTACTTGCTCCTTTTATTTAAGTACTTCTCAGGTACGTAGGCTCTAGGATCTTGCTCTGAGAAGTGTTGTGCAGCACATGCCATTCCTCCACAGGCAACCCCATCACAGTTTCCTTTCCCAATATGAGCAGTTGTACCAAAGGAGACACATGGCCTTTTCCAAAGGGCAGTGAGGAGTTTTAACCTGTGTTGGTACTTAGATCATATCCTTTCCCTGAAAACTTCTATAAATAATGATGGCAAAACCAGAATGATTTGCAAGGTGAATGTTCTTATTTGCACATTGAAGGCAGGCTTGCACCATCTGTATGGATGAGGGGCCAAACAGGGCCAGTTGATGATAACTGATAAGGCTGGCTGGACAAAAAGCATTGTGCCAGTGAGTTGGTACAAGCTGGCAGTTGCTGGTGCTCTGGGATAGTCCACCCAAGAAGGTGTAAGGCTTTTGAGAGTCCAGAGTTAACCAAACAGGTGTGTCATGAGCTCAGCTTGCATGGTGAGCCAGGTAGAGGAGCGCAGTTCTGCACGAGGCCAGTGCTCAGGGAGGGCTGCAGCCAGATGGATAAACATCTGCTCCTATGGACAGGGCCCTTATTTATCCTTTGGAGTCCTCAAGTCCTTTTACCACTTTCTTTTGCCCTTGCAACTTTGTGATCTTGATGCAGGCCTTATCATGGCTGATCTTCGAGGTCTCTGTCATATCCTGATTAATGCTGTTGTACATTGTTGTTGTTGTGCATCTCGTATGCCTCTTTCTGTCTCTTGGGTTTGCATTAATCTGCTCTTAAACTACAAGAAAAAAGCCAAAGCTACCTAATACAGAGAGTTTCATGTCTGCAGTTCTCTGACATGATAAAAAAGTCAGACAAAGCCTCTGTCTTGAACCTAAAGCTGGTGTAATTTTGCCAGATTTGGAAGTAGCTGACGCCATTTTGTGGTACCTTTGAATTTCTCCTAGACAGAATCTGAATATGTCAACACCACAGTGTCACGTTTCTTCAGTGGTTCTTACTTTCCTTCTGCATATACCCAAGTTACTTCCAAAGAAGCTGAACTAACATTCAACATTCAAACTTTAATATATTAAAGAATTGTTAATACTGTCTAAAAGATTGTTTCCCTCCCCATGTCCTTCAGCTAAAGGGAATGGAAATAAATGCTGCTCTTCTCAAAAGAAAGCTTCATTTATTTCTTTACATTTTCAAGGCTTTGAATGTTTTCCTTTCCCCCACATCTTTAACAAAAGGTGACAAAGACTTCTAAGGGTATATGTTGCCATGATACTAAGGAGGCAGAAATCTTTGTGTTGTAAAACCAGGAGTCTGGTCTTAGTGCTTAATATTCTATAGTAACAGGGTCATATTGGCATGTTTTACTTTTTTGGGCCTTTTTTAAACACGAAAAGTAATGTAACAGTTCTTGGGAATGGAAGCTGTAATGGGTAAAATGTGCTATATATATTGTCCCCCTTTGTAAATATATTTTTCCAGTGGGTCTCAGATATAACCTTTGACAGGGAGACAAGCAAAATGTGTATTTGTATACTGCATCTAAACTAACAAGATTAGTTGAGTACTGGAAGTAATTTTTTAAAGACATCACTCCAGAAGTCTTTATTATGGGCTCATTTATCCTTCATTACCATCTTGCTATGACTTAACTGCTTTCCTGCACAAAATTCTTTGCTTTAATCTAATGTGGATTTCTGTACACTAAATTCAAGTTAGATGTATGGACACACCAGGAAATCTGATCTTTCCCTTCTTTTTGTCCATGACCTTTAGACCAAGCAAAGTACGGGCTGGATGGAGGGTGTGCCCAGGCTGACATATGTGCAGATTAGTTTTCAAGCAAGATGAGCAGAAGGCTCAGGTTCCAAACTACCTTAATTTATCAGTGTAACTCTGCTGCAGTCATCCCACCCATGTGCATGCCTAGTGCTCTGTGAAATCCGTGCTTTAGTTTTAAAAATAAGACCATGATAGTATTTTTCAAACTACTTGTGAAATGGCATCTCTGAAAATTGCAAACTTTCGGGGCAAAAAATGAAAAATGTTATGCATAGCTATATAAAGCAGCATGTGCTTTTGATGATGAAAGACAAAATTCCAAAGGAACTCATGAAATCTGTCTGACTTTTTAAGGCTGTGGTGATGAGACACATAAAACAGTAGATCTTAACAATTGAAAAATAACCTTAAAATGTTCTCGTAGGTGTAAACAAGAAGACAGAAATCTACCGTTTGAAAAACTTCTGCTACTAAATAGTTATAATAACTTGTCAGCAAAGGTGGATTTGAGAAAATGTGCCTAGATTCAAAAGAAAACTGAGTGATAATCTGTGAAAAAGCAGACTAACACCTACAGATGCAATTGTTTAGTTTATTAGTAAGTTGTGTAATCACAAGCCAGCTGTTTATATTCCTGGGAACCTTGTTCTGGCAAGCAGAGTGAGATCAACAAGCACTTTAAATTTAGGGCATTTGATGGTGCAGTCTTAGGTGAACATCAGTTAATCATATTGAGGTGCCTTTTTGTTGGTAGTTTTTTGTGGTTTTATTTATTTATTTATTTAATCTGAAGGAGCTATTGGAACACTGCTTTCCTCATGGGAAAAAACTTAATCAAAGCTGCCTGTCCCATCAGGTTCCCTCTGCTGCAGCAGTCCTGGGGCAGTGGCCAGATCCATGTTCTGAGCTGCTGCAGCATCACTCAAGTGAGAATAAAATGAGTGTCTCTGGAGAAGGCTGGGGGGAAGGCACAAAGCTCAAAATGTGCCATGACTCTGATCCTGCTGCACTCCTGTGTTTTTTGAGAGCCTCTCTCTCTGGGTGCTGACCTGCACTGGCTCCAGCACTGCTGGGCAGGCTCTTAAACAAATAGCCAAGCACTTGCTTACATTGTAATAAGGGCATCGATGTTTGCTCACCATGAAAAATATATTAGTAATCTGTGGACTTATTGGTTAATGGGAGATATGTGATTTTGAATGCTGAAGCATGATGCTGCCATATTGACTTCAACTATCACCCACAAAGGTCAGGAGGGGATGTTATTATGCTACCATATATGGGATAATTCCTCAGGATTTAACTGAGTGTGTTCTAGGGGAAGAAAATTGATTTGATAAATGAAAACTAATCAGCCAACATTCCATTTATACTGTGTGCTTTTTCAAGCAACATTGCCTGTAGCTGTCTTAGTGTTGAAAAAGAATTGTTGGACCAATACACATTTTCCTGGACAGGCTGAGGGCTTAGGAGTTTACACTGGGGATTAGCAAGGAACGGCAATTGCAGTTCTCAAACCAAGATTCATTCTGTTTAGCTCAAGTGCTTAAGGATATGTGTGGATTTGTGGAAGACTGAAACTGTGTTTCTATCCCAGAAAGTAATTATGTAGGCTATATTGAAATATCTGGTTTTTAATATGACTTTAAAGCATATTACACTTGTCCAAAGGGAAAGTTAAAATGATACACGTGGACTCAAACAGAGTAATTGGGAGAGCAATATTTTGATCACTAATAAAGAAAATGAAACACAGTGGAAAGCAGTAATAAATAGTGTGAGTTATTAGTTTCACCGGCCAGAGAAACTCAGAAAAGCTGTAGGGAGAACAGGGATAGGAATAGCCAGTGAAGGAAAATACTGGAACATCAGCTGTCATGTCTGGGAGAGTACAGTGTTGATTACATTGTAATCAATAAACCTTCACTGAATTGTACCTTGAATTGGGAATAAGTAATCAACTGTACAGCCCAAGGACTGTATGAGGAGACAGAAATCCAGGGACAATCTAATGATGATTATTGTGCAAGTGCTTGAGGGAACTAATCCTTACCCCTTCAGTATCACTTCCTTCCTTCCTTTAGATCTTCTGTGGCACTTGGTGCTGCATTTGCCTTTCAGAGCTCAGTTGGGTTGGAAACTCTGGTGTTATGAGTTCGATCTCAAACAGCAGGAAGTGAAATGTGCTTCCATAGAGACTGGTTTTCACTGCAAACCCCAAATTGTTTCCTAACAGATGCCTATTGCTTTCCTCTTGTAAATTTAGTAAAGGTATTGATATAATTTGTTTTCCTTAGATATACTGTGTTTATTTAGTCAGTATGACCTTCTGGTAGACTGGAGTGAAATTTGACCTAAGTGAAGCCAGGTTTTTTTTTTTTTTATTTTGAGGGTCAGTCCTGCAGCAAGTTTCTCTAAGTCCATAGTTGTAAGGATACTATTTGTCAGTCTAAAAAAGTACAAATTTTTAGATTGTTTTGGGAACTGGTTCCACGTGGAATTTTCAAGAATCCTCTAGAACCTCATGCTGTAATACTGACTATATTGACCGTGTTATATATGAACACAGTTGAGTAGAAATCTCTCTAGCTCCAACTACCCATTACCTCAAATTGACCAAGATTTGTTTACAGACTTGCACTACATTTCTTTAACTGGTTGTAATTAAGCATATGGGTAGTAATTAATTACCACCAAGTTAATAGAGAAAAAAGACTGTAAAGCCAGAACTTTAACACAATGGCTCAATAGCTTTTGCCTATTGTTTACTCCTGTCCACAGAAGTAGGAGGAGCATGTATCAGTGAGAAACAAGCTCCAGTCAAGTGCTGTGTTACAGTTCACTTTGAGGACAAAATAATCTCTGTATTTTTTTTGTCCCTCCTTTATGTCTTTGTTGTGAAAGACATGTACTATATAGGCAAGCTATTTATTACTCTGTTTATTGATTTTCTTTACTCTCTTTACTGTAATCCTCATCAGCCTTAGTCTGTAGCTGTTAGAATAACATAAAGTCGTGTTTCAGACCTTACAACATCTGTAGTCTTTGGGTTGAGATCAGCAGCAATTTTTGTTCATTGTTTACTTCCTCTTGAAGATATATATTTTAAATAGCATGTGGATACTTAAGCAAGGATTTATTGCATGCAAGATAAGTAGCACTGCAGATTTTTTGAGGGAGAATATGGGTGGAAATAGCCCTGAGTAGGTTTGCTGCTCTGCCTTTTGCTCCATAGTCTAGGCTACATTTAAGTGAAATATTTTTAAACTGCTAGTGACAAAAGATAGTTCAGGAGTGAACAGAAGTTCCTGTTCCCTGTCAAGCTCGTGATATTCCATTTCTCTGAAGAAAGTCATAATGCTAGGCATTTTGCAGAATTTCTAGCTGGGGCAGTGCTGGTCTCTCCAGAGTATTAGACTCCTTGTAAGAAAAAATGCATCTGTCTGCTGGCAAGGTAGAGTCAAGTGAGGAGAATACATCACCAGAGAGCTGAAGCAACTAGTTCTAGATTTTATAAGAGAAATACACTGTTACATTATTTATACAATCTGTAATAACTGCAGCAAATATTAGGAATCCCAGTTGCAAAATGTCTCTTCAATAACAATTATAGAGATGAGGGTATGGGGGTTGGATACTGTAATAAGGGGAATTTTCTTTGGGAAAAGACAATTAGGAAAATGAGTTTGTCTTTCCTTTTAGTAGTTAGTTAAAGGGTTGTGCTGGTTTCCTTTGAGTTAATTTCAAAATATGAAAAAATAAATATTCTACATTGCATCGAAGATCAAATGGTATATTTCATGTTGGATAGATGAGGTAAAGATTGCCCACTTGAAAATGGAATTGATTTTTTTCTGGTGGTGTTTTTGTTTGTTTGTTTTAGCTGTTAAACAAATGTCATTCTTAATTGCAAATATTCTTAAAGAAGTTGTTATATGCCAGGTATGTAAATAAAAAAATTGTGTTGTCTTCTGATTTCTATTCTTATTCATTGTACAGCCTTCTCTTGAGTAGAATAACTGCCTCAGGTCTTTGACACTTACCCTTGTGCTGGCTCAGGCAGTTTAGAGCAGTTAATTGTAATGGCTGTATTTGTCTTACGTGGGTTAGAGTTTACTCTGTGATATCACGATGACCTTAATGCAATACTTCAGGATTGTTTCCATTAGGATCAACTGAATGCAATTGTTTAAGTGCCTTTAAGCTGATCTAAGCTAAAAATTGCTATTGAAACCACAACAACTTTGGAAAAAAAACACCTCAGAGTAATGTTTTGGTTATCAATCAACTATCATTGAGCAAGGGCTGAGTCACTTGCTCTGTCATCTGTAGGACTGGTGTGAACAATAAAGTAATATGTGAAGAACAGTGGAGAGGTTAAATTCTGTGTAGCTCCCACAAGGAAAGATCTCCCTCTCTGCATGCTTGGTAACAGGGATTTGCTAAGAATTATTTCTTCATTATAGTGACCATGTGTAATACAGTAAGGAGTAGTTGCAGTGGTTAGAGAAGGTGTTAGGCTGTCAAGAATTTGTTTTGTTGTTCTAGTGGGGCTTGTTCCTTCTAGAGCAGAGGTGTTTTTACAAGGGGAAAGACAAGGAGGGAGTTTGGTTCACGTCCTAGCTTAGGAGTGAAACAAGGCTCCCTACACCTCTCATGGTGAGGTTCAAAACTGTGCACAACCTGTGAGATACACCATTATCAGTCAGGGAAAGCAAAGACAAGGATTAGATTTCTGAGTTCTTGAGTTCTTGAGAAACCCAAGTTTCTCTTAATTGCATCTTGAATTTTTTGGCCCTTAAAAATAGTGTTTTCAGGGTGGTAAAGTAGAAGTGTTAGTATTATGCTCTACTCTCAAAAAATGGAACAACAGAACTCAAGTAGTGGGAGGGAGATCTAGAAATACACATCTAAAATACTGTGAGAACCAAGTGCACAGTTATGGTCTCAATTGCTTCAAAATTAGAAATTCTTTTTGTTGCTACAAGCCACTGTTTCTCTTGATCCTAATGCTTGTTGAATAGGAATAATTTTTTTTATGACACATGACTGCCACTTTGTGCTTTCTTTTAGGATTTATGGATGTTGAAAACATTTTTTAGCTGCTTCAGAGGATTCTTCTCTACTGAGGGATTTATGTTAATGCAAAAGTAGGTGCTGAAGTTTTCTAGCTTTAAGTGTAGTTCTTAAATGTTTTCAAGGAAGCTGGACCTGGTGTGATTAATTCTAGGACATTTAAAGAATTGGCTTTGTGGGAAAGAAAGTGGTATCTGGGGAAAAGCAAATATAGTACTTCAGGAGGGGATAGGGAAAGGATGAGCTGGTAATTAAAGACCAGTCTGTTTGGCTTAAATCTAGCAAGAAATAATTGGATAGACATCTTATAAGCCCATGCCAGTTAGCAAGATCTGTTACCAAGTAAACAGATTTCTCAAGGGCAAATCGTGACAAACCCATTTAATTTCTTTGTACAGCAGTGTTACAGGTCAGGGGGTGAGGAGAGAAGCATTAGATATAATATACCTTCATTGGCTCAAGTTTCTTGCACTGTATTCATGTAGTGTTTTCTTGATTCAGATGAGGAAAAGTGGTCTAGAGATGTCTACTGCCTGGTGGATATAGAATGGGTCAGAAAAGAAAACTTAAAGAATATGTATAATTAGCCAAATGTCAGAACATGTTAATATACCAAGGAGGGCTTGTCAATAGTCTGTCTCATATTAATCAGTATTTTTATTAATGACCTGGAGAGTAGAATGCAGAGGCTTTTCTGAGTCTGTCAACCCCGGCAGAGTAGAAGGAACACAATACACAGGGAAACAGGTACAGAACTCAAAATTATCTGGGGGACAATACCACTTCAACAGGATTAATTAGCTGCAGATCCCACACAGAAACATTTGGATAAATGATATTCCTGTGTAAAGTGATTTAAGATCTTTAGAGAATCACAATTAATAGTTAAGGGTTGTGATTGTTGAAGACTGATTTATGCTGGAAGGAGAATATTCTTTGCAGCATTGCAGCACTGAATGAAGAATTTTTCAATTACATTTAAACATCTTCATATACTTCCTGGCTCGGGAGATGACTAGTTTTTATTCATCCAGATTGAATCTTAAAATTGTGCAGTAAATATCATCTGTTTCCTCCTGCTATCTCTTCTTTCTCAAAACCAGCTCCAAAAGAAGACTTGTCTGGTTAATGTTGTAAGCCAGTAAAGGTTAAGTTAAAAAACAGCTGATGAGAACTGTAAAGACTGAAGGGATAGAATATCAATTTCTTTCTATTTCTAGTTACAAAAAGTCTTTCTCTTTAGAAACTGGTCAGCAGCCCCTGGATTCTATCAAAAAGCAAAGCTTGTGTGCTTAATTGTAAAAAGTTCTTACACCTTTTGCTAGAAGGAAATATAGGAATTTACTTCATAAACAAATTCTGCATCAAGACACGTTTTTCTCCTTTTTCTTGTAATAAAAAGCAAGGAACAGGGATACAAATGTGTATTTTGAAAGGAAACAAAATGGCAAAATGTACAAAAGTAGCCTTGTATATCCTTAGAAAGGCTGCACTGACACAATCATGGTCAGAAGATCTAAATTACTGTTACCTGCCTTCCAGCTGACAGTCTCTGTCTTCCTACTCTTAGAGAAGGAAAGATTTATGATGTCAGGTGGATTGGGAAAAATCTATGTGGTAAAAGCTAACCTTTACTCTCCTCTTCAGCCCTCCATCACCTTCAGTTTTGTTTCAGCACGTTACATCCCTTGTGTCTCACTGCATTGGGCCAACATTTGCACCAGGACGAGTGAGTGAGTGAGACAGGAACAGAAACAAGATGGATGGGAAAGGGGCAGAATTACCTCATGCAGTGGCACTGCTGGCTCAGACTGTCATGAAGTGCACTTGAAACTTGGCTTTCAATTAAATGCCCAAACTATCAACTTGTGGCAGCTTTGGCTCAGCTCCTCAGACTCCCTGCATGCCTTTTTTCAGTCCACACAGGTTTTTTTAAAGTACCTGCAGCTTGCAGAAGTAAAACATGTATTTTTAGGCTTCCTTGGGCTAAAAGGTTATTTAACTGAAGAACTAAGACAGGTATTATTAAATATTTACCGAGTATATCTTCATGCTGGCACTGCTGTAGGTTATGTGTCAGAATCCAGTTCCACTGTGCCTGCCCACGTTGCCCAGGTACTGCTTTGATGTCAGTGGGCTTCTGGCACACACTGCTGTTCAGTGCAAGGGTTGTAGATACAGTCCCTAGGATATGGCTGGAAGCCCCAATCAACAAAAGTTCTAATCACTTTTGATTTGACATTGTGTCGGGCTCTCAACTTCTTGTGTTTTTCTAGTAAAAATTATTTCTGGATATTTAGCTTAGACCAGAGACTTGGGATTCTGAAGCTTATATTGATACTTTGTCCTAAAGAATAAAATGTGGAATTGTTAGTTTCTTTTGGAGTATGGGCTGTTGTTGTTTTTTGTCCTAGAGGTGCTTTACTACAGAGCCATATCTATTACATATCAACCCAAGGTTCAGAGTTCATTATACAAGCAGTTTTAGCATTGCTAAATTGGTCACTTGGTATGCAGCATCCATACAGGAAAGCCATGGTGAAGAGGGTTCACCTAAACATTAACTCTGGAAAATATATCTACATATGTTTTATGCCTAAACTGTCAGTTTCTTGTGATGTAATTCCCTTCTTAAGCACAAGAGGAGTGAAAAACATGTGGTGATGCAACCTGAAGAGAGAGAGCTCTGAACTGCTCTGGGCACAACAGTCAAGCAGGTGAAGCCAATTGTAGGTAGTCTTTGCTTTGTCTTTTATTGCTGGTCAGCACCTCTCCTGTTCCAGTGGTGGCTATCTTTCAGATCGTTTTTCATACCTAGACATGTTTTACATGTGCTTAGAGGAATTGATTTTGTCCCTTAGAATTTCTTCCTTTGTTTTTAATATTTTTGTTTGTGTGGGTTTTCAACAATAGACTGGAAGATAGAAAGGTAGATTTTTAATAAGCGTATGAGCACAAACAACCTCAGAGTAACAAAGAGGAGAAGTGGATAAAATAAGCTTAATGTTAACTTTTTCCCTTTCATGGTCTTCTACCATAAGCAGATTGGACAGCTGGGGAGATTGGTGTCAGGATGGTACATTGTGATTTGAAAGAAATGCATGTTCCAGTGCTTGATGAAACAGTGGCCCTTTCAGCCTTGCATTGTCTGTATGATAATAGCTCTTACCACTCAGAGATTAGTCAGAAAAATTTATTCTGCTTTTCCCCTGTCCCTCAAACTTTAGGTCAAACTAATTAGGATAAAATGCTCATTTCTTGTTATTTAAATCCTCAGTTTAACTATCTCATCTTTTGACAAACAGGTGTAATTAGTTCTCTTGTATAATTTATTAACTTCCATATTAAGTGGTGTACAGATTAGCGAGGCATCAGGCATGCTAGCAAAAAAGGCTTCCAATTAGAAGGTGATAGATGGGTTTGTTGTATTTGATAAACAGGCTTTGTCATATTTTCAAATGAAACTGGAAGGAGCTGTTTTTGTTTAAATTCTGTCATATCATGAGTCTGACTGGTATTGAACTAGATTCTGTTTTGTGCTTTGCCATGATAGCTTTGCAACAGAAAGAGAAGATTTCAAGACAGTAATAGCATATAAAAAGAGAATTTTGGCATTGCCTAAGAAGGGTATAAACAAGGGTTAGAACAGAAGCAAAAAGTGAAAATTTCATCCTTGTCTTGTACAGTTTGCTGACACAAGAACTTGTGTCTAACTGTGCACTTGAAAAGCCCCAGAAAGGGTTCTCTGAGGGCATGAACATGATCCAGCCTGTGGCAGGATCTGTGCTGAGGCTGCCTCTCAGGCTTTGCTTAGCACAGGTGGGCACAGAGGTGTTTATTGGAGCAGAGCTGCAGGGATGGCAGCAGTGTCATTGCCATCAGAGCACTGCCCTCTTGGGTAAACCCTCCCAGCAGATGGCAGGGCTCCTGAAATTTCCATGGAGAACAATTTGGTGAACATTCAAACAGGACAAAAATGTCCTGTCCACTGGGCAGGACATACCCTGAGGATCTCCAGTGGGATGGGTCTGGCTATATATGTAAATATATATAATATATTTAGTTATATAAATATATATATAATATATTTACATAATATATATGTAAATATATGTAACAGGAAATGGAGATTAGTCAGTGTTAAAAAGGCAAGTCCCCTGATCCTGTGCCCTATTTCCTTTGGAGTGCTTTTTTTCTCTGTACAACTTTACATACAAAATAATATTTTATATACAAAATAATACTATAATGATAAAATGGGACTCACATGAATATACACTGTTATTAAATGATTTCCTTAGCAATTTGTGTTTATAATTGTCAGTGTTGTGTATCATCACAGAAACAGATTTCTGGTGTTTATACCATCAGCAAACTCCTGTGCTACTGCTCTTTCTTAAATGAGCTATTTCCTTTCAAATTGATGATAACTGATCCATATACTGCACTCAGCTAAGCATCATGAATCCAGATCTGTTCCATCAAAAGAAATGCATTTTGATTTTAGAGAGCTGGCCTAGTGGCTCTCTTCCATCAGTGCTTGTGCAGACCTTTCTTATTCTGCTCCTTTTTGGACATTTTTTATTTTTCAAATGGGATCTTTATCTACTTTGCCAGTCTGAAATGAATGCCTCCAACACCCTGTCACAAGCATTATAATTTAAAATGGTTAGAGAATTATTAGTTTAAATTTCCAAAGTTGTGGTTTCCTCTAAAGTTGTTTTGGTTTGTCTTCCAGTTGGTTTTTTTGTTGTTGCTTTGTGTGTTTGGTTTTGAGGGAGAAGGCACAGTTGTTAAGTCAGACTTTCATACATTTTTTTAAAAAATCTATTAAAACCTGCCATGGTTTTCAATCTCTCTTTTTTTTTTTTTTTTTTTTTTTTTTTTTTTTTTTTTTTTTTTTTTTTTTGTTCTCCTGCTGATGTATTGCACAGGAGTGAATCTGGCTTCCTGAGATAGTTTATCTTTCTGCTATTTCCCCTGACTTTGTAACTTTGTCATTTCCCTTCAAGGGTTTTATTTACTTTGGAGGTGTTTATACAGTAGGCAACTTTTTCTTGCTTTCATTCATATCCAGCAGATCGGCTTTCACTGAGCTTACAAGAAGAGGTTTTCCTTTGACCCTAAGGATGAAGGGTTACCATTTCAGCCAGTATTTCTGGTACAGCTTCTTCCCTTAGGAATTTTCTAAAGGAATGAGCTTACAATATGACTGCCAACATTAAATATCCAACCTGGAAGTACTGCTTGAAAGTAAAAGACCCTTGGCTTCTACCTCTCTTTCTCTCCCTTTCTTCAAAAGGAGAGGTAATAAAACTTCTGCCTGTTTGACTGTCTACAGAAAGCTAAAATATCTGGGTGATCTGAGGTGCAAAAACCTGGAGCAACTAATGAGCTGGGCGTGGAAGAGACTTGAGGTGATGCAGGTTGTGATGTCTTAGTAAGACTACCAGTGCCTTTTCTCAGAAGAGAATGATGCTTCTTAAAAGCACAAAATGCTGCCTGTAGAACTTGTCAGACTTCTTAGAGAAAGAGAGGAAAAAAAATGTAGAGAGAGAGAGTAAAAATTAGACCTTAATTTTCCACGTGACATGTTAGAAATAAATAGAGATTTTACAAGACAAACCTGAGTTTTGCATTGGGAGTTAGTGTGGCACTAAGACACCAATGGAAGTGAGCTGATTCTATACAGAATCTGTTACAGGCCCAAGGAGAGATTTTTGTCAAATGGGATACAGCAATGTCTTTTGAACAGTCTCTCTTAAGAGCTCAGACTTCCTTCTCCATTCACACTGTATCTTCATTCCCAAACTTGAACATGACCTCCCTGTACCATGGATGTTCCTGAAGGACCTGCCCACCAGGTAATGTCAACCCTGTGGTCTGCAGGTCATCACCTTGTTCACAGATAAGGAGCAGGACTGCTTTTCTGGTCTAGCATAGCCCAACTCTATTTGGGTTGCAGTTTCTCTCATTTCTCCTTGTAATGTCTCAGAGGCTCTTTCTAGCACATATGCTTTCTAGCATATGCTGGTGGGTTGCCATGGTAACAAATATCTATCTACTTGATTGTTCTGTTGCTGTTTTGACTTCTATTTTCTTATACCTTGCCTATCACCATTGTGTTCACTCCCCTTCACAGCACAGAACTGATTTATTCCAGCATCAGACCTTCTTTCACAGCACCAGGAGGCTCAGCTTTACTGTTGATGTCACAGGATCCAACTTGGGCTCTTGATCACACAGAAAGAGGAGTCACTAAGTCCTGTCCTTTATCAACAGGGTTTTGCTTTTTACTAGCAGTTTTCCAATAGAAGTTTGTTCTCTACATACTTTTTGTGAAATATTGTGTCTTTTTTTTTCCCTTAAAGAGACTATGGGTTCAGAGCCTTGATCTTAGTGGTTGAAAGCTCCTTTGAACCTTTCTTGTGAGGTACCCCCAGCTAAAAGTGGGCATGAGAGCACTGCCCTGGGCTGGAGCTCCAAGATGCTGAGATAATACAGACTGCCTAAGTAGCATAAATAACTAACTTGCTACAAATTATGGCATGGGGAGTTCCTAAGTTCCAGTAAGGCTTTTGCATAGAGCTATTTGTAGGGATGTAATTTTTTTTTTTTTTGACAGAGCAAAATATTCAATATTCTTGTGAACGGATAGCAAAACTAATTTGCCAAAATGGCCAAATATTTTTCAGTTATGAACATAAACCTGCCCAGTTCTTAGAGAGTTTTCATTTGGATTGCTTTAACACAGTCTATTCATGATCCTGGAAACTAATTCCAGTCACTTTAACTTATTTGATGCAGCTTCTAAAGAGGAAGGTAATTCAGCTAGAACGAAGCTAGCAGGAACATGGCTATTGTCTGCTGTATAACATTACAGGGGATTTCTGAATATTCTTAGCCAAATGTATTTAGAAGTTGTGTTGCAGAAGTTAAAAATTTACAATATATATGAAGAAATGATACATTGCATATATATATAATCATCAAACACAGCTGTTAAAGGAAAGAGCAAGTGACATCCTTGTCTTCCAAAGTAGCTCAGCCTCTTTTTGACTGTTGGTGTTCCTGCAATAGAAGCACATGAAGCACTTGTATGTTGTGTTCTTCCTGCTGCTCGGGGACAATAGTTCAGAATATCCTCTCAGAGCTTTTGATGGTTCTCATTCTAGTGGGGAAATTGTCCTTGCTTTAACATCTTAGTAAGTAGTGCACACAAAAAAAGGAAAGGGGGACTTTGTTCTGGTTTTTGGGGACAAAACTAATGAATCTCTTAATTTAGCAACTGAATTTGGAACAAATGGAAAAGAGACAGATGTAAATTTCTCTACTATTAGGTCTGGAATGTTAAGTTTAGGAAACCTGGTTCTTCATATAATTAGATTACTTCACTGTGATTTCACAGATAAATACTTTAGAGACTATGCAAGTTTTTGTATTGTAATGCTGATAACAATGTATATATAAAGATGAATTACAAGGCAAAAAAAAAAAAAAAAAGCAAATTACAAGGGAAAGAAAACATCCAACCTTCAGTCTCCATTTTGAATATGAAAACATCCTTCACCTGCTCCTAGCAGGAACTGCAGTGTCTTTCAGAGATGACTGACTTATGCTTGAGGTTTTTTGTGAGTACTAAGAGACCGTTTGGTGTTTTATGTATTAGTATCTTGGGAAATAAAATATTCAGGCATTAAGGTGAGATTTTAGGAAAATTTGAATATCCCTTAAATAGGGTGCCAACTACAGCAGTATGTCTCCATAGGTTTTTTTTTTTTTTTTGTTGCTTCCCTATTTATTTATTAATTTAGGTGTGTCTTCTTTTCCACTGCTCCAGGCCAGCCTGACATGCTCTGAATCATTAACCCTGTGCTCCAGGGTACTTAGCCTCATGGCAGCATCTTTGATATTAGGTTAGATCCCTTCTGGCCAAAATGTAATTGACTGGATTTCTAGGGAGAGAGCTGATTCCCTCAGTGTCTCACTGCTCCAGCATCATTGTCTCAGCAGCTGATTTAGAAGCCAAGTTTGAGCTGTTGTGATAGTGGAGGGAGAGCAGGCAGTGAATCAGAGGGTACAGGCTCTGCTTTGAAGCATAAGCTGAGATGTTTCTTGATTTGGGGTTGTATTTGCTCTAAGTGTGCTGGCACTCTATAAGTATTCATACCAATTAACACAGCATGAAATGGATGAATACAACTTATAGCACTTGATTATAGATTACAGGGAAACCTGGAATTCTGTCCGTGGTTATTCAGGGAGACAATCACTGTAACAATAATGTAATAAGGTGATGTATCCTATCTGAAGCTTGATTTATATGACTAGGGTTGTGATTGTTGGCAAGTTCAACCTCTAGGACAAGTTGAAGAAGAAACAGAGGGTATTGATGTGGTTTTTTGTATAAGTCATGGCTGTAGAATTGCTTCTTACACAAGTGGCCCCTCTGAAGTCAATAGATCTGTTGATAGCTATTTGCTTATTCAGGCACTGCATTGTCAATGAATTCTTCCAGGATCATCAAAGTTGTTTTTGATAAAATACAGAGCAGTGGTGAGGAGAGCAATGGTTGTGGTTATCCACACACAACTTCCATGAAAACTGGGATGTGGTACCTTTAGCTGGTAGTAACCAAACCCAAGTGCTCCCTTCACGTAAGTGTTCCAGGATAAAGCAAGACTTAAAGAAAAACCCAAGAGACAGAAAGTTCACTGTCAGATTAGTTAAGTCAGGTGTAAAAAGAAAGTGAACCCCAGATTTTGTCTTTGTGTTTCAGGCTGCTTTCCTATCTCCCTGTGTTTAGCTGTGTCACAGCCATAGCTCAGGAAACCTCTGGGTATCTGACATGTTCAGGATTAGTTTTGTAGGTATTCAATGTTTTCACTGTGTGTATAATGTACAGGACAAGACTGGTTTTGTAGCAGTATGGAGCCACTACTGGAAGGGCTGATAGAAATGGCATATTGTCTGCACTGCCCTTTTGGAAAAAGTTGTAATTTTTTTGAGATATAGATGGTTCTAGCAGTGTTCTTAAAGAGAATATTAAGAAGGACAGCATAACCCAGCAAACCCTTTTCCCTTTGTTTAGATGGATTAGACTCCTTCCTTTCCTATCTAAATCTGGGGTAGTTCTGCTGTTATCTAAGAGCAGTTTTCATTAGAGGAAAAATTGTACATGCAAATAAAATGTGAAGTTGAAAGTCAGAGTTGAGATAGAACTGGTTGCATCACTTGATCTCTATCTGAATGCTACTGGTGTGATTATCACAGTGCACTGGCTCAGTGGGGAGGGAGGATGTGCAGGCAGCAGGGAGGAATTTGTTGGAGGAAAAAGAGAAAAAAAATTCATAGCCATTGCTGTAGGCTTTTACTAGATTTTGCTGAATGGTGCAAATGGAATAGTACCAATCTTTTTTTGGTAATTTGCTTTCAGGGAAAGGAGAATGCATGGAGAGGAGAATATGTGGGGATAAAAATGAGGCAGTAATCTGCAAATTTCCCTGTCAAAGCAGTTTGAGTTGTGGGGAGGCATAGAAATACAAAACAGTTTCTTGTTACTCCCTGTGCCACAGATCTTGAGGAAGGTAAAGCAGAATCTCAATCCATAGTCTCTAATTTCTTTTCATGTTCTGTCACTGGGGTAGGTGGCACACAGTGAGGAAACTGGAGCAGCCAGGGAGCCTTTGTTCTGCAAAGATAAATTCAAGTTAATGAAAGAGCAAACAATAGTTAATCAGAGCAGCTGTGGGGGATTAAAAGAACAGCAAAAATGCAGGAAAGACCAGTAAAAAAAAAAAACAAAAAAACAAAAAAAAACCCCAAAAACAACAACAAAAAAAAAAAAAAAAAAAAAAAACAAAAAAAAAAACAAAAAACAAAAAAAAAACCCACCCACAAATCAACAAAGCAATCACCCCCAAAAAACCAACAGAAAATCACCCTCCTACCTACTACCTAAAAGAGTCCATCTTGGAGATAGTGCTCTGTCCCAGGCTCTCACTGTGTGCAGGTTCTGCCTTCCTCTGCCTTTTCTCTTTGTTTCTCCTTGTCTATCCATTTCTCACGGACTGACCACAGTCCTGCTCTTTGCAATCCTTGTTCTGTCTAGATGTGCCTTGTCCTGGCAAAGTAAAACAGGCAAGGTGTCATTAGGCAGGAGAGAAGGACTTCAGAACTTGCTGCAAGGCACTTGCTAGCACTGCAATACAAATAACATTCTCAGCAGCTTGCAGGTGAGAGGGGAAAACCACTATCTTATTTACTGAGCTCTTCAGAGAAGTCTCTTGGGACAAATGAAGTTCTTCAGCCAGCAAAGGTCTTGAATGTTTTCTGTAAAGCCTTCAGATATTTTTCCCAAATAACTCCCATGTCAGGACTTAACTGCTGTTCTGCTTCCCTCCTGGATAACACAACCATATACAGTTCTTTGAGGCTATCACCATAAGGTCTGCACCCCCAAATTTCCTGAAAGCTTCTAAATTAGAGGTTTCATCCCTGTCATAACTTGTGTCAAAGCCCCATCATTTTACACTAACTCCCATTTCTTTGCTTCCTTTCTTTTACCACAGCAGCTGTGAGATTTGCAGCAAGAAAGGGTGTCACATACTACATCAGCTAAGTGAGGTATTGAATATTTTATGAATTTAGGTCTTCAGTGTTCATTTCTCTTGCTTTTTTATTTTCATTTAGGAAAACAAATAGTGTCATTCATGTTGCCTAATGTTTTACAGCAGCAACATCTGTTATTTTTTCTCTTTTCTGTTTCTGAGGATATAGACATATCACATGTGGCATGTAAAGCTGCATTTAACATAAATTACTACTGATACACAATTTGTATTTCTCTGCCTGACTTTTTAAATAATTCTTAGAGATTAATCCATGTTCACAAGGATTTTTTTTTCCTCAGTAGAGTTTTCTTTTTTGCTCCCTATGCTTATATTTTGCCTCTGACATGGGGTAAAATCAGCAGCATTTGAATCAAACAAGACATGTGCCACATTCAGAATTGGGCAGTATAAGCTTCTATACCCCTTCCCATTCTTTACCACTAGGACTTTTAACCAACCTCTCATAAGTTACCATCTGGATTATTGCAGCATCCTTACAAGCTGCAAGAAAAGCTATATCCCCCTCTCCCACTGTATATCTGAACATCCTGCCTATGATGCCTTCCCCTAAATGAACCCTCTCTTTATGCTTCATTAGATTCTCATTTTGTTTTATCCTGTTTACATCTTCTGCTACTGAATTTCTTTTCTTATATAATCTTTTATTGCATTGTTCACATTCTTTCTACTTTATTAATGGTCATAACCCCTTTCTTCAATTTCTCTTTTTTTTTTTTTTTTTTTCTTTTGCGCCAGTTAACTGTAGCTTTCTGCCATATTACTCTGTTTGGAAGTTTTCTGTGCAGAATCTCAGCGTTACTTATTCAAAATCCATGCTTAGAACCAGCTCTCCAAGGAAATTCCTCTGTAGTGTTGGTTTCAACCAGGATAACTCAATAGTGCAAAACATTTAACTTCCCTGGATAATAATTTAATCTTACTGTATTCCCAGGAATGTTCCCCTTTGATCTTCTGAAATTGTCTTTTGTCTGTTGACACTTTGAATCACCTCTGTGATCCTGTTGTGGTTCTGAGCTTGCTGCAGGTTTGAGCTCTGTGTTCACGTGGCATCAAATTGACACTAATGGTCTTAGTCATAGTTTGCAGGTGTGTCTTTATGGGCTCTTCATAATCTGAATTATGCATCTTTGCATTATGCTCTTTAGCACTGAAACTAATAATAGAACTGAAACTAACAGAGAATACTTATGTTGTAGTAAAAATCAAGTTAAACTCATGAGATGGTAATACTTCAGGATCTGAAATGCTTTAATGTACAAATATTATTTGTAATTATCTCTGCTTCCAGGACTTTGATTCCAGATTTTGTAGCATACTGTTGAAATACACAGTTGAAGTTTTTGATAAGGTATAAATGAAATCTGAATTTACTGTGACAGTGAAAAATAACATCAGGAAAGGTTTATTATTTGCAAAATGGATAGTCTGATTTTTGTACCCTCTTGAAGACACTGCCTGTGAAATTTTCATTGCTGCTGCCCAGGACTGACCTCAGCTAGCACTCATCAGTGAACTTTACAGCTCCACAGTGCTGTTCTGGTGCTGCTGCTACTGCCAGTGCTGTTGGGTTGGAATTCATTGTGATATGAAATGAGCAGGAGAGCTTCCGGCTTATGACATCTTCAAATTCAATAAGTGCCCCTTATGCCATGGGAGGCCGTTGCAATATCTGAAGAGGAGAAAAAGAAATAAATTCCTGCAGCCCTCTCTTGTTTGTACTTCTTACTATTTTCCTAGAGCCCTGCTCTGAATTTAAATTGTGTTCATTGCAAGTGTCACATATCAGCAGATGTTAAAAGCAGGATTGTTGTGGTTTAACCTCAGCTGGTAATTAAGCCCCACACAGCCACTGGCTCCTTCACCCTCCCAGCATG
This sequence comes from Vidua macroura, assembly GCF_024509145.1. Lineage (NCBI taxonomy): Eukaryota > Metazoa > Chordata > Aves > Passeriformes > Viduidae > Vidua > Vidua macroura. The sequence goes on along the minus strand of NC_071585.1, from coordinate 6,817,757 downwards.
AAACAATTGCTCCCCACTAACCAAATGATGCCCAGACAGTCCCAGAGCAGCAGCCCCTGGACAGCCTTGCCACAGTTTATTGCTGAGCATGATGCCATGGTCTGGAATATCCCTTTGGCCATTTGGGATCAGCTGTGACAGCTGTCTCCCCTCCCAGCTCCTTATGCATCCTCATCTTTCTCACTGGTGGGGTAGAGTGAGGAGTAGGCAAGTCCTTGACTGTACAAGCCCTGCTCAGCAGTAACTAAAATAACCCTGTGTTATCAGCTCTGTTCCCAGCCCAAACTGAAAACACAGCCCATACCAGCTACTATGCAGAAAATTAACTCTACCCAGCCCTAAACAGCACAATTATGAAGAAATAAACATTTATCAGATGGCCTTTTGAGAAGTTGAATAATTTAGCTTGAAACACTCTAACAATAACTAAAGCATGCTGCTGACTGACAATTTATTTCATCCCGTTGAGATGCAAGGAGTTGTTGCATGCTGAGTGAATATTGATCTGCTCTATACAGATAAACGAAATTCCACTTAAAATTCTTTAGTTGCTCACTTGTCACCAATTAAAACTGAAGAGCATGGTCATGCACCAAAAATATTAATTAGCTCTCTTCAGAGAGCTGCTGGTTATCTGCTGACCCAAGAGGCTGTGAGCTGGCTTGTTGGATCCAGCTGTATCTGGCCTTCACCCTGTGCAAGAGCTCTTCTCTGGCTCATGTCATTCCCTTTCCATTACCCTTTGTGATGATGACGGGAGTAGTAGGGTGTAGACAGGTGGGGGGAAAAAATAATTACTTGTTCCTCCCTTCCCTACTTCCTTTCAGTTTTATCTAATCATTAGTCATTATCTTTTTGGATATATTCTAGTCACTCTTTCTCACTACTACCTGCAGAGTCAGTGGTCATAATTTAAAAGCTGTGTCTTTACTGGATGTGCAACTGTGTAATAAGCTATGAAGTGATGAAAAAAAAGAGCTGTACTACAGTCAAAAATGAACTTCTAAATAAATTGTTTGTTCTCTGGCTAATGAGTTTTCAGAAAATCACAGGACCCCAACCAGGAATACAACTGATTGCCAGAAAGTGGGCCAGTATTAGAGGAAGAGGAGAAAACAAATGACAGAGAGAAAGCTGGGGAATAAGATCAAAAGGAGCAGTGAGTTTGCTGGGAGGAGTGTCTGGTCAGCAGACCAGCTGGAGCTCCTTTGCTGATGTTCCTCCCATTGCTGCAGCAGAGCTGTAACACCTGCAAGGAGGTTGGTCAGTCGAGCATTGAGAAACAATAATGGATCTCCTAATAGGAGTCAGGTCTCTGACTTCTTACCTTTCCTCACAATCAGGGGTTCTAAAAATGCCTTCAGAAAAAAGGCAGAAATAAATAAGATGATGGGTCTGTATTTTGAGCAATTTCTTTTGCAAATTGTGAGTGATTCTGCTGACATACAGGTGTAATGGAGATCATGATCTAGACTTTCATCTGAAAATGACATTTCAGTGTTTTGGCAGCTCTAAAAGTACTGGCATTTCCAGTAGTAGGAGACCATGAAAATATTGATTCAGTAACAGAATTGCTTTGTAAAGCATTCATGGCTGGTTTCTGAATGGAAGCATGTTACTCCACGTTCTATAGTACATTGCTTTCAAGAAAGGAGTAAGGCCATAGAAAACCAAACATTTGTAAGTGAGGAACATTGCTTAAGAAATCTAAACTAAGTTGCACCTTTCTGACTATACATCCCATTGTCACATAACTTGGAAAAAAAGAAATTGTGTTGAGAAAACCAGACTTGCCCTATAGTTTAAGCTACTCTAAGGCAGGGAAGGCGTCCCCAGATTCCTCTTCCTTAAGGACTCTTTTAAATAAGCCCACTGGATGGTAAAATACAAAAAAATCCACAATATTTGGAGAAATTAAAATGAGAAATTACCACTGGACAGAGCAAGCTTGCTTGTCACTGTCAAAATTTACATGAACCTGAGACATACAAAACAGAGCAGAAGCACTTACTAGTATTTACAGTATGTGGGCAATGTAGTTATTTTTTCATTAAGAGAGCAGTAAGGAGAAGAAAAATCAACAAACCTTGAGGAAAAAAAAATGCTTTATTAAAAGTGTTTTCTTCAGAAAGATCTTATTCAACAACCCCAGCCATGCTCTAGCAAACACTGAAGTAGATCAATGCAGTAGAGGAAGAACATTCTGGGAGCTGCTGTGCCTTGGAGTCTGTGTGTGTCAGGGTAACAGAGGCAAGCCCAGCCCTGAAACAGGCAAGTTTATTTCCCTTGTGCTGATAGTCAAAGAAATGACAGAGATGAGAGTGAGGAAGGAATGCCTCTCTTGTGCTGTTGTCATGCTGTTGTAACAAGAACTGGAGTGTTAACGTTTGTCATGTTCTCTCTTATTTCATAGGCTTCACTGCATTTACTGTTTCCTAAGCATATTTCTCTCCTGCTCTCTCTGCAACCTTTTGCCCATTCTGCTCCCATCCTGTCCTCTGGTTCATGTCTGTTTCATCACCAAAGAAAAAAAATACCTACTTGTTGGTTGTTTTTTTTTTTTTTTTTTTTTTTTTTTTTTTTTTTTTTTATTTGAGTGTCTAGAAGAATTGCAAGCCTTCTTTTAATTCAAAGGAACCAAGAGGGTCCTTCATTTGTTGATTCATTTACATAGAAGACAAAGTTAGAAGGCCAGAGTCTTTGTTCTCATCTGTCTTCCCTAAAGCTGGCAATTTCAGAGAAGGGAGAGTGTTCAGGATCATGGCAGTACAATTTTGATAGAGAATTCACTTCAAAACCCCCTGAAGAGGAAAACTTAGACCAAGTCTGACACCAACTAATGCCATTGTGTTGGAGCCTTATCAGCAGAGTAGTTGTGTGAATCTGTTATTTGAAGTCTGGTATTAGCAAGACACTGCAGGTTGTTCATCCAAACATGAGCATTGAAAATATCTGTAGTGTGAGGGAAGGGGAAAAGAGACAGGAGGGTGAGATTCTGCTACTTATCCTATGGTAATAGCTAATCCTGCTGGTATGTGGACAACATGATTGCTCCCAAATCAGTAATTTAAAGCTTGAAGAGCCGTCAATGAAACTGCCTTGCGAGTAGCACACAAATCAGAAGCCAAGCCAATGATTCTAATGATCATTTCTTTCCCTCCTAAAAGTTTCTTGTGTTTTAGGGACAAGGCACTGCTGCTGCTGCATCACTCTACTACTACCACTGTAGTTGCATAGAAGGAACTGACTACTTTTGATTTATCCCCCATTTGATTTAAACTCAAAAGCAAAAATATAATTCCTTTTCCTTCAACGTGTAATGTTACAACTTCAGTGAGAGAGGTGGTATAAGTTGAATTTAAGGGAAATTATCTGGATGGCATCTAAAGCTCAAAAACGTACAATATTGTACCAGTAATCCAGTACTGGTAGTGGGCAGGTTGTGTAGGGGAAGCTGGAGAGCTCCTCCAATGTTTCTTCTGGTTCTGTTTATCAACAAACTTGTACTTCTTCAGCCCAAACCTATTAATGCTCTCATGAATAGCATATTCCAATTTGGGTTTTGATTGTTCATCTAAGAATACACTGGCTACATCAGGCCTTTCAGCTGGAAACCTTGGGAAAAGAAATTCTTAGGAAGCTGAAGAAAACTGAGATCCTGAAGACTGTTCTCTATCAATGGGGCTGCTTTCTGGTTTGCACCCATATAGCTGAGGGGAGGCTCTTGATACCTTTTCCTGGCCCTAGAATTATGAGCCAGACACAGTTAAGGGATAGAAGGGTTTTTGCCTTGGTAGTTAATAAGGATCTTGCAACGATTCGTCAAGGTGGAAAACGCCAAAATGCACACTGGGTATACTGTGTACAGACCTTGCAAAATAGCACGTCTGACAAAGATTCCCTAATGAGAAGCTTAAGTGAATGGCTTGACATCTCCCTAAAATGTTACCCAAAATGGGGCTTAGTCCTGGTCTACAAAACATGTTCTAGAGAGAACCTTGGTTTCTCAAGACAGCATAAGGCTTTCTGGCCTCCGGCTACGAGTGTTTGGTTTTCTTGCCTAGCAAAATAGCAAGACTATGCTAAAATATCCAGCTTAAAGAATTACAAGTATGTATGCTAAGAATTCTGAGAGTATATAAAAAGGCAAAAAATCATCATGGCATCACTCTTGTCTTGTACCATCTTGGCCTCTGTTGCACTTGGGATTGGAAACTCAGCACTCTTTTTCTTAAGAGAACTTTGGATACTGGAGTTTCAGTTAAAATTTTACTCAAAAAGGCAGGAAGAAAAGATCTTTCAGAAAAAATAACTGCATTTTCCCCAAGATGCCAAGGAAGTGTGTTCAGAAACATACCATGAAATTGAAATTTCTCAAAGTGCCTCTTAAATCTTTGCTGCAATTACTGTAATTCACAATAATAGATTCAGTGCTATTTTTAAAAGCTTTTGAAAGTTGCAAGTAGCATCCATAAATTGTGGGTTGTGGGCAAGCTATGAAACCATAGGTTTCCAGGGCTTTTATTTAAATGAGAGAGAGAGAGAAAGATGTAATAAAAGTACTTATGAAAAAACATGAAAGTTTGCATTGTGATGAACAGTAACTAAAAAAAAGGAAAGGAATGCTTTAGCCTCTGTAAAGGTTGTCTTCAGGTTGGGCATCTTCTTGTAGAGCTGGGAATGAACCTCTTTTATTCTGATAGTTGCTTTTTTAGACAAGACTGGTTAAAATGGTAGCTCACTGGGCAAGGAACTGTAACAGTTTGAGAGAATATGAATATACATCTACAACAGCCAGAGATGCCTGTTTAGGCTGCTCTCTATTGGCACAGACTTTGGTATTCAGGTAAGGTAGGTGGATGGATTGTAGGGATGAGAGGAAGGTCAGAGTGGAATATTGGCAAGAAGAAAGGGAAATAAAGGAAATGGCCACCAAAAGAGAATATTAACACAGGTGATGTTCACAAAGGGCCCAACAATTGTCAAATTGTAAATAACAGCAGGAACTGCTCATAAGAGAGCTATTTTTTCACTTGAAAAGGAGAGTATGAGAAAGCAATGTGTTTTTTAATAGACTTAAATGAAAATTAGTTTTATCTGTAGGGCAGAGAACTGCTCTGGGAAGGATTCAGACACAGAGTTGAAGGATTTGCCTGAGTGTTAGTCTCATCAGCCCATCTCTGGAAGCATAAGAAATTAGTATTTCAACAAGAAGAAAAGTACTAGTAATAAAGACTGCTTGATGAGAATACAGTGGCTGTTAAAAGATACACAATTTAGGAATGCTATTGAATTGTTGGAGATAGTCCACAGAACAAACTCAAATACACATTATACTGAGGGATTCAGGGACTGCAGTCCACTGTCTTTATTAAAGAGAACTGGAGAGGGATTTAATCAGTGTGTACATAAAGGCTGAGAAAACAAAAGGTTCATCTATATGACTGTTGTCTGATGAACCAACTGTCTGAAAAAGCAGGAAATTATACATATTGGAGTCAGTGGCAAACGTGTGAGAATGGGTTTTGTGAGCTATATGACTGCAACATCTTGTCAAGAGAAACACCAGCAAAATGCATCACCTCAAGCTGAGAAGGAATAATAGTTGTGTACAGTACTGTGGTACTGTCCACGATTGTACTTCAAACAGTTCTGTGCCACGTGACTCCTCATTAGGAGGATGTCTGAGTCAGTGTGTGGCTTCCCAAGATGTATTTGAGGGAGCTGTGCAGCCTTCAGCGAGGACAACCTACAGAACAAAAAATACAGAAATGCTGTCCTGACAGCAGGCTTCTGAAAGCAGCATCTCTCTATCCACCTGGGCTGATGCATTGTGTTAGGGTTTGTCTTGACAAGATGCTGCAGTCACACAGCAAGGTATGAAAGGGATGCCACATAACTCAGTTGTTAATGAAGCAGCTTCTCATTGAATGCTACAACTCATCATGTGTCTTCTCTGACATGGCATGAAAAAAGGGGCATTATTTGAGAAAGAAGAAGTGCCAATGAGAAATAAAAAAGAAAGAAGCTGTTGAGTAAAATGCTCACTGTTGCTTGTTCTGCTGTACCAATGCATTGCAGGTAATTAGGTGACTCATTTAAAACAGAGCCCCCACCTCCTCAGATGTTTGGGTAGGTGGGTGATTGCTCCCGGGCCTGTAGATGAATGAATTTCTCATCAGCCATTTGGCATCCCAGGTGGTGATGTAGATCTTCTGACAACAAAATCAATTGCATTGCTAAGTTTCACAATTTGATTACTTTATAAAAAGTCTCTAGAGCAGCTCTCCATGTGATTATATAGACTTCTGAACTGCAGGCTTAGGCCCACATGCTTCACAGGTCTAAACAATTTGTAGTAATTATTTTGATTAGACATGTACTGAAATGCGACTGCAATAACAAACAAGGCTATGTGCAAATTATAGACAAGAATATGCATAAAAGCCTTAAAGATAAATATAATAAGGCTAAATGCGGCTCTGGAATTACTGCATGAAGCTTCCTGAGGTTTATGATATGTTATGTTTTTGAGTTCAAATCCCTTGTCAGCTTGGATATCTTCGCAAGAAGAGTAGTTTTGCAGATGAAATCTTCCATCTCTCTTGTTTCTGATCTGTTTTGAAAGATTAAATATTAAAAATAACGTACATACATAAGAAATGGTAAATTGTGTTACTGTTAGTGATGAGTCTATTAGAGCAAAAAAGCTGTAGATATTTAAACTGACTAAAAAGAAAATATTGACTATATCACAGGCAAGTCATCCAGCCATCTGGGTCTACCAGACTATTTAATATTGTGCTCAGTATTAAAGTATGCTTAAAATAACAGAAATTAGCTAAATTAACTGTGGAGCTTTATGTTAGTCTGAACATATTTTTGGCCTGTAGGTCAGGCCCTGTGTAAAACTATCACTTATTAATAGCAAGGTTTTTGAATGTCATTTTTGGAGATACTCAAAATTTCCTGAGTAAGAGCCTAAATAACTGAGGTAATTGGACCAGTTTTGAGCAAGGGAGTGGGTTAGAGAACTCCAAACTTCCCTTCCAAACTAAACTTACCATTCTAGGCTTAACTGATAAGACTTTTTGTGCTGCAAGAAGAATGAAAAGCACTTTCCTACAAGAAAATAAATTTATTTTAAATAAGTGGGAAAAGAAAAATACAGATTAATAGTTTGCATATAGTGCATTTGGGGTTTTTTTACTTCTTTCTTAGAGCCCCTATATAATCTGTTCTCTCACTTGAGATGTACATATCTCCCTTTAATGAAAAAAATTCACAAACTGATTTTAAAAAGTGTCTAACTCTTGTATTGAAAAGTGTCAGCAGAAATGGCAGGAATTGGGGGGAGGAGAATATTTCTTTTGAAGGCCCGCTTTGTTTGAGAAATGGGATTTAATGACTACCTTTTGTCCAATTCTATTTATTTCCCAGCAAAGATATGAAATTCACAATACCAGAAAATATGAGCCTTGAAAGTAGGATGAGAAGTGAGACTATGAAGTGTGGGCTTTCCACTGAATTGAGGGTGGAATGGATTTTCAGAAACCAGTGGGGGAGCATTAGTTCCTATTTTAGGTGACAACAGTGTTGGATAATTAAGGTCCTATTTTCTCAGCACTGTGGGAGTGTGGATATTACAATGCCTGCACATTTTCTATATCCTTTGCTTGAAGGTTGCACTCAACCTTTATTTTATGTGTAAGAGAATGAGCCTAGTTTGAATTTATGACAAGTTCTTTCTCCATAATAGTCTGGCATAAGGCATAATTTTTGCCTTCTCTGCATAAAATTCTGTGTATAGCTTCTATTTTACTTTTTCTTTGCATTGCTTTGTAAGAAAGAGAGCGACCACTGTTCTTTGCATAGAGAAAAGTTCAAATACCTTTCATTTTTAAAGATGACATCAGTGGCAGTGCTAAGTGATTTGGGAGTGAATTAGAGTGATGAGATTGACTGTCACAGCAGAGATTTGCAAACCGTTTCTTAAAATTATTTCTTGACAATTTTCCTGGGGTGTGGGGTGTATTAATTTTTTAAAAAATTATTTTTTATTTATTTTTAAATTTTAGGTCACACTTCAGGTGGGGCCAAACATGTTCATCCTGTGCTGATAAAGAATGTGCCTGTTGTTCACTGTTAGGTAATGACAACTGTGTTTTCACTGAGTATCTTTAGGATGCATTTACCTCACTTAAGAAGGAGCTAAACTCTGTTTAGTCCTGGAGCATGGTCTGCATGGAAGCTCTGTAGCTGTACTATAGAAATGGCTCTTCAGTCCTTCTATATATAATTTTACAGTATCCCTTTACCATGTGGGACATTGCTTTTGGTACTGAGATGTATTAAAACTAGTTTTGGTGACAAAAAAACCCCAAAATTAACTTTCAAGTGGCGACATGAAAATTGTCAGGATGTATCCAGGAGGAGATCCATTGGGTCTGGAGCAGCATCCTGTAGGAGTGCATCATTGTGTAAAAGCTAAGGACAGAAATACAGAAAAGGAGACTGATCTGGTTAAAAAAAAAATGGCAAAAAGATGCATAAAAATGTTCAGATCTAATCAGGTTAGCATTTACCAGTGTTTTTCCATCCTCTTGGTGCTTTTTCAGATAGCTCAACTCCTAAAATATCAGTCCCAGCTCTATATGACTTGTCATTTGACAGCTTCAGGCTCTCTAGTGACACACTTGCCCTAAAATCTCATGGCAGAAATGGGAACATTGAGACAGTAGATGCTAAATGGAGGAGTATATAACAAATATGATCTTTTGATTTCCTTTTTTCCAGTTAGGAGGTCTGTTCACTTTTCTTCCATTTCACCACAGTTGCGTTAGGCAAGGAAGGAGTTAAGGAGCTTGGCAGGGTATGGAATGGACTGGGCCCTACACCATTATGTACCTGTAAAGCATGTTGTACATCCACTAACAAGCCTGCCATTCATTTTTTCAATAAATCCTGCACAGAGGTATTAGGGTCTGTGAACTGACAATTGATTTGCTGCCTGGAAAATTATTCTTTATTGATTTATATTACACAGCAGCAACCACAAATCTATAGCAGCCTTAATCAGAGAGAAAATGCTAAAGTTAGTGTCATTCTTACTTAGTCAGGCAATTACAAGTAGGAGAATTGGTTTAGTACCTCTAGGTGACATCTACATATTATTCAATTATGAATCTCAGTAATCCATGAATTACAATACATAAAAGTGTGTGAGATCTGGTTAATTAATTTTTTGTAATATGAACAGTGCCCTTTGTGCAAGAAGGTGTTTTAAATGTCAACCTAGCATTTAAAGTGAAATTTGGCACCAGAAACTAAGTATGATTTTTAATGAAGATTCTTGAGATCTTTACTATGCCTGGAATTTTTCTCATATTTCGTGTGAACTGGACAAAATGAATCTGAGATATTTACAGAGTTTGTATATGTGATATTTTTTAAATTAGTAGTTATTACATTGTTTTTTATTATTCTGAGCTCAAAATGGATTGTGTGTGACAGGATGGAGCCATCCATAGATACGGGAACTGTGATTCTGGGCTGGATGTTCTTGAAATGTCTTGGCAATAGACTGAAATCAAACAGCAGAAGCCCAGAGCTCATTCTGGACTGAATTTTACAGCCTTACCTTCCATTAACTCTGTGGTCTGTCTCAGGTCCAGCTGTCATTGCAAACCCTTCAGTTCTGTGGGTTGGAAATTGGGGGTTGCTGGACAGGCACACATGCCAATAGGATTTGCAGAGGATGGGGCTGGAAACTAAGATCTGGATGGAAAAACCTCTTGATGATGGGGTTGGGATCTCTGGAGTTTGACTGCAAGGCTTTGGGAACACATCTGAGATGTGGAATTTAGCCCTTTCATTTTTCTCAGAAAAGTATGTAAAAATAAATGTACATCACTCTATTGGTAAAATACAGATGGAGCTCTGTGGGTTTGGAGATGGGTTATTCAAAGACCATTTTCCTTCTCAGGGAAGAAAGTCTGGGGATTAGAAAGGGAAAACAGACTGTGTTGTATTATGAATGGCTACAGTCTTTAAAGTTATTTCTCCTGCTAAAGTAGAATAGAATTTTCTCTCAATGGATTTTGTATTTATTTAGTAGGAAAAGGATATTTTTCTGCTTTGCAGGCAGTGGTATCTGGTATGGCCCAAAGTTTTGTGTGGACCTGGTCCTGATGGACATGGCATCTTAATTGAAATAGTTTATAAAAAATAAAATACTGGTTTAAGGGAGAGAATTTGCTGTTTCTGTGGCTCATTATAGTGAGGTGTTTTTCCAGGCAGTGTGAAAGTGCAGCTTCTTCTGGATCTATTTCTATTAAGTATTTAAGACCCTCATAAATTCATCTGCTTTGTTACTGACTGACATAATTGGGAATCTTGAAAAAATTCCAGAGCTCCTGGTCACTGTTAAGTCCCTGACCCAGAAAGCAGAAATGGTGAAATATGAGCCAGGTGTGTGCTGTGTGAGGCTTTGTCAGTAGTCAGGCAGGAGAAGCACAAAGAAATTGAGAGCCCAAATCTCCTGCACAGCCTGTGCTGCTCTGTTGGCAGCTCCAAGGGATGGGTAATTTTCAATATCTGTGTCCAGACCTCCTTTTACAACACAACATGCCACCAATAGTTTGTTCATTCTCTTGCTTTCTGCCAACAAAGATGCTGGCTTTTTAAAACCAGACATTGTGAAGGGGGAGTGGTGACTTGCTGTAGACAAGCAGGTTAATGAGGATGTTACTAAAATGCCTTTTCATCGATGAAAACTTGGAAATCAATTGCAAAAGCCATTCCCTTTCCCAATGTGATTTTGTTATGTTTGACCACGGTGTTTCATAAGCATTAGTTCTTGTGAGAGCAAAGAAAAAATTTTTTCAGGCATTGCTTTCCCTTGTTTGGAAAAAGAAAGAACCAGGAGGGCACTTAGACCTGTGGGTCTGATCACTGTGTCCAGGACATGGGTGGCTGTCTGCAGCAGGCCCTTGGTTGGCAGCCTACTAATAAGTAATGTCAATAAAGAAATACCCAAATACCTTTGGAAAGTTCTTAGACTTCAGGAATTTGTTCCAAAATGCCACGTTTGAAATATTTACTCAATGTGTTAATTATATCATTTTCCTGTGTTTTTGTGAAGTTCAGGGAGATCTTAAGCATTCTACTAGAGTACAGTGTAGGAAAAAACTACTTCTAGCTGAAAAAGGAGTTGCTGTGAGTCATGTTCATCCCACCCCTGGCAGCATCTCTTTGCATGGAAGTGTTGTAAAAAGCAGAGGCTGCTGAATAGCCATTTATAGTTAATCTCTATTGCAAGTGATTGCAAAGTCAAGGACAGGAACTCTACACACATGCTTTGATTTATGGCAGGGGTGTAACAGAAGTGCTCTAAGGAAATGCAAGAGAGCTGGTTTTTCTAGAGCACTGGAGTAGTGAATGCTCATCTCTATTGGACTTCAGGGGGACAAATTCAGGTACCCCTGGTCCAGCTCTTGTTCATGGTTCAGAACCTGAAAGGTCAGCAGGGCTGTGTTGCCACACAGAGCAGCACCAAACCCCTTTTTTCCTGCTTTCAATGCTCACCTTCCTAACCCAGCCTGCCATCCCACCCAGCCCAGGCTGAAATCCTGATCCCACTGCCATTCTCTCAAGGAAGGAGTGGGTAGGTCGATGTTTCCCCGTGATGTCTCTGGGGTGCCTGTGCTGTTTGTTCTGGTGTTGAGTTCCTGGTGCAGTGACAGGATTCTTCCCTGTGCTGCTCTCCTTGTCTCGAGGCAGCTCTGAGGAAACAGACAACTATGCTTTTCCTCTGAGGGAGTAAAATCATAAAAATATAAGCAAATCCAATTATGGCAAGTGTGACACATTTGCAAAAAAGCCATGAATTTATTGCTGTTTTTGATGTGTTTTTTAAAATTACTTGTAAAATTGACAGTTCAGAATGATTAATTACTCTATGACCAGAGGGATGTCCCAGTAGATGACCTGATGACCTTTTTTGGTAAAAATCAGGAGAGGTTTCAAACAAGCCATTTATATTTCTGGACTGGAGTGATGGGATTTTTTTTAGTGGTTTTTTTTTTTTTTTTGTTTTGTTTTTTTTTTTTTTTTTTTTTTTTTGGGGTTTTTTTTGGGGTTTTTTTTGGGTTTTTTGGGGTTTTTTTTGCTTGTTTGTTTTTTTTTGTTTTTTTTTGTTTATTTTTTGTTTTTTTGTTTATTTTTTGTGGTTTGGGTTTTTTGTGGGGTTTTTTGTGTTATGTTTGTGTGGGTTGGTTTTTTTTTTTTAAAGGCAAAAATTGCATTTCTTTGGCTTTGGGGGATGATTTTTTATGATCAAGTTGTTGAATATCATGTCTCACAAGATAAGATGATAATGATTTTGTATAAATATATTAAGTAGGAAAATACTTTGTTCCCTCCCTACACTTCTTTCCATTCAGACTTCATTGTAGTAACCCCAGGCAAATACTTCTTAGGAAAATCCTCTTATCCCCTTCTTTCTTTAAACCTAATAATTAATTTACTACTGGACTGTGGATTCAATAAGGGAAAAAATATTAGAGATTTTTCTTGGAATTAAAAAGCAGCCAAGTAACGTTTTTTTCTTATGCTACCTAGCTTGGAATTGCATCTCTCAAACATGGAGCTAACTATTGCATACTCAATGTACAAATTAAAAGTTGCTACTAAAATTTTAACTGATTGATCATGCAGATAGTCCCTACTGTGCCTTTTTATTTCAAAGTTGTGTGAGAAATCAGGATTTTGGAATGGAGTTACTCTTCTGCCAGTGCAGTGGGATGGGATGGGTTGCACAGCATTCCCACTGCACGGTGCCCAGCACACAGCAGAGAGGGTCAGGTGTGCCAGAGCCTGCACTGGGACTTCCCTCTAGTGGGGCTCACATTTTCAAGGTGTTGGCTCATATGTGTAGCCTATTCCAAGTCCCAGCAGTACAGCACTCTAGAGTAGCTAGGCTTAATATTTAAATTTACAGCTATCAAGTCGAGTTATTACTATGGTTAAGCTTTTTTTTCTGCTTCACATCTGTGGCTTTTCTTTGTTGTCCTTTCCTAAGTAGAGATTATTAACTGATCGAGCAATAACTGCTAGCTGCCCTTTAATTTGGTATAAAAAGGTCATCTACTGCATTTAAGATATTTTGTCATCCCCTCATCACGTCATGTTCCACTGTGGGGAACTGTGAGGAGTTCTTTTAAAAATAGATGGTCAGGAACGAAATTAAGTCAAAGGAGATGTGAAAACCAACTTTCACAATTTAAGTGTTTTTGTAGAAGTTTAATAAAGATAAAAGTGACAATATCCAGTGCTGGGCTGCTTGGCAATCTGTAAAAAGCACACCATTAGCTTAAAACAATGTTCTTATATACTTTTACATTGCATGGGTTAAATGCTTATTCATGAGAGTTATGCATATTCAAACATTCTTGTGAGTTTAGATGTCTCAGGAATTTCTTTTGCTTGGTTTTAACCTTTGACTTGTCTGTATGCCATCCTGTAGGTTAAATTAATATATTTTATTTCTTCTTGAGGCTCCATTCTATTCTTTTGATATTACCTGATAACTGAAGAGTTGGCAGTAAATTTTTCTCTTGGTGTCCTGGTTTTTGTCCCTGTTATCTTATCATTCAGATAAAATAGTCCACAAATGTGAGAAACAACATGGCTATTTCACACCATTATCTGAGTTAGTTACACAAATAAAAAGCATTAAAAAATAAAAGCACCTTAACATCACATAGTTTCTATTTTGATATTATTCTAAGGCCTAAAATACAATATATATTGATCACACTACTCTTTATATAAGTTATACTGTGCATATTTAAGCTGACAGATTGTACTATACCAAAAAGCAGTTAAAAGGAATTACAAATTGTATTATATCGGAATCTTTGTGACCAATAATAACTTGCAAAAGCCAATACATAAATGCAAAAGCCGATAACTGTATTTATCATTTATGACAGGAGACAAACATTGTATCTGAGAACTGTTTATTGGTAATGAAAAACAAAACAAAATAAAAAGGAATTACCCTAGTAAAGAGGGCTAGAAAAGACAGAGCAAGGGGAAGAAAGATGGGAAAGGAATGAGGGGAGAGAGAGGAGACAGAGGGAAAAGGGCATTCCCAGGAGCTCGGGCAGTGCCAGGGGGCTGGGCCTGCTGCTGGCCTCTAGCTGGGTAATAATTAATATTGACTCTATGACTGTAGAAGGTCAATTAATTGTTTTATTATATCATCTTATACTATATTATACTATACTTATTAAGAAATTCAGTAACTCTTACAGTTAGTCCCATACAGCTTTGGCCTAATTGGTCAATCCCTCCAAACACCATCCAGTGTCCAATTAAGAAATCACCCTTTGGTAAACAAATCTCCATGACACATTCCACATGTGCACAACAGCAGGTGCAGCAAGTGGAGATAAGAATTGGTTCTCATTCTTTCTCTGATCTTCTCACAGCCTTCCCCGGGAAAATGCCTGGGAAAGCGTGTGCCTGCTCTCTGTGGCCAGAGCGCTGCTGCCACACCGGCGGACACGCCGAGGGACCGGGCAGCAGGGCCGGCAGCCTGGGCAGGGTGGATCACACCGGGGGCTGCCTGGACACGGGTGGCCCAGGCAGGGATGGAGCAGGCACTGGCCAGGGGCACGGACACCAGGGCAAGCAAGAGCCAGCGAGGGCAGGAGAGCTAAAAGGCAGGCTGGGGCCAGGGCAAAACGTGTAAGAGTCAAAACGTGCCCATAAAGACAAAAGCATAAGCTCCAAAACCCCACAAAAAGCAAAAGATCAAAAAGTTCCAAGCCAAAAGCCCACACTCAAAAAACAAGTTGGAAAAGCCCCCCAGGCTTGTGATGCAGGTACTTTTTATGGCCCTGGCTCCTCCAAGGTCTGCCTGCTGACAGGACACCATGGGCCAGTCCAGTGTCCCACTGCAGGCCATCAGCAGGGACCTCCTGCCATCGACTGCAGAGCGTCTCTGTGCCATAATTGAGATGGTCACAATACAAAGCAACACACTCCATTTTCAGAAGGCTTCAAACCTGTTTTTATTATAGCATGTATGCCTTTTATACATTCTTACAAAACTCATCAGTTTACACTTCACTCATTGGTCACAAGAGACAAGGAAAGTGTTTATTGGAATTGGCATTTGCAGGTTTCTCTTATTTATCCTTCTTCTTTTCTTGGTTTCTATGTCAACGACCTTGGTAGAAAATTCTTTCAGGGGTAAACATGGATCCTCTTTTCAAACTTCTCCCTGGCTCACAGAAGTCACTATAAAACCTCTTCCACATCTCTGGAGGGTTCAGTGTCCTTGGTGTTCCCCTGCTGACAGCCTGCCCTGTGTGAGACAGGAACTGGTGGCCAGGACAAGTCCCCCCAGAGACAAGGCTTTGCTCCATCTCCTCCTGGGTGCCTCCTGGACGTGGCACACGTGGAACCCCTCCCCATGTGCCTGTGACCAGCAGGGTTGAGGCAGATAAATCGGCTGCTCACACTCGGGGAGGCTGAGCATGGCTGTGGGTCCCTGGGCCACTGCAGCCCTGCCTGGAGCCCTTCCAGCAGAGCACCCAGGGTGTAGGGCTGGAGCTCCCCAGCCTTGCCTGTGCTGCTCACAGAGCCCCTGCCCTGCAAATTAACACCCAGTTCCACACTAACGAGAGGGATGGCCTTTTTCATGACTCATCACTTCTCCACAGCTCACTGCTTTTTGAGCAGCAGTGCTGTTCGCTGTATTAACATAACATTAATTTATGATGATTAATATTGAAATATTATCAAATATTTTATTCTGTTTTATTATTCTGGAAAGCTTTGGGGAGAGCACTGTATGAATGTATAATTCAATCACGTGTAGATTATGGCATGATTAGTTTCTTGAACTCAGTAATGCTTCGTTCAGTCATCTGAACTACTTTGGAGATAAATTCCTATTAAAAATCCTTATTTTTATTCTAGATAACAGCATTTGATCTCATTAGCATGGATCATTTTCTCTAAACTCAGCTAGACTCTAGTGTAGCAACAAAAAGCTCCTTTTTATATCAATTAAAATATTTTGTCTTTTTGACCTGACATATAATTAAGATCCTGTTTATTAAAGTTACTAGCATGTTAGAACACTAATTGCATTACAAGCTTACTTTCTTATTTCTGAACTGTTTATGATTTAATTGACTTGATTAAACTAATTTTCATGTGTCTGTGCAATTAACACATTAATTGAATTTATTTACACATGCAAATAGTAATATATCACCCACTGTACTAGTAATGATTAAAAAAAAACAACATTAATGCCTTAATTGAGTGAATTCTTTGGCATGCATATGCAATCTGATAACACTGCAAGTTGGCTAGCACCTTTGAGAGTGTACCTTCCTGCAAGAAACTGGAGTTTAAAGAGGGCAACATGCACCATGGCTGTTGTGCCTAAATGGTCTTTCATTGTACACAAGAATAACCTTGAACAAGGGGAAAATCAGGCAATTTTACTATTTTACCAGTGAGATCCCTGATTATATGTCAATATTTTTGGTATTACTATAGAGACTTGATAATAAAAAAAAACATAATAGAAGGAAGATTGTGGGAAGTATCAGTGGATCAAAATTAGCATCATGTAACATGAAATGGAAGCTTCTTGTAAGTTGTAATCTAAAGTCCAGTATTGTGAATAGTTTGGTTTCACTAATTTCAGGTGATTTTAATGTCTGAAGGAGATAGAAGTCAGAAGTGCACTTTTTCAGACCATTTAAAAAAAATAAAGTATTTTAGTTCTTTCTGTTACTTTTTAATTTGACAAACACAAATACTGGCCTGTAAAGAAAGATGTAACACTACTTTTCAGTCCAGAGAACCCATAAACTGGAGAAATGCATTTTGTTTAATCTCTTATCTCTTTTAAAAGCCTCAAAAATGCCTTCTCTTTCATGCTCCCACTCTTTATTTATGTGCAAAGACTTGCTCGAGTGGCTAAATTCCCTAAATAGCTACAAAGCTATTGTGATAAGAACAGGAAGTGGTTTTGACAATGTGTCATGTATCAAATATAGCCCAACAAAGGCTTTAGGGTGCTCAGGATGCAGTTTCAGTGATTTCATGCTTGTAGTGGTTTGTACTTTTATTTTAGCTTCCAGATATGAGTTATAAAAAGAAGGAAAAATAAAAGTATTCCTTAAATGCATTTTTGCTTTAAAATTTTATGTTTATTTTTAACAGTAGAAATGCTGTTTATGCATATAAAATCCATTTCTTAAAATAGTATCTTTAATGGTGTCTTGATAAATGTTTATTTATAAACATAATTTACTAGTAAGCTGTTTTGAAGAAGTCAAACAATGTTTTTTTCATCTATGAACAAAAATTTTCTCGTGAAGGTACTCCAGTAAACATTTTCAGGATAAAATTACACTTTAATCAGTTGCCAGTGGTTCCACTGTATAAACAGAGGATCAGTAGTCCTGCGTCAATGCAGATCCATTAAAAACTGCTTAGAAATGTGATACACACTTGTAATGTTTTAAAAATTTTTCTTAAAAGGAAAAACTCTTACCCAGGTACAGATATACCTTGAGACAAAAGAAAAATACCATTAACATATACTGGAAAAAAAAGCACACCTACTGCACGCCAACAGAAGGTGATGTGTCTTAGTAAGTTGATTTGACTTGGATCATTTCTTTAGAATTTTTCTAGCATTTTGTCTCCTGATTAGTCTATAAGTGTGACTGTGTCCATAAATGCTGCTGTGTTCTATATGGCTATATTAGACTGTACCAGGAGTGTATTGGCTGGGGGGTTATTTCAATATACCATCACCAGGAGTGGAACTTAGCCTTTTGGAAAAGGAAGGTTATTCTTAAGCTTGTAGTGCCAAGTATCTCATCTATAAGCCTCAAAACTCAGATCTTGCCTGCAGTTCATCCTGCATGTGCAAATTCAGTATTGAATTCTCAACTGAACATAGATCTGGTGTCACCTGTTTTCAAACTCTTCTCCTGGGAAATCAGATTTGTAGGGATACTGCACTGGGGAGTCCACAGGGATGGACACAGAAAGCCTGTGTAAGGACGCTTAGGAGAAATCTACTTGTATGTAGATACACCTAATGCTCACTTTTGTTGGGTTGAGAGAAGGTGAAATAATGCATGAATTCATCAGATAGTCCTTATCAAATGTAGATGGAAGGGCGTTGCAGTGTGTCTGAGTACAAGATTAATCCTAAGCATGGACTGTCTTAGATGTACTGTGGCATAGGCACAGTGGAGCAGTGTAGGGAGGAGCCACAATGATGAGGGAGCTCAAATTCCTTCCAAAAACCTTGCCCTTTTTTAAACTGTGCCACTATAGAGCTCTCATTTTCTGTGTGGGTATCCAGTCTAACTGTGTATCATAGGCCTTTATTCCAACCCTATCTTCTGGTAATGGGTTTTACAAGACTATTATTTCTTGCATGCAGGAGATGAAAGAGCCAGTTTTGTTAGAGCTTTCTCATTCACAGGGGGAATAAACCTCAGCCCAGCCCTGAGTGTGTGCTTCTACCCTGAGATACTCATATTGCAGATGAGCCTTTTCTAGCTTCTGAATTCAATTTACAGAAGAAAAATTGCCAAATAAGAGCAAATGTTTTAATTATAAAGAAACACTTTTCTTAGGTAAGACAATTGCTATGTTTGTGAAATGAATTTAATATGTTACACAGTCTACCACAGTTTTTAATGAATGCTAAGTCAGAAAAAACTACATGAGGCAGCTGTGGTTGTATTTGCATATTTGCTCAGGATAATTGATAGAATTGTTCAATTAAATATTGTAAAAGGCAATATCCTAATACACTCTGTGCAAGAAAAATAAAACCATGAGATTCAGTAATTTGTCTGATTGAACCTTTTGTATATTTAAGCAGTATGTCTCCGTAGACTATGCATTTCTGGGTCATTTTAACTCAGCTTGGGTGGAAATGGGAAACTTCATCAAGCAGAACTCTGGAAAGGTTTTACTAAAGCTGCACTTCAACCAAAACTTTCATTTCATGTGACCCTAATCTTAACTGTAAATACCAATTCAGATTTGGCTTCTCCTTCTCAGGAATAGTATCCCAAATGTGTTATTCAGCATAAAATCTATTATATGGATCTTGATTATACAGTCATATGTGTTGGTGTGTATTGTATATGATATGTATATGAATATGCTAGCAATCAAAAAGAGAAAACAACAGGAAACCTAGAAATTAACATTTCTGAACCATTACGATCGTGTATTTTGTATCTAACCTTTTTTCCAAGGAGGAAAAAGAACAACACATGCTTTGGAACATCCTTTGCAGTTGCCTAGTTTCCCTGAAATAACTCTAAAAGGAGAAGGGATTGATTCATAGATCTTTAGAGAAGCTAGTGTGTGAAAAGAAGAGAGGTGGACATACTGAAATCACCAGACAAAACTGGCTGGCCAAAGTTTCTGTACTGCATCTCAGATCAGTTGTGTGATCTGTGTCTTGTTTAGTATTGCTGAAGGCTGAGGAGCTAATGATGTGCAAGTGACAAATTATCTGTAGGATACAAGAGGAAGGCGTTTGAAACACTGATTCTAATCAGTTATTTATAATTTTCAGTTATTATGGGGACAAAAGAACTTTAATTGAAATGCAAACACAGAGTGTTTGAAATCCTTTTCTCAGCGTTTCCTCTGGATAGCTTTATTTACATACCTTACAATGGATACCATTACTTATGAGACTTAATTTAAATTTTTAATGCAAGCATTATGTATAATATGGTATAATAATAATTTATAGTTGTAGTCTAAATAACCACTTCAATTGTCAGAGCTGTTTGCTAACAGTAAAGAGTTAATTTGATCTTGTAAATGTGCATTTTATATGAGCCAGGATTCTGTGTATTTTTAATATAATTTATGATATGTAACACTTCTAGCCACAATATGGAATGTTGTGCTTAATAAGGACCACAAATCTCTGAGCCAAGTGACTTTTTGAACTGCATTTTTTTGTTATCTGAAAAATCACCTGATTTCTTTATGACTGTGTAGGCAGACAGCTTCTTGGTTGCCTCATTCTTCTGTTTGATTTTTTTTTTTTTTTTTTTTTTTGGATTGCTGGTTTAAGATTATTTCTCCTTGTGGTGGAAGGTCATGGAGATACGTGGCAGCACACTGAGTGAGGGTTGTTTATAAGTGTGACAGCAAAGGTTTGAAGAGTCTAATTTAGATGCTCAGGTTAGGAGACTGAAGATTTTGGAGCCTTGCAGAATTAGTCTTTTCTAGAGCACTTGAGCAGCATTCTTTGATATGCAGCTAGTCCTCCCCCCTTCAACATATAAATAATGGCTTGAAATAAAACACTGTAAATATGCTTGTCTCCTTTCCCACTTGAGGACTGGGTTTTTTGGTGTTTTTGCTGGTGGGTTTTTTTTTTTTTTTTTTGGAAGCAGCTGGCAGCAAGCATTTCTTTAATCCTTCATCCTCTTTCTGACCACCTGAAGATCTTGGAGACAGCCAGTTGCTGTGCAGATGGTTTCAGTGATGTATGTGCTTGTTTTCCTGTCACTGATCAGAGTCCCCAGCCTGCCTTGCAGAGGTTAATGCAAGTTGCTAAATAGTGGATGTCAGTCTTGGAGAAACACAAAGTGGAGTTGGTGCAAATAGTGCTTCAGTTCAAATGAAGTCAGTACCTTAAATCAGACTTTTCAAGGTTGAAACAGGTCTTGGACAATTTCCAATTTAGAACCCAGTTAGGTGTATTGGAATCAGCATTAGAGATGGAGATACTGTGTTATAGGACAAAGACAGTGAAACTGTTTTAGTTAGGATTAGGGACGCAGAATTTGCAGTGTTGTTGAGTTCCAATACTGACTTTCTGTTGAAGATTTTTCTGCATTTATTGCAGCTTTTGTAACCAGCACTTTCTGATGCTATTAACTAATACACACAAAACAAAATTGCTAAACTATAATAGTTCAATTTTTCTCATTTTCCTGGGTTCTCATTTTCTCATTTGCAATCCTTACATTCCTAAAACTTAATAATCTCATATTTTTTCAAGAGGTATTTGAGAATATGCAGAAAAAAAGGAAATTCATCTCTGCAGAGAGCCTTCAGAGCAGCATGGTACAAGTGACTCTTGGTGTCTTTCCACCTGGAATTTAATGGTTAGTTTTAGCTTGTAAAGCCCTAAGATTTTCCAGCTGGTCTAAAGCTAATGGATGAAAATGAAGAAGAACTTGACATCCAATTCCATACAATTGAAAACTCCCTAATGTGGGATCCTGTGATCCTGTGATAGTGCAAATCCACTGATTTGACTCTGAAATGTAACACAGACGAGTTCAGGGACACATCTGTACTTTATTGCTAAGGCAATTACTGAAAGCCCAAGGTCAGCAACATGGATTATATCTTTTAGAACTGTTTTGTAGTTAATACTTTATTTCTTGGTTTCTTTTCCAAAATAAACTGCATAGATAATATAACTGGGATTTTATCATATTATATCAGATTTCTTTTGGGATTCAAGCTACTGTTCACTCACCAAATGGGGAGTTCTTTGTGGAGTAAATGCTTTTTGGAGTGTTTGATAAGATTATTATTGACTGTTATTAAAAAGGTATAGTATATTTAAAAGAAGAAATTAATGACAAAAACATTTTTTCCCAAGGGGATAAACTGCCTAATCTCGTGTATCGATCAGGCTACAGACACAAATTTTATTTGAAACAGATTTTTTTTAAAATTAATAACACTCTGTTGTGACTGTTGTTCTAAAGCTTATTTAGTTTTGAAAAAGGAATAGAAAAAATGCAATCTGCGTGATTTGACAACTCTCTGGTACTACAAAAATTGTATTATTTAATTCCTTTCCCAGGAGGAGTTACTTCAGATTTCAATGGTTTCTTAAAAAGCCTATGGTGAGAGAGACTTCCTTCACTCTCTGCTATGTCATCTCTCATTAGGACATGGAAATGTTAGGTTTAATAATGTCACTAAGATGATTCTAAACATACATGGTATCTATCCTTTAAATTATTACTTTGAAGTACAGTTGGATGTGATGCTGTTTGATCTATAGCCATTGCATCCTGCAGGTGACTGTACACATAAAGAATACAAAAATGCAACTAAGTTGATTTAAACATTAAGTTTACATATGTACTTTTAGTATCCTTCCCATCTCTACAAAATAGAAAACAGATCTTTCAGTATCTGGGCCAAAGAAAAGACCAGTGTAGTCCTAGGTGATTATGAATCATTTTGTTTTGTCTGTGACACTAAAATAGTGTCTAGTGACGAGACTGTTTCTTCTTTTCTAGTGACCTCCAGTAGTAAAGGAAAAACTGAAAAGGTTTTTGAGCAGTTCCTGTTTGGAGTGCTGCAAAGGAAAGAAATAGGTGTAAGGAAGTGTCTCCAGGATTACAACCTGCTCAGATTCCAAGGATTTGGAGTTAAAGCTGAAGCTGTAGGGTAAAGTCTGAGAAAGGACTTAAATGACTTCCAGTGGATTTTTAACTGTGCAGAGGTCTGTCAGGGCTCTGGAGCCCTGGGTTACCCAAGGCCTTGAGGACTGGAGAGGAAAAGAAAGAGCAAAGCTCTGAGACTGTGCTGCTGCTTTTGAGGAGCAGGCAGTATCCCTCTTTAGGCCTTGTGAAGAGAAGACTGTGTGAAATGTATGGTGTTCCAGTGGAACTCTGACATAGAGTTCCTTAGTGCAGCAGTGACTTTACCTGTGTGACAGTGCAGCTCCTTCTGCATTTCCCAGCCTGTGGTTCACCTGGCTGAGCCTGTGAAACCTTGTTGTCAAGCACACTGTACCAATTACACACAGTATTTCCCATAGCTTCACAAGTATTAGTGATCCTTAGATGATCAGTTTAGTGATGATGTGAGAGGGCTGATTCTGAAATTATAATAGCACTCATTTTACAGTTACAATTTATATGCTGACCCAGTATGTTTAATGTAGGGAACTGATCATATCCTCTGTTTTCTGAAATCTGATACTTGATTCTGGTTTTTGTGTGTAGTTGTGTTGTTCTGGTTGGTTGGGTTGGGTTTTTGTTTGGTTTCTGGTGCCTGCCATCATTCATTTACCAGTGCAGCATTTTAGGGAGCTAAAATCCAAGAATGAGAGACAGGGACCAGTGTTCAGTGTCAAGACTTACTTAAACAGAATGGGAACCGTGCAAGACAAAGGGCAAATCTGTGATACCATGATGATTTTCTGCCAAATCTACATGAACAAAAGAGTAAATATACACAAACATACCTTGGAAAACAAGCCTAGTGGACTAAATGCTGACCATACTATGCAGCCTGGGGCTCTTATTACTGGGAAAGGTTTTTTTGACAAAAAGATAAAAATGTATGGTCTTGAGCTTAAGTTAACACCTGCCTAATAGGGACGGGCTGGAAGAAAAATTAGAGATGAAATGCAAACATTGGCAGGAAACTTTTCCCTCTGGTACCCTCTTTGAGTGATGAGTTTTGACAATTGTGTGATCAGGCATAATATAAAATTTCTATTAGACATTGCTTTGTAAATCTTCCTTATTTCAGTTCTCCTTGCTTAGGTCTAACTCCAAAGCTACAACCAATGTCTGTTAACTCTTTTTTTCACCCTTACAGACTATTCCTACACTATTTCCAGCTAACAGGGAATGAAAAGTGACACCATGCACTTAGCCAGGGAGGTCAGAAACCTATTGAAAATCCACAATGAATGTGAAGCTCTGTGGTCCATTTTTTGTAAATACTGAATAATACCTTTTTGTTTTTAAGGACAGAAGTATTTCTCCAACAGTGTCTTGGCAGGCTTTTAAACTGCAGGAATAACTTCTGAAAGAAAAGGGAAGAGATGCAGTTAATTTGCAAATACAAGCATGGTTTGTATGGTGGAAGCTACATCATGGTTATTGAAGCTACATCATCCTTTGATTTAGGATAATGCCAAAAGACATTTTAATGCATAGTTTTGTCCACTTGTGAACAATTAGGAGTGTCAGCATAAGAGGTCAGCTGAATGTTTAGGTTAAACTGAATTTTTTTAAGATGTTCTTTTGGATTGCATTTGGAAATCTTCCTTTGGAATTAAAATCACAGCCATTGACTGGATAGCTGAAGTGGCAGAATCTAATTATTGCTGAAATCCCCATGGCTATACCTTCTTAAAATACATCACAAACAAACAGCTAAAGAAAGGATGGGGAGTGGATGGACTGGTACAACAAAATGTTGGTAATGGAGGCAGTCTTTCAGTGAATAACTGGATCAAGCAATTAGAGCCAGGATTTCTGCCTCAGCAAATAGAGTTTCTGGAAGAGACAGGAGAAGATGTGGCAAATGCATGTGTTTGGATTTCTGCCTCTAAAAAACAATGTTCAGGAGTGAAATGGAAAAAAAATATACCCTCTCCAGTGCTGCCATTGGTCAAGTAGAGGCAGCTTTGCTAATTTATTCACTGTCAGTTCTGACACGTGTATATATGAATATGTATTTTTTAATAGATCCTTTTCTCTGCATGTTGCCTATTGGGAAATCAATGTTTAAACAAATGAGAAACTTAACCTATCCTTATAATTTAACCTCAGTATAAAACAAATGACTTCATGTGATATCTTGTAAGCTGAAATTCTGCCCTGACACATGCCCAGTGTAACCTATTGATTGCTGTGGTGTCTCACAGGATATGTGCTGAGTTATCTGTGTGATTTTTGTGCCAGTAATCCAGATTTGAATTAACAGGTTAGAGCTTTATTTTGACCTTTTCCAACTTTTTTTCCTGTACTCATTGACTTTTTTAGTGTCATTATAACACTTTTTCTAATGACAGTAAAATAACTGCTGGAGATGGGCTTAATGACCTGGAAGTAATTAGAAGAGTCTGCAAACAAAGATAACTGCCACATCACAAACAGAACTGATATTTTATTCACACAAGCTTCTAGCTACTGTAATAAATCTAGATCAGCGACTGTACTCATTAAGTAAAGAGATAATTAAAACTTGAAGGAGTCTGGATAAACCACCTGGCAGAATAACACCTTTTTATGAAGGGAGACAGGAAGCAGGTCTGCAAGTCTTGAGAAGGCTTTATTAAAATAATCAAATGCTACCTGGAAGATGCCCATACAACACCATTATTTTTCTGTGTGAAAGGACTGCATATTATAGTGAAGAACTAGAGCAAAAGAATCCAGTTCTGGGAAGTGCATCAGCTCTAGGCTTCACTCTGTTTCTTACATTTAGGTGCACAAGACTAGGTCTGTCTGATTGTTTGCTGTTCTGTGGTGGCTTTAAGATATTCTTCTGTTGACAGGTAAATGAGATAAAGGACAGTAAATTCTGATGTGACATTTTGAATTGAGGTATAGTAGAACATGAATGTAATGACGGTATAAAAATGTAATAACATTATTCTATTTTTGTTGAAATATCTCATTGTTTTTCCTTTTTTTTAACCTCCTCAAGTAGTCAGGTAGATCTTGGATATGAACTGAGTTCTGTTCACACCATCAGTAAAATCTGTTTTACTGCAAACATTTTTTCTTGATGTCAGACCTCTGTTTTCAGTCTACATCCACGCAGACAATCTGAAGAGGGATATGGTGTCAAAAGATGAAAACAGCTAAAGCAGCCTGATTGATATTATGTCATATAGCAGAAAGTCTTAAAACTATGTGTCAAGGGCTGATTAAATACAGAAGATTTAAGAATAGGAAGATAAGAATTCAGTCACTCAAAATGTTTCCTCTTAAAAGTTTTAACTTTATCAGAAGGTATGTTAAGTTTGCATCTAATCCATGTCAGCTCTCTGGTGCATTTATCCTACTTGTCTAATAGCTTGTAGTTAGAGTTTAGCCATCTGTCAGCAATTAAGGGGTAGGCACTGATTTTCATGTAGTGGGACATCTTACAAAGAGAGCCATTTGCTGAGACTTTCTCTCTTTAAAGGCAAAGCCAAGTAGGAAATCAATCATGCTTTTCACTGGGTCAGTAACCAGTGTAATGTGGGTTTTAGTATAAAAAACAGCATCAAAACCAAACTTTGTCAGGGTGCAGTAACTCACTGTGGCATGTTTCACAGGCATAAGGTGATAACAATTTAAGTTCCATTTGAGCAGATAAGTCATGTCACAAATAGTTGGATAGGACTTCATTCTTGTAAAAGAGTTAGAAGCATGGGTTCTTCACTCTGATTTTCTTAATGTAATGCGTTTTTGAAATGGGAATGTAAATATTATTCAAAAAATAAATGTCACCTGAACAGCTTGTCTGAGATTTTGATCAGTAGGAGGCAAGAAGATTTTTTGTTTGTTTGTTGGATTCTTTTGTTCTAGTGAGTTTAACACAAATGAAAAGAAGGAGATTGATAACAACTAGGACCAGAATCTCCTTCCAAAAAATCCTCAAGCCCACCCAACACTGGCAGTGCAGATTTCACTCAGAGAACTGTGTGTTGGCACTTCACTGTTTGTCAGAGGCTCCTTTTCTGCTGGTGCTCCTATCAACTCTATTTAGGGCTGTCCAGATGATCTAACATGAACCTGTCAGTGATGACTATCAGTACAGAATTGATTATTTGATTTGGTGGAAAAAGTATTTAATTCTCAGCTGCCTTTTTAATTCTTTGGATGGGAACAGCTTTGTCTATGCTGTATTTGCACTGTTTAGTGTCACAGCACTTGATCTTCAGGGAGAAAGGCATGTGTTTCGTACAGACAAAGATAACCATTTTTAAGACACAATTTGTGCTTTGCCCTGATATAGCTTTTTTGGCCATAGATACTACCAAGTTAAGCCATTTCTTCTAAGGAAAAAAAAATCAAAATGTAAACAGAGATAAACAGCAAGGTTTAATAATTTCTGTCAGCCATGTCATGTGCATTCCTGGAAATACTTCCATTGCTCTTAGTTAGCAAACAGTATTTCATTCTTTTATAATTTGATCTTTAAGACCTGATATCATCAAGGATAAAGCAAAAAGTTTTAAGGTCAATTACAAAAAGAAATTGTTATGAGAATATACTGTTTAAAATTACTTTCTGTACTTGAACAATTATCCCACTAATAGTAGTTAATGTTGTGCCATCTCTGGTACCAGTCTCTTCTGTGCACAGCAGTGCTGCTGACCAGCTGGAGCTGCAGGAGCATGGTGAAGTTGAAGATGTTCTCTGTGTATTTTCTAGCATTTTGTCTGCTTTGTTTAAAAATAAAACCAAACCCCAAAGCACAACAGCAGAACTGAAGGTACTGTAGTTTATTTCTGAAACTGCTGTGTTTCTGGTTAGTTTTGGATCTTGTGAATTGATCCTGTGTGCTCACTTACAGACTTGCTTTACTGTAAACAATTAAAGCCCTTTTAAGTCAATGCAAACTAATTTTGCTGTGTGTGGTCTTTGGGTTGGTTACCTGTTACTTGCTTTGTGACTAAAGCTATAAAAGGTTTTCTCTTATTCAGTGATACAGCCTATACAATACAAACAAAATTGCAAACTCCATATACTCCATTTGAAGATAAGGATGTGATGTCAATGTTTTAATCTATATTTACAGGCACATTTGTACATCCATTTTCTTTGCAACCTGCTGAGAAAGCAGGAATCTGTGCAGAATTAACTCTTTAGAAAAACAGCCCACTTAGCTACAGGCTTAAACACTTTTCCCTAAAGTAGCTGGAGTTGATAGCAAAAAAGTATTGTATGCGAAATTGAAGATGAAAAGCTGCATTAAAGAAATTAGTTCTTCAAGTTTAGAATTTAATCTCCAATGACTACATGAAAGGGGGAAAATGCAGTTAAGTAGGAGAAACTTGCAGCAATTGTCTGACAATAGTTCAGAAGATGCAGAACATATTATCAGTGAGAAGGGCTCTCTGCTTAAACTCTGCTTGTGAAGTTGAGGAATCCATTCATCTACACTTTCTTTGATTAAAGGGATTTATTTTGCAGAGGGTTATACAAAGAGCAGTCGGTGTACCTGTATACTCTCAAAATACTCCAGGTCTGAGGGTGAAGGGAGGACAGCTGTGTGTTTGGTTTTTTCCCTCTGGATGTTCCATGGGCTGCAGTTGCCTTTCATGTACATTTGTGCTGCATGGAGCTGTGACTCCTGTCCCCAGCAGTACAGCAGCCTCTCCCTGTTGGCCTGGATGGCTCTTGCCCATCCTGATCTGTTTAATGGGATTCCTTGGGTTTAAGCAGCTGATGTGATGGTTGTGTGTTCTCCCTCCCAAGCATCAGAAAGGCTCTTCCTTTTGAATTCAGATTGAGATTCTTTAAACCAGCATGAGCAAGGGGAAAGCATTTTGAACACACGCTGGCTCTAAGGGCCCTTTCTCATTTTCAGTGAGGCAAGGTTTCTCTTATTAAGAGAATTCATTAGAATGGAAGTGACT
Organism: Vidua macroura; assembly: GCF_024509145.1. Classification (NCBI taxonomy): domain Eukaryota; kingdom Metazoa; phylum Chordata; class Aves; order Passeriformes; family Viduidae; genus Vidua; species Vidua macroura. Next base: position 6,789,313 of record NC_071585.1, on the reverse strand, counting down.
CTGAAAAGAGTGTCTGGGACAGTGTAGAATTGGAGCCTGGACTGCAGGTCAGCTGGGACTGGGACTGGGCAGTTCCTAAAGTGCTAGAGTGTGAGACAAGCTTTGATTCCTTGCTAATCAGAACTAGCTAACAGGCTCTCTCTTCTTCCCTGGGGAAGATAACTCGTGTGTTCTGGGTAAACAAAAGCCTACATTAAGAATAAACTTCCATAACAGATAACTATGGATTTTTTATCATGAAAATATTGATGTTTCATTGCTTTGGGCAATTGATGCTTAGAGAGGATTTGAGTCTTTCAAAGGTATTCTTAAAAATAAAATTATCTAAGCTCTCCAAAGTAAAACAGATTGCCCTTTATATTATGTGTATTTAAGCAACATTTTTTCTTGTAACTGAACAAAATTTTTTATTTTTCCTGGTTCTGTGAATTGGCACCTCTAATTTTGCTATGTGAATGGGAAACCTCCTGTCTCACTTCAGTAGCAGCAGGTGTAGGAGAAAGTCTATGCACATGAAGTGTGTGTATTCAGAGGCATGAACTTGCAGTGGTCCCAGATTACAGAGACTATGATATAACATAGTTTGCTGTTGGTTATATACAAAAAGAATGTATGTTTTAATAAAAAGGGTGCATTACTAATAGGTATCATCTGAGAAAACCTACATGTCATGCAGCAGAATCCCTAAAATATCCTCTTGTGAACCTGCAATAGGTTGCTCTTTTGTACTGCGCTGTCCCTTGTCTGAATACTTTTTATGAGCTCTAATTAAATGAAACCACTGAAGAAGAGTCCAGATAGAAGATAATGTATCTTGAACCCTTGCTGGTTAAACCAGGAAGTTCATTCAGCCTTACAGGAAGAAAACCCAAAAAGTTGCCATAATGGTCAGCTATTCAGTGTTGCCTGAAGTTCAGCTAAATGAAGTTTCTTCTGTGTAGTCAAAGAGGGGCTTTGGTAAGAAGCTGAGAATGGGACTGGATAAGGAGACCAACCTCTGTGCTGTGCAAGTCCCACACTTTTTTTTCCACCCCCCAGCTGGTTATCTCTGGGCCTGCAAAGATCCTTAGTCAACACAAGCTTCAGAGGTCTTTTGTGAAATTCTGGGAGTCTGAATAATAGTTTAAATGCCAATCTTTAATGGCATAGGAGAAGGCTGACAGACACATCTGCCATTTGTTCAAATAGTTTTCACATGCTTCTACTTTAATACACAATGCCATCTGTTGAGCTTTTCTGCAAATGGAATTTTTTTCTACAGTCTACCCACAAACCTAATTATGGATGTGAGGATTGTAGAGGCTACCTTTTTAAATATACAGCCAGCATTTCTGGGAAAAAAAAAAAAAGTCTTCAGTTCTTGTTTGTGTGAATTATTTAACAGATGGCAAAAATGCATTTCCGATATTACCCCTGTCCCTACTGTGGAGGAGAGCAGTGTTTATGTAGGGCTGGGTTTCGCTGTTGACAACATACAGCATGCCAAGGCATGCTTAAATGTGATGGGGTCTGATCTACAAATCTTTCTTCTGATTATTTATTTGATATTTAACCTATGTTAAAATGATTTACAAAGGCAAGGGCCTTCATTATTTTAATGAGGGCTAAATTGCATTAAATGACTTGCAGGGTGCAGGGCCTTTTCACAGAGGACTGCCAAGGATAAGGTGATGTAACCATAACCTGTTGACCCTTCTAAATACTGAGACTGTGAAGACAGAATTGTTCAGTGAAACTCTTTCATGGAAATTAATATAAATGTGATTTTTAAAAACCTCACAAAACCAACAAGATATCCCCAAGCTTTGATAAAATTCATACTCTTTTCTTCTGAATAATTTTTGGCTTGCTGGATGAGTTCCTGTAAATTTGCTTTCAGCTGAAGTGGCTAGAGTTTGAAGGGTTACTGAGTATCTTATTTTTTATTGCCACCATGCTTCTGCTTCTACATGATCTAATCACTATTGTTTAAGATATAATCCAGCTATTATGCATCTGAGATTGACATGAGAGCTGAGAAGAAGAGAGCAGACTGTCAAAACCAGCTGTCAAGATAGATAAGAAGAGTGTGAAATTGAAATAAAGCTAGAATAGCCACAGCATCTGTTCAAAGATTTTGGAGAATTTGACCAGTTGGCATCCACCCAGCCCCAGCTGAGTGACAGCATTTAATATCAGTCAGATACCTTTGTCTTTCATCTGTATGATTTATATAATGTCAGGTGCTGCACGCTGGAGAAAAAAGCTTTCAAATTACAGAGGAGGATTTAAATCTGACAGTTGAGTCAACAGGTGATTGGAAATGACCGTAGTTACTGTATTCTGAGGGTAAGAATGATTGAGACAATATTTAACTTGGGTCTTTGTAGAGACTACAAGTTCTATCTCTACTATGATACATTTATCAATAGACAAGCAAATAAGGTCAGTATATGTTCTGTTTCTGATATATCATTGCAGATGTTGTGTATCTGATCTATCATTGCTCAGTAACCTCTTCCTGGCACTGAGAGATGTTAGACAAACAGGACACTTGTTTTCTGAAAGAACTTGAAGTTTTGCAAAATAATCAGGAAAATGTAATATATTTGAGATTGTAAAGCTCAGCTAATGAAAATGTTTGTAAGTCAAATTCTTCTACCACTAGTCTGTGATATCCAGCCATTGATAGTAAAGAGCACCAAATTTACTCACCCATCAGCAGCAAGAGGTAAATAAAAGTTTTGGAGAAATTCTCTTGAATTATTTGGTTCTTCATTTGGTGTCTTCTAGAGCCTTAGTTTGGGATTTGGATGTAGGTAGCCCTTTGTTAGTTGATTTGCCTTTGATTGTCCATATTTCCTTTTGCTAATGTGTAAGATGCCAATCCTTCTTTTACTGCATTTCTTCTCTTTATATTTTCGATGTTTTTATGTTTTTTTACTCAATCTTTCTTCTCCTCCAACACCAATTTATATACAAACATATTCTCTCTAAAAACTTTTTGTATTTTGTACTGTAAGATCCTAGTAGACAATTACTCTACATCCATTCATTCTGTGCTTGGACCTTTATGAGAATTTTCCTCCATGTTACTGTCTTGTTTCACTTACTCAACAATTGCACAAAGCAGCCTTAATGTTAACAAAGAACAAGTGGCTTTGCCCATTTTGTCACCTGAATCAGCTGCAAAAATTTAGAAGACAATTTTCATCAATGTCAGCAAGCTCTGTTCCATTCTTCTTACTGTGGTGGAAGGAGAGTGTTAAGCAAAATGGAGGGAAGGTTTGGGGGTAAGGGGGAGCTTTGTGGAAATTTAAGCTGTGTAACCTGTGAACCTTGACAAGTCTCAACACTTTCTGGAAATAGTTGAACTTTGCAAGATTTTTCTGAATATTGGCTAATTCTATGTCCTTTAGCATATGGTTTCCCCCAGTTTTCATCTATCATTTTATTACAGGAACTAGCAATAAAAAAAAAGATATTTGATATAAGCTATAGGAGATATTTTAGGACTTTTAAGATATTGTTAAAAATATTTCTACCAGTGCTCATGCTTGCCTTCAAATCCACTACATCCTGGGTCTCAAGGATAATAAAGTACACATTTTTCATTCTTCTGTAAATGTGTTTTCTGCTTCAAATGATTTGTCAGGGGTCTTTTTTTGGAAAACAAACTTTCTCCTTGGCAAAATGACTGCTTCATGCCTCACAGCTATTCTTGGATATCAGGAAAGAATCTAGCTAGAATTAATCTGATTGACATCTTGCTGACAGACACATCAAAAGGGCTGGAAAAGATGTCATAATCTTTGGTTATGTAAATATCTGAATCAAGAATGCTCTGAGGCAAACTGCAGAGCAGATGATAATATAGCCTTTCTATACTACATCAACCATCATTTTGACAGATGAATTTGAATGCTAATATTTCATGAATAATATTTTGGTAGGGAGGGTAGAAGATATTGTCTGAAGTATGGAAACTTATCACCAAAGCACGTCTTCATGTTGGTAAATGATGAGCATTTTTCAGTTCTCTTCAACAATTTGTTATGGAAAAGTCAGTCTTTTCTGTCATAGCTTGTTTTGTTCATAGCTGCTTTTCTGGTCCTTCCCTGTTCAGAAATGGTACAAAAAGCAGAGAGGAGAAGAGCCTAAATTTGGAGTGTGACTTAGCAGTGTGGTGGCACTGCTGATGGCTGGATGATGCTTCCCTCAAATCTTTACTGCTCTGCTGCTGGCTGGGGCATTGTTGTGAGGGCAATGTTCATCTGCTGAAGGATGTCTTGTGTTAATTCACGTGAAGTCCTCAACACTACTAGTACTTCTCTTCGTCGTAATTTTGTAATTGGTAAAAAACAATTGGTGATTTTTCTTTTCACGCTGCAATAATCTGAGAAATGAACACTTGAGGTCTCCTTAGAAGAGATTACCTGTATTTTACTGGAAAGAAGACAACAAGGACTGACCTCTGGTTTTGTGGGTTTTTTTGTGGTGGCGGTTTCTTTATTGTTGTGGTTGGATTTTTTTTTCCTGTGGTAGCTGAGACATGATTTCACTTCAATTGAGTTCCCTCTAATGCTGATTGTGAGCCACTTTCTAAGAACAGCCTGGAAGGTCTTCCAGCTCCTCTGATTCTGCCATTGGGACGTAATGAATGATAAAGCATTTTAATAAGCAACTTGCAGCTGTGCATCTCCACTTAAGCTGTTAATGCTCATTCTTGATATCCAGGCTACTTACAAAACTTGTTTTTAGCCAGATGTTCTAGTGAGGTAAGTTCTTTTTATACTAGAATCTCAGCAGGAAAGAAAGGGCATTAGAATTCCCCTATGCTGTATTCAGAATCTACTGGAATGCATAAATTTTTATCAAGAGTACCATTACTTTTTATTTTCACAGATTTCTTTATGTAGTACTTCAGGTATCAGATATGCTGAGGGGCAAAAGAAGTTAAACTAGCACTTTTGCATTTCATTTTTGTCATCTGTTTCTTTCAGTCATTGGTGCAGGTGACACCACTGGGACCCACTGAACAGACCAGGATAAATGATGGCTATTTACAAATAAGTGAAAGTGAGCACTTACCTGTTTGGGAGATAAGTCACCTTGAATGCCATCTGTTGTTCTCAAAGGGATGTCTGCTATTTATTCCTATAGCAACTGCATTTTGTGCCTCTGAGAACTCTTTAAAATCATATCAATAAAGCTTCTTTGTTTTGAATCTATAAAGCATCAGAGAGGTCATTGCCCTGATAATACTTTCTGCCTTTTAATGCTCATCCAGTCATCCTTTGAAACAACAAATGAGGTTGGATACCTTGCAGGGAATATTTTGTGATAGGATTGGCATTTCCCCCCTTCCAACTTTTAAATAAAAATTTTCGTTGATATATCAAAATAGGTCATGGGAGATTTGTTAAAAATACAACTTTTCCCCTCAGTGCACTTTTGTTACTGCCTTTCTGCATACGTGTGTTTTGCTTGCAGGTCTAATGTTCGTGCCCTCCAGCAGCAGGAACATGCAGAGAGAATGTCAAATCTCTTGCTGCCAAATGAAAATGGAGATTTTCTTTAGCTCAGGAGAGAGGTCTTTGAGGATCTGAATGCTTTCTCTTGAAGTCAAAGCAGGGGCAGATTTCAGAAAGAGGGGCTGCATCTGACACCAAAGCTGTGTTATTTTTAGATGTCAGTGTACATCCCACCTCTGTAATGATGATTTCCCTGAGGGGCTCTGAACCCATGCATCACTCCACTTTTGAACAAATGTAGTTTTACACAAGCCTGAGTTTTATGAAAACCTGCCTCTTTCTGCCACTTCCTTTCTGGGAGAAAAAGACAAGACCTCCTGCAAGCCCCCCGCCCTTCCTATCATCTGCTTAGTAGGCCATGACAGTGTGTCAGTGGTGTGTCAGATCACTGGCGGAGTAATGAGCATGTGAAAAACTTTTAAAATGTTGTGACTGTCAGACTTGGTGCTCAGATTTATTCTGCTGGCATCTAATCTGCAATCAGAACACTGTATTCCACCAATACTGCTTTAGTGTTGCTATGAGTTAATCAGAAATTTCAGATACACACTGAATTGGTGTTTTTACAAGACTATAGTCTACTTACTTGGGTGGGGGTGGATTTTGTTTTGTTGGTTTACTTTATGTGATTTTTCTTGTTTTGATAGACATATGTATGAGCTAAACTGTTTTGTTTGCTACAAAAAATATTCTTTGAATTATTTAGGTCTATGCCTATGAGTCAGACCAACCGACAACTTGTGGATATTTTGCAGGGTGGACAACAAAGAACTGGATGTTTTATATTTAGAAAAGGGAGGTGATATGCAGGGAAGTATTTCAAACAGTGAAGTACTGGTGTCTGTGTGGTGTACAAAAACCAGGGCTACAGTGCTAAATGCAGAGGGCAGAAAGGGGTTCTGCCTGCCTGAGCAAAGCCTGAATCATTAAGAATCTTCTCCCCACTACCAGAACTCTTAAGCTGAGGCACTTCTTTGAGGTGCTGAAGTAGCACCGTTTGCTTTCTCTCAGCTTCTTGTGTGTCATCATTCTCTGGGGCTCCGTGCAGGGATCTGAGGGGAAGGAGCAGCTGCAGGTGTGGGCTTGTGACATGGAGCCATCCCTGAGAAACACAAAAGTTCTAGCTGAAGAGAAAGGGTTTCCAGTACTGGAGGTAGGAAAGAGGAAAAGAATTCAATTGCTATACAGAGAACTGAAACTTTCAGTTTCAAGCTGCAGTCATTTAAATCTGTACTCAAATATAACATGGCCACACTGATATTGGTAATGTTGTCACTTCCACCTATTTAACTGAGCTGGTGTTTTATGTTTGCAATTGAAATGCTTTTTGTTTTTTTTTCTTCTTCCCCACTATTTGGTGAAAGATTTCTTTTGCTGAAGGAATTGAAAAGAATTTACTGGACCCACTGATTGTACAAGACTGTGTTATATTCCTGATTTCTGCAGGAGCGAGCTGCCTAAGTGTCTGAAAATACTGTTTGGGTCATTCTTACATATCTAAGCAATGCTTGAAAATATGACGCTTTCTCCATCTTATATTTGTAGTATATTTGCTCTTAGTTACCACTGGCAAAATTAAAGGAAGAAGCTAAAATTTCAATAGACTTTAGAATATATCCTCAGTCAGTTTTTATCAACTAAATTTATCAACATCTATATGTGCTATAAAAATCACTGTTAAGTACTGGATATCCAGCTGAGTATGGGTTTTATTTTAATGAGCCATAGTGCATGTAAAATGAACAGGCAATTATTATACATTCAGGTATTTTCTACTTAAATGGAAGTTGTTAAACCTCTGGGAATAAACCTGGATATTTACATAGGCAATTATAAGATTGACAGGGTTTTGACATTTGCAGAGCCTTTCTGAAACTTGTAATGGTTTGTTTCTTTAATCTGCTTTCTATATCTTTTTCCTTCTCCCATCCTCACAGCAATTGTGACTAATTACTTGTGAAAACTGATCAGTGAGCAAATTAATCTTCTCCAGACAGTCTCAAAGGTATTTTTTTTTTACCCTGCTGAAGCTGTTAGAGCAAAAGCTTGTGGGGAAAAAAATGGGATGAAAAATTGTATCTGTCCTTTGGGCCATTTAATCCTGAAAAGGGAAAGGGGCATCCTTGTCACTCCAGGGGCAGTGATGCCAGAGTGCTAGGGCCATTCTGAAATTCCTCTGCAGGGATGGGAGGTACAGCAGGGAGGGCTGGGAGCTGGTTCCTGGTGATTTCTAGGTGTTCATCCTCTGGCAGATTTCTTCCCAGAAACAACACTAACGTTTGAAAGCAAGAGAAACCCATTTTCATGCTGCTGTGTCTGACACTGAGCAGTGGTGGGATGTCTTGGAACCTTCTCTCTCTATCTTAATTCATGTTCAAGTGTTCCGAATTGAAACATCTGCCTTTTACCCATTTCCAGTCTAGTTACTGCTGTCTTGCATTGCACCAGTCAGCAACTGAAGAGAGCTGGAGTTTCCATTCTGAGCTGGTGCACAATGCTTCAGTCCACTGCTTTTGACTGTTGAACATCCTTTGAGAATTATTTCAATAAATCATTGAAATATTGGGGGGAAAACTATCCCAAGCTTTATCTCTGCTGAAGCTCTCAGCGCAGCCCATATGATGTGATGTTGCATTCTCCACCAGTTTGGTTTTAAATTCCTTTATTTTGCCCTCACTTCTTTAAATATATTGACTCCATGGAGGTGTGTGGCAAAATACGTTTTGTATTCATGAACGCTTTGGCAGCATTTATTCCTTTCCATTGTGTATGTTTATGTGTTGATAAGCATTTAGTGGAGTCAATAGGTATAGAAATAACAATAGGAAGGTCTTTGTTTCTTGTGCTTTGAAATGTACATGGGTATTTCAGAAGAGAATGACCACAACCACAGCTTACTGCTTATTTTTGGGAAGGAGCTGTATAAAAAGAAGAGATTTGGTCCTCTAAAGGAATGCCAGAAATCGTGACAACCCATGTTGCACCCAGGATGTGCAGGAGTTTACTATTATGAAAAATGCAGTAAATACTTCTATTCTCTTTTTGCTTTTTATTCTGTCTCTAATTTTATAAAGAAGAATCACCTAACAAAAATATATTAGTGTTGAAAATAAGAAGGTAAGATTGACCCAAGTCAGACTTTTAGGAAAAGCAGAAAAGGTGACATTGCCTCACATTAATTGCCAGCCAGTATCGGTGTTGTACATCTCATGATCTTACCTTCATTCACTGGGAAGAAATTTCATAAGATGGAGGAAGACTGTTCTAGAACAGTCTCTTCTAGTCTGTTGTAGAACAGACTCTTGGCCCTGCATTACTGTAGAGGCCTTTTTTCAGGCACAAAAAGCCTTTAACTTGTTGTTTCCCTTATCTGTTGCAGTCAAGTAGAAAAACTATTAAAGAAAGGCCTCATAAAATCAGGCCTGCTCTGTTAGAGCGATGGCTGGCCTGTCACTTTTCCCAAGTGCAGCTAGAACTTTGGAAGTTCCCATGTGAAAACAATCCTGATGTGAATAGTTCGTTAACATAACAACCTATTCCTGGGTGAAAAACAACTAGTACCTGCATAAACATTAGATCTATCCCATGAGAATCAGTGAAGAAAATATGTAAACAATTTCAGAATAGAGAGACTTGATGGACAAGTAAAATATCTTTTACTAACCAATAGAGTAATAGGCAAGAAAGAAACTAACCAATCGGAGTCACGCATAAGGGCTATGAAACTGTATAAAAATGAGTTAAATGAATAAAGAAGCTTTTCCCTGAATGAAGAAAATAGAGTCTCTTGTGTTTTATTCTGATTCTTATCTGTGCTTTTGTTTTTTAAAATGAGGTAATCTCAAGGTTAGATTTAAGTTTATTTGTAGTAAACCTCCTATGCTGAAATGTTGATCTGTGTCCCTAAATGGAAGGCGTGACACTGGAGATCTAAGGAAAAAATCTGCCTTCTCTTTTTTTCATACATGAGATCAACTTTAAAAATGGCTGGATAATCTGTTTTTACAACCTCAGATCTTACTGTCTGCAGGCAAAGGAATATTTCGGAGTCACATATTTCTGCTATCATTTATTGTCCCAGCACTGGAGCAGTTTTGCTTTTGTCTGAATGGTCTGATTTGATCTAATCTGTTCTGTCTTCTTATATTGAGATTAACAAGCCATATACCTTCAGGCATAGGCCAGATCTACAGCAGCAGAGCCCAAATGAACTTGAACACAGGGTCAATCAACTGCACAAAATACATCACACAGTTTTTCCTAGGCTCATGCTGTGTCTGTAATTGCCCCTTGTTCTGTCATTAGAGCTCCCCTACAAGTCATTATTTTGAGTCAGCAGAGCTGCAGGGAACTGTCAGCCTGATGGCTAGTGTAGTGCTGAAGAGATAATATAAACATCTCCCAAAACAGAAATACGAGGGGCAGGTATTGAGATTAAACCCTATAAAATGGCAAGTTTGTTAGCCCCTTTTTGACTCTGAATTAAACCAGTCCCTAAATGTACCCACAAAGCTCCAGTAAGGCTGTGTATTCACTTGGCCCCTTGAAAAGGTGATTTTCTTTCACTTAGTGTTTCCCAAAAAATACATAGAAACGGGGCAACAATTATGCCATAAGGTTACGAAAACCTTACTGAAAGAACAGTTAACTCGTGGAACTACTGTTTTGGAGGCACTACTCTGTCTTTTTGCATAAATCTTAAAATTACTCCTGTTAGGTAAGTGTGTTTGCATAAGTGGTTTTCCTACTCAACCTGTACAAGAGTCCTGTGAGCAGGTGCTGGACAGATCAGTGATATTCATTGTACATGCAAAAAATTTTGATTTTTAAGTACAAATGCAAAGCAGTTATTGGTGCCTGAGGTAAAGTACATGGACCAAGTACTCCAAAGCATTTGTGTGATTGAAGATTGAAGAGAATGACACACGAAATTTTCATTTCCTTGGAGAAGCTAATTCCCCTGTGTTCTGGTTACACTCAGCAGAGATCCCTTAATGGAGCTGTTCAGAGAAATCAATCATACAATTACAGAGTCTTTTAGCTTTGAAAAGAGCTTTGAGACCACAGAGTCCAGATGTTAACCCAGCACTGCTGAGTCCACCAGTAAAGCATGTCCCCAAGTACCACATGTACCTCCAGGGATGGGGACTCCACCACTTCCCTGGGCAGCTTGTTCCAGTTCCCAGCAGCCCTTGCAGTGAAGAAATTTTTCCTAAATCTCTCCTGGTGCAACTTGAGGCTGTTTCCTTATAATCTTCCTCTGTTGACTATGGAAGAGAATCAGGGAACATGAAATCTCCAAAGTTAAAGCTAGGCTGTGAAAGCCTCAGTTTCATTTTCAAAAGAAATGTGAAGACTCAATACAGAGACTGTGAATTTGAGGAATGATGGCACTGTAGAAATTTAGAGGAGTGAAGCTTTCTAGAAAGGTGAAGGGCAGATATGTGATTAACAGGTCCATGCATGTTTCTTAACATAGAAAATAGATTCACAAAGTCATAATGAACACGAGTTATCCTCCAGAAGAATTTGGATAGAAGCTATAGACTTTTTGGCAAATTGTTAGTCCTCAAAATCTTGATAACACTTGGTTAAAAATGTCGACCAGTGATTAGTTCTTACTGTTGTAATCATAAAAGTGGACATTATTTGAATTATACTGAAGCTAGGCACAAGTTTTCCAACTGAAGATAATAACCTGGGTGTGCTGGTGCTGCTGAACTTGATGGTCTCTTTGCAATCTTACTCATAACAAATGGGTACATAGTTGTGACAAAGCCAAGTTTATGAAGAAAAGCAATCTTACTTTTCCACATAATAAATACAATTTTTCACTGTTCTACAATAAATGATAAACCAACTAAATCCTAGCTGGAAAACTGAAATACAGAATGGCACTTAAGCTGTTCTTTTTCTAGTGATTTCCTTGAGCACAGGGTTTTGTCCATAAGACTTCATTAGTCTTGTATATTTGCAAGAAAAATGTAGTTCATGTGCAGCCAGTTAAGAGCAGGATTAGATTTATTGAGATTGTCATCTGTAAAGATATTTCTACATGGATCCTGATTCCAGGAGGATCTACAGGAGGCATGGAGGAAAACCCACACTCAGATTTTAAACAGAGCCTTAAAATGAAATAGGATTTGAATGCAAATTCATGATGACTTGCCCAGGCTTATTTTTGGAGCAGTGTTACTTCATGCAAGTGGAAGCTCCTGAGAAAGAGGTGGTTGTGTCCAAAGGACAGACACCCCTTAGAACAGAGGTGTCTGTCATCACAAGGTCACCTGCAGTGTGGTCAAACTCAAACCTTCAAAAATGGTGGCTCATGTCTGCCTAAAATATGAAATTATTTTAAAGCCTTGATATTTAAAAAATATATGCAATAATTTATCTTGGTTTGTTTCCCAGCTTCTCTATTACAGCAGGTATGAGAAGCCCACTTATTAAATGAAATCTGAAAATCATGAATGTAGGAAGTGAAGCTATTAATAAAGCAGGCCAAGTACTTGGCATATATATGAAGGAGTTGTGAGCATCATGAATGGTGGGGTTTCCCCACACTGATATTTTTATGGTACTTAGGGTACAAAACAATTTTTGTGTGTAATATGTAGATGTAAAAAGCTGACTATTCATATCACACATTCAACAAGTATTATTTTATCTCCAGGCTTTAGAAACCAAACAATCAAACAAAAAAAAAGCAAATATTTTTACCCTCGTATGTTTTTGTATCAAGCCTTAAAGTAAGCTAAGGCTCCTGGCAGCTTACTTTAGACTGGTAGCTGAACACCTAATTTTGCACAATTTATGGGATTCTGTAATTGTTACAAAATTGATCCATAAAAAACTCATGAGGGGAAATGGAAATTATCTGTAATGCATCAACTACTTGTGCAATCATAATACATGAAAAAAATCATGCTTGACTGGGATAGAAAAATGAAATAAAAAGCCTTGGCATGCAGTGTTTCTACTGCTTCCTATGAAGGATCCTTATGCATAAATATATCAAATTCCTTTGAAGAGTCAGGAATCCAGCATTATGATTATATTTTTCATTAAAATTTTTGAATTGTGATGAGAACTTAATTAAATGTCTCATGGAAAACCATAAAAATATAGATCTATTTTAGAGTTGAGTCCATTTTTAATGACTTAAAACATTGCAAATGCTTTGCCTTCTTGCTCCCACTGGGTTGCTGATCCTGTTCTTGTGTATCAATTTATAATTCAGAAATAGAACATATTAACATTATAAAGTGTAATGAATAACACAGGAGTCTAAAATATGTCTTAACTCTTGTTTCTGAGCTCTTTTATTTTAGACATCCTGTGCATGGAGACAGTGAAGGTTTTCTCACTGAAACTTGACTTTTAGAGAGAAATTCTATTAAAAACATCCTGTATAAAATAGAATGACAGAGTTTAGGACCCATGCTCAGCTAAGTTTCACTCTCTGCTTTTCATATAAATACGTCACAGCAATAATTCTCCTGAACTCATGCCATGTTGTAATCTTTATGGATTACTTCCTTGTGTTCCTACAAGACTGGGCACTTCATGTTGTTCAGAAGTCCAGAGGACACAGATGTACCCAGGAGTTCAGTCAAAAGAAAGGGTTCACTGATATAAAGGGGCAAATTTGTGCCTCAGAGCACTGTAAACTCCAAATTGGCAGCATAGCACTTGATGCCAAGACAGATTTTCTGCATTCCTGTACTCCCATTTTAGAGATTATTAGAAGACTGGAAAGCCTGTATTTAATTAACATACAGTTGGGCAGCTCAGGCTATGGATATTCAAGGTCCCCTTGGAGTTTGCAAAATTGTCAGCATCAGGAGAGACTATGGATGAAGTTTATAGTGTCATGGCACTATAGAAATCATGAAAATTATAAATATGAGGGATAATTGTCTTCCTCCACATGAGTTTCACCTCTGCCATTAAAGACCACAGAAAAGACAAAAGAGGGAATGGATTATAGAAATTAAAAAAAAAAGAAAATGGGAATAAATGTAAGACACAGCATAGCCTGTAGGAAAACTAACACAGTGACATTTTGTGACTTGCTTATAATATTTTGAGATGCAGTGAATTAATGGGTGACAGGCTCTGCTACTGGAAGAAAAGAAAAAGGGGGCTCTTACAGACTTGAGTTTTCCATGATCAATTGAATCTAAAAGACAGTGTGTTTCTGGGAAGACCATAAAAGGTGTTTTTTATGTGTGCATTTTGGATACTTGTTTTGCCTGCCTGGCTCTGCAGACAAAAGCTGCATATTTTGATATGTAAGTGAAGTCTTCTCTGTGTCACATTATTTTTTTTAAAGAGAGATTGAATAGTGCACATGTCAAGAACGGAGAATCCTCTGCATTTTCTTTCAAGCCTTTGTGTACATGATGAGCTAGAATAACCTCCCTGAACTGAATTATCCTTCCATACTATGGTTCAGCGAATATCATTATATTTCAGCACAGCTTGAGTGATTTTTAATGCCAAAAACATCAGCAAGAAATACAAATGTTACAAAAATATTGAAACAATACCATAAAAAAACTCTGGGATCATAAATACTTTACTTTGCAAGGTCTGGAAGGTCAACATAGCTATAGTGTGGAAAATTAAAATGCTCTCTGTGTGAATGCCTTTGGAAAAAAAAAAAGGCAGTGTTTTAGCCTAGAAATGCATTATTCCTATCTGAAGCTGGTTAAAAATAAAAGCTATTTTTCTGATAATAGAATTTGATGAAATTAATTAGTCTATGATTTTTTGACTATGTTAGCCGTGTGTTCTTAAATATAATATAATTAAATCAGCATTAGAGAAGGTAGAAAATCAGTGACAGCTTTCATGTCAGTGTTGCACTGCACCAGGTAATGTACATCAGCCTAAGATTTTGACAGAATGAAATCAAATGTGTAGAGGCAATAACTGATGCTTTTGACAAGCTTTGAATTTGGAAAGCTTTTCCTTTGCAGGCAGGTGTTCTGTCAGTGCACAGCCAATGTGTCACAATGCACAGGATCACAGGGAGGGGGAGAGCAAGAGCAGAGGAGTTCTGCTGCTGATTGCTGGGGTGACTTGAACAATTAGTATTTTACACAATCCTACCTGTTCTCAGTTACTACTTTTCAGCTGGAAACTTGTCTCTGTCCATTAGTCTTAAGTCAGCAGTTGTTCTCTCCCTTGGAGGTCTTGCTTGGTTTCAGTGTTCCAGTACTTAGACATTCCCACCCAATCTGCAGGTCCCTTTTAAAGAATCACTGTAAATTTGTGGAAGTGCAACTTAGCAGAGTTCAGTGGCAAGGGTCACTCCATTTCTTAGTGCATAGATGAATCATACATTGGAAAATAGGATTAGAATCAATTTTGAATGGTTTGAATGGATACAGGCTGAAAAAGAGTAAACGGTGCAAAGGATATGGATACAAAAGGTAAGGATTCAAAGGGATTTAGCAGCACTTACTCATTGACTAATTGAATATTCAGTAACTGATTTAATAGGATTTGCTACAATTATAACTGTGACTTAATTGTAGATTCATGATAACATTATTAATATCATAATCAATTTACACACACACAGACACGTGCACATCCGTATCTGTGTGTGTAAAGGTACCTCTCAGAAATTCCCCTTGGATTCAGTGAAATACTCATACCAAATCCCTTAGTGTTTCTCAGCAGGCGTGGGTTGCACCTCAAGGAGTATGGGTGTGGAGGTGTGTGTGTGTGTGTGGGGAGGTTATCAGCTATGACTGATTTTTTCAATAGATCTCCTAACAATGGGACCATTTCACTTGGGCTGTGGTTCAGGTAAACTAATTACCAAAGTTAACAATATTATTTTCCATCTCCTGATAACACAGCATGTTCTGTTTTCTAAGAACATCATCTTACAGTGTCAGAAATTTCCCTTCTGGGTGTTTTCTGCCTAGACATCCAGAGGAAGAGCTATGAGAAGGATTCAGGAGCAAGCCTCTTAATATGATATATTGAGATGAATATATATACTGTATCTCAGAAAAGCAGCTAAGTGAACTGTTCTACTTCAGAAATAGCCATCTTTATTTGCAGTACTATAAGAGACAACAGATTGATTTAAATTTTTTATTTTAAGTGGATGTTTTTAAACCAAAGATGCCTTCATTCAGCCTTTGACTCAGTTGATTGTAAGCTCTGATGTCCCTGCAGTAGCATTCCAGCAGCTTTATGCAGTAATACTCACAGTGATGTGGGTAACAAGGCATGGTTTGATCTACCCTGGGGCTGAAGGAGATGAGAAGGTGCAGCCATAGTCTTGTTCTCCATGCTGACCTCTGTAAAAGCTGACAGCAGGATGTTGGAATGAGAGCAGTGGTGTTACTGGCACTAAGGAAATGCTGTGCTGGTGGTGTGGTAGAGACACTGTCAGGAGATAAGAGCAATAAGAAGCCTCCGTAGTGTGCTTGCACATCATTCTGCACCCTGGTTTAAACTCCATCAGTATTTTTTTCCAATCTTACATTATAGCAACGGCAAAAAAAAACACATAGTTTGGGGTAAAAATTGCCATGAATACTTTCTGAATTTGGCTGAGATCTGAGCCTTCTGAAAGGGTGTGTGACCTTGCAGACAAGTGAATGATTTAAAAATAGCATGCAGGTTAGAATCACTTACCAAAAAGTTTTTTTTCCCCTTTTTTATTGCCCGGAAAATGCAAGCCAATTGCTTCATGAATAGAAACTGCATTAAAGGGAATTTGAAATGAAAGAGGTCTTTATAGCCTCAGAATGATCCTTTCTTTTTGCCTTAACCTCCTCATAGTAGCACATTTTGCAAACACTGGAAACCTTCCTGCCCTTTTAAACTAAGAACTGCAGGCAAACAGCTGATACTGTAAAACGAAGCAGAGTTTAACTTCTTCCATGGTTGCTTCTATTCTGGGTAATTATGCCATCAGTGGGAATAACATTTGCTGCCACTTAAAGTGAAAAAGCCAAAGGTGCTGCCTGGGTCTGTAAGCTGCACCAGCTGCAGAAGGCAGCACACTTCTCACAGGTACCCTCTGTCGTGTGGCAGGACAGACAGGCACATTACACCAAGTCAGCTGGCTCATAAATTACTGCAATTTGTCGAGCTGTTCTGTCAGGAGAACTTAAGTACAGTTTTCCTTTCCTACTCAGTTAAAAATTAAATCTCTGGTTTGCAAAATAGAGCTGTTGGTCATTTCTAAGTATGCCATGACAACTGTTCAGGTTGCAATAATTGCCTTTTAACAGAACTCACTTTCTCTCCTCTTGGGCTCTTATCAGAGAAGTTGTTGCTTACCAGCTGTATGGTGAAATTATTGCACCAGCTGGTATATGTTTCTTTGTACCATATAAAATTAATTATCAGTTTTTAGATCTTGGAAGGACACAAGTAATTACTTTGCATTTCAACCTTCTGAAACCTGGTAGGTTTCATTAGGGAAATCCTGCATTTTTTCCAAATCTCATATGAAATCGATATGCATAAATATTTTAAAATGCCATGATGCTTATGTAAATAAGGGTTCTACATGGACAACAGTGATTTTATTTTTCTTGGCTTAAGATACAACAGACACTCTGAGGGGTTGAAAGCCATTGACTTCTGGTCATTACTAATTTAATAAGTAGCCCTGACAGTTCCTGCAGATACAAAGGAATCTGACTTTACACGTGTAATATGCAGTGTGCAGAAAATACTTAGAGCTGTTCTCTTTGAAACCTAGAGGACAGTTATTAAAGTTTTATGGTTCAAATTAAAATTTAAGATTAAAATACAAGATCAAAAGAATCAATTTTCCCCCGTCAATGCTATTAGGAATAAGCCATTTGGAATGGAGTGGCTCAATTGGCTTAAATGCCATGTCCTCCTCCTTCTCCAGACACCTCAATTAGAAATAATCACAGCTCACTACAGCAATGTAACTTTTTAAAAGAAAGGAATAAGCTTTTATTACTTTTTAATGTATTATGCTATTGTAGAGTCATGAAGTGTAAGTGCTGCTTGGGCACCACAGTGAAAGTTCTTGAAGAAGCTGTTTGTTTCATGAGCAGGAGGGAAATCCACAGTTGTGGAACTGTTAAAATGAGTTGGAGGATGCCAGAGGATTTGCTTCTTTGTCAAAGCAAAGGGGAGCAAGGGGAGGCTCATGCTGTAGCTTGGTCTGATTAATAACTATCAGAGTGCCCATTTTTCTAAGGTTTCATGCCATTAATATGTCTCCTAGTGTCAAATCCACTTGCCATTTCTCTTGTAAGACACTTTAATAATAAACTGCAAAATCAATGGCACACAGAAGCAACCTTATAAGGAGAAAGTGCCCTGCTATATCTTAACTTGAAACACAAAGTCACAAATCTCCTTTCTGGTTTATGTATTACTTTGCCAAAACTTTACCATGGTGCTGTACCCTCAGTGCAGCTCAGTTTTAAGAACCTGTTTTTGCTGTTCCTGAGCAGCTGTTTGTCACTGGGAGGCACACTCAAGTCATAGGCAGTTCTGTGATACAGATCACAAAAGAGGTGACAGTGTTGCTTCATCTCATCATGGAACTGGCACAGAATTGTCCTGATCACTGGAAGTGCTGCTGCTGACTTCAGTAGGATTTGGTTCAACCCCCACAGCTCTCGTGGGAGGCTGTTGGACCAGCATGGAATGACACTGAACACTGTGTTGGTTGCATTAACTTCAACAGCTGTGCCCTGTGCTGGGGAATAGACTCAAGCTAGAATGTGCTTAGGGTTCTCCCAACCTTGAATATATAAATAAATAATATCAATGTCTGTATCTGCAAAATTTACTTTGTTCCTGGACAAACACTACCTTTAGCAAAGAAAAACCTCACTAAACTCTGTCAGTCAATAAATAGGTGTTCACCTGTTTTTATACAAAATGTGCATGTACCTCTTGTTTTGTTTCGCACAACTTTAGGCTGAACCATGATTTGAATATTTTTTAAAACTGCAGAAATTATGGGATTGATATAATTTAAAGAAAAACAGTTTTCACCAAACTGATAAACCAGGATTAAGTCTTTATCTTTCATTTATAAACCTTCAAATCCTAAGGCAATAGAAAATTAAGCTCTTTTTATTTCACTGAGGAGCTTAAGATGACTGGATGACCAGCATGAAAGGCACAGTAGCATTAATTGAACAAATACAGAACTGGATTACTCCAAATCTGCAGAGAATTGCAGAATAAAGGGCATTATCAAGGATTCAGTGGCAAATTCCCCTTATTGACAAGCATTAGTTATAACACTGAAAGAAAAGCACTGCATGAAAACCATAGGCTACAAAATTCATTAAGATCCTTTTTAAATGAGGCCTAGGAGACTCTGTCTTATCACAGAAGCCAAAACATGGCCATCTGTGGTTACCAGCTTTTCAGACTTGTGTGTTATTGAAGCTAAATAGATGAAGAGACTGTCTATGCCAAAATGGAGATAGAGGAAATAAAAAGAACAAATAGGAAAGAGAAAAAACATAGTTGACTCTATATACAAGGAAAACAAGGACTGACTAGAGGAAAATCTGGGGACAAAATATATTTACACATTATAACTCATGTAGATTCTGTCTTTGTATATGTAACAGGATTGCTGTTACTTTCTATAGGAGGATGAAGATCCAACATGTCTTTCACCATATCTAGAAAATCTATCTGTTACCAGAACAGAGGGAAAGTCCATCAGCTGTAAAAGGATGGTTTCTCTCCTGCCAGTGATCATGGAGAGGACATGCATCACATGTTTCAAGTGCAATGCACAAAGTAAACCTCAGGGTCTGGTTTGCCATCCTTTCCCATCCAAGGAAATGCAGAGGAGCAGAAAACTTGACTGTTTTTCTAGGTGAAGCTAATGACTACAGATTTAATCACAGGCAGGTAGAGGATAACAGAAACTGCAACCCATTTAGCCTCTAGTTCCTTGGAGTTGATGGGAACTATTTAGGATTCAGGCAAGCTCTGGTGTACTTCACCTTTGGAATTAACATATTTGCTATTTTGTAATCCAAATGTCAGCAAGTTTCACCATATTATTGCTACATGACCTTCTTTACTAAGGGGATGTTTTTTAATGATAACCTACCACTGAGTGCTGCTTCTCTGAGTTTGATGGAACTGCAATTAGCTGGTTCAGTAGAGGAAAAATAACATTTAGATTTCTTTTCAATATTTTAACCATGATGTCTGTCTCCACTACACAATCTAGCATTTTTCTTTGTCTTTGACCTGGTAAAAAAGAGATACCACCATTCAACTGGGTAGGCTTTGAAGACAGTTTGATAATCTGACCTGAAAAGCCCAGAAGCATTCAGGAAGGCTGGGATAGGGACTGTCAGTTCCCAGGCACTCACTAGCTCTTTCTGAAACTGTAGTGGAAGAGGTTTTGCTTCACTGTTTTGTAGTACAGCTTTGGATACAGAATATATATATATATATATATGTGTGTGTGTGTGTGTGTGTGTATGTATGTATATACAGTATTGCTTTTGGATATAGTATGTCTACTTTTCTTGTCAGGAAAGTTTCCAACAAAGTGATGTTTGGTCCATGAAAGACATTTTACAGAATACTTACAGAACTGTTATGTTCAGTGTCAGGCAGTATGGGCTTTGTTTGTTCAACAGGTATTTGAATTTAAATTCCAGTACTGTTCCTCTAGTTTCTACAGCAGGAGGCAGCAGCCAGGAGCACCTTAACAACTACAGTACAGTGAGTTTAAGGGATGGACTAGAAAACACAGTATAGTAGATGATCTCTGTGGCAAGATGATGTGGGACCTGGAACATGGGCATGGGTAAAGGCAATATTTGTATTTTCTGTGTTTGTATAATAGAACATGAAAAAAAGGAAAATGAAAGTGACTGGGTTGTAACAGGGAGCATCTTCCTCCTCACTCAGGGGCTTCTGCTGCTCGAGTGGAGCTGTTACAGGTGAAAAATGAACATGAAACCTTTTTGGGGAGTACCAGTTGCAAGCACCATATAAAATCAACATGCAGATGGAGTCTCATAACAAAAACCAAAATGTAATCGAACAGTCTGAAAACCGAATTGTTGTTTACACAGTCAGACTTTACATTGCTCTTGAAATCACTGACTTTACTTTAGTGGAAAATTAAGCTACTCAATGTGGTATGCAGTAGCTCATTCTTTTGATTTACACCTAGCTATTCCCACAACAATAAAACATTAATACTCTGAATCTTTCATTTGGAAAATATCCAGTATAAAAAACTATGCATTAAGATATCTGCTTACTTTTTTATTCTCTAGCTCTTTAGAGTTTTCATTTCATGTATGCCTGTTTTTCATTTTGTTTTTGAAATTACCTCTCCAACAATCCATTTCTCTTATAGTCCTCCTATGACAACAAATTTTTAAATTGCCGACAAAGAATGTCCATTGAAGTAGCAATTACTTAATATCTTTAAACCCCAAACCCCTGGAAATTTTTTTACTGAGAAGGAGAAGCCCTAAAATGTTCTTTGTGTTGTTTTTTTTTGTTTTTTTTTTTAATTTTTGTACAGTATTTGTACAATATACTCTCACTTTTACTGAATACACTATTGAAGGGTACCAACATAATTAAAAACACCAACTTTTACTGATGTTTACTAGAACTTTAGTAACAGTTGAATAACAATTCAATATCTGATGTTGATATGGTTTGCAGCTAGAATTGAAAGTTCTCATTTTCTTTTTACACATCAAGCAGACTTCTTTCACAACACAACATATATCCTTGCAGAGACTTTGTAGATAGAAAAATAAACATAAGATCAATAATGATGAAGTGGGCTGGACCCAGCTGAAGGCCATGAAAAGACAGAGGAGGGAAAAAGTGAATGAAAGGAATAAATTAGGAGATGGCTGTGGCAAAGGGAGTTTTAGGACATGCTAACATTGGCAGCAGCAACCCATCTTAGCACAGCTCCACATGGCATGTCCTCAGTTACCTGCATCACCTCTGAACAGCTCCTCAGGAGTGTCAGAGCCTGCTCTGCCTGAGCTGAGCTGCTGCCCTGCAGGGAGCCCCTTTAGGATGCCACAGTGGTGTGGCTGTGTCGCTCCTGCTGTCCCTGACTGGCTCCTGGGATCTGGCTGAGGTGTCCGTTAGTCAAAAAAACCTTCTCTCCTGGTCTTTGGCATCAGTGTGATGCCTTGTGAAGGCTGACCTAGAACACACTAGACAGAGCTAAAAAATGAAGTAGGGATTTATTAAGAGGCCTCAAATAGATCCACCTTAGGCAGCACAAGAGCCCAAAATGGCCACAAAATGGACAACAAGTCACAGAGTATCACACTTTTATAAGTTCTGGTCTATTTGCATATTGGAGCTAATTGTCCAGTTACAGCTTTAGCCCATGAAGTCCCATCCTTCTTGTTTTCTCTCTTCAGTCCACATTATTTGTGCTCTTGGGCCTGAGATTTTGATCATTTGTCCCTGGTTCCCAGCCAGAGAAGGAATTGTTTTGTCCCCTACTCTGTGAAGAAAGATTACCATCCCCTAATATGAAGCCTAGACTTACACACTAAAGCAGAACAGAATCTGAAAAATATAAAAGCTAAAACTTGAGGCATCAAGTGCTGTTAGAAAATGACTCCAGAGATTTTAAACAATCTGAAAACTTAATTTATTCTCAGGGATTCTTCAAATCTATTTTGTTTTGTAAATAAATAGGTTTTTCAGCTATTTTTGCTATTGATTTACACAGAAAATATAGTCTTCTGAAATGAAAAAAAGGTTGAGTTGCTTAAGACTGCTGAAGTACATGGAAAAATTAAGCTCTAGAATCAGTGGTGTCTTCATCAACGTTTTAATAGGTACTGCTGCTTGCTGTTTGGAGAAGGATGTCCACAGCTCTGGGAAATCAGTGCAAACCTTTCTGTTCAGCTCAGTGGGTTTTGGATTAGATCCCTTGCCCAGCTGGATTAGAGGGCAGGAGCAGCAGGGAGGAGCTGCTGGGCACGGGGGAGGTGGTGCCAGGCAGAGCTGCAGCACTCACCACAGAGCACGGGCACAGGCCCTGCCTGGGAGGGAATCTCCATGGAGGGAGCTAAAAAGAAAATTGGGTTTTATGTTTTTGGCCAAGAAAGCTACTTTGAATACATTTGATTAAACAGAATATTTCATTTTACTGTTTTAATAATAAATCATACACACTGAATAAATGCAATATTTGTAATACCATTAAAATGTAATTTCTTTTGTACTGTGAGTGAATTACATGACAGGTGTAACATACTTTTTCTTTGTTCTTGGTAGAGTTTTAGCATGTAATTATTTTCCAATTATCTGACTGTTTCTTGAGCATTTTAATCCTTTTTGGAAATGGCACTAAGGAGTTTCATTTCAATGTGAGCAAGGGCTTTAAATACCACAAAGGATGCAGGCTTAGTTCTACAGTTCTTACAGTTTTCATTGGTAATTAGTCCAAAATGCCCAAAACACACCAAGTGACTATTGTCAGTTGTTATAAATTCAGGATGGCACAGTGCAGCCTGATGTTAATTTTCTTTTCATCAAGATAGGTATGTTGGTTTGTGTTTTCTGAGACTGTAAGCTCATGGTCCTGCTCTGGGTTGTGTTCTGGATTTTAGGAATAGTGAAGATGTTGTGTATATCAAAAAGAATAAAATTTTTCTTCCTGGAAAGGCAGTCACGAATTTTGGTGTGCAGCTTTTAATGATGCTTTTTTCCTGTTCTGCATCTTGGAATCACTTCAGTCAATACAGAGCAAAACAAAGAGGAATATTCAAACAGGTGATTTTATTTCCATCATTACTGTGGGGCTGCAGTTTGAAAGTGTTTGGTTGGGGTTTTAATTTTGTTCGTTTTTTGAGAATTCCTCTAAACTTCTGAAATGGAACTGATTGTAATGAATAAGCCTTTTCTCTTGACTGGCACAAACCCCATCTATGACCACAGGGGTATTATAACGTTTTGGTTACCAGCTCTTTGTTGATCTGTTGTGTGGAGGCAAGAAGAATCCACAAGTTAAAAATTGGAAGCATAAACTGGAAATTACATTGGGATAAAGAATGTCCTGACGCTGGAAATTTTATAGTGATCTGCTTTCTGCTTTTCTGCTTTCTGTACAGCCTAGTTAGTATCCACAGCTTTGTTCCATTACAGTGAGCAGCTCTTTGTTTTCTAGGGTGAATTTCTCTACCACAGAGCAGTCTGAATCTTTCTTTTGCCTAAAATGAATGTGACCTGATGGCATTTTCAACATCTGCCACCCCTGTGGTGCTGCCTTTAGCCACTAATGCTGCACCAGTCACACGGTGCCTGGGTGCAGCAGTGGCTGATGGCCTGGAGGGTAGATGGTGTGGGCAGGGGACATAGGGGGTGTGGAAGTGACAGGTGACAACTGCAGGTTTTCATGTTCTCTCTCAACTCTGCATCCACCGAAATCCAAGGAACTTGAAGTTTATATCAGTGAAGTGCTACTGGATATGAGGCTTGGCATTAGACCTTTAGCAGGTTATAAATGACAATATATGACAGAAAAATACTCTTTTCCTGTTATAGGTAGCATGATTGAAATGAGTTGATGCTATTTTCTTACAGCTCAGAATTTTGTAGTGGTGAGGTTGCTGACAAAGTTGATTAATTAATATATTACTTTCAAAGCTTTATTTATTTAATTCTCTAATGGGATGGTTGAAGAAGGAGCTGCCTCCCACATAATATCTTTTACATCTATTTTAATTTGATTCCTAGTATCCTTTATGCTTGTAAAGCTTGTCCTCATTTTTATATTTTGGTGTTTGTAATCTGTTTGAGAAAATATAGAAAAATAACAACCATGTATTTTTGTGTTTTTCAGTTTGTTTATCAATGTAACCATGAAATTAGCAGATTGCATTTATTAAAGTAAAATAGGCCTTTGCAAATTCCTTATATAAGCAAAACAGAATTCTATGCAGCTTTCATTTGTAATGTTATGAAAATTATACATTTACAAACTATAAAAGTCATAGTCACAACAAGAATGGTAAGTTACAGAGCAAGGACAGCCCAGAAAAAGAACTACATTGAAACAGTAATTATATTCCTAAAGATGTCAAAGCAACTTTTGGAAAGAATGAAGCTTCTTCATCTCTAGATAAACTTCAAAATAAAATTGTCATGGTTTTCAACTTTTTCAGTACCTACTCTTTTCTTTATATCTATCATTGTAAAATTTTTATTTGTGTTATACTGTCATGGTCATTTGTAGTTTCATTTTAATCCTGGAGAAAGGTATTTCTAGTAGCAACTTAGTGTTTCTTAGCAAGTACTTAAAAGGAGTTAAATATTATTTTATAAAATTTTCAGTGGGTGTTAATGTACAACTATTGAACACCATAAGGAAGAAGTAACTATTTATTTATTTATTTATTGTTCCTTTGGAAATACTTCAGAGAACATCTTTTCATCGTTCAAGGGCAATCATTACTAGAATAAATAAGGATCCTTTATTCTGTCAAATGAAAAATGAAAACATTTTATGGGATTGACACTGTCACTACAGGAATGCTGCTTAAATAATTAGTTGTCCTTACTCAGATATGGGATCAGACTTGGTGGATATCAAGCTGACAAGTCATCCTGTTAAATTTCAGTTTGCTAGTTCCTATTAAAAATTACTTTGTTCATTCTCTCACAATTGATATATGCATATGGAGTTCCTGATATCAGTTACACAGTTGGAATATATATTTTTTGTTATTTCTGGTTTCTTTTATTGTAATTCACATATTAAATTGTACCTCAGAACTTACCATGTATTTATAAATAACAATGTTCTGAGTTCTCATTTCATTTTGCAGAGATCTTGTTGCTCTATACAGGCAATAAAAAACAGACACTCTTGAAAATCTGTTCCTTTTTTTGTTTCACAGAAGAAGACACCGAGTGCAGATTGCTTAAGCCCTGGACAGCCACTGCGCCAAGTGGGTTTTTGGAGCCTGTGGGACCTGATGTGTGCTCAGACACAGGAAAGGCTTCTCAGTAGAGACTGGTGCCTCCCTCAGCAGGCAGAGGTATGATGCCTTGGGGGTGGAGGAACAAATCAAGTTTAATGCATCCAGAGACCTTAAAGCATTTTTAATTTATATGAGGCTGGCACTTGCATGTGGAGGGGTCAGCTTTGGTGGTCTTGGGTTATGATTGCAGACATATTCTTGCCTTACTCTTTTGTATGTATCGGATGATGCACATAGGCTTCACTTTCATAGAAGCAAATTTTCACTAAGATTTTTGACTTGAGGTTTTGGGTTTTGGATGCAATATTGCTCCAAAAGACAGTCTACTGAACTTTCAAAGTAGGTAAGAACCCTATTGTTTCTCAGCCTCACTCCCTTCACAGCTCAGCACAGCACTTAAATCCATACATCCTGTAGAAATTATTTCCTTTACAATAAAATCTTGAAAAATGTTTGAAGAGCAGGGGATAAGTCATACTTTTGCTAAAGAGGTATCTTGTGAATTTCTAAATCTCATTTTAGCTGCTCCTTGCAGCAACCTGAGGTTGTTGGTTGGTCCTGACAGGAGATTCTGGGAAAGAGCATCTATAGGAAAGAAACAAAGGGGTTCACAGAGTATCACTGTGCTGACAATGAGATCAAACCCACACTGCTGACTGTAAGGCCTGAAAGAGGATGAGACTAAAGAGGATGCAGAACCAAACGACTTCCCATTCAATGTTATTTTTAACAAAAAATGAGTTAATATTTAAAAAAATAGAAAAGTAATTTTTCCTTGCTGTTCTCCTCATTGTGTCTTCACAAATGTAGGTGATGAGCTGTGAGCTACAGGTGCATGAGGACAAATTTCCCAAAAGGCTGCTATTTTTTAGCACATTCAGTTTACTTCTGCTGCATTTGTCTCTGTGATCCTCTGCTAGAAGTTCAGTCCTAGGAACAAATCTGGCTGCTTGGACTAACAATTTTTATGGATGCTCATGGTATTCAGCTGCCAATCAGAAGCATGCAGATGCAAATTGGATGGTTAGATACACAAGTACTTTGATTTGTCTGTAAACTCATCTTGAGCCTGTGAAGTCTCAGTAAGGATTTTTGTAGGTGGAATTTTCACTTTTTAAAAGGACCCTGAACCTTCAAAACACCTTCACTTAATGGTTGGTTGGGTCAGTTTATTTATGCTTACTTTCTAGATGATGAAAATCTTACAAGCCTGAAGCTCAGCCTGAAAACATATTGCTGAGGCTAAAAATACTTGCAAAATAATGTAACAGATAAAGCTCTGAAGAAACAGATTTTATTTGACAGTCCTGAATTTTTTTTTTCAATGACCTCACAAAGAACATTAAATGGGAATAGCCTGGGGAAGAGGCACTAAATCAATAGGTACCAGTAAATTTGTGAAATCAATTTTTTGCTTTTCACATACACGAGAATTGATGCAGTCAATGCTGTGTAACTCCCATTAATTGCTCAGGGCGACAGAAGATTTATCAATTGCTTATTGACTTCTTTGAAGCCATAGGGGGAAAATGGAAATAGCTGCAAAGTTAACTGAGTAATAGAGAAGACATCCTTCCCCAGCTGATGTGTAAATAGAGGCACAGAAGATTGTCTCCACAATATATTTGATATCAACATTTCTGCAGCCAGAAGCAGAAACAACATTATTGTAGGGGCAAGACTGCAGAGGTGTGTGTGGAATAATGCCTGTCCTACCTGGGGTGTCACAGGGGGTACAGAGGGTGTCACAGGAGGTACAGAGGGTACATAGGGTGTCACAGGGGGTACAGAGGGTGTCACAGGGGGTACAGAGGGTACAAGGGGTGTCACAGGGGGTACAGAGGGTACAAGGGGTGTCACAGGGGTACAGAGGGTACAAGGGGTGTCACAGGAAGTACAGGGGGTACAAAGGGTATCATAGGGGGTACAGAGGGTGTCACAATGGGTGTCACAGAAGGTGCTGAGGTCCTGGCACAGGGTGTCCAGAGAAGATGTGGCTGCCCCTGGATCCCTGCAAGTGCTCAAGGCCAGGCTGGCTGGGGCTTGGAGCAGCCTGGCATAGTGGAAGGTGTCCCTGGCCATGGCAGGGGTGGAACTGGACAAGCTTTAACATCTCTTCCAATACAAACTATTTTTTGATTTTATGATGTGTTACTATGTACTAGTCACTCAGTTTTTACACACAGTTGGTCCACAGGAATTCCTGTTAAATTTAGTAGGGTGACTTGTGAAGAAGTTACTCTTCCCCAGAACTAAAGGCATCTAGTCCTCACTCTGAGCATTTTTATAGTGGCCACAGGCTTCAATTTCTTGGTTATAAATAACATATTTCACATTTAACAGCTAAAAAATCAGCTACTGCTTTTAATCTGTCCCTCTTCGGTCTTACTTCCCCTGGGTATGAGGTGTGGGAGAGCTCATTAAATTTCCATGTCAGAAAAGAGAAAACAGTAAATAAAAATAAATATATAAATTAAAAATACACCATCTGTGGTATAAACAGGGCACTCTGAAATGTTAGTTAAGATTTCCATAAATGTGACACATGATAAAAAGAGCAGTAGCACAAAGCAAAAGAAGAAAAAGACTTTTAAGGCTAATAAACTTAGCACTGTAAAGTGACACCTGACACTTCAAAGTGAAAGAATGGAGAGTTATTTATGTGTTTTATCTCTTTAACAGAAAACAAATTAATAGTTCTTTTTTTCAATAATAAATTACTTACAAATCTAGCATACCTATATAACCTACAGTGGAGCCAAGGGTGGGAGGAAGTTTTGGCATAAGCTGGGTTTTGTATTTTTCCTTTTTTTCTAAATACAGTTAAAAAAAACATTCTTGGTCCTTCAGTGTCAAACTAATCTTCTTCCTTTTATCTTTAACTCCCTTCTTACTCCTTTTTGAGGAAGTAAATCCATTTAATGCCTTTAGCATGAATGCAGACTAGCATCCTGGAAAATAAGTCCATCCTGGTCTTTCTTTCCATCTTTCTTCCTTGTTTTCTAGCACAGAAGCTGAATTTCAACAAATTGAAAATAATCCCCTATAATAAGATTTTAATGGGAATAAATTGCAGCTTCTGCATAAAGGTAAGATCACAAATGTACAAGATGATTGAACAATATAGTCAAGGAAGTTAAATAGATTTTTTGTAGGTGATGTTTATGAAAAGAGAATGAAGTGGTTTTCAGCAGTTGAAGGCATTAGGTTAGCAGTCACAGCACAAAGTCAAATATAAACTTTATAAACCAAATAGCTGGTAAAGATGCAACTTCTATTTAAAAGGGAGGAGATTGTGATTCAGGATTAAAAATCAGTAAGTAACATGATGCATAATCAGCAGGCTCATGAGTGTCTTGCCTCTAAACCTCATAAGCAGAAACTCCTTAAAACCCTGGATGCTGAAAAGGATGACAGAAATGATGGGGGAGGAGGAGAAAAAGCAGATTTGGCAAGCTACATCTTGATGAGCTATTAGGCTTAAGAGTGAGGAAGCAAGAGAGTTGCAGCTGAAAGCTTTGTCAACCTGCTAAATACTTCAAAAGAAGCAGATTAAAAAAAAAGAAAAGGAAAAAAAAGAAAAATCAGTTCTATTTGGAGATCCACAGCTGTGTAAATAGAAGGCCCTTACTGGCTGGGGAATGCAGTCTGGATGTGTTCTTGTGATCTCCAAGCGAGATCAGGAGGTTCTTAGTGGGACTGGTGGGTTCTGAGGAGATTTTGTGACTGCCCACAGTGGGCTCGGTGTGGCCGTGGCTCCCTGAGTAAGGCAGGGTGCAGGGAGTGTCACAGCCCTGCCTCTGTCCTGGTGCCCCGGGGCGCCGGGGCTGAGTCCCAGCTCCAGGATGCTGCCAGAGGGAAGGTGTTGGAGCCCCTGTGCATGGCCAGGTGTTCCTGTGCTGCCCTTTCCCTCTTGCCAGCAGCCTCCCCTGTCTCCCTTCCCTGCAGGGCTGCTCTCTGACCTCTGAGCTGGATGAGAGAGGGAAAGGGGGAAGCTCAGCCAGCTCAGACACTGCCCTGTGGCCTGTGAGCACACCTGAGGGGATGAAGTGGGGGGGAAAGGGAGCAAGTATCACAGCTGTGAGCTGCTTTTTTGGCTTGTGGATGCTGTGAATGTACACGTGGAAGTGTTAGAAAAGACACACTTTCACATGTTCAGTGTTTGGAGGATGAGCTGTCCCCCAGCAGAGATCTGGTGTGGGTCACTGGGGGCCTGATGGGAGCAGTCTGTGCTGTTACTTTGAGACAAGACTCTATTTTTGGGATGAATCTGTGTATTGCTGCATATAAAAAACTCTGAGATGTGCCTTGAGCCCCTGACATGAGCAAAGGAAAGGCAGCAAAGAGCACAGGAGGCACGGTGTCCCCATGGCAGCTGGCCCTCAGAGCTGCTCTCCTGAGCCTGCCTACTGAGCAGTTAATTAATTGTGCAGGAACTGTCCTTGTACTTCCTGTCACAGGAACTTTTATGGACTGTTCTGACTTTGAGGAGTCCCTGCTGTGGGATGCTAAAAGGCAACTTTTGTTTGGAGGCATAAATATGTGCTTGGTAAAAGTGATGTGCAAAGTTTTGACAGTGTACTGATAGTACATGAAAAATAAGGGACTTGATGTTGTCTTAGAACTGAGACATTACATTTTAATAGTGAGACTGATTTGCCCAATTGAAAATTTACTGAGAAATGAGACAGAATATCCATTCCTTAATGTGCCAAAATCAAAACGGGCATATTTCAAAAGATAGAGGGTAGCTGGAATAGATATTACAGGCTCACTTCAGGAAGAAGTTGGTAAAAGACCGTGGTTTTCAATATATAGGAGGTCACACTGGATGATAATAATGGTCCATTTCAGTTCCTATAAATTGGTGAATCTAATAATTTCAGTAGAAATGCTGCCTCTAAATGTCATTTGCCCTGTGACCTCATTTATCTGGAGGTGTTAAGCAGCTGTAAAGTAGTTGCAAGATCTACTGACTTTGTCTACTTTCTTCACTAGGACAGTACAAAGGGGTTGTGTGGAATTAGGATTGAAAGCTTTCTTCAGAAACCTGTCTGCAAGTTTGTGGGGATGGGAGGAGGGAGCCCATCTAGCCTAGATTCTCTTTTATCATATTTTATGTTCTCAGGTCCCACATTGAAAATAATATATTCTCTGCTGTATGTAAAAGAAAAGTCACTTTTTTTTTTCATTGTTTTTATTCAGAGACAATGTTTTTGACCCAAAGATGAAGCAGATTCTCATCTTTCATGGCCATTTTTCACCTTGAATCTTTTCCTGTATTCTTTAAAATATTCATACTTGCATTGAGAAGCCAAATTTTTGAAGGTGATCCTAGGTGAATAGGATTAAACAACACAGGTCAAACTACTTACTTAATCACTGTATATTCTTCATGCAATTGGCAAGAAATTATATTTCATACGTCATTCTTTATAGTCTCAAATTTTAGTATTCTGAGAGGAGAAAAATGAAAGGCAAATATCACGACCTTTTGTATCTCAATGACCTGAAACTGGAGATGGGTTGCAATTTAAATACAGAATTCAATCCTAACTTTAAAGTATCAGTAGGCACTTGTAAAATATGTCTAGGACATTCAGAATGGAAAAGATATAATGTAATATCCTTCCAGGGAGAAGAGCTCTGAAAATTGACATTTTACCTTCACACATTAAGGCACTTACTGATTAAAATTCATTACTTTGATTAAGAAAAAGTAATAATTTTTCCCAGAAGCAAAGTTGTTTTTCCTTTTAATTGTTTTATTTGCTTCTAGTGCAGGAGGTATAACTCATGTTTTGGTTTTAAGCCAGAAAAAAATGCTGATTTTTTTTATTGTTTTCATATGCAGAAATGTTTCATTTTTTAGAAATATCATTAGTGACACAACTATGCAATTTATACTCAATGTTCTTTAATAGAATGAATTCTGACAGCCAAACATCAGAACTGAATCTAATCATGAGTGTCACTGGGCAAAAAAATCAGACTTAGCTGAGGTGTTCTCCTTCTCTGTCTGAGCATGTGCTCATCCCCGTGGGAATCAACAAAGAATTGTACCTATAGCACAGAGAGTAAAATCTAGGAAATGACAGACCTGCAAGAATGACCTGCTTGCCCCTGAAATTAAACTAATGAAGACTTTCCTTGAGCAGGCTGCATAGGCTGAGGTGTCAGGAGTGCAGTGGAGCTCTGGGGCTGGTGCTGGAGCCCCAGATGCTGCCTGTGCTGGCCAAGCTTTGGCCTTGAAATTGTGTGCCAAGGATCCCTGCAGCTCCAGCAGTGGAATATGACAGCTCCTCACCACATTAGTTTTCCAAATGAGGGATAAGGTGCTCAAGTCTGACCATTGACTTGAGCTGCCTCATGCTCAGAAGTACCTACCCTGAGTATCCTTCCAAGATCCTTAGAAAGTGCTGAGCACCTGCATTTTAAAAATCCTGATTCATTGGAAGTCCTCTGATGCTGTTGAGCAGGATGGGAACAGAGAACTCCAGATCAGAAGGCTAAGAAAATGAACTCTCCCTTTATTTCAAATGTACCGCTCTATATATAGAGAACATCGAGAAGATTAATTTCATTGGTCTTAGAGTTAAAACATCCCCCACCATTGGTGTGCAGTGAATGATGCACAGTGGCAGGACATATCAATAAACAATGTGAATAACAAGATAGATTAGAGAATTATTTACATTCTTTATCAACTGTTTCCCAGGCTCTTGCCTGGTTAGAAAACCTTTCTCTTTCTCTCTGACTGAGCTGAGAATACCCACAGTTCTCAGCATAGGGGTTCCAGTTTCTTGTTCATGCCAAAGAGCTGACTGAAGGCAAAATTTTTTTATGGGATAGAAAAAGGATGGTCCAGCTGCCCAGCAGAAGTGCACAGGCCTGCACTGAATCATCTGAAGTGAAGCAGGTGATCCAGACAGGCTCAAAAATGTTTCAGCTCCTCACTCAAAGGTGCAGCAGAATTGTGGCTGGCAGTCACTGAGCTGGAGTTGCAGTTACTTCTCCTTCCCCTCTGGAGCCAGAGAGGCTCTCTGTCACTGGGCTGGGCCAGCTGTGCTCACACAGCTCTGCCCACCAGCAAATCAGGAAACCTTTTGTGATTTTTCTGACTGGAGTGGAGCAAAGGCAAACATCTGGACTCAGCAGGAACACGATGAACACAGGGAAACCTGCCAGCAGTGTTTTCTAAGATATGTGTGCCTTAAGGAAGAAATCATTGTGTTGAAGGTGTTATAAGCAGCTCTTGGTGTTTGTTTCTCTGACAATCCACTGTCTTTATAAGATCAGCAAGGGCACTGCACCAACAAAGACATAAGTCAAGTCTGTTTATGCATGAGCTTTCAGTGAGCTTATTTTTTCTGCTATGAGATACCTGTGTATCCAGTGTCAGGGACGTAAAAATTCTCCAGGTGAACACAGGTATTTTTGGTAAGATTTTTAGACCTCTTCAATGTCTAGCCTGGATATTAGTATTTTTTTGAATATGCAGACACAAAATACCAGAGTTAAAAATAGGATCTTGAACAAGGTTTTGTAATTAGTGCTGATGAGCATGCAAATCCCAGGAATAACCATTAAGTTACAAGTGCAGGGTCCCATTAAGTTACAAGTGCAGGATGTGAGACAAGAGGAAGAAGCTTGTTGGTCCTGTTCAAATTCAGGGTTTTGTTGACAAAATTTTTCTCCTCTAAGGCAGTTTTTCTTTAATGTTCTCTAAAAAATATTTTCTCAGTTTTTATTTCCTTGCAATATTTGATATTATTTGTAGAGCTCCAGCTGCCAGGTTGGTAGTATTTTGCAAGAACCAGCTTTTCATTTTTTAAAGTGCTATATTTGTTTTTGTTTCTCATTGTTCCAGAGAAGTTGAAAACATGAACCATAACACCAACAAAGAAAACTAAAAGAAAAGGAAGGAAAATAAAAGAATGAATACCAAATCTGTTAATTTGGAAATGAGATATTTAGACCTATAACAATCTGCTTATACTTTGGAGGGAGGGTGAGATTTTTTATCCCTCCTAGTTATTGTGTTTCTTTACAGGGAAGAATTATAAATACACTATATGGAGCATGAACTGTAGTTGACTTATTAAGAACAGCACAAAGCAGAGTGAAAGGCAGTCATGAATTGTAGAAGAAATCATTTGTCTCTATCTCAGTTTATCTTTCTAGTAGCACCCAGACTCTGAGAAGTGTAAGGCCAAGGAAAATGATGGCATAAAGCAGAATATTTAAAAGTTCTGTGTTTTTTCAGAGGTTGGGACTTTCCCCTCCCGGTTTTCCACAGACCAGCATTTTTCCTCCTGTAAATAGAATAGCTCATATGAAGAAAAATGCTAAGTCTGTGACTCTTTGGCCAAAATTGCTATTGAATGTTATTCAAATGTTAGGCTTTTTTGTCTTTTCCTATTTTTTTATCAAGTTTATTTCACAAAATGAGATTCAGTCTTAGGAAATTTTTTTGAGATTTTGTAATTAAAAACAATTATTCTAGAAGTACTAGTTCTTTAAAGAGAGGTTTATCTGTTATGGAAATAAAGGCCAGCATAAATAATACAGTGAAAAAGTAAGATTGAGTCAATTGTTCCTATGCTTCCTTCCTTAAAATTGAATTATTCATATTTCTTTTAAAAATGCACAGAAAATAACATTTTTTCCTAACTTAAGGCTGCCACTGAAGTTGCACATTAAACAAAAATAAATCCATGCCTAGACAGCTTCCATGAATTGTTACTAATTATCATACTTCAAGAGTTACCTGTTTTGTGACTTCTCTGGGTTTATATTTGAAAGCCAAATCAGATGCCACTTCCCAGCTGAAGTGCAATTTGTAGTAATTTCTCATAAGTTTTTAGATTATTTCTTTTTATCATGTTATTTTTTGGATAGGGAGATACTAGAGCTTTGTCATATTTCTGGTTCACTCATGTCTGTATCAGCTGATAGGAAATTACTAAGTAAGTGAATTTAAAATTTTATCATCCCAAAGCACATATCTGGGAGGCTGGTGAAGGAGTAGCTGTGTTACAGAAGAGCTGCTTTGGGAGGGAGGTGGGCAAATGGCCTTTGTCTGTCTGTGAATAGAACCCTCATTTTTGAAGCTTACCCACAGATATATGTGGAGGATACAACTCATTTTCTGAATAGAATATTTGCTTATGAAAGAACCAAACCCTCTGTGGCAGTGTTAAATGACTGGTGTAAGATCACTTGGCTTGAGGTCAACCACAGGTCTGCTAACCCAGAAGCCACAGAGGACTGACTTTTGTGAAGTTTCTTCTATCTGTGATCTCTACAAATTCTGTCATTTGGCAAAATCTCTCTACAGGTTCCACTTTGTTCTTGTTTCTGTCTTGCTATTCCATGTAGGATGTCATTTTCCATCTGGCTCTGGGGTGTGGAGAGGGAGCCAATATTCAGGGTACACAAGGCTGACCTCCATGGAGAGCTTCACATAATGGCACTTTCCACTAGCACATTTTCCTGGGAAACCCAGAAAAGGATGGATTGCAGTCATATGTACTTCTGACAAAATATTCTGCACGTGAATTCCCTGTTTTCAAGGAAGATGATTTGGGTTCTTCAAAAGGCTTAGAGGAGATGTGAACAGGGCACTGGAATATCCTGTCTTGATGGCACCATTTTCCTTGGCCTGGCTTAGACTCTAGAGATTTTATAGCAGGGAAACCTGGAGCTCTTTCAAGACTGAATCATATCAGTGCTTGTAGAAAAGAGGTGACATTTCACATTGGAGGCAGATGGAAGAAATATTTATTTGGTGTGTTGATTTCAAGCAAATGATGGATGCTGTAATCTGTTCACAGGATTGGAATGTTAAAGCCCCAGGGAACACAGAATTATCTGGCCAGTGAGGCAATAAAAAGGACATAAATAATTGATTTATCATATGTTTCTGAAACATTGCACAAGGTTTTCACCTCCACGTACCAAGATACATATTTATTATCATATATGATGTTTCACATAGGTAGAGTTAATGCATACAAATGAATACCCAAAAGCTCATGAATGAAACACCATAAATATAGAGAACAAGCAAATGTACTAGTAAAAGTTTAGTAATCAATATAACATTTCACATGGAAGTTTTTTAGGAGAAAGGGGACAAAGGAGGCACAGTAGGGCTGGGGAAGTGCTGCCAGCTCATAGGCCTTGAACTGGGAAGTGAAAAGCTCTCCCTCCTCTGCAATGGGCTGTGACTGTTTCCTTTCCATCTGAAGAAAAATTGTTTTTGTGTCATTGATATTCAACCTTCACAGTGGGTAGTGAAAGAAACTCCATTTGCATCTTTAGATAATCATCCTGCTATTTTTTTTTCACCGAAGAAGCAGCTGGTGCCTTGTCCATTGTGCAGAGGAAAACATATTTCATCTCTATTAATGTACAGAGAAGGTCTTGCTTTAATTTATGACCTATAGTGTTAATAGCCATCATCATTTTAATGAACTAATTAGATTAATTACAGCTATTGCACATTATTATTATTATTATTACCATAATCACCATGGAGAAAATTTTAAGTATTAGAAATCAAGAATTGTATTATTACAACTCTAATTTGTAGTGTGCCAATATTTCCCCAGTAGGCCCCAATTATGTGGCATAAGAACAGAATGATTTTAATTCATAATTTAGCTGCAACATTATGAAGAGAGTTTTTGATTTTTCAATACTTTTGAAGTTTTTTTTTTTTTTTTTAATTCTTCACTCTCTTTGAAAAATATCATGGCAGGGTGAATGTTGAGGTAAAAATAATTTAGTCCCTTGCTTTGTATTACTAAGATGAAATTTGGGTGCTTGTTTTCTGAAGACGTTTAAGCCCAGCATTTCCTTTGACTGGAAGAGCTGCATTACTGTGCTTTGTGGGCAGTAGGTATTCACAGATGCTTGTAGCCTGTATCTCATAAATATCTATACCTAGGTTTGTTTTATTATGGTCATAATAAAATTGGGATTTGGAAGTAAATATTAATTTTTATGTGAATAATTTTTAAGTGTGTGTGTACACTCTGTTTCCTCCATTTTCTTCTATGCATCTTTACAGCCTTATGTTACCTTTTTTTATACACATAGGAGGATCACTCTTTGCCCTGTGTTTCATTAAATGGATATAAATTTACTTTTAGAAATTTAAAAATTCAGGAAGAAGCCTGAATACAGATGTCTCAATAAATGAGACATCTTCCTTTAAATCAAGAAGAACCTACGGTGATTTTTCAGAACCCATTTTTACAGTCTCTTTTACAGAGATGGTCTTTTGGCTGAATGTTTTGTGTGTATGTGTCAAATAGAATGTGACTGTCACCCCAGGATCAGTTTTGCAAGTAGCAGGAATGGAAATGATGATGATCATAATTAGGGTATTTCCTTGTGTTAACACAGTTATTCCAATCCTATTGAGATGCTCCTGTCAGACGTCATAACATGTATAAAGAGGCACTGTGAGAATATGTTCAGACTGACAGCAGAGAAGCTGGGAGCCAGAGAACAAAGGAATGATCAAAACTTGACTTTGCAGGGAGGGAGCAATGGAAGGAGTAGAAAATTCAGACCACCCCAGACAGCAGATGTAGCTCTTCATCTCTGAAGAACAGATAAAGATGCACCTGGTGAATAAGGATTGTGTCACAAGGCTGTGAGGGCAAATCTGTACCTATTGTTGTAATTTCTCATAAGTTTTTGGATTATTTCTTTTTATCATGTTATTTTTTGGATGGGGAGGTACTAGAGCTTTGTCATATTTCTGGTTCACTTATGTCTGCATCAACTGATAGGAAATTACCAAGTAAGTGAATTTAAAATTTTATCATCCCAAAGCACATATCTGGATATGAGAGAGGCAGGGGAGGGATCATTCCAGAGAAAATTACTCCATCTGAAGGGTGAGGCAGAAGAAGTTGTGCTTTTGCACTGCTACTGAGAGGAACAGTTGAGGGCATAGGAGTTTTGAGTGGAAAGCAAAGTCAGATCCATTTGACATACCAAGGATCCCCTATTAGGGACTAGAGTGATTGAAGTAAAACTCCTGTAATGTTGAAAGATTGGCTATTTTGTTTTGCCCTGGTTCTGCCTCTAGTTCATAAGGAAACAAATACATTTCTTATAGTTTCTTACCTCTGATTTTAGTTTAAGAGGATAGACTATTTTTTATGTAGTCTAAGAGGTGTGGTACAAACCTCTTTCTTTTGCCCCTAAAGTCAATCCTGCTGATGTTGGAATCTATGGTGGTTTAAACTCACAGGAAGCTCAACACCACAGAGTTGTTTGCTTGCTCCCCACCCACACCAGTGGGACAGGGGAGAGAATTGGGTAAAAAACCTGTAAAATTTGTGGCTTGAGATAAAGACAGTTTAATGGGACAGAAGTGGAAGGTATAATAATAATTATTATTAATAAAAATGAACAGAATATAGAAAGCAAGCGATGTACAATGCCATTGCTCCTGTCCTGCTGAGTGATGCCCAGCCCATTTCTGAGCAGTGTCTCCCCAGTTTGTTTAGTGACCATGATACCACATGGTCTGGACTATCCCTGGGGCCAGCTGGGGTCAGCTGTCCAGGCTGTGACCCCTCCCAGCTCCTGGTGTACCCCCAGCCTGCTCACTGCTGGGGTAACACAGCACTGTCCCAGCTATTAGGAAGGAAATTAACCCAGCCCAAACCAGGACAAACCAAAGCAAACTGGCCCCTTCAGATTCTTGCCTTGCTTTATTTCAGTTAAGTGGTTTGTAAAGACTTACCTTGCCTAAATTGTGAATCACAGCACAGGGGAAAAGATGGGTACACTTGGTCAGTGTGTGTGAGATGAAGATAAACATTAATAAGATTGATGATTCATACAACAACTCACCTATTTGTGTTTGGATATGAAGATACTCTCATGTTGGAAAAAAATCTAAAATTAGGTGGTAAGCTGATGATAAAATCTTAAAATAAAATAAAACCCATCACAAAGTTGCAGCATCTAAAAATTGACTGCAAAGAAGCCTTTTTATGTGCAATTTCACTAACACTCAATAGGTAAATAGAACATATTTGATTTAGTTGTGCCATTTTCAAGTTGTGTTAGCTGACAAACTTAGTACAGAATGCATAATTAGATCATACTACTGTGTTTATGATAATGAATGCTACATTCACAATACTTGAAGCTGCACATTAAGCAGGTATTTAATTTTTTATGGTTGTTTTGACAGGTAACATTTTTATCCTGAACATAAATCTGTCAGAAATTCTATTTGTACTAAAGGCTTACATGTAGTATAGGACAATTTTGATTTTTTTAACTGGCAAATTTGTGCAGGCATTTTATTTTCTAAGCAAAGTAGCTTTAAAGAAATTCATTGTAATTGCCATTTCTTTATTGTATGACCTCATTAACAGTATAAAGCAGGCTTTAAAACACTTAAAATTATAGTATTTATCAAAGTGTTATATATTTCACAAGTAAAAGCCACTTGATACACAAACCCCCACTTTTAGTTGCTGGCAATTGATAGAATGTGAATGAGCAAAAGCAAAGAATTCAAAGTTGAGATCTGACAGCTTTGAACTGGATCTGGTAGATGAAAGTGCCTCTATGTTTCTGTTCAGGTTAATTTTACTGGGTAGTAAAGCAGTGGGAAACATGTCACAAGAAGAAGAGGAAACATGAGAAAGCTCAAACATGGCATTGAGTCTCCTATCTAAATGTGGTATTGTGGGTTCTAACACTTTGCAGGAATTGCCTTGTATGTTCTGAATGCAGTGACTACAGTGTGATCCTGAGAGTTACTGTTCATTGCTAATTAATTAATCACAACACTGGGTTTGCTGCCCCCTCATGCTGGCCCGTTTGGCTGGAGGAGGAGAATATTGTGAACACATATGTGTATGATACCAAATAGCTGGATTCACAAAGACAAATTTCTCTCCTACAGAAACAAGATAATCTACCTTGGCACCAGACCTTATCTTCTCTTTATTATTACCAATATGAATGTAATGAAAAGAAATTACTTTTGTAATGAAAAGAAATTACTAAAACAGTTTTAAAATATGTAGCTACTCTAATCGTGGTCTCTGCACTCATGATCTCTCTGGTGATTTTGGTTGCTAGGAAAAGAGTGAAATAGCATGGAAATCTCTGGACAGTCCTTTTGGCTCCTACAGTCCCAGGCTGCATTTACTTCAGGAAGATAATTTAAAATGGGGAAAATAATTTGTCCTTACTACAATTGTGTGTGAGGCCTTCATAATGTTTGTATCCTCTGCAGGGTGAATAATGGGGGACAGACGTGAGCAATCAGGGGTGTGACTGAATGCACACTGCACTTACTGGAAACACCCAGGCTGATTTAATGTGGACATTGGATCAGGCTCTGAGAGTGCAGGGGGAAGACTGGCCCAGCAGATGAGGGTTTAATAGACATTCCTTCCTTTAAGATGCTCTAGAAAGTGCAGAAATACACACTGGGGAGCCTGGAGAGCACACAGATAGGTGTGTGGAATAGAGGCTTATCTACAAATAAGTCCAAGAAGAGGAAGATTATATTTATCATAAAGCAGTTGGGAAAAGCAGTGTGCCTGTGAATCAGACACTGCATCTTCTTCTTTATCTGCAGAGCTGATAGTGGAGAAAAATGGATGTGCCCTTTTCTGTGAAGTTTGCATGGCTGCCTCAGAATGGAAAGTCTCCAAATCCTGTGAAAGTGACACCAAAGTGATGATTAACTTTATAGGCTAAATCACCTTCATTAAGTTTCATCTGATCAAATTAAAGCTTTTCTTTTTAAGCACTGTTTTAAAAAAGAAACAACACAATTACTCTGGGGCCTTGAGTTTAGATACTGCAGTCCCTAAGATTGGATGCTGTCAAAATTTACTGCCTGTATCATCTGAAATATGAATATTTTATTCTAAATACTTTGGTTAAGGCTTGCTTCTCACGATGTGGTAGAATTTAATGAACATGCTTTCCTAAATAATTTTATGTTCTGTAGTGCTTTAGTGAAAAGGTAGGAGCACATAATTCTCAGCTGCATCAAGAAAATGAGTCGTGCCAATTACTTAAATTGTACTTTGAGTAATTTGTGCTATATCTCTGCAGTTAATTAATAACTTCTACACCTGGCTTTTGTTAGAGACACCCCCAACCCCACCCCCCATTTGGTTTCTCATCTTTACAACTGTGCTGGGTGCATTG
Organism: Vidua macroura; assembly: GCF_024509145.1. Taxonomy (NCBI): domain Eukaryota; kingdom Metazoa; phylum Chordata; class Aves; order Passeriformes; family Viduidae; genus Vidua; species Vidua macroura. The sequence goes on along the minus strand of NC_071585.1, from coordinate 6,748,584 downwards.
TTCCTTCCAAGACTATTTGCTGTAAATTTGACAAAGATGAACAGCCAAGATGAGTGCAGATGGACGAAGATGATGACTGCAGGTGGCAAATGGGGGTCGGAAGCATAATGGGTACAATTTCAAGGACTATTCAGTCATTATCTGAAGGAAATATTTAGATACCAGTGTGGGTATGACAATTTCACCCTGCTGGATGAATAATAAGAAATCATGTTGATGGCCAAAGCGGTCTATTTAAATGACACCTGGCTTCATGTGCACAGGATAAAAGAATTGGGTGGCAAAGAAGCAACTGTGGGACAAGGGAGACAAGTGCTGTGTGACCTGAGAAAGCTCAAAAAGAGCCTGTGGAGGGAGACCCTGCCCTGCAAGGAGGCACTGGCAAAGGCCAGCCCTGGAACGTGGAGCCAGAAGGGAAAAATAGTTATAGATTTAGTAGAAATAGATCTCTCAGTTTTACTTCATACAAAAAAACATTCCTGAAGCCAGGAAAAATATATGTTTGCTGATATTTAAAGTAGCTTGGGAGCCTATTGTGAGCCTGGCTTAGGAGGTGGGGAAAGCCTCATCTCTGGCTGCTGGTGGGATCTGCTGATCCGAGCCAAAGGAGAAAGGATCCTCAAGAAGTAAAAGCACAACCCAAAACCAAACCCAGACAAATGTGGGGCTGGTCCTACTCGCAGCTGGGAGTGGTCAGCCCTTCTGACCCTCAAGGTCAATTAGTTTCTACTAAAATCCACAGAGAAAAACTGAACCAGACTGTTCAGACACTATTGAATTGTGGGGCACAGAGAAAAACTGGAAAAGTTCTGTGAAGGTAATTACTAAGAAGAATTAATGAGTTATGCTTTTTAAAATCTCACAGTTCCTAGCTGGCCCAACAGCAGATGATTGTCATCTGGTTTCAAAACCAGAAAAATGAATGAATACATTTCCAGACAGTCATGTGGCTGGTTGCTTTTATTTGCCTCTTGTTTCTTTTGTTCTTTCTTCTCAAAAAGCTTCCTTGCTCTTCATTGTTAAGAAACATTTAAGTAAGTTAGGTATTAGACATTATGGGACTAAATGCAATATTCAGGTTTTAAACTCTTTAAAGAAATTCTCCTTTTGACAAAAAATGTGATGATGTATAAAAAGGAAAACCTCAGAATTAATTGGATTTTGATGTCAAGGTTTTGATTGTGGATTGTGTATTTTGAGAAATATGATCAAGAATGTGGAATTTCAGATTGGAGCTTCTTAGTAAATCCTCAGGAATTAACAGTAGGTTGGATGTCTCTGTAAAATGTATTTTTTCAGAAACTCTTTGGTAGTAACTTCAATTTGTTTCTTTCTGTACATTTATGCAGGTAGATGGGATCTCAGCCAGTTAGTGATTCTTTTTCTGAGGAATACCCAAATGAAAGTAGAGTTTAGTGCTATTTTTTTAAAGGAAGAACCTTTATATGAGCTGGTGAACTTTTAAATTATTTCTCTATTTTAATTTTTAGCAATTCTCTGGAATGGTTGCAGGCTAAGTAGTGCACCTGGAAGAGTGCAATTATGTCATAATGAGCTAAGTAGAATATGTCATATGAGCTCTAGTAGAATTGCTAGGAGTGCTATTTATCAGCATTGCAGTCCCTAAGCCTTGGACACTTCAAGGTATAATAAAAGTAATCCTGTGCCATTTCTCATTTTCCTGAGGTGTAGCATTATCATGGTTACAACTTTCTTCTTGTAACTGCATTAATGGGGAAGGGAAAGAAGAAAAGGGGAGAATGAGACAGACAAATGATAGGAAGCTTTTTCCCAGAAAGGGAGAGGAGCAGATTTGCACGATCTCATTCTTGGTGTCCTGGTGCTGCTCTAAGATCCTGTTCAGCTCAGGACAGAGGACATTGTGTGTATTTAATTGTCAGGAGCTGTTCTGGCCTCAGAAAGCAAACAATGCCAGTCTTGTGGTAATCTGTCAGGGAGGAACCAACAAGGACAATTCTAATACACTTTCTGTAGCTGTGCCCCTCTCTCAGATGTGCTTCCTGAGCTTCACAAACATTGGTGGCACTGTCTGATCCCACTGCAAAAAGGGGAGTCGGGGAGGTTGCTTTTTGATAGATTTCTCAGATAAAAATAAAGTGCTAATGCAGCAATATTATATCTGAGAACTGTTTGCAGATAAAGAAGGATAAGTGTTCCCACCAAAAGTAGATAGAAAAGAAAGCAGAGAGGGGAAAAGGAGAGCCAGAGAGAGAAACAGAAGACCGAGACAGATCCACCCCTCCAAAGAAACAGTGGAGCACTGGGTCATTGTGGCGAGGCACCGCGGGGGAAGCGGGGAGCACGGCAGGTGTGGAGAGGGAAGGAGCAGGACCGCAGAGAAAGAAAGGCGAGGGGGGAGTAGGGCCAAGCCAACACTCGAGGTGAGCCCCTGCTCCCTCCAATAAACCCAAAGCAGATGGCCCCAGCTGTGTCCCAGTTAGCTGCTTTTATGTGCCAAAGCTGCTCCCACAGCCCGATTTCCCAGGCATCCAGGTGTCTGCCCCACCAGCAGCTGGGCGCTCGCTCGCAGCCCGTCGTGGAAACTTTCTGTGCCCGGATCAGCTGCCAGGCAAAGCCTCCCCGGGGACAGGGCTGCCAGCGTGTGTACAGTCCCTAGAGTAATTCTTCACCTCATGTATAACATATGTTAAGGCATAAATAAAAATCAGATTGGTCCCTCTCAGGCACGAGGAGTGGAAGAGGATGGTGACCTGTGGCATAGGTATACTACAGACAGGAGCAGCACAAGTTTTGGATGGCACAAGACACAGATCTCTAGGTTGGGAACTGCAGCACGCTGAGAGAAGCAGCAGAATCCAGGCAAAAGAGGGAAAGTGGATAGAAATCCTGATGGACAACTTTCTGCACGAGGTTCTTCTTGCACACTTAACCCCCAATTTGGGAAGGAAGTGCACCATTTGTTATATCAGTCTTCAGAGAGTGCTGAAGAAGGTGTCAGCTTAAAAGGCCTCTTTCCAAGCCATTTGTAATTTGGCTACTACAGCTACTTCTTTCTCAATTGGGCTTTTCCATTGCTTTCTGCAGCAATTCAGAAGCAGAGCCACTTCCAGCTGTGTTAAGGAAGCTTAATGGCTGCTCTTTTTTTTTTTTTTTGTTTTGTTTTGTTTTGTTTTGGTGGTGGTTTTTTTTTTTTGTTTGTTTGTTTGTTTTTCCTTTTTGTTTTTTGATTCTGTGCTGTTGCAAAGGACTGCTCACTGGTGCCTTATGTTCTCACACAACTGTTTATTTTCTTGTCATTTTCACTTCACTGATTGAGGAAAAATGGCTCTAATAAACAGTGACGATTATTAGTCTGGCAACAAATCCCACTCAGCTTGGGGCCATACACAACACAGGGCCCCCAAACCAACCCAGCTTACCTCCCAGAGGCTGATCCCTGTCCCCACTGGTGAGATGCAACAGCTCTGTAATTCTCAAACACTACTTCATCACCTTTACTCTCCTTGAGGGTTTCTCTGTGTTCATACCATGAATTTCTGCTCTCCTGGTCCTCACCCAGCAAGCTGGTGAGGTGCTGTTGGAGTGGAGTGTTCATTCAGATCACAGAGAACAATCAAGAAGTAGATGGCAGGTACATAGAAGAGAAAATGTTATTAATTTTTGGGGATTTCACTGATTACACGCACACATCACATGGGTAGCCTATAGAACAAAATGTCTCTCTGGATGTTATTAAAATTTGAAAACAAGCTGTACAGTTGAAAATCTCTGTTAGCAAAGTGCCCCCAGGCAGCTCAACTTTTTAATCTTGATTTTATTTATTGAACAGAACGTAAATAACATATCAGCAAGATTAAAAGGAGTGAAAAGCAGAGAAAACTCAGTTATGGTATGCTTTATATTAAGTAATTTGTTCAGTCAACCAAAACATGTTTCTCAGAGCTGAAGGGAACTTAGACATTGTTTTGGGTGTTATTTTTGAAAAATATTCTTAGACATATAGACATCTGATTTAGAGAAGGGATGGAAGAATATTGTGTTCAGACAAAATAGTAACTTTTCAAGCAGTGTTGTCGGCATCCTGTGATTTTTCATTAAGATGTGTCCTTACTGAAGTGATGAAGTATCTAGATAAATCTCCAGACATGAAAGCCTAATTTTTGATTAAAAGCAATAAATTCATGAAAATATGCTGCTGATTTGCATTTGTGATCAAAGTGTAAGTCATGCATGAGCTTGTGAAATGTGAGTGAATGGCAACTCCAGTAACCTTCAAACTTAAAGGAAGTGGGTTAGATATTCTCATAAGGTGCCAACAAAAAAAAAAAAAAAGTGACTTGCATGGAAAATGAGAAAGCTTTTGGGAATATCTTGCTGTAAATAGAAATACTCTTAGATGTGACACATATATGTAGCCAAGATTAACAAAAACATACTAAATTTACTGGTGCATGTTGAACCTCTAGCATGACAGCATTATTCAGTGATCTTTTGCTGCCATCTAAAAATTTGAGTGATAATTATAGAACAGAGGAATGACAAAGCAGACTTAGAAAAGTAAAATTTCTTTCACCAGAGTGAAAAATTCCTAGTGCTAGAAGTGGCTGAAATCTGCCTGGGGGCCAGTTAGCTCAGAGTGATGGTGTTGCAAATGAACCTTTCACAGGACCAAAACTGCTGTAAGCCCAAACTGGTCTAGACTGGAGTTTGCCTGGTGGCCAGTGAGGTCCAGTGCCAGTGCTCAGAGAAGCACTGTCTCCTTTAAAAAGAACAACAAAGAAGACAAAGACTGATCACTTTCTCAGATGCACTAGTAATCTGTTAACAGGCAGATGATAACATATTTAAAGTGAAATGTCTGGAATCTTGAGTCACTTACATGTTGTGTTATATATATATATAACTTTTTGTTGAGCTTTGAAAATTACAAATTCTGAAAATAGGGTGGCATAAGGCCTTTTCTAAGTAACCAATATTTTTGTCTTTCTCCATAAATATATATGTATAGTAAGACATTTAGGCATTCCCTTAGCCCTGTAGGTGTGGGATACAGGAAAACTTGGCCCTTTGGATCTAGGTGAAAGAATGAAAGCCTGTTGTGTTTAAGTGGGCATCTCTATCACCAACATGACAAGGAAGGGATAAAAGTCAATTGAATGTTTATGGCTGCTTTAGAGAGCAGAGGAAAAGAGGATGAAGACCATGAGTCAAGTAATTTTCTGTCATAGCTAATGGATGTTCTCTTTTACTTTGCATTACAGAGCCCTCTTTTGTGGTATGGGAGAAGTAGGTATTGACTATCCTTTTATGTGTCAGAGGAGCAACAGATTGCTATAGGAAGACTGAGAAATATGGAAGCTTTATCTATTGGAAATCAATAATAAAATACAAGTTATTTTTTTAAATAATAGAAATGTAGAAATCCATTCCTGGAACATTCTAATAGTATAGTCTAATAGCAGCACCAGCCTCTTGAGCAGAAGCACTGTGGCTTCTCTCTTTTCAACTGTGGAACTAATTAACTGTTGCTACTTCCAATTTTTAACCTCGGTCTATTGGTTCATTTCATTTTTATTCTGTCTTTAATAGTAGCACGTCCATCTCAGCTTTATGTGGTATCTAGGCTTAAAATGCTGTGAATGAGTGAAAGAGCGGACAGGAATGCCTCCAAGCTGAGCATACCCTGTGTGAAGGTTGTTTTCTATGGAATCGCTGTAGACACCCAACAGAGACAATTAGAATATATCTACTCCAAAATACCCTCTGGTAGAGCATTGGTGACTGGCTAATTAGAGGCACTTTTACAGCCCATGGAGATAATGAGACTCTGCTGCCACCTCAATAGAAGGGCGCACAATGGGCCAGAAAATTCCTTGTTGCTCAGCTTAGAGAGGGCTGAAATCTGGCAAAGAACTTGTTTCCTTTTAGGGTTATATCCTTTAATTCTTACACTGATGGTTCATCTGGCTTATGGGCTCTACTCACTGTCCTTTAGAGCCTGCACTATTTTCTTCTGCTGCATTTCTGCTGCACAACTGACTTAAAGAGGGATGTATCTGCCAAACTCTTTGTCTGCTGCTGTCTCTTCTACTGTACCTATAGGACTCTTCCTTGTTATTTCAGCAACTTACTCCCGAAGATTTGTGTGTAAGCTTTGGGGCTTTTCTTCTGCTTTATTGTTCTCCTGATATATTAAATTCAAAATAAAAATTAGGGATGATTACACAGGCTGTGATTATAAATAATTGATGCTTAGCAGCTAGTAATACAGATTAATGCTTGAGACATGAGGTTTGTATCAAAGCTTGTTTATGCACCGGTTTGCTGGAATTTGGTCAGGATAGAGATTGACTCGGTCTTTGCAGAAGAGTGTTTAGCTGGTATGAACTCCCCAGGGCACTAATAAAAGGTGTGGCACGTGTGTAAGGCTGAAGAGTTGGGGACATTTTTGTTCTCTCACCCAGCAGTGAGGCCTGGGGCTCTGGTGCACCCCCTTGTAAGCTGACTCCTGGGGCACCAGAGCTGATTCCCAGTCTGAGGACAGCTGCCTGTGTCCATCCTGGGGAATATGGAGTGAGAGCCTGAAAGTATTAACAGGTACATGTTAAGAAAAAGAGGTGGTGGAGGCTGCAATCTTGCCTTTCCCACTAGCTTCTTCATGTATTACAAAATGTGTGTCTGGAGAGGCAGTACAGGGACTCCTGCAATAAATCTAGATTGGCCCTTGGCCAAGAGCAGTTATTGAGCTCAAGGATCTGGGCTTCTCCTGAGGAAATAAAAAAGCCTCAAACTCTCGTGTTTCTAGTTGCACAGTTTACACTGAATTAAAATATATTTCATCTATTTAGCAGTCTGAATAATAAAAGCTGTATACAGCTGCACTAGCACTGTGCTATGCATTTTAATGACAAGTTTGTGACTACACTAGAATTGTAACTGCAATTCAGATGTTTCTTAATGCAGCCCAAATATTTTGTTAGGGCTTCTTTTAAGTATGCATGCCAGAGAGGGAGGGGAAAAAAAGAGTAAATAGCATTTAAAATTTTAATAATCCTTTGTTAAAGAGAGTTAATGTAAGGGAAATATGGAAATTGTATGTTTTCAGACTGACAAGCATAATAATTTTGCCACAACATGATTAAAATGACTGTCTAAATATTTGAAGTGTCTTCTAATAAAAATATATTCAACCTGTTTTCTATGCTCAGATTAATTTGAAAGCAAAAATGACATACAGTTCAAAAGAAGATATTAAATCAGAAAGGGCCACATTGTTCTCTCATAGAAACTGTGATTTAATATTCAGACTAAAGTCTTAAATGTTTGTATTTTGCCAGCTGTTTAGCAGCTTGAGGCACTTAGAATAGTTTCAACAAAATGACAATAAGACTTGGGCAAAGTAAGATTCATTAGTGGAAAAAATATAATAAAATAGACAAATATCACAAAGGGGGAGGAATAGGAAGAAAAAAGGAAAATGGTAAAATTCCTTTGCTTCAGGTGGGTTTTGTCTTTTTTTTTTTTTTTTTAGTTTGAAAGGACTGTTTTTGTATAAATTGGAAAGCATTCTGCACACAAGGGAAAGCCTTTAGACTAAAAATGGATAGTTACACGTGGCTTACGATCCTCTTAATAGTCTGTTGGAAGAGTGGCAGTTCCTTATGATGACTTTTCCCTACAAACACAATAGGCACAAGTTATAAAGAGAACACAGCTCAGCTGGAGATGTTCCAGGCTTTAAAAAAGATCAGCTACTTACTGCATTAGTTAATAACAAAGCTTTATCCAACTAACATTTTTCATTATAGAAACGGAGGGAGTAGAAGGTGCCACATATTTTAGTACTTCATGTGCAACAACAACAAAGAATGGAGCTGCACCTTGGCTCCACCTGTGAGACAGTTTACCTGTGACTTGTGGCCTTTTGGTCTCAAGACTTGCTTCGTTTCTGAAGTGCTTTATGTGAGCATGTGAAGTAAATATTTTGAATTAAAAATGTATTGGTTGTCTGCAAATACAGAACACTGGATCAGGGTAGTCGCTGGTTCTTTTGTCTTACAGCTGTATGCTCTGCATTCCCTCTGATCATGTGTAATGGAGTTTATTTGGGCTGCTCCTCTTTGGCTGTTGTGTCAAGTTTATCTTATGTTCAGGAAGGTTTTGGTACTTAGGTTACCAAATGATTCAGTTAAGACTGAAAAATTTATGTCTGTAGAGAGAAAGTGTGAGAGCATTTGTATGTGGTAAGGCCAGTGGAGGCCCCCAGGCACCCTGGGGAGCGTCAGAATAGGGCCCTCTAAGTGCAAGGGAAAGGATAATTAAACTTGCTTAGTCCTTGTCACATTGTATTGCAGCATTAGATAAACATAATAAAAGTTGCATAATTAAATCCATTGCCATCAAACTACCTAAGTTATTCCTCACTTCAGGTATTAAGACAAATTTAGAGTTCAGACTTGAGGCAATGGTTTAGTTTGCTCAGTTAGCCTTGGAGCTGAATGGTCTCTGAGGAATGTAGATTTTGGATCCCCATGAACTAAATAGCAATTCTGTATTGAACACTTCCCATAACCTTTCCACTCCCTTTGCATACAGAACATTGCTGTACATGCACACCACACCCTGCCCACCGTGTTTCTATTAGGTGTCAGTGCATCACAAAAAGTGCCTGACATGTGCCTCCCGTGCAGCCATGAATGAGGAAATCAGAACACCGACACGCCTGTCTGTTCCTGAGTCTGCTTGCTAACATGCAGTGCAAGGAGAGCTCAGAAAGTCTGAGTCTAAGGCTGCATCTGAAGACAATTCCTGGTGCTTTGGAAACATGGAGAAAAATGCCTAGGTAGTTTTAATGTGGAGGTAAATGGATAAAATGCACTGAGGGCAGTTCGTATTCAGTCATTATCAGTTTTCTTTACCAAGGTAGTGGAGGCCACTGCCAAGCCAGGAAAGCTTTTTGGAGCCTAATGTAGGCAGCCATCGGATGTCACTGTTGCACTGCTCAGCTCGGGCTGAAGGACCGGTTCTCTAGAAAAAATTTTCTCTCTTAAGGAAGATAAATAGATAAGAACTGGGGGAGGGGGATTCCAAGTTAGATTCATCCCCGTGAGTAAATTGAAGCCAGGAACTTACAGAAGATTGAAACAAGATAGGCAGGGCTTTTTCCACCAGTGTCAAAAGCAGCAGAGTCCATTAAGGCACGGAGGCGAGCAATTGCTTGATTGTAATGAAGAAAGGAGAAGACTCTTTCTCAGTGACAAATCCTGGCTTGATTATTTTTAATTTTGATGGATGTATGAGAGACCAAAGTACAAAAAGCTTTACTCAAGGAAGGAAAGAGGGACTAGGCAGTGTAGAATAATTCTTTTCTTCCTAGCTCAGGATGAAGACATTTTTTGTGCTAAATTGGAGTCTGTCCTCATCCTTCATTCATTATTTAGGACACTGAAAATAGATAATTTGGGCTTATTCTGGTCTCTCCACAATTACTGTATCTCTGATAGTGGTATACTTTTAAGTATAAGTATTAAGATCATAAGCTCTTAATTTGTGTCTTGTTAACATGTGCATATTGTAATATTTTTCTGATAAATTTGATCAAAGTAGTGAATAAATGTGTTTGTGAGCAATATGTATTTTGGATCTATTAAGGAAAGAACAGATTTCCTAGTGTCATTATAGATCTATTTATAAAATTAGTATAGGTCTAATAATGCAGGGAAGATCAACAGCAATGGTTGGTTGAGAAATCTATGTCAAAACCGATCCCCCATAGACTACGCTGGTTTTATGTTTTGTATTTGCATAGTAACATCCAGGAGAAGAACTTAATCTCGTAGGTTGCGATAGCTTACTTGTGAAAAAATAGTTTAAATTATCTTAGAAATGAGCACTATCTGTCACAAAAGTTGGGAAATAGATGCACTGAGTTATATAAGGAGATATTTCTGAGTTTATTGGTGCACCTGGTTTTATTTAACACCTTAATAATCCAGAAGGTACTGTAAGCAGCATGGCAAATAAATTCACAGGTTGTATTACATTTTGGAAAAGCTGTGAGATTGGATGATAACTTAAAGATCCTGCAGTTAGAAATAGAACAGAAAATAATAAATAATGTCATCTAGAAAGTATGCAAATGGAGAAAGTAGTATTTAATGTAATAAGAGAGCAATACTTCAACACAGAGGAGATGAGATAGTGGAAACAGTACGGTTTTAGAATGTGAAATGTGTGTGAAATAATGGGGAAGGGATTGTCAAGGAATAGTTCGAGGACTATTATGTAATAAACTAAGCATAGAATAATGGTGAAAACTGAATTCGTACAGTTGTTTCGACTTGCAGTGGATTTGGCAAATGAAATTCAAAATCATTAGTATCTTCTTTTTTGAAAGCTCCTATGTTCCTGATGCTATTATAAGAGTCTCATTTATTATTTTCAGTGAGTTTTTAGCTTCTGACATTTAAATAAGAAAACAAATTACCTCATAAGACAAGTAAAAAGAAACTGTTGATTATTAGAGAGATGCCTCTGCCTGAATTAAGGTGCAAATGAGACCAAAGTCAGAAGTACAAATTTTATTTGACAATAAATGTGAGGTAGGAATAGAAATAAATTGAAAAATTGAAAAATAGCAGGTAGTGGGGGAGAAAGAGTTACAGGGAGACTGATTTAATAGAAATATATCACTTCTCATGGCTCCAGATGATGTCCTGGTGGTCCTCTTCTCCTGAGCTTCTCGGTGATGGGGGTCCCACAGAACATAGGATTCAATGGGTTCAGTATGTTCAGGTGTACCTGAAATGCCCAGCACCCCCACTGGGAGAAGTTTTACACTGTCTTTTACAACATGCTGGATCTGTTCTAACACTGGGGGTCACACGGAGTCCTTAGGTGGAAAATGAGTCTGGGAGTGTTTTGGGGGTCTTTAGAGGTTTATGGCATTTCCTAAAACATGACAGCTGCCTCTCACATCACAGCTGAGCCCGTTCTGCTCCCTCAGAAGGTGGGAATGTGAATGTCCTGTGCTCAGGGGTGGGCCAGTTTCGTGGTCACAGACAGGCAATTGCTTCTTTGCACAGTTTGTTACAATGGGCAAAGTCCTCTGGTGATCTTAAACAGTGTTTAAGGCATTTATGATCTCTAAGTCTCTTACAGAAATACAATTATTATTTTTTTTAAGCACTGTGTTTTTACTTTTATCTTGGTATATTTGAGACTTAAGTTTTAAGTGCTACTTTGTCAATACTAATCTCTTACACACATCAAAATTTGACATCAGTTACCAAAAGTGAAGATGCAGGAGAAAAGTTCACCAAAAATTGTTGATCAAAGAACAAGAATTGTTGATACAGAAAAAAACAGTAAAATGAATAAATAATTTGCCAAAGTGATGATAAAACATGTATATAATAAATATCTGAGAACACTGAAGGATAACTAAGTTTAAAAAACATGATGGCTTGCTTAAATTATGAGTAGGAATAATGGGTACTGTGAAACAAGAAGTAAAAAGAAATCAAACCATGGCAATATTGTTCCTAATACTGACTGCAGTGTGATGGTCTAAAGCCTTTGCACTTCTGCACCATCATAATGTTCACTATACTTATATTGTGACGTGTTGCTTTTCCTGAAAAAATAGCAAGACTGAAGGTAACTGATCTTGGTGAAGACTACAAAATTAGGGTTGTTGTTGACAATGTGATTACAGCAGAAAATACTCTGAAGGCTAAACTTTGAAGTCTTTAATAGGAAATAGTCTTTCCAAAAGACAAATCAGAAGACTGGAAAAGAGAGCTCCATTGTAAAACTAAGATAGTCTTAGCTTTGGAGTTGTTTTTAAGAAATACATATTTAAATTCAGTCTTTTCCTCTATTAAAGGCATGATTTCAGTCCACCACATTCAGGAGCAGATGGGGAAATCCCAGAGATTGGTTTGTGCCAGCCCTTTTCCTGCCATAGTCACTTTTACACATCAGCATTTCCTGGGCAGAATTGTAACCTTTGGTACATCAATATGTGTCTTTGGGGGTGTACCTGTGTTCCTTTATCTTTCTTTGACAGGTCAAGGACAATGTCAAGCAGCTCAAGTTTTAGGGTCAAAATACCAAACTGCCCACTAGGAGAGAGCCAGCTTGGCTACGAGGAAGTTGGCTCTTGGCAGGCTGTCAAAGACTGGTAAAACCCCATGTTAAATATTCCCAGTAGGGATCTTTACCACTTAATGACAAATAGGGTAGAGTATAAAACATCATAGCATGCTGCATATATACCCAGAAGTGTGATGGCAGGGGACACAAGAGAATTTGTATATTTTGTTAAAAAGGAGTTCCATTTTCACACTGAATTGGAAATGTTGGCCTCAACTACATGCAATGGTGCTAATAAGTGCTAGCAGCAGGTTTTCCATAGGTGGCTCTAGAAAGGACAGGAGTTTTTGTATTTAATGAATTTTTAGAGTTGACAAGAGCATTAACAGTCTTTTACTTTTAATGTTCATGTTTTAAAAGACTGCTTTCTGCTGCATGCTGGTGACATTTTTTTCTAGCCCCATCTGGAGTGTCTTAATTGGTTCTGCACATGTTTAACTTGTTTTGCCTTCCAGTCAATTACTGGAAACTTCCACTAACGTCCAACCGTGTATTCTTCTCCCCATTATACCTTCAGCTACATGTGTTCCCTCAATATATATATTCAAATTTATGTTGCTAGACACTTTTGTCTCTGATTACAAACACAACTGCTTTTAAATGTGTCAAGTAGCCTGTTGCAAAGTCTGAATATGTGAATGCATGTATAAACTAGAGGAATTCCTGGGTAAATGTATAATGATTAGGAAGGAACCTTTAACTGAGACAGAGAAAATGGCAGATGTGCATTTATAGGCTCTGGTGCAGCAAAGTGTTTAAACACCTGTTTTACTTGAGAACACAGGCAACCCAATTGACGTTAATGGGACTATTCATGCTTAAAAATAAGCACATAGATTGAAGAGCTGGATTGGAGCCAGGAATATTAACAGACAGCAGCCATGGTGTTTATGAATTGTCTTTCTCTCAGGCAGTAAGTTCATAAACCAGTATCTCTAACAGTGGGACTGTTTCTGCTTTATGCAGCCACAGAAATGGAAGAAACAGGAAGGGTGGGCTAGTTCTATGGAAAGGAATTAAAAGCCACTGAATTAGAATCTTCTGCCAGACACTGAATGCTTCAAAGATTGAAGAATCCACTTGAAAGTTAGGGATTTGGATCAGGCTGACCACTTGATGCAGTAACTCAAACACAGACCAGGCATACCAAGGCCTGAAGTTTCCCTCCCATTAGCTGTACTTGTATGATGTCAAATTAAAACACCCCATGCCAAAGTTTTGTGTCTCATGTGTCTCTATCCCAAGGCTGCTAGCTGTGGAGGGAAGAAACCTCAATTTGGTCAGAGTGGAACTTTGGTGGTTTTTTTTTTTTTTTGCTTTTCACCCAATGAAAAGTGCCTTTCTAGCATGATATCTTTCAAAAAGCTGTAAGGCATGTGTGTGTTTATGCCCTTACCTCTCTTCAGGCTAATGCTGCATCTTCAGACTCATTTCTACCTACTGCTCAGTACAAATGCCTTTGGCTGTCTTGCAAGCAAATAAAGCAATGCTGATGAATAAAACAAAAGAATTTGCTGACTCTTCTTGGTCTGAAATCACACCAAATACTAATGGAAATGCTGGGTCTGCTTTGTTGGAAAGCGACTCCACACAGAATCTCCACTCTGTGAATAACCCATTCCCATTGATAATGAAGAGAAATACCTTTCCTTACATCCTAATAAATCTGAAGAACATTATGCAAATTGAAAAATGCACCTTTGTCAGAATGCTGTCAGGTAGCACCTTTCACTCTGGAGAACTATTTGTAAGCACAAGGAAACATCGAGAAAGTAGTAATAAATTGCTCTGGTACACTGTTCTGGCAGCCGTTAATAAATCAATGTGAAGGGGAGTTCTGAAGGGCAAAATGTTGCTGTCGGTAGGTGTCCAATTTAATTTTGCTCAAAATTAATATTTCGGATATGATAAGTGAGCTGGCAGGAACAGATTTCATGATTAATTCTATGGAGTCAAAAATGCTTTGATGGCACTTTAATAGCAGCTTCACTGATCTAAAAGTCCCTTCAACTAGCTGGTGTGCTTCAGTTCCCAAATTTTATTATTAAACCTCTTTTGTTGGTTTGTAAATAATGAATTGTTGCATATTAAAAGGTGAAGTTTATACTGCTTCTAGTTCTACCCATGTCAAGTGATGGGGACTTGACTTGGATGTACAGTGGTTGAAACCAAATCAGGTAAAGGTCAACCCTTTTGAGAAAACAACCACAAGCTATTTTGTTAGGTACCTGATTCTCTTCCCCCTGCCAAGACCCTGACTTTGTGCTGGAATGAACTAGAGAATGTTTGAAGGTTCATTAGTATCTACTTAGGGTGGACTGGGAAAGCTTTTGAATGTAGAATGATGTTAATAACAAATATGTGCTTTGTTTCATTGTGAAGACCTTTCATCTCTGCTTCTCAAGGACCTTTGCAAATGCTAATCAGTGAAGATTTGCTGAATCCTTGTCAAATTTCTTACCCAACATTTGTCTATACAAACTCATTTCTGTAATGGGGTTGTCCTTTGTATTGGACATTTGTTGATATGCCAACTTCTGAAGGAGGTTCTTCTATTATCATCTTACTGATAGAAAAACTGAGTTACAAAAGAACAGGTTCACATCTAAGTTAAATGCCTCCTTGAATCTGTAAGTACTTTACAACCTTTTGCTGATAATTTTTTCTTGTAAACCACAGACTTTTTAAATCTTGAGACAGGCATGGTTCTAGAAATTTATAAAAGCAAATAGGCATGAGTAGAGTGCTTGGATGTACATATGCATATTAAAAATGAGAAGGTGCATTTATGCAATACAGATGAAAAATCATGCGGATGCATAAAATGTATAAGAAAACTGATTAACTTTAGCAATGTAAATTACCCTTATGTTTATGCATTTCTTCAATTTAGAATATTCATTAAAAGCCATAGAAACAAGACATGTTGCTAGTTGTTTCCAAGAAGGTAGCACTCAACCTGATTAACTTGTATTTTGAGCGTAGTATATATATATATATTGAATTTGTGTAGAATTTACAGTTTGTGTCTTTTGTAGCAAAGTGTACACAGGATGGGTGAATGAAAGCTTATGTCAATTTTGTCCTGAAAAGAACTGTTTAGATGGAATTTGCACCAGCTCATCTATCCCAAATTTCCTCTGTTTATGTTAGAAGCTGGATTATGCCAGGTTCAACATTGAGCCAGTAAAGTCAGCAAACACCAGTGGCAAAAGTAATTTCACTGGCAGCAGCAGTGTGTGGGGCAGAGGTGTGCTCTGAACTTCACCCAGTATGCCTCAAACGTGGGTGACAGCCCAAGGCACCCCCTAAATATTCCTGGTGACATCTGGGCTTGCCAGAAAGATGTTTCCTGCAGTGGGAGTGTTTGTGACATTGTGACACCCCCAGGGACACTGCTGCTGGGAGCTCTGGTCAGTCTCTGGATCCTGGCTTTGTTTCAGAAGACCTGAGCCCAGCTTTGCCAGAGGCTCACCAGTCTGGCTGTTCTGCTGTGCAAATATCTGTTGCTCCTGCAGAAAGCCATTAGGAAAAACAATGTAAACCCAGCATTGTTTGGCATCCAAACTCCAGATGTCAGGCATGGGAGAAGCAGCATTAATTTCTGAGGGGCTTTCTTATATATCTGGAAGAGTAAATAAAAAGGTGAAAATAAAAAATAAATTCTCTTATATAAATGGAGCACTTGGATTATAAACTAGCCATAATGTTCTGTTTCTGTGGCAACACAGAGGGACTGAAGGCTCTTACAGTAGTAGTTCTCTGACTCACTCCTTGAAATTAATGCATTCTTTTAATTTGAGGCTGTTGGTTTGGCAAAAGAACTTCAGAAGCAGCACTTTGATGTCTTTTTGTAGCTGAGGAAAAGCCTTTAATTAGGTCACCTAAACTTCATTTTCTTTTAAACTGTTCACTTTCACAATTCCTTGTTCCTTTCCTTCCTTTGATGTTTCAAAATATATGCCAGTGATATTTTAGTTTATTTATTATGCACTGGCATTAAACTTTTGCTATTAACATTTACTTATATGCTTGGAAATCAATTAATTAAGTGTAGAGGGAGAATTATTCATTCATGTTTCATTTCACGTTCTACATGCTTGTCATATATATATGTTGTGCTCTGTAGGAGTAACAACTGTAGTGGATGTAAAAGGTGTTATGTCTCACAGCACAATGGCCTTCGTGGTCTTAATTTCATATGTAGGATGAAAATTAATTTTGACTAAGCCACTAAGAATGGATGAACTTTTGAGCTGAGCTGCAAAGTCAGACACAGACAGATCAGCCTAAAATACGGGAAAACATTATGTAAAAAATTCTGTAGAAGATAATGCTGGAGTTTGTTATTGCACTCTCTAACAATTCTTTCTGTATATTGTTTGGGAGGTTCAGAGAAGGCAGATTTTGTTGGTGTGCACGTTCAAACAGGCACAGTTTTGATCTGAGAGCTTACACAATTATTCTCATGCAAAGGGTGAGCAGAAGCAGTATCAAATGACCTGTCATGCAGTTAAAAGGATGGAATTCAGCTTGTGCACTGGTACAGACCATTACCCACGCTCTGCTAATGTTCTGTATTAGCAGCCCCATACCGAGCACAGGGCTGGTTGTGGCTGGATCCTCACAGAGACAGATCCAGCTCTGGTAAATGGTGATGAATTCTTGTAATTCCATTCTTCGAGGCATCTGATGAATGAAATGTATTTGCATGAAGCATTGAGTGTCTTTTGTGCTCAATCTGAGCTGAAGAAATGGCTCCATTTGGAGGATATTGTGTTTATGGACAATTCTTCAGCCAAACCAGCACCTGGTGGTGTTTTTCAGCAGCAGATGCAGCAAAGCAGCTTCTCTTTCGAGGCTTTAACATGCCCACCTGTGTGTCACCTTGCAAAGGACTGTAGGGACATGTGGTACCTCACCTAGTACAGTGAAATAATTCAATTGGTATACTAAAATTATTAGGAGGAAAAAATAATAGATGAGGTTTGGAGCAATAAACCAATAGTTTCTATGAATATTGTGCTGTACTGAGAAAAAAGTAGTAAATTGTAATTCCCTCAACATTTTTAGATCTGTATTTTAAGATCTCTTTTTGGTGGTTTTCCCCCATTTTTTAGGCAAATCCCAATTTAAAACACAAATAAGTTGTATATATACACGATCAGAATATGTAAATGTGTTCCTTTTATGTTCAGAAATGTGTCTCCTTGTCAGTTCACTGTTATGTGGCTGTTGTTTTTTTATGTCCTGATGTGGTGATATATCAGAAAATCAGAACTGGGTACCTAATACCTCTATTATGCTAAGAACAGGCTTCTTAAGAAAGGGAGCTATTTAGGAAAAGTAACTATGCTTGTGCATTATAGGGTATAGAAAAGAGTTATTAGTCATCTTAATGCCTCTCTTTTTTTTACCAAAGCACCATTGTTCCCTGCAGAACATTCCCCTTGTTCTCTGTAGCTTTCAGTAATCCAGATGGACAGAAATCCATTGTCACTGCAATGAAACAAAACTGTAACAAAGAACGGGATCACAGTACCGTGTGCTGAGATTTTAGTCAGGTGCATGCGGTGAGCAGGGAAGAATTGAAGGGTTTTGTGTCTGTGGGAGATGCAAAGACACGAAGTGAAGATGTCAGAGTGTGATCAGGAGCAAACATTGTTCTTCCAGTAGGATTTTTTTTTGTTTGTTTTTTTTTTTTGCACAAAGAATAATGGATGAGCAGGGGAAGGGGGTAGTCAAATATGAGATGAGTGACATATAACAAAGAAGATTTTATGATCTACACTTGGGGAAACTTTGGCAGAAAAATCCAACACCTGATACATCATCTGGTGTGTTCCAGAGGGGAAGAAATGTGTTCTTGGCAGTTTCTGTAAACACCTCAGAGATAAGAGCTGCCTCTGGCTCAGGATGGCATGATGGTATTGAGAAAGAAGGGAACACTTGCAGATGCAGGGAAATTAATGTGAATTTGGTACTACAATGCAAATGGTCTCTTTCAGTGCATTGTAGGTTAAAACTGAAGACACACACTATGTTACATTTGTTTTTCCTGTTCTCTCATGCTTTGATTAGACTACATAAATAGAATCATATTAATTGTATGTCATCTTACTGTCTGCAAATGAAATTCAAGGCTGTAACTTGTTGCCTTTTGATTGAGATGCAGAAGAGCTTCTGGTAATACCTTTTGTAAAAGAATTTACTGTCCTGTTTTTGCAAAAAGATCTGTTTTTCTCCCCTTACATTTTTTTCAGTCCAATTTATTTCTATTGCTTAGAGATATTTTTTCTGCTGATGGGTAATGATTAAAAAAGAACAAATCTCCTGCACCAAAAGGTATTCTTATATTCCTGTTATTGATAAACTAAGGTCAGGCTCAGTCCTGTACATACTGAAAATAAATATGTGTAATGGAAATCCTCCTGCAGGTTTAGGATGATTATCACCATAACTTCCTCTGCTGTGAAAGAAGGTGAGTCTGGAACACACACAAAGAACATGGGGGAAATTATTTTTGCATCATGTAATTTCTAACGTGATATTTCTTTAGGAGATGGTTTTGGAGGTACTGATAAGTGAGTCTCACTGTAAGCAAGAGAAAGAGTCAGACCTCTTTGTCAGTCCACACAAAGACATGGGTCAGTTCTACAAAAAATGTTCTTCCTTGTGAGGTGATAGCATGGAGCTTGTAAAACTCCTGTGTGCTTGATGGTTTGGTACTCTGGATATTGACTGTTGTTCATAGCATGCATTTATTTGAATTTTGTGCTCTAAGGCTGAACACCAAACTTGCATATCTGGGTTCCTGCTGAATTTTTGTGTTTTGTGCACCCTTCATAGCTGTGCAAAATGCGAGTCTGGTGCTGTGGGGTTTGATCCCCAGGGCACAAACAGGTAAAGCCAGAGAATGTTCAGGCAGCTGAGTTTACACCTGTGCTAGCAAACTGTTGAGAGTTCACAAATTGAAAAGGTGTGAAAACCCCTTGGGTGTAAGATTCTGCCTAGTCAAGCGTCCCGACTCTCTGCTGTCCTGTCACGAAGCCAGCATTTATTTGTACACTGCTCGAGTGGGTATGCATCTCTCCCATTCAGATTTAGTAGTAATTATGTACAGGATGTCAGACACTTCACACAGTCTGTGTCTGCACCAACATAAAAGACAGTAGAGAATTTAATTTGTAATCAGCCTTGATGTTTCTGATTTGTAGAGTGACCTTGAGTATAGATTGGCTGCCCTTCCAGAGGCTTTTAGCAGACTCCCTTCACACTGTTCGCTCCCTGATGCCGTGTCTGAGGAGAAGAACTCGTGGGTTTGTGGGTGTGGGTTGAGGAGAACCTCAGATGGCCCTGGCAGTGAGAGCTCACAGCCCAGAACCAGCCGTGTCCTGGGCATCAGGAGCAGCGTGGGCAGCAGGCCAGGGGTTGGGGTTCTGCCCCTCTGCTCTGCTCTGGTGAAACCCCACCTGGAGCACCATGTCCAGCTCTGGGGCCACAGCATAAGGATGGGGGGCTGCTGGAGCAAGTCCAGAGGAGCCATGAATATGCTCCAAGGGCTGGAGCCCCTCTGCTCTGGAGCCAGGCTGGGAGAGCTGGGGGTGTTCACCTGGAGAAGGATCCTGGGAGACCTGAGAGCTCCTTCCAGTGACAGAAGGGTCTCCAAGAGAGCTGGGGACAGATTTGGGACAAGGGCCTGGAGTGGCAGGACAAAGGAGAATAGCTTCAAACTGTCACAGGACAGGTTAGATGGGATACTGGGAAGTAATTCTTCCCTGTGAGGGTGGGGAGGCCCTGGCACAGGGTGCCCAGAGAAGCTGTGGCTGCCCCTGGATCCCTGGAAGTGTCCAAGGCCAGGCTGGCTGGGGCTTGGAGCAACCTGGGATAGTGGAAGGTGTCCCTGGGCATGGCAGGGGATGGAATGAAATTATCTGTAAGGACCCTTCCAACCCAAATCATTCTATGCTATGCTACTTTGTGGTAGTCACTGTAAGGCTGTGTGATTTTGATACCATTCATTGTTAGTGAGATTCTGTGAAATAAAAGATCAACAGTACCCTTTAGTTCATACTTGCTTTTCTTATTCCTGATAAGCTTGGACACTTGGGACCTTGTAACTGATAAATCTTGGACAGCAAAGCATAAGAGTATCTGCCCACCACAGAGGTTCTTTCATCTTTCATGAAGGATCTGTCATCTAATTGACACTTTTAGTCTGAATTTTCTGAAACCATGTTGCTCTTAATAAATGTTAACTAAGCATTAACCTGTCATTGATCTGTACATGTTAAGGAAAAGCAAAGCCAGCATGCTGAGGAGCACTTTAGATTTGCAATTTGTGGTAAAGTGCTCTGATTTTTGAAGAATAAAGCAGCAACACCCAGTGCCATATATCATCAGGGGCAAAACAAGTGGAATAACTGAAGGACAGGCTGCTTTCAGGACAGGCTGCTGGCTCAGTCCACAGGTGGAATAGAAGTCCTAGGCTTCTAAGGGATGGCTGAATTTACTGGTGTGCTGTACTCACATAACTGTTTAATCTTTTTCTTGATGTTCTGGGAGGTCCTGAATGTCCTGAATATCCATTGGTGTTGCTTTCCTACCTCTGCCATCTCTCTCCAGCTTACCAGTGGTTTCTGTTACACAGCTGTGGTTCAATTCAGCACAAGCAAGGGTAAGTTGTCTCTTGGAAATGTTAACTGGGTGGAAGGCAGTGCGTGTTTTCCTAGAGCAAGGAAGCTTCCAGTGGCAATGGATGTTTTTAGCTTACAATCTTTTACAAGTTGTGCTTAGAAAATAGAATTGAGACCAGCCTAATCTAGCCAAATGTTGCTACAATAGCTGAATAGCTACAATGTGCTGAAACATAGAGTGTTGTCAAACGGCATGGGGCAGCTGTCTGGCAAACTGGGCTTTTCAGCTCGGTCTTCTTTCAATTTCTTGAGAGGAGTAATTTATTGCATTGCAACTCTGACCACAATAAAGCTATTATAAACATGACTAATCAATGTTGCAACATCCTGCTCTTAGTATTATCTTAAAGAGTCAAAATGTTTTGTTATGCCTGTTCTTACAAACTGTAAAACAACTGGACGTGGAGAGAGGACTGAGAGGAGGAGAAAGGGACTCATAGTTGTACTCTTGTAGCACCACGTAAATTTATTTCATTTTCTGTTCTGTTAAAGTGTTGAAGAGGAAGGTAGTTTGAAGTATGATATTTAAGGGAATATGCCATTTCTGGCTATTAGAAGTGTCTTGTTTTTCATTAAGATTCGTTCCACTATAACCACAAAAGAGAGACTTTTAATTAGACTTTTGAATCCCATTAGGAAAAACAAATATCAATACTTAACTACTCATATATGACTTGATAGAAAATTGCTAATGTGAGTAGATTTTAATAGTGTTAATGACTCTCATTTCTTATTAGTTAGAATTAAATCTAATGCAAGATTGTATGAAAAATTGTTACTGCCTGCTGAAAGTAACAAAAAAACTGCTGAAGTCAGTTTTCTCTTGTTTTTGAAGTCAGGTGGTGCTGTGGTATTTTAGCCTAACTGGCCTATGACAGGAAGATTTTCAAGTGAATCTGAAAGGCAGAACATTTTAAGTGTAGTAAGAGGGTTTCATATTCCTAGAAGTATAGTAGCAAACACCGAGATGTTGTAAAAAGAGAACCAAAAAAACTCTCTTAGGCTCAAGATTCACAGATAATCTGCACTAACCAGTCAGTGTAGCTACACTAGTAAGTAGCTGTGAAAAGGTTTTTCTTTAAAAATCGTGCCAAAATTTGGCCAGTGGAAGAAAGTGTTGTGATAAGTGGTGCAAAAGAAGTTTGCATACCTCTGTTGCTGTCTAGACTTCACTGACCTTGTTGAAAATGTGAATTATCTATATCAGGTGACACATCAAAATAATTTCTGGAAAGAGCCCCAGGCTTTGGCTTTTCAAAATCCAAATCTGGACTGCTGGAACATGAGCATAAAAATTGCAAACAAGTTGCATGACTCAGACATCAGACTGAGGAGTAAACTATATGCCAGTGGTAGAAGAGAAGATTAATACAAATCATAGATATTTGTATGAGTAATTTGAAACATGAGTAGTATAACCACAAATTAAACTTCATTAGGATGCTTAAAAATCAGGATTCTATAGCTTAAAGCACAGTATAGTGTTCACTGTGGTTCTGGATAGAAAGACATGTAGAGTTACACCCCTCTAATTCCCTTTTTATTTGTACAGACACAGATGCAAGAGGCAGAAATTAGTCATGAGGATTTTATATCCACATCCTCAATTTATACCCAAATCCAGGCTTAACATGTCACTGTCAAGGCAAAATTGCATGAATCTTTCTCTTAAAACAAAAGCCAAACACTCTGCAAAAGAAACCCCGATAACTGTGCTCGTATTTCTTTCCAACCTAATGTATTTCTAGTTTCAGAGCCTGCCATTACTTTTGCTGTATTTCTTTGTGACAGAACATTGCATTCAGGCCCTTAGGCTGCCTTTCATCCTGGCATTCAATAATAATGGACAGAGTGTAAAGATCTGTAATCAAAAGGTAAACACTGCAGCATTGTGTACAAATAACTCTTGAGATATTTATCCTGAAAGACATCCAGGTTAACATTTTAGCTGAGGACACCAGGGAAAACCTTCCTGGTGGTGAGTGAGTTCCTTTTTTGTGTTTGTTTTTATTCTGTCTGTGCTCAGCTGTTTCCTGAGCACACTGTGAGCTCGCAGCAGAGCTGCTGCAGCAGCGAGGCCATTTTAACGTGACAGCTCTGAAATTCACCCACTCCTGTTTTGTTCTTGTCCTGACTCCCCTTTAAGCAGTAGCTGCTGGAGGGGTCCTACTACCCTGTCTAAACATAAATGTTGTACCACTTTAGCACTGCTGATGTCACTTAATCACTTCTGTCCTCACAGACCTGGCAGCAGATGCAGTTAACCTGGTGTACACACACCTCAGTTCCATGACTTGTTCCTGTTTGCCAAAAGGACTAAGCCTTATGGTATAAGGTCCTTTCTAGAGGTCTGTTTATCCCTGTGACCTATGTCATTCTAGGAATTACACCCTAACTTGGTTATTAGTGTGCAAGCAGAGGAGACAGCTGTCTAAGGAGCCAACACAAATCAAGGTAGATCAGGTGGGGTGATGAAAAGCAAGAGACAGCAGTAATTTCTTTGGTTTTGCAGAACTATAAAAACCTGTATCAAGTCCCATAGTTTAAAGGCCATCTGAGGAGACAGACTCCCTGCTACAAGGCCTGCTGACAGGCTCCAGGGTCTCACCTATGCAGAAGACAGGCTGCTCTATTGCATTGGACAGTGCCTTGTGCATGGGAAGGTGCCGTGGGGATGAGCTGCAGCCTCCTGGAGAGTCTCTTAATCAGGCACATTCCTTGGATGCCTCCACTTCTTTATCAAAAAATTTGCTTCATGGCCATCTGGTACTCTCTGACAACATCTGTGACATTACCCTCTTCATCATGTGAGCTTCTGCAGGGACACTCACAGCACCACCACTCATAGAGGCCAATAAGGAACAGAAGTAGAAGAAGCTGCTGTCTAGTCTGGGCATTTGTGAGCCTCTGATCCCAGTTTAACTTTGCCAAAACTTTTGAGCCTTTAAAGAGACTTGCAGGGACTCATAACTCTCATCAGGCTAACTTCCTTATATTTAATGTGCTATACCCCTGGAATCCAGGCAAGCAGTTAAAAATTCCTAGGTAAGTTACATACAAGCCCAGATTTTATAAAGTTTCTTCTCTGCTACCCTTAGATATTGCTGAAACAAAGCTATAGGGAGAAGATTGTCTCTCTTACTAGAGAATGTAGTAATTGTTTACCTTGTTATTCACTTGAACTTGGATTAGATGCAAAATGAGAGAATAAAAAAAGTGAGAATTTAAGTCATCTTTTCCAGTCTTTTCATTTTGCTTCTATGTTTCTTCAGCCCTTGTGTGCATGATAAAGTGAGCACTCTGTACAAAAGGTACTTGGGCCTCAGACAAAACATCAAGTGAACGCATGACAAATGGAGTTGTTTCAGCTACAAACTCATGGTACAGCTCCTGAAAGTGATTCAGCTTGGCCCCAGCAATGGAATGTGGAGCCCTGGATCTCAGTACCCAGTGCTCTCAATGTCTGCTTCTGTACACAGCCTGTTTCTTCAGCTTTTCAACTGTCTGATCCCTTGTACACAGCTGCTACCAGGCAGCTTCCTGCAAGTATTTCAAGATTTAGCTGATGCTTTTTGTGTCTGTAGTATTCGTGTCTGTTGTGGTTTAATCCCAGCTGGCAGCTAAACACCACGTAGCCACTCACTCAGTCCCCTCCTTCCTTCCACTGGGGAGGAGAATAAAAAGAAAAGATGGGTTGGGATACTCACAGTTTACTTGAGACAACAAAAAAAAAAAAAAGAGAGAAGGAGAGAAGGTATGAGGAATAAAACCCAAAAGAAGCAGGTGATGCACAATGCAATTTCTCACCACCCATTGATGGATGTCCAGCCCACCCCTGAGAGGTGATCACCAGTTCATAGCCAGCTCCCCCAGATTATATATAGGACATGACATTCTATGGTGGGGAATATCCCTCTTGCCTTATCTTCAGGTCAACTGTCCTGCCTCTGCTCCCTCCCAACTTGTGCACCTGTGCTGACAGGGCAAGGAAACCTGAAAAATCCCTGGGTATAAGCACTACTTAGCAAAGAACAAAACATATCTGTGTTATCAACATATTTTAACACTCAATTCAAAGCACAGCACTGTACCTGCTACTAAACGAAAATTAATTCTATCCCAGTGGAAACCAGGATATGACCCTGGAGAAAGCAGGCTGGGCAGGGTGGAGGTGGCAATGCCTGGTGCCACCCTGGCTCTGCTCTCCTCCAGTGCTTGGCAGCTCAGCCTCCTTGTATGTGATGTGCTTATGATGAGAGGAGAGCAGGATAAATGCCCTGAGCAAGGTGGAAGCAGGGAGAGAATTGTGGTGTTCCCAGGGCTGCTCAGGAAGCAGGGTGAGAGTGCTGACATGTCATTAGCCTCTCAGGATTGTATCTGGGCCATCAAATCTTATTTATCACTGTTACGGCTTTCCTTTCAAGGTTTCCTCGGCTTCCTGTATCTCCTGTTTTGTTTTCTGATAAAGAACTGAAATACCATGGAGACAAACTCCTTATAAACACCAAGCAGACAGGTAGGTCAGCCAGTTTTCAGCACATTATTTTACATGACATATTGAGTGGGAGCACAGTGAAGGCTGGCAAAACATCCAGTTAAACTGAAACCAATCAATTGTCTCATGCAGTGGATACAGATGATTCTGTTCATAATAGAGGAAGAATAAGCTCTCTGAGAAAGCAGAAGTGACATGCTGTGTGATGCATCTCTCTGTTACAATTTGAAAAATCAGATAATTTAAATATATTCTCTATTTGTTCATACTGTTTTAAACAGCAGCAACTTTAATCTGCCTTCCCATAGTTAGAGATTACTAAATCATCATTAATTACATCAAAGTTAACAGGAATGCTTACAAATTAAAACAATAGTCACTAAGAATAAGTCTGGGTGAGTCACATTTGTATTTTTATCCTGAGGTATAAAATGAAAAAAAGGAAAAATATTTAATTCTCATGACAACCTGTTGGTGACAGCAAAGTTACATTTAAGTGCAGCATGCATTGAAAAACAAGCAGAAATAAACTAAGCTGAGCCCTGCATATTCTCAGAGAGAGGTGGACTCAACAGATTTTCATTAAATTGCTTAATTATGTTTATATAAAAAGCACCTGGTTTCTTCTAGTTTTAAAGTGACTGTCTGACCTAGCAATGCCTTGGCTAAGTAAAACAGTGACTGCAAAGAAAATTGCAGATGGTAGGGTGGGGAGAACCCATTGTTTCTTTTAGAGAAGAATAAAAATTCTTAGAGAGCAAATGAAACCTCATCTTTCAAATGGAGTCACGGGGTGGTCCCACTTTGTGGGCAAATGAAAGGATTGTGGTCAGATGTGGGGCATGAAATAGCACTTAAGTTTATTAGATTTACATCATCTATTTCTTAAAGCCCAGGTCGGGTTAGGAAGTGTTTGCTCCTATTGTGCCCCATGCCTGAGGAGATACAGGACCCTCCTCCAAGCTCTGAGTGGGCATCTAGAACAGCAGAATTCAGGTAAAGCTATTTATTTACCTAGGGCATGTATGGTAGAAAATTGTCTAAATATAGCCCCAGTTAATGGTAGATAAGGTAGTATGATTAGATGTGTATCACATATTTACTGAAGTTGGAAAAGAGACCAAGGTCTCTTTAAAACTATTTCTGGGGACAAATTTGCCCTCTGCCCCCTTGAGTTCACTGGAGTTTAGAGAACTAAAATTGGTCATATGAGGGTTTATTGAGGCCTGAAATGTTGCCAGCAGTCAAACACTGAACAAATATGGTTTCTTTGGAAAGCCTGGCTTAATGATTGAGTATTGAATGATTTATAATTTCTCTAATCAGGCTCTTTTCCCCCTCTTCTATATCCTCTACCACTGACAGTAAGAGGCTGTTTTGTACAGACCCTCTGTATCTAAGCAGGATGTTGGGAGCAAAATTCAGCTGAAAGACAGCCCCAAAAAGGTTTAGGCAAAGTTTACTGTGAATGGAAAGCATCACATTTCATAAAGCAGCAGCTGAGTCATGGTTGACTGTAGCTGGGATTCTTCCTACCTTTCCTCAGATAAGTGGATTGCAGTGGATGTCTTTGGAGTTAAATGTCATGAATATGGAGGAAAACGAGTAAAGAAACAGACTTGGTTTGGCATTTTTTGGGTTGTTGCTTTTTTTTTGTATGTGTATAGAAATACAATAGCGTCAGTGGTAAAATGAAGTGATGGGCACCTTTAATTTTGTCTGATCAGCCATAACGCTAGATTTTCATACGGATTTCCTGGAGATGAATCATCAAGTCAGCTTAAAATATGTGAAGTGATTGATACCAATTTTCTGTTGAGAACGCCACATTTAGTTAAACTGCAAGCTTCCTCTAATGAAATAATCTGCCAAAATCTGGGTTGTTGTCCACAAAATGCAGAGAGGCTGAAAAACAAAGCATGTTGATTGCTAGGAAAGACCTATTTTTGCTGTCAATCAGGGCTTTTTATTTCAAGCTGGACAAAAATTTGGACATAACTTTGTAAGCCTGTTGCAACAAGTCTATGACATTTCAGGAACTACAGGGATTGTGTATTCAGGGGAAAGAAAGCTTCACCCCAAATTTTGTCCTTTTTCATCTTCTTTGTGCCAGTTTGAGCAGATTCAGTGATGTTTTTCTCATTCCTGTGGAAATAGTATTTTCCCCTGTGTTCTTGCTCTACTGGAACATTTTGTATTGACAAATCTACAGAAATGATTTTAAGAAATTAGGGGATCTTTGCGTAACCCTATAAGCCATATTATCACTCCCCGTCTCAGGAGGGGAAAAACAGGGTGAAATGCTTCAGTTTTTCTCTAAGGACAGGAATTTCTGAAACCTGTAAGTGGAAAACCTGAAATACCCAGTTTGTTGAGCACTTTTCATATAATTGCCTTTTTCTCAGAATCCTCATGTGCTGAGGATGACTTTACTACTTTAATTAACAATGTTTTAAAAGAGTACAAAGACTTTTCCTGTTTCTTAACTCTGACTTGCACAGTTGGTGTCTTCCTCCTGTCCCCTTCCCTCCTCCATCAGATGAACTGTTCTGCTAAAAGGCCAATTTAGTCATTATAAAGGAATTTTCATAGTCATGATGAGGTAAAGCAGGGTGTGAAGATGTAGGAGTCTGTATTTAATGGGGAACTGATTAAAGGAGGATTGATTGCTGAGCAGATAGTTCAGACAGGCATGCATATGTAAAAAGAAAATACACATATGCATATGTATGGCTCTGTCAATGTGATACTAACTGATGGAGAGAGTATAGATGTTAAATTGACATCCACTTGGAGGGCTCACTGGAACATGGATTACCAGTAAATCCAGCTGCCCACCTCCAGTGCCATTATGCTGTCCCTGATTGTCTTCTGTTGTGATGTGACACTGCGCTGTGTCACTGCACTGCCCTGCGAAGTGCAACAGAATCTACCCTATTGCATTGGGAAGAGGGAGAATAAACTTTTGCTGTCTCTCAGTTCAGCTGGCAAGTGTGTTTTCAGCTCTTGCAGTGTTTGAAGCGGGTTGAGAGGGTAAGTGTCCATGGTTCACTAGTTCAGCATGTCTGTGCTGGTAATGCAAACTAATGTGTAGTTAAAGCTCCCAGCAAGTTTTTTCTCTCTGCATTGGAGCACTGTACAGGAAACTGGAGGTACACAGATAGACGTGGGTTATAGGCACAAGAAGAATTATCAAGTCAATCTAAATAAAGACAATACTCATACAAGTTGGTTCCTCTTGGCAGATTCTGGCAGTGGAGAAATTGGAGGTAAATGTTCTTATTATTGCATTCACTGGCAGGTAAAATAGACCATTTTGCCTAATTCTTAAATTAACAGTTGTAGCCCTCTATTTTGGGTTCCTGCTCCTGTAATGTAAATGATTTGGCCAGGGCTGGTGTGGCTGCTGGGGAGATTGAAGTCAAAGGAAGTGCAGAAGCAGGGAAGCCTCCACTCCTTGGTCCCACTCTGTTTGCCAACAAGGGGAAACAGGAGCTCTGCAACATAAGTGGTATAGATGTGTTTGGCTGCCAGTCTTTTGTAGCTGATAAAAAGGAAAGCAAAGCTAGGAGCAATTCTGAGAGAGGGTAGTGAGGACTTTTGCCTTTTGGAAGAGGAACGATAAATGTGATTGTTTTGCTCGAGATAGCTGGCATGTGAACAGAACTCTTCTTGTTCTTCATCCAGTGCTATCCTGGAGACTAGAAATTAATGTTGAAATTATGTGTAAAAGTTAGCTCTCATGTGTATATGTTGTTGGAAAGGCTCTCTGAGTAACAGAAGCACGGTGGAGCTGAACATTAAATGCAGGACATTAAACCTTGAATGGGGAAGGAACCATGTGGGTGAAGCTGTGCTCTGTGCTCCTGCTGAAGGCTGCCTGGAGGGAGCAGTCTGGCTGGGACATGAAGAAGAGTGAAGCAAAGGTAACCTGGTGGGAAAAAGTCATCATTTTATTCTTCATTTGTTGTTGCAGAATGTGAAGTAAGCTTGCATGTGCTGCCAGCTGGGTGCAGCCTGGACTATGTTTCTGTTTCTGTCATTGACTTATCCCAGTAGAAGTTTCTGTTTCTCCAGGTGTTGTGATAGTGAGTGTGTGAAGATGATACTGCAAGTTATTTTCTTAGTGAGAGAACCTGGAGAAGGTCTTTGGATCTGAGCAGAGTGATTCTTCTGTGTCCTGTAATAACAGCTCTGGTTGGTTTGTTTTTGTAGGATCTCAAATCCAAGAGATTAGGCAAGAAGAGTGTGGGAGTTAATTTATAGTTTGTTCTAATCTGTTTCCTCTATCTTTAATGTATTTTATTGAGATCAGATAATGTAAAGATTGACTTGGAAATGTCCCATTGACTGATCTGGTAAGGAGAAAACAGCACATGAACATGTTTTGTAAAGCAGTGTAACAGCTTCAGTGGCAAGGAACAACAGGCTTGTTTCTGCTCCAGCATCTGCCAAATGAAGTAACTGAAACTCCTGTTTATTACACGGCATAAAAGAAATGGAATAATACTGTTAAGAGTGTTATCTTTGGAAAATGACTGCACCTCACTGAAGCATGACTATAATGATGGGGAATTATGCTGCTAAAACGCACCAGTTTTGTGGCACCGTCACTAAAACATATACTCTGTGGTGTTCTTTGTAAAGGCTTTATTGCAGATACTCTTGTATTAACATATTGTCATGAGGCCAAAATTGGCATTGCCTTTGTCTGAAGCATTCTGGAGGGAAACTACAGTTTGTCCTGCCCTTTATCTAGAGCTTATAAATGAAAAAAACACTTAGTAGGATTTGTAGCCTTCATTAAACGATTGTGATACTGGATTTATCTTGTCCTATGGGTAAATGCTGCTTGTCCTTTCCATTTCTTTGCAGAGTGGTTCATATGAAGCACTCTCAGGATACAGCAAATGCTAATGGTAGTAGGATTATATTTTGGAGGAAATGAGACAAGACTTTTATAACTACTTTTCTGCTTGTCATAATAACTAGCTGAGTACTATGGGTATGAATGTGGCTGTTGCCCACTTCTGTATATTTTCTGACTCAGAATCTTACTAAGGACCAGCTATTCACTGTTGAAATTTAAGACTCTTTGATAGTGTTCTGATAAATGTCATTTTAATGGCAGCAATCTGTTGCTGCCTGTAGCTCCAACCTACTCCTGAAGTGTGTTCAGTCCTCTTATCTCTAGTGCTGGATGCCAGGTGATACAGTAAGGACATATCAACTTCCCACAAATTTAGAACTGCTTTCATATTTGCATATCATTCCATTTTTTGGGGGAACATTTTAAAGTCGTGCCCTCAATTTCACCACTCACTGCATCAGCTTTGAGGAAAGGGCCTTGTTTCACTTCTGGAAAGTAAATGACTGTTTGTGTACTTAGCTGTGAATTGTTAGGGAGGTGTTTTCTGTGCTCCATGGCTTTAAATGTGCAGACAAGGGTGGGGCAATGCAGCTTTGGAGCCCTGGCACCTGCAGCTCAGCATCCTGCTGAAAATGACAAGCATGCCCACTTCTCCCTCATGGAGACTCGATGTTTTGGCCATTTTATTCTGCTCATGAAAAACAGAGAGTGATGGCAAAAATATGGTTTTCTATGCATACAAATCAAGGAAGGGTTCTTTGTTTAGTACCTGCTTTGCTGTAGGAAAACCTATCTGATTGCAGGGCTGTTACATGGGGCAGCTTGCTGAAGGAAAGTTTTTGGGATGGTATTGTAAAAGCTAAAGCAGTAGGATGCTAATAGGGAATCACTTACTTGTGGGAAGATTTCATGCTTCCACATTTTCTCAAATTGCCCCTGTACCAGCACAAGCCAAGGAAAGCAATGCCTGATGCTCCCATCGGCAAGTGCTGGACCCTCAAGGGTAGGAGTTGCAAGGTCATCTTGGAAAAGGAGCTGTCTGTCTCCTTAATTTTTCAAAAGTAAATGTAACCTTCTCTCCATTCTCCTACATTCTCCATTTATTTTGTGTTTAAAAATGAACCTCTTTCCCTGCATCAATATGTTCTGCCACCTTCAGTGCTTGGGGGACAAAATGGAAATTTTGTTCCTTCAGAATTGTCATATAGTCATGATAAATACAACTTCTTTTAAGAGTAGTGAGAGCAGGAATGGAGAAGTGTGTTATATATTTTAAAAGACAGTTCACCCACCCCTACCTGAGAAGTAATAGGCAAGTTCCTTGGGAATGCTTCCTTTCCCTCCTGCTCTGTGGTCTTCAAACAGGCAGTACAAGACACTGGTGATAGTTATTAATAGGTTTTGCTGTATCTTCCCATTTCCTTTTATTCCTCTTTACCCACTTGGCTTGCACATGCTGATCTCTGTTACTGTTTTAACACTCTTCCCTTTTGCAGTGATTTGTTTATTATTCCATTTCCCTTTCAACTTTTCTTCCAGGCTTCCTTACAGTCTTGCTTTCTGCCCCTTTCTCCTTAAATATGAAGGCACACCAGGGCAAACTGCAGGCATAGAGGAGGAATTCAGGGAATTCCTTTGCAGGGAATTCAGACTGAGGACCTCCTCACAGAAATATCAGTAGTGCCAGTTCTCTGATTTTTCCATCTTCTTCATTTTCCATGCTGGACATGAGCTATAACCAATGGAAAACACATTAATAAATTATTTTCTGGCTTTGTGTCACTTCATCCATTCCCACATCTTCAAAGAATTTTGTCTCTCATATGTTTGCAAAGGGCTGCACTAATTCAGAAACTCCTGGTGAACTATGAAGACTTCTGCCTTTTTTTTTTTTTTTTTTTTTTTTTGCCACCTCCAGAGACTCGAAGCATCCTAAAGTTCCTCTAGAGGAGTATTTTCACTTGGGTGATTGTTGGCCCTAGAGTATAGAATAGTAGCATGAATGACAGAACACCATGTTAACTTGTTTTCAGTGCCAGCAGTGCAATTTTCTCCACATCTTTCCCACAGTCATGGTACTCAGTCCAGGAAAGTCTACTCACTTTTGGCATGTTCTGCATCCCTGTGGGTCTCGTGGGGAGAAGAGGGTGTGTTGTGCTGGCAGGAGCAGCTCCTCGGGTAAACCTCTGTAAGAGCAAGGCATTACTAATTCCAGTGTGTGTTACAAATGTCTCTCTGCATCTAATAACTATTTTATATATTTTGACCTTTATTTCATAGCCTTTATCATTATGATATCTTAGTGCTGAAAGCTGATTTTTGGCTTTGTAAGCTTTAGATATTGATTTTTCCTTTAACTGCCTCCTCTGATTCAAGGAAAAAGAGAAATATGTAATTTTAACTAGTGCAACTCATATCACAGCCAGATTCAATATTAATGTACTAGATAGGCATACATCAAATATTGCCTTTTAATACCCTTACCAGTGCTTTTAATGCATTTCTTTGTTCTGCAAGCTCAATATGTGGGGATTTTTAAAAACCTTTTTTTTTTAAATAGGATGTTAAATGGCATTTCATGTTGATTCTTAGCACTTTAATAGGTGTCTGCTATCAATAGCAATGTCCTGGAGGCACCCGTTGAAACCACACTGCCTGCACCATTTCTTTAACTGGAATTGTACTCATGCTTCTGATGTGGACATGATATTAATCAAGTCAAGTCCTTGGACATCATATATGAGTCCAGGGCTCTGTAAATAGAAATGTCAGTGGTGCTGGCAGTGAGCTGGGTGTGAGATCTTTTCTTTGTTACCCATGCTAAAATGTGCTGTGTCCTTGGGTGGAGATAGTGGAAGTCTTTGTTTCAGTCTGTTCCCCCAAAAAATAAGCTGAGTACTATCCAAGATTTGACATATTTAAAAAGTATTAATCAACCTTCCTAACAGTTGCTATTCAGCTAATCACACTCAAAATGGCAAATGGTCGTAAAGATGTCAAAGAGATATGCAGAACACCCACGGTTTGAGCTCTTCCCATTCTCATTAAAATAAGCTCTTATGGCCCAGCTAGTGTAATCATGTGATAAAATACTCAAATTAAGAGCATTTAATAAAAAAACATGGTGGGGAGCTTTATTAAAGATCTCTTTAGTGTATTTTTGCATTCATGTTGAGGACATTAGAAATAATTTAATCATTGCCTGATTATATGAATGTGAGAAATAATGGGATCATTGCCTTATCACATGTGGGCTAATTCAAAGGCTCATTATTTATTTGTCAAGCATTAAGCATCAAATCAATTTGGCTTGATACTTGAAAGCAGGAAATTTAAGATGAAATTTGAAAGGAAGATTAAGAAGCAAGATTAAACCTAACAAGAGCAGAACTATTTTGCTTCCTAGAGTCAAGTCACACCTGCAAAAAAATCACAGAATAGATGGATAAAGTCAATCTTAATCTAATGACAATGTATTGTGGAATGAATGGCTTATGGTTTTGGACAGAATACAATTTTCAGTGTCTCCACATCTTTAGTTTTCTTGTGATCCACAGATAAAGTTACTTTGAGGTTTCCAAACAAACTGTCTTTGCACTTACTCTTCCTTTAATGAAAATATTTTCCTCTTCATATTGGTTATAAACTGAATACTATTATACACAATCACTAGAATAAAATCCATTTTTCAGTACTTTTGTTTTTTTTTTTTTTTTTTTTTTTAATGGTGAAATGATTAGTGCTGAGATTCAAAAGCCCAGAGTTCAGTGAGTTGTTCTTCTATTTCTGTAGCAGTGTGGGTATATGTGTCTATGTGGTGCTTTGTTTTCACTACAGAAATACATTCTTTTATGTGTAAAAGCAGATTCAGAGAATGGACCTTCCAGAAACTGGATACCAGGCCTATCTGAAGAGGGAGAATAGGACAAAAGATGAATCCTTAGTTGGTGGCTTTGATGGAATTGTATTATTTTCCCCCTAAAGAGGAAAGAGTTTCACTTGGGTCAGGAAGATTTTCACAATGTTAGAGAAGAATGGAGATATCAGTGTTAATTATGGAGGAGTGATCCTCTGCTGGTATTCCTGGTGGATTTTTTGCTGTCTGTCTTTGAGGTCTTGATTGTGAGAGAAGATGCTTTAAAAAAAAAAAAGGCTTGAGTGAGAGGGAGACCTTGAATTTTTCAAACCCAGTTCCTCTTCCTCTGAATTATCCAGAAGCTCTCTGGTTTGTCTGTTCACAGATTGGACAGCTTACAAACCTACCTGGTGGTCAGTTTACAGCTCTCTTAGAGGCAGAGAGGTCTCTGCTTCACTTCTCAGGGTTCTCCCCTTTGCAGCAGCTCTGCAGAGCTCTGGGTGTGCCTCCCTCTCCAGCCCTGCAGGCGGGCACTGCTGGCAGCGTGTGAGAGCTGGGCTGACCTCAGACCTTTCCCAGAGCCCTGCCCTGCTGGGGCTTCCAGGCTGCTGCAGCTTCCCTGGCTCTGAAGCTTTGCCTGGTTGCCATAAGATGAGCAGGGATATGTGAGGGTGTAAAGTCCCCTGCATATTTTATGCTTGCTGAATTAATCTCATTTAATACAAGCTGCCAGACAACATTACTATAATTTATTTACATAACTTGAGGAATTTACTTCACAATAATTTAACCTTGCAGAATGTGTAACATGTGTTTGTGCTGCTGCCCTGGGTTTCCTGGAGTCAGCCCTGCTCAAGTGTTTCTCAGTTTGTGATTGATTTGTCTTCCAGCTGCTAATGTGAAGGGTGAACCTAAACACTCTTGCTACAAAGATCTGATACTTGGAGGTCTCTTTATTGTTGCATTTATTGAGTTAAATGAACTTCTCTGCCTGTACTTAATTCAATGAAAAATATGTTCCAATTAGATTTTTTTTTTCCTTCTAAAGCAACACCCACAATTCTGACCTTGCTTTTTAAAAAGTAAAAATCTATACTTATAAGGAGGAAAACCTATATTTTCTTCAAGCACTTTTTTTGGGTGTATTAAGAGGTTGATTTTTTTCCTCACTTGAGGAAGCAGCACCATATCCTGCTACTTGTATTCACAGTTAGACTGCAGCTGTGGTGAGGTTAAAATGGTCATGGCATGAGAAAGTAGCAATGGATGGGTGCCTGCAGCTCTTGGTTCTTCTCTCTGTGGGCAGTGTTGTTACCCTGTGTC
Source organism: Vidua macroura (assembly GCF_024509145.1). Taxonomy (NCBI): domain Eukaryota; kingdom Metazoa; phylum Chordata; class Aves; order Passeriformes; family Viduidae; genus Vidua; species Vidua macroura. The sequence continues at coordinate 6,713,206 of NC_071585.1, read as the reverse complement.
TCAATTTGAAGGTTTGCTGTCTTTTGATGTCATTAAAAAAAAAATCAAAACTGATTCTTCTGTAGCTTCCCCCTTTCTCAGTTGTCTGCAAAACCACTCAGCTTTGAGGTTTATACAAAATCTAAGAGAAAACTCAGGTGAGTTTTGAGAAAAGCAGGTGAGCAGCACTGACAGCAATGAGCCATGGAGTGCCCAGGGGCACTGAGCAACCACCAAAGGGAGCAGAGGCACACAGGGGCACTGCATCAACAGGAGGGTATCAAAGGTTGGGCTGAAGGACAAGGAGGGCAGGTGCTTGCAGCCTTCTGATGTGGTGTGGTGTTCCTCTGTATGGGTTGAAGCTTTCTGAAATTGTGTGGTGACACTGTGAATTGTGGCTGTCTCAACTGTGACATGTGCAGTGACTGTGATACTCCTGCTCTCTAGGTTGTTTCTATTTTGACCTGATGTATAAGATCTATGGGGTATAGTGTTAAAATTGTTATTGCATTTGAATCTCTACTATAGAACACACTTTTATAATTTATGAGGGACAAGCATGGGAAAATTGGCTTGCTGCTATACTGTTTTAGGTGTGGTTCTTTTAGATGTAGGCTTTATCTCATAAAAAAGAAGCTTGATCTGGAGAAACAAAAATTAACTTGATTTTTAAGGAGTGAAGGCACTAGGTGATTCAGGAAATCTGTCCCTTGTTTCTGCTTTTAGGGGTCATGAGGGGAAAACGGACAGGAATATATATTCAGAGTGCCCCAGTTACCAAAGGAGTGACCCAAAATGGGATTAACAGAGCACCTCCTTTCCAGAACAGAAAATCCTGTTAGCTCATTAAGGATTGTGGATATCAAATTTACCTTCTCTGAGGTGCACACTGAGGAGGGAAGGTCCATTTGATGAAGCCAAGAGGTAGCTTGAAGCTCAGAAGGCTTCCCATAAGGGAATACTCACACAGCAATAATAAAAACATGAACTCACATCTGTACAGATCCCAAATGTCTCAAAATTCTGAAAAAGGGTCTATTTCTGATAAAATCTTGGCTCCTCTTGCCTCTGGGCAGGACTCTGCTCTCTCCTCCAGATCCCTGTACCTCTGACAGCAAGGAGCTGGCTCAAAGGCAAGAAAACAAACTTTCTTGAAATGAAGAAACAAGAAAGCAGATAAGCTTTTGCACCAGCGTCACTGTGATCAAATTGTGTGCATTCCCATGAAAGAAATGTTTTCTATTTTGTCCCTTTGCATAGGGGAGAGGCCAGTTCCTGCTTTTGTTTATGGCATAAGCAGAGTGCTTTGTCCAAGAGAACTTTGCCTCTGACATAGAATTAAATGTGAGACACCTTTTAATGACTCAGCTATGGAACTAACTCATTTTTTTTCAGAATTTTACAGTCAGTGTTCCTTTGTCACAGGAAAAAAGAGAATGAAACTATTTTTTGCCTTGTTGTCCAAGCCACATTATCTTTTTCTCCACGTCCTCCTTCCCACTGGTGACAAGATCAAGGAGAAGCCCAGGCATTTAGAGCAGGCTGAAGGTTTTGCTTTAAAACCACCTGATCTGTTTTATGGAGGAGGAAGATTAAGAGGCAGTCCTCCTCCAGGTGCTGAGTGGCAAGGTTTCCTCAGGCCTTTCCCTGCTGCTTTCACAGCCCCATCCTAGAGGTTCTCCCCTAGGGGAAGACAAAGTGTCGAGGTACAAAACTGTCGGTTTCTCGAGGTCAGGATTGAAGGCACTTGAGATGGCATTCCCTGTTTGGACTCAGGTGTTTATTATTTCTTATCAGTGAAACAGTCTCACAACTGTGAGTTCGACAGATTTTCATTAGCAAAACAAAAAAAATGGCTAACTCTTGTTACAAGGTCTTTTAAAACTAAACTATCCAATTAAGAAAGGACACCTAGATTATTTTCCCTTTTAACCCAATAACTGACCCCTCAAAGCCCACAATGTGGACCTTTCTGTCCAATCACAAAACATCACCCAAACCCATGGAAAAGAAGGTAAAGAACAACCTGCCTCTGCTCCATCTTATTTCTATATTCTAAAACTCCAAATTCTAAGTTTTGCACTCTGTGATATTACACACTTCTAACCAGCTACACACCCATAATACCAGTACTATCAATCAATTTTTAAAGTCTTCTCCACAGCCTCAGGTCAAATACAGTGTTCTCTTGTGGGTCTGTACCTTTCAGCACAGAAAGTCTAAAATACGCAGCATCCAGGGTTCCAACATCAAACCATTCCAGAACACAAGTAGGTGTCTCTTCTGGTTGAAAATAATTGGAAAATCTTTTGTAATTTTGGACCAGCACCTGAATTCTGAGGGAGGAGAATGCTTTATTAAGAGGACCAGCAGACCCCAGTGGAGGGGCAGACACGATGCAGTTTCACAGCAGCTCTGCTGGGGTCACTGGCACTGCAGCAGTGCTCCTTTCGATGGTATGCCCCATAAAGCTTAGCACTGGGAAAATGATATTGCAGGAGAGAGATTTATGTTTGCAGTTCCTTAAAGCAATTTTATTGTGTTCTTGGTGGGTTTTACTATATTGGTGTAGTTGCAGCCACTGCTGTTCATGGAAGTTTCCTTTAGTAGCAGAAATACTGCCACAACTTTGTTTCTTGCAAGTCACTTGTCAGGAAAGATTAATGAAGCTTCTGCTCATCAGGATAACACTTAAATGCTTAGCTATCCAAAGGTGCCGTGCATAATAATTTTGAATTTCCTCTTTCTGTTTCATTTCCGTGTCTGTTCAATTCTGCTTTGTAAGTGTCTGAGTTCATTTTCATTATTTCATTGTCTGTTCCAGTTAAAATCTTGATTTTCTTTGTCTTCTGCAGTTCTCTAGAGCATTATTTAACACAAGAAGGGGGTGCTTGCCATGTCTGATGCTGGAGAACAGGCTGCTCTTCCTTTACAGTCTCCTAATGGCCTAAAACCATTTAGCAGTACGTGTCCCAGCTCTTCTCTGCACACATCTGTGTGTACTGCATAGCTGGTAGTTAAGGTAAACCCCATCATTTTTCTTTCAGCTTTTCACCTATTTGTTTCATTTAGAACACGTTAGTTACATATGTAACTCATGCTAATGATGTCATGTTGTCCTCATGCATAATTGGAAGTTCATAATATTCTTTTCTTATTAGAAGAGTGGAAAATTCTCCTTTTAGTACAGTACTCCCTTGTTTGAGTGTCACAGTAGTATAGATTTATTGCCATTTATAAGTAGATATTTTGCACTATCTCTGATTTTAATTAGAAGGCACTGTCTCTGCTGAGCAAAGGAAAGATGGACTTCAAGTTCTTTGCATAGTTCTGGAAAGCTACAATACTTTCCACAAAAAAAATTCCTGTGAGAAACCTCTTGTATTAGGTGCTGGGAGCCTTGTCTGCTGTCAGCTAAGGAATAAACCCAGGGAAATGAACAGTTCTAGAAAATAACATGATGTTTCCTGAAATATGTAATTCCCACATCTTATCCCAGTATGTGTAGGATCAGTTTTCCTGCTGCTCCATTCTGCAGCACTGTGCTGAAATCATCTGGAATAAAGCATTCCTTTTTTTTTTATTTTTTTTTTTTTTTTCTTTAGAGCCATATTGACAAGGGGCTGGGATTTAAATAACTATGAGGAAAAAGACCTGACTTGGTCAGGTTTTGGGCAAAGAAGTATTTTGAAAGGATGAAATTGTTAATGAGGCCAGCTTTGAGAAAGTTGCCATTCATAGAAATTATGTATTGGTAGGTTTTAATGGCTTTAACTGCGCTCTACAGATTAATAATTCTTTTCCTCATAAAAATTTTTAGCTTTCATTCAGAACTGGGACATGCAAATCACCAGGGCCTATTAATGAGCAAAGTGTGATAGATACAGATTGAGAATTGAAGTTATGAGTGTTAAGAGACTACAATACCTTTGTTCAAATATTTAAACTGTAAAATGTAAGGACAGGAGAACTTCCTGTACTGGATGCAAAGGAGGTTGGAAAAGGCAACATTTGGGTAAGGACTGCCATGGAGAAACAGGCTCTTGAGATCTGCCTGGTGAAGACTGCCTAAGGGAAGGGAATGTTTCTCCTGTTGAGGGAACAGTGATGGGCCAAGTGTACCAGCAAAGAGGGGCTGTGGGGCAGGCAGGGTGGCACTGCCCAAGGTTTGAGTGTGACTTTTAGGCATTAGGGCATAGGGAAGAGTTTCATGGCTTCTTTCAGTTTTTGGCATCAGCTTTTTTTTTTTTTTTTTAAGTGTGATAGAGTTCAACGTGTGGACTTAAAGATGAAAACAGCCACAGAGGTTTCAAATTCAGCCCATCTGCCCCATGATGAGTGAGGTGCTTTGACTTTTTTCTGTGACAGAGGCACAGCTGATCCACTGTCTCTATGAATCCTTCAAACTGCATCCCTGTCCAGTTTGACCACTGGGATGCTGTGAAGCCCTGCTTGAAACTGGAACCTTGTATTGATGATTTCTTTGTCTTTTTTTCCCTTCTCCTTTGACAGGAAGATGGTAACACTTCAAGGAAATAGGAAATCAAATCCAGAGACAGGAGAGGAGATGAGCTGTTAGAATTTGATGATAATAGCTGGCACAGAGGGGAGTGAAGATAAGCTCTTTTTCAGGATAATGGCAATATATATAAGCAAGAAATAAAGTGATGGTCATCACAGTCCAGTAGTGTCCAGAAGGCAGTTCTTATATATGTTTAATTTCTATTTATATATTTTTATATTTTTTAAAAATTGCTCTTAAATACTACTTGCTGCAGCTGTTCTTGAATTCCATCTTAATTTAGGTCTCCAAATTTGCTTCCAGGTAGAAGCTGGTACCAGATCAGGATTTAAAAGCAAAATCTCCTGAAGGTGGGCATGTTTTAGTGAAGAATAGCTCCTTTTTCTCTAGTTTCATCTTAATTAGGAGTGGCTGCTGTCTTTATAAGCATGTGATTTTGTAACATATATCTGATTTCTTCATGTCTTTACTATTGCAGAAGAAAAGGAGTCGAGGGCAGTCTAGATGGAGGTGAGCTCTTGCAGTTCTACTGGCAGTCTGATGTAACTTCCTTGGATTTGCTTCCCAAGTAAACCAAGTTACATTCTTAAATATTAGGTTTTATTAGTCTTGTGCTCTCTTTCATTTCAAAGAATAACTGCTGAGGACATGTGGAACGTTGTGTGGCAGTTACTTGCAGATACAATACTGCTTTGCAAAATGATGTCATAGCTCTGTATGCTATGAGGAGGTGATTTGTTTTTATGAGGAATGGATTATTCTCTGTAGAAGACATAAAGACTGACATATGGGATTTATTTTCTAAAGGGCTAATATAAATGAAATACTTAAATCAGGCTGTATTTTCAAAGTTGGATGAAATATGAGGCTATCCTTTTCTTGCTGTCTGCTTCTTCAGCAGCTTTTTCATTCAGTTAAAAAAAAAATTATTTTATTTTTGCCTACTGTTCCTTATGCTTATTTCTAGTTTGGAAACACAAGTGAGGACATCATCTGTGTCTTACTCCTTCTCCTTTTTCCTGGAGTTGTCCAAGGAGGTCTTGCCTTTGGTAAAGATTATATTTAATAAGCTTCAATCTCTTTCTAATCTGTTCTTCCCTTAGTTATTTTCTCTAAACATTGACATTACCTTCCAGAGTTTTTTCCAGTATACTTTGTGGCAGTTTTGGTTTTGCCTGTCTGACTGTCCCCTTGGAAACAGACTCTGCTCTTGCTAAGTTTCCAGATGTGCTGGGGTTACACTGAAAGTGTTGGGAAGGACTTTGCTCTGCTTAAGGAAAGAAGTTAAGCTTTCGTCTTGAACGGGTTGTGGCAGCAGGAGAACTGTTTAAATTGTTTATACTGCTCCATTTTCTTATTATGCCTCAATTGATTCGAGTTGGTTTGCTTTATCTGTCAGATTATCCTGAATTCTTTTTTCCTGTTTACCAGCTGAACACGTTTCTTTGTAAATAGAAAATTCTTGCACTCAAGTCAATGACTCTTGAATTTTCAGAGTGCCTGTTAGAAGTTGCTTTCAGCTGAAGAGGTCACAGCAATATCACAGATGCACAGATTGCTACCCGATTAATACAATTATCAACATGAAGAAATTATTAGTTGAGTGTTTGCATTTGAATGTAGCTTTTATTTTAATGCACACTTTGAAAAGCATATTTTAAGGAGACAAGTTGAAATTGAAAATGTTCCCAAGGAATGATTTCTGTCTTTTGTGCAGATCAAAGTGACAAAAGCCATTTAACAATTTGTCTGTCTTTGAAATCTAATGGATTTTCTGCATTTCTCTAAATACAATAACTGGACACAAGTCTATTATTCCTTTTTAATGCTGTAAAAGCCAGTGTTACATTACTTAGCATTCTTAAGATTTCTACAATGGAGGTTTTTATTATGTCACATATACAAGCAATTATGTTTGACAATTTAGATGCAAAGTTGAATTGGCAGCCACTTCAGAATTCTCACCAATAAAAACATTAAGCATGTCTATTAAAAATGTTTCTCCTATAATTTATTTTTCATAAGCTTTCAGCTGTGCCACAAAAGCCTCCCGTCTCTTTTACAGCTAACTTCCTGAAGACTACTTTACAATTTAGACATGGAAACTCTTTTTGTGATGAGTTTGTCGTAAAAGAAGGGCCAAGTTCTGATGGTATCAAACAACTAGAATTACACAGGAGCTTTCAGAAGATGTGAAAAGCAAAATTTGATGTCCCAAAGCATTGCACGGTGCCGATGCAAAACCAGAAGGGAGAATCTGTGGCTGTGCTGGTGGAGAAGGGCTCTGTTGTGTTTGCTGCCCTGGCAAGGTTGTGGGTGAGCAGCTCAGTCACTACAGCTCTGCCTGCACCCTTCATTTGCTTCCCTGTGTCATAAGGTAGAATGCAAAACTGTAAAATAAACCTGGCAAAAAAAAAAAAAAAATCTTATGTACATGAAGCGGAAGATTTATTTTCCCTACGTGCAATGTGGTGAATTATTGGCCTTTTTAGGCCAATATTAATTTTTATAAGTTATCCTTTTCTTTGATAAATGATTTGAATAGGGCTACACTTCAGTACGTGATCATCAGTGAATAATCTAAAAAGTTCTGATTCATACTCTTGTCCTGTATGTGTGTGTTAAAGAATATGCAGAAGTTTATGTTGTAGTCATATAGTCATCTAAGAGAAGTTTATGGGAATAAATATGATTGTGTATTCTTTACAAGAAGAATGAAAGGGTTAATTGTGATCTATGAACCTATTTATCATGCAAAATGGAGAAATGATAATCTCCAAATACAATGTTTATTGAAGGAAACATTTATTCAAATATTTCTGGGATAAGGGGAGGTGCAAATTCAGTGGCCTATCGGGGTGTGTATGTAAAAATAAAATATGTAATGATGCTGTGAATGCTGCTGAGTCAATTTTACTTGTGAAAAAATTGATTTACTGCTGTCCAGTAGAGGAACTGTGTGATTCAAAGGAAACACATTTTGTGTTTGAGATTTGTGGGTGGGAATCCTCTATGGGAAAGTAGCTGGTGGTGAGGCTGATGGGTGGGCACGAGCCAGTTACCTCAGAACTGCATGAATAATGCTCCCAAACAAAGGAATGCCTTGGCATGCAAGTTATCAGCCTTTTTCACATGAGACTCCAGCAGGCCCAGTCAGTGTGTGTTGACTTAAAGACTGTTTGACAGGAGTTTGAATGTTAAGAGGTAAAACCTAATGTTTTTAAAGCTAAATCAGAAATCATGTTTTTGCCTCAGAAATCTGCAGAGTTAGTTATTACAAGTTCTGTTTGGAATAGATTAAGGAAGATGAAATGCAACATTTGGATATTGGAAATGTCTCAACTGCTGCAAGGAAGGAAATTAGAGGCTGGGAAGCTATTCAGAATATGTTTAAATAGTGGATTCTTTTGCATAGATACCAATGTTTTCTTGGATATCCTCCTGTTAGAAACAGGCATAAGATGTATTTAATAAGTGAGCAATTAGGAATCATAACTGGTGCTTTAGCTAAGAGGTGAAAGATGCAGTGAGCTGTGCTTTGTGCCTGAGTGGCTAGAAAGCAATAGAGAAATTTGACTATGGAAGCTGGACTATTGCTGTGCTTTGCATCTCACAGAGGGCTGCAGTTTAGTTCTGAACTGTGATGGGCAGCTCCTGCGCTCAGGCTGTTTGGAAGACAGAGTAGCAGAGAGAGCTGGGTGCTAAATGGTTCCTTCCAAGCCTCTTTTCACCTCTTGAGTCCCACACCTTCACACCATTCAGAGCATCCACCCTTCTGTGCCCTATTGCCTTGTGCACTGCTCTAACAAGTGGGGCTGAAAGAACATGGTCATGCATGTCCCCAGAGCACGTTCCTAAATCTCAGTGAGAAGAGGGGAAGAATTAGCATAGACTATTTTAAAACTTCAATGAGAAAATGCTTCTCTCACTGTAACTTCCAGCTAGTTATCTTTTCTTAGTATGCTATTAAATGGTCTTACTCTGAGTCAAACTTGTGGAAAGCAGCAGCCTCATGATTTCTGATTTTATAAAATGTCAATAACAAAGTGCTCCAATAAATGAATTTTATTGATGATCACCTTTTTCTCTGTTATAGCATGTTTCCACTCAATTTCATAATAATTTCTGGCTTTAATATGAAATGTCAACAATATCTCCAGCAACCACCTTGTTCTTATTACTTGCTAATCTTTTTTTTATAAAGATAATTTCTGATGCTTTGTATATTGTAGGCTTTGTACATTTAGCCAGTGATCAAAGTTGTATAACAATAATTCATAGTTTGACATGGAGCAGCTTAAATCTATTCAAGGTAGTAATGTTATTTGCAGATTAATTTGCCAACTCATTCAGTGCTCATTTCATATCAAATAAATAATATCCAACAATCACTCAAACACTGATGACATTTCTGCGTAGAACCATTGGTAGAGCTCCATTTATTGAAATAAAACAGGACAGCAAATTGAATTTGTATATACAGGCATTGGGTTTGAAATTGGGGGAAAATAATTTCAATGTGGAACTGTAGCATCATCTTTATAGGAAGAAATACTTGTGGTTCCTTGAAAACTGAATCAGAGAGATGGGTTTCCCAGAGGAATTTTTAAAGGGATTTGCTGTGTCTACCTGAACTGCTGTAAATATTTAATTTATATATGTAGGGACATCAGACAGTGGAGAAAACAAATGTTGAGGAAGAGAAGAAAGGAAAACAATAGAAAATAGGCAAATATTCTGCTGCATTTCTACTAGTGCATAAACCAAAATACCACAGTCCTCTAGAACATCTCGAGGTTCAGACAGTCAGTGGAAGGTTTCTTTCAGTGCTGTCTTCCACCCCCCTGTAGTTCTGACCTTCCAAGGTGTTGCCTGATGACTGAGGTGGGACAGAAAGGTGGAATTTTCCTTAAGAATTATTTTCATCTTTTTATTGTAAGAAATACAGCAGTGCTGTAAGCAAATCAGCTACCATGCATGTGTTTACTGTCTATCAGCAAATGATACAAATTAGTCTTTTCAGTGTTCAGATTAAATACTTAAATGCTGTTAATTTCAGAGTCTGGGACTGAAACCTTCCTTTTTCATTTTAAAAAGAAGCTTTTTTTTTTTTTTTCCCTAAATCCTAGCACTATTTATGAGAAAGCATGCAACGATTTCAGGATGAGGATATTGTGTGTATGGTCTTCATTATGTGTCCATGCTTAGAATGACCTCTGTTAGCAGCAGTGGCAGCTGATCTTTCTTCAGTCCTGAGATCAGGATGGATTTCCTCACCATGTGATCTGTCCTGTGTGAGTTTTCTGACTTCAGTGTTAAGTTAATGAGCTCTGCTCTTTAGGTCAAATAAACTTTTAAGAAAGCTAAATTGTGGGGCTAGGAAGCAGCATTTTCAAATACAGAGGCTTTGTGGGAGTTAGGGCTCTGGAGATCTGTATATTTTATATTGCCCTCATAGATGTTTTCTTTAAGTAACTTGCTTAAATGGGAGACAAAGTTTTGTTTTGTTTTGTTTTCTCCTAGAATCTCTGTTGTTTTCCTCCCACACAATGTACTGGTGATTTCCATGACTTCTCTTTTTGTCAAACAAATGTGATTTGCTACTAGGATGCTGTCTGAAGTTCATACTAATGAGATAGGTGATTTCAAGAAGGACTTGTTGTGTGTGATACCTTTGTTAGCTTCGAAGGTTTTGAATTGGCCATTGGGATCATCTTTCCACCTTTTTTCAAAATATTTTGAGAGTTCCAATTATTTTCTCCAGCTGAAAGTCAGTATCAACCTGTATATGTCCTGCTTCAGAGGCATCAGAAACAATTAAATAATCAGTGTTTTAAATAATCTAGAGGGGTGATGTGCTTGAGTGTAGATCAAGGGAGACACCTTCCTTACATTTAACTGTGATTCTGTGAAATGAGGTTTTATTGTAGCAGACTGTGGGAGGAAAAGAGAGGGAAAATAGCTGTGAAACCACTAATTTGCACCTTATGAATATTTATACACAAAAAAACCTTTTGTGGGTGTTTGTGAAATAGATGGTGAAATCAAACCATACCCACCAGCAAGTGCAGCTGTCAGTAGGTGCTTCTACACACAGAGAATTGTGGCTTCACACAATTCTGCTTCAGCCACGGGCATGCTGGGTTTGCTTTTTGAACACTGATTTTCTAATACAGTCCCTCATTTTAGGAAATCTTGTCATCTGTGTGGAAAGTTTTACTTACATAAACTGCTAGCAGTTTAACTAATAGCAGTTATCAAGGTAAGCATCTTGGTTTTGTAGAAGCAGTGATCTAGATGTCTATTTTCTGTTTGCACAAAATAGATACGTGATTTTGTCAATGAATGTGTGTGGCTATTATAGCAGTCATGCTCCTTTTGACTTTTGAGATTTTTTTGAATTATGGTTCTGTTTCTAGTGATGAGCTTTTGTATATTTCCTCCTTACCTTGTGCAGAATTACTCTGTGAAGTTAAATACCTGGAATTACCTCTACCAGACAGTGTGGGAGAGTTTTGGAGCTGCAGGGAGGGAGGAAATGCAGAACAGAGCAGGAAGAGCAGCTGAAGAAGTTCTTGTGCCAGTGGGTGATGTATCTAACAGGGATGGATCTTTACAAGCCAGAAAGGCTGGTAAATCCATGCAGGTTTTTAAATCAGGCCCAAATAGTAGCATCCATCTAGATTAACAGTTTATAATGTACCAATTAGATATTTGTAAGCCTTGATAAACCTCCCTCACTACACAAGTAATCTTGAATCTTCTTTCCTGTCCTCATTTTCTACCTCAGTAGAGTTTCAGCTTGGATGTTCAATAGAGTGTTGTCAGGTGCATCAGGGAGGAAATTTTGATTTCCTTCCTTGTTAAATAAGCCAATGAAGAAACATAACTTCAATCAGTCTATTGCATTGAGTTCAAAGGGTCTAGACAGTATGATGTAATTTTTATAGATGTGTATTTTATAGATGTGTATTTTTCTTATTAGACTTGTTCATCCTAAATCTTTTGCTGTTACTTCTATATCCATAGTAACCAAAGAAACCCCAGAGTGCTTCAGTGAGATGTTTTCTAGATGCTGTATAAACAAAAAGGAATGCTGAACAAATTCCATGGCACTTTTGGGCTACAGAAAGACAAACAATGAGGAAAAGATGTGATAAGGAGTTAAGTGAGGATTTGTTCATATGTAATTTGTTAAGAGGTTTAACAAGGGCATGTGTGAAGGTGGACAGTTTTGGAGCAGGACTGGGTAAGAGAGGAGAGCAGATAAAGAAGGCCCTGAGAATGTAGTGGGTGGGGATTAGACAGTGAGGTTGTCTGTCTGTCTCAGTGGAATGAGTGCAAACTGCTGAATCTGTGGTTCATTTCCCTGTGCTGCTGGTGTCTTCTGGGCGACCTTCTGGTACTCCAGAGCCCATATCTGAAAGCATGAATCTGCTTAGTGCTCTGAGGCATAAAGTTTATTTCTAAAAGTATCTTAGTTAAAGAACATCTGCCTTGACTCAGAGTGTTTTAAGCTTGCTTGTGAAAACAGGAGTGTTTAATGAAGTGTTTGCAATTGTTTTGTGAAGCCAGAAGGCATTCATATGCCTTTTAAAACAAACAAACAAAAATCCACCAACCCCCAACCAAGGAACCAACCAACCACATTAAAAAAAACAAAAAACAAACTGAACCAAAAATGCCTCAAACCTCAAAGCAGACTCATCATCCTTCTGCTTCATCTGTAAAATGTGGATAACAATTGTTTGTTTCACCAGGAGTTTCCATACTGACAATAAAATATTTCAGATGATGTTGTATGATGTGTAGACATTGTAAGAGATGCAGTAATAGAAAGAAAAATAGCTATAGTCTGTGAATTGTTCAGAAGTCATCCTTAGGTAGTGTCAGTCAGTGAGAATATTGCAATGCTTCCAGCCATGGAGCAACAATTTCTGGAATAATGGCCACAGATAACCTGGTAATGAATTTAAGAGAGTAAGAGATGAAATCTGAATTATGTCACTTAGCAGTGTTGTCTTTTGATGATGTGGGACAGGGAGTGAAATCTCCTCTATTCCTAAGAAAATTATTCCAGAGAGAGTTATAATGATATAAAGCATCCAAAGATAGCTCTCTCTCTTTCACAAGGCTGGCTATCACACTTAATTAGTTGTTCACAATCCATTTTATGTTTTTGTTGGAACCTTTTCTGGAGCTTTAGAGTGCCAGGCCAAAACTTGAGACATTTGCAGTTATAGTGACTTTATATTAAAATGATAAATAAATTATGACTGGTTATCCAGATTTTGTCTAAAAACAAAATCCAAAATCTTCACAGACAAACTATTTCACAGCTCTGAGTTTATCAGAAGATGGAATAAGTGCTCATAAAATTATATATTTGCATGTGTATATAGTTATCAAGGGCCTAAACTTCACATTTGTTTTTGCTGTTGCACAAATTAACTTTTCAAGACTTCAGTTTGAATTTGTTAGAAGAGCAAAGTGGCAGCATGTTCAGCTTTTACAGGTCCTCACCATCTGCTAGAACAGCAATGAACCAGCAGTGTAATCTTGCTGTGTTGCCAACCAGCTTAGGACGATTTGGAAACTGGAGCACTGTTGAAATAAATATTCTGCTTCCCCTGGGCAACTCACTGAAATTCTTTCCATCACTTGTAATTTATCCAGCATAAAGTTGGGATTGAGTCTTTTGTTGATGTTGCATGAATTAGAAATGTTGCATAACATTTCTTCAGGGTCCTGGCAGTGGCTTGGAGGTGAGGTGGGAGCACCTTATCCAGGCTGGGGTGATGCAGATGAGAAAACAATGTCTGTTTCTTCATTTAGACATTTGTTGAAGATACATTGTGGGTGAACAATTGTTTGGTGGCTGACTCCAGAACAATAATGTTTATCTTTAGTGTAATATGTGGAGGAGACCAACACTGAACAGATCTCTGCTGTAAAGAGTTGTACTGTGCTCTGGAAGGAACCAAGAGAGTTAGATGTTCAGTCAGCATTTCAGAGTTCACTAGAACACTGAAAAAAGAGCCTGGAGTCTGAAGACTGGTCAATGAAAGATAACTTTGGTAGAGATAAGCAGATTCTGTTGTAATTTGATATTACATTCTGAGAGGGTTCTTTCAAATTACTTCAGAATTAAATCACACCAGAGGAAATTAAAAACTCATGAAGTGACTTCTTTAATTTTATCCAGTCATGTGTAACCTTCTAATTTAAGTAAACTCTGCTATGACATTTAATGTAAATAAGACTGCAGATATGTGACATTTATGGGGCTGGTGAGGATTAACCACTCTTGCCTTCTACAGTATCCCAATACAAAACCAAGGGATCCTCTTCCTTTGCATTCCATTAGATTTTGCAAACATCTTTTTTTTTACAAACATCAATAGATTTTACAATCATTACAATTAATGTCACAGAAGAGCTCCCTGTGTGCAAATAACAAAATGGATCTAGCATTTGAAATGAGCATGTTCCTCAAGCTATTCTGTCCACATCCCAGCAACCCCAAGGTGCTATGGGTCAGTAGCTTGGCATGCTGGCAATAGAACAAGTGTTTACAGCTCATCAGGACTTTAGACAGGGCTTGCTGTAGGGCAAGATGCACTTCTGCCTCAAAATATGGATGTGCAACACAAACGTAATAATAAAATTCCAGATATGATTCATGATTATTTATGCATTTAAAACAATTTTTGTTCTCACATTGAATCTCTTATTTTGTACCTTAATTTTCTTAGCACATACATTATGATTAAAGGTTTTACTGACATTGCTAGCTCAAAAAGCAAATGTTAAGCTTGCATGTTTTGAATTGTTTTACAGAAAATTTCAGTATTGCTTCCTATCAGCATTTGGAGCAGGAGCTTCATTTATAATGTTTGGAGTGTTTTCCAATTAAGTAGAGGAAGGAGTGTCAGCTTCACTTTTTCTGTATAAACACTAGATTGGACTTCAAAGATATGATGTGTCAGAAGTTGTTTGGTAGCAACAAATAAAAATAAACTAGTTGATATTTAAAGGAGCATAAAATAAAATATTTGGCATCACAGGAAAGGTCCCTTGGAACAGAGGCTGTTGGCTAAAGCACTGAATGATTGATTAATGAATTTTTTACATTGCTTGGTGAGAATTGCCAGTGACCCAGTTGTGTCCTTGAAGCCTCAAGGAAGTGCCAGTATGTTCACTAATTTCATTGTGCCAGTCACTGGTGAGGTTCCAGCATTCCGAGCTCCACAGAACTCCTGATGTTGGTCCCCAGTTCCACTGGCTATTGTGAGGGGTGCTCAGTGTGTGCAGGGCCCACAGGGAGCTCAGCTATCAGTGCTGTGTCACTGCATGCTCTGTAAGCAACACTTAACACCTAGGTACACAGAGCTCTTGTGTAACAGATGCCTTGGTCTTTTCAAGTTTGCAGGTGTAGATAAAAAAAGGGGGAAAAAAAGTAATTCTTGTAATTATTGGAGTTCTCTACATTGGATCAAGTACAAACACTGGTATTTACTTTTCTGATTAGGATGACATGACTCTGGTAAATGAAGACGAAAATAAATTTTAAATTTCCATAATAAAATAAGTATTTTCTTTGTGATTCAAACTGCCCCGTCCCCAGCTTGATAATGTTGTTTGCCCATAGTTAAGGATATATTGGAATGTAAATCTAATGGCTGGCTATTAGAATGAGAGATCATGCATTTGCATATCATATAACCAGAAATTAAAAATGAAGGACTGACCACTTGACACCATTGTAGTTCTTGAAATAAAGCCTGTGGAGCTCAATTTGTTGTGGCTGCTGAATGACTCTGCTCAACAATTTGAATACATGATGAAATTCCTGCTATAATAATTGATGCCATAATGAAAGTGCCTGAAACAGGACAGAAGTACTGCTCTGTTGACCCTTTTATTCAGAACAGAACTTTAAAATGGAGTTTTTGAAATGCACATGTGACATTTGTTCTGACCTCTGGAAGGGTTTATATTTTTGGGGTTTTTTTTTTGGTCCCCTGTACTGGAGAGAACTGTGATAATTTCAGTCTTTCAACAAGGTACTCAGAATCATACACTGTATTCTGTGGATGAATTGTTTCTGTACTCCAGAGAAACTGCTGTTTCCCCTCAGAGCTGTATAAAAAAGGAAAATGAATCTTGGTGGTGAGGCAGTGATAAAATTCATAGCAGGTAATTAGAGGCAAGAAATAGAGTTTCCACTACCTTAGAAGCCATACTGCTAAAAGAACCCTTACCTTTACATCTGTTTGGAAACTATGTAAACTCACAGACATTTCTGAATTCTCAACCTGTCCCCTCCCCAAGGCTCTAATTATTCTGTATCAGGAGCCTCTTAATTCATGCTCTGGGATGAATTTCCATTTATGTGCCTGTGTCAAAGCTTAGGTTCCTGCATTCAAGAATGCAGCTTTGAAAATGATGGGTTTTTCTATCAACTACTTTAATTTTTCTACAAAGCCACATTTCATATTCATCAAAATAAAACAATCAAAAGTAGTATTTAAAAGTGTCAGTCAACACACCTAATGTTGCAAAAGGTTAGTCTCTTTTCCATTACAAATGTTTCTCCCTCTTTTTCCTATTTCTCACAAAGGAACTCAATGCAGGTATGTAGAATATAATTCTACTCGAGTTCTTGTATGAAGACTTCATTTTTTTTCTTTCTGTGTAATGTTAGTTGAGTGTCCTATGTCCTCAGTGTGTCTAATGCATTAAAAATCTGAGAATTTATTGCTGTAATTGTGAAAGCCTGAAGGAAGAACCCCATTGAATGCACTTCAGTTAAGGTTATCAGCTTTACCTGTCCAAATATATTCTATAATAGAAGCTGATTTCCTAAAGAGTTTTGTCGCACGCATACATCTGGCTGAGAGTAGCTCTTGCTCACTAGGGTATGAATAAATTATTTCCATAGCTCTAATGCATCCTTTTTTCAGTATGGGCCTTAGTCTTTCCTTTTCTTTAAAAGCATCATTGGGCTGATGAATCGAAAACTCTGAAAGGAAACAAAAATGAGTATTCACACTTGAAATGCAGCAACCCATTCAGGTCAGGAAAGAGCTGCAGCAAAGTATGTCCTATCTCTTCTCTAAACAATTGGTATTGGAACTACTAATCAAGATGAATGTGATTAATAGAATTTAAAAATCATATATTGATATTCAGAGAATTAGATATTTTTGATGTTTTCAATAAAGTCACTTATTTTTCTGT
The DNA here is from genome assembly GCF_024509145.1 of Vidua macroura. Classification (NCBI taxonomy): domain Eukaryota; kingdom Metazoa; phylum Chordata; class Aves; order Passeriformes; family Viduidae; genus Vidua; species Vidua macroura. The sequence continues at coordinate 6,696,462 of NC_071585.1, read as the reverse complement.
ACATGCAGGACTTTAACTGTCTCAGGTTTAAGTATTCTTATGTATTTTTTGGGGGTGGGGTGTGTGTGTATTTATAAAATGACCATATTGTCATATTCACTGGCAATGGCTGGAAGTCAATCAGAATGGCTCAGGTGATGCCAGTTGTTGTAAGGAGGTTTTTTAAAACTGCAGTGAGGGAAGGGGGCTTTCAAACACACACACAACCAAGATGTAGTCCAGAGAGAGGAACAGCCCAATGAGAAACAAAAGATGGCAAGAAGGCACAGAGAGCAGTTTTGCATTTCCATTCAGACACTGCAGAAGGGTAAAAGATAAAACAAAAGTCAGGGAAATCTCCCTGGTAGCCAGTTCAAAATAAGAGCGGGCATCCTGCTGAACATTGTGAGTTTTGGATCAGATTCATTCCTGCAGTACTGGCCCCTGGAAATAGTAAAACATTACCGTGCTCAGGGAAGGGGTGACACTGCAGAACAAAGGAGTGACTTGTGCAGCTGCCAAGGCCATCTCTATTGGCAAGGGATCTAACCCTATGAAGAGTGGCTGCCATGGGGCTGTGACTTTGACACAATCTTCAGTTTGTACTTCTATTGATTTTTCTCATGACTGGAGAGGTGAATAAGTCTGTTTAGAAAACTGGGCATGGAGACCTGTCTTGTGTAAGGCCTGCCCAGTAGGTCATTTCCCACAGGCCAGAAATTATTCTCCAAACTGTAGTGAAGATGCATTATTACCATATTCCTCAAAATATCCGAAAATAGTTGCTGGATACCTTGAATAGTGTTTTTTTTAATCTGAAGTTGTACTTCAAAGTCAGTGAAAAATGCTTCATTGATCAGGTTCTTAAGTGCCATTCCTCAAACCATTCAGGTGTAGGTGTATTTTAGACTGTATTTAATCCTGAGATAAACATTGAGGTGCTCATGAATAAACAAGCTCCTGGGGAAATGAGTAGCTGAAGGCTTAGTGGTTGCTCATGCCAGCAGGATGCCTGTGGGATGGAGCACAGCATGGGGAAGAAACTTTTGAGAGGTCCCTGGAGTTTTGTGCCTGGGAAGAGTGCCACAGGTCCTGATCATGAGCATGAGAGTGCTGAGCTTGGCAGGCTGCTGCAAAGAACTCTGAGGTTGCTCTCTCTCTGCTCAGTTACTGATACCAGAATCTTTTCTTCCCAGCTGCTATTCAGCATTTACAGGGTCCCCCTGGCCCTGGATAGCTCCTACTTTACTCAGCAATTACTAATAGAGTGAGGCTGACTTAGGTTATTTCTTGCCCATTAAGTAAACTTTGGTCCCTGCTATAAAAGCAAGTTTTATCAAAGAATTAATTTGTTGTCCTGTTTAGAAGTGGTTGTTAATATATGATGTTTTCTTTGAAGGGATCCAGTATGTGCTAGGAGGGGAGGAGAAAGCTAACTTTCATGATTTGGATTTGGGTGTTAAGATTCATGACTTATTCATCTTGCTGGGCCACTGAAGACTGTAATTAAGCCTGACAGCACTTTGCAGTGATTAAGTGATAAGCATCACATGGCATGCATTAAAATGAATATTTTTATTTCTTCTTATTTTGAGATATTCGGGTCCCAGTGTCTCTTAAAAAATAATTAAGAAAATGTAGATCTTGTGTGATTATTTTCTTCACCTCCCACTCACATGCTTAAAAGAGCAGATAATAGGCTTTCTGCACTTTAGAAATGGCTTTTTATTTAGGTCAGAGTTAATCTTGCTGTAGTTAAAAATGGATTATCAGACATGGAGCCCTCCCCATCACTGGCTGGGAGTCAGAGCTCATCTGGCAAAACACACCTTTTTTTTTCCCTTTTCTTTCTGCTGATCCCTTGGGGTCCTGTTCCTAGCTGTGAGCAGCAGCATGCCAATTTCAATTAACATTTCCTTTAAAACAAATGTTATCATCTGCTTTAGTGCTTGTGACTTTCCATTTGCAACGAGGATAACAGGAGTGTGCAGGGGATGGCTTTGTTTGGTTCAGGATGATGTTGCTGCTTTGGTGAGCATCATTAACCATTATCCATCCGTGGCATTTCTTCAGATTCATTGTGATTTTTAAAGGTCAAGCGAAAGCTTGGAGAGGGAATTCTCTGTATGACATAAGGACTTTTCCCATAACAGAATAAAAGCCCAAGTCCATTGCTGTTAAACTCTTGGGCTGTTTTCCCATTGTGACCACCAGCCCAAGGCTTTTGGAAAGTGCTTTGCTGTTGCAGATCTGTAGAGATACTGATTACATCTGTGTGAATAAATTATGTTGTTAGATGGCTGATTTTACCAGAGGAGAAGGCAGAAAGAAAATTTTGCTGAGTTATCCTAAATCGTGTTTCCCTCTGAAAATCCTCATTTGACTCTTTTAAGTCTTAAAAAATTAAGATACATACACATTTTAAAACAAAAATCCAAATGCTTTCTTTTAAGAATTTGGACAATTCTAAGTTTTCAGTGCTTGGATTTGTTACTATGTGGAGTCTTGTTTTCATCCTTTCCATCTCCCTCCCAACATGACCCCTTGTAATTTTGCCTGTAACTGTTTTGCTCTTCAACTCCTGTCTTTTTTTATGACTCTTTCACCGTACATCAAACACAGAGATGTCTTAAACAATTGTTGTAACAGTCCAAATAACTGTGTGTGCCCACATGTTAAAAACCTGGAAAAAACAAGACAGAAAAATAATCAGTTCCTGGTCCATAAACAAATAAGTACTGGGCTTCTTCCTGACTCTTCCATGACAATAAAGTTCCAATTCCTTTTTGGCCTGAAATGAAAGTAATATGTCTGGGGTAGGGAAAAATGGAAAAGCCAATAACTGCTTATATTTTTTTTAAGAACATAAAGAAAATGAGGTGAGGGAGGCCACAGGTCCAAAATACACGCAGAAAATATTTCAGTCATGCCACATGCCAAATAATCCCTTATTAGTAGTTCTTGTCAGATGATAATTTTTCATGGCTATTTATGCTGCCAGAGCTCTATGGAGTGTAGTTAGCATCCAGGCAGGTCCATGGTGCTGCATTATGGACAATGCACCAGATATTTAAATGTGTAATTGTCGCTGTCGAGCAGGACGGGAACAGAGAACTCTAGATCAGAAGGCAAAGAAAATGAGCTCTGATTTATTTTAAATATACCGCTCTATATATAGAGGACATCGTGCAGACTAATTTCATTGGTCTTAGAGTAAAAACATCCCCCACCATTGGTGTACAGTGAATGACGCACAGTGGCAGAGCATATCTATAAACAATGTGAATAACAAGATAGATTAGAGAATTATTTACATTCTTTCTCAACTGTTTCCCAGGCTCTTGCCTGGTTAGAAAACCTTTCTCTTTCTCTCTGACTGAGCTGAGAATATCCACATGTAATTTGAATTGTTTCAGAAAGAGAAATTGTGGCTCTGCTGACCAGGAGCTCAGGAGCTGGGGTTGGGTGATATCCTTGTTCTGCCTGGTCCTGGAACCTGTTTTAAACAGATGCACTTTCCTGATGCTTTGGAGATTACCTGAGCTTCCATAATAAATAAAACAGAGTGAAAAAAATTGAAGATAAGACAAAGTGACCAGAATTGAATCCATCTGAATTCATAGCTGTAGGTGGCCAAGGGGTGCACTTCTTGTCAGCTATTGAAAAAGGCTCAAGAGGGCTTAAGAAGCTTTTGAAGTGATAACTTAGAAAGATGTGCAGGTATTCAGGTTTGTTTTTTAAGAAAACATCACTCTTCAGCTATATCTTTAGGCCCTTCTCAGTGTCTCACTGAATTTAATAAATTGTTCTTGATATTTTGCTTTGTATTCTTTATTTTTTTTTTTTTTACAAAATTAGTGTCTATCTCCATTCAAGAGTTCGTAATTCATTTATTCTAAATTCTTTTTCAGCTACTTGAGGAAAATTGTATTTTATGTCACATTTGGAACAAGAAATGTAGAGCACTGGGGAGTGAAGGCTGTTATCTTATTCTCATGACAAAGGCATATATTATTCATACTGTAATACTCAAACTGCAGAAATTGATGGATGGGGCTTATATAGTCAACTCTCAAGCAAACTAAAAATATATTTTTTGAAATAAACTGCTTTTTGAGTGGTTAATTCAAAATCAGATGGATTACTGCAAGATACAACATGTGATTATTTTTACTGTAGGGACTCAAACTACCTACATATATTTTCTCACTGAGACTGGAAGGTCTTAATGCATTTATTTTTCCTTCTGTTCGGGTGATTTAAAATCTGAAAAAGGGACCAGTGGTTCAATAATTTAGTGCAGTCAGATGAAAAGTATCTTAACCTGTTGGCTCAATTGCAGGATATTATGGAGTCTTACATACTGTACAACTGCATTTAGATTGTATAATCCATATTCAAAATTAGCCTTTGTGGAGGAAGTGAACATCTGTGTCTACTCCTTTTATATTGTATAGAAAGATCTGATCAGCATAAAATAATATTGTGGGATTATTCCTCAGTCCTCCCTCACCTCACTGTGTTAAGGTTACAGTGAGAAGAAAAGAAAGTTAAGTTTTAAGAAGTTAAAAATACAAGGTTCTTAAATTATGGCTGTCAAAGAGACATTTATGGAAAACAATATCCCAAATGAGTCTGACTAGATCTCCTAAAATATTTTCAGTCAATGACCTTACTAATGATTTAGGAAGAGATTTAGAAGAGTCAGTGCTTCTACTGCAATAATGTACCAGGTAGAGTGAAATGAATTTCTTACTTCCTGTAACAGACATCGTGTCTCATATTCACAGTGGTGAAAGGTTGCTTGTATCTTCCTGCATGGTTGAGGCTGCCTGTGTGTTGAAGTTTTTCTTCACAAGCAGACCACTTGTGCATGTCACAGAGATCAGGTAGTGATCACTTCTTTTGATCCATTAGGAAATTATTTCAGATTTTTCTTGTTTTTTTTTTTTCTCTGCAGTTACAGAAAAGAGTAATCAATAACTGGTCAAGTTTTTGCTTTCTAAAAACTAATTGTTTAAAACCACAGTTTTTATTTAAGTGTTGGAATATGGTATCCTTAATAACTGACTGTCTAGTTCTAGATCTATTTATAAAAGGAAAAGAAGGAGATTATTCCCTTTTCTTCTTAGTTTTATATTAAAATTCCTAATCTGTGTTGTCGTTTGGAAATGACAGTAAATTTGGAAACACTATTCATGTTTCAGGAATGTCCTTCTTGATATCTGCCACTTGCCAGGGTCTTATTTTGGTGGGGTTTGAATAATTTGGTTTTCCAATGAAGGGCAAAAGCAATAAGAATGGTTCTCACTGAAACTTCTGTAAACATGCTTGTTTCTGTGATGGTACATTAACCACTGGTTTAATACAGATGATATTCATGTGTAATTTCATCAACCACAGCAGCCAAGGAGATGACAAGTGTGTTGTACAAACCAGTATTGATCTGTTCAGCATTTGGTTTTAAGATCCTGTGTTAACTTTGATTACAGCTGTTAAATTCTCACTCCCCTTTAATCTCTTTTCTCTCAAGTGGAGACCTTTCTTATTTCTTAATTCTCAGAAAACTATCTAGCCCAAAAGATGTAACTTGTAAAAAATCATAGCATATACTGTGTTTTCTGAGCATTAAGCTCAGAGATGAACATGACTGAAAATCAATACTGTGCTTGGCCTGCAGCCTCGTCATTTATTGATTTACATGTCGTTTGTCTCCATAGAAAATGCAATTATTGCTTAAATACAATACAGTATTTTGCTAATAGGATACAAATGTCACCACTGAGTAAAAAAGGTCACACTTGCATGTAAATGATTGTCAACCCAATCCCATGCTTGTTGCTGCTGTTATTTTGAAGAGGCTGTCAAGAACCAGGAGGCCTAGGTGTAATGGGAGCTCAGCTGCTGGTTTAAGTGGCACCAGTGGTTCCAGTTCTCTGGACTTACACAGCTGCTTTGTGCTTCTTTAGCTTTACAGACCTCAGTCAGGTGGGATTTTCTTTTGTTCTATATGGCTTTGAAGCTATTGAGAAAAATCCTCACATGCAAGAAATAGAGGACAAAAAGAAGTAGGATTGCTGAATTTGCTGGAAGACCTGAATAACCAATGCCATGCAGAGAAACAAACTTTCACCTCTGTTACAGTAGGATGTGGAATGGCCTTAACTCTTTAACATGATAACAGGGTTATCACTTGATAATGTGCCCAGGCCTGACACACTATGTTTAGTAGGGAAACTTAGATACTTATGAAATACATGTACCATCTTCTAATGAAGGAGAGTAACCTAATTCACTTTAAAGCTTTGGGTGTCCTGAATGAAATTTCCCTTTGTGAATAAGAAGTATATTGACATTAACAGCAGTCCATTTATATAGAGCTTTAGGAATTTGCTCCTGTTTGCACAAAGATACTTTTCCCCAGTGTGACTAATCTAAATAATCAGGAATGTCAAGCTTTGTAATTTAATGTACCTATTTTAATATTAATTTAAATTCTAAAGAACTAGAATTTACTATCCTTGGAGGTCTGTCTGTTGCCCTTGTTAGTTAGAGATTCAATATCTATATGTTAAAAAGCACTGAAAGCTGATTTTTTTTGTTGTTGTTTCTTATCATTAGCTTGTTAGCTACTTTGCTCTGATGAAAACTCTTGACTATTCAAGCGTCAGGAAAATCAGTATTGTTGGTAACCATTACTTTTTTCCTTCTCTTGGCCGCCTTCCAGGATTCCCTTGGCTAAAATATTTTAGTCTGTATCATGAGTAATACTGGGCTTTGTACTTCTGACTGCCTAAAATACTGACTATGTTACTGATCCATTGGCAGTGTAGTCCATGGTCAAGTCCATTTCCAGTGGACCTTCAGCCCCATCCCCTTTGTTCATCTGCACCTCCTATTCCTGGTCATGGTCAGAGCAGTGGCAGGATCCCTGCAGGGCAGCAGATCTGAGACTTCCCAGCAGGCTCCGGAACCTGAGCCTGAGCTCCAGCTGCAGCATTTGGATTGCCAGTGGGGTGTTCTCCTTTTATTTTCTTTCTCAAAGGTGTTTGATAGGTGTACATTCGAGATTTCACTATTGAAATAAGATCTGAACTTCTATATGCAAATAATAAATATGCAAAATGATAAATTGATGGGCAGTTAATAGAGTCTTCAGATAATTTCAGTGTTCTGACTATCTGGGCTTTTGAGGGTAAGTTTATCAGCATTCAGCACTCTCTCCTTAGCTTTTTTTTATGGTAACATAACAGACTCTTCTTAAAACCATTTATTCTATTTTCTATGTTCTTATTTCTTTCTGTTGTTTTTTTTTTTTTGTTTTTTGTTTTTTTTTTTTTTAATATCTTCATTCTCCACATCAGATTTGAGCTAATTTAAATCAAGGAGCAAGGTGGCTGAGACCCTAAAGTCAGTGATTTCTTATTTTCCTCTCAAGGGTGGTGCTGTTTGAGTGGCTGTGATTCTAATTGCAGCAGTATTACACGCTGTGAGAGCAGATCAACCCATCCAGGACTCTGCATTTAAAAAGAGAAAAAAAAAAGGAAAAAAAAGCCCCAAAACAGCAAACAAAGAACCCACCCCACCCCCCCCTCCCCCTCAGCTGCTTGGTTTTCTAAAGAAATGCACTGGCACTCCTGGATATATATTGTAACACTGATTAAATGGCCAAAGGATTTTCTTTTATAAATGTGTTGCTACATTCTGTTTTTTAATTCAGTTTCCAAATGCATGTCAAGTGCTAAGGAATTTGATTCCATGCAAAAAATATCAGATTCCTTAAGAGATTTTCATGCCAGCTGTTCTTTTTTTCTAATTTTCCATAAGGAGAACCAGTCTAGAAGTACTCTCTCTACCCATTGGCTGCCTGACTGTCAGTAATGTAAAGCTGATTAAAAAAAAAAAAATCAAAAATAATTCCTCCTCCCTGCTGGCAGCACATGCACACACACAGAGAAACCCCTCAAAACTAGGAAAGTGTGAGCTTTATTCCAAGGCTTTCTTCACCAGTATCTCCTCATTATTAATATTTTAGTTGCACCTGAATTTTTTTAGGGATAAGTATCTTCTCTCTCTCTCCATGTGCCTTTCCCACAGGGCCTTCTGGTGAGCATAAGCCTTAACAACCTTAACAAATAGAGCCCCATATCCCACTCCTATGTGTCCTGAAGGTCATCCCTGTGTCTCTCTGAACTGATGGCTAAATATCTCCCAAAGAGAAGTCTCTGGCCCCCTGTGTTGGAGGAAAACACAAACACACTGTCAGGTAACCAGTGCAGACCAGCCCAGGGTGCAGCTGGGAGCACTGGTTTTACTGGTGGACTGTACCTGCTGTGTGTTCAGATGCCACAGGGTGCAAGAATAGGGTATCAAAATTACAGAGATTTTTTTCTTGATTTATCAAACAAATCATTTATGTATTTATGTATGTTTGCAGCTCTAATGGGGGTGTTTAAAAGAAATTCATGCACATGTCTCATAGCCTGTCCTTCATTAGAATAAAAGGCCAAATCAATATAATATACATCGTTTTATTGATGGTACAGTTAGATTTAGAAAAAGTGTTTTGCCACTGATGGGATTTTCTACACAGATGACACTAAATGTAATTCTCTTTGAGTAAAGTGCAGATTTTTAAATCAGTTTTAATAAGCTGCTAATAGAAATCATCTTCCATGGATCTAATTTCATACCAGTTTAAGTGTTTTTCTCAATTGGGTGCAACTTCAAATGAAGGAAATAAGCAGAAGAGTAGAAGGCAAAGCAACCTTGCAATATATCTCACAAAACCCCTCTCTCGTGCCCTTTATCATGGTGCCATTGGGCACAGCTCTTCTCTGACTGCGAGCTCCAGCCCTGTCTGAACCCCCACCACAGAGCCCCAGGTTTGTCTAAGATAAATTACCTACTGCTACATTGAAAGCAGCGCTTAAAAATATCTGGAGAGTGAGGAACAGGCTTTTCCCTCTTAGAGTGCTTGGTGAGAGCTGAGAAAGTCACAGAATGTTGCAGACAGCTCACAAACATGAAAGATGTGTATTGTTCTCCTTCATTTTCATCTGCATTCATTTTTGAAGCTGCAAGACTCTGCATTTGTTTGACTTTATCTTTGTTTCCCATTAACTGAAGTTCCACATTTCATGAAGCCCTACTTTCTTTTTTAACTCCTCCTGGTTATTTTTCCTTCTTGCCTGTCCTTCTACCTACCCTGAATAATTTTCTGTTTTCTCGTGCTTGTAGTTTTCCCCCTGCTCCACTGTTGCAGTGTGGCTACAGAACCTGCTACCAAACTGGCAAAGAGGAGAACAGGGGGAAGGAGCCAGCCAGGAGCCAGGCCACGAGGCTGTGCCAGTGGTTAAAGAAGTCATCTTGGCTTTGGAGCAGGGGCTCCATGCCAGTGGCAACTGGCCGGTAGCTGACAGTTCAAAATCCAGCAAATGGAGCTAGGAAAGTTGGTTTAAAGCACTGTGCATCTGCTGATCTCATATCATTCATTTTGGTGTCATGTTTGTGGCTGGCAGTCTTTGATAGAGGCGAGGAGAATGCAGTCAGCAAATTAAGATGTGCCATCTTTGAATGGCACCATAAAAAACATTGGGGCTTCCATCTCTCTCTTTTTAATGGGCATTGGAGGTATTTGGCTCCCATGAAAAAAGGTATTAATGTGCTAAAGAAAACCTGTTTTGTAGAAGAATAACATTGGCAATTTAAGGGATTTTTTTTCTTGTTTCTGTCATATTCCTAAGAGTTTGTACCTCTTTATAAAAGCAGTTTGGTAAGTGCCTGGACCTGTTCTTTTTGAACAGCATCAAACACTAGAATAAAATTTAATATCTTATTTTGGGTACCCCTTTGGCAGCATAAAGTTCTACTAATATCATTATTCCTTCACTATTTCAATGGGATATTTGCTTCAGTCCAAGTAATGGAATTACATGGAGGTAGTAGTGCAGTAGCAGTGAGAAGAATCAGGCCATGACACTTAATTTGACTCTAGCCAAGCACAGCCATTTTTCTACATTTTGGAGCTTTATACAAGTTTGTGAGCAATAATTTAGTCCTTACTTTAAAAAAATGGTATGCCACTACTTTGTACAGATTTAATATATATGAGATATACATCAAGGAAAAAATTGTATTAGACAAGTACAACTCTCCAATTTCTCAACACTTAACATAAATAATTGCTGTAGTGTGAAGATTTAAATGGGGATTGCCACTTTTATAATTAATACTTTTTTGTTTCATCCTCCTTACTAATTGAAAATGGGCTTTCAATGCAGAGTGCTTTGAAATTGTGTGAAGAGATGGAATTGGAAATGAACTTAATTAACTACAAACTGTCCAAATCAATCAGTGTTTCACAGTGCCTTTGTAATATACAGAGTTCATAATTGACTTGGGACTTGCCATAGTACATATGCCATAATTGCAAAGTAATCATGCTAAGAGTGTCCAAAATTTAGTGTTGTGCTCTGATGCTCTATTGGAATGAAATGTCTATGTGTTCACACACCAAAATGGATTGGGGGCAAAAGGGTGTGTTTTTCCATTAACCAAACTGAGAACTTCTATGAATTAGGGCATTTCTCCAAGTGTGGCAGGGCTTTCAGGTGTTAATAGTTAGAAAAAATTCTTTGACTTCAATGTTCAAGCAGTCTAGCATTTCAAGTGGTAGTGTTCTTGCTACACCATCTGTGATGTTTGTAGCATGAAAAACATAAGTTTATATAAGATGATCAGGGAAAAGAAATCCTATGGAAAAACACTTGGCAAAATTTCTGTAAGTTTTCAGAAAGTATTTGCAAGTAAAGCTTCTGTAGACTTATTGAAAACATCTGCCTGTTATTTTCTATTGGTGTTGAGGTTTGTCTACAACTTTACAGAATCTTTTTGTACACAGATTTAGTAACTCTTTACAAAAAACAGGACAGTGCTTAGGTTTGCCTTTGTACCTTGTGAATACCTTGGTTCTGCCTGTACAGTCACTCTGCTTACATTTTTGGTGCTTCTCTAGAAACTTTGGATGACTTTATGCATGTCTGTGTTGCCCAGATTATTCACTTGGTAATGTAGCCTGGGGTGGTTATATCTGGCTTTCCCCATCAAAACTTACTTGATTTGAGCAGTTTTGCAACTTGAAATATGTTTATTATTGATGTTTTATGTATTACTGAAATACTATATAAATAAAGCAATGCAAATTTGCACAACGGGACAGACAATGCTCATTAGTGATAGCTGCCCAGGACACCAGGTACTGCCACATCCTTGTCACAATTAAAGCCATTTTTATTATGGTCAGCTGCTAATGCCTGGGCCTTTTTCATATGTTGTGGAGTTATATGAGGTGTGTTATGCTGACACTGTGGAATTTTTAAGTGATTCTTGGGTTTATTATTTGAAATTCTGAGGGTGACAGGACTGCTAAGCCTAATTGAAAGGGTTTTTGCCTGATTAATTTTATGGACTATGTTAAAAAGGTTTCTCTCTCTTTTTTTTTTTTTTTTTTTTTTTTTTTTCTTTTTTGTCTGGCTTAAAATAATCAGAATATAGTGTTTTGTCCTTGTCATTTAGGGAACAGAGAGTGCTGTTTTATTCACTTGTGTAGATTGCTTGCTCTTTTTGGTATTATAAGAGAACATTCTGGTAATGATCGTGGCCTTCTTCAATGTGTTCTATTAACAAGACTTTATGAAAACAGAGAAAAACAATGAATAATGTACTCAGACTTGCTGACTGTTTAGAGAAAATAAATGCTTTCTAAACTATGGAACAATAATATAAGAAAATTAACTGACTTGTGCTGCTATAAAAATGGTAATTGCAAGGCTAAAAATTATCCTCCTTTTCCATACCAGGAAAACTATTAAGCATCCTCTTTTTCCTTCCCAAGTTGTCTTTTATAGGTGTACTCCTGGAGCAGATATTTAAACAAACAGGTTGGTTTCTGTGGCACTCCTGTGTACTCAGTGTTCATGTGGAAAGTTAGCCTTTAACTCTTTAAGGTTGCTTATCCTGAAATCTGTTCCCTGAGTGTCTCCTTCCTTCTCTTCTCCTTTTGTTCCCTCACTTGCCTCCCATTAATTTCTCTCTCGAAAGGAGACTGCCAGGCTTGCTGAGGGTGTGATGCATCAGTGTGAATGCAGTCAGTTGCAGATGTCAGGAGCCCCACCTGAGCAGAATTCCTGCTGCGTGACACAGCATCCCCTGTCAAGGGTGGGAAAGGATCCAGGAGAAGGCTAAGGAGCTAATGAAGTAAAGCTTGTTTGATTAATAGCTAGAGACCAGGCTGATGCCCTGAGTGAGGCCCCAGACAAGGACAGGCCAGTCAAACACATCTTTTATTTCCCCAGAATGTCACCCTTCATGGATAGAAAATGGAAACAAAGCACTTTTCCTCTCCCTTCCTTCAGCACTTCTCCCAAAGTTATGCTTTCTGCTGGTGTCCATGTTCTCTATCTATTTACATGAACAATACATTGTTCAGTTCATATCCCTTCTTTAGCAGACAGTCTCTCAGGATGCAATTCTTGGGATGAAGCTTTTTCTTGCCTTCTTCAACATTTGCATTAATTTCCTGGGATCACAGGAGGGAAAATGCTGTCTGCAAATATTCCAAAGTTATTCCATAGAACTTGCTGCTTATTCCACGGACCAACAGGAAGAGTGATTTGTACCTCTGTAGGAGATGTGCCTGACATTTTTTCCTTGAAGTTTGTGGTAGGGAAGGTTTTGATCTTTGGTAACTGGGCAGGTGCTGCCCCTCTAGAGAAGGGATGTAAAGCTGGGCACTGGTAGAACTCCAGCTGGTGTCTCCTCCTGGCAGTGAGGGCTCTTTGCAGTGCTCTGGGCACGCTAAGCTGGCCTTGAAAACACCCAGCTGAGTGAGCTCTTTTTCAAGTGATATAGTAGATGAGCACTTCTCCTGATCCAGCCAAAATCATTATGCTTGGGCTAGTCCCTCCAGACCTTCACCAAAATCTGCCCGTGTCTCTTCTGCCAGCTACCCGTATGTCAGGTATCTTTAGCTTGGCCCAGCAGGGATTAGCTGGCAGGATGGAGTCAGCAGGAGCTGGACTGCCTGTCTGGAGCAGTGTGCGAGGAAAATGAAAAGTTAAATATCCAATAAGTGGGATAGAAAATGGTGTCCAGAGAGCAGAGGTCAAAGGAGCCAGCAGGCACAGAGAAGGGATCGTGGGGCTGCCAAAGAGAACTGACTGTTCAAGGTGTGTAATTCATATTTATGTAGAAATCACTATGCAAGCTGCCTGGACAGGGAGGCCAGTGACAGCTGAGCAGACTCATACCTGGGACTGAGCCCAGCCTGCAAGCTCAGGGAAGTTTCCTGGGAAGCAAGTAGCAGCCACTTTTTTGGAAGGATGATAAGGTGGCACTTACTGTGATAGGGACAACAAGCTGTCCAGTTATTAGGAACTGCCAGCTGTCTTCAAGTGCAGCACTGCTGCCATCACAAATAGAGAAACTTTGCCCCTGATACCAATAAGCCTGCAAATATGAATATTTAGAATATTTAGTGTCCCTGTTTACCACAGTGCTGAGCTAAGTACTTGGACAGGTGAGTGTCCCCTCTGACAGTCAGTGCAGCCAGTGAACAGATATTTTGATGAACAGGCAACTGAGCACTTCTGTGCATGGGAAAGTCACTGTTGATTTAGGTAATCTCATGCCCATAAAGGATTTTTTCATCACTTGCTAAGAAACAAGCAGAGGATAAAGATGAGTTTCATCAGAAGGAGGTCATTGCTGGAAATCCTTTTGCCTTTGAGTCTAATGTATGAGAAAACAGACAAGTCTGCCTAAACAGAATAAAACAGAAAGCCAGATAATACTCATAAAGCTTCCAGATGCTGCTTTTTAGTCCACAGAGCATCAGAAACAGATGAAGGGCAATTCAATTGCCCTTAATGATACTCCACTGAATACATGCTTTATTTCAAAAAGCCACCTGCTCTAAATGCCATTGACAAATACAATGTAATGCACTAGTGTCAGTACAAAAACTGTGCACCATTTTAGGCATTTTGTGGGTTGTAAGCATCAAATAGTTCACCTTGATACACAACAGAAAAGCTGACTGAACACAACAGGGATATGGAATACTTTCCTCAAATTTGTTTTTAATTCCAGATTTATTGGTGTCATACAACTGCAAAGAATAGTAATAATTGTGTGTTTATTTATTTATTTTAATAAGCACAGCTATGCAAAAGTATGATTCTTTGAGGTTAAAATAGAGATTTCTGTGAAATCTTAAATTGTGTCTATAGTCAGCACTGGTGAGGCCATGCCTCAAGTACTGCCCAGTTCTGGGCCATTTATTTCAACAAAGAGATTGAGGGGCTGCAGTGTGTGCAGAGAAGGCCAATAAAGCTGAAGGGGGTAGAGGGTAAAACCATGTGAGCAGTAGCTGAGGGAGCTGGGGGTGTTTAGGCCAGGGAAAGGGAGGCTCAGGGGAGACCTTGTCACTCTCTGTGCTCCCTGAGAGGAGGGTGGAGCAAGGTGGGGTTCAGCCTCTTCTGCCAGGCAGCCAGTCACAGGACAAGAGATGTGTGACAAGGACAAGAGACAGGACAGTCCTAGGATGTGCCAGGGCAGGGTTAGGCTGGGTATGAGGAAGTATTTCTTCACTGAAAAGGGTGATCAGGCATTGGAAGGGGCTGCCCAGGGCAGTGGTGGAGTCACCACCCCTGATGGTGCCCAAGAAATAACCAAGTTTGGCATTTGGTGCTGTTGACAGGGTGGTGACTGGTCAAAGGCTGGGCTAGATGATCTTGGAAGCCTTTTCCATGGTTTGGAGGAGGATGGATGGAGGTTTTAATGAGTCTGTGTGTCATGCTAAGCTGATGTCCTGGGGGATTTCTTCAGGGAAAGAGCCCTGTAAGGTGGAGCAGTGCAGTTGTGAATGGGTTTGTATTTCTTGCTGCGTTGTAAGCACACATTTCTGTGGGAATATTGACACAGGTTGGAATGCAGGGTTAAAAGGAAAAGTTGTTGTCACTGCATTTTAGGAGATTAATATTTTATATAAACTAAATTGGCAGTTGCTGTGCAGAGCTCACAAAGAACCAATAATGAGGCAAACATTAGGAACCACTTCACAGGGATGAGTTTCTTTAAATCTATTGCTAAGGAAGCGCTGCACATGAGTATTTTGGTCTCTCCGTTGGGTCAATAATATTATTTAAGCAGGCAGGGCTGAAGCCTTTTGTTACTGCAGAAGTGGTGGAAATCTTTTGCTCAGGAAAGGGTGTTGGTCTGGGTGAATTTCTGCCCTCCCAAAGATTGTTGAATCAAACCAAGTCCCTCAACCTCTTCCAGGCCAGCTGGGAGCTGTGGTGGACTTAGCAAAATGTTGTGTTTTGAGACAGTAATATCAAGAAAGGGATTTTAGATGCTAAGTAGGTGCTGTATAAGAAAATAAACTCACATCACTGAATTTCATATTAAATTTCTCTTGCAGCTTACTCTCGTTCTCTTTGAGAAGGCCTTATACACAACTGAATCTCATAAGAACTGTGAGAGAATTAGCTAAGAAGTTTGTTTTCATTATTTCACATTATTTCACTCATTTTACTTTATCACTTCATTATCTCAGTAATTGTTCTCCACTTCATTTAAACTAATCAACTATTTGTTACGGTCATTCTTAGTATAGTTCTCTCTTAGGAGTCCCTGGGTTCTTCAATTTATTGAATTGAGCTAAATGTCTGGAATAGCAAGAATGAAGGGAGAAGAAGAGTTGAGGCCAGCGAATACTCTTTGTGCTGCTCTTGGGCATTTATGATCTGTAACTTCCACTGAAATTAGGTGCACTCTGGAATTGAATTGCTAGGAATGAATGACTGTGACAAGGGCAGGGAGTGCATCTCAGGCACTCTCACTTAAAAGCCTTATCAGCCCAGAGTGTAGGATGCTGGTGACTGTTAGGCTAGGTAGAATATATGTATATATGAACACTGTAGCACCCCATTATCTTTAAAATAGAGTGGGTTTGACTATACTGATTTTACGAGTAGTATATTGCATCATTTATTTGAGAGTCCACCATTACTGTATGTACAATTTTTGAAAGTGAAAATACAGAGAGCTTCAGAGTGCTCTACAAGCAAGTTTCAGTACATCAGTACATCTTCTGACTATGACAAAAGAGTTAAACTGTTGTTTCAAATTATAGATCATACTGTTTTCATCACTCTAATCTCATATTCTCCTTTAAATTATAAATTGCCCAAGTGGCTTGGACTAAGCCAAGGGAACTTTTGGGATGTATTTAATATGGTTTTATTAGCTTTACTAGAGGCTCAGGGTATGATTTGGTGTGTTGGAGAAATATCTATATTCAGTGATGCCTCCCTCAGGATTCATTCTCCTTTAATGAACAGTGAGAGACAGTGGCAGTGTGTGATGTACGTTTTAGCATGGTTGATGAGTTTCTGCAGTTAAAAAGAATGTCATTGTTATTTACTCTGCAAGCCCCTCGGAGGCCCCAGCCCCATTGCACTAGGCAGTGTAAAAATGCAGATAGTATCTGTATTTTTTACATGCTTTTCCTGAGAATTAGAGGCAAAGGTAAGACTTGAAAGAAGTGTGTCAGGACTCCTTCCTCCTCCTCAGGTGCCGTTAATGTTCTGGAGCATGGCATTGGCTGATGTGTGATTGATGGTGGGGCATTTCTTTCAGGGATTCTCGGCATTCTAGGAATTGTAACATTAATGGGCTCTTTGCTGACTTTGTCTTCATGAGCCCATTTTGCTGTTTGGCTCAGGAAAGGGGGCTACTAAGTAAATTCAATAATCATTAAATTCACTGAAGCTTCAGAGAACAAAAATATATGATGAAGGGAGAGTCTCTAGAACAGAGTGAATCTGAGCTCTGCAAAGCTGATTTTATTTAATAATAAGTTTAGATTTGCATGTTATTATTGGAAGTTTGGTCTACTTGATACAACATCTAGGAGTAATGCACTTTTGTGTAGCCAAAATCAGTCAGTTTAGTAAATTCTGAGGTGCATTTGTTAAGAAATTAAGGACTTTTTGTAACAAAAATGCTGCTCAAGGGCATACAGGATTTTAATAAACATTCTGAGTTTTCAACCACTGTGATAGTGAGAGACGCTGAAAGGAAAGGCCCATTAGAACATCCTAATTTGGTTTTAATGCCAAAATAAGCCATCTTACATTCAGCATGCTTAAGGAACTCAGTAAAGAACAGATACCTCAGAAGAATACAAATGCATCACAGTGCTTATTTAAAAAAAAAAAAAAAAAAACAAAGTTAGTGGGGTGGAATAGCATTTTATGCATTTGACAGAGTAATTATGTCTATTTAAGTAGATGCATAGGTTTTGTCTACGGTGGTGGAATTTTTAGGTCTTTGTAAGTAATGATCCAAATTAATCAGTTGCTATGGCTCAGTATTCCTGAATATAGATTATCTTCAGGAGCTGTAACAAATGAACCCCATATAAGACAGGGCTTCACTAAAGCATTTTCTGGTGTTTTTAGTTTTGTGTTGCTACTTTTAATTGACTCTAAGGAAAAGTTTAGCTTGAAAGGAATTATTTCTAAGTCATGAATATTTAGACTAAAATGATATTGAACGTTGGAGCAAATCACCTTTATGGTGCTCTGCTTTACAGCATTGAAACCCACTAAGATTAGCAGCTATGAAAAATTGTTATTGAAGAGCTTGACTTGGTGAACATTATGAATTTTATGTAAAAAAAAAAAATATGTATTTCTTGCTCTCAATAGGTACAGAGAGGACTTAATATCCAAATGTTCATACAAACTGGGAGCCTTTCCACAATGGATTCAGTCCAAAGCTTTCTAAGATTAACCATGCAGAAAAAGTTAAAAGTGACTTAGCTACATCCTCTCCCATTTCAGTGGAGGCCTCCTGTGCTATGGAGACATAAAACCAACAACTGCTAAAGTACTGTAGTGCTTTCAATGTCTTCTGAATTTATTAGTTGGAACTGCTATCATAACAAGATGGACCAAAACTCTACTTTTGCATGGATCTCTCCTTCTTTTAATATTTTCTGAATTTTATATTTAAAGCTTTACTACATCAAATTTTCCTGTAATATTTTTAACAATCTTCCTAATAACTAATTGAAACTTATCTGAAAACTAATATTTTCCTACTCTGCTGTAAGAATTATCCTAATTTCCTAAACAGAACTAGTGTTCTTTTTGATTTTTCTACCTGTAATAAAATGGACTATCTGAAATTCTGGAATAAGTGTATGAGGGTGTGCTTTAATGCTACAGACCTAAAAGACTCTTGGAAGCAGAGTTTAGAAAGGGAATCTTGTTGTGACCAGGTAAATTTATTGTCTCTTTGGCAAAGCATGACTTACCATGCTCTGTAGGCACACAGTTTGTGGTGATTGGGATGGAGCTGGCCCAGCCTCATCCCCATGGGCACAGCTGTGAGAAGCAGTGAGCAGCACTGACAGCAATGAGCCATGGAGTGCCCAGGGGCACTGAGCAACCACCAAAGGGAGCAGAGGCACACAGGGGCACTGCATCAACAGGAGGGTATCAAAGGTTGGGATGAAGGACAAGGAGGGCAGGTGCTTGCAGCCTTCTGAAGTGACATGATGTTCCTCTGTATGGGTTGAAGCTTTCTGAAATTGTGTGGTGACACTCTCTGTGAATTGTGGCCATCTCGACTGTGACGTGTGCTGTGACATGCTCTGCACTGGAGTGAGGGACAGTGTCCCATGAGCATTGAACATCCTGCCATGTGATGGGACTGACATCTGCTGTGTGGTTGGTCTTATCTGCCTTTGCCTGAGGAAGGAAGACCAAGCAGATTTGGGAAATGCAAGAGAGCAGTTGAGAAGTGCAGGCAGCAGCCCTTCTTGCAGAAGAGATGTATTGCAGCATCCTGAGGTAGCTGTAACTTTCCTAAGCCCTTGCAGATGTTTTCCTGGAACAGCACAGTGCTATAATGGAAGAGAGAGAGAGTGCACACCTTTATCCAGGTGGGAATCCTCTAGCCTGTTGGGTGATGGGGATATTTATTTTTGTGGAGATCTTAGAGAAAGCAAGTATTCCATGAGTTTTCCTGGAGGTGTGAACTGAATCCTTCCATTGCTTGCTGGTGCCAGCTCTGGAAATCATAGCCTGTTGTTCTATTAGGCTCAACTCTTTATAGTACCTTTTGTTTCTTCTCCTTTGCTGTAGGTGAAAACACAGATCATCCTTGAACTTAAAGTAGTATGTATCATCTTCTAAGAGGCCAAAGAGAGAAAAATGTGGAAAGGAAAAAAAAAAAAAAACCCAAAAAACAAAATAACCACCCAAAACTCCTGTGAAACAGGCTGTAGTTCTTATGCAGATACAGCTAAAGGAAGGTGACCACCTGTGGGGTCAGAGTAGAGTGAAAAGGTCAGGGATTGATCGATGCCTGTAACCTCGGTGACTGTTATCTGTGCCTCTGTTCATTGATGAATTGCATAGAGGACAGGCTTTCTCAGTTCTTACTCTGAAGGTCTGTGGACTTATTCTATAGTAACCCTGCAATCTTTATCCTTTCCATATAGCCGCCAGTTCCCAGAGATCTGCAGGATTTACTCTGTGTGACTGTACTTTCTCATTTCACTGATCAACTGATGTCCTTTCAAGGATAAACCAGACTATTTCTTTGATAATATTTTTCTTGGAACACAGCAGGTATTTTATGTACCTTCAAGATTTAAATTAATTTGTGTACATCTTTAATTATGACTTTTAAACTAGTTGTAACTTGCATATCACAGCAAAAACCTCAATGCCAAAGGTTTATTGATGTTTGGTGTTGCTTGCTTCTTAAAAATGCAAGAAAGAAATTGGCATTTCTTATCTTTTTGCTGTACACTTCCAGATAAGTGGAAACAGTTTAATCTTTGTTTCCTGTAACAAGGTATTGGATTCTGACAACAGGGATGATTCTAGAAGCTTAAGCATCCCTTTCCAACAAAGTCTTTTTTTGGTATAGCAGGGTGGTTTTTTTTTTTTTTTTTTTTTTTTTAAATCAAAACAATGCCCACTAAAAAAATAATAATAAAAAAAATTAAATAGAACAGTAGGAATGCAAGCTCATGTATACAGCCACATATATACATATGTATGTCAATGTACTCAAAGCCTACACTGAGTATAGTTAGTTCATTTGCATTCACTTGAATATGTTCTCAGACTTTTGGACTGTGAGTAATAAAATGCACCTATGCCATGCAGAACACAGAGATTAATGCAAAAAGTGTCCTAATAATTTGCTTGTCCCACTGAACATTTTGGAGGTGTCCTTTTTGCTGTCAGGAATTGATTGCAGTGCTCATAACCTCCCAGCTGGCATGTCAGAGATGCACTCAGACCTGGCATTAGGCTGTTACACCACGAGTGCAACACTCATTGTCCTACCAAAGGTCAGCCCTCATCTTCATTATCAACACCGTTATTTTTCCTTTAGTTAAGAGATTGATTCCTTTAACATTGCAGAGTGGAAGAAATAAACTTCTTGCAAATCAATAGCACAGCACTCTTTCTTTTCTTGCCTCAGACAGTCCTGGACAAAGCAGTTTTAAATTGTTTCTCTTTCTGACTTTATGGCTAAGGTAGAAAGAGAAGCAACCTCTGTTTTTATTCCTGACTTATTTATTTTAATTGTCATCTGAATTTGGGCTGCCTACTTGCCATTAGGCTACCTTAAAATCCCCCAGTAAGCATCAGTTTGGCCATTAAAATCTTGCTGCTATAATCTTTTTATGTGTATGTTGACATTACATTCCAGTAGTTTCAAAAACAGCATCAGAACACCCCAGGTTCACAGGTCAAATTAATTTAAAAGTTGGATGGAGCACTGAATGCTATTAATGGAAAATTGATCCTGAGAGATAAAGCTCATTACCTAGGAATGCATAACTGGAGTATTACCTCAGCATAGGTCTCTCTGTCCTCTATAGGAGTAAAGTTACCAAACGCACAAGAATTTTTATTTATATATTTTCTCTAGGAGGACTTTTAGAGGAGATTGCAGTGGACCTGTGTGCAAACTGTTAAAGAATCTGTTTAGTGTTTGAAGGAGGAAAAGAAAATCCATCCAGAATTTTCTCTAGGTAGGAACTTAGTGAATAAACTCTGAAGAAAACACTGAGTAAACCAGTGTGGGGCCTGACTGGTGTATAACTGCTACTCCTCTGGAGAGCAGATATCTGCTAGAAGAGTTGGCATGACTTTGAGCAGAGGGCATCACTTTGAAATCTCAATTTGAACTACATAGTTCTGGGATTTAGATTGTGTGAGCAAGTTGCTTTTCTGCTGTGCTTCTCTGTCAGCATTTCTGCTGGGTGTGATTTTGTGTGTGTATCTTAACCTCATCCCAGATGCAGTTGAGAAGTCCTTTTGTGTTGGGCCTGTCACTCAGAAGATGTCATTGAATGCTATTACCTCTATGGGTGTCCAAGCAGAACCAGTGTCTAACTGGAGTTGCTTTGTCTGGAATGCTCACACTCACAAAGGACGAGCCATTACAGCCTTTTACAAGTGAAAGGATCTTTCCCTGGTCTCAGTAAGTGGTGCAATTTGCTTAAGAACTCCAACCAAGTGTCCTAAGTGTGTTCTTAGTGCTGCCCTGTGTACTCTGGATGGCTCCCCTGCTGTGTCCCTTCGTCTAACCTTCATTTCGGTTAAGTTATTAACATCGTTTCTGTCTCACCTCTGCCTCGATCCTTTATCTCTGATTTACTTTGAAAAACGAAGCATCATCCTACCAAAAGAAGGGTAACTGTGGAGTTGTCTGATTTTAAATTTGCACTAACTTTTTCAAAGAAGTCTTCTTCATACCTGGGAATTAAAACTTACTGATTCTGGTAAAAATAATAGCACTTCTAGTGGTATTATGAATGTCTCCTATACATAGTGGTAATTCCCTGCTGTAAATTGATATACAACAACCAGCGTACTTCTCGTCTCTTTGACATAAAAATTAAGTTGATAAAATTCAAAACTAGAAGACAGGAATTGCAGTAAGCTGTTCACCAGAGGTCCGGACTCTGCAAGCAAGATGCCCTGGGCAGTCATGATAAATGTAGATTCTCTGCCTCTTTTTGCCCAGAAGGGTCATGTCCAAATCCTTTCACTTTTAAATCACGTTGCCTCTTGCTTCACTATTGCATCTTGCCCTTGTTTCTAGTTTGTTGCTGCCTTAGAGATTTCTGTTGTTCCTGAGAGTAGAGAGGAACATTTATTAAGAGTGATTTATTTGGAAAGGTCAGACTCTACATTACCTCAGCATTAGGTTCAGTCTGCAGAATAATGATTTCATTTAGAACACTGAGGTTTTTCAGACTTATTGCTTATTTTAAAATATGGCTTTGAGGAATCAAGCATATGTCAAAGTGTGGTAAATAAGTGAATCTCTGGTCAGCTGAGGGCTCCTGAAGCCCTAGAATCTTTAATATTTTGTTCATTCATTTGTACTAAATCTTGATTTAATTAAAGAATCCTGAATACTTTTGATATTTTAAAAACAGAGCACATCTCTCTAAAATACTTTCTCCTCCTAATTAGAATTCAGGTGGCTTCACATTTCCTATTTTAGCAAGAGAAAGAATAATAAACATACGATAGACAGAAAATACTCATTTCTTTTAACTGTTGATGTTTAATCATAATGGAAATAATACCAACAAAGTTTATGTCTGTGTTTTGTTCTGCAATTCATTAGTGCTTCCCAATAAATTCAGTCAGAGCTTCTTTTTCAGGACTTAGTAATAGAACTGTTGTAAAAGCCCACGTTTTGGAGCCAGTGGTTTCAATTTTGGCTATAGAGCTTTATGCTTGCACGATATACTTAAATACCTGTATATATATTTAACAATACAGCACACAGGAACTGTGGTTCTGACTACTAACATCTGGAAATTCAGAGCTATTCCAGACACGGTATGAACACGGATCAAAAATACTTCTCCTTTAAGTATTTGACAGGATAGGACAGATTAGGATGTACAGGAACATAACAAACAGTATTAGCTGGCTGTGTACTTGGAAAACAAGTGACTTGAGCATTGTTAAAACTTTTGTGGGCATCATAGTGTGGTTTAAAGAGCTGTTGGAAGATGTATAATGGAATAATATATAATGTTGTGGATATTTATGGGATATCTTCCCAGTGTTAGAGCAGCTGGAGAGAAAGTGCTTTTTAAAAATGTATCAAGCAGATATAAGATGCTGGGGCCATGGCCTAACCTTAGGTGGGGGTTGACCTCCTGATATTTTGTGAGAGTCAAGCAAGACAGACAGAGGGTTAGAAGGGCTTTGAACATGTCTGCAGAAAAGGAGGAAATGTCTAAAGAAACTGTTTTTCCTACAGACCCTTATGTTTTCAGAGACTAGTATGAAAATTTGCATAATGAAATGCATATTTTGTAGAAAAGTTCTGTGCTCTGGATGTGAGGTACTACAGAGAGGTTGGATGTCTGAGGAGAAGCCTGAGCCCAAGAAGAGGATAGAGAAGGAATGCTGGGAAGTTTGTGGATACTTCGTTTAATAGGAGAGAGAAGGGAAGATGTTAGGGGTGGATGAGGGTTTATGGTCTCTCCTAGTTGTATAGGTAAGAGGAGAGGTCACAGATGCAGCTCAGTTTTTAGTTTGGGCAGAGGTAGATCTGGGGTATAGAGAAGAATGACATCATAGCTAAAGCCTGGGTGGTGTCTGTGCAGCAAACACTGGGGGGCATGGGGGACAGAAGGGCAGAATGCTGAGAGAATCTTGCTAAATGTTGTAGAAAGATGGAGGATATGGAAGATGAGAGGTGTGAAGAATAAATATCAGAGCTGAATCAGAAAACTGAAAGGATTTGAGAGAGAACAATGTTTTGTGTATTTTACTCCTCTTTCTCCTTTTTTTCTCTCTACTTATTTTTCACACTGTTCTCAGCCCTCTTTTTCAGTATTTGCTTCTTGATTAAAATTGTATCTGCTGCCTGTTCTTTTCCTTCAGTCAAGGCACATTGTCCCCAGGTTTTGCTTTTTCTCTGCATTTTTTTTCACCCTTCATCCCTTCTTTAATACCTTCTTAGCCTGTATTTCTTCAACAGCAAATCAAAGGTTTTTTTTACTCATTATGAGCTCTCCAGCATACTTGCTTCCTTTGTCTACCTGTGTGTATTTGACCAACACTTGGCTTCCTTCCTCTTTGGCAATGTCTGTATTTGATTTAACATCTCAAAGGCTTCTTTCTTACTGTCTCATGAGCATGGAGAATCCTTCCAAGGCTGATGGATAACTTAATCTCTTCTTTTTCTACTGCTATTACACATAAGCAGCACAGAAATTACCAACGGAAAATAGCCTTCTGCCTTCATTTTTGTAGCAGTTATGGGATGCTGGAGATGGGATGTCTGCGTCGATCCCATCTCAGGATACTAAAATGAAAGCTAAATAACAGTTGTAGAGCTATTCAAATTTCTGTATCAAAAGCTTTCTTCCTCACTATCTTAAACTGCATTGTCTTATTTTTCTATGTTCAAAGTGAATGCAAAACCATAAGATAAAGGAACTATTCAGGATTGCAGTTGATGGAAAAATCGGGCATGAAACTAAAAAAAAAAGTCCAGCTGCCCTTACTATTAGCACTTAACAGAATGTGTCATTTTGTCAGTGGCTGAAGGAAACATTTTAATAAAAAATAATCAAGGAGATGCATATAGCATGTGAATGATAGTTGAAAATTACTTGTTTTGAGACTGACCTTTGAAACCTTAATAAAGACAGTACTGGGTTTTCTATTCCAACTGGGATTTTATACCCCTGTTTGGGTCTCTGCTTTGTTTAGTCCTGCAATATGATTTACAGAGATTAAATAGTCTTCAGCATACCTGCATTATTTACAGTATATTATGCTTAGATCAAGTCTAACACAAAAAGTGACTTGCCAAAAGCAACACAGAGATCAGTGGTTTAGCTTAAAAGAAAAATTTGAGAAGGCTCATTGGCAGCTTCCTCTCTACCCACTAGACACTACTTACTCCATAAATATGTGATCAAAAGATTGCTCTAATGCATGTGTCTACCTTAAAAAAAAAAAAAAAAACCAAAACAAAAAGAACCCTTGGGGGAAAAAAAATCAATCTCCTTGGAACCATTTAATAACACTGGGGTGACAATTTTTTAATTGTAAGTCAAAATGAATGAGTGTATTACTTGCAATCTGGGTCAGATCTGTTTTCTTTCCTGAAACGTGACCTGTCACAAGTGAAATATTTAGTGGACAGTCCTATGAAGTCACCAGTTATTTATGGGAACCTGTGAACTCTGATCGAAGAGGAAAATTCTTGTCCAAATCGGCACTAAAATGAGCACTGAGCCTGACAGTCTGTTTTGTGCTGCCACCTACCATTTAACCATGACATGCCTGAGCACTGCCTGGGTTTAGTGCCTGTTCTCTTCTTTCCTTCTACATAAAGTGTCTGTAAGCAAGAAAACCAACCTAGGATCCAAAAACAAGGGACATTTGTGCTTATGAACAATTTTCTATCAGAAAATTCAATCAAGCTTCTTTTAATCAAAACATTCATCTCTCAGACACCTATCACAAAACTTGGAGCAAACCTGGCTGCCATTCCTTCTCTTCAGTCATTCTGAAAATGATTCTAAAAAGCTGTCAGGGAAAGGTCATTGCGAAGAGAGGCAGCACAAATGCTGAGAAACAGTTCTAAACTTGATGAACTTGATATATTTTGTTGATTTCCCTCTGTGAGTTCAGTCCTTTGGGGAGGCAATGAAATAGATTTGGGCAATGCCAATCAATAAAGTGAAAATCGCTGTAAAACATAGGCCATACATATAACACTGAGAGTTATTAACTTGTACTCAAAACCAGGTCTGAGTTTGTTTTTACTCAAGGGAGCTGCAAAGCTGTAAGATGGCATTATCTAGAAAGAGAAGAGCTGCATTCCTCCTTGTTTAGAGGAGTCGATTGTAGATTGCAGGGAACTTATCCTAGACCACATTAACAATGAAGTCATTCAGATTCCAAGCTGCTGCTTAATGGAAGCAGCAGAAAAGACAGTGAAATCAGTTCTCAGTATTTTGAGGCCATTATTTGGGCTTTAATTACAGTCAACACCTTCAACAGTCTCTAAAACATTCATAACAGCTCAGGGTACTGCTCTGTTCACTAGAATGTCTGCAGACATTTTTTTAATATGTTGACCTTCACAGTTGTAAGATCCAGTGTAAGTGAGGATGGGACCTCTCCCCTCAGCTTCTTTTTCTGTTGTGCAATTTTGATTTTTCTTACATGAGAGGTGTTTCTCTGCTTTCTTTGCCATAATTTGTCATTTTAATATTATATGACCTTTTTCAATGAAGACTTTTTTCCAAATCTTTTCCTTTCCAAGCTAAAAGCGTGCTGGCATAACAAAGTGATCTCCTGTCAGTGAATTTATCCAGGATACATTTGCTCTCATCATTCCTGGACATGGTGTTAATTAGATTTCTCTGAAGCCTATCTTGCAGCAGATGTTTTAGGCTTACCCTTTACCATATGTCTAGGAGGTCAGAGACAAACTTTCCTAGAAACAGGGCTGTTTGTTGTATCGTGGAGATACAGTTTGTTGGCTTTTTAAGCATTTTATATTTCAAGATCAATGAAACAGTGATGTTTAGTTGCAACATCCAGCAATTCATCTCTATCCATTAATAATATGGAGCAGTGATATTGTAGCACTCTCACTGATGGAAAGGATAAAAATAAAGTTTTTTTCTTTTTTCCTGTATAGCAATAAACATCTGTGTGCCATAAACTGTTGGTTACAGCCAGTAAATGTAATGTCTGGGGCACTCAGTGCTGCCTAAGTGAATATTTCAAGTTCACATGCTCCCAGGCTTTTGTACGGTATTTTGAGCAGCTTCTCGTGCCAGAGCCCTGTATTGAGGTTGGTGCAGCACTGCCCTCATTGCTGTTCTCTTCTTCTCTACAGTGAGATGCCAAACTCACCCAATGAGTAGAATGTGCAAAAATAAATTAGGACATGGCAAGGACAGAGGAAAAAAAATTACGCTGCAGAATGTAAGTGAATTAAAAAATCCTAAGTAAGCTGGCTGCAATGAGGTTTTGGTTCCACCTTGGTTACAGACTTCTTTCAAACTGTTTTGTCAGAGCCAACAGCCCTTTTTTTGCTGCTGGGTAGGGATAGCAGGGAAGTCTATGCCAGAAAGCCACTTGTGTCTGACTGCAGATGGCCAGGGTGGCTTCTGGTCAGAGATCCTTGAGGCCACACTCTGTACTACTAAATGAACTCTTTTCTGCTTAGTGAAATGGGGACCTTTATGTGATCCTGGCATCAGCTGGCACAGGCTTCCTGTGCCTGCTCTGTGTAGAGCTTGACCTGTTCTCGTTAGAGCTGGATGGGGGCATCATCCCTGGGAAGGATTTTTACCAAAACCTGCTGCCCTTTGCATTGCCTCCTTTTCTGTTCCTAATGGTTATGCTTCCAAAATTTGGATGATAATGATTGCTAATCCCTCCCACATGGCCATATCTTGACATCTTCTTTACAAGTAATTAAAATCCTGAATTCAGTGCCTACATCCTTGGTGCAGTTCACTCCATGATCATCCCCACTTTGCTCTGGGCAGTGCTGGCACTGGCTGGTGATTTTCAGCCCACACTCATTGTTTGGTAGCTGCAGGACAGAGCCCTGATGGGTAGATGTGGCAATGGAATAAGTATTGCCTGGCAGTGCTGCTCCTGACAGCTCCAGAGGCTCCTGCTAACCCAAGGGAAAAGGACAGAGAGGGTTGGCATGAGAGTCCTGCTGCACTAGAGGCAGCTGCTTCTTTTTGTGTTTGGAAAACAGTACTGGGAATGGTGGTGTGACAAATTCATGGGTTTAAGGACAGAGGGCAGCCTTCTTCCAGGAGAGTTGATTTATATTGCCAGACAAAATGTTCCAATTTTTTTTTTTTTTTTTTTTTTTTTCTTAATATGTAACAATAAGGTTATTTTGCCATTTATGCCTTTCTTTGTAAAATGTCTAAGACAAAGTAGTGGCTTTTTTTTCCAGAGGTGGCAGTGATATTGTGAATAATGTCTCAAAAGCACTTCTTTTTGGTGCAGCATTTCTTGTTTATAACTTCTGTTTACTGGAAGAGTGCAGAGAAAGAAAAGGAAAGAAATGGGAATCAGGGGAAAGGAAGAGACAGCCATGAACACCATTCTATTTACACTTAACAATGTTGCAATTGCCAGTCTTAACATATTGCTGTGTTAGTCTGCTACTGCAGATATTTCTTCTTCTTCTCTTTCATGATAATGAAAATGAAATACTATTTCACCTTGAAAGCTTTACTTCTGCAATGGGATTTCAATCATACTGCATTTGTCCAGAAACCACCAAACCTTGAGATGAATAAAAGGTTTGACAGCTGCACATCAGTAAGCTCTTGTGACCTATTTTCCTGTGCTCCTACCTGCATTATATTGTGTGAGCAGGCTATACTGAATGTGTGATTATTGCTACATTTATAAGGTGGTCCCCCCAGAATCACAAATAATGGATTATAAAAAAAATATATATATTGTTTGGGGGAATCTTAAGAATAAAATTATTTTAAAAAGAAAAATTACTGTCAGTCAACTTGTAAGTCTACTCAAACCATTTTAAATTAGCTCAAGAAATTATTTTTTTAATGGCTCACTCTGTCTTGGAAGAAAGGAAAGATTGGTAACTAGCTCTCACACCAAGCCCCTGCAGCAGAATATGCAACTTGAGAAAGTATTGTATGTCGTATGATTTATGAGCGTACAGGTTGCCTACAATATGTGAGAAATCCTCTGTATAACTTGTTAGTGATACAAAGATTTTGAATTTTTTCTGAGTACTGGTATTTCTTTTGATTTGTGAATACGTGAAAGCAGATGTTATTGGTGTCATCTCCTACAATGTAAAGGTACAGCTACACTGTAAGGTAAAAGCTGAAACTATAAAATCCCACTAGCAAAGCAGCTCCCTGTGTAAGGCCATGTGAAATCCACATCTCCCTGTGTAAACACTGTGAAACACACAGGTACTTCTGAAGCTTCTGAGCACATGAACAGCAGATTTATTGCAGCATCAGTAGTGACATGTCTTTTCCCATCACTGGTTCCTGGAAAGGTGTGATTCTCCATGAGCTGCTGCTTTGACTGATAGTGAATAAATTAATGACTAAGCAGAAGTGAGGACAGACTTTGGGTGAGGCTGGCTTCTGCCAAGCAGTTCAAATTTAGCACAGCTTTAAGCATCAGTCTACAGTGAGACAATGATAAGCATCTGTTGAGCATGGCATTGGCTCTGTGTGTGCAGGAGGAGGTGTGAGTTATTGATGGAGCTGGATCAGTCATAACCCAGGATTAGCTGTTCTGTTCTGCAGGACATGTGTGCAGGCTGTGCAGTCATCACTGACAAACCCAGAGTTATCCCTGACTGCCAGAAGTGGGCATGCAGAACAGCCCTTCCTCTGACACTGAGAGGAAAAGGTGGGGATGGTCTTTGCCTGTAGGAGATGAAAAGATTCCCATTTGAAAGGCTTTAAATGAAGTTACACGAGAACTTGTAAAGAACTGTCTATTCTAACAAAAAGACAAAATCCCCATTTTGTTATTTTCTGTCAAGGGCCATAACAATGATTTCTCCAGGAATCATCAGTCACTTCCTAATGGAGAAAAAGGTAGTTATGCACTTCCTAGCTTCAGTTAGTTAAGACGTTTGCACAAAAGAAGTGCCAATTCTGCAGAGAGGTGCTATAGAAAACTCTTTAACAGCAGCTGAACTTTTTGTGAGAATTTGAAAGTAAGTTGTAGTTGTAGATTTATCATCAGTGGGATGGATAAAGGGACTGACACAGCTTTGTAACCACTTCTGAATGCTGTTAAGGTTTGTGGCAAGAAATGGAACTTTGAACTTCAGGATGAAGTCCTAAGAAATAAATGCATAGACTCAGCAGTGAATTCTAATAACAACAAATCAGTTGTATAGAGAGGTTGGTTCAAAAGTTTCATTTTCTGAGGATGACTCTCTTCTCTCAAAAGTACAATATAATGCAAATGCCTGATGGTCACGGTGCTTGGCACTTTATTATTTCAGTATGTTTATTTTTCACTTCTCACTGCTTTGGAAGTCAGTGCAAATCTCATTTAAGAAGTTATTGGGCATTACGTTAGTGAGAACAAGGGAATAATAAGAAGAAAACTGAAAGCTTTGAGAGCAAAGATGCTCTGGATAGCCTGGTGGGCATACAGTAAAGTCCAGATTAATCTTGTCTGCAGTGTAGGGGTGTTGTCACTGCCACAGACTACATTAAAAACTTGCCTCCTGAACCAGAGCAAGCCTCTGAAAGATTCAGAAGTGCCTTTTTGTCATGCAGGAGATGGTAAAGTTCTGATTTACCATCTCTTTCCCCAAGGGTAGTGATACCTGGGAGAAAATTCTTATCGGAATAGATATGATCTCATGTTTTAAAGTAGGTCAACAAAAGAATCCTGTTCTTTATACTAAGGAAAGGTTGCTGACTCAGGCCCATTGCCTAGCCCGGCATGTGCTAATATGTGCTGAAAAGATACGTTAGTGTTCTGAAATGAAGAGACATTTGGTGAAGAGTTCATTCTATTAATTCCATGTATTCACATTGCACAGCCCCAAAACTGTAAGACTGTTTCTGTGAAAGGAATGAGGCATCAGTTTTAGAAGGGAATTACAGAGCTGTCATGTGCCATGGAACACCTAGAGAGAACATTGCTGAAATGCAAAGTTGAGAATTGGGAGTTAATTACTGTTAAGAGAGACTCTTGGGTTGCCAATAGGTGTCATTCATTGAATGCTGTGCTGAGCACAGATGCTAAATGTGTTCAGTTAAAAAAAAAAAAAAAAAGGATGTAAAAATAATTCTGATTACTTGGGACCTCAAATTCTAGCAAGTTTCAAGGTGACTTTCATTTCCTAAATCTCTTACCTGCAATGAGAGATAGGTGCACTTTAGGGTTTCCTAAATGCAACATCGTGTGTGTAAAATAGAGAGATTACCTGGGAAAAAAAGTGGACTTTTTCCAGTGTTAAAAAATAATTTAAAACTCTTGACAAAAGAATAATAAAAGCCACTGAGGGAACATTAGGATGGTGATACCTCTGGAAGCTGCTGCTTCACAGGTTGCTCAACACACAGGTTAAAATTAAGCCCTGGATAGCATGATAAGTACATTACCTAAGGTGATTCTGAATAAGCAATTTTCATATTGATGACTTTCTTGCTCTATTAGTGAAAAGATGATTTACCACTCTAATGGGGACATCACTTAACTTACACCAGAATTGCTAACATAGAAACAGGTTGTTAAAAAGAGGAAATCTATTGTATGCTAACAACATTCCTGTTAGGTAAATAATCTATTTTGCATTCACAGCTGTTGTTCACAAGGAGGCAGCCAACCTATTATTGTTGTAATAAGTTTATTTATGTACTAGAACCTGTCTGGTGTATCAGAAAATGCCCGAGAGCTTCAGTAGGGACAGTGATGTCCAAATGACAGACAGTAGACTGGGTGGTCTCTTGTGACTTGTGAATATGTTGCAGTCTGGAATTTCAGCTTCTTGATTGCTAGCTTGACTGCTAGTGAGAGCAAAACTTCAGTTCTGGGCCTACATGTCTTAAAGGTCCGTAAGATTTGAGTGGTTCTGCTCTTTAGCCATTACATCAAAAACCCCTCACAGACAAATGTAACATTTGCTTGCATCTTTCCTTAGAAATGTTTTTTGTCAATAATGAAAGAAATGAAAATGTGTTGTTTTAATTGGAAATTTTTATGTAGTTTACACATACACATTCTGCTGCAAGCAAACAGATGCAAAGAAGGTAAAACTGTTCCTTGAGAAAAGGCTGTTTGGACATAAGAAGTCTAAAAAATAAAGTACTGCAATCTCACAAAGAAATGCCATCTTTTGTAGAAGCTGTAGTAAGAACACAAAGAATATAAACAGAAAGTATTAGATAAGCTGGCTGGTCTTTTGAAGAAATACTTTCTCAATTATTGTAGTACTTGATATTTTGTGAATGTTTCCTGAAATGGTACATTTTTTGACTTTGGAGAGACCACAAAATACAAAATATCAAAAGTGGCTTCTACAGAGAACCTTCTTTCAGGGCAGGCATAATACCAGTCTTTGGCAGAGTAAGTTGTCTTTTATGCTTTCTTCTGAAGCTCAGTAGGGAATTTGTAAACCCAGATTCACTAGTCCCATGTAGTATATTGTTACAGGAGCTCAGCTTTGCATTCAGTAAAGTTCACATGAGTTTTTCAGTAAACATAATGGGTTCATGTTTTCTTAGAATGTTAGTGAGTGACATTTCAAATGGGCAAAATAGGCAGCTAAACTGCATGAAAAGTAACTTCAGTTGTAAAGTAGTGTTTTGTCAGGTTTTAAGGACTACAGGAAGATGTTCTGTGCTGTGGATTTTATTGTCCTAACCCTTACACTGCATCTGTCACTGTGGTGTTTGGATCCTACCAGCAGTGCATAAGGTGACATGTGCTTGTTCTCCCATGTACAAAATTATCCAGGGGAAAGCTTTATTTGGAAAGGACATGTGTACATCTATTGGAGAAGATGAGGTTAAAACCCTCTCATCTTTACCTGAAGTGGTGTACATAGGTCCTTAGGCCTCTGGGAGTTCTTTCACAGCTGTGAGTTGGATTCCTCACAGCTGGCTGGTACATCTTGTAGTGTGCTCTGTGAAAGATCCATACAGCTTCATACAGCTTCATTTCACTTGAGCCAAAGATCCTATTAGTCTGAAGTGCCTCTTTTAGAAAAGCATGGAGCATTTAAAAGTAGAGTGTCCATCATTTTCAGAGGAGATGGATTCTAATGGAGCACTCCACAGTGCAAATAAATGCATTCCAATGAAAAAAGGACTTGTAATATTTCATTATTAGCAAAAATAAATATTGGGGTAATCAGGCTGCAAGTAAGAGAAACTGAGTAATGTTACTGCAGAGCAGAGTTGATTTGGTAACTAAGATACAGAAGAGAGAAAGCTTTGGTTTGGTTCAGGTGTGTAACTGTTTTACACTCACAGCTCAGATATGTGTCATAGAAGCTCGCACTGACCTGCTTATTAAAAATGCTAATGTTTTTAATTGATGATGAAATGTTAAATTAATATTTGTTACTGATTAAATCAACTATTTATGGTACTATCTCACAGATCAGTTAATGCATTTACAATCTCTTCTCACTGCAGTTCATTTATACAGAACACACTGCTGCTTTTGTGATTTTTAGAACATCTGATGCACTCCTGGTAAAAAAGTTAATATTAATTTCCAAGTATAAATGTACTTTTGACTTTTAAGCTGGATCGTGTTTGCATCTTTTAATGTGTTATTCCAATTTTCTGGAGTGTAGCTGTACTCATAATTGCTTTCTACGAGGAAAAAACAGATGAATTTTTGCCTCACTAAGCTCTCTGTTCCTCACCACTAGAAATTGAACATGCTTCAAAAAAAATGTATCAGTTATGTCCCCTCACATTATTATTACAAAGTTTGCTTTTTTGATTGCTTACTGCATTCTGTCGCTCTGCCTCTAGTGCAGCTTAGAGGAGAGAGAGACACCTTGGAGTCCGTGTGCTTGTTGAGCCAGGATGTTTCAGAGATCAGTCTCCCTTTAATGATGATCTTTCAATTTCATTTTGCTGTTCACACATGCAATACAGTGAAGTCATTCTGAGTTTAAAGATCTTCAGAAGAAACATGATCCTACAGAGATTGTTATGTGTCTGAGTCACTTGGCTTGAGATTGTGGGACTGCTTCCAAAAGTGAACAGGTCTACAGATCTAAATTATTTCCAAGTCATTTCAAATTTCCCCAGTCACAAGCCTCGCTGAAGTCACAGTGCCAAAGAAAAGAGAACTTAAGGTTGTTGGGATTTGATTTTGTTAGTATTCTAAGCTGAGCATGCAAATGGGCTGTAGTCCGATTTCTCTTAAAAATGTGACTAAGGAATTCTCCAAGGTAGGAGAAAAAGGCAACAGCACCTCATTTTCTGGTTTTCATTGTAGTCTGGGTAGATGTCCAGCAGAGGATGAAAGCTCTACCATGCTTGTTCCTTTGTTTTCTTTAAAATTCAATGGGATTTAGATATTGTTTCCTTTAGAAATCAGTGATAATTGAGCACTTAATTATTTTAGGCATCTCTAAAAATCCCACTGTCAGACTGAGGGACCTATAGGTGCATATTTCATCAGTGTGTCTTGAACATATCAAGATATTTGTGGGATAAATAAATAGAAGTGACTGTGTATTATGCTGCATGCATTTTTAAATGTTGCGAATAATTTCTTGGTAGCTCAGCAAGGAATGTGACTTCTATGTGCTCTGTTACATTGTTTTTAAGATCATTGGTAATAATTTTTTTCCAATGTTACTATGCAACCTTAGAAGTTAATTACTTGAGATAGCTGGATTATTTTTGCTTATCTTTATTCAGCTGGGATTACATACAATTTGAATGTAGCACCATGGTAGGAGTCCACTTCAGATACAGTCAATTATATAAGTCTATCAGCAGCTATTTTATTATGGGAACAACAGAGACAGAAGGCTTGTGTTCTGTGATGAATGTAGATTAGAAAGAGGTCACCCTGACATACATAATTAGTTTCAGAATTTTAAATTAATAGGTAGTGTGCCCCCAAGGCATCCATACATTCGGGCTGAGGCTGCAGGATGTCTGGTCCAGCTCCTGCCTGCTTTTGTCAGCAATGACATGGCTTAGTGCACTGCTTGTATAACAGCATAAGATATTATGGCAGGGCTAAATCACTGTAAAAACAACATTTGCATAATACTTTGGTCATACTACATATATTTCCCTTTGGAAACATTTGCACTGGGAAATTATTATGCAGATTTCCAGGAGATGATTGCTCAGCCTGGTTTGTCTTCAGGTGCTTTATGGGAGCTAAGCAGATGCTTAAGCAAGTTTCTGCCAACAGTTGATTGAGGGGGTCTAGAGGTGTTTGAAATTGTGGGCCTGACCTGTTTTGTGAGCAGCACTGGCTTCAAGTGACTGAAATGAAGGTGAATGTAAGGCAGTACCTGGCAGGAGCTGAATTACAGCAGAGAATTCAAGCTTCTATCCCAGACTTTAACAAACTAAACCTGAGAATTCCATTTCTGAGGAACTCCACTGGTAACTCCATCTCTCACAATGGATAAATTTTTTAAGGTTTCTGTCTGCCACTGTGCAAGTGGTTATAGGCAGGATACCACATCCTTTCCCTTTTTGGCTTATAGGCTTAGCTATGATACCTAAATTTACTGAGATTTTTGAGGTGCTTTGGGTTTCAGTTTGGGTTACAAATTAATCTTAGATATTTCAGGAGTTAAAATTCTAAGTAGCACATGAAATCTGCTAGCATGTGACAGTTTTGAATTAATGTGATGCAGATTATTTTAAAGTTCATTCAGGAATCAAACTGGAAAAAAAAAAAAAAGTAATTAAGTGTTTCTCAAAAATGAAGACAATGTGTGCATGAACTTCAAGGGATTGAAACTACTGAATTGTAGTGATACTAGAGAGAGGAAACCAGGAAAGGATTTTCAATTGTGTGAGTTTTCTGTATTTTTGTTGATGTTTGTAACCAAATACTTCATAATCCTAATGAAAAATGTCTCAGATACCTTTCTACACCACAGCAAGCTTTAACTGAGATGCAAAATATTAGTAGCTTATTGTACATTTTTAGATAGTTTTCAGAAGTGTTTAAGTTTTATATGAGTGATATTGTTCTAAAATATAGAGTCCAGAAATCTTCAGGTGAAGACTATTGATAGTGTTAATTTGCTGTCTTTTTGTGAATTTATTTGTCAGTCAGTGGCTCTTATAAAAGAACTGGTAGGTAGAGTTGGGTTAATGGAGTGTGACAGACACATCCACAACTACTCAACTGTTTTTTTTTTTTTTTGGTTTTTTTTTTTGTTTTGTTTTGTTTTTTTTTTGTTTTTTTTTTTTTTAATTAGACATAATGCTGTTTAAATAAAGTCACAAAACAATGGTTTCCTGCTGGCACTGAAATGCTGTAGTGAAACCAATTTTTTTATTTTACAATTAGCTGTTTTATGGAAAAGAAATACTGGAGGAATTCCTGGATGTTTATTTTGAAAGTAGAAGACATAGATCCTGTGACAGCCCTCTATGATGATATATTTACTTCCCTTATTATGGCAAATGATTGATGGATTGCAAATTGAGTAATTTTGTCTAATGGGAACTGATGTAGTTGAGTGGTTTTCACACAGTAGGGGTTATGTTGAATTCCTGTCTGTCCTTCCCTGTGGTCAGTTCAGATTACCTTTCTATGAAAAAGTACTTGATTTCCTGTCTATCTGTGACTATTTCCCAGAATGTTTCCCAGAGCTGTTTTTACATTCTCAGTCCTTTCTCTGTGCTGTCCTGTAGTTTGGCAGTGAGGGGAATGCAAATGTTCCTCTTCAGCTCCTCTTTTGTTAAGACCCCTTCGAAATTCTACTTCTAAATATTTCTATCTACTGACAGTGGTATTCCAACCAGCTCCTACAGAAAAGTTAAGTTCATCCCTAGTGGATATTCAATTCCATGGATGAGAGCATGTGAGAGGACCACAGAAAAGAATGGACAAAGAAGGAAAGATACTTATTTATACTCCATATGAGGAAAACACAGGGAATCTGTAATTGACACAGGCAGAATCACTTCCTATAAAAGTGACTGGACCTGCAGAAACATTTATATCAATTATGATATAATGCAGTTTATAATGCAGTTTTTCAATTATGCAGTTTAAAAAGATAAACTAAATAGCAGAATTCTGAAGACATTGGCATGAATTCAAGAAGTATTTCTGTAATCTTCTCCTGAAGATAAGTTCTGAAAAGTTCTGTCATATGCTCTATACTTTTTTCTTCCCCACTATGAAGTAAGAATATGTAGAGGCAACTTCTTCCAAAGTGGGTTAGAATGAGGAACTGAAATATAAAATTCATTTCAGACTTTGACAAATTGAAACTGCCATAATTTTTCTTCTATGTGCTTTAAAAAAAAAAAAGTGTGACAGGAAAATTTGTTATAAAATTATAAAAAACCTGTGAAATGTAACAGACCTTATTAATATATCACTGATATTGTGGTAGTAGGAGAAAAGGCTGCATTTCTTAGTGTCACTGCTGTAGGTATGTATTTTTAATTTCAGTCACAATTTCCTGCTGTTCCAAACATGCCATATAATCTGCAGGGATCTGGGGAATTAATTAGGTACATTTCATTTCTCCTCTAACTAATCCCTTCAATTCTCTTCCTTTAGGGAGCTGAGCACACCAACGACTGATAAGCCACAAGGGCCTTATTTACTTTACAGAAGGTTCTGCAAATCCCAGCGAGACGTTGGCCTGTGCTTAAATATTCTCCATTTAGTCCTTGGGATCGTGGCATTTGAATGTGACTCTTCAAATCAAAAGCATTATTGCACTTGGAAAAAAACAAATGAGGGTAGATTAATGAGAATAAAAACCATAACAGTTTAACAATAAACCTTTTCTATAGCCTAAGAAAGGATACAAAGCAAAATCTGTGATAAGCAGAATGAACTATGTCCACTCCAAAATATTCCAATGAAATAGCCTCATATTTTCTGAACGTGGCTACAGTTGATTAAACTGGCTTTGTTTCAGTCTGGTTTTAAAGTGCTCTTTAGTTTCTGATTATCTTTTATTCTCAGAGAATTGAAGAAATGATTGATGTGAATGGTGTTACTGCTGGTGCTGAGCCCGTGTCACAGCAAACACAGCTCTTTCTGTTCAGCACACTAAAGGTGCTGAGCAGCAGGCTCACAGCCAGGTGCTCCTCTGCCTGGGGAGCTCGTGAGGCCAGGGAAGGAACAGGGAGGCATTTGGGAATGGACACCAAAGGGAGGCAGGGGCTCCTGGTCATTTTGTCAGACTCACCTGGGGCAGTTTCTTCATGGCTGTAAACCCGAACTATTTGATCTGGGGGAGGGCTGGCTGAATAATCCCATTAATTTTGTTGAGTGTTGATTTGCTGTGTTATATTTTAATCATTTCAGGATGGGGATTATCGAGGAACTATGTGTATAGAACCTGTAAATCCCTTCTGAGGTTTTCTGGTTTTTTTTTTTGTTTTTTTTTTAATGCCTATTTTTGCAGTTTTGAAAGGCTACAAAAGAAATAAAATAGGTATTTTCATTTGTTGCCCATTATTGATGATAAGAACAAACATGCAGTGTATCCTAGCTTTCTTTGAGGGTTCCACAGTAGAAGGGTGACTGCAGAATAAGGCCAGTCCTTGCCAGTACAATCCCTCATCTCTTACCATCATTGCTGCTGTATTCAGGTCAGGTCAACAGAGTTGTCTGGGTCATTTTATTTATTTGTTTCTTCTTACATCTGTTGTGTCATTTATTAGGATAGAATCCCAGCTTTCTTTACTGCAGGAAATAAACACTGACTTAAGATGCACACATGGTTGTATGAGGAGAGTGAGAATAAAATCTCCAAAATACTTTTCTTTGAAGACTCCTTGCAACAGGGAAAACTGCATTCATAGTAATTCCTTTAGGCCATTTCTCCCCAAGGTTTTACCACTATAATTGTGAAATGCTAGGAGACTCTTTAACAGCTCTGAAGCATTAATATATTCACTTTCATCATTAGAGTGAAACACAAAAAAATTTTAGCAGTGAAGACTTCACAATAGGTTGTTATAGGAGACACAACTTAAAAAGAAAGATTTGTAAGCAGTTGTCTTTCTTATCATAATTTCTGATATTACATATCCAGAATAGTTTGCCTGATAAATGTGCAACACTTGCAGTGTTTATGATGGCTCTGAAGGTTGTATGAGGCTCCTTTGTCAAAGCTGGAGTCTCATTCTTGAGTCAATTGACTGGTTCTCCACAAATGAACCAAAGAGCCTGCATAGCATCTCTTCTCTATATTGATCTTCCATAGAGCTCAAAGGAGCATCTTCATCCTGTGGCTCATTAATGTGGCAATCCTGAGAGGTTTATCTGGAGAGAGTAATGATGTCATCTGCTGTGCTGTAAAACCACCCGTTCAATATTCCACATTTGAAATAATAGCTTCTCATTGCCTTCTTTTACCTCGAGTAAGATCAGAGCTAATTAGGCTTTGCTAATTTCCTTTGTTTTATTAGTTAAATAGAATAGTTCAAGTGTACAATCTTCTTTGTTAGTGCTATGCCTATGCTATGCTATTAGGCAACTGTAAAAGTGCTGAGATTTAGAGAGATCAGCTAGCATTCAGTAGGCTAAGATCCAAATAAATCTGCTGCTTTACGGTGCTTTCAGTGATATTCTGTAAAGTTCACTTTAATTCAAGTAAGCAGCCAGATATCTTTGAAAAAGTCAACTGCTTTGCTGGAAAAACTGGAGTATTACCAGGTCTGCAGCAAACTACACATCACATCATAGTTGGGACCATTCTGATGTGCTTGTTCTGTAATCCAGGGCTGGCAATGACATTTAGAAGTCTCTGCTCATGGCCCCAGTTGAAGTGCTGAAGCTAAAAACCAGGAGCACCCACGTTGTGTGAGGCACCAGTTGGCTGTGTTGGGGGCATGTGCACAGATATGTGAAGGGATAACCCCTTGCTTTTTCATAATGGAACTTTGTCACCAAGCTACCTAAATCTTCAGTGACAAGTCTAGTCCTAATTTCTCCTCTTCTCCCAAGATACTGCATTACACAGTGATATATGCAGCTCTGAATAAGGGATTTTCCCCCCACATTGTAACCAAGAACCATTGTTAGCATGTCAGAAGGTGTCTGACACAAGAACAATGGAAAGAAAAGAAACTGCCAGGAGTGTTGTGACCGTATTGATTACATGGAGCTTATCTTCCCTTTATGTTCTCTCCTGTCTAAAATAATGCTATTCTTTTTCCTATGAGTTGACTAAAAGCAGTTTAGCAGTTATATACTGGAAACCCAATAAGCAAAAATTTCCTCTTAGCTGTAAATTTAGTGCTCTGAGGTGAAACACATGGTTCTTCAATGATATTCTCATTTAATGCCATAATCAAAAAAAACATTTCAGAGAAATAATCTATTTAATTTCACTGGCTTTGGATGAAGTCTTTATTTTTCAGATGAAAGTGCAGATGCCTGGGGGAATACTTTCACATCATTGATGTTAGTTTACTTAACTGTCAAAACAAGCTTTTTTTTTTTTTTTATGAAGGACTGATATTAATGCTCTTATTTATATTGCTGCTCAAGATTTTTCAGTTTTAGTACTGGTAATATGAACATGTTATTTAGAAATGTTTCTCTAGCACAGAAGATTCAACCAACTCTTTTTCATCCCTGAACTTTGTAATGAAAAACAGTTTACAGTCCAGAATCCCCAATCCCTGAGTATTCCCTCATCCCCATCAGTGTATAATAATTTACAGTTTTGGGATTTCAGTCTTCACACCAAGATATGATAATTGTTGGCTTGGGTTTAGGCTGAGAAATTGGGCTTTGTAACTCAGAACTGAGTGGCTAAGAACTCTGAAAAAAGACTTGGCTTTCTAAATTGCAAGACTTATCCATGTTATTTAAAATAAAGTTTACCTGGGACACCATCTGAGTTGCTTAAAATTGCAGTTTGGAATTTCTCTTCAGTAAGAATTTTTGATACTTCACATCCAATCAGTGAAAGTGTTTTGGTATTTACAACTTTCTTTTGAATGGGAATGATGGTATTTTGAAAAATTGGAAGAACTGCTTATTTTAAAATCTGGGGTGATAAACTCCCATGTTGTCATGGGGTTAAAACCATTCCATGTCCTCAGTAGCTTCACCCCTACCAGGAGATACATTCTGTAAATGTTCATAGCTTTCAAATCAGACTACAACTCAAAATTCAGTGTAAATAGGTTCATTCAGTGATCAAGGTGTCACTTCATGGAATTGTTATAAATAAGAAATTAATCCTGCTTAGCCCTGATACAGGAAGGTGAGCTTTGAGGGTCATGAAAATATCCTGTCAGGTCTCCTTATCTGGTTCTGTACTCTTTGTGTAGTACCAGAAGTGAGTTTTGTCTCTGTCAGTAATCCTCTTTGCCCAAATACACCTCTGTAATGCTTCTGTGGTTCCTTAGTGCTCAACCACAACATCTTCATTCAGATTTTGAATACTTCAAGGTGATAACCTTGAAGTTTCAATAATGCACATATGTACTTTCTGTTTTAAAATCCCAGATATGAGCAACACAACCATGAAGCATAATTTAAAGAATTGTACAGATAATTAAATTCTCTAGACGTGTGAAATTTTCTAGCTGAAACACGAGAAACTTAAAATATTTAAATTTAATTCTTCCATCTTGTAATAGAGGTAGCAATCTCATCATGAAGCATTTCCTAAAGATTAATAAACAAATGAAGTTAATGATGCTGGGCTGTATTTTGGGATATCAGCTCCTCCCAAGGGGTCATTAATTCCCAGGAAGCCTCCTGCCTGAGTCATCATTGCTTAATTAGACCATTAGGATATTGCATGTTGATTGCAGTATTACAAAAGGGAGAAGATGATCAAATGCTCACAGGGATCATCAGTATCAGAGTAAGATGATTGCAATATCTGTAATGGTTTTAACCAGAGTAGCCCTGAAATCCTGTTATGCTCCTATGGGAACCTGTATTCCCTGGGTGAAGCATGAAGCAAACAGTCTGACCAAAGCAAGGCATACAAAAGTCAATGGATTTCTGCATGAATCCCTGTGAATGAAAATGTACATTGGATTCCAACCCTAACATCTTTTGAGATGGTGTTATTTCCATTCTGTGACACTTTATCATGTTCATGTCCTGTAAAATCAGAAGTGATTGTGGATGTATCTTAAAATTCCAGTTTCACAGATGAGGCTACAGAATTTCTTTCAAGGGAGTGTCACCTGGATCAGACAAACAGAAAATTGGGAACTAAAGCCAGAATTTTTTTTTTTTTTAATAGAAACATAATCTAGGAAATGTATCCTTTCTGCAGATGCATGAAACTTTTTGTGTGTAAGCCATATAAATTTTATTGCCTCTAATTTTCAAACAGCTGCATAAAATAAGCAGTAGTTCAGTGTTTCATTTTATTGGAACCCGCCTGGACATGTTTTTCTATCCCTAAGTCTGTTACTTTTTAGGGAAGGGCTTCTCTAACTGTAGTGATGAAACTGCTGAAAGACAACAACAAACTCTTGGTTACTTCAGGGCTAAAACCAGAGTGTGTGGGATGGAGCTGGGAGTGAAAGGTGGCCAATGCAGGAGCTGATGAGCTCAACAAGATGTTGCTTGAAGTGAATGCATCTTCAGCTCAGTTTCACTCAGGAGGAATCATAAGCAGTGTAGGTAGAGGCACTTGCTGGCCAGAGGATAGTGCATCTACATGTAAACTGTTAATCAAACTGCACCAGCCCAGGGTTGTTTGTAAATCCAAAAGCCGGGAAAGCAGGCTGGGAAGACTGTGATCACATTTTTGCTTCAAAAGACAAGAACTGCTTCGGTTGCATCTTAATTATTTTCATTGAAAATCTGTACTTATGGCCTTTATTATTGAAAATATCTCTATGATCTGTTTCTGAATCAGAAAAGATTATCTTGTTTTTCTAGCTCAATTTGTAGCTTATTCTAACTTCACTATTCCTTTTCAAATCTGTAGAATTTTCTTTATGTAAATCTCACAGTATTTTGAATTTTAACTTAATTTAACTTAATTTAATATTTAATTTTAACTTAAGTACCAAGAGATGGTGCTTACTGGCTTCACAGTAGAATTTTTAGAATAAGTAAAACTCTTTGGGCAGAACTAATATAGTGCCAAATTAAAGTAAAGTTTATCCCCCAAAAGATTCTTCCTTACCAAGAATCTTAACCCTTTCTTTCTTACCTAGAATTTTTCCCCCTTAGCCCTGAATGTTATACTTCCTTTATTTTCTTCAAAAATAAGATACACTATTAAGGCAGACATCAGGTCAGAATGAAGTTTATCCAGTTTCTTTTCAATCTTAAATGTTTTGGATTTTTTTTTTTTTAATTTGAAAGTGAGTTCTGCCACCTAATTTGATGTGTTCAAACATAAATCTGTTTAAAAAAATTGCCATCTGTGTTTGCATCTCTTCTGGTAAAATATCTTGCCCAGCTCTACTTTATATTATGATCAGCTTAACGGTATTTAATCTCTATTCTTTAGTTTGACCATCTGCTAATTTTGGACAGTGTTTCATATGTATCTCACAAAGGTATTGTGAAGCCTGTTTGATCCAGATTTTACAGCCAGTCCTTGGGGCAGAATAACCGGAATCAACTGAGTACATGCAACAAATATTAGAAATGTTTTTGCTTTTTAATGCTGTAAGATGCTATTTACATACAGATCAGTATAGCACAGGGTATCAGAGCAGTCTGTTCTGCATATCCAGTTTGGAAAAAAGGGCTCCATGCAGAGTTTTAATAGCAGGTTTTGTGAACTTATTTCCACAATCTGGCAGTGTTTTTTTTATTTTTTTTTTTTTTTTTTTTTTTTTTTTTTTTTTCCCCATGGAAAGTTTATCTTTCATTAACTTGAGATCTTGTTTTGCTATTTTTTTAAACTTGGTAGCCTATTTAACTGTGGACTACCCTTTAAGGTGGCTCATATTCTTCAGCATCTGGACAGTCTGTCCAAGTACTTAGCCATCTTCATTATGATTTTTTTTCTTCAATATTCAACTGGAATTTTCCTTCCTCATTGTAACTTTTGCAGGTGCTTCTTTTCTGTGAGCTAAATGAAATTGACTCCCTCACATAAGCATCTTATTTATCCTCTTCTTGAATTCAGTTGCTCAGTTGGGAGTGGGGACACAAAATGGGACAAAGTTCTCCTGGTGTGTCCTTCTGAGTGCTCAGAAAAGGGGAACAGACACTTCCCTCAACTCTCATAAGTTCATTATTGAAGAGGATCATGTTTTTGGAGCATGTTTTTTACTTTATTTTTGCAATATATTACTTCACCTAATGCTTTTTATCATAGATTCTAATAAATATAAAACATACATACAAGCAATTACATTTGAATAATACACTGACTTTCTGGGAAAAATACAATGTAATTATGCAAACACATAGAAGGATAGCAGAGTTGTTTTCTCCTTATCAATACAGAAATTTCATTGTCTGTCATGTAGAATTGGCCTTCCTCAGACTGAAAAATAGAGAAGGAGGATAATGAGAGAAATAAGAAACTTCTTAAATTTATTTCAAGTCATACATTTCTCATTTTGATGGAAAACATTTTTCTCAAATGAATGGGTTTTTATTGATTTCCCTGTAAATAGTGTACTTGAATTACCCTTTCTGCAATAACATATTGGAAAAATCTTACAATTTATTCAATATCTGAGTAGATCAGCACTCC
This sequence comes from Vidua macroura, assembly GCF_024509145.1. Classification (NCBI taxonomy): domain Eukaryota; kingdom Metazoa; phylum Chordata; class Aves; order Passeriformes; family Viduidae; genus Vidua; species Vidua macroura. The sequence continues at coordinate 6,651,975 of NC_071585.1, read as the reverse complement.
TCTGCTTTGACTAACAGCATCAAGTGTAGCCCATTCACGCTATATTTCAGGCATTGATTTTTTTAGAAATGAAAACAATATTCTGAATTTTATTTGCATTTAGGAGGTAGCTCATATCTTCACAGTGATACTTGCAATTGCTGTACTTAATTTTGACTTTATATCTTTGCAAAAGTGTTGCATTTAGAATGAATTGATGGAGTTCTTTGACAACATGTATCATAAAGTCTAAAGTATGTAAAATTTGAGAAAGGATAGATGTGATAGACTTGATCCTTATAGTTAGATCTGTAGATTAAAGCTTACCAGCTACTGAAAGTAATAATTACATTGAAATTCCCCATGTTCTTGCATCTTTCTGTAATTGTGATCCATGTATTGGTCTTATGTCTGCACTCCAATTATTATAATAAGAGACCAAGCAGGACATGGATCCTTGTTTAGATTGCACTCAGTCACCATACCAGTGTTCCAATGTATAAATAGTTACTTGAAGTAAAGTGTTTCTTCTTAGAATGACTAGTGCAGTAATTTTCAAATTAGGCTCTGTCTCTGTGTTGGCCTTCAGGTTAATTCATTTTTTTCTTATGACAATATTAATCTCTTTTCTCCAATGGCTCATTTTTCACATTTTCAGTACTGACAGAAGACTGCTTTATGTTAAAAATCAAGACACTTCAAATTATACCTACTAGATTGTATAATACTTGAAAGCATGACACAAATTTCATTTACATGTCTCACACAATTATTGAGCAGAGAGTAGGGTTAAAGGATTAATTCAAGGGAGGTAACATCTCAGGTGGGTTACACTTCCTTAGAACTATGCTTTTACCTGCCAGCTGAAAACCTAGACCTGCAGCTGTGGCTTGGTTTTCTGATGTCCCAGTGCCTTGTTGTATGATCTTTATCACAGCCCTTCTGCCCCATTTCTCCATTAGTTTATTCCAGAATTTTGCTTTTCTGATGTGTTTATATGTAAAGAACAAAATGGTTGAGGTGCTTCAGTAAATCTGGAGGAAAGACAGAAATAAGAAGCAGTTATTAGTACTTCTATGAACTGTAGCTTAATTTATTAGCATGCATACACTAACTTCAAGGTTTTATGTATAAAACAGCATGCATGCATTAAAAAGATATCTCTAGAGTCAAGCTGTTATTTTCATTTCTTACCCTTACACATTTAAATAACTTAGAAAGTTAAATGCAGTGATGAAATGGAGAAAAATATTACATTTAAAACAATTTAGTTAAGTGAATATGAGGATCAAGTGGGCAGAGCTTTACTTGATAGTTCCAGTGATTTAATTAGACCTCTGAGGAAAGAAGATATTGCTCAAAATAAAGTCATGTTGGTGGTATGGTAGCCCTAGGTCCTGGGCTACCTATTGTTGTATTTTAATAGTGCTAATTTAAATTTCTGTAGAACATATATCCAGACACCTTTTCAGATATTTGTTTCTCTCCATTTATATTAAAAAAAAAATCATCAGAATTTGAAATCAAACATCTGGTTTGAAATGTTTGTTTTCTCTTCTCAGAGAAACTTGATGAAGTTGGATGACTGTGTCTCACCAAGAAAGTGGATTTATGCCCACACTCTACTGTTCTCCAGCTGCTTAGAATAGCCTGCCATAATTTCTAGGTAGCTGAATGTACAGTACAGACTAGTTAATTTTTTAAATGCTTAGTCACTTGAAAAAGAAGCAGGAAGAAATGCTGCCATTAGTTTCTCAACAACTGGTTAAAGGTTTGATGATTGTTCTAATCATATTCAAATGAAATAAATTTTAAAAAAACTACCAAAACAAAATAAATTTTAAAAAAATTACCAAAACAAAATAAAAAACAAAATCCCAGATATTGTAGAAATTTGCAGTCCAGAATTGATTCCAATAATAGGAAAAAAAAATGTGGAAAATATGTATTGTGTGTGGATTTGTTTCATCCATTTCCAGCTGCAAGCTCCCTATAAGCATACCCCAGGAATGTGTATGTATCTCAAATGGCATGTTAAAACTGACCTCATAAAAAAAATTGAAGAGACTGGTATTGAACAGTTAGAATCACAACTGGGTCTTCAATTCTGCTTTCCTTTTAATATTTATTGTTACTGCATAAATCTTGTTCCATTTCTTTTTATTAATGTAATGCTTTCCACATTTCCATTTCCATTAAAAGCACATTCAGAGCTATTAGTGCATTGTAATTATCCACTACTGTATCAATTAATGGAGCCAACATGAAAAAAAGAGGATGTAGATCAATTCTACATGTGAGACACTGGCCTTGTGGACTGATTTTCTTATTCCCTAAAGTATTCACAGAGAAGTGATTTCTGATCAGGAGGTGGAGGGTTGAGAATGAGAAAAAGAATATTTAGCAGAAAGCTTCAGTAAAGGCACAATTCCACATGTCCTGTATCTTAGTGGAATTTAATCAGATTAGTTAGATGCATTTTGATTTTTAATTTTTTTTTCCAAGGAATGTAAGAAGTTCACTATTTAGTTGCTTTCAAAAACATCTAATGATTTCCTTTTGTTATGCACAAGGCTGGATCTAGTTCTGGCCACGCACCTCGCTCAGCATTTTACATTTCATAACTATTTTTTCTGTATCTTCCACTTTTTTGTTGAGTTGCACTGGCAGATTTGAGACTCCTGGCAAGTCATTATCCCAAATATGCAAAGTGTTTTGATGGTATAAATTAGTACCTGTTATAGCATACACAACATATGGAGAAAACAATAAAAATCCTTCCTGCTCATGGCTGTTCTCCTATAAAGTAAGAATAATTACAATGAATCTACTGGAATTCCATCAGTGCAAGGAGGAGGGGAAGCAGCTCAGATGAGCTCAGTGCCTGTTCATGTTATAATGAAATGCTGGATATGTTCTGGCTGTTAGTCTGGGAAGGATGCAAGTCAGTGCAGCTTCAATCAGCTGACTTTATCTACTACAAAAATCTACAAGCAAACAACATTTCTCCTCATTTTCTGTTTGGAGTTTCTGTCCTTTGCTAGAAGAGTAAATTTCTCTCTATTAAGACCCTGTATCTAAGCTTTTCTTTGTGTCATGCTTGTGATTTTCTACTGTTATCATTCAGCATTATTTTCATTAATTATTTTGCCATTCTCATGTTTTCTTTTTGTACTGAAACATCAATTCCCTTCATTTTAGGAAAAGGAATTAATTTTTCCCACTTAGTTTGTTACAAGACCTAAGGTTTCAGATTTTATAAAGTAACAAAGTACCTGCTCCAAGACATTGATTGTTTTAATTATAAACTGCCAGGGGGAGGTGAAAGATTGCTGTCAAGGTTCAATTGATTTCATCTTGAATGGTCTACAGACATGAATACCTGTGATCTCTCATAAACAATTCATGTGCATGCAGCCAACTTGTCAGTTATGTAGGGAATGCACTGAGTATAATAAAGAAAACATGTTATTTAGCATTTTATGTCATTTCATATTTTATGTAATATCCACTCATAAGATGTAATTTCTGGTAACAAAAGAAAGCCGTTCCTGATAAATAAATAACTATATTCTATATGTAGAATATAATTCTTTACTAACGTGGTTCTTTTCTACTGGTAAATACTTGTGTGTACAGATCGAGTTAGGGCAGATGTTCTATTTACAACAGTTTGTTCTGAGCAGGAATTACCTAGGTAATACAGACTCAGTGCAAGTCTGAAAGGTAGAAAAGCTCAGAATAATAAAGGCAACTAGGAATTGTTTTTCTTTCCAGAGTAAATATAGGAGACACATTGAGTTGACAGAAGCATACTGCAAAATCAGTGAAAGTGAATTTAATGATTTAAATTTTCATGCTGCTTGTTTTTTCAGCCTAAGGGTATTCAGAAATTAGAATCAGCCCTGATTTTTAGCATACTTTCCCCCCCTAATTACAAATGTAACATTATTTCGGTAATGTATCATATATTGTGGTAACGTGAGTGAATAAATAGTTTGAATCATTGCTTAGATTTGAGATGTGACTCAAATGTCTCTGATATGCTGAGCCTGAGTTCATTACCCAGATCTGCAACATTACTATCCAGGGCAGCCTAAATCTCTGCTTGCCTTGCTGTCTTGCCCTGTCCTGTGGTGGGATCCTAACAGAGAAATTAGTTCTGTAAACTACAAGCCTTGCAGGGAGATGGAAAACAAACTGGGCTATAAAGAAGATTAAAGATTTTCACTGAAAGTTTGGTGTCTAGAAAAGAGGTCTGAACCTACTGGATCACTTCATTTAAGCCACTGAAGTGTGGTAATTAGAGTTGGGAGGAAAGAGCACTGGTATTTCAAAAGACTGAATTGCTGACTGCAGTTTGCCCCTGCGGGTCAAGCTCGCCCTGGTTCTGCAGTGCCCTGATCTCCAGGGGCCATCTGCTCACAGCCTGCAGGGCCAGCAGCACTGAGGTAATCAGGGTCCTCCATTCTGCACATTGTCTTCCAGGAAAGCTTTAGAAGATCTAAAGCAGTGTCAGCTGCCTCTGCATGCAATACCTGTCATTAGCAAATGAAATACCAGGTATTAGCAAATGCTTTTAGTGAGTGAAGCAGTGCCCAGAACTTTCACTTGTGGTGGTGCTTAGGGCAGGGGATAAAGTGAAATGCGAACTTTTGTTGCACCTTTCCTCTTTTTTTTTTCTCTACTGTAGTAATTTTCACCTGGCCCAGGAATTTGTTTTTGTTGGTGCTTATTTTAGTTTGCCAAAACAAATCCTTGTCACCTTACCTGTGTAGTTTGTTCATATGGTTTTGTTACAGCTGCCTCTGCCTGACAATTGGGCCTGGTACCTGCTTTACCAGGTCATAAGTATTGCAAAACTTCTCCTGAAAAATGCCAGAGGTGTACAGGGTCCCTAAATACATCCATATTATTTATTTCTGCCCACACTTGCTCATGGCCATGAGCAGCCTTCTAGAGCCCAGCCTTATTTTAGAAAAGGAGCAGGCTCGCTTTGTTTCCAGGGCAGAACGTCAGGACATGACTTGCACCCAGTTTCTGAGAAGACAGCAGTTAATACAGATCAACCTGTATTGTCAGACAGCTAAAATATCTTGCCTAAACATAATATTCCCCAAACACATCTCTTATTTGTGAGTGCAGAATATTTGCTAAATCACAATCTATGGAGACATCTCCAGGACTAATTAATGTGAGCTTTGGAAACATTTAATTTTGATCTGCCTTGCAGGTCAGGAATCACACTGATAAATGCAATTTATGATGCTGTGAAGAAAGTCCCCTGTAGGTGGAAATTTAGGCTGCATAAGGGAATATTGTGCTGTCTGACAGATTTCAAAGGGGGGGGGAGAGGAGTGGACACCTTTGTTTTAGTCTTTAATTTTGGGAATTTTATTTCCCATAGTTTTAAGAGCATAGCAAAATATTTATATATATATATTTAGTTGCTCTTCCTAAAATAAATGATTCATTTAATTTGTTTTAGACTAGTTAAAGCAGGTAATGCAGGACTGGTGTATCTCCTGTCCACGTAGCCATTTGATAAAAGCACCAATGTGTCTAGGTGGACAATTTGGTGGCTATTCCAAAGGTGTGTCCTTTGTGTAATGGTCAGGAAAAGGCTGGTGAAAGATGCAGTGGAATTCAGCAGCCTCACTCTGATCCAGAAGGAGATTTGCCATTTCCTTTTCACTTCACTGTATTTATCATCTTCTTACATTTCTCAACATTTTCAAATCTATACACCTTATAATCACTCAAAAAAATACATTCTAAATTTCCATGGGAATTTGAGAGCACCTGCAAATGTTTTTATGAATATGTATTTCAAGGTAGCATAACTGATTCAATAACTTTTAAAATTCCTGGCTTTATGTGCCTGTGTGTTCATTGGTTTTCTGTCTCTTTTCACAGAGGCAATTTCTCTGTAGATGTTCCTCAGCTCATACAGGAAGATGCTCATCAGAAACAGTGCTGCACAGCACACACTCCTAATTGAATCAATCACTGAAATGGGCACCAAGAAGTAATGTTAAATGTAAAGCATATGAGGCAATAAAAACCAGATAATGCCACTAACTTCTCTACCTGGGATATATTTCATCTAGAGGAAGAAATGTGCATTTTCAGTCCCATGGCTGAACTGAGTAGATATTGTAGGGGCAGTTGTTGACTAAAGATACCCAATGCCCTTCTGTACTGCAGTCAGAGGGCCAAGGCCAGGTGAAAGGCATGAAACATGGAGCTAAGTTCTTTGAATAACTGTTAATGGAGTATCTGCGCTGCACATTTCTGTCTCTTCCGACAGAATGAAAAACATTCCTTTTTAGAGAAATTGTGTGTACCAGAGGACCCTCAGTAGATGGCAGAGAATTTCTGCAGAAGGCAGTGCAGCCCCGTGCTGGGGCTGAGTGCTCACAGCAGCTCTGCAGCTGAGCCTGCCTGTGCAGAGCTCTCACTGCTGCCAGGCCTTCCGTCCACTCTGCTGGGTAATGACTGCAGTCTCTGCCCCTCAAATGGTTTTAGCAGCTTAAACTTTGCACTAAGCATTGAGTGAGAAGATGCTGCAAAAATTTCAGAGTTGATTCTGACAGTCAGCATTGACAAGACAAGCTGACACTTTAAAATCATAAATAGTAAACTTGCAAACATGGGCAGAATATACTGGATTAAATTATTTTCTCAGTTTTAGAGTTTATGGCTTTATATATAGCACATTTATGTATAAAATAACAAATATCATATTTGTCCTTTATTGGCTACATTTATTTTGTTAAACTCAGAAGAATTGGTTCATGGCTTTCTCTGGAGATTCACAGCATGAATTACCGAAAAGATGAATGATAGGTAGGTGCCCGTGGAGGAAAGAAAAAACAGTTCAGGAACTCTCAACTCTTCTTCTTTTGTCAGAAAAGAAATATTTGTTTCAGAAAATGTGAAGTTAAAACTGTAAGATTAAGGCAAGATTTTTCACTTATATAATTAAAAAAAGAATATGGACTTGGACATAATGTGTCCTTGGAGCTGGCAGGCAGTGCCTATGACTCAAAATTTCCTGTGGGCCACATCTAAAATGAAGGTGGGTAATCTTGAGTGTTTGGGTTGTTTGCTTTTTTCCTTTGCCTACTTCTTAGAAATATCTCTTAGAAATATCTACTTCTTAGAAATATCTCATACTGGCACTGATTTGATACTTTAAACTCCCAAAGCCTTTTGGATTGTGAGGATAGAATGTAAGAAATTTTACTTGATGTCAGTCAGTAACTTTTGCTTTTCTTCAGGTTAGAAAAGGTGATTGGCAGGAGTAGCAGTGCTGCTCAATATTACAGTTCAGATTGAACATAAAATTATATTGACAGGCATTGGATATTTTCCTTTTAAACAGTTGAAAACAATGACAGTGAGCAGAATGCAAAGAGTTCTTGATTGACCTGCTGAAGACTGTTTTTTTTTTTTTAAAAAAAAGGACTTAGGTGAAAGAATATGTTGTAAACTGAGAATGTGAACAGAATCTGCTGAATGAAATAATTTGTTCCCTCTTTTCTTGCATGTGTGTGTATAATCTCTCCTGGTGAGTTGAAGGAAATGGTTAGGAGTCAAACACAGCAGTGAAATATTTGTGTTGTGCTTTTTGCCTTCGCTGTTGTGTTCCTAGTGGCAAGCAGGTTCACATGGTGGCAGGCTTTGTGTCCCATTTGTCCCTGTTTGTCCCTGTTTGGTGCAGCCTGGGTTCATCTGCAGCTGACTGGCAATGCTTGAGTAAGGAGGGCAGGACTGCTCCAAAGAGAATTTTAGAAAAAGCTTCTTTGTGGAGCCTTTATGAACAGATGTTTCACTCTTAAGATTCTCTGATTATACCTGTGCTGATAGCACTTACCTGCAGCCATGACAAGGTTTGGAACCTCAGGCTGAAGAACAGGGAGTCTATTGGGGTGACAGTTGGCAATAAGGATTTATTTGACTGCCACAAAGTGGCCAGGAGACAATTCAAACTACAGATGGTGTCTACTGATTTATCTTTTAGGCATCTGTATCTTAAATTTAGGTGACTGCATAAAAGAAAATTTATTTCATTCTCTTTTTAAAAAAGAAATTAAAATTTGGTGTGTGGATGAAATATGTAGCAATATTTTCAGCTAGGGGTACTGTCCACAGCTATGAAATAACATTAGTACGTCTCATCTCTGTCCTTTTGGTGGCTCAGACAATAGAGATCAGTCTTCCACTGGGACTCCAGTGCTCAGTATCTGTATTGCTCTTGATGTATTACATTACTGAATGCACCAGAGGGAATTTTTGAGGTCTCAGGGCACCACTGGTGGTGAGCAAAGACCCTGAAATTTGTCTCTTTGATATTCTAAAAGAGTGTTTCAGAGGTTTGTAAGTTGCCTGTGGGATCAGTACTTCATCTGGAAATTTTTCTGGCAGATTTTTAATTTCTCACTAAGTTATTGGTTGGGTGATGCAATGCTCAGCTTTATTTTAGACGGAGTTTATCCAATTATCCTCTATCTTGAGGTAAGAGCTGAGCTCATTGAAGGATTCACTGTTGGGTAACTGATGACATTGTTGGGAACCTGATAATGTTCACACCATGATGTGTTCAGCTGCTCTTTGCAGAGGGGCTCTTGGCACTGCTCTGAAATTCTCAATTCCACATGTTGGAGGTGCTGCCTTTTTGTAGCAACTGCCCAAGCAGTTATTATTGTTATTCTTCTTGATGGGTATCTGCCCGTGTAGCTGGAGTTCTACAGTTCAGAAGAGGGAAGATTCATTTATGTTCCTGCATATTGCATGCATGGACATGCAAGCCACCTGCATGGCAAAGTCAACCCTCTTAACAGACAAGTTTGAAAAGGCTGAGCTGATCCTGTCTTGCATACAGGTCCAAACTGCTCTTGTAGAACAAAAAATAAAATGCAGGTCTCCACTGAGCTGTGGAATGACAGGGAGATGATTGTGTCATCTCTTTTTAAGGTTTTGGGGGTATTTTTAAATGAATTTTATCGTTCCTCTTTTTCTTGCAAGTGCTTGAAACCACCTGTTTTCTTCTGCTTGGCTAGATACTTCTGTTCAACACATATTTTTCCCTTTATTACAACAGCCACAGGGATTCACAAAAATGATAGGTTAAAGACATAGTCTTTAGCAAATCTAGTGAGGTATGAAAGGAAATATGTGAAGCACCTGCTGAAAGACAACAGGAGCAGAGGCACTGTGCATGGACAGATGCATACAATGCTTCCTGCCCCCTGTGAAAAAGCTTCCTAAAATGCACAAACTAGCCCTTGATTTAGCACAGTAGGCAAAAATCAGGTGGGCAGTCAGTCTGCCTTATTTGTTATGCAGCAGTTAAACCAAAGGTGACTGTGTCCAGCTGAAAGAGTTGCAAATATACCAATTAAAAGTTGAATACTGCCTAGGGAGCAGAGCAAAGAATTATCTATTTAAAATACTTGAATTGATAAAAATTATGTTCAATTCTCTACTGTATAAACCATATCTCCCTGTCCTTGGGAAGTCAGACAAAAGAAAATGAACACAGCATAGGCTGCGTGCTGCAGGCTGTAGAAGCAAAGAGACAACTTAGATTCAGTGAAAGTTTTATCTGATTAATGAGTCAGACTCTAGTATTTGTCCTGAAATAATTAGTGTAAGACTACATTCATCTATCTGCACTTGTAAACTGAACATGGCAATTAGAAGGAGGAGTGTGCACTTTGTGCATTGTGTTTGTACAAAATGATTTTCTGGGGACATCACTGCTGTCTTTTAGTCCAGCCTTCAAAAATTCCTGTGTGTCTGAAGTAGAGTTGTAGATCATTCCTTTGGAACTTCTAAATCCTTAGTACTCTGCTACTGCTTTCACAGGCCTGTTTCATTTAGTGAGCAAAACAGAAGAGGAATTTTTTGCTCTATTTTTTTGTCCTTGAAGTTCACTTTCTGTCTCATGTTGTTTTTTGCTCACTGTTCAAATGCAGCTCCCAAGTCAGAGTTGATAATTTTCTCATGAGCTTTTAAATGGTGTTTATAATATTTATCACTGAGGTATGTAAGTGCTTCAAAAACATCAATGAACTTTCATAAAACCTCTTTGACATGAATGTTATTAGCATTATCTATCTTTTGAGTTGGGAATGAAAGTACATAGAGATTAATGCCAGAACCCACTATAAGTGTTCTATTACAGATATTTAACACCTTTCTCCTGTCTTCCCCAAATATTTAGTATTCTGTAGCAATTTGTACACTTAAAACTCATCTCATCATCTTTGGTGTGTCTGTGACTACCAGAAAATGTGCACAGAATTTGAATATTGAACCATTTCTATGTGGGCAGAAAGCCTTCAGATGAACTGTGCAGTTTTGGAACAGTTTGAACAAATGGAACTAATCACTCTCCCACCAACATTGTGGGCAAACTGTCAGAAAAGGTAAAATATCTCAGTTCCTCATAGTGCTCATCTCTTCCCTGAAATCTTAATCTTTTTTGTTCTGCACTCTCCAGCTTCTGCAAATAGAATTTAAAAAGAACCATGTGTGTAATCATTAAGTATCTTCTGTATTAACAAATCTGTAGTAAGGGAAAAATAGTAGCAATGGAAAGGAGTTCCATTGTAGAAGGAAATCATATAAATACATAATTACAAACACATTAGGAATTTTCAAAACAGCCAAAGGATGTGTGGTTAAGAATGACTTGGCTGGTGTACCATATGCAGATTTCCAAAGCTTATGATAATTTTTTTTTTTTTTTTTTGCCATGTGCTTTAAATCAAGCTGTAATGTTAGAAGAGTAATTGCTCCTATAATGTCTGATTCAAAGCAAAGGAAAGGCAATGGACATTTGAGGAAGATTTCAGGTGGACTCTTGTAAAAATCAGTAAAGACATCTTTATTCTATGTTTTCAGGGAACAAATAGCAAGGTGGTAAAGTTCAAAAATATAAAATAACACTCAGTGACAGTGAAAGTAGACCTTGCTGCTGTGAGTTGCTATGCAAAAAATGGCAGATCAATTTCAGTGTTACTAATTCTGAAATGATACCTGTATGTAACTTCAGAAATGCTGTAGTTTTCACTACATTATTCAGAGATTTTGGGCAATTATGGAATATTTTGCAAAAGTACCCACCTAATTAAGAAATGCCTGAAAAGACAAAGACACATTTTTAGAAGGTGGTCTCCCTCTTTAATTTGGCAAGGATATTTCAGACCTGGAAAAGAGATGGAGAAGAATAATGAAATGATAAGAAGATTGGAATGAATTCCCTGTGTGGAAAAGTTAAATGGACTAGAACTTGGAAAAGAAACAACTGAACCAAGCACACAATAAAGGTCTCCAAATGAATGCAAATAAGGACTGATTATTCATCACCTCTTGTAACAGAAGAGCCAATGGACAACCACTGAAACTCTTATAAAGCAAATTTGAACAAAAATGCTGTGTTTTACATGCCATGCATAATTCAAGTGTGTAACTTGGGATTTTATATATATCAAAAGTATAAAAAGAGCATTTAGCAATTAGAGAAAATCATGGACTCATCAAGGGCTATTAAACACCATGATGCAGATGCAAACTCGATCTCATGAGGTTGAGACATTATACTTGCAGAAGTATTATCCATATTTGCTTGTTTTTTGCTTTTCCTACACTTATAAAATGTTTTCCATGCTGAGACAGGATAACAGATTACACTTCTCAGCTGACCTAATCTGTTCTCTTATTTTCTAAACCCCTCCTGGCAGAAACACAAAGCATGTTTGTCCTGTGCATTCAATAAGGCAAGAAAAATTTGAAGACTGTAATGTGTAGTTATGCATTAGCACAAGAAGCCAAATTTTGTCATCTCTTCAAGAAAATACTGAAAAATTACAGCAGAGGGTTACACAGGTATTTTTTAACAGTGAACCACAGGTCTTCTGCCAGGACTTTTGCTTTGTACTCTGGTCTTCAAAGTCTCTCTGATATCCTTCTTCTATCTCCTTTTCCCAAAGCCGATTCCAGTTTATATCTCTTCAGTTTTATTCCTTTATGCATCTTTTTCTTGATTCTGACATTTAAGTTAAAACCTTCAGTTTCTGTTCTGTTTCATATCTTACCCTAATAGCTCTCCACTACTCTCTGCATCATTGTTCTTCCCACTTTCCAAAGCCAACCATTAGAGGTCCACATTTGATTTATATTTATTCCCTACAGTCCTTTATTTTTACAGATTCCAATGTGAGTGTCTGAAAATCCCTACTAAGGGAGGTAATTTTTCTGATAAATTCCCTGAGGGGCAGACTCCCGTAAATGAATGTTATTGCAAACAGCTCAAGTTAGGAAATATAAACAACTGAAAACAAGGCAATTAAAAGCATGACAGTTTTTACTTTTATGATTATGAATGTAGGTGCTGTTATGTATTTATGTGTGACAGATGTTGTGGCCAGAACGCTGGTAACATACAGCTGTTCCCCAGCTCATGGAGCATGCAAAAGACTGGAAATGTTTCTGGTGTGTTTGTTACAACTGTGTGGGGGATTGAGTCAGCTTTACCTCTTGACACTTGCTCTCACCTGGGTAAAGAAATATTCAGGAGTCATCTTCTCTGACAGTGATTCTGCCTTCTCCAAATAAAGGCTAGAGCTATATCTTTTGAGAACGTGGCTCAAAGAAATCTAAAGAACAAAAAGAAGAACAAGACAATAGACTCTTCAATTTTCTTCCCTGCATCATGTCCCCACTGCTATGCAGAGCTAAAACCAGGCAGAGGGGTAAGGACTGCTCTCTGATGTCATCAGACCATCTTACATCAGAGAAAACCAAGGAAAGGTTAAACACCATCCACAGAGATATCATGCTGCCCATGCTGTGTTGGCTGAGCTTTTTCAATCCATGCAAGTGTTTTTCAGAACCATCTGTACAGGGAAGTGGTGTCAGGCTTTTCCCCACCCACACCATTCTTTGTGCACCTTAGGCCTGTACAGTTATTGGCTGTGTGACACCCCAAGCTCTCAGGGGGCTTCCTCTTCCATCATCCAACATGGAATTGGTTTTTGCTGTGCACAGTGCATTTCAGGAAAGCTGACAGGAGCAAAGACATTCAGCTCTCCTGCTGCTGTGTTCTTGCAGTAGATGAATGTAATACCATACACCCACCATAATCTGCTCCAAAACATTTCATTTGCAATGAAAGAAAAAAAAACCAAACCACGTTTTCATACTGTTATTGCTGTCTGGAGTCAAGTTGTTTTTTAGTCTTAGACCTAATGTACCTTAGCTGTTGCCCTCTCCTCGTGCCCAAAGGGTAGTGCTCCTTCAGTCAGAGTCTGGTGGCTAAGCAGGGTGAGAAAAATAGAGTGTTCCTTTTTTCTTCATATGCATTTCTTGGACACATATTTGTGTAAATTAAATAAATTTATGAAATCATTTATAGCCAGGAAAAGTGAATCCAAACATTTTTTGGGGGGAAGTAGGGTGAGGTGGGTGTGGGAGCAAAAATAAATTAATAGAGTTCATCTCTTTTTAGAATACTTTTGGTTAAAATTGTCCTGGTTTACTTGCCATTGAATAAACAAATGTATATGATGCAGAGCGATCAGGACCAGTCTGTGATCTATCCAGACATTTATCCTACTGTTGAACCTCATCAATTAGGTGAAATTAAGGTGAATCCTATCAGCTGAGAATAGCAAGGAATGACAAAAAAAAAGGGTTTAAAGCGTGCCTGTTGATTTCAGGAGAATATCAGTTTGGAACCTGACAGTCAAAGACCCAAAATGTTTGAAGTTCCCACTCTAACTGGGAGGGAAATTTGTGACTGGATAACCCATGTCAATAGTTTCTTAAGCAATGATTGGTTAACTCATTAATTATTGCTATTTGGATGTTTCTGGGTGGATTAAAGGTGACTGTCTAAAACACTGTTTAGAAAAATCGATTTTCTTATCATGCTTGTTGGTTCTGTTCAAAATTGAGCACAAAGGCGTCAGACAACGGTGTCTACTGGATAAGAGAAAAAGCTGGTGAGAAAGGTGAGGACTCAGTTTTTTGGAACCCTGTGGTGGGTGGCCCTGGGTAGCAATGAAACATCCACCCAATGTCCTGCTCATTAAACTTGCTGCTCAGCAACTTTGAGCCAAAATTCTTTCCAGGGAAACAAAACAGTAAGGGAGTAAGGCAAACACATATGTTGAAAATTTTCTCTGCCTTTACCACCCTGTGCATAGAAACAGTTGGCTGTTTCTGTTTCAAAAGCTTAAATTTAGCCTAAGCCACTGGAGGAATTTTGAGAAATTGTTTGTCAGTTAGTCTGAACATTACAAATTGTTTGCCAGACACCCAAGATTAGTTGCTTTGATACTCCTCGCTAAATTGAGGGATGGATTTCAGTATATTCTATTGGTGATAAAAGTGGGAAGCTCTGTAGAAGGTACTGAAAACTAATGAAAGGCTGAGAGCAGGGCTGGACTGTCCAAATGACTAGATTCATCTCCTGGGTAAGGGTAGAGCTGACAGCCTGATTGGACACCAGCAGCAGGGAAATCCGGGTGGAAAAAATGGGTTAACCTGCTATCATTAGCTTTCCATTAGTGTGGCATGGTTTGATTTATTACATCACCTAAAGAGCAGAGCTACTCAGAAGTGGATAACTCTAAAGTTTAATGGCCAGATTAACTAATGCTGATGCACAGAGGTTTAAATTAAACCTCTCTAAGCTATCTTGGGCTGCTGCAGGATTCCACAGGAAGGATGCCTGTCAGACCCATCCTCTTCTGAGGTTATGCCTGGGCACCTTTGAATTTCACTTTCCAAATGCTGTAAAGAAGGCGTGTTAAAATGCCTTGGTTAAAGTTGCATATCATTTTAAGCATTTATTTTTCTGTTGAATTACACAATCTTCTTCAACAGAGTATCTAGTTTCATGAAGATACTGAATATTGTACCTTTGTTTTCTTTTGCTGTAGGATTTCACACACACTCTTCCAATAGTTGGGATTTTGCGGCTAATTTTATTCCTATTTGATTGTACAGGCTTTTGATTCTGAATTGTCCCTAATTTTAGATATGCCAAAGTCACCTGAAGTTTGCAGCTGCAAATTAATCTCCATCTCCATCTTGCTTCACAAACAAGGGAAATTGGTTTATTTGCATTTTCAGACTAAAGGCAACACTTTTGCATATATAGTTTTCTTGTTCTCTTTGCAGATGTGAGTACAAGTCTGTTGCTTTTCTTCACTTTTTTATTTCC
The DNA here is from genome assembly GCF_024509145.1 of Vidua macroura. NCBI lineage: Eukaryota > Metazoa > Chordata > Aves > Passeriformes > Viduidae > Vidua > Vidua macroura. The sequence continues at coordinate 6,636,755 of NC_071585.1, read as the reverse complement.
AGTACGAAATGTCAGAAGTCCCCAAAAGCTACAGCACTCCCTTGGGTGTAGAGGTTTCTGAGCTAATACACAGATGATTTAGATAGTAATGAAATAATGATGTATAATGAGTGCATTTAGCATTTCATGCATGTGAAGGATCCCAGTAGCTCAAAGGCAGAATTGATCTTGATTTTCTTCTTTTACTCTCTAGGAATAACCAAGCTATTACAATGTTATCTGACGACCAACGTAATTGTAAAAATTTATTTGCATAGTGTTTCTCTCCTGACACATTCTCTTTTTTTTCTGTCAAATGCATTGTTCATTATTAAAAGGGAACATCACAAAAGAAAATGACAAATTTCTGTCTTTTTTCATTAAGAAACTCTTTATTATACTTAATGTATTTGTCTTCCCTTCTGCTGAAAAGGTAGTATCCTGTATAATAGAATTGTTGTCAACTTTCTCGTTACTAAACTTCAGATTTTTCCATCCTTAGTGACTTTCAAGCTATCATTCAAATTGGCTACTTTAATATTTGAAGTATACCAAGTGTAATTTAGACAGTTTTTATGCTTTTGACTATTGAAATACATGAGGTTGGTCTTTTAATACCCCTTGGCTTGTAAAAAACTTTCTGTGCTATAAGTGAAAAATATTTCGTTGTAGAGCAGATATGAAAGGCCAGATACAGTAGGTTGTATGGATCACTAAATGTACAAAAGAAAGGACTTATTCTTTGTTCTTCATCCATCCAAATACCCTTTTAAGCCACTGAATATTTAATGTACAAAAAGTATGGAGGGTTTGGCCAGAATTTTGTCTCCCTCTCTGTGTAGATAAGCAATCATTCCTAAACTAAAAATTTAAGACTTTGTCATCCAACTACATCTCATATATCCCTTACAAACCTAACAGACATAAAATCTGACAAAAGATTGTGCACTGGTTGAAGAATGCCTCTATGCTTATAAAAGAACTAAAATATCTATGAATGAGCAGGAGGAAAAGGGATTGTAGAAAGAGGAAATTAAACTGCTCCTGAAGATTTTCTGATTTGATCCAGACACTGACTAAATGTAGCAATAGCTCTGACTGGTGTAGAGCACCCCAAGTCCTCAACGAGAGCCTGTCCAGCACTAACCACCTCTGGGAAACAATGGATATGGCTTAATCTGGTCCTTCAGTCTGCCAGCATTTCCAGGTAACTGGTGTGATTACTCAGGAGCCCTGAGTATTTACTATCTGCCATTCTGGAGCTGTGATGGCAAGATTTCTGGCCTGCAGCAGATAACCCAGAGACATTTTCTGGGGCAGTACCCACAGTAAATAAGCTGAAAAGAAGAAAGGGAACCTCCTATCTGCCTGCCCTGAGTTTGATTTCCTTTTTAGTAACTCTTCATCTCTGAAAGCTGGAGTACTGTCAGGCCTTTTTTCATCGACACACAAATCAGTAAAGTGCTCATACCTGTCAGAAATCACATGGAGTCAGATAATTAGCTTCTGAGCTGATGTGGAGGCAGTGCAGATCAGAGTCTAGCAAAACAGTTGGGGGTACCTTAACTAGCAATAAACAGGACTCTGTTCCTCACCTTCTACTCTACTCTTACACACTCTGTCTTCCTAGTCCTTCTATATGATGGGATGTACAAGTCAAAGAGTAACTGTAAAGAAACATTTTACATTTATAAATGCAGGAATATTAAAGAACTGGTAGGGGCCATCGTGCTGCAGTAGATGAAGGTGAAGATCTAATGGAATATGCAATTAATATATGCAGCATCATTCTTTCATGTGAGAACATCTGATTAGAAAGAAATGATTTATCCAGCATGGGGATTTGGAAGCAGTCCTATTTATTGTCATACTGCTGCTGATCATGGGCAAACTTCAAAAGGTGAAATGTATGATTGTGTTTGTGATATGAAAAGTAGGTCAGTGATAGAGGTGATTCATTAGCAGGTGTGTTCATTAAGGTTACTCTGTTAGCAAATTTAAGATACCTTGTCTCAATTACCTTTGACCCATTGCACATCCTCACCATCAGCTGAATACAGTTTAATATTAATGTGAATAAATCAAAACTAAAAAACCAAAACCAACAAAATCCACCTTCTTGGTTACCATTCAAAACAACATCAAAAGTTTAACTTACAGTCATTCTTGTTCACTAATTCCCCAGAGACTCTAACTTCTCCTTTGCAATGCAGGTCATCAAGGGATAGCTTGAGATCATCTTTTCCTCATGCTACAATAACTTGATAGTGATTTGAATTCTACTGCAGTATTTCACATTGAAGCAGCACCTTGCAAATAGAAGAAGCTGTATCTCATGGCTCTTTTGCTAAAAGCTTGACATGTACAAGTCCCAGCCACAGGAAGCACTTAGGCAGATCAGACAGCACTGAACAATATTTTGGCAAAACTACTGGAATATTCAGAGGAGAAAACAATTGTGCTCCCACACTCACAGAATTTATGATGTGAGTAACCTTACTATAGAAATCATATGAGCAATCTTTAGTTTTTGGTTTTGTTAGGGGTTTCTTAGTATAGTAGTTTGTGAGTATTAAGTTGTTTGCTCTTCAGCCACTGACCTAGCATAAATTTTTTTCCATTGCTTCTCCAGTTCTTTTAAAAGGAATACTCTCTTTGTTTAGTAATTGGTCATTGGTTATTTTGTGAAGAATTAGTAGGTGGATGATTAGAAGATCTTCCAGTGACTGTCAAAAATATTTTTATTGTGAAATGCTTCTAGTATTAGTGATGGCTTCATTGCTTGAAAAGTTTTGTACAGATTATTTTATGCCTCTGAGTATTCACAAATAGGGTGTTTATGCTGCTCAGGAGTGGATATTTTGCTCTGTAGTAGATAATGGATTTATTCCTTTTAGCTTGTCATACAGAATAAAAAAAATTCCAGGAGGAGCTTGAATGTTCTGTGCCACTGGATTTGATGCATTTTATTTTAATAAAAAAGCAGGAAACATTTATATAAAGTAATGAAGGCATAGAATAAATTATAAAGTAGTGATTTTAATAATATTTTGTTTGTTTTTCCTGCAGTTTTATCTGCAACCCTTGGGGTGCTGACTATGTAAATACAGGATTAATGGTGTTTTATGACTTAAGTGTGTTTCTGCTCTGGCTGGGATTCTCCAGTTGCTCAGCAAGGCTCTAAGGTGCTGAGTATTCCACTGAAAGCCAGTGAGAACGGAGAGCTTCCTCTTCCTCCTGGAAATGAGGTGTTAAAAGAAACTTTACCTTTTGTATGTGCATCTCCTCTTCCTAGAGAAATTGATTATCATGTTACACCATAACACCTCCGTGCTACACAGCAGTAGAAAAGCAAAAGATCACTGATCCAGGCTTCAGGATATTTTGCTCATAGGAAGGAAGAAGCAAAAGGGTTTAAGTACAAGTGCCCAGTGCTCAAGCGCCCTCAAACAATTTAACTTCTTAACTTAAAGCTGAGTGCCAAGTGCTGAATATTTCCTATAGTAATAGCAATTCCCTCATAAAATCTTGTTTCCCATTAGCAGATGCAACAAACAGCATCCTTGGGAATATGAGTAGATCACTGCCGTAAAAACTTTTTTCTCCCTGATATTCTTTGTTGTAGACATGAACACAAAACTGGCATGGGCTGCCACGTGCTATTTTTGTTTCCTTGTTACTAAAGTTCACCTAAAACAGTGGCAGTGGGATCGACAGCTGGATCACATTCAGTGTAAATATCAGCCTGGGACAAATAGCATGGTTCAGTGTATAGCACTTGCTATCATGTTTCTGCTAGTTATGTTCACAAACAAAGCAAAATGTGACAAGAGGGCTGAAACATCACAATAATTTCTGTGTTAGTCAGACCTAGCTCTCAAAGTGACCAGGAATGGAACTGATGAGAAATGGATTCACTTTCATTAGCAATGAAAAGTGCCCAGGAGCACAGAGGTCTTTATTCAGCGCCATGGATGGTCAATATTGCTCCAGTACAAGACTGTGGAGGTTATTGTGTGGACAAGAGAGGAGTGACTTCATTCCTCAGCCAATGACACTACAGAAATCTGACACCCCAGTGTCATTTTCTGCAAAGTCAAGAGTTTTGTCCAGTTTCAAGGTTTCCATGTGATGTTTTGTGGCTCCATAACTGTTCACCACCCAACATAGCTTCTGCAGGGCAGTAGAGATGCTCTCAGGAATTGCTTATCATGGCTTCTCTTCCCTAATGTGCCTTTTCTTCCCATAGTCAATGAACCCGAGTGCTCAAAGGACTTGGAGATTTCCAGATGTCACAACCACTAATGGGGGAATATTTGATGAAGAAATTCTTGTCATTTTCAGGGAGGATGGGTAGGGGGAAGGTTCTTTTCAATAACTATAACTTTAACCATATTAAAAGAAAAAGATTTGTGTTTGTTTTTCTGTTTTTCTGCTTTTGCCATCAAGGAAGGAGGCTGATAGGGTTTCATATTGAGCACTAAAGCATATGATTTTATGTGCCCCTATATATGCATATCTAAAAAATGCAACATTAAAAATTGCAATTTTTTAAAAATACCTTTGCTCTAGGACTTCCCCACCTGCTAGTATTCAGCATTCACAGACAGTAGTGTGGAAAATAAATATCATCTTCTTAAAATAACTTCAAGTCCATTGTTTGTGAACTCAAACCAGCACTCTTGTCCCATGTATTCAGTGGGACTTTTGAAATTGGCCAATTTACATACTCTTTGGGAACTAGGTAGTTTTCATTCATGTTTACTGTCATTCTCACACTATTTTTTCAATGGCAACATTGCTAGTTTCCACTAGTTAACTATTTGACCTAGGAATATTTTACTTACAGTGGAAAAAAAAAGGGAGTAGAGAGGAAAGTACTACTATTTGCAAATACTACTACTGTGTGCAAACCTATTTGGCAGGTATCCTTTAGGCCTAATTCCAGGACAAGCCCTAAACCTGAAGTGTTAGTAGGGATTTTACAGGGGTTAATTGGCTATAAGAAAAGCTGACAGTTTATCCAGTTAGCCATTAGGAGAAACTGGAACTGAATTGCCCTTTATGGTGTAGAAAAATAAAACCACATAGATAGCCATTGCCAGGAAGCAAATCAGAACTCGTGCCAGCTGCAGAGCTGGAGGTCCCCTTGCAGAGGAGGTGTGGTCCCCAACTGGAGTTATTGGTGCAGGTCGTCAGTGAGGAGAGCAGGGTGAGCTTGTCCGGCTGCGTTTAAGGCTTGTCTGCCTGCTGAGGAGCAGCACAGCACATCCTTGCAGCTCTCACCTACAGTGGTGTGGTGCTCTGGTAGAGGGCTTTGTCTTTATTCACAACACATTCAGTGTGTCTCGGCAGGGGAGGAAACAACACTGTCAGCCTGTACTCTGCCATCGTCTGCAGAATAAACTGAACTCTAACTCACCATTTAGGAGAAGGAAGGAAAGGTAAAGGGAGAAAGGGATTTGTTCTCTGCCTTATTCATACATTAGCTCTCTGCAAAGGCACAAAGCAGAAGGAGCAGCATCAGCAACCTTGCAAGCAGTGACTCTGTTTCCAATTAATATGGTCTGAGCTACTTTGAGAAGCCAATTTATTACTTACACATATCACACTTGAGCTCTGCTGAAAACTGGATGTGCCAAGCACACCTTTGCTTCTGATTTATACATAAAGACTTGCATCTTTCACAGAACAAACCTTATCAGGAGAGACTCAACCAAGGCAGGTAAGAGATTTCTACGTAAGTGTCACCTTCTACATTGTTAACATATGTTAACAAATGCTACTTCTGACTACAGTGCCTGACTGTCTTTGAGCACTTAGAACTACTGTGTTTGTCCTTATGCCATGCTATCTTTAGGGAAGTTTAATCCCAAGAACATCTGCAGTATACTTTAAAGATGTATTTACAATTTTTCTTAAGCATTAAAAATCATAGTGAATTGTAAACCTTAAAAGTTAAGTTTTGTGTGAAGTAATGTGTTCATAGAATGTGTTTTGAGTTATATCTCTTGCTGTTTCTGTATGATGTTTAATAATAAATTTGTAGCATTAAAAATTAATTTCTTAACTGTTATGTTCTGATGCATAGGATTAGTGCACCAATTAGTCTAATAACACATATTCCCAGGCAGCCCTAAATGATGTAGCTGAACAGTTTTAAGAGTTTAGTCATGCTTATCCAATTGGCAGAGATAGAGTTATGAGCTTTTGCACATGGCATAAGTGATTTTTTTGTGGTTTTTTTTTTTTTTTTTTTTTTTTTTTTTTTTTTTTTTTTGTTATGGTCAAGTGAGTTGTTTTGTCCACATGCGGTTCAGTAAAAGCATTGTAACAGGACTATAATATTACAAATATAGTCTGTGCCTAACTTTGTGAATCAAGACAAGACTTAGTTATAATTTAGTATTGTGTAAATTACAACACTGCTGATTATTTGACCTGCTGGTACCTGGCAGGTCAGATAATAACAAAGCTCATTTTTGGGCAGAGAGTTAGAACCAGTCTTCTCTGCAGTCTTGACAGTGACTGGCACTTGGAGACAGAGACTAACAGAAAAATATATTGGCAAAGGTTTCCTCTTTATGAAGTTTATAAGATGATAATTTTTTTGGCTCTGTGTTTTATCCTTTGTAATAAATCATTTTTGGAACTCAGTGCTTAACATAAAGAATAGTCTAAATGAATCACTAATATAGGATGAGAGAGCTATGAAAACGGGAGGAGGATGGGTAATAAAACCTGCTCTAATGACACAATGTTAAATTAAACATAACTTTTTCTAGTATGTACATAAATAAGCCTTTTCTCAAATACTTTGCAAATACTTGCTTCTGACCTGTAACCTTATTTTCCATTTCACCTGTTACCAGTCCTTTACCATAGAGTTATTCTTTCTAGTTATTTCATGTATACAAGATTTTCAGTGCTAACAGAATAAGGACTTTTGATGACATTTACTGTAATTTTGAATTAAATTTTATTGTATTACTTCTAATCAAAGTGGAACTCGGACCAGTGCATGTGGTCATGGCTTTTTATCCAGTAGTGACTTATTGAAAGATTCAGAGAAACTAAAAATGAACAAATCTCATTGCTTGTCTGAATTTTTGCAACTTTTTTCATTTGGATTACTTTGGTACTGAGAAGATGTGGCTACTCCGTGTAGAAAATAAGCTTTTGCAGGAAATGTGAGTTTCCAGACCTGTAGGAAGCCAAAGACTTCCTTCAGAACTTTTGCACTTGACTTTTCACATGGCAAATGTGGTGTTGTTTTGTAGAGAGGAGCATGTGGCTCTGCATTTCTGGGAGAAATGTTAAATCTGATTAACTCAAAATAAATGAAATATCTGCTACAGTTTTCTATTAAGTTATTGCCTAAGTTCTACAGCCTCAGAATTTTTACTTGTCGCAAAATGGGGAAAAAAGTGAATAGTCAGAGCATAAAAAGTTTGAATGTGTCTGATAGTTGTTTCTCACAATTCTAGATCTCTGGGCAGGAGATCACTTTGGGGTACAGACAACAAAATCTTCAATTAGAGCCCTAGAGTGAAACACATCAGTGTGGCTCCAGGGGCATTGAAGGAGAAGCACCTGGTGAGGATCTGGCTTTTGGAGAGTCACCAATATCCATACTGGGATGCTAATGCTGCCTGCCTGTTTGCCACAGGGCTGCTGGTGGGGTCTGGATTGCACCACAGGGCTGGAGGAGCTGTGGTCAGGGAGGAGACTTGAGGCTAAAAGGGAGTAAATGAGGATCCTGGGATGGCAACCAGAAGTACATTTACACATCATAACACTTTGAGTCATGTTTTGGACAACTTTCTTTCCTTAGGACATTGATAGAGAGAGGCTGAGGAAGCTTGAATGTGCCTTAACAGCTACAACAATCTCAGGGCTGACTTTGATATGCCCCCAGTAGGTGATCCCAGAATGAATGTAAGGATACAGGGAGCTGTGCTTCATGTCATTACAGTAAAATCATGTCCAAGAAGTGAATCAGACCACTCTGTTGGAAATGCCAGTTTGCTATGGAACTGTGCCTGCAGGAGAAACTTCTGGTTCGTGGTTATTCCTGGAGATTGTCTGCTGAGTGTCCTGATGGACAGAGCTAGGCCAGCACAAATCCAAACTGTCTTGGCAGAGACACATTTGCACAGTGAGGAAAATTCTTATCTACTTTAAAGCCCTTTTCTCTCCTTAGTTAGAAAGAACCAGAACACTGATGGCTTATGCCAGGTTATTGTTTGGCCCAAAATCTTATGGTACCATACAGAGAACTGTGGATTGTACCAAATCTGATCAAATTTCCTTTTTTGTCACCCTCCTCTGTGATCTCTCAGCACAGTGCAGAGCAGTGTGTGTATTCAAGTAGTTTTTGTGCCTTGGATGGGGAAATGAGCTACTCAGAACACTTGGGTCAGCCCTGCACCAGCCAAGAAGACCTTTTGCCTAACAGAGAATGAGGGTTTTTTGCTCTCTCTTGTCTTCTCCACTCATGGTAGAAATATTGCCTAATGTTGTAGCCTCTGAGGAAATGCATATACCTCATGTTCACCACCTTCATCCCACCTCCATGAGTTATACTACTATTTGTCACTGGCATTTTTCAAAGTGATGAGGTGCTTTGTTAGTGAACTGACACCTATTAATTCCTGTCACTATAAGTTTTACACTGGACAGCTTGAGAATACTTTTATTTTTTCTATACAGCCCAGGTCTGGAGGTTTTTCTCCTGCATTTATACAGAAAAATACATTTGTTTACTTGCATACCCAAGAGAGCAGTTTATGTATAGGTAAAGAGTTAAGAAGCCCTTGATATTTCTGCTCTAGACTTTTCATCGAGATAGTAAATATCTAAGTTTCCTGATCTACTGCTTCTATGGCCTAGAAACCACTCTCATTGGTCTCCGTGGCACTGCAGGCACTGTGCCTGGTATTGTGTGGTGTTTGGAGAGTTGCAGCTCATTCTTTGGGTGTGCAGTACCATGTGTTTGCCTGTTCTATTGCTTCAAAGTTAGACAAAGGACAATAAAAAAAGTTCCATGCCATGTTCTGCACTCCTTCAGTTCAGTTCTGATGCCTTTCAGGAATATTTAAACAGTAAGGTCAATTGGAAAGCATGTCTGTTCCAAAACCTATTTTATTTTCACCCAAAGGATTTCTGATTAGGGAAGCATTAATCTCCTATTTCATCATGAATTATATTTGTTCTTGAAGAAAAATACCTTTTAATTAACTGATATCTATTTCAGAGAATGGATTAATTCAGCACCTTCAAAGCATAATTAATACAAATATCTAGGAAAGGGCAAACTCTGCTGCAGTCATCAATGCTGATAATTGTTTTTGTAAAGACAAAGGATTTTCTTGAAAAACAATGCATATGGCTTGCCTGAAGCATCAAATTCAGGAAAGTCTAAACTCACAGGTTGCATCTAAATTTTTCTCTAATGCAGTATATTACATTTACAGTTTTCTTGGAATTGCTTTCTTGTTTCCAGTGTTTTGCTGTTTTGGAATGCAATGATTCAGTTTAGGCATGAAGAATGGTATTTATGTTCCTTACATTGGCTATTTCTGCAAGCTGGCCCTGTAGTTTCTCCTCTTCAGTCAGTGGAGAGAGACATGCACCTCTAAATGCTCTGAAAGTCTAAGATCCATGGTATGAAGAGACTTGGGAATAGACTCTGCAGTGGCTGGAGGCAGTACAGAGAGCTGAACTTTTAAGTCTAGATTAGACAGCTGGGTTTAAGCAGTCAAAGTGGCAGTGCTACATGTAAGTACCAAGTGCTTGAGTCAGAATTAAACACGCTGTGGTTGATGCAGATTGACAATTTCAACACAACTAGGTCCTCCTTCAGTGCATATCTGCTCTGTAATGCAGAAGCAGGCTGAGAGTTGGAGCCAGGTATAGATGCAGTTTTGGCTGCAGGCTGCTCATGGTGGCATTAAGGAGGGTGAAAGAGATAAGATGATGCTCCTTGACCTCAGGAAGGTGCTGTGAGAACAGCTTGTCTGACCATATCTGCCCATCCCCCCATAGTGAAAAGTATGCACTGAAGTGGATGGAAAAAGTTGAAAAGCTCAGTGATGCATGTGTATTCCAAGTCATTTCTGAATTTGTCTTGAAAAGCTGTATTCAATAAAAGCCCAGTTCTCTCTAACTTTGCAGTACAAACTCTCTTGCTATTCCAACAGTTCACTAAGCAAGGAGATAGAATCTGTTAGATCTGATGTTCTAATTGCCTTTTATTATCCAGTTAATAAGGTGCATGATGCACGCTGTTATAAAGTGTTCATTGTTCTGATAGTGTTCATTGTTTTGATAGCCCCACAGATGTAGGTGCAGCGAGTGCTGTGATACGTGTTAGGCATAATCAGTGTGGGAATATTAACAAAGCATTAGTTAGGTGCAGAAAAGTCAAGAGTTTGGGATGGTGCACAGAAGATTTTATTTAAAAATACTGAATTTTAGATGGTTCCTCATGTCTTTTTTGGTTTTGTTATTTGGCTTTTGAGCATTTCTCCATAACTGCTTCAACCAGGAAAGTTTGTTTTTATTTACAAAAGTACTCTTTTCATGCAAACACAGACTTGAAGGAGGTGAGACTCTGAACCCCGCCACTAATGCTGTGAAATAACACTTGCTGTACTGATTGTTAGATAAGATTTAGATCAGTTTTACTGTTACAGTTCTTAGTAGGTATAGCCACTGAAATCCTGTAATTTTTATTTGGTAAGAGTTTCAGTCCATCTTAGACCATATTTTTTAGTTAAACTCATCACCCAAAAAAATAATTAAATTTGATCAATGTGTAGATGCGATAACAATGAGTGAGCTATAAAACCATCATTGGTGGGTGAGAAAAAAGCTTCACTTGGATTTGGGAACATGAGAAGGTGGTGAGAAGTGCTCATGCTGCACAAGTATTCACAGAACTTCCCTCATTTAGTTCTTCCAGTTTACTTGGCTGCTGTCTGCCTTTAAGACCAATGTTGGATAAAGCTTTATCTTCTTGTTTATCACTGTCTCTGCATTTGTGACACTTTAGGAAAAAAGATGTGCAAATAACCTGTTTGTGTTTTGCTTTATTCTGTGCAGGGAAATAATACTAATGTTAAGATTGTTTTGTAACTGATAAACTCCCAATTAATTAATTGCTGTTACCAAATATGTATATTATGAGTAAAAATGATAGTGTTCCTATGGGAACATTGGTTGAATAGCTAACAGAAAGGAGGGACTCCTGTGTGTTACTGACTGTAAGCCTGAATGTTCACGTGACAGAATCAGAACAGTGGATTTCCACAGCACCCATTCCCAGTCTCATAGAGGAGAATTCTTCAGGGAAGGATGTGAGCACAAAATGCTACAGTGCCTGAAGGATGATGTGAGATCAGTTACCCACTAAAAGAAGACCTACACTCTCTTTAATTTCCAGAATAAAATAATTTTAAAAATCCTCTAGTCAGAGAGGCATACATTTTTCTTTACATTTTATTTATTTTGATAAATTGGGGTGTTAAATAATAATTAAATATATTGATGGACTACAGATGGCGCTGTTATAGTAGTTAAACTTTTAATAGGTACAGACCCAGCTGGGCTGTGGAACTACAAACTACCTTTCAACAGACCCAGATATGCTGCTCATTTTCAGTGTATCCCACAAACTTTCCAAACACAAGTTTTATATAATATTTTGCCATAATTCATTAAACATACACAGTCCAATCTTCATCAGTCCTCTGGTGTTGAGTATGCAAATACTCATACCTCACTAATGATGATTTATTTTCACTAGGAAACATGTGGTTGGTCCAGATGTTCAAACAAAATGACTCTTAACAGGCTGACAGCACAGGTTAATTCAAGAATGGATAGGTCTAAATTTATGTAGAGCAATATTTGCTATAATTTAAAATAAGGATGAGGAATAAGAAAGGTAGAAAAATGTGAAAAAATGGAAAAAATATTTTACTTCTAATTGTGAGAAACCTATTATGTGGCTTCTCTACATTATAGACGTATAAAATATTTATAATCTATTTAATGAAAGTGATAAGGTAAAGAAACAATATACTTGTAATTTCAATAGTCAACTAAATTCTCCTTTTTTTTTTTTCATTCAGAAAGGAAAGTTAGGATTTATCTAATTGTTGTTAAATGATGTTTAATTGTTGGGTTAATGCTATTTGTAGCTGTTGTATTTTGTTTAATTTCTTATCTTGGATGTCAACAGTGACTATGACTAACAACAAAAAAGTTTAATCTAGCATCTTTATTTCATTGCTTAAAAGCCTGTTGTATAATCTCTTTACCTGGCAGCCACAGATCAGGGATGGGTTGTGTGTAGAAAGGTTTCTTGCTGCAAAGTTTAATCTGCATTTTTTCTTAAAGTTGCCTAGGCAAACCTGGAGAAATGGAGGATCTTCTCTGTTTCAAAGGGTGATGTTTGATACTGCCTGATTAACAAGAATTTGTTTATTTCTTGTGTTGTATTGTTTTGAGACCAGCATTTTCTTCTGGCAGCTCTGGGCTGCAGCATTGTCTTTCTCAGATCTAATATATTCTGTTACAAAGTATCCCATTACAAAATAATCTTCACTTTGTGGATCCACATTTGCTATTTTCAAACTAACATCACAAGACATTAATAGTGATTGGCAAGTTCTCTTCTACTCTGTGACACCTCTCTTCTGATATGGGAGATATCACTCACTCTGTGAGGAGTTCCTTCTACCATTAAAAGCAAGAAGAAATTTTATGCTCAGTATGTTTCAGGAGTAGGCAATATATACAGCAAATAGCTTGATTAATTAAAAAAAAAAAGAGGTTACAATAAAAATGAGCTCAAATTATCTTTGCATTGTATTCTTTCCTTATCCTTAGGCACAATGTGATAAGTAGTAGCTTATATACGCTATGTTGTAATTTTTTTTTTTTTTTTTTTTTACATAGAGACAGAGGATTTGAACAAAATACTTTTTCAAACCCCCTGTAAAAGGGTTTTTTTTTTATTTCTACACCTTATATGTGAGCTGTTAAAACAACTTTCAGTTATGGATCAAGCATCCCCACAGTGCTGGCATCTTTGTATTGTTTGCTTTTATGAGACCTCTGTGGGCATCAAGATCTGTTTTCTTCTTATGAGAAATTCATTAAAAAGTCGTCCAAGTTTCACTTAGTTTCAGCAAGCAAACAAACAAACTGGTGAAGACAAGGTACTAATTGTCTGCAGCTTTGAGCTGAAGCAGAACTTTGGGTCCAGGCACAGCTATGGCAGTTGGGGAACACAACTGCTTTGTGAACAGAGAGGGAGCAGAGTGCTCTGCCAGGTGCTCTGTGGAACTGGAGAATGCTGGCTGCAAGCAGCCTGTGCACAGAACCAATTTCTCCTCTGTCACTTTTCATTTGCATCCTTTGTACATCCTGTTGCCCTTCATACCAAGTTTATGAGCAGGTACCACCAACCCTTCCACTGTCCTGATGACATCCTTTGTTAGAAAACAAGGTTACACTAAATGTCACATTCACATATAGTTTAACTGCAATAGAGCTTCTCCTGGGTTTAGTATTTAATTAAAATTTAAGAAGAGATAGTGAGGTGTTCATTGGCAGGCTTGAATGAGTATTATGAACAGACAAGTGCTTTTTGGCACCTCGACAGGTGCACACACACCTGTAGGTGTAGGTTTCTTCAAGGTAATTTTTAGCCTTAGTCTCATTTTTACTGTGATATGCTTTAAGCAGATGCAAAAGTACAGAGTTCCTCTTGCAAGCTGCAAATGTTAAAGGTCAGTGTAGAAAGTCAAGTAATTTTCAACAGCTGGTGATCTTATAGGAATTGCTGATGACATTTTACAGTTGTGGAGTAGTAAAAGGGATTCAATAATTCCCTTTCATTATTCTTCTGAAAAAGAAGTCTTTCATATTGCAGGGTAGTCCCAAAGTATTATTAAAGTATAGTTTTAGAGAAAAACAAAAAGCTAGGAGGAACATGATAAATGTAGCATTTTTTAAAATAAATGAGAAGGATTTGATTTAAAAAAAAAAAATATGATGGAGTCTAGGGAGTGTGAGTTTGGATTAACCAAGCAAGGAAAAAAAGCATACCTGAAATATTTACTTATAAACTATTTTAAATATAAATTGTTTTTAGTTTCAAATACGACTGCATACACCTGTAGTTTGGGAAAGGTAAATGGAAAAGGTTATAAAAGTGAGGCTTATAATTTGAAAGAGGAAATGCATCTGGTATTTTCAATTAACATTCTCATCTTTGTATTTCTAGAGAATGTTGAAGTGCTCTTAAAAGCCAGAGTAGTGGCTGTATTCATGTATAATGGTTTTGTGTCATTCAGGCCCGTGAAACTGTAAACTTGGGATGCAGCACCATCTGCTCTCAAGTCACTGTCATACAACCCTGTAATGTCATTCCCATAAGCACTGCTCCAGAGTGATGTATGGCTCTGCTTTGGGAACAGGTCTGAGGGAACAGGGACAATGGCCCCACAGTCCCAGTCCCACTGGGTCCTGCTGGGAATGGCTGCAGCAGTGTGTGCAGGAACAGAGAAGGGCACAAGGCAATACTGTTGTGTATGAGGTTTGTGTGCTGCTGAGAAGAGTTCCAATTTAAATGTGTGTCTGATGGTAAGAAAATGTGGCTTTTTAAATCCCAAACCTTCTAAATACAGGCATTCTTATTTGTACAATTTTAATTGCAGTAGAAACTGAGTGCATATGTTTCATGGCTTAGCTAAATACTAGGGATGATGCTTTTCAGATATATTTTAACTAACTATGCTATTCTTAGAATAACCTGTCAGAAAAGCCATATAAACATCTACCATTTACAGTAATTATTCACCATGCATTTGGTAGCCTCAGATATATTCAGAAGCAACTACATCAAACCAGTTTTCCTTGCTTGGTTCCTCTGCTGGATTGTGCTGGGGGGATGCACTGACAGTGCCATTCCTTGCTGTGTATGTCTGGTTGCAGACACTCTATATCTGATTACCAACATTTGAAGAAGAAGGTAGCAGCCTTCTTTCATGGCTGCTGGGGGTATTTGTATGGTTTTAGTAATGACTACAAAGCATAAGTACATAAAAAAATTGTACCTACAGTATCCATGGCTAATATGATGGAAAGGATTAAATACTTTCAAAATTTAAATGTTTCTGAGTTACTGGGAAAAAGAAGCTGTCAGATAGAATGGGTGCTGGGAGAAATATCTTTCTATGGGATTTTGTGGAAGTATGCCAGACACTGAATGCTGTTGCTGGGTCTTGTTCTAGGTGTCTGTTGGATCTGTGGAGGACATTTCATTTGAAGAGCTGCCCACATTTTGTCTCTGCACATTTGCTTTGTTTTTCACTGGAAAAAATTAGTGTGCACATATCTAGGTGAACAGTTCTTCAATGCAAAATGCTTCTCATTAAAAGAATTAAGGATATACAGGGTCCTGACAGACTTGCATCATAAATACCTTTTGTCTATGAATCACTCTCAGTGTGTCCATTGGTCATACAAAGTCTAAGTGACTTTGATTTAAAATGCAATTCCAGCTTTTCTTAAGGGATAGTGAGAAGAATGGAGCCAAGAATACCACATGCAAACCAAAAGAGTTATTTCATTTACCAATCTATTCATCACAACTGTCATTTTCTTCATAATTAAAGTCTGATCTCTGAAAAACAAGCAGCTTCTGAAGATCAGCAGTAGTGCACTTTCCTAGATTGTGTCATTCAGAATAAAAGTCAGTTTAAATGTCTGCCCTGAGTTATGATTTGTTTAAGAGAATGCTACTCCTGGCTTCTGTGATTTAATGTGGTTAGCCTTTCAGAAAATGAAAGCTATATTTTAATAGCTCAAAAACATGATATGTGATGTGTGGGACATATACAGTGTAATTATGAAACTAATGAGGGGTGGCTTACCAATGTGATTGGTGAAGATCTGCTCCAGTAGCTCCTGTTAATGAACTGTCTGTCTATGCCAATGCTAAGCTTGGAAGGGTTTATATACTGGATGGTTGGTTAGATTGGAATGAGAATCTTGTCATGATCCCATAAATGAACTGGATTTTATGGCAGTTATACTTGCCTTCAAAACTAACTTGACTGAAAATCTATTGACTAATTCTTCCTTGAGCGTTAGAACCCACCCCGCGTTAGCTGGTGGCAGCTCTCAGCACTGCCACCGTACAGCCTCAGCTGTGTCACACACAGCAGCAGCAGAGCCAGCTCCTGCCCCAGGCTGTGGCTGCAGCAGGGCTGCACTGGCACTGCTGCAGCAGGGCTGCACTGGCACTGCTGTGGCACTGCTGCACCTGCAGGGGATGGGAACAGCAGCGGGGCACACCGGGCATCCAGCTCTGCTCTGTGCTTGCAGGGGGCACAGGGGCTGGGATGAAGCATCACCAATCACCTGGCTTTGACTGTAATTTCTTTCTAACTCCAGCAGTTGGCCATTCTACTTTCTGCTGTCACACTAATGCAGCCCTATTGATCCCCCAAGCTCCAGGTTAGCTGTTAGCAGCTGTTAGATAGGCAGCCTCTTTTCACCTACCAAGTTGTAGGCCCCTGATTATAATTTACAGCTTCAAACATCACTAATGATTATCCAGGTCCAGTATGTGCCGTGGCAAAGAGAATGCAAATTTAATGGTAAAAATAATGTAGCAGACTGCAAAATGTATGAAAAATTTAGGAACATTAAAACAAATGGAACTTATATGGAAATTAATATGAAATAAAACTGCAATCTGTAAGTAGTTTTTAAGTCATTATGTTGGTCTTGAATCCATATTCATTGTGGTATCCTGAAATATTTTAGCAATGAATGTGCTAGAAATTTCTGTACTGATGGTCCTGAAGGGATGATATTCAGCTGAAGGTCCTTCCATCTGTAGGGCACAGCTGGGCCTTTCACCACATTGAATGGTGCGGGAAGTAACTTAAAAAGGTGGGATAAACCCATGGCTTGATAGTTTTGTAAGCATCAACAGTAAGTGACTACAAAACTGAAATCATTGACATTAGTTTAGATGCTTTTCTTCACAACTGTGAGTGATTAAATGCAATAATTACTGTTTTGTTAAATGAAGGTCTTAACAGAATTTATTCCTCTTGTGAAGTTTCAGTTTTGTGATAAATATTAATACAGTTGACTTAAAGGGTAAATAAAGGAAAAAATTTGGCATTCTTATCTGAGGATATACTATGTGTAAGGTAAATTAAAAGGCAATTGGATTGCAAAAAGTGTTCTAGTTACTAATGTAACTCCATGCAATATTCTTCTTTCCCTACTGAAAGAGATGTATGTTGCTCATTAAGTAAGAACCTTTCTTATCACTAAGGAGAATAGTGTCCCGTGAACATTAAAGACTGGTTAATCTGCTTACCTTAGTTGGATTTTATCTGGGGTCATTTTTACTTTTGCATTTGCTATCCATCAAAAATACCTAGTTTCTTTGGTTGTCCTGAGAACCAGTCTGAAAAATGTGCCTGATGTCAAGACAGTGGAAGTAATCAAATACTGACCAGAAAAATTGAAAATTAATGGATAGATACCATTTATTGGTGTTTTTTTCTATAGGGGAAAAAGGATAAGGCAGTTGAATGGTTTTCTCTCATTCTGGATGCTCCACTCCAAGCCAGAATTGAGAGGTGTTGGCAGGGGAGAGCACAGGTGCTTGCAGTGCCAGTCCTGCTCCTGGCACTGCAGTGTGCTGCATCTCCCTCCTCAAGGGCCCAGACTGTGTTACCTGCTCCCAGCTCCCCCAGCACTGCTGCACCCTGCTAGCCCTGCAGGGCTTTGGCTCTCACTGATGTCTCATTCCTGTGCACGCTGCCAGAACAAAGCCCACACATCACATTACAGGGTCCTAATCCTTTGCATTTCAGTCTCTTATTAAGAAAGGAAATGTTTATTTTTTTATGGGTTTATTAAAAAAATATAAATGGATTTCAAATATGTAGAACTTTCTTATGAAGAAAAGATTATTGAAAATACTTCTGAATGCATTTTTCTCCTTTGGCCTTACTTCCCACAAAAGTGAAAAATTCTGAGGAATTTTTCCACATGAAAAATAATTTATTGACAGGTTATGCTCCTTCCCTACATTGCTTTACACTAGGTCTCACCTGATTTTGTCTTAGCACTTCCCTCACATTTCCAAAACTGAAGCTTCAGTTCTGCTGCTTGGGTGATTTGCAATTGCTGATGTTATGCCTTCCAAAACAGGCAGCTGTGCTCAGGGAGGCTTCTCTGTCCTCGAGTGTCACTGACTCCATTCCCTGTGCATCCCTTCCATGCCACTTTTGGGGTTTGTTGTCCCCCCTGCCCTTTCTGCAGGACGCCCTGTCCAGTTGAGGTGGCTGTCCTACTGAGACAGATGAGGCAAAGGCTGTGGTCTTAGAGAGAGACTAAGCCAACCAGCAGGTTTTTCATACATTACATTCACTTTTTATTTCATGGAAAAAACCCCAAACCATCCAAAGCTGATTTTTCCTCAAAGGTAGCAGTCATTAGCATTCAAGTGAGGTGAATGACTCATACCATTAAATGTTACTTTGAGAGGGTCCTCTCCTCTGGACTGTGCTGCACAAGGGCTGTACAGCAGCACTGCTGGTGATGCCTCTTAAAGCATTCCCATTTAAACCAGGCTTTGTCAGCTCCTTCTTGGAGCACTTTGTTTTACAGCAGCTCTTGCAGTGCAGCTAAAGCAGTGTGTGAAACGGGTGATTTACACAAAGATACTCATCCACAGGCTCTTAGTTGAAGCAATATGCTGAAGAATTGCATCTGGGCAAATATGGTCTTGTTCTGCCATGTTTAATAGACAGAATGGTATAGTCATTTTTATAAGAGTTTTACTTTGCTTTCTGCTGGGAGGAACAAGGAAGCTGGTGAAGATTAATTGCTCCACAGTAGGAAATATGCACATGTATGAACTTCCAGACACAGTTCACTATATGTAGTTTACTTGTCTAACTTGATGTTTATTTTTTTTTAGGTTTCTTTACTGTGTGTCTTTGCTTCATTCTCTGAATGAGATAATACTGTTCTGCCTCTGATTGCATGAGCTAACCTCTTGTCCTTGTAACAAAGTGATAAAAAGATTTATCATTTTAAAAAATGAGTTTGAATGAATGTAGCTCATCATTTTAATCATAAGTCCAGTCATAAGATCTGCCGTATTTTGGCACAGTCATATGCCACTTAAATGTAAGTGCTTTCTCTGTGAATTAATAAGTGTACTTGCTAATTTGTATGAAGGCAAAAATCTGTTGAATGTTTCAATCCAATCACCTGAATTTGTTCTTGAAATATTGCTAAACTTTTGACAATGAGTGATTACCCTGGTTTCAATAGTCACAGGGACAGTTAAACGCTTTTGGGAGTTTGGCTGGCACAGGTTTGGTTTTAGAATGACAGATGAGCAGAAGACTATTCAATATCATCTCCTCTTTTTGCTTTACTACACTGTTGAAGTAGCACCAAAAGCTTTTCAGGCTCTATTCAGGCCACTTACTGTGTCCTTCAGGAATCCCCTGAGAAATTCTTACTCTAACAGCCTTTCCTTGCAGAGAATGCTGCACCAGGTATCCCGTGAGTGGGCACGAGCAGTCTTTTTATTACCCTGCTGGTTTGCTTTGACTCCTCAGACTGGCTGGAGCTGTAGTGTGTCCCTGGCTTTGGAACTGATGGCTTCCTGAAGACAAAAGCTGTGGAACATAGATGACTGTTTTGTTGCAATTCAATTCAAACTGTTAATGATACATGGAGTCCAATTCAACATAATGTTTAAGACTAATTTCACATGTCCTTAAGCCTTGGCATAAAATCAGGCACATGCTTAAATGCTTTCCTTAATTAAAGCTTTATATTAGGACTTGCAAAATACTTTTACTACTTTTCTTTGGCTTTATGAGCTTTTTTTTTCCAGTTTGGCACAGAGTAAGTTTAAAATATTGCAAATGAAGTAAAATAGTTGGAAATGGGGACACGAGGCTGGCAAGCACACGTTCATTAAAAACAGATTAGCTATAAACAGACTCTGATAATCCTGCAATCAAGACTTGATACACAAACTCATGGAAATGCTAAACATGTGCTGTAAATAAATAGATGATTAATTTCCTTTATTCTAATATGTGTGCCTTAGTAAGAAAATAGAGTTCCCCTAAAAGATCATTTTCTTATTATCTTATGATTGTACCTCCTTTGCAGCTGCAGATATAAAGAGATAATGAATAGTCTGGAGATAGAGCTGGTCCCTTGAGAGAGGGGACTTCACACCACAGTCTCAGGTCTGTTAGCAAATGCTGCAGCAATTGACAGCTATTGAAGCTGAGGAAGAGAACATTCCTTTAGTCCCTTTATTCCCAAAATCTTTTTGGAGGAATAATGGCAGCACATGAGACAAGTAGAAATCTATATAGAGCAAGGATTAATACCTCATACCACAATGTGATTTTTTTGGCTTCCTTCTTAATAAATTTGATTAACTTTCTCTAGAAGTATCTGGGGTGGAATGAAAACAGGGAGGAGTGTTTTGTATGAGAGATTTGAAAAGATTCATTACTGGGGATTATGCTTAATGAAACACATCCTGAGTGTGAGGTCATGTGGCTGGTGTGCTTAATAGGCACAAATTAATTATTTTCCTAGAAGTATACTAATAAAAACCAATGAATTAAACATCAGGACCAAGAAATGTTTGCTTATTAATACAAAGTAACAGTGTTTAGAGAATTCCAATTTACTGAACACAGATGTTGCCTGTAAAATAATTAGAAAAAAAAAATTAGCATCAGAATATGAAATGTATTGAATATCAGAGTAATAAAGATTTAAAACCCCAGTAAAATTTAGGTCAAAGGATTAGCAGAGGGAAATTCTAGACAGTTTTATGGTACTTTATGCAGCTAAACTCTGGAAAATATAACTTATTTTTTAATATCAGTGTTCTGAAACTATCAAGGACAAGAAAGTATTGCTCTTTAGCTGTTATATATTCATATGCTCAATTTTTAATTTTTTTAAAAGGCCTCATGAGTAATATTCTCAGTGGGAACTCTGGAAAGTCATACTGCTACTGGCAAAACTCTTGGAATCAGTAGAAAATGTGAAAAGTAGAATGCATGGGAAGGGGAAGATGCTTGGGAATGCCCCACCAGGAGCACTCTCTGCCTTCCCACCGACAGCTGCTCAGACCTTACCAGGGCAACTTCAGCAGCCACTGATATGGAAGATGTTGTTGATAAAACAGTGTGTTAGGAAATACATTCTTATCTATATTGAAGTAAACCTATGCCCTGAGTCTTGTCTGAATTGCTTGTGTGCTGCACTTCACAGGGCAGAGTTAGCTGGATGCTGATGCAGTGGCTGGGGTTTCTTTTCAGATGTTGGGCACTGCCTGTGTTACCCCCGTGTTTCTGCAGTCACTGTGCTGGGGAGCTCCTCTGTTGGCACTGTCACATCAAATGTGAGAAAGGATGAGAATACCTCACACCTCTGTTTGCTCCTGCTTCTTTCTAGAGGGTCTTTCCTTGCTGGCTCCTATTGGCTCTGGCTGAGTGCGTTGCAGCTAATCTGCTTTTCTCTGCGGCCACAGTCCCGCTGTATCACGGCCAGAGCAGCTGGGTCTGGCATGGAAGGCACACGGGGCAACAGAGCAGCTCCTGAGCTCTCTGTGCTGGCCCACTGCAAGTCCTTACACCACGTTTTTATTGCCCTTAGTGCATGCACTGACTGGTACTGGTTACTCCTACACTGCTGGCATCTTTCTGTTTGCCACATGGGCACTGAACTTAGGAGTAAATTCTGATTTACTTCTTGCTTATGACCCCTCAGGGAAGTGATGAGAGGAATCTTTTCAGCTGACATGCCTCACCTGTCTTTGGCTGTGTTTAGGGAAATTCAAAATAGCAATAGCTATATGTTCTTGAAAATGGGAGTAGTTGGAGGATCGACCTTTTGTTATGATTTTTTATTAAGGATCTATTATGTTGCTTTTTTTCTTAGATTTTTCACAGACTTGGAAGTCACAAACGTGGCTCTGACCAAGCCTTGATTGTCCCTGAAGGCAAAAGCTGGAGGAGTGTTACAACAGCCAGTGGATAACATAATCACTATCTCTGGATTGCTGGCATAGTGTTGTTGCAGAAATGAATATTAGTAAAATTGGAAGCAGGCAGGAAGCATTGCAAGGAAGAACAGAAATGTAATTCTTGACAGAGAGGCATAGAAATAAAACCAGAGATTAAACAGTGGTTGGGAAGACAACTCTGAGGACAAAGAAGTATCAGAATATTAAGTGTAGCATGAGAAGAGTAGCAGGAAGTTAGACTGTGGAGAAGAGAGGTGTGAAGAGCAGAATTATTGCTACAGAAGGACAAAGAACTCAGAGTATATTAAAAACGCTGCCACAAAGCATCCTCTGAGCAGTGCTTCATCTACGTTTATAAAATTTTAATTTTTCTTTTTTTAGTCTTAAAAGCACTGTAACTTTTGCAGTTAATATAGCACATAAGTATAGAAGTTCATGATCTAAAAATCCATAACCTTTCTAACTTTTCAGGCTTAGAAGCTTTAATCAGCATTTACCAGTAAGTAAAGCTAATTTTGTCCCCTTAATAGAATGGATGATATAATAACGTTCCTTGGGGAGATAGTTACTAAAATTTGAAGCTGTAGCAGCAAAACTCAAATAGAAAGAATTAATTTAGACTTAGGACAGCACCATAGTAGGAACTGTGTATCTTGGCAAGGTTTTGTGGATGGGAATAGGTAGCAAGAAATTGGCCCTAAAACAGCACTGCCAGCTCTGAGAAGTCTCCAGATAGGGGTTTAGGAAAATGAGAATGTGTTGCTGGCAGGAATACTCATCAAAATGGAATTAAGGTGCATTGTTATAAGAATAGAAAATGAGCTCATGAAAGAAGCACCCCTGGAGTTTCACCCCAGCACTGTGCTGTTTACAGGCACAGGGAAGCTGCAAATGAAGTTCCAGAAGTTGTCCAGGTGCCAACTCTATTATTTTCTAACTATGTTTGACACAGCAGCCTTTTGATTAAGCCTCCCATATCAGTTCCCAAATACTTGCCTTTAAATTTTTGTTTCCATCTCTATTTGCCAGACCCATTTCCTCATTGTCCACTTTGGAAATATCAGCTTTTTTCAGTTAGTAGTTATGAAAAATGAAAAAGTAGATATGAAAAAGTATTTGGAGTCCACTTTTCTAAAAAGTCAAAATGCTCCGACCTCACACTTTTAAAGAATAAATTGTTTAAATTGTAAATTTATGTTAATATCATTTTTAATACATGTCATTAGCACAATTCTACCAGAAGATAGACATTACTTATGACCACTTGTTATGCTATTAAGATTGTTTACACATTTAAAGGTGAAAAAGATATTTTTCCTTGTTTTTTGCATAATTAATAGCATTTATGCTATAAGAAGAAATTTTTTTACTGGAAGAAAATAGAACTTTAAAAATATGTTCAGAAGACTGACTCAGGATATTCCCTGTGTTCATTAGCATTCTTGATTTAACTGTCTTAGGAGAGCTAAGTATATGGGCTGCATAAATAAATAAATGGATGTTATAGAATTGATCCACTGTCACTTTGTGCTGGTTTCTCTCACTGGGCTTAAAGTAACACCCTGAAGTCATCAGAAGGAATTCAAATTTACATACCCCAGCTAGGTAGCCCAATTTTCTTGAAATATTCCTAAAAGGATTCTGTTCACTCTCTTTTCTGACCTGGATTCTTTGTATTGTTTTGAAAGGAGATGAGTGGCCTGAAAAGGGGGTTTTGATCTGCAGTTGTACACTGTCTGCATTAAGCTTAATAGCCAAGGTGCCCACCAGCTTTTTCACTGGGGAAGTTACTGTAAGGTTTAATGACGCACAATTCTTGTTTTCTTTGCTGTGCAGGAGGATGGCAGTGCAAAACAGAAACATTAGTCTTTTAATTTGTTTTGCTGTGTGACCCCATTGCAGAGGGTGAAGCAGCTGAGACTGCTTTATTTTACTCTTCCCCTTTCTGTAGAACATCTCCAGCCTCCGGGATCTGACAGTGCTGACAGGGTACAAAGCAAATTTTCTCACCATTCTAATGCAGCTATTTTGCTACATTTCTGGTTCCAAAGTGTGCAAGGGATTGCACATGTCTGCCTGAAGTTTTCTGTCAGGGACAGTGAGTTCTGTGGATTTGTGTGTGTTCCATTTATTCCTCCCCTCCATACACAGGACTGGGAGCAAAAAACTAGGCATTTGTCTGGATTTAAAGGCTGACAAAGATCATTCAGGGTTATATTTCAAGCTAGCAAAATTGAGATTTCTCTTGTTCTGATTCCTGCACTGATCCCTGAAGTTATAATTACTGAGTATGTAGCACGGGGGTTGTACTTTCATTTCCCAGCCTGCCAGAGGCTTGCCCTGTACCTTTGGCTGAAACAGGTAGATGAGATAAATGCAGTTCCATGCTGTCAGTGATTTTTTTTTTTCTTTTCACATGTTCCAGATGATGAACACACATAATTTCTATGGTGGTTTTCCCTTTTCACAATGTTCCAGAAATGGTAATTTTTGCAACATTCACCACTACTTTGAACTCGTTTGTGAGAGTTATTTTGTCAGCCCTAATAATACCAGAAAGATTAATATGCTGTGTTTTCTAGGTGTTTGTGCAAAATAAATGGGAGATCTGAGTATAAAGCAAGAGGAGGTGAAGAAACTTCAAAGGACAGAAGTGAAGTGATCATTATCACACTTCCTTTGAAACTGTGAAGTTTAAAGTTGAAGCCAGATTCAAAAACCTAAAATACTCTTAGGGCAATAGAAGTTATTGTGCTTCACAAAATCGTTGTGCTCTGTGATGTATCTTCTTTGAATACCTTAGAGGTTAGCAGAGACTTGTTGTGTCCACCCTTTTAGAGGAAAACGCAGATCTACTGAAAACATTAATTACCCTTTGTGAAAGATGCAGAGCTAGTGAAAATATTAATTAATCTTTGAAAAAATGGTTTTGTGCCATCTTGCTAACATCTTTAACATCTTTTTTTTTTTTTTTTTTTTTTTTTTTTTTTTTTGAGTACTGTGCTTTTTTTCTAAGTTTTCATGATGTTTGATCAGATGCTTGCCACAACTTTTGTATTGCAGTGAATGTCAGTCAGTAGCCTGTGTGGTCTTTGTAGGCTCTGAATTTTCATGGAATAAAATTAGACTGGATAATAGCTGGTGACTGTGAATTTTACTGAGCTTTCTTTTCTATTTATAAACTGTCATAGCTCAGTTTTAAAATAAATAAATGAAAGAAACAAAGGAAGTACAGTAACCTGCACAGGTTATTAAGTAGGTCCACTGACATTTAAGGGTCTGTATTTCAATTTTCTCTTGCATTTTCAAGGGATAAAGGAAAAAATCTCCAAAATGCAAACAATTTAGAGACTCAGTCTGATTCTACTAGAATGTCTCTGTTATCTGTCATGGAAAGAACCACCAAGCCATCACCCAAAAGCTTTTGAACTGAATGGCACCACTGTCATATGTCAATGATATTATCTTTTATTGACATTAAGGTGTAATTACTCTTTGGCTAATGCCCTCTGAGCAGTGCATTCCCTAATGGGAAGTCTGTATCCCAGACCCTTTCCTCTTTGCCATCTCTGGAGGTGTGGTTGGTCAGCAGTGTCTCTCTTTGTGCAGAAAGCTGAGTAGCTTCAGCTCACTCAGTTGAGCAGGGTGGAATCAAGTCTTCCTATTTGGAGTAACTTTCAGGATTAGAACTTGGAGAGAGTAATTAATTAATGATATAGTGGAAATATGGATGATGGGTTAAGCTGTGCCAGTGCTTGGGACAGCACATGGAGAAGAGGGTCAAATATAGCTTTTCTAAGTGTGCTGTGGAACTAAAGGGCATTATTTCATAATAGTAAGAGAAATTTAATTTTAAGGATTTTTAGACATTTGAGGTTATTTTTCCTTTAGATAAAGACAGGTGTTTCTTAGAGGAAGAATTGTACCAGTTGTCAGTTGGGATTTACAAAGTACTTAAAAAATGAAACTGTACTTTCATCAGGTACTTTCCATGTGTTGAGCTATAAAGAAGTAGCAAAAAAAAATTATGACACTTAAAAATTGCTGCTTCAGCTCTGGTGAGACATTATATTTTAGCTGATAAGTGCCAGGAATAATGTTTTGCATAAATATTCCACAATATTGAGCATATTTCGTGTCTATAATTAGAGCTTTGATTTACTCACAGACAGAATTAATTAGGGAGTAACAGCTGTACTGTAATTCTTCTATTATAACCCAATCTCATTTCTTCTTCCTCTTGTTAAAATCAAAATTATACAAATATTTCTTTAACCTTCCTTAATACACTGTAAAAATAATCTGTTTAGAGCACAAACATCCTGGTGCTAAGTACAAGAACATGAGTTCTGTAGTCCAAACTTAATTTTATACTTAATTTACACTCTCTAGGGCTTTTTCCAAGACTGCTAAAACTCTTCAGAGGAGAAAGAGATGGAAAGAAGGTGCCTGAGTAGTTTGAAGCACAATTGAATGAAATGCAGTAAATCCTGTGGTTCTGCCCTGCCACTTTCCTGCATCAGGCTTGGGATAAGGAGAGAGCAAAGAGCCTTGCTGTAAGATCTTTCTTTCAAGGGCATTCATGCAGTATATGGTAGATTTTGTATGTCATTCACAAACAAATGTGCCATTTAAAAATGGGAGTTGGTCAGTGTAAAAGCTGAGGTAAAAGAGTTAAATATGAGAACAAGAGCTACTGAAAATAGTCTAATCTGTTCCTTAGAGCTTCCCCTTGTGCCCGCTCACCAGCTTCTGCTTGGGACAGTGGGAGAGGGGGCTGCTGGAATTCCTCAGCACCCTGTGCTCCCTGCACAGCAGAAGGAGTGGGAATTCTAGCTCTCTAGAAAGAGAGGAAAAGTTTGTCTCCTGCCTTGAAACAACACCAGTCAAATCCAGAATGCAGCAGCAGTTTCTGGGGCCTTGGAGGATTTTCTCAAGGGTTTTTTTCCCAGTGACAGATATCTCCACTCACAGCTGGGGACACACCAAGTGCTGATTGGCCTGGGAACAAGGCTGAGGAGGAGAGAGCTAATTTGTGGGCAAGGGAGACAACTGAGGTGCACTGCTGCAGGGATGTGGGTTTGAACCATCTGTTAGCTCCAGAGATTCATTTTCTCAGGCCATTATATCCCATGGCCAAACTGAGCAGCTTGTCTGATAGCCTGTCCAGTGAATTACCACTGTGACCCAACAGCAACCTGACAGGAAGTGTGAGTGGTCCCTTCCCTGTTCTTTTGTGTGAGCAGCCAAGAACATGAGTTTTGTGTTGATACCTGCTGTAATAATCCTGGTAATGCTGGAAAAAAAAGCAGTTCACCTCCCTTTTGAGTCACTTTCTCCTCAAGAAACTTCCTTTCCAAGTCATGACATGGACAGGTCAGAGAGCAAACCAAGACTTAACAATTCCTCTGGAGAAATGAACCTTTCACTGACTCCTATGATGCCAATGGATGCACTGGCAACTGGTGGTGAAGGAATAGTTACTGCTCATTTAATCTGAATTCAACTATCATAGTCACATAAGTGTTGATTGTCATTTTAATAACTTGGGGGGCTTTGTCTGCACTTCTCCTCCTGAGCCTAACTTCCTTGTACTTGGAATTTAAGTTTTTTTCAATTATCTTTTTTAGATACGTCTCTAAATTAATGTATATATATAATCAATAATAATAATATATATAATATAATATAAATATTATATATAATATATATAATATATTGTATATATAGTATAGTATATATATAGTATATAGTATATATATACTATGTATACTATATATATATAAAGAAAAAAAAAAACACTTTGTAGTTCAACTCTTTGCTCTGAGCATGAATTAACTTAGCCTGGAGTCTTTTCACCAAGGCCTTTAACTGATTCTTCAAAGTTCTGTAGGGTTTTTCCTGTCCCTATAGAATGAAATGGACAACTAGGTAAAAGGAAAAAGAAAGTATGTAATGTTAAGAAGCCAGATTCACATTCAGCTGACCATCAAATCTTCTTTAGAGATGAACAGTGTGGTCCATATTAATGGGGTGATAAAATTATATATTAGTAGATACATGATCCTTTTCCATGTCAAAAGCAGCTTGCTCAGCAGATGTCCTAATTTCAGGAGCTGATGTCCGAGGATGCACAGCAAATGAGCACATAGATCTCTTCTCATCTGACATAATGGATCAGCTTGTGAGCCATGGTTTTCTGTGTAAAAAGAAAAAGACAGTCTTTGTACATTTACAGGGTATTTGCTAGGCATGTATTGGTACAGGCTTCAGAAAAAACTACCCTGAATATTCAGGCTAACTTCCAGTTTCTTTTCCTACATATAGTCTTAAGCTACAGACCCAGGAATACCAGGTCAGCTGCTCCCCAATAGTGTAATCACCCTGCAAATATTCATCATTGCCAGTTTCCTTGGGGCGAGTGTTTGCTGAGGCAGTGCCCAGTGCTGACAAGCTGGAGGCAGATGACCACTGGGCATTTAGCTCCTTTCAGCCCACTTCCCTTTTGCTCAGCTGGGGAAAGGTAATGAGCCAACTGTCTGAGCAGTGCTCAGCACTCAGACCCTGGCCCAAGTGGGATGAGCAGCTCCAGTTTGGCTTTTTGCAGCAGCTGCAGCAGCCTCACAGTCCCTCTGCTCCAGAAAACCCCAGTGAGCAAAGCCATGCAAGCAGAGGGCTGGAAATGGTACAAATCAGCCTTTTAGATGTAAAAGAAGCCCACTCATCCCACCAAGACGTGTTTCTCTTTGACTAAATATACTTTGGCTGTTATATCTGCAGGCTGCATCCTCATCTGCTGGTGGAGGATCCCATGGACCCGTGCCCCAGTGGGACTGACTCAGAGTATTGTATCAGAAAACTGCTTTGATGAAGGACAAGTTTGCTAGTTTGAATTTAATAGAAAAATTTCAAGAAGGTTATGATTGAGTTATGATTGTGCATTTTAAGAATGCATGAGTGCAGTTTCCAGTCTTCACATTTAATTTAGGTTTTGAGAACAGAGAATAGAATGAGAAATATGAGCATGATTTACTTGTTTCTTCAGAGCAATGATGAAAATTCCAGTGTTGTACTGGTGATAGATTAGCAGAAGAGATTCAGTCATAAATAATAAAGAACACCTCTGAAGATAACACAGATTCCAGTTGTAGTTCTAAAATTTCATGATCTTATGAAAACTGTTTATGTTTAGATGTAAGAATGGATATAAAATTATACTCCTAAAACATAATTAGCAATATCTCTGTATGAGATTACGACTTTTCATTTAAATTTGAATGTACTCCTGAAGGAATATGTAAGACTGACAGGAGAGTTATCACCACAGCTTCCTGGCACTGTCCTAAAAGTTTACCTTGGGATTAGTGGAGAAGTCTAAAAGTCTGTCATTGGACACCCTCAACATTGTTATTCTTCTGGAAATAGGGAGCAACCAAAAATACAAAGCCAAAATTACTAGTTCATTTGAGAAGTCTTGGTGGCGGGTCCAGCTTCTGTGACAGTTTCTGAAGAGTCTTCTAACACGTTTCTTTTTGTAGACATTTTCATCCACAAAGAAATGCAGTTAAAAAGTGGGGACTTTCAACTGTATTTGTCAATGCTGAATTTCAGGTCTGAAAGCAGAAGACAGTGGGGTAGGTCTGGCTCACACCAAATGTGCTGTGCCCTGTGAAGGTGTGGGGCTGGGTCCAGGGTACCCTCTGAGCACTGGAATTCCTGTGCAGGCTTCCTAGGAAGGCTCAGGGAAGTCTTACACAGATAAATCAGAATCACACAGCTGTTTCAAGTAGATAATAAATTTTCCTTACCTAGGGACAGGCATCTGTTATATGACCAGCCGTTCAGAAATTTGGGGTTTTTTTAATAGTATATCTTCAAAACAAATTTTCCTGAGGGTCACCAACTATAAAGTAGCAAGTTCAGATCCCTGCAGAATCCAGTGGCTTGAAAGAAGTCAAGAAAGTCCAAGTTCTTTGTGGAATACCCATTCTTGGTACTGCTTTCTATTTTTGGATTATTTGTACTGCAAGACCAGTATCTATATTTATTAACCTCCAGACTTTGGACCATTTGAAAGGCAGAGAACTCCTTTTGTTCCCTGTTACTTTTCTGTGCCAAAAGGGCTCAATTAAACCTTAAAGAATCAAACTTCAGTGATAAATTAAGGAAAACTTGCTATGTAATGGAGTTTATTTTAATGAGTTATACAGCAGGCAGAATGTTGCTAGGAGTATAATACAGTATAATCTTTGCTTGTAGGGAAGATGAGGCAGAATAGTTTTTCAGGAATTAAGCCATTAACATAGCAACTAAAATGGACCAGAAAATTAACGCTGGTTTTGTAGCTTACAAAAAACCTGTGCTTCAGCACCTGGGAAACTTATTTGTAAGCCAAGTCTCTGAGTTCTAAAGCTTATAGTGTCCAACACAAGATTGAAAAGGGAGGGACAGAAATCTTACATACCCTTTTTCAGATTTTTTCATGTGTGTATGCATGCACATGTGGAATTATATAGCAAATTCTGCAGTTTCCTTGCACTTAAAGCAGCAGGATTAAAGGAGAGGCACCTTTGTTAAGGATTGTGGACTTTTCAGTGCTAATCCATCAAGCTACAAGATTAGTACCAAATAATAATGTGCTCTAGTTCCTAGAGCTATACTCATGTTTTCATGCCGTGCAGCTTCCTGGAGTCTTTAGTTATTCAGACAAAATTCACACATGAATATTAATAAGAACATGATATCCTCACTGTTGCAAGTGTTCAGACCACAAAACTATTTAAAACTGAATAGTTAATGGCTAATCATTTGTCATTTCTCTGTGATGATTCAAAATGAGACTACATGGCAAATAAATTATGCAGTGGCTAGTATGGTGTCACATAAACTGCATTCTTTATATATTCCAAGGAAAATACAGCAAGGGCCAATATTTCTGCTGTAGTATTTATTTATAGTTGGTAGAGCTGCTAGTTACCGTGATGTGTAATTCTTGAACAGTCAGAATTATCTATAAGCACATTAAACAAAGATTTATAATCAAAATGCTTTTACCAGAAATCTGACAGAGTCCAAGATTCCCATGATAGATATAGTTTGAGCTGGAGTAAAATTTCCTGAACTTTCTTTTGATATGTGCAAGCTTCTTAGAAGAAAAATAAAATAATTCCAAAACTTTTCTCAGCTTAATTCTTGGTGAAGTAGTTGGCACAAACCCAGCTTTTTATGACTTACTATGACAGTGAAGGTGGTGACTGCATCATTTCATTTTAACCACATTTTTCTGCAGGATTCAGTAGAGCTTGAGATGTCTGTGAGATTTCCTAAAGCAGAGCTTGCACTCCTTTCAACTGCAGTGCTGCAGGAAGGACAGTTTGGGTTATAACATTGCAAACATACCTATTTAGCATCTGGTTTTGATGAAGTTTGGTGATTTTGTTTTTGCAGTATAAAACTCGTACACATGCTGCTGGATTTGAGGACATGAGGTATATTGCAGTTATGTAATTAGTAATATGTAATCTTGCCTCCAGACCTGAGGTGAGTTCTTTTGAAAGAAGAATTTCTAAGGTTAAAATTACCTGAGTTTTTTAATACAGCTGGTCCTATATGTTTTAAATCTTTGAAGCCTCAGGTTAGGGTACTCAGTTTCAAAGATGAGTACCCCTTGTTTAGTTGCACAGCGTATTTGGAATACCTGTGATAACATTTGCATTAGAAATGTCCCAATACATCTGCAGAAAATGCCAAGATGAACAATCTGAGGAGAATGAGTGAGGAAAACTGAGCTTGGCCTCAAATATGTTCCATTTCTCAGGTTTGTAATTTCAGCAGTAAAGCACACATCTAACTAAAGTATCACTGTAAATATAGTGCAAAATTCACTATTCGCTGTAAATCTAACCCTGAGGAAGAGGGGAGGGAGTTTCTTCAAATCTCTTTGTTCCAGCCAGACTTTTATACTGCTGCTATGCTTATGAGGTCTGCAGCCCCTACTTTTCCACATATTAATCACCTTGCCATTAAAATCCCTCATCCAGATTGCACAACAGAAATGGCAATAAAAATAATAATAATTAAAAAGGAATCCAGCAAAAAACAAACCTGAAGAGGCCACAGCAAACTACTAAAACTGAGGTGATTAAAAGAAAATCTTTAAGTTTTCCCATTACTTAAGTAGAATGAAGACACTTTGTTTTCTTGCCAACTTCCATGGCTTATTCACTGTTGTGTCCAACTGCTGCAGTAATGTCAGTCCCAGTTTTTCTTCCCAGTTTTCCAGTTCATTGCAAGGTGTGTATCAGCTTGCTGGGGAAGTCTCCAGCAGCAGAGTGTGTTGTGTCTGTGTTGGCCACCCCCCATACTGGCACCTGCAGAATAAACAAGGTAGTACCTATTTGCTTATATTTTGGGGAATAGGGTCTTCATATTGGGTTTTGGAGGCACAAGTTGCATTTGTTTAATGGCCCCGACTTTAATCCTCTGTTTTGAACTGACGTAGCATTGTTTCATTTCTGAAGCAGTGGTTTTGGTGCTGGAACAGCTGTGGTGCCATGGTAGACACCAAATCCCCTGAGGTGTCCCTGTTGGATCCAGCACAGGACTGGCAGCACAGCCTTGCCTTCAGGATTGGGATGGGGGAACCACAAAGGACCTAAAGTGGTACTGTCTGCAGCCAGGGAAAGAAATTCCCCCTTAAATGCCATTAAATCAGTCCAGTGAGGTTCCAGAAGTCTCAAAAGTGTTAGGAAAAAAAGTGCTGGTCTGAATTTAGTGAAGTTGCTTCTGGGCAGTGCTGTTTTGCTCAAAAAGATTCAGGAGGGTACTTGTGCAGTGTAAGGCTGTGCATGTGTGCTGCCTGAGGCTCCAGGTCACAGATGAATTCATAAGTCTAAGATTTTCATTTTCATAGTCACAGACCTGAGATACTGCCTTAAAAACTGGGTCTCTGTGGACAAACTTGTTTTCATGTAGAGAATCAGAATTAATGCAATGAAAACCTGGGTGGGCATTAATGAAACGTGCTTCTGTTAGAGCAAAATAATAATAATTTAAAAAGGCATAAATTTACCCTTTTAGAGGAATTAAAAAAGCTGCTGTTACTGTATGGAATGCCTTCTTCTGGATGCTAAATGTACAAATAAGGAAATGAGGTCCCTGCTTATATGAAAAGTAAACAACATATAAACCAAAAATGGAAGCAAGATTCAGCAATGAGCAAACGGGAATATAACAACAAAAAGGTGCAACAATGAGCAAATGAGGAAATGAATTTAATGGACACCTTGCAAGCCATGCTCCTTCCCCTCCTACTCTCTTGAACGCTTCCATGAGAATGGATTTATGAGCATTCTAGAGGAAAGAGTCAGAGAAGCAGCCTAGCATGGTGCTGAGAGGTGTTTCACACAGATTTGGGTGGGAGTTCTGGGCCCAGGTGCCTCAGCAGGAGAAAATTTAACAGCTGAGAATTTTAATGAGATAACTGCCTTCCACAGAGTTTCTTTGAAATTTAAGTGTTCAGCTTCTTGAGGTTTATAGAGACAACAGATGGAAAAAAAGAAAGGAAAAAACTGTGAGTTATTTAGTGTGCTTCAGATAAATGGAGATGGCCCCAAAACATATGAAAATCATAGGAAAGAAGGAGATTTTGGGAGGGGTGATAGTTGAGGAATACAGAAGATGCAGTGGTCTTGGAAACACTCTCTCTAAAGATTAATTGAGGTTCTCGGGTTGAAAAATGTTTTTTGCACAGTAAATATGATACAAGTCTTTAAAAGTCTCAGAAAATTGTATGTTAAATTAAAAACACAACACATCTCTTTACAGGTGTGTGTTTATGAATATTCCCTTCTGGGATGCAGTCAGGTGCAATGCTTCATGCTGTAGTCAAACACACGGACCTTTTATTTCAACATATCAGCTTTTCTAGCAGTGGAATTCATAATTAACTGAACACAAAAATTACTTCGTAAACCTTAAAAGATCTCCATGCATATATTTCT
Source organism: Vidua macroura (assembly GCF_024509145.1). Lineage (NCBI taxonomy): Eukaryota > Metazoa > Chordata > Aves > Passeriformes > Viduidae > Vidua > Vidua macroura. The sequence goes on along the minus strand of NC_071585.1, from coordinate 6,602,645 downwards.
GATTTGGGTCAGCAAAGCAAAGCAGTTACATTATATATACATCAATGAGTCAAACTCAGATACAATTTCCTTAGGCTTGCATCTAGCCTTTATTTCACTCTAAAACGAACATAGCAGGACACAGCCTTGAGATTGCTGAATTGACAAAACAGGGCAGCCAGTTTTAAAGCAATTGACTTTACTGAGGGAGGGAAATCCAATAAAGGATCAAGCATTCCTTTTCTCTCTTGGCTAAAGCAGGTTATAGACCACATTGTGGTCTGTATTTGTGGTCTCTCTCTGTAAGTAACATGTAATTGAAGACTGAACTACAGTGTTTCACAGACACAGGAGATTAACAGCCCCAGAAATGACTTGTGTGCCCACTTAGGTGGGTTAGTGCTGAATTTATCTTGTCCTTTGGCAGAGAACGATCATCAGGATGTCACCAGACTTGATTCTTGGCTTCTTGTATGGAAGCTGCACACTTCTTCCTGTGCTGCCAGTAGTGTTGCTTTAAGTAGTACTGACACTAAAGATGTTGTTATTAATTCTTCACCAGCAATAAAACGTTCCATTTTAGCAGTGTGTTTGGCCCTGTTATTATAATTCTGTAGGTGATTCATGCATTGAAATCTGAATGCAACTTTTCTGTCTGTCTGTTTCTCAAAACTGGCATCATTTTCCTTATATGCATTTATCTTTAGTTTACTACAGCATTTCTGTCCAGCATTTACTGCCAGCAAGGGCATTAATTTGTTGACAGGTGTGGGGGTGTGAGCTGATTCCAATGCTAAATCACACTTTGATCAAAAGATGACAGCTTTCACCTGTAAATACAAGGGGTGATAAACTGATCATCTTGAGCATTTCTTGTCACCTCTTGAGTTCAGCCTGTGCATGGGTGGTGTTTTTGGGGGCCTGTGCTCCTCATGCATGGCTTTAAAGGAGTTCAATCACCAAGTGCCCTGTGGGCTACAGAGCCCTCAGCTGTTAACAGCAACAGCTTGCACTGTTCTCTTTGCATTGTCCTCTCTGTTTTGAGCAATAAAATGCCAATATGAAGGATTATGGTCTGGGTATCTATAGGAGTGCATATGTTCAGATCAATGTAAAATTAGAAGCATAGTTCAAAATGCAAGAATAACATGAGAACTGTAGCTAAGGCTGATGAAATGCTTTCTCTTGCATAAATTTTGGAATAAAATGCTGATTAGATTTCATACCCTAGTCTGGCTTTTGTTTATTTTATATGTAGTATACCTAATATACCTGTCAGGTGCACAGAGACAGAATATAAATGTATCTGCGTGCAGATGTTCTACTCTCACAGTCTCATTGTAGAACATCTTTAGATGTTTTAATATGGGAGAAATAACTACTCTAAGGCAGCATCAATTATTCCAATACTTTACATCTTTAAAAGATCTTTCCACAGATTTATTTATTAATTACTTTTGAGTTAAATCTCACAGGACATTTACATAACTGAAAACAAATGGGCAAGTAGGTGTCCAAGTAAACTGAAAAGGGTGCTTGAAATGTTGTTTTCAGGACTTTTCTTTATGAATTATCCAGAAAATACCTATCAGGACATAGTCTTACGGTGCACCAGAGAAGCCTTAGGTTGGACATTTGGAGGAATTTCTTCACAGAAACACTGATTAGATCAGAAGGCATTTGCCTTGTATTTAGGATTGCCTAGGCTCTGCAGATTAGGTTATCAGATGATTTATTTGAAATAAATCATATATCATATGATTTATTTCTAAGGAATGGTATTAGGGATGAATCAAAAAGATATGTTGCTAATTTATATATAGTTACTATTCTATAAATACTATTCAGATTTTCCATCTTCCAAGCTTGTATCCTCCTGCAACTGGAAATCCCCATGTCCTGTTTTTCCAGGAGCTTGTCCCCTGATAGCAGTGAGCTTGTTGATGTGCCACTCTTTGGCTACTGCCTTATTTTTACTTCCCTACCTTCCCTAGTTATTGTTTTGGGTTAAATGCATGCTTCTCTTGTTACAGGTAGACTTTATCTTCTACTCAAGGGATCCCTGGGGCTGCATCAGCTCTCCTTACATACAATTTGAAACAGCTGATTTTCCCTGGTTTTGACTTGTCATCCCCAATGTATTTTTCCTAACAAGAAGGGCACAGTACAATTTGCACAGATGTCAAGGGAGGGTGTCTAGTTACACTGTCTTCCAGGAGCAGTGGTTCAGGGCAGAAATGTGAATCATTATTTTCTTCAGAAAATTATTTCTCCTGAGGTCGGTAACTTCGTGGTCTTAGTTCTTATTGCCTAGTTCTGTATTCCGTTAATGGCCAGTGATATCACAATTCATTTCTAATGTTAGATGAGGTAAGTGGTGAGCCATCTCCTCAGGGATTAGGAGTAAAACCTCCTGCTTTACCTGCCCTGCAACACAGAAAGTCGAGTGAAATTTTGCCGACATTTTTGAATTTGCATCATTTTAATACATGGAATTCCTCAGGAAGCTGAACTTATTAAATAGTATGCTGAGTGAAGGGAGACATTTTACCAGAGATGAACTAAATCAGAAATTGGAATTGGTCTGTGGAAAGCATGATGAGACTTGGGACAAACAGAATTAGCAATAGTTGGAAAAAGGTAAAAGAAAACCAGCAGGAAGACACCAGAGTAAACTGAAATGGATCTGATGGCTCCCAGCTGTTGGACAGATGCTGACTCTGAATGCTACAAACACCCAAATAAAAGATTATTTTTTCACTCCTGCTGTGTCAGTGGGTGAAATACCACCATGTCTTGCCAGAAGTTTGGAGTCTATCCTGGGATCTGCAGCCTGAAGGGCACTTACCTGCCAATAACAGTTTAGAGACTTATGAAAAATTATATACTTCACTAACTGACAGCTGTTTCCAAACAAAATTATTATTTTGCAACATACAAGTAGTAAAGCAAAAAATTACTTTGAATGTGTGTTTCTCTGCTTATTTATAACAACATTCCAATTTCCAAACTGTTGTCTCTTTATAGGAGTGTGGTTGTCTCTCAAGGGGTCCCAGGAATTAATGTTTCTATAAAATATGGGGTTTGTAATATGATAAAATTACTTACAGGTGTTTTAAAAAAGAAGAAATTGTGGGGAGTCTTTTTATTGCTAGTAAGTATTTACGTGTGTGTGCTGTAGTATTACCACATGCTGCACATTGCAAGAATTCCCACAGACAGAAATGATAATTTGGAAAAAAGAACCTGCAGATAGTGCATATAAATACTTGTGTTCAAAAGCACTACCAACCTTGGTTGTTAATTTGGAAAACATCTGAAAAACAAGAGGAGTTCTTTTTGCCTTGCTACCTAAACTTGCTGGGCTCCAGTAGGAGCAAAATTCCTAGTCACTTAAAAAGTAACTGGTTGCTGATAAATAAAAATATTAGAAGAATACATTCCTCATCCCATGCTTTTTGTTTGCATATTTGTATTTTAATAAAAATCACCTAAATATTATATATTAAACTCCTATAAATATTTCTATTTTGATTTGTTTTATAAATGTCAATCATGCTTTATTTTATATACATTTTGGCTATCATAGAATCATAAAATCAAATTGAGATTAGAAAAGGCTTCTAAGATCAAGTTCACCACTAAACCTTGTCTGAAGGCCACATCCTCATGGCTTTTGAACATCCTATGAATAAGATAACAAGGTTGTTGCAGATGCACTTAAGTGCATCTATAGAAAAATAGGGGTTCTTGGATATTTTCAGCCTTTTCATTATATCTGTTTATAAGCAGGCGCTCTCAGGTTCTGGTGGTGTCAAACTGTTTTTTTCTAGCACCACTTCAGTGTTTCTATGCCTATGTGAGGTCTGCAGCTGCCTTCACAGTCACTGGGATGAGGTGGATTTCAGAGTCAGCAGCAGCCCCTGCTGCAGCTCCCCCTGCCCTCTCACACCACTGATGGAAGGAGGTTAAATTATTTCCTTCCATCTTTTAAAGCCTGTTAAAAATTGTGCAGTCCTCTGAAAGAAAGTCCTATTTAAGTCTGGCTATTTCATAGCAGAAGTGAGAAATTTGATTTTTATTTGAAGCTTTTATAAAAGAGTTGCATTGATTGGTTGCAGGCATGGTTGATTCTAGATTTCACATAAGGAGGGCTGTGGAAGTTTGACTGCCCTCCCACCTTTTCTCTTTCTGGACAAGGACACAGGAGGTGCGACGTTCCGGGCTGCTCTGAATTACAGATGTGAGTTCATTCCAGCACAAGGTCTGGTGATATTAAATGTATGTTTTCAAGAAAATACCAACATTAATAATTATTCTGAATTAAAATGTAATATAAAGATGTAAAAAAAGTTGATAAAGGTCAACCTGACCAATTTATTTAATGAATTATCCAATATTTTTTCTATCTTAATGTAGACTTACCACTTTATTTGACTTTTAATTTTATGCTTTCTTATACACATGAGATACACTGAAGTTTTCCCCATTTGAAGACTGTTGAGGGTTCTTTCCTCATGCTGGCTTTTCAATTACCTGTAATTTTACTGGGGTCTGCTGTTCAGGTATGGAATTTTCAATAATTGTGGTCTGCTCCACTATTGTATGATATCTACTTTCCTTGAAAAAATGGCCTCAGAATGAAACAAGGGAAAATCTGTGCTTTTCAGGGGTAAAGATTTCCTTTGAAAAGTGAAAAGTACTCTTATATTTTAGAGTAAGGACTTGACATTTCATGAGAAGAAATACATTTTATATTCTGCTTAGAAATCTGTAGAACTTTATTCAAGTTGTAGATATTTGAAAGTTATTATTTGCTCAAGAAGTACTGCTTAATTTTTAGGTGAGATACTCCATTTTCTCTAAGTATAGCTGTTTTTCCAGGTCTGAATTTGGCTTATTTTAGTATGTTTAGAATTGTAACTTTCAAGCTGGGCTTTCTCTGCAATAATTTCCTTAAGTATTCAGGCAGTATGGAAGATGAAGGCATTTGATCACAAAATACACCAGCAAAGAATTCATAGCTGGCTAAAGGTGGAAGGCAAGAAGAATATATTGGGATGCAGCTGAGTTGAAAGGACAATAAAAGCAGCCATTACCAGAGAATCAGTTTTCTGTGCTGTGTTTTCTCACCATTTGTTGCAATGTATTTGCAAGGGTTAGGCCATAGTGTGCACCAGCCAGCCTGCTTCAGAGCTTGTTATCAAAACCTCAAGAATTTGTCAAAGCTATTAAAACATAAATTATGCTAAATTAAGAAAGAAGAGGCTGAGAAACCAAATACCAAGACTGCAAGAACTAGGTAACAGTAAAACACCTAGACTATAGCCAGTCACATACTCTGAGAAATAAAAGCAGAAAATGAGTGAACAAAATGAAGGCACCAATGAAAAAGTGTATACTCAGTAATTGTAGAATCTATAAATATGTGTATAATGTAAACAATAAACAACTTCTACTTAATCATATTAGTTAGTTGTCCAAAAAATCCTGAATTCCCCACAACCATTCTGCAACTTCCCAAAGTCCATCAGTGAACTTCATCCAGTTGTGCCCAGCCACACTGGACTTCTCCTCTCCTGAACTGTATTATGCATGTTCAGGCCCTCTCAGATGCCTGAACACCACAGAATTTACCCCTTCTTCTCAATCAAGAGCTCCATTCATTCCTTCCAACAATGACCAAGATTCTTCACATTCCGTTTACTGGAAGAGGCAGAAGTGGCCCTGACACATTGATGTTAATAAAATGTTCACTTGGGAAAAAGCAGGCAAGTGGAGGGTTCTGTGCATTCTGTGGGATTGCTGATGGCAGGAGTGAATCTCCTGCAGGCTTCAGTCATGCACGTGCTCTGTCAGGGCAGGAGGATAAGGACAATATTCCAGTGCATTTAAGCATGGATGCTAACTTCAGTTGAGTATTTGCAGTAAACATTTAGTTGCTGCTGACATTAGCATGGGTGAGACCAGCTAAAGTGCTATTCTTGTTTTGCAAGTTTGTTCTTTAGAGAAAAAAAAAAAAGGTCTAATTTTCAGCTCTGGCTTTTTTTCTTTCAAGAAAATCAATATTTGGAACAATTTCTTTCAGGGGTCTCTTTTGCAGTTTCGCGTTGTGTTTGGTGAACTGATGAAACGTGTTGCTCATTCTCCATTTTGTAACATTTTAGCCACTTTGACTTGTCTTTATTGCCAAGCAAGAAATTGGAGATGGTAAAGCTGTGCTTTTAGCTGGATGATTTTGGAATTTGAGATCAATTTTTCAGTTTTGCCGAGTTCTCTATCTGCTGACATTTAATGAAATTGTTGCATCAATATAGAAAAGATACAATGCATATAATTTTTTGTGTAGTGGTAAAAGAAAAAAACTTTAATGTCTGAAACTTTTATTCTCTTCACTTCACATAGATAATATCCCACTTTCCCCAGTCTTTGCTAACTGGCTACTTCCAGAAAAAAAAATAAAAGTTCCTCTGGTTCAAATTTTAAATGAGATTTATTTTCCCAAGACATTAATTTAGATTTTGGTAGTTGATACCAGAATTCTGTAAATACCTGAGCACATTTCTCTGTGTCAGCAAAACACTTCTTCTATAAGCAGATGTTTTATTTGGTTAATTACTTTAAAGATATGAAATGAAGGTCATGAATACTTAATAAATATTGTTTGTCACAAAATTATAAAAAAGGCTACTGAGTATTAAAGAAAAAAAATATTAAAAAATAATACTGAGTTGTAATACTTTAAAAGTATTTTCCAGATTTGAAAAAAAAAGCTAATAAAGTATGTGGAAATCATGCTTTTATTATAATAGCACAGCCATATTGTAGAAACACAATATATAGACTTGATTAAATTTTTCCATTGTTCACAGTAGAATATGATTTTTTAGCAGCAGCACTGCAGTGCTCAGATCTCTGCAGTCTGTCGGAGTCCAACAGCTGCTCAGTAGCCAGCTGATTTGCCACACATTTCTGAGGTCTCAGAACTCAGCCATGCAAACAGACTTTTGCAGCTGGGCTTCCATCAGCTGAACAGGCAGGTTTCTGCTTTGTTTCCTGGGTTTTATAGCTGGGAAGAAAGGAGGAGATGCACGGCTTAGTGCAGGATTCTGTGACACAGGAAGAATGCTTCCGTGGGATTTATGGGCCTTACCCAAAGCCCCTTGTTAAAGTTTAAAGCCATTCAGCACCACTTGCCTGGGATTCATTCAGGTTTATATAAATCCCTTCTCTAGACTCCACAATGCAGAATTAGTCTCTTGGCACTAATTTGGAGATATTGCTACAGTAACAGTGAGAGAATCTAAACAAGAGGTTAACTATCAAGTTAAAAGACAAGTCTCGGGGATATAAAATAACCCTCCTGAGTTTAGCTTTGCTTTGATATCAAAACTGTAAAATAGTAAAAAATTACCAATATTAGTCCAGTTTTGCATAAGGTTCTTTAGTCTTTGGAAGTCTGAACCAGAGTTTTAGGACAGAAAAAAAAGAGTGGGATTAGATATTTTTGGTACATTTTGTTTGCTTCCCATTGCGGCATGTATTTTAGCATTTTATCTAAAAAGCACATGATTTTTCAGAGGGGTAAAACATTTATGTTCTAAAAATAAAATATTAATAGAAAAATGTAGATAAATAAGCGAGTCAGAATGACAAGACAGTTATTGAATGGGAAATCTCTGGATAACTGGAAGAAGAAAAGCATTTAAGTCAATTGAGCTTTTTCATTTTCTTGTACATTTCTTGTCCAAGATTTGTTTATCTGGAAAGAACATGAATTCTTGAGAGAATCACCTTCAGTTGTGCTGCTGATATTGCTGCTAGTCAAAGAAAATTGAATGTCACAAAGATAGAAATGCATAGTAATACAAAGTCCTAGGGAAGAGTGATAGTGTACGTAAAACTTTTTATTTTATAGCTATTTTGTTCATCACATCTTGCTTCCATCTTTTCTCCTTTGATTTCTTCACTGATAATAATTACAGACTGTTGAAACCGTTTGTATCTAGAAAAAAAATCATCAGTTATATAAACTCATGACCTGATACTTTTATAACTATAAAATTTGGTGAATGGCAGAGTGTGTAGCACAGCTGGAATAGAAAACCACAATTAAAGGAGAGGGAATAAGAGCCTTTGTACTTGCCCATCTTCCAGCCACAGCTGTCTGAGGGAGCAGGGATGTTCAGAGGGTCCTGCTCAGTGCAGCACATTTGTAGGAGTAAATGAACCATGAAAAGATTGAAGTGTTTGTCATGGCATCATCCCCTCTGCTAAGAGATTGCGGTCGAGGGCATGGTTTGGCTGTGGGCAGTGACAAGTCCTTTGCAGTACCAATGCCAATGAATCTGAGATGTGCCAAGGCTTTTCTGCAGTTGTAGTAAAGTCCTCCCATCATTCTCCTCTGCTTTGGCCTCGAAGGTTTAGGAGCAGAGGGGAGCTGACTGCTGTGCCCTCACTGTGTTTCTGCAGTGACTATTAACAGACCTGCTGCAAGCACACCCCTCAGTTTTGGGACAGCACAGACCATGAAGCTGCATCTCCTTTGCTCTGGTGATAGGTGGCCATTGCTGCTTAGCTCTAAGAAAGCCCTTTTGCCAAACACCTTTGTCTTTAGCTTTCTGTGTTTAAATTAAGAAACTGTGGAAGAGTTAGGAAGGGAGAATCTATAATTTGATGGATTAGATTTTCTGGAGAAATGACGTTATTCTGATCACTGTTTGGTTTCTTTCTATGAAAGGGGAAGGAAAACATCACTGTACCTGAGGCAGTATTTTTCAAGTTTTGTCATGGGAATGTAAAGGCTGGTATACAAAGAAGAAGGGTTTAGTAAAGAAGACATGCCTAGGTAATCAGAGTTTTACTGTTTGGCATGAGCTTCCTGTGGATGCGTAGAATTGTCCCAGCCTTAAATGAAGGGAGTAGAACTTGATATTTTATTTATATTTTGTGAGGAAAAAATTAATATTAGAAATTCTGAACTGCCTTGATATTTAGACACCAGCAGCTCAAAAGGGTGGTATGCAATGTTTTTCTTGTTAAAATAAAACTGTGTTTGTTTTGGAATTTGGAGCCTGTCAAAAGCTTAGGCATCAAAAAACTGAATGTTATGTTATATGTACCTAATGTGGCTGGCTGTGATTTTATCTGATCAAATTATTATGAAGTCAAGATACTTTACCAGTATTTTGTACTCTTATTTGTTCATGACTGTGGCATTTTGTTCTTGGACATTCTAATGTTAAATTATTAACCTCCTGTGAGCACTAATACACAAAAGGATTCTTTGAAGGAGATATAGCAATCACTGCATCATTTAAATAATTGACTAATGGAACCCAAGAGTTGCCCTCTGGATAGAGGAAAAGCAGTGGGTCAGTAAGTTCTGCATTTGAAACACACACACAGGGTTTAATTACCTAATGCACAGTATGAACGTCAGTCTTGCAGTACAGTATTTCATTCCTCACCAGTCTCTATTTTACAGTTGTTCCCCCAGAAAACATGAATTTCAACTCTTGTGTTTGCAAAGAACAAACTTGTTTTCCAGACACCAGTTAATGCATTCTCAGGTGTGACCTTGAGCTGTGTCATAAGATATATCAACAAGGACAATGTGTTGTAATTAGAGTGGACAAAGCTTCAAGGATATTCCTAAGGGAATAAATTTCTATATTGCCATCTGTGGGTCTTTTGTTTTTTAAAGATGTGCTACACATTTTTAAGGATCTGTTCTAGTAGATGGCACTGCCACTTTGACAAGTGTAGTAATTTTAATTTCCTACAATATTTTTTTTTCTCTTTGTTCTCATTTAATCTAAAAGTGGTTTTGGACCCGTATATGTGTGGAAATTCTAATAAGATTTCAAAAGGCTACAAATTCACAATGTATCTACGACTAATGGAGCAATAATTGAAATTTAAATGAGAAAGGAAATCAGCATATGTATTCTCAAATCATAAATGAAACAAAAAGGGATAAAAACACTTATCAAATAAAGAGCTTCCAGAGTTTTTCATGCAACATGTTTTCAATAAAATCATTTTGAAATTTTATCATTCCCTGGACATTATTTCTTGCTTTTTAAATTTCCTTTGCTTCTGAACACAAAAATAATGCAAGAGGTTTTTTGTCAGATCTTCAATAGTACTTTTTAAATACTTGCAAAACTTAGTGTAGAGCTTTGGGTCAGCAGATAACTAATGCATGGATATCACATAATTTAGCAGGATATTCTGTCAGAAATGTATGTTCTCTTACAGTAAAAAAAAGCCATCCACCTTTTTAGAGACCAATACAAAAGCAAAATTATAAGGCAGGTGGAAAATTCAAGAGGATGTAAACTGAAGCCTTCTGATACTTAAGATGCATACACAGTTGCCTTCAGTAGCCCTAATTTTGGCTATATTGCAAGAAAAGTTTATTAGTGAGCAGGTAATCTTTAGCTGCAATTAGAGGAAAGAAAATATAATTATGTATATTATGCCAAAGAAGGAAAGGAGTTCTTAGTGAGTCTCAATTGTCCCAGTATCCCTACGAGTCGATATCTAGTGCAGTAACAAACAGCAGTAAATATAATTATGCTATTCCTTATGGTAGTGATTTTCTAAAACATGCACATCTGCTACCGTGGAGTGATCTGCTAGCCCTGGGAAAATACTGCTAACAAAACAAAGCAATTTCCAGAAAAGTTGTTTCTAAACTAAATCCAATACACTGGATAGAAGAAAGTTGTAGATGAGGAAATTCTAGCTGATGTACCTCAGGAGGTGGCTGATATAATTCATGTTATAATGTGGACCCTTCCACTGGTGAGTTGTAAAAACAAACGAGATTTTGAGCAGTGTAGAACCAGGTGAACACCTACAAGAGTGTATTAAACATGTGCATAACCATGTATTGCTAGTTTGTCATGATTTGTCTCTTTCAGCTTTCTATCTGGCTTCTTAACAGGTCCTTCTTGAGATCCACATTGTCACTCACTGTCCTGAGATTCAGCACAAGCTTGAGGTTAAGCAGGGACTGTGGAGCTCCAGGTTTGTGAGGTCAGGACTCTTGGACCTCAGGACAGCACAGACAGTGTGCCATGGCAAAGGTGTGACACTGTGCCATGGCAGGGCTGTGACACTGTGCCACAACAGAGGTGTGACACTGTGCCATGACAAAGCTGTGACACTGTGCCATGGCAGAGCTGTGACACTGTGCATGGCAAAGGTGTGACACTGTGCCATGGCAGAGCTGTGACACTGTGCATGGCAGAGCTGTGACACTGTGCATGGCAAAGGTGTGACACTGTGCCATGGCAGAGCTGTGACACTGTGCCATGACAAAGCTGTGACACTGTGCCACGGCAGAGCTGTGACACTGTGCATGGCAAAGGTGTGACACTGTGCCATGACAAAGCTGTGACACTGTGCATGGCAGAGCTGTGACACTGTGCCATGGCAAAGCTGTGACACTGTGCCATGGCAAAGGTGTGACACTGTGCATGGCAGAGCTGTGACACTGTGCCATGGCAAAGGTGTGACACTGTGCCATGGCAGGGCTGTGACACTGTGCCATGGCAAAGGTGTGACACTGTGCCATGGCAGGGCTGTGACACTGTGCATGGCAAAGGTGTGACACTGTGCCATGGCAGAGCTGTGACACTGTGCGTGGCAAAGGTGTGACACTGTGCCATGGCAAAGGTGTGACACTGTGCCATGGCAGAGCTGTGACACTGTGCGTGGCAAAGGTGTGACACTGTACCATGGCAGAGCTGTGACACTGTGCATGGCAGAGCTGTGACACTGTGCGTGGCAAAGGTGTGACACTGTGCCATGGCAGAGCTGTGACACTGTGCCACGGCAGAGGTGTGACACTGTGCCACAGCAGAGGTGTGACACTGTACCATGGCAGAGCTGTGACACTGTGCCATGGCAGGGCTGTGACACTGTGCCACGGCAGAGGTGTGACACTGTGCATGGCAAAGGTGTGACACTGTGCCATGGCAGAGCTGTGACACTGTGCATGGCAAAGGTGTGACACTGTGCATGGCAAAGGTGTGACACTGTGCCATGGCAGAGCTGTGACACTGTGCATGGCAAAGGTGTGACACTGTGCCATGGCAGAGCTGTGACACTGTGCCACGGCAGAGGTGTGACACTGTGCCACAGCAGAGGTGTGACACTGTGCCATGGCAGGGCTGTGACACTGTGCCACGGCAGAGCTGTGACACTGTGCATGGCAGAGCTGTGACACTGTGCCACGGCAGAGGTGTGACACTGTGCCACAGCAGAGGTGTGACACTGTGCCATGGCAGGGCTGTGACACTGTGCCACGGCAGAGCTGTGACACTGTGCATGGCAGAGGTGTGACACTGTGCCATGGCAGAGGTGTGGCACTGTCAGTGTGGTTCTCTGAGCACTGGGAGGATCTTGCCCTCCTGTTGGGTTTTAGGAAATGATGCCATCCACGAGTGTGGTGTGACATTGGTGGTTGTTGCAGAGCAGCACTGTCACAAGTTTCAAGCAGTGCAGATGAGAAGTCCTGGCTGTGCTGAGGACTGGAACCCAGTTTTGTGATAAAGCTGGGGTGGGGGGGGGGGGTTGGCCAGGACAAGCAGGTTTGGATGCAGGGCCCTGTGAGGCTCCAGAGCTGGGCTGAAGTACCACTCTCTGCTGTGCAATGAACAAAAAGATCTTCTGTCTCCATCTTTCTCGTGACCTTCATACTGCCCAATGCTTTACCTCCTTGAAAGATGCCTTAAACGAAACTGAATCATTGTTATTCATGGTATTTTTATGTAAACTGTATGAGAACACTCCTGCCAGAGGTTTTTATGTATAACACATTCCAAATCCTGCAGACATCTCGAGCTTTCTTTCCTTTTATCAAGTGACTATAAGGCTTCAAGTGTCTCTTGAAGAAAAGCTGGTAGTTAAAGTAGTGTTTTCCTTAGTCTATCTGATACCCTGAGGAATATTGCCAGCAGAACTAGGAAGCTCTGAATGAGATTTAGGCAGAGTTATTATTACTATGTTTAAGTATATAATTACCTTTAACATTTTTCCTCAAATATCACTTAATGCTGAAGGCTACTTAACTGTACAGACCATTAATTATTTTCCTTGAAATTCATCATATAGCTTCAGGTTTCATCTCCACGTGTGTCCTTAGTGCTCCTGTTCCCCCAAGCTGAGCAGCAGAGTACCTGCTGTATGGGGAACTTGGTGTTTCTGGATGCCAATCTGGCAGCTGAAAGTCTGAAAATTAGAGTGACACGGTTAGTTGGCCATAGTATATCTGACAAACTGAGCACTGATTAGAATAATGATGTTATAAGTAGGATTTTTTATGCTTATAGCCTTAGTATCATTGTATTTCTGCAAGACGGTGACATTAAAATATACTCTAAAGGAAATTTGTTCACTGCCAAACATCTCTGAGACTGTCTGCCTCAAGAAAAATAGTGACTCAAATACTGAAGCTACAGTGGAGCCAGAATTTCTCCCATTATTCAATGGAGGAGAAAGCTGTAGTGTTAGATTGAAGACATCCTTTCCTCCATTTGCTTTCTTCTAGACTTTTTTGGGGATTAAGTGGAGAAAAAAAGGGAAGTGAAGAAAAAGAAGATAAGAATTGTATTAGTGGATATTGCTGGACTCACAGTGCTGGCAGAAATGGATGAAGAAGCAGGATGAGATTTATCACAGGAAAACATTGGAAGACTCAGACTCGTGAGTTTTATTTTGAGAGAGTGCTGTTATCAGTTCTTTCTGTAGTATATTCTGTTCATCTAGTTTGAGACAGAATGATGAGATTTAGGTTTGTTTGTAAAATAGCATGAAATTCTGAATCTTATGCATTGTAAATGAATATTGTGTTGAAGTATAATTTGAATCAGCTCTGCCACAAAGTGGGTATTTCCTCACTTCCCATTCCAGTTCATGTGGTTGGCTTTGCATGTGCATTGAAAGCATCAGAAGGATTTACTGTTTTCTGACATTGAGGTACATCCAGGATCAAGAGCTGTGACAATCATATTTTCTATGTGTAATACCTGATTGCAGCAGGTGCACTCTGTGACAGGGAATATGGCAAAGCACACAGGCCTACTCATATGCATCAGATTTCATGACTGCCATGAAGCTACTTCTTTTATCCACACCATATGGCATCTCAAAACACATTAAATAGCCTTTTTCTTGTGCCTGGATTGGCAAAAGCCCTAATCCAACAGCAAATTTCTACATGAAACCAGCAGGCTCTAACAAAATGACACAGTCACAATTCGGCATGGTATCAAGTGATGGCATTATAGCCATCCATCTGCCACGCAACACGAAAGAGGGGCTTAAAGCAGCAGCCACCATTTGAAATTACTCCCATTTTATTTCCTGTAAAACATGGCTAAGTCAATAAATGAGATACATTTCAATGCAAATGAACTTCCATGAAAACATAGCTATATCTGTCTGCCTCTATATACACATGCAGAAAGTTAATTTGCACACTGCTGCAAAATTAAAATTGCACTCTGACCCTGTGGCCATGCCAGGCAAGTGCAGGCTCCAAAGTGTTACTCAGAACAGAACCTAAGAAGAGCCAAGTCCTAAGTCTCACCACATGGTAGCAGCATCATCACATCATAGCAGGCTAATGAGCACCAGGAGATGTTTGTATCATGTTCACTTTTGACATCTTCAGCATACATATAAAACAAATCCACTAATGTTAGATCAAGGGATATTGCACAGGTTTAATCAACCAAATCACTTAGTCCATTAAACTGGCTCTGTTTAATTATATGTTTTTATTATTTTTATCATTTCATCAATGGCAGGCTCTGAGATGTGGTCCCTGTAACCCCATTAAGCTATTGACACTATGGAGATATTAATACAGGTTCCTTTGGGAAGCTGTAAGAGATGGCCCCTCCCAAAGTCCTAAGCCCCCCTTCAACCACTGGCTTAATTTTAGTGCTCTGAGGATTTTGGTTAAAATGGGCATAGAAGTTAAGGTTACAGTAACCCCTAAAGTAGCCTTGGTCATCAGCAGAGATGGGTTTTGTGTGCCTCTTTGTTTCCTTTTTTCAGTATTGTCGTTTTCTGAAAAAAAATGGCTTTATACAACACTGCTGAGAAATATCTGTATGTGGTTTATATATTCGGTCTTTGCAATCATGTAGTTTTTCATTTTTATAATGATACAGGACCCTAAATAACATGATATTTTCTCTTCTAAGAATTTTTCTTATGCCAAAGATGTATGATGAAGACCAAGGTTTCATGTTATGTTGTACCATAAATAATCCTATATGAAAAAGAAAAAAAGAAAGAGTGTTTTCATGCCATTTGGCTCCTTGTCATGTATATATGCTAACTTTAATAAGGATTTATGGAAGGCAGACATGGGATAAAATGTGCTATGTTCTGAAAAACTATGGGTAAGTCCCTGACATTTGTAATCTGAAATCTTGATTCATCAAAGAAAAATTTAACAAAAATGGAGGCTAAATATTGCTTGCTCTCTGCTTTTCTCCTTGTGGAGGAGATTTCTCATCCACATCATACTTTTTAATGCTGCACTCAGCAGTAAAAAAGGATTGAGAATACAGAAGAAAATAATGGAAAAATAGACTTAAAATAGGTTTAAAACTGAATTAAGCTTTCTTAACACAGTAAAATTTGTTGCTTGAAATTGTTACTAAAGACTCAAAAAGGATATGGAGTCATTTAATAAAATCATTACTTTTTTTTTTTTTTTTTTTTTTTTTTTTTTTTTGAAAATCAAGTAATATGAGCATCATGTTTCATTTTGACTATGAAAGACTAACAGTAATTTTTTTATTACATAGAAAAGAACTCTCTTGTAGACTGTGGACAGAGAACAAAAGTTAATCACAGCATTAGCACTTCTGGAAGATACCAGAGTAACATAAATAGTGCTGAATGCTGCACCATCCTTTGCACATGCATAGAAACCTCAATTGCTTATCAGAAAGCTGTTCTCTTGCTCATACAAAAGAATCCAGACCAAAAAATATTGTCTAAGTTCTGGCAATGTAAAATTATGGCTTTATGCCTGAGTGCATCTGGAATAATGAAAAATAATTTTAGAAACTACCTACTTATTAATAATAACTGCACTTATTCCAATAACAGCAAAACTAAATAACACTTGGTTATGATAATTTATTTTCAAACCACTCTTCTAGTCCCAAGCTTGTAGAATGATTTAAATTTTCTTTGCCAGTTTTGCATAATTTTAAAGGTCTTTCTGGGGGGCAACTCATAAGAAGTGTTGGAATGCTACAATACTTTAAAAGTAGTTTTGGAATGTTCTGTAAATATGTTAATTTAGTAGTTTTTGGTTTAAGGCATGAAAGTTTAGTAAATAAAATGAAAATGTTGCTACTCTATCCAATAACTCTAAAACAATTGAACAAAGGCTACAAAGGAGTCTCTGTAGCTCCAGTAACAGGATTATGCAATCTGGAGTCTGTTTTCAGATATATTAAGTTGAAACATGCATACCCCCCACCCCCTCAAACCACCACCCCGCTCCCCCCCCCCCCCAAAAAAAAATGAAAAAAAAAAAATAAAAAGGCAATTTCTAATCAATTGCTCATCATGTAGGAACTATCTGCAGCTATACAGGCCCATTTCCTACTTTTCATTCATGAATACATGAAAAGGTTTCAGTTTATAGGAAGGATCCCTGATGTCTGTCATGCTTTCAGTGGCATGATTTTAGTGAGAGAGTACCTGATTCTGACCTGGGACAGATTGCAAAGGCTTCTCAAAACGTTTGGAATTTTAGTAAGGATTCTATGTGCTGCTTTGATGTGTTACTTTCATTCTGAACCATTTTCCAGGTGGATGTGAGCTGGCCACGTGGCAGCGTTGATACAGATCAGTACACAAAGCTGTTGCACAGCTTCACTGTGGAGTGGCACCACACTCAGTTAGGAAATGACGGTGAGGCAGCGCTACATTTGACATTAACTGTGCCTTCATTTGCTGTCAGGACGCGACGTGCAGCCAGCCAGCCACGTGTGCTCACATCAGATAGGACCAAAGCCTCAGCAGTGCTGGGTATGTTTGTGCTTTCCAGGGTCTGTCCTTGAATGATAACCCCAGAGCTGTGAGGACCCAGAGCTCTGGAAACACGTGTCAGTTCATGAAGGCAACTCACAACTGCAGAGCTCTGGAGATGAAGGGCACGGGATCTGTGTCCTATTGTGTCATGTTAAAAATTGCCAAAGAGCTTAAAGGTATATCATGGTTGCTGATGCCTCATTGTCCCTTCCCTTTTGTGCTACACTCATTGCATCTTATCTGCACTGCCTGCTTTCAATAATCACAATTATTATCTAAAGAACTCAAAGCATGCAGATCCCTGCCTGGTGATTGGCTGCCCATCACCATTAGCCCTTCAAAGAGCAAGGATTTGCATAGGAGCTTTGGGCTTCTATCTCAACAATTGTATTGTAAATATGCCAATTACCTGCTCTGGATGCTGCAATCATTTTTTTCCTGATTGGCTGCTGATTTGAGGTTTGTCAAGCAACTTTATAGTGATATAAACACAATGTTAACATTTTAGTTGAGGCAAAGAGTTCTAAAGCTTACCTAAAAAGGCCAGGCAACTACAAAAAATAGAGAGCTAGGGTCAAAGGGAGGTTATTGTCTCTTGGGTGATTTATGGCTGATTTCTTTTCTTTCCAATCCATGAGTGTACAGCCCATGAGGGCTCTTCTTTTAGGATTTACTGCCACAAGCATATTTTCGTTTATAACATTTGTTGACTCATCTCATCTCTGTCTTCAGTATTGAAATGCTACAGATGCAAAACAAGGATTATCCTTTAGAGAAGAGTCTTGATCTGTCAAAGAGAGGTGAAATTCTGGGAAAAAGGAATGACAGAAGACTGGGAGGAAAGAGCAAATTAGCAGTTAAACAGAAAAAAGCAGCTTTGCATTCTGTCAGGCTCTTTACAGATATTTCACTTAAGGTGTGGACTGTTTCGTTTGCCATGTCATGATAATAATTCCCTGCTTCTTCTCTTTTGTAATAGTGAAATCCTGGGCTAGCAAGGATGGGACCAGTACCCAGCAAGTGGTTCACTGTGGCCCCATTCTAGAAGCAAAATTAATTTTCCTGTTAACACTTTTAAAACAGTGGAAATTTCTTTCATGTAGCTTTCTTCTGTAAGTCTACATTATAATTATGAAACATAATTGTCAGGAGGAAAACCAACCTCAAATAATGCAGAGGCTTGGGATTGCTTGTAGGATGAGTCCTACATGCACTTAAGGACTCCTTCATGTTCTATATGAAAATGTTTAAATTATTTCAGTGTAATTACTGTCACAAAGAAGGTTACATTTGCAGAAAAAAAGGAATTCATGGATAATTTTCTGACAGAAGCAAAACAGTGATTATTTAGAAATACATGGGGCTGTCATCGTCATACTTCAAGCTCTAAGAATTTCCAAATTGTTTATCACTGTATTTTTCATTAATATCAAGGCATCAATAGACCCAGAATCTTGCAGTGATGAATTATCTGTGGAAATGTAACCAACTAATCAAGTTAATTTGTTCATCCTTCAGAATTCACCAAGAAAGTATTTACTGTATTCTGAGTACCATCAGCCCCATCTCAAAGCTACAGAGAAAATATTAATGCAGAATATCTGTGCTGATTTTGTCCATGATGAAAACTTCTCTCTGTGTGTGCTTGTTTTAAGTACTCTGTGTTGTCTTTCAATCTTTTTTTTTGTAGTGTTCCTATGTAGTGGTTTTGCTTCTGAGTACTGGCTTAAGGTTAAAACATTTCAATCTGATGAAATCTTGCTCAGGTGCATAGGGTGTATATTGGAACTTTCCCACAGCCGTAGGGTCTTCATTCATTAAAAGGTTTGTTTATTTTCACCCCTGTAATAAAAGATGAAAAGCAAAACTCTTAGCCAGTGGGCGATGTGTCTCAAAAGAATTCAGGATGTTTTTGTTACCCTCAAAGTTACAAAGTTGTGCTCAATTGCAGGAGCAAAATTCTGCTGCACTACTGGAAATGGACAGTTTTCCTTTCAGTGCTAGGTTGCTTCCAAGACAAGTACAGTCCACGTATTTTCCGTGTTCTCACTCAAAAGCAGGCAAGAAAGGCCCTGTCTCCTCAGAGGAGGTGTTGGCTGAAAGTGGGGCAGTTGTTTTGTAGGGGCAGCTTTTATTTGCTGGTTGTGGCCTTTATTCCCCTTTTTGTTCCACCATTTCCCTTTGCAGAATCTCTGAAGATTTCATTTGGAGATATGTAACAGGTATGCACCCAAACCAAATTTAGTTTGACTGAAAGTGGAACAAATGCAGCTGGATGGGTGAGCAAGATCTGTCTTGGTTAGAGGATCCAGCAGGTCTTTAAACTAAATCTAGGGGATTTTGGGGCAGATTCCCATACTGTAGAAGTATCTTGAAATTGTCAGGCTGGCAGCTTGCCCTTAGTGAATCTGAGCTTGTGGCCCATGGTTAATCAGGTGCCAAAGCAACTTAAAGCCTCCCTGTTCCTCATAAAGGGAGAAAATTTGGTTTAGTGAGCTTCATCCCTAGCTAGATGCTCAGATTTATATTGTCAAATAGGTCCTAAAGTTAAAGAGACACTCTTAGGTTTCCTTGACAAATAAAACCCTGTCTCTCTTTGGCTGATGGTTTGTTTGTTTGGTCAGTTTTTTAGTATTACTTTTCATGAGGGCAAAATTATTCTGATGTTTTCTAAACTTGTGTTTGACACTAACCAAAGAGAGCTCAATATGACTTACACAATGTATGTGGCAGTGGCTTCCTCAGGGCATTGTTTCAAGCACATCATTTTTCAACAACTCCAGAACACTACTTATTGATATTTTAGAGGTGCACAAAAGCTTGAAACTCTATTTTGTAGCTAATTTATTCCCTTGCTGCGTGCTAGCCTAGCAACCACGCTGACTGAACCAGTCATATTTTTCATCATGGGTGAAGCTCAGCTTTAGGGAAGGGTTCATGCTGAATGGCCTGCTCTGAGATTTGCTGGGAAAGAAATTAAATTGCAGTTCACAGGAGCAAGCTGCCTTTTCTAAAGCCTTCAGTGGGCTTCTGCTTTAACAGACCAAATAACAAATGCACTTTTTCTTGGACACAGAAGAAAGTACACTAAGTTGAGAACTATTTGGACTGGCTCAACTGCTGCTTTTTAAAAGAAATCCCTCTCAGACCCCTGCCACATAGGACCTAAAGGTGTTTTCTTCCTTTTTAGCAAGGAGACACAGTTATGCATTATTCAAAAACTGGGGCTTTGGAAGCACATTGAGAAACCTCATGAACACCTTTGGTTAGATTTTTAGCAAGAATGCAGGCAATACTCTCTTCACATGACTTAGGTTACAATTTGGCTCATAGTTGTGGGTAATTTGTTATAATGAGTACAATGCAGCCTCAGCCTTGTAAGTGCTATTAAGGGCAGTATTATTATTATTATTGGGTTTTTTTTTTTAATAATTTCCTTAATAGTCTTAATAGTATGCATAAATCCTGTACAAAATATTTATAAAGTACACCCCAGTTGACATTTTGGAAGTAAACATACCTTTCTAAACAATTTTTTCTGGTGTTCCAGGCTAAGCCTGTTGGATATCAGAGGAGGCAAACCTGCAAAAGCAATCCTAGATTTTGAGGATTTGCTCTTTTTTAGGGGTCATTAACCTTGAGGATTTTTTGCTGCAGCAGTATCACACAAGAGGAAAAATAGGTCTGAAGTCTATCTATCAGTTTGCAATGTCAGATATTAATTAACATCTAGTTTCCAGCATGCTGTTCATCTTGTTCTTTCTTCCACACGGAGGCACCTCCACACACATGTGCAGTGTTATTATTCTGACTGTTTTGGGGCAGTGCTGTTAATTCACACACCTCCTGGCAAATTCAACAGAAACAAATTTATTGTAACCTGTTGTTAAAAGATGGGAAGATAAGTTAATGAAAAGCCAGTACAAGAAAACAAGGATGCCAGGCAAACTTGAATTATTGTAGGTCACCCTGCTGCTGCTGTTGATGATGGGGGAAGTGGCAGAGCAATTACAGCACTGGCCCCTTGTCTGTTTTACCTGTTGTTTCTGGAACTTACTCAGATGCTGTTTCAATTGAAGTTTGGGATCTTATGCTCCTTGATAGACCTACTTCCCCAGATTAATCTAGATTTTGAACATATCTATAATTTTTACTTCACAACAGCTTGTGATTCTGAATTTCACCACTTAACTATGGATTCTGTTAAAAACAAACCCAGAAAACCTATCCTTAAAAAAAAAAAAAAAAGTTATTGCCTGAAAAGTCCATGGGGTACCACATAATTCTTTTGCATTGGGAAGCTGTGAGTAATCACTCACTATTCACAAAGCTCTCATTATTTTGCTCTCTATGAGATTTTCCTTTCCTTTCATTAAGTTCCTAACCTCTCAGGTTAGTCTTAAATAAAATATACTCCATTTTCTGATTATTTTCACAAAACTCCTTTATGCCTTTTTCTGAAGAGTTTTACTCTGGCATTCTGAATTAGGTAAGCAGAAGTTCTGCTTGACTTAAGGATTTTTCAGAGCATTTATTATTTTTTTCCAGGTGGAATATTCTTAAATAGGAACGATTTTTCATTTAAAAAAATACACATAGAAATAAAATATCTGTAAGTGACACTTCACAAAAGTTTGTGTGCGTTTAACTTTACCCTTTCTGAGGTATTATCTTAGGATTTATCTTGAAAGCCATGACCCAAAGTTTATATGCAGTTTCCTTGACCAGAGAAAGAGTATTTAGAGAATTATTCAGCATAAATGTAGCTGGGTGAGAGGGTTTTCAAAAAATGGAACCTAGATTAGCAGAAGTACTGACATAAATTTTAAGGAAACAGCTATGAATTTTAGGTTACTTGTTTTGCTAGATCTTGTCTCTGGCATGAGCAGCAGGACCACACATTTGTTTTCATACTTTTGCATCAATCAGAATTTATTGCAACTGTTGCAAAAGGTACTTACACTCATCTCTGTCAATTTATTACTCCTCTTGACATTTTATTAGTAAATTTTTTCTTCACTAAAAAGATATTTCTCACAAAAGAAAAGAACTTTCCAAAGCAGTCCATTTATGTTATAGATATATCTGACTTCATGGTTTTCTAACAGCTGGACTTAATCACAGCAAGTCTGCTAACATGAGAACACTGTTTGTAATTCTTATTTTCAGCATATATTACTTATATTTTAAAATTTACAATTACTTCTATGTGTGGTTTATCTAAAATTTAATTTTATTTTTTCAGTTATCAGAGAGGATTACTCATTTACTTAGATCTGTATCAGGTGAACAGAGAAACAGGAACCAGAAGGAGCTGTACACCCACCCCTTTTTGTCCCCCAGCAACTGGGATGCATCGGGGGTGTTTCACTGCTGAGGTACTTTTCTCTAACATAGTTTATGGAAACAAAATGTGGGAAGAAGAGTCTCAAGATATTGCCAAAAATAGACTGTCCTGCATGATTTTGTTACTTGTAGTTGGACCAGCTCAATCCAAAGAAGGAGCACATTTTTCCAGACACAAAATGTAGGTAAGTGCCAGTGGAGTTAGGCAGTTGTTAGGCTTGGTTTCCTTTTTTTTTCCTTAGGAACTGTCCTGTGGGAAAAAAAAAACAAAAAAACCCAACAAACCCAGGGGAGGGTTTTTCCCATTCTGTGTCTGCATAGTTACCTCACATGCCCTGCACAGCTATGGGGGTTATGCATTATGTCTCAAGGACTCGAGATTATCTCCAGCTTCACAAAATTACTGCCCATCCTCATTCATTTCAGGGCACACATTGTTTCCCATTGAAATCTGCTTCCATAGGAATCATCACGCTCAGACTCCAGATAGAGCGTCTTCCTCTGATAAAACAATGTCATTCAGGGGAAGATGAAATGGTAATTATAATCAGAGTTCAAGCTGGCAGGAGATGGAGCAGAAATTAAAAGTGCTAAATCTGTAGCATTTTGATTATCTGAAAAGTCCCCAGATTTTGCAGCAGAGCTGCGTTTAAATATGTAGTAAAGTGGCTCCTTGTAAATCAAGTCATAATTGTTCAGCTCTAGGTTGCAGGAGCCAATTTCAATTTTCTACTTCTCTACAGAATTCTCAGCTTTGATTAAGAGCAGAGGTATGAATAATAGGCTTCCCCCCATTAAATACACAGTCAGGAGAAAAAAGAAACAACAAAATATTCAAGATGTATTGTACAAAGTTGCAAGATGCATATAACATTTCTTTTAATATTGAGATTGAATCCCAGTCCTATAAATATAGTCTCACTTATTAAAGTGCAATGATATGGATAATGAGCTTCTGTAATACCCATGGCCACCTCAGATCTGTCTGTGGTGTTCAGAAACATTACAATAGTCATTATACATTTGAAAATAATTTAGACTTAGCAACTTCCAAAGATAGTGATGCAAAATTTGTTGGTGAAAGGGAAAGTAAAAAGCATTTTCCCAAGAAAAACACCCTTAAACAGCATGTAATATGTGAGATTTCTTACAGTCTTGACCAGTGAACTTTGCCAGGATCTTTATTGAAATTCCCCAAATGAAAACTGGCCCTTTCCAGCTGCAGGCCAAGTGTATTTTTTTTTCTGTTTAGACACAGCTGTTCAGAAACCCCAGCAACCACACTTAATTCTTCTGGTTCTGTATTAAGTATGAATTATGTTTTCTAAAAATTTATCTGCATGATCTCTATTTCTTCTCTAGTGTTGGTCTTACCTACTTTGAGTTGCAAAGGTTTTACCCTGAAAGATTATGTATGTTTTCAGAGAAATTTCAGAAGTGTAGTATCTTTTATTTCAGAAGGACAACACTACTGTTATGGGTAGAGGACTTGGAAAATCTCTGTTTTCCTAACTATTTTGTTTTGAAAAATATTTACAGACCTATGCATATGCTAGCTTCCTGGATGGTTCTGCTACAAAATACAGTTGGTGTAAGAGTAAAAATCATGTAACTTTAATAGGATAGTGCTCTGGTGAGTTTGCTGTGCTCAATAACATCTCACTATAATACCATGTAATATTTGTGATCTCTAGTTAACCCATATTTTCTTTAGCAGAATAGTCAGCAAAGTAGGGATTTAATGAAGTGTCTAGAGGACTTTCTTGGCAGCACTTGGCTGTACTAAATTCATTGCCTAACACTGAGTAACCAGCAGGATTCTTCAGCTTCTACCAGATGCTACTTAAGGTCTTTCATTATGAAAACTGAATGCAAATGTAGTTGCATAGAACTATATCTAAATTGAAAGGGTTCGGATAATACAGTCTAAAAATCAGATTAAAGCTTTCCCAGTGGCTGCTGGGGCTCCACGTCTTCCCTCCCTGAAGCCCCTGAGTGATGCCAGGGCTGTGGCAGTGTCTGAGGAGGGTCACAGCTGTCTGGGCCAGCCCTGCCCAGGGGTGCAGCACAGCTGCACATAGTGGGAGACTTAGAAAGGAGGAAAGAAGGTCTTGAGGGAGGGGAGACTTTTGCATCAAATATCTGAAATGTTGATGAATATGCACTGACAAAGAACAGCAGCACATCAGGAATCGTTGCCAGAAACGCAGTATCATTTTAGTGACAGTTTTAACAGTGTGGGAGCTTTGTGAATTAAAATAGCAATTCCTTCATCTGACCTCAGGCATCAGCATGACAACAGATCACCTGGAGGACTCAGGCAGAGGGGATTGCCCTGTGTGTACAGCACAGCACAGCCATGTGTAACATAAGAAGCTGTACATTCTGAATAGGTCTAACAGTAGTACAACAAATTCTCTGATTCTAGGAAATGTTCAAAATAATTGATTCTGTTTCTCTCAATTTTTTTAAATGAAGTTGAGAGTGGAGAATTTATCTGCTTGATTCCCATTAAAGCTAACCAAGAATGTTTCGCTAATTGTAATGTTACAGGGATTTGTAACTGATTTGAATGATTTTAATTGATTTACTTCTATGGGCAAGCCTTAAAAGGAGTACCTGAATATGCCTTGGAAGCAAAGAAAATAACAGAGGCTTTGTGTAAAGTGCTGGTTAATTTGCTGTAAATCTAGATATGTTTTTCTTTAAGAATAAAAGATTAGCTTTTATGTCTATTAATTAAATTTTTCTTAACACTATCTTATAATTTCAGAAAAGGCTTTCCTGTATTTTATTTTTATATTG
Source organism: Vidua macroura (assembly GCF_024509145.1). Classification (NCBI taxonomy): domain Eukaryota; kingdom Metazoa; phylum Chordata; class Aves; order Passeriformes; family Viduidae; genus Vidua; species Vidua macroura. Next base: position 6,577,433 of record NC_071585.1, on the reverse strand, counting down.
TCTTAAGGAACACAGGGATATACTGCAAAAACAGGAGTTTCTTTAAAAATTTAAGCCATGGTAACAAAAACCTAGGTTTTAGAGCCATGATTTTGAAGCTTTGTTGAGATTAGTGCCTTTTGAATATTTTGCCTTGTGCCTTAGGTTCTAGCAAATGTCATTAACAAAATCCATCTTTAATGGTTTTAAGCTCCTTTAAATAACAAGATGTAGAAATAGATAGTACAATATAATGTAAGATAACACATTATTTGAAAGAGAGGGAGATAACAAGAGGAAGCAAATAAATCTTTGTGTCTTTACACCATTTTGATTTTGGAGCTCTCTGCCTACAGAAACCACAAGTGTTGCAAAAGAAAATATTGAGTTTCTGTGGTTGGGCTTACCCCAATATTTATATTCTATATCTGAATTTTAATATTTGACCATTTCATGAAGCAATTCATGGAGCAAGTTTGGACTTTCTAATTTCAATTCTTCTACTCACTGAAGTCGATTGCAGTGTGACAGTGAACAGAATCCTCACTAAACATCTTCCCACCAAAGAGAAACTTTCCTGTTGAGCAGGTGCATCCACCTCCTGCTGTCTCCTGCGATCACAGCCAGCCTTGCTCTGTCCTTTGGAAGGATGGAATTGTTATCCACTTTCAGCTTCAAGCTGTGACAGTATCCAGCAGAGGAGGTGGAACAAAGCAACACCCACTTTGCTGCCTGAACTCCCCCCAGACCCAGCAGTGTCCATCCTGATCCGAGATAAACATCAACTTCTGCAAGGTCATGTGTTTAGAAACTGTTCCTGCTGCTCAGATTCTTAATTAACCAAATACACAGACACTACTCAGGTTAACTCTATCAGATTTAAGAGGTAAGGCAGGTCTGGTAGAGACATCATGTCTATAAATTGCTCCTTCCTTTGGCAAGATTTGCCAAGTTTATGGTATATTTTCCTGAGAAAACAGCGGAAATGCAGAATTGTATTTCTGTAGGATTTATAGCAAGTGTAAGGAAAACACGTTTCTTTTACTTGTTAGTAGTACATCAAGCTAGCTTTATGTCTCATGTCAGTAGACATTTTTTGACATAATTATACTACTCTTGTTGCTTTACTTTCTAATCAATCTAAGTTGGGCAAAACTGCAATTATAATCAATGCTTATATTGACAGAGGATAGTGATAATAGGGAATGGCAGAGGAGTAACAAGCATGTTTTGTTGTTCCTTTTAAGAGCTTGCAGTAAGAACAGCAGTTCCATAGCCTAATTTATAAGCTAAACCCACAATTTGGGAGTGTCCCAGTGGAACAAATCTTGTCATCCTTGAAAAATATTCAAGCTGTCTGAGTTAATCAGACTGTATTTTAGACTTTCTGCCACTGTAGGTGACTTAATCTGATCCTGACAGTCTTTATAATATCAGGTGTGGTCAGTTTTAACCTGAGTTCTGTTGAATGCTCATTTCTTAGCACTGCTGAAAATTAGAGAAGTCAATTCCTTTACTGGGAGCAGAGAGAGGAAAACAAATCTGCCTTTCTTTCACTGCCACAACTGGAATGTCAGGCTCTGTGCTCTCAGCTTCCCTTCTCACCTCAGAGTTCATCCCCTCTTTTTGCTGCATATTAAACTGCCTTGAAAAGGAGAGGCACAAGGTCACTCACACTCAACAGTCTCAAATCCAGCACCCAAAGAGCCCCCAGCATGATAAGGAAAGAATGATTCTCACCACATCAGGCTGGTGGAGCATCTCATCTGCCAGCCCGTGGCATCCCTTCTTCCCTGGGTGTTGGGTGAATGTGCAAATGGAGGGCTCTGTTCCCTCTGTGTCACACAGAGTTTCCCTAGATGGGAGACACAGTGAGGTAGGCTCTGAGTCTGAAGAAAAGACACTTCTGAGGCTTGAAAACAAATTAGGTGCCTATGCACAGCCTTGATTGGGACACCAAAATCCAGGAAAGAATATGGGATCAAGTACAGTGTGTGAGATTATGAAAATGGTTGTCTGAGGTCCAGTGTAGCACAGCATTATGTCTTGCTCAGTTCTGTCTACCTGTTGCTGAGGCAAAAGTTTAAAATGCAGTGAAAGTGTGTATGGGTAGTTCACAAGGTTACTGTCCCAGCACCTGAGTCAATGTCTCAGTAGCTTCCCAAGCCAGGATTAACATCTGCATATTTGAGAACGTTTCCCCAGCTTTCCTGACTGGTTTTTCAGCCCATATGAACATTTGGCATCTCCTTTACACTCTGGCAATGTGTTGTGGAGGCCATCTATGCACTTTTAAGCTACACATGGACTTGGTTTTCTGCTACATGAGGATGCAATAAGAAATACTGTGGAGGATCAGCCTATTGGTTGTTGGGTGATTGATGGTGACCATCCATGATTTTTGGGTTGATGTTGATAATATTTGCATCTCTATTTTGATGGTATGTGGACTGTGGTGTTCTGAATGTGTTGGAAAAGGCTGGCACTTCCCCTTTGAGGAACTGGGGACAGCATGTGGCTGCTTAGAGCTTGGTGCAGACATCAGAGGTTTGGGGAATGGACCAAAGTGGAATGAAAGCCCTCCTTTTCTTCTGGGATGGGGAAAGCACTTCATCCTAGCAAGGTGCCTTAAACAAAGGATGCTTCAGGGAAACATTAATATAACAACAGTCCCTAGTCCAGGAACTAGTCTTTGAGGGAGTCTGGAAATACTATCTCTTTGTCTAAATAAATTTTAATTTAAATGTTATCCTTGTTTAATCTAGAGGTATTCTGCTGGGTAATTCTTTAAAATGCCATGTATTTGGTGCCACATAGTTGATGTATTGGGTGATATTTTTGATTCAGTAGGAGAAATATTTGAATCACATGGTGGATTTGATTTACTGTAGGAGATATCTGTTTTGATAGATGATGCATCTTGTCCTGCATTGAATAAGCAGTGATTCAACAGGGATGTGTCTGATTTGGTGAATAAAATATTGTATCTGATTTTGATCAATTTTTCCTGTAATACACACATTTATTCTAATAGTTGATGCATTTATTTTAGTTTGAAGTATATCAAATTCTTCATATAATGTTCTTTCTTCTGTTGGAATGATCTATGGATTTTACAAGCAATAGATATATATTTCAATTAAAAGTAAAACGTTCATTACTGACTGCCTTGAATTCACAATATTCTTGAATATCTCAAATTCTGCTCGTGTAGGCATTTGTGGATGTAAGGCCTCTGTAAAGTGTAAGCAAAACCATTTCTTTGGCAAAACCATCAGTGCACTATTATATGAAGGTAGAATGTCTTTTTGAAGAGAAACAGATTCTGTTTATGCCTCACATGAAGGGCTTCTGTGCATGCAACAGATATTTAAAATTATTAATAATACATGGGTACTTCATAATCATCATGAACCAGGCTCTTTTGCTGAATGTAAATGTTCAGTGAGAGTTTTCAGCTAGAATATATGCAGGACTTAGGGACAGAGATTTTCATGTTTAGGGTACTATTAATCTGAGTTTTTTGGTTGGTTGGAGTTTTTGTGGTGGGCGTTTGGGGGGTTTTGTTTGTTTGTTTGTTTGTTTGTGGGTTTTGTGCCACAACTTTGCTCCTTTTCTATCCTGGAACACAGTAATTTGTAGAGCTTCTGATGACCTCTAATCTTTACCTGATCAAGCAGCCACATAGCATAATTTGGTGCATATTATCTCTAAAGGGTAAACTGCAATATATTTTGGCTGACACCAAATTATCTTATTTTACATATTTAAACTTTACAGAAGTAAAGGTCATTCATTTCCCTGGATGCTTCTTATTGTATTTAGTTGCATGCTATGAAAACAATTATATTAGACTTGGCCCTTCCTGACCTTTTGTATGTTACTACTTCTATTTAATACAAAAAAAAAAAAAATGCTACAAGAAGGAAACTGAGATTAAAAAAAATTAAAATTATTAACCATTCCCCAGGCTGATACAAGATTATATAAGAGTGTAGCCAACAGAAATTAAAAGCTGGAACAGGATTGAAAGAGATAATCTGGAAGTGGAGCTAATGATAAAAGCTGGCACTTCCCAGCAGAGGTGCCACAGGGGCAGGCTGGGAGGCTCAGCCTTCCTCTTTCCCCCCTCACTCTCAGGCTGTGCTGGCACTCTGGGGAGCCCAGGTGTGCTTGGCCACACTGCTTTGTGTTTTTTGGTGTAAGTCCCCAGTTTGTACAGCTGATAATGCTGAGCTCCTCTGGTGTCTTCAGATGACAAGAGTCAGGCCTTGCTGTTTTAGCATAAAATAATAGTCCTGAGTAAGGGGGAAGGGGATTAAGAGATCAGGTGTATTAGTGTTTCCTAATCCTGATCCATAGCTATATATATTACTTTAGTTTTTAAAGTAAGAAGTATTTTACACATTAAACCTACAGCAAGAGATCCTCTTTATCACTTCAGAAGGAATATGAGATCAGAGAGGTGCCCTCGCCTCAGTCTGCCTGGCAGGATATGTAAAGTAGTGATAAAATGGCTCATCTCCTCTGATACAGGTGTAGCTCCAGGTTGAGCACTCTCTGCTTTCTAGGAACTATTTCTGGCTTCCCCAAGGAACATTCTGCATCTAAGCACTGATCTTTCCTGAACAAGCTGCCAGGTTTGGAAAAGGGAAGAACTAAGTGATGTAAAACTGGCTGTGTGACTTAGGTCAGGATAAGTATTGCTACCTTAGTGTGTTTGTTTTGTGCTGCCTTAGCCCATGAACAGATTGGATACAGGGGCTGTAAGGCATTCCTGGTGCCTGTAAGCCCAGGAGGGATGAGGGATGCTGGCTGCAGGCAGGCTGAAACCTCCCTTCCATCCTCAGCAAGGTTTTCCCACAACTGGAATTTTTTCCCTATAGTGAATTGCTTGGGAAAATGTCTAGGGCCATATTCTTCTCCACACTCTGGGCTAGTTTTGGACAAGAGCATCTGTATGATAGATAAAATGTCATATGATGTTAAATAATAATAGTTATCTATTCACCCTTTCATCGGAAAGGTAATTGACTTGATTTTGAGCTTTTTCAGAAAGAAATTTTGTTGTTCATGAACCCACGGCCAAGCCTCACTTCCAGCTCTTGGTCAGCTCTCACAGTGTTCAAGCACTTCAACAATTGTGAATTTGGATATTTAAATGCTGCCAAGCTCTTTAATATTTTATATTAAATTTTATTAGAAGTTCTTGAAAGCTGTGAGCATTCGTTTCTGCAAAAGATGGTAAAAAGCCCACATAACTGTGTACATATGGAGACCCATTCACAGATAAGTGACAACAATACAAGTTTCTAAAGTTGTAAAAAGTTGTCATTTTGCTTTCTTCTTGAGCAGCTGGGCTATTAAATTACCTGGGCTGTGTAATGGACAATACACAGGCTGTTGAGAATTACATATAAAGCCAAACATGTGGCCTTTAAAATTTTTTCTGACTTGTTACAGCGTGTAGCGCTGCATTATGCCTGATCACATTGGTGTGATAGGCAAGTGAAACAAGACAGTTCATGCTAATGAACAGAGAAACACAGCAGTTTGCTAGTTACCAAATTCACTTAGAGTATTTCAGGGCATTTGGAAGTATTATGGGAGAGACAGTTATTGCTGAGAAGAGCTGAGCTGTAATGAAATTAGGGATGTGAAAACCATATGTTTGCCTCTGTTTTACCAAAGCATGAAATGTTCTCTTACTGTATATCTGTAGCTTCACTCTGCTTCAAAATAAAGGCTGTGCTGCAAGATCACTTGACTAGGGTACAGGGTACAGATCTAAATTTTAATTGAAAATACATTTAATCTCAGCATGGTTTGTTTCAGATGGGTATCTGGCTTTATGGCTTTTATACTCAAGGCACATTTGTGTGTTGTTTATGACTATAATGAGAGAAAAACAACTGCAAATGTGTCCCAACCCTTTTACAATAATAGCACTTTGTAAACCATGACAGAAAACAATTTTTTAATAATCATAAAAATTTCTGTGCTTGTTGTTGCCAATTCTTCTGTTTGGCCATGTTTACAAAGTGCAGTATGAACAAGGGCTGTTCATACATACAACATAAAGCAGTCTGACCACTTTAAACCGTGGTCAGGTTGGATAGTTTCCTCTAACTTTTCAGGTGCACCCAAATTATCTAAGCCTAGGAGTGTTCACTAGTTTTCATAAAATTCACCTTTACTGTCTCAAAGCAGAAGCTGTTTCCAAACCACTCACTGTAGCAAGGACAGATGGAAGTGCCCCAAGGTCGCGTCTGTCTCTGCTGCGCTCTGACCCTCGCCCATCAGTTCCTTGAAGTGGAACAGTTTTCCCTGTACTGCACTTGAGCTGGTCATCTCAGGTGAGGGAAGGCAGTCAGCATCAGACAGAAACCAATTTTTACCTCCTATTAAACTCCAAACATGAAAGGTAAGAAGTGCAGACAACCTTGTCATCTCCCTGTCTGGGTTGCTGAGTGACTGACACAGGTGGGTATCTGGCTACCTAGAGGGGAGCTTAGGACTCCTTTCAAACTGTTTATTGCTGTGATTTTTTATGGTTGAACTTCATGAGGACTGGGCACACTGCAGAGGATGGGTGAGGGAATTCAAGGGCAGGGAATTAATTAGAAGCTGTCAGTGACTGAAAAGAAGTGGGTTGGACAAGTATGATGGGCTCAGCAGGGTGTCAAAGAGTGCTAAAAATGATAACACCAAATTGTTTTGATCTTAGGTGGGAACACAGAAATATTGCCTTGGATAATAAAGAAAGATATAAGAAACATTCTTTAGATCTTTCCTAATGGACTTTCAAAATCCTGTGATGTACTTGCATGGACACAGCATTTCCTGTGGGGTTCTGAATTGCTTTAAAAATATGAAGGTTCTGCTGAGAAAACATGGCCAGTGTCCTCTTCATTTTTCAAAATTATTCTGGAGGAACATGATAGGGTTTTAGCTTCTGCAGTGAACTAAGACCAGCCATATTCTGTTATTTAAAATGTCTTTCTAAGGTCATTTAGCATCTCTGAAATTCTTTCAAGTATGCACCAGGGCAATGTGATGAATAGCCCACATTTGGGCAGTATAACATGTTTTAAAGATTAAGTAACATTATTTAAGATAATTGCCTCAATAATCTGTCAATTTGCAACAAATTCTCCTTCTTATTATATTTTTTTTTAAGCTGAAAACTCTCTGCATGATTGGAAAGATCTTTCTGATTTGGCACAAAGGTGTTACAATGTAGTTCAGGCTGCTTTTTTCTTTCTGATTTTTTTCATATTTAAAGTCTATCTTCTGGACTTTAAAGGAAATCAGTCTTTCACCGTTTCTTTTTTTGCTTATAACTTAATGCTTTGGACAGGCAGCATTTGAAATTATTTTTCTTCATTGACCTCTGGGAGCTTTATTTACACCTTGAATATGTTTATATCACAGCTGGGAACAAATGGTGCCTTTTATTACTGCTGCTATGTTTACTTGGATGGGATGTGGCGGGTCAGACCCATGCAACACCACCCTCTGTCCTCTCCCAGCATGAGATACTGTTCACTTCTAAAACTGCAAGTCCCACTCCAGCTGGACTTCAGCTTCTTGAGGCTATTTCTTACACAGGCCCAAACCTGTTCTTATTAGCTGTATAAAGGTCTCTCCCTGCAGTGTTGTTCTTGCCATAAATTGCATACTCATTGTTAGCCCCATTTCCTAACTGAAGAAAATAAGGCTCAGAGGATTTAAGGATGTAGTTTCCACATTCAGAAATGCACCAATTACCTGTGCACAGTTATTGTAGCTGCACACACACTGTGTACTCTAGAAAGCAATTCATTGCATTAGATCCTGTTTCCATGTGCATTTGAGCATTTGACGTACATATTTGTGTACTGGAAAAGCAGCTGTGCACAGCTGGGCAGGAACAGCTCCCAGTGAGTTCCACAAGGTCATTCAGCAAATGAATATTGAACCTGAAGCTGGATAACAAGTCTCTCTTTTATTAAGTAGAAAATAAACTCTTGAAAAAAGTTTCTTCTAGGTTATATTGCCCGTTGAGCTTAAACACATTTTCCAGTCTCTTAGTGCCAGTTTTCCTATTGTTCTGCTATGAAAAAGCTCCTTATGAACTGTGCAGCAGTGCCGTCTCTAAAAGATGGGTGTCTGAAGCAGTAGTATACATACTTTAATAATAAAAAACTTATTACTGCAACAAAAGTGTTGTTTCAGCTCTTTTTCTGCGCAGCAGAACAGTGGCACCCAGTGGCCATTCATGTAAAAATACTAGCCACTAAAATTTCACAAGCTCGAATATCAGTACAAAGAAAAATGAAAAGAAAAATAAATTAGCACTTGTGTGTCTTGTTTCTGTATGCCTATAAATATTCCTTAAAACCCTGTAAGTTTTAAGGACAAATTTCAAGGACATTTCATGTTCTCTCATGCATGTTTCTGTGTTAACCCTAGAATACATACATGTGCTTGCGGGTATGCCTATAACAGTTTCATTTGGATTTGTTTCTAAAAATAAGTTTACATCTTTCTGTTTTTAAAAAACCTATTGGCTGAATGGTCACAGACAAATAATGATTCACATCCCCTTGGCTCTCCATTATAGCCAGGAACGCTGAGGATTTGGAAATCATGCCAAAAGACAAAGTTTTGTAGCTGCCATGAAGAGCTGATCTTCAGGTGAAATTCTGAAAAAATGGGTGCAGCTCCATATATAAACATACATAAACATAGACCTGCCTGATCAGCCCTTTAGTCCTGTGCTTGGGCTGCTACTTGGGCTAAGGTGGGCATATGGTAAAGACTTTATTACCGGAGGATTGGAGTCTTTTTGTGGTGTGAGTCTTCAACAGCAGTTGTCTTCCTGTCTGCAATTCCATTTTAGATCAGGGAAGCCTTTTCTATCAAAACTTTCTGTCAAAAATTTTCCTGTGAAAAATGTAGGTTTTAATATTTAAGATGCTCCACCAAACCCCAGTCTCTTATCAGAAAATAACCAGCCATCTCAGCATATAATCTCTCAGTTCATCTGAGTGTTAAATGCAATCAGGTGAGAAAAACATATAAGTAACTTCTGTGTCTATCTAAAGATTTTGTGCAGGCACTCTATTTCAGATAATGCATAAGCATGAATTTGGGCCATATTTATAGGCAGAAGACCTAGGATCTGTCTATCCATGCCCTGAACCTAAAATAGATGGTGCATTAGCCACCTAAATTTTATAGCAGTAAAAGAATGTAATGTATTAAACAGCTATTCTTGGGTTATAAAATATTTCTAGCTTAAAGAAAGTTTAATAAGCTAAGTTCACTTGCTTGCATATTGGAAGCAGTGTCAGTTTGATGTTTGAATTGATAATGACTTCTTAGCTGGAAAACTCATATCTTATGTTGAATTATTCTAAATCAGACAATAAAAATGATTTGAAGGAGAACTCAGAAATAAAAAGTACAAAGCCTTTAAATAAGGTGTGTTTAATGTCCCATGAGTCAACAAAATTGCTTTGTGGTTTAGACTGATTTTATGTTATTAATAGGACTGTACAACAATCTCCTACAAATCCTTTATTCCATTGGTAATACCTTTTGCCTAGTGCCAGCATAGAAAGTATGCCTACAGCAGAGGAATAATTGTGAAATTAAGATCTAAAAACTTGAAAAATTCCAGGTATTCAGGATTTGATTAGAATGTTCAGCCACTGTGTGAGTAACTGCAGTTGGACCTGCCTTCTATGCGCAGTTCCTTCTCGACTTGGAATTCTTCTCTTTCTCTGAGAACCAGAAAAAAGATCAAAAGCCTGAAGAGCAAAAAAGTGGAATTTACAGTTTGCACAGTGTCACAAGATGGATTAAAAAAAATGCCACTAATAATCTTTTAGCAGATGGGGTACAAATGTTTTGTATCCCTTTGTTGACAGCAGCCCACGAGCAAATACCCGAAAGCTTTTCTGAGGCTGGGATATGTAAACAAAGCTTGTTGCCTTTGAGTTAAATTTTTTGAAGTTTTTCTGGAACAGTCATTTTCTTACAGATATCTCATGCTCCCACAGAATATTGAAGGCTGATGAAATGAGTTCCAGGCTTTGGGTGGCAAGGTGTAGGAAATCAGAGTGAGGAGAGCCTGGCCTGTTGTGGTACCTGCAGCAGTGTTTCTGTGTGGGAGAACTGGGAGAAGATATGCTTGTCCTTTCAAAAATGTAACAGGAGACAGAAGACTTGTCCCTGCAGTAGCCCAGACCCCAGCCAGTGTTAGATGTACCAAGTGGGGGAGAAAAGAGATGTGAATCTCTTTGCAGAGAGTGGAGAGGAGTGGAGGAAGCACTTGAAGTGAGGGCAGCTGGCTGTTGGATGTCCACAGTGAAATGAGGCTGGAAAACCTTGGGCTGGGGACTTTGGCCATAGTGACAATGTGCTCTGGAAGCTGAGGGGCCAAGAGAATCCAAGAGCAGGAAGCAGTACTGGAGATTATGTGAAGAATAAGTTAGAGAATTTAATATTGAGATAGTATAGGCAGGAGTACGAGGGGAGCAGGCACTTAAATGAAAAGGAAAAGGAAATAGTTGAAAGACAGATGAGATGTTTAGAACGTTTACAGAAAAGGGTAGGTATGAAGTCCCTGAAGACTCCAAGATTCACCTCAGAAGGAGAAGATTGACAGACCTTTAAGAAAGAACCTGAGAGAAGGGCTTGAACTTGTCCTTTGTTTTCTTGGAGGCTGGCTACCTGGGACGAGGATGGAGTTTTTAGTGTGTCTGGAGAACTGAACTAATTAATGAGGTGAGGCAAAGGTTCAAACCTACTCAATGTGCTGAGGAGGAGAAAAAGGCCTGAACTCCTGAGAAAACCTGATTATGCCACCTGTAAGGCACAAGTTCTCTTTAGACTGTTACATGACTCTGAGATGCATTGAGAGATTTTTATGTCTCAATTTGCAAGCCTAAAAAAGAAAACATGACCAGTAAAAAAAAAAAGGTGCAGAAAATGTTTAGGGTACATATATAAACAAACACTGCCTGCATTATCAGAAACCCCTGGGAGGGAGACATGTATTTCTAAATACTCCCATCTTAGAGGTCATAACCCATCTTTCCTTTAGCAGCTCACAAATGTATTGTACACCCATGTGGAAACTGTTGTAGTTGATTTAGCAGAATGAGTACCATTGGTCTTTTTCTTCTTATTTTTGTAAGCAGCAAGCCTTTATCCATCCCTTCCTTCTCAAAAAACTAAAATACCAAGTGAATTCATCTATGAATCCTTTAGGCCTTTGCATCCCATGAAGTGTAAGAACTAAGCAGTTAACATTTGTAAAGCATATAATACAAGTTTTAAGAGCCTTCAGAATGTACTGTTCTGTTGAAGCTGTGTGCATTGAGTTGGGCTTTGAAATATTTTTTTGTTTGTTTGTTTCGTGCTTTTTAAAGTTTGCAACAGCAGAGTGATCTTATTCAGGTTGCTGACTCCTCTCTGGTTGCAGCAAAAAAATAGGAAAAACTGGAGAGGGCAACAGCAGGAGATTACTTCTGCAAAGTTTGTGGTTAGACTTAAAATCTGTGTTTAAAAATACTGGCTTGTATGAACAAGGTCACTGCAATGATTGCACTGTCCTCTTTCTTTTTACGGAAAGATGTCCACAAAAGCCTACATTTTTAAATACATTTTTATAGATTTCAGGAAATTAGCATAATTGATAAAAAGCACCAATTAGAAGGACAAGTGGTGATGCAATTCCCCCCACGTCAAGCCCCTTTTCTGGAGCACCCCCTTTTGATACTAATTGCACTTTGTCCATGGAAATGTATCTTGAAGAGTTGTTCTCAGCCTTGGTTCTCAGGAAGAACCAAGAGAGCACTGGGGCCTTGTACCCCCTAGGGCTTGGAGCTCTGGAATTTGTTTTGTCTTTCTGCCTAGGGAAAGGCCATGGAAAATTACTGGGAAATCTAGTCACTAATACAATAGGCTACAGAGCTACAAATGTGCAGAGAATACAGAGAACATAGCAAAGAAAAAAAAGCAAAACCCATCAGCACCTGTCCCCAGGTGCAGGACACCCCAGTGCCCAGGGCACCCTCAGCACGGGCAGGGAGAACCTGCTGTCCCTGCCAGGGGTGGGACACTCTGTCACACCCGGGTGATGCGAGCAGGGCTCACTCCTCTCTTCTGACAGGTCCCCAACTTAGCTGAGTGTGCAGGGAATCAATAGATGTCGATAGAGGATTTTTTTCTAAATCCTAGAGGTCAGCCCTGGGCAGTGTAGTGTGTTCACTCAAGGAAATAGCGAATAAAAAATTTTTGACTGGAGAGGAGATTTACTGACTTGTGTGGCTATCCAGAAGGTTTGGGGCTTGTATTTTCTGTTCTAACTGAAAGCTGAGAAAGATGTTTATTTACCTTTCTGCAAGTTAAGAAGACAATGCCCATACAAGGAGACATTTTTTTTCCTTTCAGCTGGCTCAGAAGACACAGTGTTTCCAGTGACTCATTTTCATGTCTAAGACTCTCTGTTGTCATTCATGGCATGTTCAATAGAAGTGATTTATTGCCTGTCTGCAAGTCAAGACATTTGATCATTATCATCTTCTTTTTCCTCCACATCAACCTTTTCCCATCTTATGCAAGTCCAAGCTAATTTAGATAAGGTCAAGATCTAGGCCACTCCTTAAAAGTTTTTACCGTGGCTTTTCCTTCAGTGCCTTCTATGTCATTCTTGAAACATCTTTTGTAGTATCCCCAAGGCAGAGCTGGAAGAGGAGGTTAGTGGGTAATTCAGTAGTTAAGCTATCCTCCAACATCTGATATGCCTCCAAGGCATTAAATTTTTGCTTGTATCTGTTAAATTGCTGGGAGCTTTCTTCAGTGGTTAATCATCTTTATGAAATATATGGGGTTTGCAGTGATGCAGAACTTTGAAAAATTCTCCTCACATTATCATTCCAAAGGTGGAAAGATAGATATTACAGGTTTATCTCTATAATATTTGGAATGTGTGTAAATATATCTTTATGTGGAATAGCAAAACAAATTAAAAGGCTATTTAACTCTTCTTATAAATGAGATATGACCTTACATCATCCCTTCCCCCATTAGCTATGGAGGCAAAAATCCTCTCTGAATATTTCTTCTCATGTTTAGTGTGAAAAGCAAAGCAGGAACAAGATTTTTAAAGGATTTTTTCCCCAAACCATCCCTGCAGACATTTTCTGAAAAGGATAATCCATCTTAAAACATGTTGACTTGCAAATTTGTCATGCCTCTGCCAGATCGGAAGAATGCTGCAGCAACTAAAGAGCCACCAGACACAGTTCTATCCTCCAGCAATATCCTGAGGAACTTTGCAGAGTTGGTGATGGGCTTTGTGGGCTGCTTTGACCAGCTGAGTGTAGAGCACAGGATAGGCAGCATGAGCAGGACCAGGCAGGAACAGCCACCTGCACTGTAGGGAACAAGGAGAGAGGGAGGAAGGAATTTCTATATGCTTTCCCCCTTAAATCTTTACGTTTTTCCCCTTAAATCACAACTTGAAAGCAGGATAAGTGTTCTTTGTGCATATGCCTGGCTCAAGAGCATTGAGACATCCCAGTCTTTTCCTGTGGCTCAACAAAGAATTATGTCTGTGTATTTATTGGGTTAAATTATTTTTAAATGTATCAAAGTCCCTCAGAAACATCTATTTTACCAGTCTGATTTTAAATCTTTTTTTTATTTTGGTAATTTCTGATATCTTACAGAAAATGAAATTATCCTATTCACACAGCCACTTAGTATTTTCTTTCCATTATAAGAAGGCTAACATTACTCATATCATCACTGTGATACTGAGTAAAATCAATATGATTTTAATTACTCATGGCCCGTGCTTCTGTTATTTAAGACTGCCATTGCACACAGAGCGAACCTGAGGCAAACTTAGGTATCATTGCATGACATTTGGTTTGTGTTTGTAATGAAGGTTTTCACAGCCCAGGAAAGGGAGCTGGACGTGGCAGTTGGTGCTTTGGTTTGGTTGGTGTGGTGCTGTTTGGTCAGAGGTTGGGCTTAATGACCTTAGAGCTCTTTTCCAACCTGAATGACTCTGTGGTTCTGTGATTCTAAGCTGTGTGATGTGACTGAGTGATGTTTTGTTTGGGATGGAGCTGCAGTGAAAGACTGAATTGCTTATCAATAGGAGCCAAAACAGGGAAGTGTGTTCACTGCTCAGTCTGGGAGATGCTGAGATGCTGAGTCCTGCTGACAGAAGTAACACAGAGCAGGCAGAAGCAGCAGCTGAGGTAGCTGGGACCAGCAAGCTCTTTCTCAGGCTGTTTATTGTTTGTAGCCAGCTGGAATGATGCAGCACTTTGTACCTGTGACTGTTTCTGCAGTGGGGCTGGGCTGGGCTGCCATGGCCATCCAGCTGAGGAGTGGGGAGCTGGGAGGGTCAGCACAGCTGGCCAAGGGGCTCTCAGCCTGAGCCACGGGGACCACCAACACAGGGACACAGCACCAGGCTTCCTGCCACTTCCTGCTCCTATAAATTGCAAATCTGAACAGGGGCTGAGCAAGCAAGATTATCTTTGCTTCAGCTTGTTGGATGATGAGCATGCACATAGACATTCTACTCAGCACATTTGAGAATAGCTGAATTTCTGCTCTTAACCATTCTGTAAATCTGCACTCTCACATCCTAAATCCAGACTTCCAGACTTTGCCAAATGTGTTTGTTTTTGTTTTTGTTTTTTTTTTTTTTAGTTCAAAGAACTGCATTGAGTTAATTTGCTTTTCTTGTGCTCCTCCTTTTCACGAGCATTCACATGGTTCTGTTCTGCTAGTCAGTTCCTCAGGAGAGAGCAGGGGAAGGAATACACTTCAAAGTTTTATGAGGGTATACTCACAGAAGCTTAATATTAAATTTGAAGATGTGCATGCCTTCATTTCTATTCTACTGTGCACTCTCTGACTCTGGAGTATTGAACTTGCCAAGAAAGTTCAGAATGTGGCTTAATTTTTAGGAAAGCTGTCTGCTTAAAAATGGAATGTACCTGAGGTTGAAACTAACTACCAGAGGTAATTCTATGGAAAAAAAAACAAACCAAAAACATGCCAGATAAATTATTCATTGTGAATTGTTTGCCTTTGACTTAAAAGAAAAAAAAAAGAAAAAATACCCACCACAAAACCAATCATGTTTTGCAATTAGTCTTGAACTTTTTTATGTTTTTAATTTTAATGTTTGTCTTATAATCTGCTTTGTGTTTTTGTGGGAAAACTTTATGTGAATTCTGCTTCCAAACTCAATCTCAGCAGGGAAAATTATATGAAAATTAAGTTACAATGCTATGTACTGAAAAGAAAGACCAATGTTACTTTTGTCCTGAGGCTGAAAGTGTCTCTCTAGCAAGTGGAAATAGAGTTAAGCTTGCCAAGAGTTCCTTGAGAAGCAGATGGAGAGGCAGCTAACAACCTTGATGAAATCTTGTTGGCTAAGCCTTCAGAGTATCCACGGGGCTCCCAGAGCTACCTATCGAATTAACTTGATCACTGCCCTGTATGAAAGTATTCTTCACTCTTGTCAATGGCTGGAGCAGTTTTGCACCCTTTCCCCCTGCACAGAGCTGTTTGTTCTGAACACCCAGTTAAACTCTCAATTATCTCTTCATGTGATGAGTGATTACAGGTCTGTCCTGATTCCTGAAAAACTTCCATGGCCATGTGCATCTTCTCTCTTTAAAGGCTTTACACTTTTTTACTGGTATTCAAAAGACACCCAAAAGTGTGATAATTATTGCCTGCATGCTTTTAATGGCTACATAAAATAGTATTATATGTGGCTGCATGCACTGAAGAGTAGAAAAGGACATTTGATTGTTGAGTTAGACTGGTTTGCTGAATGCAGAGAAACAGCCTTGGATTCTGCTGCATTCTCAAATGCACAACATGATCCAAAAGCTGATTGTAAGATGATGGTATCTGTCTCTCTTTTCTTGCTGCTGGTGGGTTCTGAATATAAATCACAAGCTGTGTGTGCTTTGGCTGATCCTCTGTTCCCACTGTGACCTTAGAGTAAATGTATTGTTTTTTCATTTATATTTAAGAAGAGATGAAGGTGTGTTGAGGCTTGCTACCCTATCCACACAAAATAAATCACTATTTCATACACATTCTGTGTTGGCAATTAGCTGTTCCCCATCAGAAGTAATGTCTGCTTTAGAAGTTTCCACACCATCTATTCTGTTTGTTTTTATTCTTGCAAGTGTTCTGATCCCAACTAAAGTGGGATCAGAAGTTTGTTTAATTGGCATTTCTTTCTCTTCCACTGCAAGGAAACTGTCCATACAGAAAGGACACTGTGAAGTGAGTAGATATGCAGGTGTACAGTCATTGATGTCCTCCCTCTGCTTCCCCTGTATGCTACTGAGCATTCACACCTGTGTCTGTGTGTCATTTTAATTATTAAGAGCTTCTCAGTCCACAAAGGCCAACCATGCGCTTTGATATGCATGGAGCCCCTCCTCTGAAGCTGGAGAAACCCTAACTGGTCCCTACATAAACCATGCATGATTGGTGGTGTCAGGTCACTTCGGGGGCTGCAGTGCCCAGGAGGGAAGGCAGCCTGTTCTTTCAGAGTGGGCAGGTTTTGGGAATTGCCCTGCTAGAGGGAAGAGTGGCATTCCAAGCCTGTCTGGAGGGCATAGGTGGCAGAGCCTTGCAGGGAGGTTTGAAAGGCACAGCCTCAAGCTCCCATGTGTCAGATATTCCTCAGTGCTGGGTTCACTTAAACTGGGGCCAGATTGCAGCAGGTCAAGGAAGGGCAGATGGTGCTCAGTGTACAGAAGAGTGAGCCACGAGGGCTTTAGCCTGGACAGAGGAGATGCAGCTGGCATCTTCTAGATTGCTTATATTGGTGTGGTTCGGATTTTTTTTTTTTTTTTTTTTTTTTTTGGGTTTAAGGGAAATAGATAAGACTCATAGTAAAGAGCAAGATGATTTATACTGTCGCATAAGTGCATGAGTAAGTAGAAGAGAAGGACAGGGAATAGACATGCAGGCAGTGATCAAACATCTAAAGTAATATTCTGAATCATTGTATCCTGCCAGACTTTTTTAACCAAAAAAGCAATTCTTGGTCTAAATTAATGTTGATTTAGAAATGCTCAATTTATAGCAATTATTTTTTTAACAGGAAATATATATCTAGATTCTAAAAAGTTTTTTGAGCAAAGCATATTTGACAAGTGAGTACTGTGTGGACGGAAGGGTTTCAGATCTGTATGGAAAGTAAAAATTTTTTGTGGAAAGAAATATTGTTCATTCCATGAAAGGAGGTTTCTTCTCAATCTTAGACAGAAATAATGTTTCAGTTGGCTTGCTAAAAACATTATTTTTTAAAAGATGTATTCAAGATTAAATTATTAACAAATGCAAGTTGACTATGTTGATTAATTTCAGGTTCATTAAAAAAGATTTTCAAACAATATAGTAAAATTATGATGGATGGAACTTCAATCTTTTATTTTGTAATGAAATATTTGAAAATTGTTAATTTTTTGCTGAAAATTTGCCCCTCAAAGTGATTTTAGATTGACTGAATACAGTATTTCTTAAAAATTCATTAAATACAAATTCATATATATATACACACACATACACACACACTCACATATTCTCCTACGCCAATGTGGTTCCAGTGTACTCAAGTGCAATTCCATCTCTTCTGCTGGAATTTCCAGAGAAGAATTTCTCTTTGAGGAACTTTACAGTAGCAGAGGGGGAATGGGGCAAATTATTCCTGACAGTGTCAACGCTATTTTATCAGTGGAGTGCTAAGGGCAAGGATGGGGAGAACACCTTGCTGTGACAGGGCCAAGAGCCCAGCACATGTGCTGGGTGTGTGAATGTCCCACCCACTGGAACAGCTGGATGTGTGCAGGTCCCACCCACTGGAGCAGCTGGATGTGTGCAGGTCCCACCCACTGGAGCAGCTCGAGGGGTTTGATCCTGCTGGCTCAGTCCAGTGCCTGAGGATGGCACGTGTGACTCTGTCTGAAGGCCATGTGTTCTAGGCAAATCTGCTGGCAAAAGAAAAATCTCACCTCATGCTAATACCTACAGAAGCTACCACAGAGAAGCGTCATGCTCTGTGCAAGCAGATCGATCTCTTGGAACAGAGGCAATTTCCTGTTTTCATGAACCTGTGATGAGATTAGGGGGAAAAAAAAACCAAAAACCCACACACAAATTCAGTTCATTTGCTAAGAAGATTATTGAACGAAAGTGAGACACACTTGAAAATTTATTTCCTGTTTGCCACATTATAACTTTCCATTCCTAGTTCACCAGGGCTGACCTGGAGGAAGTTTTTCTGCAGAAGGTGTTCAGCACTTCCCTTGTTCAGAGAAAAGATGAAAATATTGGCAAATGGAAAGTCAAATAGAAATATGCATACAGGTCAAATAGCTGTTTTTCTCCCAGAGAAAACAAACAAATTCACTGAAGATACAGCAGATTCCTCAGGTGATGTAACCTGTTTTGGATGCAGTCCAAGTCTGGATTTACACTGCTAAACCATGGCTGTGACTTTGGCTCTGGCATAGAGGCAAAGAACCTCCTATAAAAAGCCACTCTGAGAAGTTGAGCTGTCCATAAGAGATGCATGTATGGGGCCTGAATTTGAATTCTGAAAGGTTTCAAGGTTATGGTCGTGGAACTCTGTGCAGCATCACCTCATTCCCAGTTCTGACAGACTCATAATTTCTTCCTTAAAATCTAGTTCCTTTGTAGGCAACATTTTAAAACAACAGCTTCTGAATGATATACATATTTGCAGTTACCTACACTGAGAACATGTGAAGGAGTGACAGTTGGGAAATAAATTATTTTCATATGCTTAATATCACGTCAAGTGAAATATATGCTTTGCATTCTTTTTTTTTTTTTTCTTAAAGGAAAGAAAAAAGCCCCACAACACCATATGTTTAATGCAGCTTTTCTCTGAAATACTATGTCCATTATATATCCAGACTTAAAATTATGTACATTTTTTTTTTTTCTCTGTGCTTTGGTCAGACACAGATTTGTCTCCACCAGCTGGTGTACAGTGAATCCATTCAGATGTGGAAGCTTGTGGATAATATGCCAGGATAATATACGAGGTTACCTGACACGTATCATGGAGTTCATGTGACACTTGGCCTTACGTTCTGTACTCACTGGTTTCCTGAGAAATTTGGAAGTGTAGCTTCTGACAGGGAGAGTTGAGAGGGCTTGGACCTTTCCTCCTGAGATGACCCTGCAGTAGCTGTGGTCTACAGAAATGCTAAATTCCCTTGAGATAAAAGCAGACTGCTCAGAAAAGTGTCTTTCTTGGAGATTTGTACTCAGCTTCTACTTTCTTTCCTGAAGTACTTGTAAGGCTTTTTGCACTTTCCCACCTGCACTTGCCAAAGCTTTGTGCTGCCTTGCTGGCAGGATCTCAGAACAGCAGGCGCTTCAGTGTGGGCTTTGCAGTGGGTGCTGACCTCTGTGCTCCTCTGCTCCTGGGTTAGCTGTCTTAAACCCAGGTTACAGCAAAATGTAAACTCCAGAAGCAGGTTTTAAATCCATTACACACTTTCCAGCAGCAGTTTTATTCGAGTAGAGGATGCTGCAAATAAGATGAGCCCAGAGCCCAGATGGGCTGAGAGTACATTTTTTCTGGCTCACGGTTTCTCACCTGCAGTATGTGAGGGCTCTCCTGGGATGCTGGAATGCTGATAAACTCTAAGGGCAACTCTAAGTCTAAGTTTGAATTCTAAGTCTAAAAAAATTCCCTCAGAATGTGGCATCTGTGGTTTGTTTTTGTTAGTTTGGTTGGGGTTTTTTAGGTTGGTTTGTTGGTTTTCTCTTAATTTATTTCTTCTGGGAGAAGGGAAGCACTATATTTACTTAGCAGATGTCAACTCTCCTGTTATCCTATAGCTCTCATTTTCAACTTTCATTTTGCTAGGCTGAAGCTATGGAGAGTTAGCCTTTCTCTTGAGAAGGTCTGAATTTATCCAAAAATTTCTTATATTTTAAATTATAAATTTCTTCCACTACTGAGTATTCCAAAGTAATAAAAGCCTTTTGGTACTAAGAGCAAGTACCACAGGTGGCTGAGTAAATCAGTGTTGACCCTTGTCTGCATACACGTGACTGCCTCACTCAACCCAGTTACTTACAATATCCAGGAACATGTGACAGACCAGAATAATTGTTTAACATTATCTTGAGATTTATTGACTGCAGTGCAGTGGAGTCTAAGAGAAGCATTTTTACAGAACAGTGTGACAACAGAAGTTTAATATTTCAATTTTGCTTACTTATTCAGTTAATACCCCAGGAGGTAAAAGCACTGTCAAGCCCCAACAAAGATACAGCCAGAGAACTCACCTGGTAGGTTTTCTGCCTGTCACACCACTGTCAGTGTGTTCATTAGTCTTGTTCCCAAGAAAGGGCTCTGAATGTAGAAAGGCCACTGGACTCAATCAGTATAAAAGGTTGGCTGCACTCCCACTAGCTACCACTTTTATTGTGTTACTGATCTACTTTAGTTTTCACAATTTTTGTAATAGTAGTAACTTTTAGTTGCCATTAGTGCTACAACTATCCTCTGTGGGAACATTTAACAATGAAAAATGCACATGAAAAATTGCTGGAATTGAAATGAAATATACAGCATGAGGAAAAGTAATTTGATCATGAAAATTTTCCACAAGCTTTTCATGGGGGAAGAATACTGAGTGCCAATTGGTATTTCAAAGTTCAGGTTAAATTCACATCACAATGGTAGAGGAATGCAGTAGATCAGTTGTAAGGGAAGATGAGTTACAGCTCAAATGGTGATTATGTCAGACAAATGGACAGTATCTTGAAGGTTGCTTATAAGTATTTTAAGTATTTATTGCAATACTTAATCATGAAGGGAAAGTTTGAGTGACTATAGATAGAACCATCTTTACATACTATGCTCAGTGTGTTCCTACACACTGTACAGGCTGTAAGAGGATTGATTGGCAATAATGACTGATCTGTTCATGGGAAGCATGGGAAACTTTGAAAGATGAATGGCTGAAAAAACTGTACAAGTGCTATTCTGCGGTCTGTCCAGTTATTAGCAAATGCATGCAGCGTTGCTCCGTTTAATTCACTTTTCTCTAAGGGGGAGTCACGTCCAAGAAACAGCCCAAAACCTTCATATTTAAACCCTTTTGGAAAAGCTTCTCAGTCCCTGCAAAGCACGATGAGGCAGCCTCCCCTATTTACAGGGAACAGAATCCTGCTAGGCTCCAATTTGCTCTGAGGTGAGCGCTGACCTCAACACCCACTGGGAGAAGGGAATTTGAAACTCAGTTACTCAGCATTGTGCAGGATTAAAGGTTCCAATTTCTCTCCATTTAAATGTATGCTCAATTTTTTTTTTTTTCAGTACCTTGAATTAGATTATCAAAATGGAATTAAATTGGAGAACACTGAAATTTAATGTGAAACGGAACTCTTATTTTCTTGCCTGCCTCAATTATAACAAAAAAGACCCCTGTGCTTTTTGTATTTTTATGGCAAGTACCCAGCGTGAAAAAGAAAAGAGTATAAGGAAAATTAAGAGCTTCCCTTTGCTGGACTCCCTAGTAGCACTCTAACTTTGAACAGTTTGGTATCCACGGCTCCAGCTTCAAACCCAGAAAGAAAGTGGCTTTGTCTGATAGTTTTATTATATGTTTTTAAACTATGTGAAATGAAAGAAGTGGTGATTTAGAGGTTCTGCAGTGCTTTACTGACTCAAGTTCAGATTATAACAGACTGCTAACCCCTATTTCTCACCTGTAACGCCAACCTATAAATTATAAACACGTTGGCACAATTGTGAGATTATTATTTTCTTATAGCTCTCAATTTACAACTCTGGCTGTCCTTGAGCTGGTTCTCTGTATTTGTTACAGTCTCCTGAGGCAGGATTCATTGACTAGTGACTCCACATTTTAGCTCAGGGAAAATTCAGTCTCATTCTGATGTCTTCAATTTTTCACAAGGCCTTACTGTTCCTCATTGATTATGTACTGAGGATTAATTATGCTGTCACTTAATCTATTTACATGCTTGGACAATATATGGGCCCACTTATTCTGGCATGGTCAGCATTTGCCTCCAGTATGGGACATGCTTGTTTTATTAATTGCAACATGTTGCCATTAGAATGCATGGAAGTGGTTGGTTAGCAAAGTTGTATTTATTCCCTTCATAAATCTATGAAGATATTTTTCTCTGTGACTTTGAAAACTGGGCTGTCTACATTTTTTGCCTTAAAGGCATCAGAAAAATTGGTGTTTCATGAAAGAAGATTACACTCTGGTAGGTTGTTTTACACAGGTCACTGCACAGTCCAGAGAAATATGATATCATGCAAATCTGCTATTTCACATACATGATGAAAGAAGTGCAATCAAATATGGGAAATATGTGACATGGATTCTTACTTTAAATAGATTTTTCAATCCATTCATTTGCGGATATTTAAAGATAGAAAGAAAGGTCGATGTTAGATATATAATTTAAAGATTTTCTCAAAGAAGTTCAGAAAGAGAAAGTAGGATTTAAAATAGCATAGAGCTAAGCATTTTGGTGGACTGAGACAATGGCTCCTTCACAGCCTAACCGTCTACTCTTCCAAGCAACCACAAAAGAGCTAAAAAAGAGGACATCCCAGGAGGGATTCCATTTCCCACAAAATGCAGTGCCTTTGCAGGGGGACAGCATCATTACTGTAGTTTACTTCCCTTGTTTCTCCCCAGGCTGAGTGGTATTAGCCCCAGAGTTGTTAGGAGAATGCTAGGAAGCCAGTGTCATTTCCAGAAAGGAATTGTGCCCTGATGCCCAGCACAATGTAACATCTCCTTATGCAGATGCATAAACTTATACAGTAGAAGATGAACTTCTTATATTTACACAGATAAATGTCTTCCTCTTTATGCACTATACACCTCCTGTGAAAAATGGTTCCTGTCCATGATGGGAATTGTGGGGGAGTCACTGAGATAAAATGTCATTGAAACATCCCCTGATATGATACATTGCCACCTAAAATTACACAGAGGCCACGTAAGAGCCACATGGCCCAAAGGGCTAAGCAGCAATATCGAGTCTGGGTATTTGTTCCTCTCCTTCCTTCCAGCAGGTCCCCCTTTTGGAATTCTGAACTTTTGAGATCCTAGGAAAGGGAATTCTGCTACATGGAAAGTGTAAACAAGTGAGCAGATACAGCAGAAATGTGTTCTGAAGGCTGACTTATTAGCTTGGTAATAAATAAATATTGTACAGAAGCTGAAGTTAGAGATCAGGAAGAGGCAGAGTTTTTCTTTTACAAAAAGCAGAAAATCCACCTCTAATGTTTTTTTTTCTTCCTCAGCTTAGGTATATAATAGTTCTTTCTTGGATGCTGCAGCAGATGGTTTTCATGTGTTTAAATTCACTGTAACCATAAATCCCAGGCTAACAGAGTCCCTTATCTACCTCTTTGGTTCACCTAATAAAAGATAAAGTTATTAGTAAGAGAAGAGAGAGCACTCTGAATTATCAAAATAATCCTAAAAGCTTCTAGGTCTGTGACATGCAGAAAGAGAAGGGGGTTGAATATCATTCTTCCACCTTTTTTTTTTGTATTTGTCTAGGGAAGTATTTTCAGCTGACTCTGTCATTTGTTTTCTCAGTGTGATGCTGCTTGTGTCACATGCTGGTTGTGTTAGATATTTGAGTGTCACAGGTTTGGTGTTTCACACAACATCCCAGTCAGTCAATAAGAGAAAATAGGCAGGGCTTCATTAAACACTGAAAATAGTGCAGCTCAGGCTGGGTGTGCTCCAGTTGCTGTAGTCATCCCCATACTGATCTCATTTTCAGAGGAATTTGCTCTGAACAAGGTATTTCTTCCCACCCAATATTTCTTAAATCCTTGAATTATTCTACAACATCATTTTACACTTGGAAATTACATTTGGTTAATGTTGTCAAGAGATTTTCTCCCACTTTTGGACAAATACATAGCTGGGGGCCTGGGAAGTGTCTGTGCAGTGAAATAAAGCAACTCCTGTGTGCTCACACCTACAGTGTTACCTTGCTGTAGGAGAGGAGATCTAATGAGCAAATGGAGACCTCCAGGGACTCCTTATTCAACACCTTGGTGGCAATGATCTGGCAGGTGTCTCTCACACACATGTTCTGTCAACTGCATGAGTTTTTCTAGGCTTTAAGACTGATGCCAAGACATGCAGTGCCAGATCAGACCGTTAGTTAATAGCATAAATTTGGTATTCTAATTTTAAGGCACAAATTTCTGTTATCAACTCAGTAGCTTTTGTATGACAGACCATATTTCAACATCACAAAATTAAGATATCTTATATTCAGAGAAATTCAGGCTTTTCTCAAGTTGCAGATCTTTGACATCCCTGACTCTCCACCTTGTTACATGAGTGCCAAGACCCATTGGACTTCTGGCTTGGTAATCTTTCATACTGATTTGGTATCGAGGTGTAAGCCTCTTTTGTTGTCATTTCCATGGTAACTTTAGGATACTGGATGGTATTAAACCATCAGTTTCAGTGAGAGTTGCTGCTCTGTCTGTCCTGCTGCTGTGTGAGTGCAAAGGCAGAAAACTGACTCACCATCTTGGGTAAGATGTGACATGGTGTGGGGGCTACGCCAGCATCTTCAGCACATCCTGCCTGCCTTACATGAGAGCACAAGCATATGTAAGGGTACAGCTTCAACAAAAAACTTACTCTGTGGTGCTACTAGTCCTACAGGATTTCTGGAGTAGGCCTACCTTGTGATCACACCAGTCACTTCAAGGAGAAATCACTGAAATCGAGGATATTGTAGGAACTACAAGGAAAGTTCTGTTTCTTCTTATTTCTAGTGACAGCATTGTTGCTGAAACTGGAAGAATTCTGGTAGGTGCACAAAGCTCTAAAGTGACATTATCATTTCACCAAGAATGATATAATCTAGTTAGAGTTGTTCAGAACAATAGGATATCTCATGTATCACAAGTGACACTGTCCAAAAAACGACCCGTCTGAGAAGAGGAAATTATTAGTCACTCAAGAAACCTGAAAATGGAGGAGGGGCAATCACTGTGTGTAAAAGATACACTGTGTGCCTTAGAAGTTTGGAAGAAAGGTGAGACTGGGAAGAGGATTTAGATCTTTGTGTAGGAAAAGCAAAGAACAGCTGCAGGAAGAGAGTTGTAGCATTCTGAAAGCTTATTCCACACAGCAGGATTAGCTCCATGCAGTTCACTGAAAAAGAGCCATGCATTGACTGCATGACAAAAGCAGGCTGGGGTTATGCACTGTCTCATGTTTTTTATTTGTTTGTTAAAAAATTATTATTATATTTTATTATTGTTATTATTATTTTAGTATTCCCCCCTTACTAGCTTACGTTATTTTACTTACTATGTGTGCCCTAAGGGATTTTTAAGGAGGATTGAGAGCTGTGCTTGTGTCAGATGGAGACTGAATGCTAATTACCAGCCTGACAGAGTATAATAACAATACAAGAGCATCAGTGACAGAAAAAAAAAATGAGCAGAATATACAATTATTTTATAAAAGAGTTTCTTTCCTTGAGGGAAAAAATCTGCACATTTACCATCTGTGACAAAGGAGATGTTGAACTGTGTAAGTGAATTACCCATAGCTCTGCCTACATGCGTGCATGGAACAGGATGAACTTGAAATGACATTAAGCAATTTTGTTATTGCAAGAAAGGACCAGAAAAGGTACTGAACTGCAAAGCTGCATTTTCCTCTTTCAAAAGCCTAATTCAGGTTGATAAATGAATCATGATGTAGAGCAGAAATACTACACAGACTTCTATGGAAATGTTTATTATACTGCACAAAGCTTTCATTTTTCTTAATGCCATGTTCTAGATGGAAATGTACAGGATGTTGGAAGAAAATTGTAGAAGACCTAAGCTGTGTCAGTATTAATGATATGTTTAGATGGAGTTTACTTGTGTACAACAAAAGACATTTTAGCTATAACAAGGGATGGCTCCTAGCAACATAAGACTCTTACTCTAAAATAAGTGTATTATTTAAGGTTCTTCTCTCAACTAAATTCATAATATGTACTTTTGTCTGGTTTTCAGTCTGGTCTTCAGTTTTCACTTAAGTAGAATCAGAAAATTAGGCCATTTGACATTGTAAAATTAAATTCTGAATTTTCTCAGTAAACTTTTTTATGAGCAAGAAAAGGCTTTTTACCCTTGTACCCCTTGTGTATTTGATCAGAAATAGTCCTTCACAAATTTTTTAGCTCAAGTCCTGTATAGTTGTGTATTATCAAATGACAGCTGAATCTGAACCTTTCACATGTGACTTTTTCAGCTTGTAGAAGAAGATAATGCAATATGTTTGATGTCTACACTGAGTGCCAGGAGCTGGAGCACAGACATACCTGGAGCAGGCTATGGAAAGCAGCAAAGGGCTCTGTGTGCCTGAGAAAATAATGATTTCCCTCAGGAGCCTTCCAGGGGGAAGCACCTTTCCTATAATTGATGTTCTCAGGCCACAGTGGTATCATGACTGCAGTATTAAATAATGATTTATAACCAAATTAGATGAAACAGACACAATTAATCTAATTTTAGAAGAAATCTGGAAAAAAAACCTGCAGAAAAGAATCGAAGAAGAAGCTGTAGCCAGATGATCTAACTGTAAGTTCTGTGGCCAAAACATTTTAAAACAGTGGAAGAGTTGTAGACAATCACATACAAGAAGCCAGATGGAATTTCTGTGGATCAAGGAGCCTGTGTACAGACTCTAGCATGTTAATAACATCTACATATTATATATAACTAGAAATATATGAAATAGCATCTATGCATTCACCTGAGATTTCTTATTTTCTGTTCTTCCTCAAGAAAGACACTGTCAGAACATTCCTCTACTCCTTGCAAGAATTAAGGCAGCTCATACACTTTAACCTGTAACAAGAACCTTGCTCATTACAGGAGCAGGAAAATGCTGTTATCACCAGTTCACCACAAAATGATGCCCACACAAAAATATTTTGATTCCAACTGTAAGGAGCACCTTATTGCATAGAACACGGGTTCAGATGTGCTTGATGTTACACAGCTTTCATTTGGCCAATGGTTGGCTTTCTTATCATATAGGTGTTCACAAGCTCATTTTCTATATATGTTACCAAACCAGTGAGAATTTTAGCTGAGTTAAATAATGACAACTATGGAAGGCAGGTCTTTGGACTACAACAGGAGCACATGTACACAAAGCTGCCAGGATATTAAATTATTGTATTCTTTTTGCCATGTTGAAAGAACATTATGTGATACCACAAGAGGTCAGTTGACACAAGCCAAAGGATTTTGGTGTGAGTCAGCAGTCATCATTAGTATTTTGAATACCAAATAAAATATTTTTATAGTGCATGTCAAATATTTTAACAATGCAATCTATTTTTAGTGTATATTTCCTTGCAGTTATCTTTTGGGGAAAATAGACGGTATCTTATTTGTTTTCCTACATTTCATTCTGCAGAGACAGAGTTTGCCAGTAACAGTACTTGCACAATCTAAATGCTAAAAAATGTAAATAATATATGTTTCTTACATCTGTGGCAGATATGTGACAAGCTGGACATGAATGAAATACTTCAAATATTTTTGCCCAGAAAAGACAGGCATAACATAGACTGTGTACCCAGTTGTAGAGACAACTGGTGAAACCTTGACTCTAAGTTATGGAAAAACTCTCACTGGATGCACTGATGCATTCTTTTACACAAACATTGTCGAAATGCACATAACCAAATTCCTCCTTTATCATAGAAAAAATAAATGTCTGCAGTCTAGAATCAAGCCTGGGGAGTTAAATTTGTCTTACACTATAATTTTCCCTCCTCCTCTGCTTTTTTTTTTTAAATAATAATTTCTAAATTGTAACTTCTGTGCATCACTATCTTTCTCTTTCTAGGGGAAACTAAGAACTATTTTTAACATTGCTCTTTTTTAACAGATAGATAACTCTTCCATTAAATACTCTCATGTCATTAGAAAGCTCTTCTTCTTTAGCTTTATTAGGTAGGTTTGTGTGTTCTACAAAAATGTGTATTTTGTACAGGTTGTGACATGAGTGTATATGAGTACAGCAATTTGCAGGGACTTTTCATGCTTGTGTGGACCAAATTAAAGCAAAAGGCTTTGAACTCCATGTCTATTCAATATTTACAGCTAACTGTAATGAAGTACTAATGCCATGAGCCAGTCTGTATATTATTAACAAATACAAGCCATTCAGATAATAGCAAAGTTGGAATTGTGACTTGATTCATATGGTTGCTCTATGGTAGTTAAAAAGTTAAAAGGATGATACAAGTTGGACTAAGTGGGCAATTAATCTGATCAGTACTCAAGAGCCAAAGTATGTATCAATTTGAAATCTATGTGATTTCTCAAAGTTGCTGTCATGGTGTCCTTGAAAAACAATAATTCCTTTATGATTCCCAGCATAGCAACATGCTACTGCAGTGTGGGCTATTCTACTACTAGATAATGATTCCTTTGAAATGGGCATTTATTTTAGAAATTAAACAGTAGATGATAAATTCTGTCAGATTCCTTCAATGCAGAAAGTAGTTGTCAAAATACTGCCCTGACCAGCAAAACAGCTGAGCCTGAGCAAGGGCTCCCTGTGTGAGCTTCCCCACAGAAATTCTCTTTATCCAGTTTATGGTGCTAAGGTATAATGTGGAGACTCTAATCTATCAAAATAGATACCTTATCTCAAAGCTGCAAAGTTGACAATTGGCCATACTTTTTACAAGCAAATGTTTGGGCTTCAGCTTTCAAATTAGTCCATTATTTTTCTATTACAGATGACCTTGTGGATTTCTTGCCAAATGGCTCCTAGTAAAAAGGTCTTTCACAAAGATGAGAAAAAAAAAAAAAACAGAGTGTCTTCTGTTTGAAGATGTGATCATCAGCAGGCACATGACTGATTAGGGACAGCTCTGTGAGATCCATCACGTCTGGGGTTGCTGGGAAGGACGGTGCATTGAGCCTGGGCTCAATGTGCAGGGAGTGATGGTCAGGGCAGCACCTGCTCAGGGCTCCACTGCAGCACACGGGCTGTGCTTGTTGGAAAACTTACACTGAAAAGGAGAAACTTGCCTTCATCTTCTTTTCCACAAATTTTAGAGATTTCTGAAGCAAAATGGGGGACAAGACTTGAACTTTTGTATAAGATGTTTTTTCTCCTGATGGTCAGCATTTTATGAATAGGTTTGTAGTTCAAGGAGAGAAAAAAACTCACAAGTACAAATAATACTATTAAAGACAGAATTATTAATAAAAACAAAACCCATTTTCTAGTATTCCAAATTTGATTTCCAATATAGTATATTTAAGAAGTATTTCATAATTAAAAGACAAAATATTCTTTCATTCTCTGCAAAATTAACTGGGTTTTTTTCCTCATATTTGGAGCATATTTGGCTGTATTACATTTCATATGCACATAAATAAAATTTAAAGAAAATTATTTGGTTTACAAAATCACACAGTATAAGTTATAGAATGTCATAATAGAACTCGCTCATGCAAGATAAGTTCATCTGTTCTGTACTTTCATGTTTATACAACCTTTAATTGCATAGCAAATATGGCTATAATGTATTATTAATAAATCAAAATTATGTAATTTCATCATCCTATTTTCCACATGACACCGTCCTTTTCCCTGTAGTTTCATCCTGTGCTTGACAACAGAGAGCAAAATTGTGCAACATTGCTGACCTTTTATTAAAGCAATTTAATCATTGAAATCTGAAATAAGATATCTAAATTGAAAGTTGAAATAATATTTTGTATAAGACCTATGTACCCACCCTGAAGCTGGGAACTGGTCTCAGTCCACAGCAGTATAAGTGTGTTTATACTTATGCCATAGTTTGGATGTTGTTGCAGAGTTTTACCCTGATTAAATGTTAGGATTACACTTCAGTTGCTTATTTTAAAAGCAGTGGCACTTAGCAGCACCCGGAATTTCATGTCCCTGTTGTGTTATGTCTGACAAAGAACATGCTGACACAAGTCCTTGGAGGCAGAGCTCACACTGAACTGGAGTTACTGGGGCTGAGGTGTGGCAGTGTTTGTGTGTTTGGCCAGTCTCAGGTGCCTCCCCGCTCTCTGTGGATAACAGAGCCTGTGACACCTCTTGTGAGAGCAGTGGTTTGCTGTGCTCCATATTGGCTGGCATGTTCACAGATTCCTCAAGGGACTGTTACAGTCTAATATTGTTAAAAGCTTCAAAACCTCTCAAGCACAGCTCCCACTGGAGCCGCAGGGAGCTCTTCATGGCCAGCATTTGCAGGATCATGCCCATGAATGTAGAGCATTGTAGGATTCCCAGGGAAGGAACCACAACCCTCACAAGAGAAATGCCTTTCCCATTACTGCTGTATTCCAAACCCCTATGTATGTTTAAAGTTTACAAAATATTGCTGGGGAAATAGAAAACTGTTTTTTTTTTTCTTCCTTTGGTTTGGATTAGCTATGCAATTAATAAGTGAAATGTCTTCTGCTCCTAGGCAGATCCTGTTAGCCTGTGCCACAGCAGGAGAGACGTGCCCTGCTGAGGATGTGACCATGAAGGAGATGAAGGTGCTGGCTGGTTGTGCTGTCAGAGCATGAGGGAGGGGACTCCTCCTTCTCCCTTCTCAGAAGCACTGCAGGTACTTTGCAGCATGGAGCTTTGCAGTTCAGCTGCTGGTTAGGAACTGCAGACCCGCAGCACACCTGAGGCAGGCAAGGATAACCCCGGGAAAGTCCTTAGCCCTGCCCTGCCCCTCAGCTGTGGGTGCTGGGGTACCTTGGCAGAGTGTCCTGTGCAGAAGCTGATCCAGGCAGCAGGGCTGCCCTGGGGGCTCACACTCACCACCGTGGTGTGCACATCCTCTCCTTTTGCATTCCCAGTGCCCCACCCCAGAGCCCATTTACCCCCCAGTACAGCAGCAGCTTCACCTGTAGAATGTTTAGATAATATTTGCCTTCTTCACAAGGGTGTTGTGAGTGTTAATAAGTTCTTTAAAAAGCACTTTGAGAGTTTGAGATTGATGCTAGCAGTATCTATAATCCACAAAATAATTTAGCAGTGGAAACAAATTTGTTTTTTTTTTTCCTCATTTGTCTTTGATTGCCATTTCTGGCTTTCAACTGATAAATGACTTCCAAACTTACTAGTGTAAAACCCTGCAAATATGTGCCACTTATGGTCTTAAATACATGTGAAGCTTTGTCTTTCCAAGGATAAGTACTGCACTTGAAAAGGGAGCATCCCAATCACATTTGACCTGTTACATAAAGTCAATAGTGTCTGCAATTACTCTGCGATCCAACAATTCAAACCAATCTGTTTTTAAAGACAAATCATGCATAAACTCAAGCTAAGTAGTGGTCTCCAATGATTCTGATTCATGCTGTGCTGACAAACCCTCATGAAAGCAGATAAGCTGTATCAAGAACTAATTAAGAACAGAGTGTTTTATGCCTCCTTTGCATGAAATTAAATAACAGCATTCTGGGAAGAACTAAAGCAACAAAAAACAGACTATTTTTTCTTACTCATACATAGGATTTTAAAACATTAAATTTTTCTGAAGCTTCAGGTTCTCTATGTATCTCTGGGGCATGAATGCCAAAAATGAGCCATAGGCAAGACAAAAATATTTCTCATTTCACCCAGTATTTTGGTCTTAGTGGTACTATTTGGAAACACAAGCCTAAAATATTCCATATGGAATTAAGAGTACATATCTTGTCTTCCGTAGTAGCATGCTCATTTCACTTAATTGATTTTTCCATAGGGGCATCTTGTTCATTCTTTGGGGAAGGACAGAATAGCTAATCTGTTAATCAAGTAACCTTGAACTTTTAAACCAACAAAATAAAGATTGGAAAGTAACTTTGTATTAACTTGCTGCTTGATAGCTCTACTGATTTAGTCTTTGTCCCAAGAGTAGATGGCCTTAGCACTCAAAGTCAGTTGGGAAGGTAGTTTACAGACACAGCATGGCCTGGAACGAAGTTTGGCATAGTGCCAATAGTTATGCCAATTTGAACAAGTTAAATGTGTCTCAATGTATCAGTACTTTCTTCTATAAATTTGATTAACAACAGAAATATCTCCCATGTATATACATTCCTAGGAATACTACCACATTCCCTGAAAAAATTGTCTGAAGATGGAAGAAGTGTATGAAAGTCTGTTTCAAGTTAGCTTTGATCGGAATCAACCGTCTGTCTAATTAAGACAATGATTTACATTGCATAATGGTACATTTTGGTACTTTGTGAAGTCGAGGTAAAATAACAGCAGTGGTTTTACCATTTCTGGAAATTACAATTCTAAGATCACACAACACTTTCCAAACCTGAGGCTTAACAATACCCTCATGTATTTACGTTGTGCCTATTTACAGAAATGAAAGAAAAGGCAAATGAACTGAGGATTGCTCGGATGGCTTCGTATTCAGAATGAGCTTTCAAGAAAGCAAATAAATTATCTCCCACAAAGACAGACATATTTCTGCTTGTTTTCCCATATTTTATATTGTAATATGTGTTTTTCAAAATACCCTTTATGATTTATGCTGCTCTTTTAAAAATATTTTCCAACTTATTTACACTTGAAATAGGGATTTGTCATATGTCATAGGAATGAGTTTTCTGCAAAGGAGTGCTGCTGTCTTCTTTTTACTTTTATACTTTCTGTCTCTTTTTGACAGTTCTCTAAAATGACTCCAGTGCTTCCTCCAGATTTAAGTCTGACAGTAGGTGGGGCAGACAGTGGTCTCAGAGTTTGGCTGCATTCCCAGTGGGAAATGGGAAGTGGTAGCAGTTCTGGAACAGCTCATTCTAACTGCAGACACCTGTAACCTCAGCCTGCTGAGAGCAAGGGAGTGGGGAAGCTGCCTTGGAAAGGAGAATTCTTTGTTGAAAGAGCTTGTCAACTACTGGTGAGATTCATTAGACTAGAAAGTCAAAATATCTGATTCATTCCAGCCTGGAGAATGCTGGTGGAAGATGTATTTCCAGCAGATCCAATTCTTAATCTTCATTCAGATTGAGTAATTTCTTTGTCAATTTTCAGGCATTAATGTTTGAATATCTGCTTTTATAGAAAGGTTATTAAACCTCAAAGTATTATAGTCTCACCAGAGATTCCATAAAGCTGTCCATTCCTTAAAACTCTCCCTTAAGAATAGTTTTTCTCAAGTAACTTTTTTCAAATTGTTCTGATAATATTTTTTGAGCCATTTGTGTGAACATGGATAAATCTTCTGCCATTATTAAATCCCCAAGAACACATAGCCCTTTATTTGAATATTCCTTAAAGTGTTGAGGACTTTTTCTCAGATTGCCATCTGAAATTCAAATACATCTGTGCACAACTTAGAAATGATTAGTCATATAATTTGATTGGTGTTTTTCTTGTTCCTTGACTGGTATGAATGTTCACAGAAGGCTATATTTAAATTATCACATCCTGAGATTAAAATGCATTTTCCCTGAACATCTGTGCCTGTAAACTGAATGCTCACGAGAAGTGACTATAAATGGGCCGCTCACATGTGCAATTCAAATGTGGCTGAGTCTAGTTCAATTGAAGATTTAAACCAGCACCATTTTTATTTGTTTTTGTTTATTTATTTCTTTTGGCTGTATTTGTTCAGTTTCAGTAGACCACAGCAATAAAAAGCAAACCCAGCTGCCTGCTCTGGACACTCCTGTATTTCCAGTGCATGAATGGGAGCCAGTGGGAATGTTTCATGACAGAAAGGTGCTAGTAAGATGATCCTACAGGCAGAACTACACACTGCTAACAAAAAACAGCTGAAGGAACAGCTGATGATTTCATCCTTAATTTTTTTTCACACCTGATTGTGGATTACCTGTGACTATACATCATTTGTGAAATACATATCTCCTGCAGAATGTGAGTATGTGGTGTGGTAATGTTCTGCACACACCTGTACACAGATTTTATTCCAGGGATTGTCTTCCACTGTAGAGGGCAAAATGCTGATTGCTTTTTCTGACAAATTCAGATGAGTTGCCAGTCTTTTGAAATACAAAATGACTGTCTCTCATTGCTGAAGACTGGTTTCTGTTAGGTATACAAATGGAAACCTGTAGAATTCTTTTCAATGAATTTCAACATCACACAGCTGTCCAAGTGTACACCACCTTTCCAAAAATATTTTTGCTGCTTAAGATCATCTCTGGTCTCATTACATGTGCTTTGCAATCTTTACAGAGGCAATGAGCAAATAAAATTTTCATATGTTGATACGGAAAAGGAAAAATTTGGTTCCAAGTTTAGATTCCTTTCTCACTAATGATTTGATAACAATAGAAATGTATTAGAGAATTCTCCACAATAATTTTGTAATCTCTTTTCAAAATTAAATGTTTCATTTCAGCCACCTGCTCTAATCTCTGGGTCATTTGGGAAGTACAGTCCCAAGAACACAGTGTTAGCAGTGGTGTTAACTGCTCCTATGCAAATATCCACCTTGTCATCTAGCAGGTGCACATGGGACTTAGTGGTCTTATCATATTTTTATTATGTATTTTTCAACCCATACATTCTTTCTCTCTCTCACACATGATCCTTTTAACATCTGCAGACTGCTCTGAAAAAGCATAGATTTAGTTTAATCAGTGATATGAGGTCTGATTTTCAGTATAGTCTAATCCTTTTCTGAAAACCTGGGACAAAATAGTGTGCCTTGTATTGAACAGGGACAGCCCGTGGCTCTGTCACTGCTAGGGAAAGTGACAGCCCAGTTTCAGTCTTCCAGCAAACAAGCAAAAAAACAACTTGGAATTGTAAAAATGTCCCACAAGATTTTACACTTTTAATTGATAAGTAGAGTATGGTGATAAAGCACATTTATAAACAATAATAATA
Source organism: Vidua macroura (assembly GCF_024509145.1). Taxonomy (NCBI): domain Eukaryota; kingdom Metazoa; phylum Chordata; class Aves; order Passeriformes; family Viduidae; genus Vidua; species Vidua macroura. Next base: position 6,542,460 of record NC_071585.1, on the reverse strand, counting down.
GATGCTAAACAATCTTTATTTTCTTTTTTTTTTACTTTAATCTGCTCTTGAAGTTTTGACCTTTGTTGTCATCTATGGCTTGGTGCTGGGTCAGCTGTTATTAATAGAACCATGACAGTTTAAAGCTGATATTTTTTTCATTTTTTTAAAAGTGCCATTTAAAAGCCTTCTGCAAGATGATGTACCTGGTATGCAATATTTGTGTAAGTTTATAGATGAGATTCATGCAAATTAGGAAAATAGTTTTATATTTCCCAACTTCTGTGTAATGTTTTCCATGCCTTGGGAAGCTGATTTTCTTGAATCAATGAGTTTCCTAAAATCCCTCAAATGTCCTTTAACTTATTTTAATAGTAACATTCAGGACTGGAAGACTGAGTCATTAATAAAAGTTTGGTTGCTTTTTTTTAAATACATTTCAAAGGTGTTGTACTCTGTTATCAAAGCTGCTTTGCAGGGGTGTTTGAATGCACTGACCAGCTGTGTTTTTCATAGGATTGGGTGTACAAACCATGGTATAAGAAGCTGCAGAGACTCCTCCTCCTGCCAAGGGCATTGTAGGCAGGTTCCAGGTGTGTCTCCAGTCAGAGAAGCTTAATGGGATCACTCTTGCAGTGATAAGACAGTAGGCATAATTTGCTTTTAAAAGTCTGTGAATACCACTGTAATTCTTCCATTTACTTGTTTGTCAAATAAAATAGGCGGCACTTTCTAGCTCTGTCGGACAGGTACACATTTTAAACACTAGCTAGCTGTATGAGTTATGGCTGTTTCACAAGATAGAAAAGAACTAAAATGTTTCAATTCCATCTCTAAAGATGATTTTTGCCTTTTTTTTTTTCCCTCTGAATTTTTCCTTCATTTTGCATGGGCTCTGTTTTCAGAACCACACCCAGTGTGCCTTGTCTGACAATATTCACCAATATCACAAACATCTCCAAACAACTAGCTTAAAGATGACAACCATGATAGGTTAAACCAGTGCAAAGACTTGAAGGTAAAAGTTTTCAGCTGAGTAGATGCTGCATATGGCATATATTTCAGATTTCATGTTGACTATTCATTTTCTGTTAGTCTATTAAATACTGCCCAGTAATACCTATATCAGGGGTATATTTAATTATGAAAGTTTTAAACTAGAAAATGTATGTACATATTGACAGTTGTTACAGGATAAGAAAGGACATTACTCCTCAGAAATAATAAATATCCATTGTATGGTTATATTCATTAACAGTGGCATAAAAACTAAGCTTTTCCAGCTCTTCATCAGCTTTCTCTCTGTTCTCAATTCCCCTTGACACCATCTCTATCTCACTCTAGCCATTAGTGCTTTAACAGTTGAGGGGTGTGTACATATAGGGAATTTCATGTGTGTGATAATCCATATCTGAGTGAAAGTAAATGTGGGTGTGTTCATGTGTGGTTTGACACATGTGAAAATACAGTCCTGCTGCTTGCATTGTTCTCCAATTCCAGCTCCCAGGCGCTGAGATTTGAGCACAGATGCTGTTTTCAGTGAGATAGTACTTGTCTATTCTTGGAATGTCATGGCAGATGTTTTACCTCGAGGTTAATATCTGACTTGCTTTAAATTCATGTGGGAAATCTGAAAGTTCCATTTCCTATCTCAAAAATCAATAGAAACTTAATCAGAGCTGCTAAAAACAAGTCCCAGTTCTTTTGTAACAGAGAAAGTAAACAAGGTACAAAATTAAAAGTGACAGAATATTTTACATGAAGGACATGAAGTGCACCACCAACTAAGCTTCAGCTCTACAAGCTGAGTGTCTTTCAAGCTGAGGTTTGACTAGAGAAAGCTCCATCTGTTCTTTTCCTATACCAAGGCACTATAGCACATTTAAGGTACATTTCAATTTTTAGTAAAATGTAAACAAAAATTTTTTAACAGACATTAGCTTTGAATTGAACAGCTTGTATGGTGACCTAAAAGATTTTCTTTGTCAGAAACTGGGTGTTTAATCCAGACTCCTCACGTATGGTTGTTATTCAAACGGATAAGAAACCAGATCCCAAATGCTTTTTTGGTCCTTTTGCCTCAACAGATTTCCTGCATGGGCTTCATATAGCTGAAAACTTGTCTTCCCTTCTAGCCTAGACTGATTATTCTTTCTTGCTTCTGCTTTCTACTTATTTTTTTTTCTTCTTTGTTGTGCTGAAAGAAACTTCATGTCATTTGTCCTAAACCTGGAAGGGTGTTGGGGCATATAATTCAACCTCAAAGACACAGGGAAGTTGAAATGGCTGTGTTCAGGTTTTGTTATCTGCTCAAGCTGGCTGATCATGGGACGTCCTGGTCACTGCATTCTGCAGCTGGATTCAGTCTGGAAACAAGGATTATTCTTTCAAGAAGGATGACATGGGTAAATAATCACAGAGGAAATAGGGTAAACTACTGAAGAAACGATAAAAAAAAAAATCTCCGGGACCATTTTATTAAAATATTCTTTATCCTTGTTATTAAAGCTCCAGAGAGTGCAGATATATATGTGAAGGATGGTGGAGGGGAGCCAGATATGGAGAGAGGAAACTCCCTCCAGGAGCCTGGTGACACAGCTGGGTCCCAGTGGCTTCCTTGGGATCATTGCCACTATATATAGTGGAGGACACGGAGCTGGTACAACACCACAAAGATTTACTGGCTTGAGTACATGTTTTAAAGCATTTGTATGATTAAAACAAAAAGGGTGACTTAATTTCTTTCAGATAAAAAATTCCAGCAATGAAAGAACTTGGCTTGACAAGTGGGATTTCATCTTAAAAATAGAAACATTGTCATTGCTATCTTTGTTATCTTACTTCCCAAAAGCCTCAGAGATTTTAGTGCGTATCTGAATTGATAGGGTGAAAACAGCTGTTAGCATTCTTGTCTCATTACTTAATTTGAAAAGTTCTTGCTTTCTTTAAAGTTAAATTTAAGGAAAAAAAAGGAGCATTAATATGTTAATTAATAAGAAATTCAATAGAGAACTAGAAAGCAAATAGTTAGACTACTTTTTTCTTTAGTAACTCTGTGAAGCTCATTAAGTGCTTCTTGGAACACATGCATAGGAAAGAAGTACAGAGGAATCTTCTTAAGATGAGCTTGTGAAAAAAACTCCTGTCTTAAGAGACATTGGTATTCTCAAATGTATTGAGTCTACTCTTAGAAAATCACATTAATTATACAAGTGATTTTGTTTAGTCCTTTGGGCAAGAGATAGTTCTCTTTAGGTCCTAGAGCTGAGTGAAATATTGACTTCTAGATCAGTGGCTGAACTAAAAAGTGCTTTTAAATATGTACATATTAGTCCAAGATTTTAAATTTTCTTCTTAAATTTTTTTCTGCATCAAAATAAGATTGCTTGAAAGCAGGCTTGAAATTGCTCATATGGAGATAACTTTATAGATTTAATAAAACTTTTTCTTCTTAGTTTTTAAAATTACATAAATTTCATCTTGTAAAAAGTTTCAGAGACAAGCTTTGAAACATTATTAATTTTGAAATATATTTCCAAATACCCCTCTTTTTTTTCCTGTTGCTTGCTGGAAGGGAAGTATGCCTGGATTTCAGTACAGACATGAAAGTCTGAGTCAAACTGAGGCTCCATTTTTTCACGTGCCAAACTCTTGACAAAAAAAATCAGCGTTGTTGAAAGAAGAGCTGTGTTCCTGTCCAGAGTGTCAAGATTTGGTATCTTCTTGCTTTCTCTGTGACTCCTATAAATACATGAATCAGCTGTGGGGCATAATATGACTTTGGTACCATACAGTGGTGCCATTTTTGTGCAGCTCTTCTCTGGCTTTATCATTTTCCCTGATCCAATCTGACAGTACATGTTCAGACTTTTAGAAGAACTGCCCTTCCTGCATCCCAGTCTCAGTGTGTAGCAACACCTGGGTTCACACGTGGTCCCAGAGTGGCCCCAGCTGTCTTCATCCTTTCTGACAGACATTTGGGATAACATTTTAATCTATGCTGGATGCTGAAACCTGCCCATTAAAATAGCCATGGGTGGAATTTGGGTTGTTATGCCTGTTTACAACCAATTTTCATGTTGCATGAGCAGGAGGGCTCATTCTATTAATAGCTTTGTTGCCTATAGCATTAGCTGGAAAATCCTATCTTCTGCAAACACACTTTTGGTACAAAAGTAAGTGCAAGGCCAGCCCTTGACACCAAGGATGGCAATGGAGGCTTTTAGAGAGGACTCATGCATTGTTCAGGCCTCTTTTGCGAGCAATTACTGGCACCGTGAATGATTTCTCGGCGGTTATGAATGTATAACTTTAGGAGGAGGCTGCTGTTAAAAGCTCCTTTAGGTCACGGCAGCCACTTGGGGCACACTGAACTCCTGTTCCATAAGTGCTCACAAAAGGAGAGCGGGCTCCCTGCAGCTCTGCCTCGTCCTTGCCTGCTGCCTGTGAAGTGTGTGAAAGGTTTGCAGCTTTGCCTGTTCCATGAAGAGAAGCTGAGCAAGCTGTCCTCTTCTGAGAGCCTGAAATTACTGGGTTTTAAATGGGAAAAATGTATTAGGAGTATTAACACTGTATTAGCTGCCTCCTCTCTACCCACTCAGACCCTAGATGGGGCTCACTGTATTTATGTAATCCTTCACAGGTATTTATTGACACTAGAAAATGTTTAAATGAGATGTTTCAGTGCAGGCTGACAAGGTTTCAGTTTATGAAGAGCACAAGAAGATAGGCTGCTCATCAGAGCCTACCCAAATCTACTATTGAGGTATAAAACCCTCTCTCTTAGGGGGATGAATAAGGGCTGAGGATGTCTGAATCTTGTTTGGCTGACGAGAGAAAAATGGAATGATTTGGGAGAAACCTGTCTTTGCAGCATGGAAGCTGCAAATTAGGCAGTGCAGAGAACACCAGAAAAAATAGGTAAAAAGTGGAGATTCAGGGGGAAAAGAAACCTCTCACCTTCAGTGGATGACATACTGGTCAAATACTGGGATCAGGGTCACTGATTTGACATTATTCTTTCAGCAGTCAGGAGAAAATAGCAGAAAAGAAGGTGCTGTTTCTGAACCATCTTCTGTCATTCCCTGCCATATCTCCCTAACATAACTGCTTTTAGTTTTAAAGAAGAAATAGTAATGAAAAACTAAAAATAATACTCAAGTTTATTAAATAATATGTAGATAAGGTATGACTATTCATATTAAATAGAAACATAAGATGAGAAAGTGGTTGCTGTTTCATTTTGACTTAAATAAAGCCCCTCTTAAATTTCCTGCTAATTTTTTTATTTTTTTTTAGTCCAGAAAAAAGATGTTGATTTTGTTGTTTTGGAACCTTATTCCTCACTGGTTTGAATTCAATTCCTCATTACAAGACTGTATTAGCTTTAATAAGATTCCAAGCTTCTTGCCCAGTTTGTGGTCTTACACATCAGTATTGTTTCCTGTTGCTTGTGTGCACTGATCCTCTCTGTTGTACTTCTAATCATCTTTTCTTTGAGATTTTACCTTTCTCTCTTGTGCAGTATAGTTTCTGTTCCCTTGTTATTTTTCTAATAAAAGCCAAGTTTATTTAAGATTGAATTTTCCCTGCTGGGGTACAGGTGATCAAAACTGTAGAGAGTAATTCAGATGTTAATGCCACAAATGTTTTACTTTATCCCTACTGGAAATTCATTTTAGAATCAAATTTCTTGTCACAAACACCTTGTTCACAGTTACCTTGTGTTTAGCCAAGACACCTATATCTTACATTGCTGACCTCTTTCTTTAATGAAAAATCTACATGGATAGAATATTCTTTAAATGAGTATTTAGAAAATGTCTATTACTGTTGTCAGGTCTGTCACACTGGAGCAGAGATCTCATTGTCTAAGATTGTCTGTTAGCACATTTTGCGTACAATATCTGTCTTTGTTCCTTTCCCGTTTTGAACATTTGCAATTCTGTCAATTTCCATGTCACAGTCAGTCAAACTTTCCTGACTTTCAGCACTAACAATTTCTGTAGTCATGTACAATTCACACAAATGCTCATTACTGAGAGCATAATTAGCCTCTCTATTGTGTGGGACACTGTGTGACACACAAAAGATTAACAAATAGTGAATGATGAATAGTTGGAACAAAACTCAAAAGAAGTATGGCAGGAGAAATGAGTGTTCTTTGGCTCTGACCTGTGCTGAGTACCTGTCTTTTAGGACAGGTTGCATTTGCATTTGGATTAATTATTTCAAGAGATGAGGTAAAGTTTCAGCTTTACATGGAAAACTTAAAATATGATTTATGTCACACTTCCATCAATCATGTTTTGCTATAACCTTACAGATTTCAGCAAAGCTATTTTGGGTTTATTCTACTGTAAATGATACCAGTGTCATGTTCTTAGCTTGAAATACAGAATTTTTATGAACTTCACAAATTAGTCTTTCTGGTCTAGGATAGAACTGTGATGTAACTTACAAATACAAATGTCTGACAAATCAAAATCTCAAAAACGAATGAGTTTTGCTGGCAGAGTTTTTGTCTTTTGTTCTCCCAAAGGGGTGATTAGTGTAACATGCAAAACGGTTCCAATTAAACTCGCAAAAAAGAAAAATGCCAGCTTTTCACAGAAGCTTTCTCCTGAGGACTCAGACCAATTCCAAGATTTACTGAGGTTTAGAAATATTTCATTTGTATCTGGTAGCTCAATAAATTCACAGTGAAACCACCTGTGAGCAAGCACAAACCTTGAATCTAAAAACCTCTCAAAGCTATGTAAAAATACAGGCTGGTGTCAGCTCAGATACACCCAGACCTGTACCTGCCTTGTGTGTGCTGCTTTTCATCTCCCTCTGCCTGAACACCTGTGGGGGAAGGTGGAGCAGCACTCCAAACCCCAGTGTCTGAGAATGCTGGGCAGGTGGGGGTCATCTGCAGTAAAGAATTACTGGGTTTTATTTTGAAGACTGAAGGAGAGTGGGAAAAAATTATCCTGGTGCATCTCCCAGAGAGATGGCTTCGACTTGCAGCTTTGTGTCCAGAGCAAACCAACTGACAGTCTGCCTTTGTGGGCTTCTGTTTTGAGGTGGTGGCTTCATTCAAATCAACATCTTCTGAACAGGATAGGCATTTCACACAAACTTCATAAAGCCAAGGAATCTGTTCCAACTAAATTCGGTGAACTAAATCTGATATTTTACACATAAGCACCAGAAATATGCTCTGTGATGTCATCAGTGAAATGTCAGCTGGCAGATGTATTTTCCTTCCCCTCTCAGATACTGGAACAGATAATACGTACAGACCATAGTGTGAGGACTACTGTCAACCTTTAAACTCATTTAATTGCAGCATGCCTAAGTGGCCTGCCTATAAATTCACTTCCTTTTATAGTACAGAGAAATCCTCTGTAAAGGTAAAAATCCTTTCAGCCTTACCTGGCTTAAATCAGACAGCTGTATGTTATCGATGAAATCTCTTCTGTGTGAGCTTATTCAATAAAAATGGTAAATAGCACTGTTAGGTAAGGCTAATATGTTGTACTGGCTGTATTTCAATATTTATTTTTGACAACAGATGAAGAAACTTAACACAAAATAAACTTGAGCTTTTAAAAACACAGCACCCAGACAAATTTTCAGAAGAAAGAAACAGTTAAAATAATCTGTTTCTTTGGACTCAGTTTTACATGGTGCTGTTTTGTGTTCTGTACAGACGAGATTGTTACTCTGTGACCCAAACAATACCTATCATGCTTTTAGGGTGAAATAGTTTCATTGTTAGCATCATTTTCTCTACCTGTAATTATATCACAGTAAATATTTATGAATGCATTTCAAAGTGTGTCTATGCATAGAAAAACACACATACATAGATGAACACATAAACCAGGGTTTTAAGCTTTAGTCTTTGCAACATGTTGTCACAGTGAAAACAGGAAAGAGCCTAAGAAAAAATCCCCACTAAATTCTCTGGTCAGTTTGTAGTGTTGTACTTTACTTTAAATACTTCCCTCTTACATCGAAGACTTTCAGAAATAATAGATAGCCCTAGTTTTCAAAAGGCTGACTTATGTAGTGTTCACAAACCACTGTCTGTAAGCAAACTGGGTGGAGAGCGAAGGGAAAATAGAACAAACAGCAGCAGCTTGGAGCTCTTTGTATTTGAAAAGTCAGTTTCTGGGGAAGGCAGGGGCTGTGTTCTGAGGGAAGTTCCGAGCAATGCCTGCCTTCAGCACAGGTTATTGAGAGCTGCAGCATTACCCAGCCACTCAAAACAGGCCCAGGGTGGCAGCCATGAGGTCACAGGGACATGAGGAATAATGTCATATATATAACATATATATATAAAACCTATATATATAACATATCTATCTAACATATGTTTTTTATATATATGTTCTCGATTTTGCAAGATGTTCTGTCAACAGGTTGGAAAAAAAATCCCCAGAGCTCTGGGCTGCATTCAAATTGGGTTTTTTTTTGCTTGTTTGATTAGGTTTTTTAAACAACCTTTTAAATTATATTACTTCTGTCACTTTTCTTTCCCTTTCTGTCACCTTTCTTTCACTTTCATATGGGCTTATATGACACAGTGCAGGGAGTCATGGGAGTTGTAGGATTCAGCTCTGAGCCTTGAATTCTACCTGTGGTTATGTACCTTCAGATCTGTGCCTACAAAGGTTGAATTCTCCTAGAATTTTGCTTCTTTGCTTTTTAATAATATTTATGTGCTGAATTCTTCACAGTCTAAACTCTTTCAAGCATTTTTTTCCTTATTATCCAGTTCTTAAAATGAGCTTTTGATACTAATTGTTATTACTTGGTGCTAGTCTAATGATACAACCTAATGATAACAATAATAGAGCTACATTGAAAATGGAAGGTTGCTCTTTTTTATATCAAGGTACAAAGGACAAAGGTTTTAATGAAAACTTCTATTGTCTTACTTGACTTCCTCTTTGAACATCGGACATTTGGCCAGCTACTCTGAAGGAAGTTTGACATATCTGGTTTATAGTAAAGGACAATTTTTTCCATTCTAAATTGATGCCCCTGTATTTTCTATTGAATAGAAATACTGTTCTATATTCCAGGAAATCTAATTAAATAACACACTTCAATGAAACAAAAAGAAAAGCAAAACCTTCATCATCTACTATGAAGATTGTGTGGTTGATAGAGGTGCTTCGTTCCTAGATAACAGCACTGAGGACAAAGAGGTACTTGCTGCTTCCTTGGGTTCTCAAGGGACTATGATGATAAAAATAATAACAAATCAAAATACAGCTTATATTAAAAAGCAGAGCAGAAATGAACAGCCTCACAAAAGGTGCATATCAGAATGTTGTACTTTAGCCACAGAGCAAACTCTGACAGGATATGGAGGAGGAAGATCAAAATGAAAGGAAGGAGAGCTTGTTCATGAGGAGGCGTCACAGTAGCGCACCTGAAATCAAAATAACCAGCAGATAAAGTTCATTTCTCCCAGGTGGCCATAATTCAGAACAATATATGAATGAAAAGTACGACCAAAACGCTACAGAAAAGCAATATAACTCTTGGGGATAATTACTTAGTGGTAGTAACACAGGGTTGTATTGTTAAAGATTCTTAATTTTCAGAGGTTTAAGCTGAAAGATGAACCTTTGTTTTCATGACATTCACCCTTCTTTTGAATTCCTGTGGGAGCCCATGTTGGCAGTTTAATTGAGTCAGACACTGCTACACATTATATTCATCAATTTAATGCAAAACATTCATTTTCCTTATAAGTGATATTTGTGAAATAATTCCTTAAAATTAGAATGCATGGTAAGGGGTTTACTTCATTGAGATCTAACAGAAAACAAAATCATCTGGCAATGCATCTGTGCCAAAATCTAAGAGGTGCATCCCCACATCTGTGCAGAGTCCATACCTGCCCCAGCTGAGAGCACCTGGCAGTGTCCTGGCCCTGTGGTGCTGGCCTGTTCTTGGGGCTGCTGTTCTTGAGCAGCCCTTGCCTTCATGGGAGGAGGAACTCTTTCTGAAGTTGTTGTATATATGAAAACTTCTAATATGTCAAATATTCTTGCACATGATATGGTTCCTGGAATCTGATCTGAGCAAGGCTGGGACTAGCAAAAGGCCCAGCTGTGGGATTAGAGGCTGTGTGCTCAGGGCTGTGAGATTAAACACAGGCTGGAGGGCTGGTACCTCTGTCACTGTGACTGCATTCCTGCTCTGCCGAGCCCAGCTCTGCCTCTCTGCACACATGCACAACTGCACAGGAAAATCTGAGTGCAATGTTGACATTATCAGTGGCTTTGTGCAAGACATTGCTCAAGAAGCCACCTTTACCTGATTGCATATTGGATGTACTCTGGCTCTAGTAACATCAGTCTTTAGGTTATTTTACGAGGAGAAGTTGTAATAAATCGGCTACACCTCAGACCCCAGTTACAGGGGGTAGCTAAAATTTGCAGCAATATGTGTAAGTACAAAGTCTAAATTAAGAGAGATTAATTCTATCCACTACTTCCACTAACAGGTTTAAGGACTTGACTTTGCATAGTAACAAGATTATAGAAATGCCTGAAGGACAATTCTTGTATAAAACCAAATGTCCCCAAGTGATTTCAAGTTGCAAAAAATGTGCCTTTCATCTTATTATTAATTGTATAATTAATGCATCCTGTGTACTGATAATAATAATGCCATGTAATTAATTTTTAAGAATTAAAACCTTGCCTTTATCCGGTCTCATGGTCCACTTTCATGTTTATAGCTGAGAATATAAATCCTCTTATCTAATAATAACATGACTGGTTTCATTGTTCAAAAAGAACTGTTCTTTATTATTTTATTATTTTATTATGTTATATTTTACATTATTATATTAATTATATGCTTTTCTGTGTTCTTTAAAGAGACCAAAGAAACAAAATTTTAAGACTTCTAAAGCTCATCAGTGCAATTTTGTGCTGGTTTGGATAAGGTGCGATATTTCATTTGTTTTCTGTGTCTGTTTTTGTCTTCCATGATTACCCATTCTGTTTACAAAAAGGCTCAATTAGCATTTGAATAGTAAGCCAGAGAGCAGACAGGTTGAGAATTCTTATAGAACTAATTTGGCAGGCCTCTCATCCCCCCCACCTCTCTCTCCTAGCTTTTTCTTTCTCTCTAATCAAGCTGCAGTTATTAAAGCTAGAATAAAAGAACTGATTTTTCCATTACATTGATGCATGCTGAACAGTGCCTAGATTTGCTTTTTCTTCCAGCTATGCTAATTGGACTCAAAGGAAATATTGAGTTTATAATAGCAAATGAAGAATTCATTAAATTCTAGCAAGGAAAAAAGTTAAGCAATGGAACTGGGCATTATTTTTTTGAACACATCTCCCTTTCAAGGTGCTTACCTTAATACTTACAAATAGCAAACGTATTATTTAATTTTTGAACCTAATTGTTTTGGCAAAAGTCAGAATATGGGAAAGGAGGGAGCGATTTCTTTACCATAACAGATATCTTAGAAAATAAAAAAATCTCAGTGGACATTTGACTTCAAGGCAGTTACACAGGAGCTCCTAAGGAAAAAAAAAAAATGTACTGCTACGTCTCCAGTTTCTGTTTTACTGCCCCTGGGGTAAATCAGGAGTAACTGTATTGAAATCAGAAGGCTTCCATTGACAAGAAAAGTCTGCAAAGCCTGGAATCTCACAAGAGCAATGTTTTACACTAGAGTGCCAGAATTTTTGCCTCTGGTCTCAGAGCTGAATGTCTCATAGGAATTGTCTTGCTTGCATTCCAGACTCACATACAGTAAATTGGGGAAGGTGATGCAGTACCTTGTGGTTCTAGTCTATCTGTTGATTTTGTGATTTGAAAACAGAAAGAAAGATTCCTTATGTGAGCTATTATTAAACTCAAGAGTCTCACGCTAGCCAAACAAAAAGCCCTCTCAATTATGAAGAAGCACTATCTAAAGCAAGGGTTCTTAAGTCATGGTTTTAAGCAAAGTCCTGACTTTGTGCTAGTCAAGTGAAATCTAGAACTTCAGATGTTGGAAGCAGTGGTCATCTGCATATAAAAGGATCCTTAGAACCTGTTCCAATAAATGCCTGGGTAACTGAATAAACTCACATAGGCTGGGACTACCTGTAAATCAGCATTAAGCCCAAGATTAGGTTATTTGCTGTACCGAGCTTTTTAAATTGTTCGTGACTTCTAGGAATTGGTAGAAAGATATTTGTGTCTGGATTTCTTCCAAATATAGACAAGAAAATTTCTAGGCAAATGGAAAGTTAAAAGTCTGCATTATCTTATAGTAGTTGTATGTTGCTGTGCCATCACTGCTTCATTAGACTCAAACCTAAATGATAGGGGTGTCAGAGTACTCAGGATCATGTTCAAGATCTGAAATCTCTGGTTGTTTCTGTGACTACAGAACTTAGTGATCATCCTCACTCACTGATCTGGTGATTCCTCAGTGCCTTACAGGCTACACATATTGAAGCACTTTTACAGACAATGTATTACCTGAATCATGCCTGGATAAACTCCAGTTAGCCTATAATTCTCCCAAGAACTCCTCCCAAGGCTATTTTCATTCTGTGAAAACCTTAGTTTTGCTGACAGAACTTTCCAGTCGTGGCTGCCATCATTGCTGGGCTGCTGGCAGTTTGTTGCTGGTAGAGGCAGATTTCCTTAAGCAGTGGAAAGCTTAAGTCATACCAATTTTTAGCAAATCTGTGCCTTTGTGCCTGCATAGGAGTGTAGACTAGATCTCAAATCTGCCTGTTCATGCTGAAGATGAAAGGTCAAGTTTGACATCAGGCTGGTTTGTGTGCAGGGGTGTCTCTCACACAGGGATTACTGTCTTTGTTCTAAGGAATATCAAGATTCACTGTTTGAGAGATGAATTGCAAAACTAAACGAACTGTGTGCTGCATTGCTTTGGAACCTCTAGTGCGGGCACAGATTTTTCTACTTTTTTTTTTTTTTTTGGCAGTGGATATTCCTTCCCTTTAAACATTTAAGTTATATGATCACACTGTGTTCAGGCCCCAGCATGGATCTGGTCACATTCAGGAAAAGGTACTGCAGGTACTTAGCACTCAGAAAATTACATTTGCTTCTTTTTGGCAGCTAAATTGTAGGTACTCAAATCATGGTCACTGTCTCAGAAAAAGATTTAGTCTCTCATGTAGACACAGCTCTGATGAGTACAATTTGTCTTGTGTGACAAATGCTTCACAGATGTTGAAGATATGCTGATATCCCCTTGCTTAGTCAGGGAAGTTTTTTCTAAATGTTGAGCTCTGAGACAGGCAGGTTTTAAAGTGGCTTGTGGAAGGTCTGTGTGATGGTTTGTGGTGTGGTTCAGAATCAAAGATCTCTGCAGTCTGGAGGAGAAGCCTGGCTATTAGTTAGTGTGGCAGTATCAGCACTTGGCAGCCAGAATCAATTAGGTCTGAGCATTCTCACGTTGCTGCTGTGGGCAGGGTAGGCTGAGGGGAGAAGGGTCCCTACCCTTGTGATGTGCCTGTATGTGAGGACACTGCCACTCCCCTGACAAGCTCTCAGTGCAGTCAGCAGTGAGAGCATCTATTGCAGCAGAATTATTGCTGCACAGGGATTAAATTATTGCAGTTCTGTTTGCAAATTCTCTAACAACCAATGCTCTGCTGGGGCTGGCACACGCACCATGATACTGCAATAACAATAAAAGACAAAAGCAGTTAATAGAGAGCTGGCCTAAACCACTGATATAAAAACAGCTTGGAGATGAGGAATTTTTGACCGTGCATATTCATTAGACTTGTTTCTAACCTTTGGTTTGAACTTAGCTGCTTGTGAAGTCATTTCAGCAAACTCTGCTGTCCCAGGCCCAGGGGCAGCCTTACGCTGCTTTCAGAAGTGTGAGTGTGCGTTGCATCACAGCACACCTAGCATTTGACTCAGCTTGGGCTCATTTTACAGTCTGGAATTGCTGTAAACTGCATCATGCTGATGCAATTTCTGTGTTTCACGACCTAGAAAATAGTGTCTTTTCTGCTTTTATTGGGATGGGCTGCCCCTTGTAAGGGATGCATAATTTTATCCTTCCCAAATTGCTACATTTTCATAGCAAACCCCAAAACAGATCAAAGCTAAGTGAAGGAGCAGGCAGATCCCAGCAGTGCTGAGGCAGATCAGGCTGGGAACACCCAACAGGCTGCGGAATGAGCACGGGGATGAGCCCTGATGCTGAGCACGGAGCGTGGCTCGCTCCTGCCCGCAGTGTCCTGGCTGTCCCTCCGCCCTTCCACCCTCTGCGGGAGCTCGGGGCCAGCCAGCCCCTGCCTTCCCTCTGCTGCACTCGCCCAGCTCTCCCGTTGCTCTGATTTTGCAGCTCTCTCCTCCTCTGACCCGTTCTCCCTGTCCCCGTGTCGCTGACTGCTCCCCAGCTGCCCGGCAGTCCCAGCTGCTGCTTCTCAGGGGACGATGCTGGACAGTGAATGAAACTGATAAGAAAGTCCAGCTGCAAATATTCCAAATCTTTCCCTTTCCCGCTTGCTAAAGTATCTGAGTCACTAAGAGCCAAACACCATGAAAACACCACTAAACACCATGAAAAATGCTGTTAATTTTTAAAAATACAGCGTTTTCATTTATTTTGAAGCACACACTGGAAAATATTATATTATGCATATTTTGTATTTAACATATATTCTGCATAATTACAGTGATTATATATAAAAATGTACAATACAAGTTGCATATTTTATGTTGTATTTAAAGGTAAAATGAAGGCTTTGCAGAACTGGTCCCAGCCCAGCATCACTTTTATTTAAATCAATATTTTTTAATGCTTAAACACCAATTTCTGACACAACAACATCTTATTTTTGCCCAGTTCAGCAGCAGGTAGAAGAAAACACGGATGTTTAATTCAAATAGATTAATTTAGGATACACAGCTGGTCTGTCACTGCTGAAGGTAACAAGCTGCCTGCAAGCAGCACTGCAGCCTGTGTGAGATTCAGCACAAGAAATAAAGCAACTTGTTTATGGCTGAAGTGTAGCTGTGTAATAAGGCCGCTGGACTACCCTTTGGGATTGAGGTTGTGCACCCTTTTAAATCAGAGCAGGAAAAGAATAAATCCACCTGCAAAAGAGTTTTCAGCCATTGCACTCCAGGGAGGAGTTCAATCCCATGGGACTGGATTTAAAGAAGTGTTTAGGAGCCTATTAAATGTCTGCAGAGTTGTGAAATGTCTCTTAGCACCAAGAATAAACATCCAGATGACCTTGAAAGACTGGGTGGGAGGAGGAGACATGCCCTCGTGGAAGGGCAGCTGGAAGCCAGCTGTCTGTAATGGCACTTGAGCACTGAAATTTGTCATAGACACCCAAACCTCTTCAGGCTATTTTTGAACCCTTTTTTTTTTCTTTCTTTTTTTTTTTTTTTTTTTTTTTTTTTTTTTTTTTGCATACATTGCAAGGAAAGTTGTTTTAAATAGAGGCATAATTATTCTGATTGCAATCCACTCCATTAGGCAGCTTGAGCATGCACTCTCCCTACAGTTACTAGCAGAGATGCCACCAGCTGTGGTGGCAGTAGGTACAGTGCTCTCTTCTTGAGCTGAAGAATTCATTTGTACTGTCTGGAATCCCTTGTAGGGTAACCATGATGACAATCAGCATTATGTGTTTCTCAGAAAATGCTTGCAAAAAATTGACTACTTTTATTTATCGTGTGAAATGGTTTTATTTAGCTCTTTCCTAAACAAGGGGCGTATTTGCACTGACAAAAACAAAAAAATCAAATAAACAAAGTGAAGTCTTCCCAGATGTATTTAAAAGAATTTTTTAGGATAAAAACAAGAGGTAGGATAATAATATAGCTAAAGAACAGATCCTCTGAAGACTTTATTAAGAATTCAGACCAAACTCTGGTTGGCAGCTGAAAACACTACATCAAAAAAGGAGGTCCATTTTCTCATTAGCAGTCATTTATTGCTGCTGCACACACTCAAAAACTGGGAGAAAGTCCTGCAAATTCCTCCACTTCAAAAATGTGAAATTCTTTGCTTTATTTCTGCTCTCTTGAGTGCTAGAAGCAGCTGGGAAACTCATGACAGTTTGTGCTCATACAGGAATTTTTTGCTGGTTTCAGTTCAATGAAGACTCTCATGGATTGCAATTTTGTTAAAAATCATGGCAGCCAGATTCAAATGCCTTTACTATAAACAGCCTTTGAGGAGGGATGGAAAGCTACTTTCTATCATCAGCTGAAGCCTCTGTTTTTCATATTTAGTCCCATCTAATTATCATCTCGATGACAGTAGTTCCTTAGATCTGTCGTTAATTAACTTGAGCTTTTCAGGGCTGAGTTGGACTAGGAGAGGGAGACTTACATTGTAAATATTCAGCCCAGATTTTTCAATTCTTAATTCAAATAAAACTGATAGAGAGAAACAACTGCAATCACTCCAGCTCAAACTATGAACATACAATAAGGAGATGGTAAATTGGGGAAAAACTTGGCATTCTGGTCCTTGTTAAGGTCTAATGGGGAGGAGGAATCCTCTTGTGGCAGTTTTCAAGGCACAGACCAAACAGAAATGTAAGGGGAAGGTGTAGTCAAATATATATGCTGTAATGAGATCATCAGATGAATTTTGGTGAACAAATCAAAATTGCTTTCAGTAGAAGCCAGCTTTTCAAAATATAGGGTTACTTTCTCCAATGAAATATATGAAATTGGTGCTACATATATGAGGAAATGTGCTAAATTTAATGGTAAAACTTGGGTTTGTAAAGTTGTCCACATGCTGTACAAGTGACAGCTTTCAGTGTGGCACTGACATCTCGTGCAGTGGTTCATTTGACTGTCATTGATTTAGGTGGATCTAATTGCAGTCGTAACTTTAAACGTGAAATCTTGACAGTGCTGTGAGCTCTGTAATTAAGTCCTAGAGTTTGTCTCAAAACTTTCATGAGGGATAGAAAGTACAATCCTTTGCACACAGAACTCCTTTACCAAGAACCAGTAACAGAAGAAAACATAAAATTCTATTCTTTAAGGAGAAAGTGTTCTTTAGTTAAATCTGATTTCAGATAGCAGTTTTGTTTCCATCAAGTTTGCTTTAGCCTGGGAGGTTTTCTGATTGTATGTACAAAAATGTTGATTAATGATCATAATTTATAAATAAATGTTTTTTTCCTGCAATGCCAGTGGGAAAAATGCTAATATTTATTGCTTTCCAGCAAAAGGTTTTCAGCAGGCTTGTCAGCATAACTAAAAACACTTTGCAGTGTTAAGGAAGATTAAGCTGACAGCAAGCCATTTTCTGTTGTCACATGAACAACCTTACATAAGGTTTATTTATTGAGTCGAGTGAAAATTAATTACATATATCAAAGGGAAAAAAAGTGTTGATTTAATTTGAAGATGTATTTACCTTTATTTAAACAGCCTGAAAGCTCTTTTCAAGATTAAGTATTTTAATTAAGTGAATTAATAAATTAAAGTGATTCAGGGTCATTTTCTAAGACAGAGTTGTTATAACTTCAGAATAAATATTATTAAAGTGCGTAATTAAGTGACAATTAATTATCAATCGCAAAGCTGACTGTATCATATAAATCTTAATATTGTTTGTTAAAGGGAAACACCATGAAATAGTACAGGCAGTCATCATTATTTTAAAATTCATATTCTCTTGAAGTTTGTGGAGAGGGAAGGAGTTATTTTCAATTTTAATGCAGGCAGTGTTTCAGCTGCTCCTGCAAAAACTGGCAGATGGTAATTTATTAATATTCAATAGACTGTAATAGAAAAGATAAAAGCTAGTAAAAGTTTGTTACAGCAGCTTCTCCTCCAGCAATAGATATAAAAAGATGCTGGCATTTCAGCACAAACATATAGGCAGGTTATGTGTTATTGTTCTAAAGAAATTAATGCTTCTGCCTGAGAATGAGAAAACAATTTTTTTTCTGGCTCTAATTCCTTGTTTTTCTGCTAGAAACTCCCAGCTGTACAGACCTATATAGAATTTGTTTCGGAAATCTCTAACATCAGGACTGTGCATTTCAATATCCTTGAATTATTTGAGACAGTCCTGCTACTGGAAAAATGTGGCATTTAGACTTGCACTAGTATACAAGTGACACAAAGAGTAAAATCCAGGTAAAACCAGACAATGTTTTCACTGTCTGAGACATAAATCATATTCCCTCACTCTGCCCACATCACTGGACTGAAATTCTTTCTTCAGCTCTTTGAAAACTGAGGAAATACATCAGGCTTCCCCTCCCCAACCTATGCTGCATTTTGATAATTCTGGCACTCCCTTTCCTATGAGGAGAAAAATGGGAATTTTGAATCCCTTCAGGCAGAGCAAGGAACTGCAGCAGGATTTCCCTTATCATGGGTGGTTTTTATATAAAAACAAGAGGAGGGGTGCCTGTAGGCATGAGACAGATCCACACTCAGCTGTAGGAGTTCCTCTCTTCTAAACAGGGCTTGTAGTAACACTTTCTGAGTACACAGCAGTGTGGTAGTGACAGCTTCAGAACACAAGTAGAGGTTTACCAGACATTTTGGAGCAGGCTGTTCTCATTTTTTCCAAGTCTGTCTGTGGGTGACTTCTTTCTCAGTATTCAGATTGTCCTGAATCTCATTTTGAGGAGCTGTGGAATGATACCAAGCACTTTAAAAAGAGCAGAGGAAGAGGTCTGGATTTCACTCTGGATGTTAGTTATCTAAAAATCTCTATTTGCTTTGATTCTCTGTTAGTAAATTAATATAATGAAAATTTTCTGCATCTGAGGTGTTGTGAGAGCACAGACAGTAAAAGCTTGTAAGGTGCTAAAGTATTGGAGGCTGTAGGAGGGCTGTAGATTGATGTATATTCTGGAAGAAATACTTAAAGGAGCCTGGGATAACCCAGCTCCATTCATCTCAAGAAGGAAAAGACCGAAAAAGTGTAATACAAAGCTATAAATAACAGAATTGCAATAGTCATATTCTTTTGTCCTCTGGGCTCTCCATATACTGGTACCATTGTTTGCTTATACAAGGCAGTTTTTGTCTTGCTGTCTAGTTTGATGGCATCTACTTCAGTAAACTTCATAAGCCACTCACTGAGCTAAGTATATGGTGAAGAGACATAAAACCAGGTCAGCATGGAGTCAGCAACTATTTTACAGACCTCTAAGAAAGATGGGGGAAAACACACACGAAGAAAAGAAAAGGCAGTTTAGAGCAAATCTAGCACAAGATGTCCTGAGATGATGCAATCCATCTATGAATTCATAGATAGCCTGAAATAGTGCTTCAGGTTATGTTATTTATTAATGGTCTTGTGCTAATTTTCCAGAATGAAAAGGTAAAGTTAGACCAGATGGATAATCAGAAATTCATTTTGCATTACTGCAACTTAGGAGGAGAAAATACCAGTAGAACTGGCTGCCTTACAGACTTTTCAATCAGAATCAGCTTATGTGTGAATTACATATACACAAATCAGCTATCAGGAATGATGTTTTTCATGAATCCAGTTGCAAGTCTTGTTCAGCTGCCAACACCCCCAGGTTCCACGGCCCCAACCTTCATCTTTGCAAGGGCTCTCTGTGACTTCTTCCACCCTCACTCCTGCCAGGTACCCCACCTTCCTTTTACCTCCAGCTATCCGAGATAGGGAAGTTTTTTGCTTTGCTAAGCCAGGAGAGGAGAAGGAAGGCTCTCTTTTAATTATCATCTTGAATGTGAGCTCACTATTTTTGCACCAGCATGTAAACTCTCCTACAGGCAGTCTGTTATAACTCTCACTCTTGTCTCTTCTTCTGTACAAAATTAACCATTCTGTGGTTTGCTATGATATTAATCTTTTGACCTTTAATTACCTTCATGAAATTCATTCATATCAGAGGAGTTTTGGAGAATGGAAATGTTAATGCCTGTCATGCTACAGGAGTATGAGACACATTTGCACATTAACATCTAAAAGAATGGCTACTTTGTTCTTCCCATGTCCTGTACAGTTGGCACTGCCTTCATTCTGATGAAAAAAGACCAGTAGCTGAGCAGTACCTGTGCTGGCAGCGCTTTGGTTTGCCCCCGTGGCTGGTGCTCCTGCTCTCTGCAGTGTGCTTTTCTCATCTTGCTTAATCACAATTGCTGATGAACTTCAAATACATAGAAGTAAAACCAATCTCAACAAACATTCCAGGAATCTCTTTAGCTGTTATTTCCTTTTTCCTGAACATAGAGATTTCCAAGCCAGAGAGAGTAATGTTATTATCTACAGTGGTATTTTAACACTCTGACTAGAATGCTGATTTTGGGGGAGAGGGGAAGGAACAGGCTAGAGTTCAGAGGTTTCCATGGTAAATACACACAGTACTTGATTTCAAAATAGTGTGTGTATGAAGAACATGGAGCAGTATGGAGAGAGGAATATTTTGTACTAATTTTATTGATTGTATTGGTAATCAAAAGCTAGAGTGGACTGTGGAGCAGGGTAGAGCAGAGAGACCACAGATCACATGAGTGATATGGTGAAAACAATCCATTGGGAGAATTTTAGAGAAAAGCCAGTGATATTTTAACATAAAACTTGATCTTTGGCCTCCAGAACATGGTATGATATAGAATTCTGCAGAGAATGAAGAATCATTTTAAATTTGCCCTTTTGCAATATACCAAGCTCCCTTTCAATATAGATTCAATACAGAACTTCTCTTAGCTACTATTATATAAAGATTTGCAAAGACAAATGAGACAGGAAATTAAAGGACTGAAAAGAAAGCCAAGGTAGGTTACTTATTGAATTCATAATGGAGAGGAGAATAAGAGGCAACTGGTCAAAGAAGGAAGCTTTCCAACTTCTGTAGTGCTATCACAAACTTATTACTCTGCAGAGATAATAGAGTAATCTCATTTTCCTCTGGGATGTTTTCTGGTATTCAGTTTAGAATAGTTCTGTGATAACAAATTCCACTTCTGCTTAAGGTTTTGTTCATGAGAGAAGGAAGAGTCACAGACTAATTCAAGGAAGGTTGCTGCAAGTTTGCATCTGTATAGGTGAAGCTGTCTTCCAGCAGGAGCGTTTTCTGAACAGCATTTTGTTCTCATAGAATGAACTTCCATGAAAACTTTTAAGAAATTATACTCATGTGCATCCTTCAGTGGGGAAGTTCAGTGTCTAATGGTAACTGACATTAATATTGGGAGTGCAAACGACTTCATACATCCTTTCACAGAGCTGGATGAGAGGAACCACCAGGGATTTTTCCCCAGCTGGCCAAGCCTTAATCTCTTTAATTGATATTGCCATCCATACTACAAGCTGAGGTCAGGTCAGGTGTTTTGTGGTATGAAATAGTGATTTATCAGTAGCCAGAAAAAAACTCATTTAACATAGTCATGCAGCAAATGTCAGTAGAGTATTATTTCATTGTTATAAAGCTTCTGTAAGTTACCTCAGCATGTGTAAATTCAGAAAGGAGAAAATATCAAAATCCAAGTGTTTCAAATTCCCTTTTTTTTATGTCAACTTGCAAATAAAATTATTTTTTAAATTTATTTTTATCCCTTAAAAAGTTGTTAGCATATATGTTTTTCCCTGAATTTTCAAGCAGAGAATTAGATGTGAGTTTTTAACTGTGCTCAAATCTGCTGAACATCTGTTAACAGTTAAACCAGCTAAGATATGTGAGAAACTTCAAGAAAAGCAAAAGCAAACCAAACACAGAAAGACCTCCTTTTTTTCCCATAACATAGGGGCTAGTTTTTTATGCCTTCTCTATGCTTTCACATGTCAGCAAATACTCATCAAAATAGGATAAATAAAATGTTATTGTGCCTATAGTGAGATGTTTTCATGTCAGAAGCAACAGCTATCATACCCCCTTCTTAGGCTTGCTTTACTGGGACTCTCCAAGGTGACATCAAAAGCTTTTTAAACAGAGAATTTTAAAAAGTGTCATCACGTAGAATGTTTCTTTGTCTGAGCACAAATGTGTAATTTTTGTACAGTCCCTTGGAAAAGAATCCATTTTCTTTCAGAGGGTATGTCCTATAATTTAAAATAACATGCGTAAGTTCAAGCAATATTTTACTGTTTCCCTTGCCGTGCTAAAATCAGAAGTTTTGGCATTGTTACCTTAAAAACAAAGGTAAATCACTGACAATATTAATATCTTGTCTGCATTTACATGGATGCTCATCATTGGTATGCATACATGCACATCTCAAAAGTAAAATGCCCCCGTGGAAGTAATGTAGTATAAGAACACCAGTGTGGTTTATTCTGTGCACTATATAGAGTGTGATGTCATAAATAAACATTTCAAAGGATTTTTAATATTGTTACAGGCAAGCATTTAAAGGCTGGTTTCTAAAGGAGATAGATTCTAGGAAGTTCTAGTTTACTGTGTGGCTTGTTCTTCTGACCTAAAATGAGGATGAAAGAGTTCAGCAGTCAGTTCAATGTAAGTGGTTTCCTTCAATTTTTCTGTTTAAAAATAATGAAGTGCTCACTAGGCTTGGACATGTCACAGGGTAATACCTCACTACAATGAATTATAAAAGGTAGTAATTCAATGTGAGCTGTAATTACTGTGTTCTGCAGTAGGATTAGCACTCACAGTGTGATCTAAAATAGATTTATCTATACATACAGCATGTCTGCAAAGTGCTTGCCAAGGTAGGTTTTTAACCTTGTTCAGAAGTATGGGAAGTCACAACTGGTTGAGGCTCTTCTAAGACAGAGAGGTTCCTTTGGCTGAGTATTCTCATGTTTTGGGTTGGTTTTTTTTTTTTTTTTTTTTTTTTTTTTTTTTTTTTTTTTTTCTTCTTTATAAATACTTACAGTTAGGGAGTGTTTTAGATTATTCCCTTCTTTGGAAACTCAGTAGTTAAGGAGTAATTTCTTGGGGACAGACCGTAGCAGTCTCTGAATGTCTGTGGGTCCTGGTAAAGTTACAGGCCTCCAGTTGCTTCAGATCCCTGCTCTGAGGTCTCTGTGTATCCATAGAACAATTATGCAGTATAAGATAAATGACCTCAGTTTTATGCATCCTCTCCTGCATCTGATGTGCAGCTAGGATTCAATCATGGTTTTTGCTGATGGCAAGATGTACTTTGTATTCTTGATTCCACCACATTTACCTTCTGCTCCTCAAGGGACCTCTCCTTGGTTAGTGCAAGTCCCAATGGACTTGGAAGATTTCTTGGGGATCTCTGCACATTAGAGTTCCATTTCCACAGCTGCACCTTCCCTGACAGGCTTCATGGGACAGCTGCCTACTGGATATTTCTTCTTCTTTCTTTATGCATACCTTTTTAAAAATATTATTCAAATACTAAGAAAGTCCTCAATTTGTGCCAGTTCTCTTTTGTTTGCTGAAAGGCTCTATGAGTTTATTCTCATTTCTTCCTCCGTTACTCATTACCTCCAAACAAGAAGAAATTGCACTCAATGCTTTCTCTATACCTACCATTATTCAATTGCAATGAATATACCACCAACCCAAACCACACATTTTTGAAGAACTCGGATCATAGGAAAACCAGAAATATCCTTTTCTCTTTCTCTTCCTTGCTACTGAATCAAGAGGAAATAGCAAGGTGCATCTAGCAATATGGATTGGGGAAAAAAGTCTACAAAAATCTCTCTGAAATGAAGAAAAAAAGATTTAACTTTTTATTTATTGTCAAAGGTACTTTAGGAAAGTTTGATGGCCCTTTTACAATTCATATTGTAAAAAATTCCTTGATCAATAATTTACAAACAACTGTTACTGTAGGAGTTCTCATTTATGCAGTTTTTTAACCTTACACTTCAATAAATTCATCTTGATTTTGTGGCAATGAACTAAAATCAAAGATAAAAGATCAGTCGCATTTACTGTAGAACTGAAAGTTTCTGTATTAGAAGCAGTGTCTGGACTTGACTGGACCACCTCCAGAAGGGGATCACTTCTGAAATAAGATGAAAAGTCAGACTACTTGCTCTTTCATGTGTCAAAGGGGGGTAAAATTCTAGTGAACTGTGCAGTAACTGTCTATTCCCTACTGTGTACCAAGATTAAAATATCGTTTTGACTGTGATCGTTACCAATCTGAAACTTCAATAGCTGTTCCTCAGAACTGAAGATGCATTCATCTCTCATGCCACACAACATCCATCTCTTTTTCTGTGCTGCTTTTAAAAAGATCACTTGCAAAACCTGGTGGGAGACAAGTGTGTATTGGTTTGGATAAAATTGTATTTTACATGTCTCTAAATAACATTTGCAAGAAATTCAGGTTTGTGGAGGAAAAAAATTACAGGCTGTTAATGGAGAAGCATTTTTGCAGCATCAATGCTTAATACAGGAAGAGAAAGGAGTAATAGTTAAGGAGATGGAGGTAATCCACAAATTATGCTGTTCAGATTTAGTAGGTTTAATTTAAAGCTATAGACAAAGGAGTGTTTTTCCTCTATAAACACAACAGTACTGGGCTTGATTTCAATGTACTCAGGTATTCACACTCTTGGGGTAAAAAGGAGGTAGGTCACTGCTGCTTGGTAGCATATTGGATAACTTAATACACTAATTAGTTGTGTCAAAGTAAGTACGCAACAAAGGTGCAAAGCAAGAGAAAATAAGCTTTTCTTAAAAATTAAATTTCCCAATCATTCCATTTAATATGGAGCATAAACATTGTTTAGTGTATTTGTCTAGATAAATGAATTTTCTGAGTTGCCTTTTCAGAGAGAGGCATTTGCACAATTAAAAATAGGAGAGGAAATAGGGTCATTGTTGTGATATCCAGCAAAGGGCATCCCACCAATACCTGAGTTGAACTGTTCTGATCAGGGCTGCTGGGGTTAATCAGCAGGCATCGTAAACCAATGCCATCTTTAGTGTTTGCAATTTCTGTTTAGAGGATAACACCATTCCCTACAAATTAAATATGTCTGGGATTTTTATTCACACTATTTTTTTTAAAATGTCACTGAAATTATCTCAGAGGAGCAGATCTGACAGGTCAATCACTGCAGATGGTAAGTGCTTTGTTAATTATACAGAATAGAAACAATTGTAGAATGTCTTGCCTCAGGAGGAATTTCTCTCTTGCTCTGTTTGAGAGTAGATTTCCTCTACTGAATTAATTTTGTGGTTTTGTGCAGATAACAATCTCTCTGCTGCTTTGTAGGAATAACTCCTTGCTCCTTGTTCAAATATGCAACTGTAAATAAGCAGTGGATATTGCAAATAAACAATGCTCCTCTTTTTAAATAATGCAATGTGTGTAATTAGGACAGCTCAATTACAACTGTATACGGCTCTCAGTGTAACAATTAGTTTTTTTGGTAAAATGTAATTTGTTCCAATGTAAATGTTTTCCCTTAATTCAGAAGATTCCCTCGAGTTGTTACAATAATAAGCCCATTTCTACAAATATATGCAATTGCACTGTACGTTCCAATACACAAATCAAAGAGGACAGGTACATTATAATAAGCTATGAGAATTATAAAGTCAGAGCAAAATTATATCAATCCTATTTTCTGAGGGGAAAATATGCCCAAATATCCTCTTTCCATTTCTATTTTTAATCCCAGAGATGTCAAATGCTTTTTCCAGTTTGATTTGAATTTACTTGAGAAGAATAGAAACATTTCCTTGTGTTACACTGCTACTGTTACCCTGTCCTTCTGGTGATGATGTCTGACCACTTTCTAGTTTTTTGTTTGTTCTAGTTTTCTGTTTATTCCTGCAGATAAAGAAGTGCTATTACTGTCATTTCTCAGAGGAGTAACTGAGTCTCATAGAGCAAGAGAAATCTGCTTTAGAGTTCATCAGAAGTTTCTTGGGAAGCGGGATTTCAAATCCAGCCCTGTTTTCTTCCCACCAGCATCCCCTGCGTGCTCAGAGCACGAGGGCAGCAAAGTGCCTTTGCAGTTCTTGCTCACAGCACAACCAGAGCTCCATCCAGCCCCACACAATCCCTCCTTCTCCTGCTCACCAATTCACATTCATTTCCATCACTTTGCACTTTCAAAATCTGTATTTCCCTCTCAGCAGACAAAAGCATTTGGAGAATCTGTGTGTGTATCACTCACCACATCAGGAAGTCAAATTTTTAATATCTCACAGTTTTGCATTTGCCAGTAACTTTCCGTGGCTAAAGTTAAAACAAAGGTGGAGGGTTTGTGGCAATAATATGCTACCAGTGCATAAATAAGCAATTTTAGGTCAGCTGAATTAGTACTCCTGAAAGTGTCTGGGAGTTATAAGAGACAGAATGAATGTAATTACTCAGTACAGATGGATGGGAGTGCTCAACATGTTCTATGAAAAGTGAATTGTCTGAATTTGATTTTAGAATTGGCATTTCATCCTCTTTGTACCAAAGTTTGCAAAATTTCGATTTTTTTTTTTTTTTTGGCCAAACTACCCTGTTGTCATTTTGGAGGCTGTAAATTATTTAATCTAAGCCTGGGCCTGCGGTTTCCTGTTGTCAATATTGCAGAGCACTCAGTGAACAATTGCTAAAACCCCACATGACAGTAGTAATATGCAATGATTATAGGGCAAGGGGCTGTGGTAAGCATTGTCTGCTCTGGTTAAGTCATTGCTAATGAAACATCACAGCTGATTAAACTGGCAATGAGAGCAGTTCCCTATAAACAAGCTCCATTTTCTCATTGGATCTTCACCTCTCTTTCTTAAAAAGCAAGAATTAAGCAAGACAAACAGAAATGCTCTTTTAATTATAAATCACTCTAGAAATCACATTTTATGATTAGTGGCATGTTCTAGAAAGACTTTGTCTTAATTATATGCATGTCACTACATTTCTTTCCCTGCATTCTAATAAGATAAAGAGTATGAAGAAAACACAGGGGGGAAAGTACAACAGTCTCTGTTAGTGCAGTGAAACTGAATTGATATTTACATTCATCCTGTAACCAGACTTGGGCCTCTTCTTGAGGCCTCTTATCCTGCCTGTAATGGTGATCAAAGCAGAGAAGATCTTTGAGCTCTGTGCTTTCAAACTGCTCACTAATCACTATAATTCAGCAGAAAATAGGAACAAAACTGCCCCAACAAACACCACAATCATTGCACTCTGAATAAAAAGGGCTCTCACCAAATAAAGCTGAAGCAAGGTAAAGATTGCTCTATTACACAGTATGTCAAAGTTAAATACAGGTCTAAATCTATTCAAAATGTAGAACAGTCAGTCCTCAAGCTAGAAATGAGTAGAGAGGATGCTTTGTTAAATGAATAACCCTGCCCAGAGCCTGCTGTGGCATCACCACCAGTGACAGCAGTGTCAGTTTCTGCATAGGCCTGATTCAGCCTTGACACTGCTAACTGTGGTACTGAGGTGGTGTTTGATTTAATTAAATGCCACTCCAAAGAAGACCCGTGTGCCTACAGCACGTGAACCTGGAGGAGCTTCTGGCTCTTCCTCCTCGGCAGTTTGGTATTTTTCTGTTTATGCATGGAAATGAAACTGCTTTCAGACACGAAGCTGAACGGTAGCCAGGTGCTTTATAACTGTGTTAGCCTGAAGCTCTCGTGAGAAATATTTTTTCCTGGAAAATAAATTATAACACGGCTAAGTGGTGCCTGACAAAGCTAAACAGGAGCCATGCTGCTCTATTGCAAATTCATCTGCAGTCTCTCGGTAGAAAGACAAATAAAAGCACTTCATCAAAATCAGTCAGGGAAGCACAGGAATACTCATCAGAGACCACTAAACTCTAAATACCAATCAATTTCACCAACTTTTTTGTCAAACTTGCAAGTCCCCTCAAGCACTATCATCTAGAGCTGCCAGAAGATGCTGTATGAAATGCTGTGGGAGCAGAGCAGGTGAGCAATGGCTGAGAGCCCCTCTCCGACACTGCATTAGCGCTCCTGCTTGTGATCAGCACGGGCCAGCACTTACTGAAGTCATTAGCTGGGGCTGGGCCAACATTAACACTTTGAAACCAGGTCTAAGGACTCAGAAACCTTATGGTCCATTCGAGAATTGGGCTCACCATTTCTTTTCACAGTACTGGCTATTTTTCAGTGACCTGGGCATATCCCAAGGGCCAGCAGGCATTTTTGTTGCAAACATCATGAGTGCAGACAGCAGCCTTTAGACTGCCCTTGAATTCAAAGTCAGTGAAATGTATAATATTGAGGGATTTCCGTTGAGGAGTTTACACTGAGACTTTTTCCTGCACAAAGAGATCCCAAAATTGTTTTACAGCCAATGGGACATTAAATGTTATGGCAGTGTTAAGTCCCACTCACTGCTGCCTTTGTCCTCACCATTCTTCTCAATCAAATGTAAAAGTAGTTCTGAGAGAAGAAAAAATTAAAATGTAACCTCCTTACCCATTTCTCTAAGCTGTGGTAATGTTTTCAGTGTTTTAATGTCCACATTTATCAAGTTAGAGATGCATTTTAAAGTTTTGTTTCAAGTGTCAGGTCCTGTAAACACAGCATAATGGGCAGAGAACAAAATAGCTTCTCTCCTGCACCCCTCACCCACTTTGTGTCTGTGTGTGCCAGATTCAATCACTGGTTTGCCTTGAATAGAAAGCAAAGGGAACTCATCAAATGGGCTATGAAGCAGAGTACAGTCCAAAACAAGTACATGGTGATTAGGTCTGACTTGACTCTGAATTATTTTTAAAATAATCCAGCCCCTTGTGGGCTGTGTTCCACCTCCCCACAATACCCTACTGAATTTCCTTTTACTCTCAAGCCTTTTTCTCTGGGATTCATTCCTTTACCTCCAGGTTTTTGCTTTCTTAAACAGTCTCTGCTACCTTTTTTTGCATCTCATTATTTAGCTATTTCTCCATTCTTCATGTCATGGTTTCTTTACATTTCCCAGCCAAAAGAAGACCTTTTTTAGCTCCCTCCAGCTCCTCTCTTTTTTGGAATTGTCGATCAACCCGAGCTCCACATTTGCCTTCTAGGACAAATCTTGACTCTAGGCTTCTTGGAACAAATCTGATTTTATTTTTGGATACAGTTTTCTCAGAAAAAAAAAAAACAAGAACAAATCAACAGAGGTTTCCAGCTATTATCTGCTGAATTCTGAGTCTTCAGTCTCAAGGCTGTGTGCATTGTTCTTTGAATATCACGTAGAGCACATTTTGTAAGAGGCTTGTGGTTTCTGTGTGTGGCAGCTGAATCATGAAAAGGTGAGGGACGCAGGAGAGGAGAAGGTTGTCTTAAGCTTTGAAATACTCACCTGCAGTGCTCTGTAGCCCACAATTCCTGTATACACTTTTAAATGTTGGGCATGAGGAGAGATGTGTCTTATTTATTTATGTACGTGCTCTGAAAAGAAAGGCAATACAAAAGCAGTCACTACAGCAAAGTAAGAGTGCTTCTGTTTTGCTGGGCTTAAAAAAGGGAAAATGCTTGGATCGATGTTCTGCTATTGTCCAATCAACAATGCATCACAATTCTGTATTGTTTTCTATAAAAATTGTCCATTGCAGTTGACCATAAAATTACAGGAAAAGATGCATTTTCTGTCACTTCTAAATGATAAAAAACAATATGTAACTTTATCTTAGAAACAAAGCCTTAGCAGATGGAATAGAAGGTTTGGTGATAAGCTCTAATGACCCTGGTCCTTTGAATCCTACTTCAGGTGAGGGTGATGAGTCACCTGGGGCTGAATTCTCAGCCCTAAAGCAGAGGAAAACAAATCAGTAGTCTTCCTGCAGAGCAGTGGTCTAATCACATCTGACACCAATTAGCATCCTTGCTGATGGTCCCTATTAGGACATAGTTGAAGTCTGAATTACATGTCTCAACAGTGCAGTGGTCATTTAGCTGAGCAAAATTGAAATGGGTGTAAAGCCAAGGACAAAAAAAAAAACATCTACAAGAACATCAGCTTAAAACCTTTCCCTGAAATGGGCTTGTCCTGTTTTCTGTCACCATACTTCCAGCTGAAACACCACTTCAGCTTCCTCCATTGTTAGCAGTGAGTAATTTTCGGATGTGAAGTGTCAATCCACATCATTCAGAAGGGAACTCAGCATCGAACTTGCTTGCCAGGGTTAGTCATTGCAAAAGGAAGAACGCTAAAATTCTCACTAAACATTTCCACCTTGCTTTTGCTGGTTGTATAAGCTACCAGAAGTGTCCTTGCAGAAAAGAAGCATGATTTAAAACATGTGTTTTACTGGCAAACCCATGTATTAAATTCCTATAAATTTCACAGATATTGTGGAAGTATGATGAAGTGGGGTAAGGGAGAAGAAGTTACTGATTATATTTTCCCCATCTAAAAATGTTTTGCTGTGTCTTTTCAGTTTCTTGGAATTCACCAGGCAAAACCTGCTATGTTAACAAAGATCTACTGGACCTTTTTCAAGTTTAGCAGAAAAAACCCAAGAATTTCTTGGCCTGTTTTACCTTCTCAGGTCTTAAAACATATCTATGCACTGAAATGGTGTCAAGAGACACATATTGCTTAATTACAGAGAAGCATTTTGACAAAAAATACATTTCCCATGCCTTCTTCAGTTCTTAATTGTTCCTGCCAATTCTCCACTACCATCTGTCATCAACTCCCATTTTTCTCTTCAGCTGAAATATGAGCCTAATACTGATTCCAAAATATCATAATAGAGTCTGTGTCCCCTTTGTACTGCATTTTCCTGCAGATAACTGCAGAGGATTGCAAATCTTGTTCAAGATTGCCAGTAGGTTTGTCAGTCTTCAGAGTCAAGAAGAAAAGCTCATCTGCTAGAATGACTCATGACAACCTCATCTTTGATCACCAGGACAGTTTTGAAATTATGTATGTCCCCTTCAGTTCCAGGGCATTTTCAGATCTCCTGTTTTTTCAGTTGGATTTTAAGGCTCAAATAATGTTTTTCCTGGCACAGGCATCATCAAATGTGGGAGAAGGTCATTCTTCTCTTTGTCTCAATTTTCTCTTAATGAGGGTATTTCCTTAGTGGTTTTTGGTCGCTTGATTTTTTTAAACAATGAGCCAGAAACAGATGCTGGTGAGTAATGAGCTTAAAATTCAGGATACATTCTGTAGAAAGACAAATTATATAGTTCATATAAGTTCATCTGTCCTTATTAGGAGTGTTTTTCCCCATCTCCTTACTTTACATGAAAACTAATTTCTTTGCTGTATGGATTGACTTGGGGGTAAGTAAGAGCTTCACTTGTACCTTGGCTCTCTGGGGGGGACACATCAGGCACAAGTGCACCTGGATCTCTTGGCCTGTCTCAGCCGATCAGAGATAACTAAATGAAAATGTCAGCTTAAAAGAAATGAGTGGCACATGGAAAACACAGCCCAGGTACATCTGGGACATGATTTTGAAATGTAGCCAATCAGAAATGACTGAAGTTTGTTGCTGCTTGCTGACTGCGGCCAGTCTTCAGGGAAATAAGTCACATCTAGTCTTTCAATTAGTGGGACAAACTGTGCAGATGTCACACTGAACAAATTCAGCCGCATTTCAGAAGAGGTCAGTAGGATAAAAGAAATCAGTGTGTCAATGGTTTAACAGAATAGCCAGGGAATTTTCCTGCAGGTGTGGTTGCACCAAAGGAGCGAGTTCTCCCTGGAATCACCAAGGTGGCTTTTCCAAGGAAAGCTGTCCTCACTGGGAGCTGAATCTCTGCAGCCATTCATGACATGCGCTGTGACTGACACAGAGCAATCCGTGCAGGTTGAAGCTTTTCCATCCCCAGAACGTCCAAACCCTGGACAATGTGGAAATGGGCAGCTCAGCCAGTGGCCTTTTGCCATCTCAGGCTTCAGCTCTGGTGCTGGGGTGATGTGTGGGTTTGCCTGCTAACCAGCATGCCCAGACTGTGCTGGTTTAAGGGCAAATTGTGGTTGCTGCTAAGATAGATTTGAAGTGAAACTGATGCATAGAAATGAAATGATTGATATCTTATTTTTCTGAATGTAGCAGTGTGAACATTTGCTGTAAATTATATTTGTTACAGACCCAGAATCTTTTGGCAGTGACTCTGAGTTTGGATGGACTGGCTAAGCAACTTGTTAAACAAATGGGTTTCAGTCCACATTTTGCAAATTATTTTGATTATACAGTGTAGTTTGCATGATTAATGAGTTGCAGAGTTTTATTATTTCTGTTATCTGACTGTACTTATTTATTCATGGAAATAAGTAACTGATTCCATCAATATTATTAGATTTGAATGTAGTATATAATATTATTATCTTGTTTTCTAGACAGAGCTGTAGATTTCAACTTGTAAAGGTACCATATTGTATTTAATGATTCAGCCACATTATTCCTTACAAGTGCTGTTGAAAATTTAATTGCTAATCAATGCTAACTTGGATAAAATGCAAATTTTGGAACAAATATACATGTACATATGTGCGCACACACCCCTTCCTGTCCCTAGATATTGAATGTGATTAGTAAATCAAGCTGTTGACATATCATTATTATAAAAAAAAATGAGTTTCCATATAATGAGGCAGCAGCAAGTCACCGATAAAACCTGGCTTTTATTTTCATCTTCTCTGAAGTTTGCAATGAAATAGCAAAGACCCGATAAAACTATAGAAACTCGTGATATATATTGCAATAATATAGCTGCAAAATATATCAGGTAAACTGAAGGCATCAAAATTAAAAAAAATATTCCAAATATGCTGCAGCAAATATGTGCATTAAGTGAAGGAAAATGCCTGGAATTTAGTTTTGTTAAAAATGAGCTAAATAAGTTTCTTTTCTTCTAAGCAGAATTTTTCTACCTGTCATTTACAATCTGTGTCATTCTATTTGAGTGATTCTTTGGGCTGCAGCAAATGAGTCTGCCTGCCAAATCTTACTTGAAACAGCAGCAGCAATGCTTTCCCTGCTCCTGACCCATCTGATCTTTGCAGAGGTCACTGCCTGCATATCACAAAGGCAAAATGGGCCATGCATTTATCCTTCAGATGCTGAGGTTCATAGTCCAATGAAGCTCAGGGTCTGTGCTCTGAATTACACACTTGAGGTGCCAGAAGGAGCAGCTGCATGATGTGGTAGCTCCCAGCAGTGGGCTGCAGTAATCTCTGCAGTTGTCCCAGCAGGATTCAGCAGATCTGACTTACATGAAGTTGTACTTTTCAAGTCAGCTGGCAGTGATCTGCTAGATTCCATGTGTGGACTTCTATCTCTTGGTCATTTCATATAAAGATGAGCTGAAAGGAGGGTTAGGTTCTATTGTCATATAGGGATGACAAGAGATGCTTTTCTTTCTGTGTTCATGATTTACTTCATGCTTGCAGTAATACAAAGTAGCATTTGTTTGTATTAGTACAAACATGAAGTAGTTTAATAATAAATAATAAATCTAGTGAGGTTGGGAGCATCACTTTGTCCTACTACAAGCTAGAAAGAAAATGTAAGAGTCATATTCTGCTAGAGGAGAGACCTGGGTCAGGTCTGCAGCTAACTGCTGTGATCAGCAAAGGAGCACATGTCAGATTTCCCATATCAAACAGCCTTGACAACTGGGACCACACCCTAATTAGTGGGGTTAAGGGGAGAATCTGAAGGAGGAGGAGATGGTATGTGTCAGGGATTCTTTATTTGACTACAAACAGAATCGTGCTTCTCTCTGGCACGTTTATAAATCTAGTTTGTGCTGCATGATGTTAATATCCTGCCCAAGCCTAGCTGAGGGTAAATCAGTCCCTAGGTGGGTCTCTGTGCACTACAGGGAAGCCAGAACCAACCCTCCACACCCCTCAATGTTGAATATCGGGAACAGAAAGCTGGAAGTGTTCAAAATCTGTGGATGCTTCATCTTTCCATTTCTCCCACTGATGTCTGAATCACAGGTCCCAGAACAACCACTGCATAAGAGTGTCAAATAGCAAATTGTCAGCAGCTATTCCAGTGGGCCAGGTCATGACTGAAGGGTTTAAGTATTAAAGTCTCCATGCAGTACCTACTGGTTCATTGTTTGATACCTAAATGGATTTGAAATACACAATGCAAATCAGGGAAGGAAAAAAACAGGAAGGAATTATTTGACTTTATTTTTACTAACAGGAAACAGCAACATCAAGATTTGGCTAGGAAGTTTATCCTGACTCTGATATGCATGTGAGGGTACACAGGAAAATGTGTATGGAAGGCAAAGTGTAAATAGATTAAAAAAAAAAAAAAAAAGAAAGGAAGGGACAATGTGGAGGACAGGAAACTTTAGAAGGAAAGTTAAAACAAGGGAGATGTAAAGTGGGAGATATAAAACAAACAGTACTCTATTAACAGTATGCTGAGGCCATCACAGTCATTACTGCAGTATCTTCACATTTTTTTGTGATGCAGTGGAAATACTTTCTCATTCTACAGAACTGGATCAGACATATGAACAGATTAAGTGAATTGAAGGTCAGTGACAGAGATGACATTCATTACTAATATTAAGATGCTGAAACTCCAAACTCTACATTCAAATGTGTGAGGTGGTAAATTCCAAAAGGAAGATCATGTAAATTATTGTATATTTTACTGTCCTCTCTGATTCAGGCCTTGGATATTTCAGAGTGTGCATCAATATTCTTAGATACCCACAAAGGAAGATCAATAATTTTTCCTAGTTCTATATGTCTCTTATAACTTAGTAGTTGAGATGATATTTTAAAATTTACTCAGAGCCCCAAAAGTTTTGAATATCTTAAACATTTAATCAGCTATATAAACTATGTTCTTTTGCATTCCAGTTGGAGTCATACATTCAACACATTTGAGAATTCTCTCTTTCAGTTCTTTTGAAAATCTACGGTGACTATCAAGAAGTTATATAAACTCAAATATAAATAATTCCAAACATGAATCATCACTTGGCACCCTCAGCTGAGTTGTCTGCAGGTAAAAGTTGGAACCCAAACCATTGGTCAGCACAGCACAGCCCAATGCCAGTTATACTTCACTGCACTGAATTTACCAGGGAGTGTTTGCTGTGTTACAATGCCCCAAACTGGAGTTCCACTGAGTACTGTAAATGTGCCTTTAGGCTCCTGTGAGCTAAAATCCCTTGAAAATGGGATGAAGAGACAGATTTTGTAAAATGCAAGGGAAATAACTGGTGGGATGTTTAGCAGGAGGTTTCATACATCACAAACCACAGTAACTCTCTACAGGCCCAGAAACATCTTTAACCTGCAAATATTTGATAATTTTACCCTAAGTAACTTCAACATTGATTTCTATGCCTAAGATAAAGACATTTATAAAGGACTCACACATGACCTTATTTGTTAGGAAAGTAAAGAAATCTTTCTTTAGAAGACTTTGTCAAGTCTTTAAACCCAAGGAAAGTCAGATAATGCTGTCCTTTTTCATTCAGTTGTAAATACACATCTTCAGTAATAGGGCAAGTCACAATTCACTCTCAACATTAAACAAGGTTTCCTACAGTGATGACATAATAAAGACAACATCCCAGACTTCTTTCTGGAGAGTTTAAACAAACTAGAATATATGAAAAATACTGAAGAGTCAGTAGTGGATTTTTAAGTCAGGAACAAAATAAGTCCTCCTCAAAAAAGAATTTCCTTCAAGCATAAACATGAAATAACTTTTAATGAAAATATGACATATGAAATCTTCATTGTGAAAGGAGCAGCCAGCTTGAAAGTCTCTATTTCCCTTATTTGATAAGCAGTCTCAATGAATTTTCAGTGAACAGGGATGTTTCATACAGAAATGACATTTTAAACAAATTAAGATAGACTATTAAAAGCCTCCGATATTTGGTAAGACTTAGATTTTACTTATAAAGTTCTGAATATTATACAACTGGAGAATATTATAGAATAATTTTTCAGTTTGAATATACAAAAAAGCATGAAACACCTTAAATGTGCTTACAGATTTTGAGTTCTGAGGCTGAACTAGGCCATAGCAAAGGTAATGATCTAATTAATATTTTTGTTGGATTAGGAAAGTAGTGTACAAAAATTAAGGAGTTTTGGGTTAATTTCATGCTAACTGTGCAGTTAAATATGCAACAATTTTTTCTGAATATTTTTATGTGGCCTTTCTTTTTCTGATATGTTAAAGAAAATAATTAACAATTATGATTCACCTGAAATTTTCTTTCCATTTTTCATACAAATCTCTTTAATAAAAAAGAACAAACAAATAAACCAACACAATGAAAGTCCCCATATCCTTTCCCAGCTTTAATTCCAATCTCACAGGAAGG
Organism: Vidua macroura; assembly: GCF_024509145.1. Taxonomy (NCBI): domain Eukaryota; kingdom Metazoa; phylum Chordata; class Aves; order Passeriformes; family Viduidae; genus Vidua; species Vidua macroura. Next base: position 6,506,293 of record NC_071585.1, on the reverse strand, counting down.
GGCATTCCTCAGAGGAGATCCCCTCTCACCTGGTGCTGCAAGAGGTCCTTTGTGTTCTTCAGGTCAGCCCCGGAGCCCTGTGAAAGTTGGGAGGGCTGGTCCTGCACTCCTGGGCTCTTATGTAATGGAACAGATTACACAAAGCAGAAAATCTCATTTTAATGTTGCTGTGGCCCAGGCAGTACCAACCACTTCCCTCTGCAGTTAAAAACCTTTTTACTTGGTGAGCACACATAAAACCTCTGCTAGCAGCGCTTGGAAAGTCCCTGGTCTCAACTTGTCTTCTTGAAGAAACATTGCTGTAAAGGAAACCTATAGAGGAAAATAGTAGTTTTTTTCTCTTTCAGTATGATAAACAGGTGTCATAAAAAAATCAGAATTATAACTTCCCAACTGCACACAAACAGAATTAGTTTCTGTCATCATGCAAAGCTTGACATGAGAACAAAAGAGCCCTTTACTCCTTTATGAAGCTGTAGAAAAGTGATTGTTTTTCTTTTAGTTGTCAGAGATTATTAGTGAAAGGCTATAATGTTAATTCCATTTCTAGGATGAAATCAACCGTATTTAATATTTAAAGGGAATAAAATAGCAAGGTGACAGTTGAATTAATAATTACCACAAATAATTTAATTCCCATTCACTTTGTTTTCTGTTTGTACTTCCAACTGTGAATGGATGCCAAATCCTCAAATATAATTGTATTAATTCTTGTATTACATATTTCTCCAGCAAATAACTTCTTGGATTGTTATTTGTTGAAAATAATGAAATGGGTGATATTGCAATCAGGTAAATTACATTTCAAGTTCCTTTTTTTTTCCCCAATTGAGTGTTATATACAGGTAACCAAAATAGTAGAAGTTACATACAGAGAAAAGAATACAGTAACATTTGTATGTTAGGTTACTGTAGCTAATTGAACTTAAGCTTCATTTTCTCTATGTTCCAATTGCAAAGCAAGACAAAAAGGAAAAAACCCTATAACTGTATCCATGCCTGTGCTCCCTGGTTAATGCAGATTTCTTTCTGGCAAGATCACCTGGGTGAGATTCACAAGTGCTGTGAATCTCCATGTGTCTCGTTCCTACTCTAAACTTAACATCAACCATATTTATTTTGTAAATTTAAGCCTGACATTTCCTTTGGTAAACTGCAGTGTTGAAGTGTATCAGTCACACTGAACAGAATGAGTATTATAGACATATTTCACATATTTCCATAAACAACTAGAAGGAAGCTTGTGACTGCAGAAAAGCAGAGTTAAAAAAAATCAGCCTCAACAAAGGAGTAGCAGCATAATGGAATTGTAGAAACAGAATTCAGGTGAGAGCTGAAGCAGGGAGAGAATAGGAGTGAAACAGGTTCATGCCCAGGTTCTCTTTCTGGTGCAGAACTGGAAAAACACACTATGTCTTTTTCACTGGTGGAGGTATGGCTCTTTGTATTGGTTTAGTTATTAAAAAAAAAAAAAGACTAATGAGAATGTGTTTAGCTGTAAATTTTACACCTCAGTGTGTTGAATAGACATAATTGCAGTAATACTACCAGGTATAAAGCTGACTACATTTGGCAATGCAATCCTGGCTTTCCTGAATTGGTGCCAACTTTGAAAATAGCCACCTTTCTCAGGTTTTGTGCTTTGTTTTTATTAATCCTGATCACTGCAATTAGTGTTCCAGCATAGTTCTCAGATAAAATTGCTAAGACACTACCCTTTTATTTCTCCTTTTCATTTGTTTATGGTTATTTTTCTTCCCCCAGTAAAACAAAAATCTTTTTTTAATCTTTTGAGTTCAGGAAAAATAGGGTAATTGTGCTTTCCACTGCAATTTAAAATGGGAAAAGGATGACTTTCCTGATCTGAAACTACAGCAGGTAGGTTCAGGAAGCAGGAATGCACCATGACGAGACTTCGAGCTGAGCGAAGATTTTGAGAATTCTGCTAAATTCTGATCAGATTGCTCGGTGTTCCAAGCTTTGCAAACATATGTGTATGTACAGTTGGAGTCACTATGACATTTCAAAGTAATATTTTTTCCTTCAACCTTTGAAGAAAGACGCAAGTGTGAAAGAGAAGAGCAATGGGTCCATTGGAAGATAAGTTCTACCAGGTGCATTTAAAGTTGTGGGAAGACTATTGCATTATAAAAGCTGACTGAGGAATCTGCCTAAGTATCAAAAATATGTCTTTATGTTATGCAACCCCCTTGTTTTCTACTGCCTTTTACTGAGGAACAGGATAGTGATTCTTTCAAAATAAATTTAGTGCTGCAGTTGAGCACAGAGAAGGTTTTTTCCCATGTGTCTGTTGTTTCTGTCCCATACTGAATGCTAATTTTCTGTCAGATCTTTAACTGAGTCTGACAAAAAACAAGTCTGGGATTAAAGAAACCCTTCTACTATTATTTTTTTTTTTAAGTGGGTTAAGTAATTTTCATTCCGTTGGCATGGAGGAGATGAGAGAAATACTCAAGTTTCTAGCTGAACCGAAATGAGGGTAAGGATTGATGTGCCTTACCCTCGGCAGAGCTGCTGTGCAGATGGACCTGAAGAGCCTGGGAGAATGGGAAACTGAGACCTAATGAAATTCAGCAAAATTCAGCAAGGGCTGTTTCAGAGCAGGAAAGGTGTTGCTGAAGTGGAGTAAGTTCATCAGAGGGCCAAGTAGGTCAGGGGTGGGAGCACGTGTCTTGCCATGAGGGGCTGAGGGAGCTGGGAGTCTGGAGAAGACACAGCTCTGGAGGTGATCAGTGAGGGCCCGTTGGAGCCTTGGGGACATCAAGGATGTGTCACCTTCACAGAGGTGCACAGCTGGAAGAACAGCACTGGGTGTGTGTTGAAACAGGAGAGGTTCAGACTGGAAATAAGGAAAAAGCTTTGACATCCTGAGGCACTGCAAGTTTGCCCAAACAGGTTAAGCAATCTGTCCTTGGAGGTTTTTAATATGAGACTGGATAAACCCTGAGCAACCCAGGCTGGCCTCAGAGCTGTCCCTATTTTGAGCAAGAGGTTGGACTGCAGATCTCCTGAGGTCCCTTCCAACCTGAAATGTCTTGTGATCCTATGATTCTGACCAAACCAAGCAGTTGATCATCTGTGAGGAAAAAAACCAACAAAAATCCCCCAAAAACAAATTATCCAAGTATGATGTGGAAATGAGCCCACAGAAGCAAAAGCTCATGAGCCTCACAGACCTGAAACCAGAGCAACATACCTGAGTGCAAGTAAAGTTATTAAGTATTGTTGGACTAGCAGAACAACATTATGATGTGAAAATCTATTCATTTTTGAAGGGTCAACATACAAGACTCTCTAGTTTTGAACAACTGCAAAAAATTTAGATCCTTTAGGTAGAATATCCTATTCTTAATATGGTCTTAAAATCAATTATTGAATTTTGGAATTATAAGAAAGGTTTGATGAAATAGACCGAAATCCATCCATTAAAAATTAATTCAGCACGCCAGGGAACTTAGAAATGTTCATGCTTCATGTAAATACTGATCACCCACAGGCACTGACAGCCAGGGTTACACGAGCCTGATCACCACACTGAAGGGCAGTTTGTTGGCTAAGCAGTTTGCTCTTATAGAGTGGTCATCCATGCTCTCTTGGGGTATTAACATGCACTTTAAAAAGAGATCTTCTTTGAAAACTTCAAAAAGACTCCATCTTTAATAATGGCAGAGCTATTGTTTTTAACAAGACAAAACTTAAAAAAAGTGAGAAAAGTGTTTTTTAAATTTGCTTACGATGATAGACAGGAAAAGGAAAAGTTTAGATGATGGTGGTGTGTGGTGTCAACTCCCATATTAGTAGTAGGAGTCATTTAACTAAATCTATAGATTTGTCTTACCCTGTTTATTAAAAATTGCCAACTGATTTGTACTCCTGATGTTCTGTGCTCTCATAATGCAACAAATAATTTCCAGTCTATTTTTTGTAATTACTTGCATACAGACTTGGAGGCAAGACATTAATATAAACAACATCAATACTTACTAGAGGAGGCAGAAGTGTTTTTTGATTATTCCTTTTCCTCCTCTTTGCACCACATGCCAAAATCATGCCTAGTTACAGTTAGAGCAGTTTTTCACTTATGTTTTATTCTGTTATGAGAACTTCTGGAGGCTACAGAGTAAAAGGTAAAATACTTGTAAAACTATTAGGTGGGCCTGGTAACTCACACCCCATGCTGCTTTATTAACTAAAGCAAGACAGTACAAAGGCAGGGAGAAACTCTCTGTTGAAAAAGTTGATTGGTTGTTTTATCTTGTGCCAGTACGAATATGACTTCACTATATTTAACAACGTTAACAAATCTTTTCTGAGAAGCAAATGCCAGTGTTGAAGTTATAGTTTCACCCTTTAACCTGCAATCATATCAAGGATAACAGCATATTTTACAATTTCTTCTCTGGTCCCAGATAAGTAATAATTGCCAACAAGAATCATTAAACAAGTTAAAGCATTTAACTTCATTATAGTAATTCTTGTTAGTCAGGCACGTCGTGCCATTATCAGGCCTTTTACATCAGTAGAAACAATTGATAAATCTGTAATAATTCTGTGTCTCAAAAGATTGGATAATGATCCCTTGTAATTCTCTGACATGGCACACACAAAGTACTGCTTTTCAGTGTGTAATTTCTCATTTCAGAGAACGTTAACCAGACTTAAAAAAAAAACCTGCTTTCATACAATCTGTTCAGTGGAATGTAAATGAATGTGGGGAACAGTTTCTTAATAAATGAGACGCCATTGTGATTATTTTCAGTAACATTTGCTGTACTTAATGGTACCATCCATCTAAGGATTTCTACATTTATCCTGTTTATAGGATGGTTAAAACCTTTATGAAGGAATCATTAATTTCCTTCCAAATGTCACTGACTTTGAATGCTTTGATCATTCCAAGATTAGCCCAGCCCCTGTCATCAGTAGTCTCAGATGAGTTCAGACTGCTTTGCTTTGTACATCAAAGGCATAAAAGGACCACTCCAAGTCTCAGTCTTTTTGGTTACACTTTTGAAGTCTCCTGAATACACATGAGCCATTTAGTTCCAGGAGAATGAGAAACTGAGGACCATTGTGCAGATGGTGGACAATGTGCATCTGGACTTACATTGCCTTTCATCAGAGACACAGACTGCCCCAGGACATCCCCATGGGTGAAATTAATGGTTCATAACCATAATGATACTCATTAACATTTAAAAAGGGAAAAAGTTCTTCAGACATTCCATTATAGGAGAGTCCCAATGTTACCCTGTGTGTTGGAAGGTGACAAAATACATGTAACTGCAAAGCTGGTATGTTTCACTTGTTGAAGTCTGTCAAGAAATTACATGTGCTACACAGAGCTGAGAAGAGTCAACCTCTTCATTGCAGGGATTTTTATCCAAGTTTTTCATCTTGTTTCATCTTTCAAATTTAACTGCATTTGTATTTTCAAAGTATGTATAGAGCAAAAAATAACAAATAAACTCCCAAGTATTTAATTCAATTTAAAATAGTAGTTATTTTTATGTGAAATGTGAATTGCTCTTGGAAATACCTGTTTTAGCCTTCAAGCCAACCTATAAAAAAGGTGCAGTCATGCTCTAGGTTTTGTCATGCAGTATTTATTTTAAAAAGTTAGAAGCTTGATTTTTCAGAATTACTATGTATATTGTTCTGCAGCTGTAATATCATATGTTTATAAAACAAGTGTCTGAGTCAAGATTTTCAGAAGTGATGCTTAAAATTAGCATCTTGAATGTCTATTATAGGTCCTAATAGGCACTTTGATTTTCTAGAATTGCTGAGCAGTTTCCTTTAAAGAGGCTTCATTCAATAATGAGGTAATTAAATAAGAGCTTAAAAGGTTTTAAGACACATAAAAAGGTAATGACATATTTTATATGGTTGGTACATCATAAGGCAGCAATAGTAAGACCATGTTGGGCATCACAGAATAGAACTGGTCATAATAATGACCAGTGACAGAAAAATGTGAAGTGCAGGGCAGAAAAATCAGAACTCTCCAAAAGTAGAATCTGTAGAAATCTGGAAGGTTCTGGTGTCAGTGGGCAGAGGTTTTGTGAAGCAGTGCAGCTGAGAAATGGCTCTAATGTTTGTCTGGATACGTGGAGACTCAAGTGACAAAGAGGTGAAATTCTCTCTCACACACTACAGATTGCATTTGGGATGATTTACAAATAGCTATTTAAAAATTAACATCAGTTTGACTCCAGCAGTGTGCATGTGCTATTTAACAATCTTTAGAGAACTGGGAAAAAACCCCACAAGGTAGAGGATTACTGAAAATGGCTGAAAGAGTGTTAATTAGAGTCAATGGGATGAAAGTGAGAAAACAATGCACACAGTGAATGTAAAATTCAGATGAGTGTTACAGCAGGGAATAATGCCACACTGAGACCTTCATGTGACAGTCAGCCTAAATTCTTACACAGTACAAACACAGTCCTGCGTGTCTGTTACCATGAAGATTTTAGACTTTGTGCAAAATGAGCCAACCTTTGAAGAGAAAAAAGGAAGGAAGGGCAGAAGGAGGGAGTGTGCTGGAACTGGTGCTGTAGAAGGTGGGGAAGGTGAAGCTGGCAGGAGTCTCTCTCTGCCATCATTCACTCTTGTCCCAAGTGTCCAGCTGAGAATCTTCTTCTACTGGTATAAAGGTGGATTAAGTCACCTATTTGGTCATTGCCAGCTCTCAGTTTTATATTATTTTCTCAATTTTATATTATTCAATGCAATTCTCCAAATGAAAATAGAAGCTGTGAAGAGAGCAATTAATGTTTTGGGATTTTTTTGTTTTCCACATTAACTAAAGTCTTTTCAGCCAGAGCACAGATGGCCCTGTAGCAGTCTCCTAGCAGTGCTCTACAGACTGCACTCCCATGGGCCAAACTGTGCTGCTTGAAAAGCCCCTTTTCAAAAGGCAGCACTGGCACTAGATTGTAGTAGCTCTCTGGAGTGCCAATGCATATCTTGGATGCTTCATAATAACAAAATTTTAGGACAATTCCTTTTTTTTTTTTTTTTTTAATCAAGAATTAAACTTTTTGCTGAATTTGTTGTTCAGTGAAATATTACTGTAAATACTATAGACGGTTTGGTAATTTTAAGAGCAGTACCTGCATCTCCTCAATGAGGTTCCCATCCTAGAGTTATGGTGGGTTAATTTTATAGCAACAGACATATATATTATATGTATCTACAATACTGTAACTAAAGGTTAATAGATTCAAAATAAAATTATTACAATTTCTCACCACCAGGTTTATTCTTATGTGTCATAGACACTTTAGAAAATATCTTTGGAATAGAGCTTTGGGAACTTATTTTTCAGTTCATCAAAATGTCAGTTTTAAATATCTAAAGACAAGTGAGGAAGAAAAGTGCAGGAAGATTTATGAAAGAAAAAAAAAAAACAAACATTCTGTGCCTCCAAGTGCTGTTTTTGGTTTGGCATCTTTTGTTGTGCCTTGTTGTCACAGCTGAGGTCATATTGTGGCGCTGAATGGAACGGTTCTGTCGAGTCAGGGGAAAGTGGCTGCCTTTCACAGAAACCTTAATTTACATCTCTGCCCTGTTACATAGGTGATTTCCATCATTATTTTTTGTTTCTCTGTGCACGTGCATGTGTGTGATCTCTACAGGATGCAAAATGTTGTAAAGCTGTGGGAATTTTCTGGCACAGATGCATTTAGAGAGTGAGAGCCGCTCTGCATTGTTTAAAGCAAGACATTTTTTGATTGTTTCCATGATGACTGGATGCATCGTTAGCCCCTTTATTGTTGATGTCCTACAGAGACCTGATATGTAGTCTTAATTATTTTAAAAGACATTTCTTTGTTACTTAGCTGGTGATTAAAAGTAAATTAAAAGATGGCAATGGCAGACTATTGTTGTTCATTAGCAGATCTAAAACCCTAATCATCTAGTAAGGGACTAATTTTCACATAATTTTAAAAACAATAAGTACGCTGGTGTAGGAATTATTTGTGCTGCTTCTACCATTTAATTAACCAAATCACCAGAGAGGGAGAGTGTGAGTGATCATTTTCTATTAATCGAACTGAGAAATCTAAAGCAGAAATCCCAGACAAAGCTCTTAATAATATTCCTTATAATAAGAAGATGAGTTTTAACTTCAAGTGCTGAAGGACATTGAAGATTCTCACAGGGGAGGATGGAAAGGGCAAAGGCAAGACCAAGGTGACCAAAACACTCATTGATAATTTTGCAGAGATAAAAGATGAATTCTGCTGCAGGAGGCAGTGATGGAGTATATACAAGAACCCAGCCATAATTTGCAGAACCCTTGAAAAGAAATATTTCTAAAGAAATATTAATTAAAATTCATTGAAAACTAGCCTTTAATACTTAACTTTCATGAAAATTTCTTGAGTTAAGGAAGAGTAAAACCTCAAATTCGTTGATTCAAATAATGCTTCAGTTCTCAGTATTAGTTGTTGTTAGTGTTAATGATCCTCTTTTTTCTCCATTTTCAGGTTTTTTATCTGGCAAATGGTTGTTCCTTTGGTGAAATAAAACAGTGATTTTTGAGGTTGAAGTCCTGCACCTCCCTCATATATTTTCAGAGTACCTGGCAGGTAGGACTGATCATCAGAGAAGGTATCAGAGACCTCTCACTCCTGAGGAGGAAACACCTTCTCTTGAAGAAGCTGTTATTACTGCAGAGGGGATGGAATAAAGGCATAACAAGACAAGGCTTTCATGTACCTTTAAAGCTGTGATTAAAACATTTCCACTTTGATACATTGTGTGAACATTTTAAGAAAAGCAAATGCTCACATTGAATTTTTTAGTAAGAAAGCAATTCTTTAGCTCCAGTGAAGGAGAAAAATCCTGAAAGCTGACACTATGCCTCCATGTGCCACAAAAATTCTAACACTTCCAACCACAGCCCCCCGATTAAATTAATTAAATCCTTCTCAACCGTTATAAAATATGTTGTGGGACTCAGCCATTGACTCAACTTTCTGTGTCACTTTAAACAAGATATAAATATGTTAAAACTTGAAAGTCAGATGCAGAAATATACCTCTGTGGTGCTAGTGCTGAGCACACACACACCACAGTTTGGAGACGGTGCTCTCAGGAGCAGGAGCTCTTGTAAAGGAGAGAAAGGCCTTTTCTGTAGCAATGTTTCTGTTTCTTCCATGATCATGGTTTACTGGTCCTTTCTAGAAGATAACTAAAAAGTTACTGAAAATGAACAAAAAGGGGCAGAAATGCTGTGTGAGCAAATAGACTCTTCCAGTCAAGTGAATAATAACTGAAAGTGTTGGCCCAGTTCTGCTGCTGTGGATGCAGTGAGAGAAAAAATGAGTAGAAAAGACAAAATAAGCTGAGAAGCTGAGAATTTTATCTGGAGCAATAAAAAGAATTCTCTAGTGTGATCCTCCCTTGTGTGTAATTCCCTACATGTTGCTGCTGACAGTGGATTTCAGTTATAAATATTGTATCACCTGTTGTCCTCTGCTCTCTCAAATAACTGGATCTGCTTAGTTTTATGTCATTTGTTCTTTATAATTTTCTTGATTAATGATTTCATCACCTTTGTATAGGTTAAAGTTTGCATAAGTAGATTTATCTATATTTTCCTATGTCTTGTTCTGGGTCTCATATTTACTTTGTTTGTTATGAGCATCAAAAATTAATGTGAAGATTTATTTGAGGAACAAATACTGATTGTATTAACCTTGGCTTCATTCTAACACTATTGTAGGATCTTTAAATGCCTGCTGATTTCCTTTCCTCAGTAATCACAGACAGTATATTTATTTTTATTTATTGAAGTTATTTGAAAGAATTGGTTAGAGCTTGGCTTTAAATGATTTTTGCGTAAAAGTAACAGGCTCAGTCAGTAAAGAAAAAAATGACCAGATGGAAACTTCAGTATGAGATAGAGATAAATGTGAATCTGAAATGAGGAATGTCCCAAATAATGAGGGTCATTTGAGAGTAAGATGGTGTGTGCACTTTGTGGCCATGAATAATGCATCGATGTACCTCCTCCAGTAATCATGATGCATGAGTTCTCTATTGGAACTATCACGGGATCAGTTTTACAGGGGAATCAAGTGCTTTAGGTACCTTAATTATTTAGATTATGTATCTGAGAGAAGGAAAATGTTTGAATTTCATATTCCAGCTTTTCGTCTTGATGTCAAAGAAGGAGAAGGGTGAACTGGGGACAAAATCCTATGTGAGCTTCCCAAGCACAGTGCTTTCATGGCAAAGATTATTCTCTGGATTCCTCTTTTCCTTTTTACCCGCCTAGGTGGAAAACTCTTCAGCTCTGCAAATGAGTGAACTCAAGTTCAAGTTGGTAAGAACATCTTATCCCACCTCAAAGAAACTGTGAAAGTCAATCTGTCCCACCTGTTATTCTTAGTGTGAAAAGTTACACATGGAATTGCCACGGGGGAATCTCTTTCCAAAAGGACAAATCACAGCATTTTCCCTTTTGGGGTTACCCACTTCCTTTGCCCTGAAATCAAGCCGAGAAAAAAAAGATGTTCCTCTCTTTAATTTTAATTTCTAGCCCTGGTAACAGAAAGAAGTGCTGAAACACAAGGCAGCTGAATCAATGAGAAAGAAAATGCTGGTGCTATCGAAGTGATTTGCCATGGGAGATTTGCTGCAACATGAATGCTGCTTAGAGCTCAGCTGGTGAGGTTGTTGATTCTGCATAAATTTCAGGTACAAGCCCTTACTGATTGTTCCTCTTATGCTTGCTTAAGCCAAGCAGCCGACATTCAGGCTCTCCTGGAAGCAGAAATCAAGCACTTGCTGAAACAATTCTACTTGAAACAATAACTGTCTCCGAGGTACCTTTGCCCCTGTTGTCCCCTATAACCTCTGCACTCTTGTTTTTCCTCTTTTGCAGGCAGAAGTAATTGTATTGTTCTGTTCTCTTAGGAATGCTCTGCAGAAGTGTAGAACAGGCTGAAGTGGCTTGTAGAATTGTTTGCAAACTGAGCAAATTATTTGCTTATTATCAAAAAATGAATGTGCAAAACTCACTCCCAAAGATCTCACTAAATAAGAAAGTCTTCCCCAAGGAACATCTCCCACACAGGACTGTAGCAACATGCTCAGTCTAGAACTGCTTTTGTTCAAATTCTTCCTCAGAATTATTAGCAATTTGAGAGCACTAAGCATGTCACTAAGAAATACTAAATATCTGTTGCCAGTTCTCTTTTCAGGGAAATTTTTGTTAGTGTGTTCACATTAAGTGATGAGTTCACTCCCACCCAGGTGAACCTTATCACCTGCCTGGGTACTGAGTTCTGCACCTGGTGCTGGACAGTGACCAAATCTGCCTCTTTGAGGAGCCTTGGGCTCCTCCTGGTGTTGCAATGAGCTCAGGCTTAGCAGTGGACAAGCTCTAAAGATCCAATGCAGTTACTTACAACCCAAATTTACATAATGGAATACAGTTACAAAAGTTAAAGAACAAATTGCAGCGTTAAGATTATATTGAGCCATACCAATCATATTTGTTGCTGTAAAAGCCCGGCTGAATTACAAGGTTGGCTAATTGCCTTGTGCAGCCTCCCCTTTGGCTGGCTCTGCACGGAGTTACAGCTCCCCTGCTCTGACCATTAGCCACGGCTGTTAAACTGTCTGAGGTTAAATATGAGGCTAGCTCACAGAATCTGCTATGGGCAGCTTCTTCTTTTTACTCCTAGCTCAGTAGAGTGTGAGGTTTTTCCCTTTCCCTCATGGCCTTCAATCCCTCAGACTGAGTGTGTGACGTAGAATGCTTAAGTGAGGACTACAGCATTTCCTCTCCTTCTGTCTTTTCCCTTTATTACCATTTCTATTAAGTATGTTAATTAACACTTTGTTTACTTTAGGCTTCAAACTCCAGTCTTCTGGTGCAGCTTCAAAAGCTGCAACAATTTTGGTAAAGCTTTGTATCTCATATCATAAGAAATATTAAATATATGCTCTGCTTAATAGATTCTTTCTCTTTGAGCATCAGGTAGAAACAAAACAGATGGCAAATCTGGGAACAGGATGTTTCTCTTGGGTAATGCTTCACTTCAAATTCACTGTTAATATTAGGGTCCCTAGTGATGAGCCTGCCTTTTCTAGAGTACAAGGACAAGTTATCCTTAGAAATAATAGCAGGAAAATTACAAAGAGTCTAGGAGGAAAAATTTCTCTGTACATTTTATTTAAAGCCTGTTGGACTGATGCCATGGGGATAAGTTGCAACTGAAATTTTAAAAAGCCTGGATCATTTCAGGATACTTGCAGTTCTTACTAAAATAACAGCAATAAAATTTCATGGTTTGGAGCCTTCACCGACCACAAAAGGAGACAGGAAATTTTCCTCTTATCTAGACAATAGCATAATTGGCTTAAGGGGTTGGTGGAGAGGTATCATCCCCACACAAGAAAACAGGTAGCAAACTATTTACTGAGATTGGACTGAAGGGACAAGTGGACTAGCCTGATGTTATACTGTTTGCAGATTTTGTGCTGATGTAGCAACATATTCCTGAAACTCAGATTTCCTGTGCTGATGTTTTCCTCTTGCCTCAGTATCAGAAGAGCTGAATTGAAATTCTGGGGCTTTTAATTTGTTTGTCTTAGAAAAATTCATCCTCATCTCTGAATGCTTTCTAAGCACCATAATCTAAACTCATTTGGAGTACCAGGAGTTTGAATATCTGTCCTCCTCTGCTGCTTTGGAAAATGCATTAATTAATTAATAACTAATTAATTCATTAATTCATTAATTCACTCATCTGTCAGTCAGCAGGGAACAGGAGCAGGGTAGTGCCACTGACTGCAACACACTGCAGGTGTGCACTCACCTGCACCTACAAAGACCTGAGAGTGCACCTAAAGCAAGCACTGCAGGTGCAGTCATCTCAGATGATTTGCAAGAAACACTGCAGAGAGAAAGATCTCACATTAAACTTGGTTGGCATCTGCATTAAAATAATTCTGAGCACTCATGGTCTTATCCATGGATTCTGCACAGTTGAGAAGTAGGACATTAGAACCTCAGGCTTTCAGGAACATCAGTTAACAGGGAAGTCCCAACTGGCTGCTTAGGCAATACTGTAAGGTGTTCCAGGGGAAAGGGTTTTTTAATATGGCTGGAGGTGTAAATAAACAAGAAAATCTGCTATGTCACCTAATTAAAATCTGTAGATAACACACAGTTGAATCAAGGAAGCTCTATAATGTATGCAGAAATATTTTTATGCAAAAAACACCCCAAACATATTCCTCACACATCTGGGGCTTATTTCAACCTTATATTACATATTCTTCTTTCTGCTTCTCTCAGTTGCTTTGATTTTAGAAAATGTAGTTCACCCAGACAAAGTCTGCCAGACTCCTGTACGTACAAATGACTGCACTGCCTGGCCCTGGCTGTAGCACCTGGCATGGAACACCTCCCAGCTGCCCAGAGCAAGCCAGAGCCCCTTGCATCTCCTCTGACTGCTGTCATTCTTCATGTTGGTTCCAAGAGTCCTCCTCCAGCTGTCCCACTGCTGCCCTGGTGCACATTTTCTGAATGAGCACAAACTTGGACTTGATGGCACTTACAAAAGACTTCAAAAGGACAGGGAAGTCTTTGTTCAAGTGCTAATGTGTCTTTGTAAGGGCAGTAAAGCAATTTTCTCTCCCTGTAATCCAATCAACCAAAAAATAATCAAACTAGAATTATAAACCAAAACCACAGCTGAAATAAATGTTCCATGGCTTACATACCATTATTTATTTGCTTTAAACTCCAAAGCATGCTTTTTAAAACATTTTTTGGATAGCCCAGCATTATTGTACAGCAATTTAGAAAAATCCAAAAGGGAGGATGTATTAATGGTTTAAGACTAGAGACATGTTTAGTCTATTGGGCTGTGTCAGGCTGCGGTTAGTACTTTGTCCTGCAGCAATTAAACACATCCTTCATGCCAAAGCACAAACTCCCAGTCCACTGCTGCTTCTGTTGTCAGGTAAAAGGCTTTGCTCAAGATCATGGCAGAATGATGCAGAAGACACAAGAAGATGAGTGTTTAAACCGAGGTATATATCACCCAAAATAATATGGAACAAAGAAAAAAGCAAATTTCAAAATTCCTGTATTGACCATGGTTCATACAGTACATTATCATGACAGGGTTTCTGTTTCACAAGGATAATGAGAAACACAATGTGATTAATTTTTCATCAGCATGCATTTTTCAAAGTGCAAACTGACTTTTCAATATATATAAACTGCCCTATCTTCATTTTCTTTTAATCTTCATTCTTAACCTTCTTTAAAAAAAGAAAGAGGAGTTTCTAATTTAAAATTAAAATAGGGTGTAAGACATCAGAGGTTAAGAATCTAGTAGGTTTGCTTGACTGAGGTACAATTCTATGAGTCTGTATATAGGTGCTAAAGGCACACATCACTAGAGACATTTAGACATCTAAATCTCTTTGATACATCTATTTGTATATCTTCAAAGTATTGAGCATGAACTTCATTAGAATAAGTGACACTGTCTAAGTAGTGGTTAATTGTCTGTTATTGAGAGCATTTTAAGGTAGGGTTATTTAGACAATTTAACACAAACTTTTCACCATGCTTGATAACAGAGCTGTCATTTGTAATCTCATGCAGTTCTTTATCCTCTCCTCTATTTCTTGGCTATAAAGGAAAACTTCAGTGGTACTGTCAACAGCTGAATTCCTTGAATATCCTTGAATCTCTACTAATATCAATAATATTTCCCATGTCATAAGCTCATTGTGGTTTTAATTTGAATCACATGTAAATAGCAATTTAAAAACTTTAATTGATTGTTCTTAAGATACATCTAGAGACACTCCATTGTTTTGGCAATTTTTTTGTTTTGAGAATGTCATAGTAGCTGCTGATATAATTAAAAGAGCTGGTTTGTTATCCTGTGATTCTTTGGAGATCAGTTTCATTTGTCACACAGAAGAGTCAATCTACCTGTGGTGGAACTGAGCTTTGGACCATGAGTCTTGCAGCTGTATAACATGATGCTTTTTCAAATTATCAGCCTTGGCTACAGGTTACAGAATTTAAAAAGTAACTTCCTATAGTTGCTCTTGATAGGAAAACCTGTAGTCTTTCAGTCATAATCTCATGTCCAAAAGCATCATGGCCTTTTTATCAGCAATTTCCTTTGATTCTAGTGATCAGAAAAACTGAACATAACATTTGCACTGAACTGCAAAACACATGGCTTACAGAATAAGCTATTCAGTCCCTCTGAAGGGATGTATAGTTATGGTGCTGAGGGGAGGCAATAAATAAGCCAATAAAAGGGAAAAGGAAAGATGATATTTCCCCTTAGAGGCTATAGTTGGTCAGGTTCAAATTTGCAATCAAATGTGCAGGGTTCTGTTCACTAAACCCCTCTGGAGCAGGACTGCAGCTTTCTATTTTGTCACATCAGAATAGATGTTAGGCAGACTTGCCTGAATACAATGCATGTGTCCTTTCAGATATTCCATCTATCTGTCATTTCAGCTCGAGTTTGGCTGGCTGACTTTTGATTACTGTACAGGTCTGATGTGTGCTTGTAAGCACGACACAAATAGCCCTCATTCATTGGCAGCTCTGTGCTCAATGTGTGCTGCTGGGATTCTAGAAGTCAGCGGGCTCATCTCTTTCATGACACAGCAAAGAGCTCGTCAGGAGTTTTGTAAACTACTTCTGTAAGTTTTAACTCCCCCAACCATGATAATGTGACCTGGTTATTATTCTGATGTCACTTTTTGCCACAGTTGAGTGTCTGGCTTCCCAGAGCAAGAGGGGATGGCAGTGGATGCAGGGAATCCAGGCTGCACCGTGCTTCAGCAAAGCTCCCCGTGATCTATGGAGTGGGACATCTGTGGCAGCAGCACTGGAAGCTGTTCATCCATCTTTTCACGTGGTGGTAGCAGCTGAGATAACAGCTAAATCTGTGAGAACAGTCACTGAGGACATTACGGAAGACAGAGTGATGAAGCCCTGGGCCTTTGTTTAGACATCCTGGGACTCGTTCTGGGGAAAAAACACACTTTTCATGTCTGCAGCACAGAAATACAGAATGCTATGGATTAAAAAATATTAAAAGATCAGCTTTCCTAAATAGCTGAAACCACCCCTAAAATTTCTGAGATGCAGACATATACTAAATCAAAATGGAGTTAGGTGTTTAGATGTCAGAGGAGTTGCAGTTTTGCCTAGAATTTGCATGGTATTGGAGATAATAAGGAGTCTTTTATTATTATCTAGGATCAGTTAATAATTCTCTCTAGCCTGTCAGGTAGACTGGAAGCCAGCATGTGTTCCTACTCTCACTCCCTTGCATCTTCCCATTTTCTAGTGGAAAACATCTGGCCATGCTCTAGGAGGTGTGCTGACTGGAAAACACAGTATAATCAGTGAATTTACAGCCTCGTTGTACAGTTCCCTAATCCTTGTCAGATTTCTCCATGTTCATATCCATAAACTGTTTGACCTCTTGACTTATTAAAAGTGTCTAAAACGTTCTCAAGCCTTTAGTGTGGTTTGAAGTATTTAGATGGAAGAACAACAGAGTGAAGTATCCATTGTTTTTGAATAACAGTATTGCATTTGATATGTACACTGTTAATTCACAGGATTATTTTCAGTAACACTATACACAACACAAATAATTTATACACTATAGTTGTATAGAATTCTGAGGAAAGCAATACAATAACTTTGTTGTTTGGAAAACCTTGTACATGAAAAATTTAAGGCAGAATTCAGCATCTGGCTGTGAAGCTGATGTGTGTTCTTCAAGACTGTCAATTTTAAAACTGCATTTTTGTGAGACAACACTGCGAGAACAGTGTTGCTAATAAAAGGAGACATTCTACTAATATCACTGGGTTTTGTGCCTTCATAGGTTTGCTTGAATGCTTTGGGCTAAATTTGGATGTAATTGTTCACAGTGCCCTCAAATTTGTATTCTAAGATACATTTAGTGAGTATTCTAAGATATGTTTAGTGAGTGGAGATGGTGCTCAGTAATTTTACATATTTTGGTGAAGGGGAGGGGAGGAGTGGAAAAGACTGCCAGAGAAAATAGCCAAAGGGAAAAGAGAGAGAAAAAAAGTAATTGATAGTGAGATGGTGAGAGGTACAGGACCCCCAAAACAACATTGTTTAAAATACATTCCTGCTAGGATGGGTCCTCATGGCTGGGCAGCCGTTCCTCTTTCTGCTCTGGCACAGCAGGGGCTGGTAATTGCAGAACAGCCTCCCTCCCCTTCCACTTGCCTTTGCTTCTTGCAGATCCATGCTGGCTTGGGCTGGGGTAGAGGAATTTGCTTCCCAGTGGCTGGTATGGGCTGTGGTTTGGATTTGGGCTGGGAAGAGTGCTGACAGCACAGGGTAGTTACTGATATACTGATATTTCAGTATTGCTCTCACAGAGCCCAGGCCTTTCCTGTGGCTCACCCCACCTCACCAGTGAGCAGGAGCTGGAAAGGGGCTGACCCCAGGGAAATTGCAGACCTCACAGCGTCATGCTCAGCATGTAAAACTGGGAAAAAAAGAAGGAAGTGGAGGGACAGATGAAGTGTCCTTCTCAGTCACTGTTCCATGGGGTGAAGCCCTGCTCTCCTGGGCATGGCTGAACACTTACCTGCCCTTGGAAAGTGCTGAATGAATTCCTTGTTTTGATTTACTTGTGTATGCACCTTTTGCTTTGCCTGTTAAACTGTCACTATCTCAATCCATGACTTCTCTGCTGCTTACTCTTCTCATTCTCCCCAGTTCCACCAGCAGGGGAGTGGGCAAGGGGCTCTGTGGGGCTGAGGTGACAGCTGGGGTTAAACAGCAACGCTATTGCACTAAAATATGCCAGTGAATCACAGAATCATAGAATATTCTGAGTTAGAGGAGACCCATCAGGGCCACGGAGCCCAAGTCCTGCAGAGGACACCCCAAGAGACCCTGTGCTCAAGAGCATTGTCCAAATGCGTCTTCAACTCTGTGGAGTTTTTAATGTATTAAGGAATTTTGGCACATGCTTTCTTCTCCCATGGGAAGAAAGGTAAAATCAAAGCCATTTCAAAACATTCCACTGTTTATATCTCAGTGAAATATCAGGTGTTTAAAGCCTTCTTTCCAATAACAGATCAAAACTTAGGAAGTTATTATTATAATTGTATGGGAAAATCCAAGATTGCTTCATTGAAAGCATCATAAATTTTGTAGTTAATACCACAGGAATTATAAGAGGTGCTAACCTTTGTAGTTAGTTGGAGATAGAACAATTTAATGCCCTCTTTTTTTTTCTGTGGACTCAGTAAGGCCACTTATCCTACAATAAATTAAGCTGTGCTTTCCTGTGTTGTCAGCTGCAATAAAGATGAAGAGGCCATCATGTACTTTCAAGTAATCAGCACTGGAGTTTTTGTTCCCTAAAGGAAAAAACACCAAAGAATCCATCACAACTTTCAAATGAGGGCATTCGAATAATCTGAATATCTTAAAAATATCTGAATATCTTTAAAAAAAAAAAAAAAAAACAACAACATTTTAAATTAACAAAATTAACAAGAGGGTTTATTTTGGCTTATCTTATTATAGCTGGTCAGTTCCTGGAGTCCTCATACTGTAATGAAGGTACTTTATTTCAAAAAACCTAGCAAAAGAAAGTCTATGCATTGTACTAGTCAGAAAAAAACCCCAGTTCTTTCCAGTTTGTATTAATTTCCCATGCATTCTATAAATTTTTCAAGTTAGAATTCTAATGTTGTGATGTTTTTCTGCTATATACAAAATGTTTTTCCATATCTGCCAAAAACTGTGACTGAAAAGGATAATAAGTGAGAAATTTGCCCAGCATATGTAATTACATTAAATTTAGTGCTATGAAACAGCGAAAAAGGTATTTTAGTATCATAATATCTTAATAACTGTGTCTTAACTGTGTGTTACCTTAATAATCATGCAATTTTGGAAAGTTGTCTCAAGAACAAACATCCCTGATACTGAATTAAATTAGGCTGAACACTTTGGTAAGGTGATTAAGGAGGTTTTTTTGCCTATGTTAATGTTGTGTTTCCAGAGACAACTTTAACATAGGCATGTGCTTGTGCAACTGGAGTCCTAAAATACATACATTAACAACTGATCAATGTAGAGTTTACTACACTACTCCGAGGAAATCACTAATAGCAAACTTCATGGCTAAGAGAGAGAGATGAAAACTTGTGTATTAAATTTGATTTTAAAGTAATGAAGACTGGAAAAGCTGTGTACAAGCAATAACAAGAATAATTTCATTTTTCTTTTATATATTTTCTTTAATGCAATTAGATTTTTTTTTCTTCTGCATATCCAAATGCTTGTGCAAGTTCTCTTCTGGGTTTTAATCAGAAACATGACAAAGAACAGAGATGTGCCTCTAATGATGTTTGTTTCCCTCACAGCAGTGTGAAGCAGTTCAACATTTTATAGAGCTGCTCAGACAACTTTCTTAATACTGAAACTTGATAACTTTGAGGGCTGATCACTGGGAGGATTCATTACTTCAGTGTGAAGGGGCAGTCACATCACCAGCTCTGTCATAGCTGGCCCTCGCCCAGCAGTGTGTCAGAGGTTTGGTGCTCAGCTGTTTCTTCCTTTGGCCCTTGCTATGTTTATTGCCTGGGAGAGTTCATGACCAGTTCAGTTGTTGCTCATTTTACTCTGTTTTTTATTAGACATTCAAGCTGTAGTTCTCCTAATGTGCCTCAAAACCTTGCATACTAGATTGAAAATTGTATCTTTTGGACATGCATGCACTGGATATTAAAAATGTGCCTCAGCTTTGTAATAACTGAGGGGTTTTGAAGCTACCCCTGTCTGTTTCTTGCAGATTAGCAAGGCAGGCAAACGGGCTGGAGCACTGTGTCTGATTTTAGGCATATGAGGAAAGGGGCAGAGTAATCAGAGCCGGCTCAGAGGATGGAAGCAGATATGATCAGAGAAAATATGATCTCCCAGAAAAGGTTGATAGAGCTCGGCTTGTTTAGATGGGAAAATACAACTGACATGAGAGAGGATCCCAGTCGTTAAAAGGAATAAATGTTATCACGAATAGGAAGGTAATAAATTGTTCTCCATGTCCATTGCAGATGAGGAAAGGGGATAGGACAGAAAGTTATGTGACTCTTTTTCAGTGGGAGAGCTTTAGATTGGACATCAGGAAAGAGAAGTAACCAAAATCACTTTTCTCACTGCAACAATAGATGAGCACTTGGGTCTGTCACCCTGGGATGCTGCAGCATTTTCCACACCATGGAGATTTTCAAGAACAGATTAAGGAAACAGCTAAAAATCATTTTAGTGTAGCTTATCCTGCCCTGTTGAGGGAGATGGATTTTCTGACTACCTAAGGTCTTGAGATACCTTCCTGCCCTATAGTAGAAGTCTTAATGAGTTTAACTTTCTTTTTCATTAAAAAATGATATTTTCTTAAATGAACATTGGTATCAAATTTGCTTTCTCATGGAATATGTGGGATTATTCTCAAAATATATTCCTAAATTATTTCTAAGTCATTGCTAAATTATTGACCAAGGTATTAAACTTTTTCTGTCTCTTCTCTCCATTGAAAAAAACCCTATTATACTATTTCCTTTCAGTTTTGCCTCTGAGAAATGGGAAACAAGGAGAAAAATCATAAACATTAACTATTTGTTCTTCTGTCAGCTGTAATTGCTATACAAAATAGTGTCTTGATTGCTATATGCAGATAAGATTCAAGAAATAATTTAGATTTTTAATTCCAATTCAAATAAAATATTTCAGTCAGTCATAGTTCTACCATTTGACAAATGTGTCACTCCACAGTTTGAATTCCAATCTTGATTTTTTTAAATTAATGATCAATGTTTGGCTTTTCCTTTGGAATTCAGTATTAACTAACCTGTCCAAAGTAAAGCATTTAAACAGTATCCAGGCTTTCCATAGCTTAGAAGTCCAAACTATCATGGCTGCAAATTGCAACAAATTTTCAGTCTTTATGCAGAGAGTTAATGCTGTGAAGTTGTATCTAGAGACTACATAGAACTTAAAAGAACATTAAAAAATACACAAAGTGACTATATAGAAAATAGTATAATAACCATCATCAAGGTAATGCTGGGATAAATATATCACATTCAGCATGAAAATCCTCTTCATGTACTAAAAACATGTTTGAAATTCTGTAATTTCTCTTGTAATTCTTGTAAACTGAAAATCAAGAGAGTAGGTGGCATCATAATCCCTGGCCCCTGATACTCAGGAAATGTTTGTATGGGTGCATTTAAAGTGTTCTGTCTTGCAGTGCTCTCTCCAAGTGGCTGGAGCCACGGGCAGCTTTGCTAGGGACAAAAGCTTGTTGTACAAGACCAGAAGGGATCCCAGCTGGGCTGTGGGGTGGGACTGGGCCATGGAGTGACACAGAGCTACCAAGTGTCTCTGGGCTGTGGAGTGGCACTGCTTCTGTTCCACTGTGACAGTGAAGGAGATTCCTGGCCGTTCTTGAGAGGGATAGACACTGACCCCATCATTCAGACAAACCAGACTGAGTGTCAGATTTGGTTCCTTAACTCTGTCCTAAATAAATGCTACAGATCACATTTATACAGAAATGTGTTACATGTAAAATAGCTGGAGAAGGGGACTTCCAGCCAATGATTTGAGTCAGCTCAGCTCCTCATTCCATTCTGTACTTTTATTCCTCATCTGTCTTCTCTAGAGGTGAATTCTGGATATTTTCTTCTTCAGAAACTTTATGAGTGATTCTAACAATCTAAATTCCAGATATGCCTTCCACTTATTTTCAAAAAAGACATTGAGTATTAAACTTCTCTTAACTATATCTTGGTATTTGGTCTAATTATGACTTTTATGTAATAATAATATATAGATACATTATGTATACCTACATACCAAGAGTAGCATTAATAAGCACTCCATCTTAATGAAAAGTTACTTATTTGGTAAGCGATGTTCTGCAAAATGTGAAGTTTCTGAGAAAAAGATCCTGGTTATCAGGATTTATTCAATATGGGTCATAGGATTCTGTTTGCACATTTTGATTTGAAGATCGAGAAACCTTTTCTGTAAAGGGCAATAGGTGACTTCTTCCATGATAACTTATGAAATATTGTCTGCTCAGAAATTGTGTATGAATATATGTGCACACCCACACACACAGAGCAGGTAAAACTTTGCCTTAAAAAGCACACTGGCCTTATGTACCAAATTCATTCTTTTTACATTTGATTCCATCTCATCCTTCTTTTCACAGCTTTAATGCAATGGGAAACTAATGAAAAATGTTTGCAGCCCTGATTATAGAGCACTGAGCAGAACCAGCTCTGAGCACATGCACATATGAATCACAGCTCAAATGGATCTTTGATTGCTCATGTGGCTTTATACAGGTTGTGATTTGTGATATCGGGGAGGGCTAAAATAATTTTCAATACATTACATTGCAATGCACTTCAAATCTGCTGGGAAAAAAACAAGTCAAATGTTCTGCTAGCCAATTGCTATCCCTGTTATTATGGAATGCTTTAGGAGGCTTCCTTTTATTCATACCAGTTGTGTGGTTTAATTTAAAAGTAATACCAAGCATCCAGCTTTCTCCTTTCATGTTAAAAGAGTGCTATTTAAAAATGAAGTGAATTCAGGCATTGGTTGGAGACACAGAGTATAAATAAGCCTTGTCATTGCATGTCTGATGATTTCTCATTTAAATAGTTTTTCATTAAATATGAAATGTCCAAATTACCAAATCATTGTTAGTTGCATTATAAACCATTTTATAGTACTTCTCCAGCATCTTATCTCCTAGCTGCAGGATGTTTGTGGATAATGCTGCCTTCGTGTTAGACAAGCAGACAATAATTTGATTGTTCTGTTTGCTGTGTTGTTCAGAGCAGTACTTTAAAATTCTTTCATGTTTTGTGCTGTGACAAAGTCTATTGCTTTTATTTGTTGGTACATTGGAAAGCTTCAATATTATTGCTGTAGATCTTTTTATTCCTTTCAAGTTTTTCCTTGCAATCAGTTTGATATATGAGCATGGTGTAGCCCTTGTAGTCACACACCTGCTAGATCAAGAGTGGGAAATCTTCTGTTACCCAAACTTGCTCCTCAAGCATTCACCAGGGTGGCACCAGATGCAGAGAGGGTGTTATAGATGGTTACAGAGGTAGTAAGCAGAAGTAAATCAAGGGTTGTTAGTCCTGTTGCCATTATAGATTCTGATGGATATGATTTTTCTAAGGCAAGATAATTATACTCATCATGTCTTTTGACATGACAAAAGTATGCTGAAGAATTTTTAATGTATCTTTTCTGTGTCAAGGTAAAGGTACTTGAGTGTTGCTGTTCTGATTTCAGATGATGGAAACAAAGTCCCCAAATTCCCATTTTCAATCAATGGCTCTAAAGAAAATGAGTTCGTGTCCAATTTATATGGAACAAGTTATTTTTTAATAATTGTGGCACAGGTTTGTCATGAAATAAACACATTTATAATGATGTCTCAGTGCAGAGGATATTTGAAATTATGAGACTATTTTCTGATGCTTCTGATTCTCACTTATTCTGTTCCTAGTGGGTTCCAACTTTGTCAGGATATGTCAAAAAAAATAAAAAAAAAAAATACTCTCGTGAGTTTTTGCTGGTACTGTTAGAGAGCCTCGTTCAATTCCATCAAAGCCCAAAGAGTAGTTTCCAGTTTATTTGGTGAGTACAATTCACTGCAGATATGTATTCATCACCCCAGAAGGAAAACACTATATTGGTGGAAGACAGATGAGTGGAGTATGTTTTAATTTTCTGTTTCCACTCCTCTTGCACTGTCGGTGTAGCACACAATTTTGAGGGCTGTCACACCCAAATGGTGCCAGACTTCTTCTGCCTCTGAATACGTGTGACTGCTGCCTCGGTCCCTCCCAGGCACCGCCTTCAAACCCAGAGGCAGCGCAGCATCCACCTCCTCTTTGGAAAGCCTCCCAGAACGTGGCCTGGGGGGCAGAAGCACAGAGTCCCTGAACTTCCGAGTGTGGCAGGTTCTGGTAATGGCTCTTGTCTACTGCCTGTTTGGAGCACGGCAGAGATCTCAGTCCCTCCCCATTTCCTGCTCCACATATGCTCTTCTGGGCATATCCAAGTAGCTGCCCCATCTGTAGTCATGTTTATTTGTTTTAGAGGATTCAACTGGCATTAATTTACAAAAATGAGGAAGGGTTGCCATCTACAATTATTAATTAGCATGCACATCTGCCTAGAAGGTGTTTCCATAAGCCTGTCTGAAGTACTTTATTGTTGTTGTTTTTTTCATTTGAGGGGGATCAATGCTAATTTTTGGTGTTTACCAGCAATCATAGATGACTTGCAGTTAAAAAGCCATCAGCTCTGTCACATTTTTCAGTGAACAGAATCCCTTTCCAGATGGCCCTTCATTTGGATAATGGACAGCCTAAGGGGATAAAAATGTCACCTGTTGTAGCTAGTCAACAATATTAATAAAAACAGAAGAATAGACCATTCATAAAATGGGAAACAGCCCAAGAATAATTTGTGAATTATATAGTGAATATTTTTGGTAGCAAGCTTGCTTTAAGAATTCAAAGGCATTCTCAAATCTGAATATTTTTGCCTTTGTACTGTTACCTTGCAGATAAATCATGAGCTAATCTAATTTTTCTTAGTGTGTTTTGTGATAAAAAAAAAAGAAAATATATGAGTGACTACATTGTGATTATGATTGTGAAAAATTCCTGATTACAAAAAGACCAATAACAGATTTCTTGGCTTGTCTCACACCAAATAATTTGGAAATGTGCTTTAGGTTTAACAGAATATTCAGATTGATTTAAAATGCTGGAATTTATTGGGTTTTGGGTTTTTTTGGATGTTGGGGTTTTTTTGTTTGTTTGTTTGGGTTTTTTTTATTATTTTGGTCATCTTATATTTTAAAAGTTACAAATTAAAAAGTTATATAACAAATACATACAATAAAAGTAAGCTTTACATTTGAAAAAAATACAGCAACACCAAAATTTTGAAGTCTCTTATTTAAGTAATATTTTTAAAGAAAATTCAGAGCATCTCCCTCCCCATCTGGCAAAATGTAATGAATTTCTGAAGCATCCAGGAATGACTCAGTATGCCTGTTTGCCAAAAAAATATTTCACGTGAAGATTTTTGTCCAGCAATTTTGGTAATCACAGCTATCTGCTATACAACAGTTCTAATTGTAAACACTAATAACATACTTTTCAGAGTTTTCTGATAGTTTGATATAAGTAAAATAGATAAAAACCTGAGCATCCACCCTGGCAAGGATGAGTGAGGATTTCTGAGTTCTCTGTCCACTTGCAGCACATTTTCCCCCCATTCTTCTTCTCACTCACTCTCTTACTTATGCTTCACGTGAAAGCAAGGCTTTATTGATACTCCATCTTTTCTTTAGAACCTGAAGGAACTCACTGACAAACAGGTGATGTACATACAGGAAAATAATTAAGTGATTGTCTTGAAAAATTCTCACCTTGAAGGAACATTCCAGAGCAAATGAAAGGATCTGTCCTCTTTGTAGTTTTATATACTTATAATCTCATAGAAATTAAGGTGATGGTTCCCTGTCTTCTCATTCAGAGACATCAGATTACTCTGCATGAGGGTCAGTTTTTCCCATCTCTTTAAAAATTCATTCAGATCAGGCATAACATTTTGCACTAAGGTACCAGACCAATTACACAGTGGAAGGAAAACCCCCAATTTTCTTTAATAATAACACTGATTTCCATTATATATCTTTCAGCAGAGAAAAAAACAATTGTTAGTGACATGCTCTTCCCTCATGACTCCAAGTCAATAATCTTGAGTGCATAACAGATGTCATTGGAAACAGAGTGTAGAAGTACAGGATTTTTTTTTTTTTAAGGTTGAAGCCTTATTCATGCTTTGCAAAGTATTTTTACTAATTATTAACATGCTTTCAAGGGATTCATGTTGGGTACCCCTTTAAAAGAGGTAAAACTGGTTCTGTAAGTATATAGTTACTTTTGTAAAATCATACCAGAGTCTTCTGAGAACACATAGCAGGTAAATATGTAAAGCAATGAAACCCAGGGAGTTACATGGAGTTATCCTAGAGTAAATACATGAGTTAATGTGGTGCATGGATCAATAATAGCTCCTACAGCTGCCAGCAGATGCATGTGTAAGAAGTTGTATGTATTTTCTTACCATAAAGCATGGTCATTGGAATTCTTCTTGGCAGGTGAACAAATGCTGAACATGTTGCATGGAGACAACCCTCCAACCCTCTGGAACAGAAAGTGTTTTCCCCTGGTATTTAATGACCCTTGGTTAATATAAAAGTACTGTTTATGGGCCTAACTGAGATCAGTAATTAGCTTTTTGTAGGTAGGAGGTAGATTGAGTTAATGTAAACTCTGATGGTAATGGAAAAAAAAAAAAAAATTAAATCCTTGGAGTGGAAATCATTTGAAGAAGTGTTCTCAGGAAAGAAGAAAGGAAAACCTATGAGTTCCTGATTAACTTAGAGCATATTTTAGAGTTATGCACAAGAATAATTGTGTTACAGTTGTTGTTTTTTTTGGGTTTTTTTGTTTTTTTTTTTTTTATGGCTACATATTGACTGAGATCTATCAGGGGCCCCATTATTATTTTTCTGACTATTTTTCTATTTATTGTTTAAATTCAGTGCATATTAGGCAGCTTATTTTCATGGTAGAACCATTTTTTTTTCCAATAGCAATTGAGTCTGAAAATACCAATACATATCAGCTTTGCAATCTGACTAGAACCACCTCCTGACACTGAGCACTGCCATCACAACAAGCTGATAATTCCAATCTCTTCTTTCCTCCCTCTGTGCTGTTAACAGCCAGGCAGGCAGGTGTGGCCATCTCCAGAGGAATTGCAGCTGGAAACCCTCAGCACTTCTACAGGGTCCTTCTTGCTGTTGCTTTTATTTGTTCTTCCTATGAAGTTCTAGCTGCCAACCATGCATCTTTGATCATGAGAGGGCCAAAAGAAAGTAATGTTTGTCATCTTTTCTTAATCTTGAGCTTCACAGGGGATAGAGCACTCTGCATAAGACAATAACATCTGATTTCCTATAATAATGATTCAATTATAATCTGAATGGGATACAAATCTGTCTTTGTGGTACTGGAAGGAAGGGTGGTTAGAAACATGTGGCTTTTATTTATGAAATAAGTATGTAAGAAATTTATTTGTATTTAAAAATGAGAGAACAACTGAATTCTAATTGCTACCTATGGAAGCAGCAAACAACCTTCAGCTTTAAACTTGTAGGGAATTTAGCAAGGATATAAATACAGAAGATGTCAAAGAAAAACACATAGAATACAGATGTTGAGGGAATCTCCTGATACTAATTAAGTAAATTATACTTAATTGGCCAATGCTTCAGTCAGACCAGCTTTTATTTTTGATTTACACAACAGAGAGTGTGTTTGTGAAAAGACTAAATGCTTTGATATTTTGCTTAAATATTATGTTCTGTGAAGGACACTCCATCAGCTTCTATGTTCAGTGCTTTGGTTTTTCCTGATAGTCTGAATATCTTCCTCATCTGTGTCTGATATTAAAAAAATCTCTTGCTGAGTATTACAAGGCTATTTTTCCACTTTGAAGTGCATTTTCTCTTCAAGATGAGAGTACTGTGAAAATAAATAAATTCTATACACCATCTATATAAGAACATGACAGATTAATTTTAGGTCTCATTATGTGAATGCCAAAGCCCTCGTCATCCTCTCCAAGGAAGGGTTTCATATCATATGTATTCAGAAAGCCAGTCTTATTTACAAAGAGACTACTTTACTGTTATTGTTCAATAATTAGCAATGTTTTAATGTTGGGTTAGCAGCGAGTTTCCATAAAATATTTTAAAAGAAACCCTGAGTTAGAAATTCTGCTGCATGCCTCCAGCATTTCCCTGGAGCTCAGGTGTGCACTTGCTGCACAGATGGTGCAGCAGCAACACCACGCAGGGCTGTCAGATCCCTGATATACCTGTGCAGCACCAAGAGTGCAAGATAAATGAAAGCCTGAGCTCCACATTTCCCAGTGTTTTAGGGATTAATTCTTCTCTTTATTGATTCACTGATGCCTCCCAGAAAACTTAAAAAATATCTCCGTGAGAATATAATTCTGCATCTGAGTTATACTAGATGGTGTCTTAGTTTGCTTTGATCATTTTTCATTATTATTGATATTTCTTTAAATTTATGTAAGGTTTTTTTTTTTTTTTTTTTTTTTTTCCTGAGGAGTTCATAATCCATTGGGTCGAATTCTATCAGATATCATAGTCATGGTTTGTGACACCAAAGGCTTCCATAATTTATCTCTGCTGTTAAGGGGCCATTGCTCAACTGCTTGATGTTGGAAGGGCTTGTACAGTCTTCAATTAAATTTTGGGGAGGGCTTTTTATAATTTTATTTAATTGTTTGCTTGTAGTTAAGAGCTACATATATGTACTTACTGTGTCTGTATATGTGTTATGGGTAAATATGAATTTTTTAGCATGCAGTTTATTGCACTGAGGCTTACACAGACACAGTGAATGAGTAATTCCTGATTAACTGGTAAAGCTTTGCATTTTTCCAAAGAAGAAACACATAAGAGCTATCTGAACTTTCCTTCATGGGAAAATGGACTTGAGGGCCTCCTCATACATCTGCCCAGCCTTTATTGGAATTATTTTAGGATGGCCTGGTCAATGCTGTTGTTTTATTTGTGTTATAGTAGTTTCTAAAAAGAATCTCTGTACATTCATAGTGAGGGACCCACAAAAAGCTAAATGGGAAAAAAAAAAAAAGAAGAAGTTACTTCCTCTGCCATACAGAGACAGACCTGATATGTAAAGAAATGGGTTATTTGTCCAAATTATATAATGAACACAGAGCCAATGGGACTCCTTACCTGCACAGTACCGTGCCTTAGGTCAGTCCTTTCTGCTGCTGTTGATGAGTATTTTTGCATTTGGAAGTACTCATTTTATGTTATCACCCTGCTGACATGAAGGACTGGTACTAAATGATTGCAAAGGTAATGCAGCCAAAGCTGAGGTTGGCAAGAGGCCACCTCCAAGTCAGGACATCACAGCACCTCTGTTACATCCAAAACCTGGATGTATTCACTCTGCTTCTATTATAAAATGAAACATCTGATTAGAGCAGGTTTTCTAAGGTGATGTCAAATCACACAACAGGAATTAAACCCAAAAGTTTTACAAGTGCCAGATGCTGGAAATAGTAAAATGTTTGTCATTCTCATGGGCTGGTGCTCAGCCAGCAGTTACAAAAATCTAAATTCTACTTATTCTCCATTATGGGCTCAGTAGTATTTTGCTAGAAGGGAAAGAGGAATTTGTGAGATTTCAGGGAAGAGGTGATGCTGCAGTATTTCCTAGCTAATGTACTATCATACCACATCCATTTGTACTGTGCTGAGTTCCCTGGTTGATTGCCCAGGGTAGTGTTCAATGTACCAGAACAGCATGGCAACAGATACAGTGGCAAAGTTAAAAATAAAGCCAAAGGTGGTGGATGAAATATATTGACTTTCTAGCAGTGAGAAAGTGGATCAATGCTGGACTTAGACTTGTGGCATAGGGCTTTTCTCAAGCAATCAGTCTGTTGATTTAAGATCATTGGTCTGGAGATGCTACAAGAAGCTGAATAGATATGAAATCTTTATTGTGTGTCACCTGCTTCCTTCTTTCTCATGTACTGAAGAATTTAAAATGTTCCTGTTCTCCTATGAAATAAGACTGGGTTTAGAGACTCCACAGTTAAGGAGTAAAAACCCAAAATTCTAGTGCAATAATTGTCAGCCAGTGAGGAATGAAATACTCTTTAGCTTAACTAATTTAGTTCTGGTTTTAGTCATTTAAAAGCAGAAAGGATTATACATTAAGTGTTATACAATTGATATTGGAACAGTTTCAATTTGGATTACATTTGATCAAATGTCACTTCTGTGTTGCACAATAAAGCGTGTTTTTATCTCAGAAGAAAGAAAAGGCCCATTATCCCAAATTTTTGCCCATTATCTTTGCCAGCAGTTCCATGCCTCTGGCAGATAATGGTTTATTTGTGGGGCGTGGCCTCACCACCCCTCTCTCAGACCTTCCTTCTCCAGTGCAGGGAACTCTCAGCTGTTCCTGCACTGGCTACACAGCATCTCTAGGTTCTTAAACTGACCCAAAGGCAAAACTCTTGACACGTGGTACCCTTAAATAACTACAAAACAACCACATGAGGTGCCTCAGAGAGGGACCAGGCAGGCAGCTGGGGGTCAGAATTGCTACATCTATCTCAAGCTGAACCATTCTACCCTTCAGATAAAGAAAGAAGGTAAATTATCTGTTGAAGGATCAGCGTGTACATGGAATGCTAAAATCACATACCTGGAGTGGCAGTCAGCTACTCCACACTTCATGTTCTCCCAAGCCATTTCCTGCACATCCTTTAGATAACAGTTTGAAAGAGAACATCCTGAAATCCATTGTGCATATGCTAATGGGGCTTCACACAGGTAAGGGAGAAAATAAAATGGCAATTTGTGCATGAGCTCAAATCCATGTACAATGCTTATTTTTATCCAAAGATATCAAAGATATTTTCATATATAAACTCTTTTTCCCTTTTATTCAAATTGGCTTCAGCAGAACAAAATGATTATGAAGCCCATTAATCTTAATTTTTCACACTGAGATTCATTTTACAGAACTGGAAGATACAGAAATGGAACCATCCTCCTCTTTCTCTGTCACTTGGATATCTAAATGTAATGCAGATTGAAAATTAAATGCAAGAGACAAGATAGCACTTCTAATAACCCAGTAATTTCTAAATAAATAGACTTAGATTGATGGAAGAGAAAAAAATCTGTTTACCCAATAACACATGATAGCAGTACTTGTATAAAGAGTCTTATGTTGATTAGGATTTTTTAAAGTTTGAAATGTATTCCTCCGGTCTATTTAAATATATGTGAAGTAGAACTGATATTCTTATCTTATATCTTCTTCAGCCACTAACACTAAGTTGTAAACTGGGGCAGATTTGGATGACAGGATTTCAAATCTCCTTTACAGAGTTTTCTCAAAAGTGCAAAATAATCAGGAACTTGATTTGGTATGTTGAATAAATATTCACTTTTCTTAGAATGCTATTTTGACTAACACTTTTCCTGGAGAAGAAAAGGGAAAAAAAAATCCACTACTGAAAGGTTTGCATGTCACAGTGAATGTAAAATAGTAGGATAGAATTCAGAATTATTGGCTCAGAGTTAACCTGTATACCTTCCTAAAACTGAATTTGTATTATTTTACATATTTGAACTTGATTCTGTAATGCTGTAATATTTCAGTATTCCACAAAAAATAAAAATAGAAAAAAATCTCTCATTTTTCTTCCTTTCATTTAAATGCCAATCAAATTATCTACACCCATTAATTTCACCTGATATTGGTGGAAAATTAGTCCAAGATACCTTAAAATTTGGCATTTCCACAGTTCAGTTCAGGAGCTTTGTTATAAAAATTTCAGGATATTCACGTAATTTTTGAAAATTTTATTTTATGATAAACTTTAGGGAAGGGACTATGAACATCCCCCACACATTTATAGTCTGTCAGTAATTACCAGGTATGTTTGATAGGAACTTTGTGGCTTTTGTTTTGATTAGGAAACCATTAACACACTTAACTCATGTGAGTGCCTGCAAGACCTCTGGGTATGTCAGCAGCTCTTCAAATCGACTCTGCCCCTGGATGATGGCAAAGGTGGATTGGAATCATGTTTGAGTGCCTCTGCTCCTTACTCTCAGAGAGATCCCAGAGGAAGGTGCTGGGTAATTGCTCGTTCACTCTGAGAGCTCTCTCTTCATTATAAAATAAATAAATGAATGAAAATGAAAGAGGAAATTGCACCATTTCCTAAGTAGACCAAATGTTACTTTATAATTGTTCAGCAGAGAAGAGGGGAAACCAAATCCTGTGCTCTAAAGGTGCAAGCACAAGAGAAGAAATTAAAGAAGCTTCTGGATCTGTGTTGCAGACAACTGTCTGTGTTTCATCTGCCTATTAGGTAAGGAACTTCCCCTTTGTAAAGCCATTTTGTTGATCAACATTAGACTGGAATTAAAAAAAACCAAAAAGCTGAAGCTGAATGAGCCATTTTTCTTAATTATGAACACTGTTACAGTTCTCTTTTTGTAGATTAGTACAGATGTGACAGGTTTTTGTATATGTCACTTTTATTATGGCAGAGATTTGAGGAATGTGTAAATCCAGCTAAGATGGACATACTACCTGAGTGTAGAAGTAATTTTATTCTACCACTTCTGCTTCTTGATTTGCTTGGCATACCCGAGTAGAGTAGGATGGAATTGCAGGTAGTCTCTGTCGTGGTCTGTGAGAGGGTCCTGTGGCCATTAAATCTGAAATGCCACCTGCCAGGAGCAAGGCTAGCCAAGCCATGAGGGACCCAGGTAGCAGCAGAGAAAGCTGAGGTAGAATTGATGGAGCAGTTGGTGTTTAGGAAATGGAGCACACAGCACACTGTTCTTTCTAAGTGTGTCAGGTGCCTTGTTTTGCAGTAGATGTGGCAGGCTGGCTCTGGGAACTCCTTTCAAGCCAATCAGGACACGTCTGGGAAGAGAGAATAGCTTATAATTTGCTGCTCTGCTAATAAAAGGGAGACGTGAAAGAGAAGAGCAGTTGTCTGCTGGGCTGTCTGACTGAGGAACAGACATCAGAACTCTGCAGGTGCAGGGGAGAGTAGAAAAAGTCATGTTTGCAGCTCTGCCTGACGGCAGAAACAAGGGCGTTGAGCCGAGGATTTTGTAGTAGACAAGGCTGGATGGAAAAAGCTTAAAAGCCAGCTAGATAAACCCACTGAGGGCTACAGCCTGCTTCGTGATCCAGGACACAAACAGACACTTTGCTTCACTATTCCTTTGGATTACAGCTACAGATGTGAATTAAATTGGAGACTGTTTTCTTTCAGGTGCCTTAGTGTTTTGATATTTTAGAATTTTATTTCTCTACTTTTCTGTTACAACATTTACTATTGTCAGGTCCTAATTTGAAAATGTAGGCAGAGAATTGTATGTTTTTGTCTCAGTGTTAGATTAGACAGCATGCTGATCAGTCAGATTTCCCTGACACAGGCTGCCTTCTGCCTTCAGAGAGCACCGGGGTTCTGTGCTGATCCAGGAATCTAATGGTGCCTGCAGATTAAACCTGAAACAAATACACAGAAGTCTGCCAAGGGACAAGAGTGCACAGTGTTCATAAAATAATGCACAGTGTTATAAAATAATATATTTATTCTATAAATACAATGTAATTCTCTATTTGCACAGTGTTCATAAAATAATACATTGATATCAGGTTGGCATTGCCTAAAAGGGAGACTTAGGATAACTTACTGAGTCTTTGGAAGAAACAGTAAAAGGCCACTCAGTTAAAATATTCTTGCTTGTCAGTCACTTCTCCATCATCTTTTTTCTTTTTCTGACAAGAATCCAGAGATGACCAATAAAACAAAGAATACGAGACACTGAGGACAAACAGGAAACTGCTTTAGAACAAACTTGATACAAGGATAAGCCTCTCTATTTGAAGCAGTAACTTTCTGGCCATTTCCTCTCCCACATTCTCTCTGATGTCTCTGAAATTTCTAATTGCAACATGTCAATTAAAATAAACCTGATAGTCATATGACAGAAAGAGGTAAAAAACCAAAGAACTGCAAATATTTAGGCTGTTACTGTCTTGTACGTGGTGGTTACCAGGACTGATGGTATGGAAAGCGTGGAAATTCCTCAGCTGCTGCCCTTCAGCCATGCACTGACTCAGTGGCTTGGCAGGGCTGCTGTGTCCGTGGAACCTTCTGGCAGTTTGAGCAGGACCAGATGAAGGTCCCTGCTTGTGCTCATGCTCTGCAGGAAATCTTCCCAAGTTCCTCATTTACCATTCTATTTTATGCAGAATGCCCTCAATCTCTAGTCATAAGAAGAAGAACTAAACCTTCAAAAGGATATCCATTAAACATATAGATATGGATACATATATATAGAGAGAGATTTGCACACACACATATACACATATACTGTGTGTTTTATGTTTTCTTACTTCTATGAGAACTGACATGTACTTAAGAACAATAAACATGCAGAACCAGAAGGCTGTTGAATTGGGAGACTTTTTTGTGGCCATCACAGGGAGAGAAAAATGTGGAATGCTATTTCACAACATGACACATGGATTGGTTTTTTTTTTTTTTTTTTTTTTTTTGTAAAGTCTAAGAAAACAAAGTTGTGGCTATCAACTTTTTAGTTGTTAATTACACAGCATATGTCCAAAAGTCCCCAGATGTAAATAGACCTAAATATTTATAGTTGCATCTGCATATTTGAAAATATAGTATCTTGCACATAATTCTACTACTCCATGGGGAGTATATTCTTGACAGAAATAAGATATTTTGATTCACCAGAAAATAATTAAAAATACAGCAGTAACAAAGTAGTGCACAAATATAAAAAC
This sequence comes from Vidua macroura, assembly GCF_024509145.1. Lineage (NCBI taxonomy): Eukaryota > Metazoa > Chordata > Aves > Passeriformes > Viduidae > Vidua > Vidua macroura. The sequence continues at coordinate 6,471,634 of NC_071585.1, read as the reverse complement.
AGTGATGGTATTTTTATATGTACATATAGTGAATTTATTGGAATATATTATGTCAATCCTCATTTATTTCATCTTGAAATACCCAAACTGTTATTTCCTATATTACATCCAGTCTTGTAATAATCCCAAAACGTTATTAGTGTCCAATGTTGTGAAGTCAACGGCTTCTAAAAAAAGCCTCTTAAGCTCAGTACAAAGAAATCCACATCCTAAGAGTTATTTCTGATGGAGTGCAGGACATTAAAATGCTGCTAGATGATATCCCAGCTTGGGTTTAAAGAATTAATGAAGAACAAATGTTCTAACTGACATGTAAGCATGGAATTCTCTCTGTGGGTTGACCTTCATTCTTCTGCAGTTAGTTAATGAGGATTCTCTCTGTTATCTTTCTTGCCGAAGAACCTCAGGGCCTTGTATCATTATTGAATGAACACAATGTCACCTCAGCTGGCAGAAATGTTTTGTCTTTTGTCAGGAAAAAAAGTTTCCTCATGTCAGCTGGTGAAAGCACAACACGACAACAAGCAATTGAGACCAGACATTTCAATTCAGCTAACTTAGCCCAGTGGAGATGTTGAACCTGCTGTAGTTGTTTTGATCAAAATATTCAGGCTTCATTATTCTACGACTCTTGCCTGTACTCCTCAAGTTTGTGATGCATTGTTATAAATTAATGATAAACAAAAGCATTTTATCTGGAGAACTGCTCTCAGAATTCCCCTTTTGACAGCTAATTGCCATTTGTTGCAGAACAGGATGTATTTTCTTTGAAATGAAAGCTTAAAGAACAGCTGCTTTTTATCCAATTCAAAATGACAAGTGTATTGTTAACTACCTGAGGATCTTGTGAGGTGGGGATCACATCTGCTCAGAAAAGTGGAGCTGTAACTTTGAGCTCTTCTGTGAGCTGTATCTATTATGCAGAGCTGTAGCAGTGGTAGAATGATAATTGCAAATTTAATCCAACATGAGTGTATTATTTGGGGTGCCTCCAACACTTGTACGGTTTTCCCATTGCTCAGGGTACCTATGGTCACTGCACACAGCAGAAAAGCCCCTCTCTCCAGCCCCTCCCCCCCCCCCCAAAAAAAAATCCCAAATCAAAAAACAAACAACAACAAAAAAAAGCCCAACAAAAAATCCCCCTCTTCTACCTGTACTTAAAAGTGGCGCAGGATGAAAGTGCTCATAGGAGATGAGAAAACATGGTCATGGAAAACAGTGCAAGAAAAAGTTATTCACTAATTATTCATTAACTGTAAGAAACCTCACAGAACCCCACCCTGGCCTTAAACACTTCCAGGGATAGGGAATCCACAACTTCTCTGGGCAGCCTGCACCAGTGTCTCACTAACCTCCCAGTGGTAAAGAATTTTTTTCCTAGTATCCTGTCCAACCCTGCCCTCTGGCAGTGGGAAGCCATTCCCCTTGTCCTGTCACTCCAGCCCCTTAGCCAAAGTCCCCCCCCCAGCTCTTTTGGAGCCTCTTCAGGCACTGGAAGGGGCTCTGAGGTGTCCCCAGAGCCTTCTCCAGGCTGAGCAGCCCCGACTCTCTCAGCCTGTCTTCATTGGAGGGGTGCTCCAGCCCTCTGAGCATCTTTCTGGCTCTCCTATGCCCTTGTGCTCTTTCCCATCCCACAAAGACACATTGACATTTTAATAAATCACAGCAGGATCAGTCTGTTCTCTGTCAAAGCTTCCTATGAGAACCATCCTAGAAAAGACAAGTGATCAGGCTTTCCTTTGGAAAGTGAGAGACATAGGCAGGAATCCTTATTCCAGTTAATATTTGTCTATTTTTTTTATTCAGAGATGTCCACTCTCTAGGATTTTGATTAGAATTTCATTTTGCCACTTTTACTTTCAAAAGTGTGAGGGAGCTAGGATATGATAAAATAAATTGCATGGGATAAATCAGATAAGAAAACAAACGTGGTTGGAAATTTCAGATCACTCCAAGCTGAACTCTTGTGTGGGATAATGGTGATTATTTTATTTAAATGGGTTTTCCTACTTTAATACTGTGAAGAGCAATAGTCTGTTATTGTCTGTGTCATAAGATAATGAGCAACAGCAAATGAGACCTGAAATTATATGATCTAGTCAGAGGTTTTTTTATGTTGCACTTTGCCTTATAGTCACTTTTCCTTTTCTTTTTAACAGTATTAGATTATTAGATTCACATTATAATCAATCCCATTAGTTATTAATGTAAAATGGGAGGGAATGGCATTTGTGAGGTTTTTTTATCCCAATATTCAGCTTGAGTCTCATAAACTGTATTTTTGAGCTGACAGAGACATATGTTTTCTTAAAGTCATTAAAACAATTCTGTATTAAATACTTATCTAAAGTAAGACAAGTACAACTGTGATACCTTCTGGTTATTAGAATACATATGTCTAATATACATTCATTTTGGAGTCCCTTAGGGGACAGCCTTGTTATTAATACAGCAAAGAACAGCTGAGTGAGCATATGGTTTATTAAGACATGCTTATATTAATTATATGTGAAGACTATTCAAAAGGGTCACTGTTCTATAACTGAGAGACCCTTTGTGATCACTACTTAGGAACTCAAAGCTCAGTAGGATTACTCTTGATCCAATCTATTTGTCTCCGGCTGGAAAAATCATTATATTTGTGTCTAGGCTGGAAATTAATGAAACACTTCAGAACTTACTACAGTGACAACTCAAGTAATTAATGAATACGCAGAACTGAAGGAAATTTTTCAGGAATGATGATATTGTGTGTGGGAAGTCTAAAGCTCACATATTTCTGTAATACCTTATGCAGCAATCTGATCCATAATGCAGCCTTGCACAATGTATAAAATAAAGCAGAAAAACTTGGTAGTTGAAGGCCAAAACTAAAAACCAACAATAATCCTGTCTGCATGGCTTCCATCCCTCTACTGCGCAACTGATTTGTTTTTTGAATATTGTAATTCCTGCTCTGTTACCTAAAACCAGTGAAAATTGCTGATGATCTGTTATTCTCAAGGCTGTTTTTCATTCCAGGAGATGACACAACCTGCCCTGTCTCCCACAGAGCATCACTACATCTTTTACTGGAGTGCCAGGCAGAAGATTTTTTAAGCATGAAAACAAAAGCAACGTGGATTCCATCTTGGAGAAGAAGACCCAGTGGGGAACAAGCTGAGGACTGTTCAGTTTTATCTTTCCTTTTCCCACTAAATCTCCTCTGATCCCAAAAAGGTGCAGTTCACCTAACACCTGGGCTCACATGATCCGTGTCAGCTTTGTGTGACTCCTGACAAGCTGCAGGGTTCCTGTGACAGTGCTGGGACAGAGCAGCCTGTGCCTGGCCTTGGCTGTCGCTTGGCTCCTGAGCCAGAGCCTGGCAGAGGCTGAACAGAACACAACTGCAGGGAAAAATGCTCTAGGAGGAGAGATGGTTTCATTGATGTGTCTCCTTGTTCTGTGGATAGAGAATGCCATATTGGATATTTCCCTCTGTTAGCAACACCTGAAAATTCAAACATAATGTGTCGGGCTCCAGAACTGTGAAAGTAAACCTGAACAGTAAGAACAACCTTCCAGTAATATTTTCTATTCCTCTACAGTTTTTGAAAACTCAGGCATGTTTTTCAGTATTACATGAAGAATATGAGGGCAGGATCTATTATTAATTCACATCTGAAGTCCTTTACCTATCATGCCATCAGCTTTGAGGCATTGAGGCATTAATACAAGCACCTGCTTTTTTCAGTGCAGGGAGGCATCTGTTAGTTTCATTGGAAATGCAAACATACATTTATAGAATGTTCGGTGGCAATGTTTGGAATTTGTATCTATTAAGGTTGGTATTTAAAGCTTTCTTCTTTCTTTCATGTGAGTGTTTTTTCCTAGCCTAATTAGTAAACACTGCTGGTGTTTCACATATATTAAATGTCCTGGAAACTGGAAAACAAAGTTCTTAAATGATGGTGTAGTTGGTAAAGGACTGAAATCTTCAGACACATCCAAACTGAAAATACTTGAATTGTAAGGAGCTGAGCATTTGAAAATGGACACAATTCCATAAAGTCTTAATATCAGAAGAGACAGGTGTTGTACTTTAATCACACTAGAAGAAACAGCTGATGTATAGTGCAACAGCGATAATTCCAAGCTAGAAGCCTACAAATAATCTAGCTGCAAATTATATTGTCAAGAGAATCAAAATACTTTGTAATATATTCTAATGCATATTAATTTGAGAGCCCTATAGGGGACAGTCTTGTTATTAATACACAGAGGAGCAGATGTGATAGCATATGGTTTACCAACTTGTATTTATGTTAATTCTATGTAAATAGGATTTTAATAAGGTACCATTAGTCTATAGCTTCATTTTCCTAATATATCTTTCTTCTTTGAAGATAATGGAATTATTTAAATTGGGGTCTAGGTTCATAGGAAAGGTTAGTGGAAAGAGTCCACATAAAAGAGGGTAAAAAAGGATCCCTTTTTGAACATTTTGTCATCATTTAAGGTTTCAATGAAGAAATTTGAATTATTTTATTCACCAATTCTGCCATTTCTAAAAACTGCTTGATACCTACTCTTACCATTTTTAGATTCTTACCTATTTTATGTTTATTTTTGGTAGTTTGAACTTCCATTCAGCTGTCTTTGGGAAACCTGCAAAATTCTGTAGAATGCCACAACATTTCCAGCGTTACCTTGTACCTGATATCTATTGAACTTGCTATGCAGCTCCTCTCTGGCTGTCAGCTGGAAAAGCTGTGAGTGCATTTCTCAGTTAGCTCAGGCTCCTCGGCAGCTTTCTCTGGGGCACAACTTTTTTTAATTATGCTCCCAGGCACTGCTTGGAGCCATTTCAGTTTGTGATGAGAACAGAGTAAGCAATCTGTGTCCCTGCAAGCAGGTGAGGAAATACAGTACTAATCAGCACTGTGCTTCAGAGGACTTTGGAAAAGTTTCTGCCTGCTCTTAGAAATTTCTGGTTTCAACTGTTGAATCAAACTTTTGTGCCACCTTCTGTTGAGCTGCACCGTTATAGTTTGGAAAGTTAAGTTTATGTCTCTGGCCTAAAAAGCCCTAAGTTTCATTGCCTGGAACTTCCAGTTAATACTGGAAAACTGTAAATTGAGGAAAATAATTATTTCTCTCCCCAGTAGAGCTATTGCTTTCTTCTTTAAAGAAAAAACATAAACTTCTGAAACTTATTTTGCATTTCTAAAGAACAGGGAGCTTGGGGGGTGAGAAGTGGAAATTATAAACTTGTTTAAGCTTAAATGCAGCTTATAAAGGAATCTAGCAAAACTTTGTCGTGCAGGTATGTCAGAAATACTTTGTTTGGGTTTAGTTGGTTTTATTTTTCCACCAAGTTTAGAGAAGTTGTTTAGAATACCTCATGTGCCAGCACTCTCTGATGATGTTTTGAATAAGTCAGCAGAAGGATTTGGAATTGTAATTATTTGAAAAATGCTGGTGAAAGTAATACTTCAGTGTAAATACCAGTAAAGCTTAGGGTGCTTGGCTCTTCCCTATTCTGTTCTTCAGACCTTGGGTGTAATTAAAGACCCACAAAAGTAACAGGTAATTCTTTCTAGCAAAATACTGATTCCAGGGTGTAGTGGAGAGGGCAGGAATGCACAGTAATCACAGAATGGGTAAGGCTGGAAGGGTCCAACTTCCTGCTCAGGCTTTTGGAAATAGCAAATATGTATCTGGATTACTATATGGAAACACTACTTAAGTCACAAGAGAAAATGAAAATACTTTTATGCTTTGATTCTCTAGACAGATAAACAAATACCCTGGAAAAAGTGAAAACTGAGCAAAACAATTTAAAAAATTAGGAGTTTTGTGTTCCTGTGTCTTAAAATAAGCCATGCTGAAAGTGGTCAGCAAGGAATATTTCCTCTCACCACAAGATACATCTCTGCTCATAGTAAGAAACACTGGAGATTCATAATACTTGAAAGTAAAAGGACTGTTTGTGTCATCAGCAACAGGGGGATATCTGATCATACATCTATACCTGACAAGAGGTGGCAATTTATTCTGACGAGTTTCCTGCCAATGAGGACGGCTTTAGGAGTTCAGCTGCCTTGGTAAAGATTTGACATGTCACTGAGGGGTGTTGTGCACAAGCTTGACAATAAACTGGAACTTGCTAATGCAGTTTAGGGTGGCTGTGAAAATTTATTAGAAACCAGAGTCTGTAAAATTACTGTACTCCAGAAATGTTTTTCCTTCCCTGCTGAATATATGTGATATTTAAAGCATAACACATATTTAAAAATTTGTTTCCTGATCATGTAAAACAAATCTACAGTAATGTCCATGAAATGGCAAGGAATTCAGTTAAAGGCATGGGAGAATAAGCAGAATGAGAGGGCTGCCTTCTGTATTCAGAGGAGAAACCTGTCTAAACTGAAGGTCTGATTGCTGAATGGATGTGTCCTGCTTGGAAATCTTATTCATGTACCTGCACAGAGCTTGTGGGCTTTAGAGGTATGCAAAGCTCCAGGTGCTATCTGAGGAACACTTGCAGCTGGACACCAGGCTCATGATATGGATACTGGACTAAAGCTTGCAGACACCTTTCAGCAAACACTCCAAATGCTCTTTTAATTCTGGCTAGCAGCTGAACGTCAAGGAAAAATAATTTCTTGTTTGTTTTGCAAAAGTAACTCGTTTCAATGTGAAGTGAAAAAAAACCAGCTGTATATGAAATAAATTTCTAAGTTTGATATGGGGATTTTTGAGGTGTTTGGGACAAGGCATTCCTAATCCCAAATGGTAAAACAGATCTTGTAGCACTTCAGCACTCTGAGATGTGTTGACAAATGCCACCTGGAAGAACATTAGTTATGAACTCACAAAATTTGTGAATAAACTTTTTAATGAGAGAAATGTGTATAAAAAGAAGACTTGAAAGAATTGAAGGATCTGCCAGAGTGCATGTTAAATCATAGAGCCTTTTTTGAATGGTTTCCTAGTTAGCTCTTGATAACCCTTGGAGAAAGGCACATTTAATACACCTACCTTTCCTAATGTGGGTATTTTTATAATTTCTAACCAGGCAGTCATCTTGAAATTTCATGGTAACAGAAAATGGTATTATTGCTTGAAAATTTCTTTTATTGCTGAAGAAAGATGAATTGTTGTACTCTTTCTGTACACTTTTTGACTTCAGCTGAGGCAGATGTCTGGGCAAACTGTCTATAATGTTTGGACAGATTTTTATAGTTGTCAATATTAAGGTGGGTTATGATACCAAAATCCTGACTCCTCTTTCTAATGGCTACCTTTACTCAAAAGGGGAGTAAATTAAATGGCAGAGCCTGTTCCAGAACAGATATAACTTGGTACATATCAAGGCTGGGAAAATCCCAAGAATGTTTCAAAGCTGGTTTAGTTTGTCCTAATTTGTTCCTTTTATTCTCTTAGTACAGAGAGACTATATTGATCTCACAAGTTAATGAAAAGCCTAAAAAAAGTCTTCAGAGAATCCTTCCAATGGCTTTCAAAGACATTACAACCAATTAGGAAACTGAGGTCACCATGGGTGTCACTGGTGGCCAGAGCCAGTCTGAGAGTGCACGAGGGAGCTGTACTCAGGGTGGGCTCACACCTTCCACCTGGCTTTGCTGTTTCTGAAGCTCTGTTTCCCTCTGTAGCTGCAGTTGCTCACTAATTGCACACTTTGCTCTCCTTTTGGCATATTTCTGGCATGTGGTGACATCAACGTTCTAATTGTGTTTTAATTAAGAGTAATTCATGGACTTCCACAGCCTGTCTTGGGAGCTGGGCTCTTACTGGGGAAAGCGGCCCGAAAGAAGGGATTGCAGTTTTGTAGAGGAGTGTTTGCAAGGGGATGCCTTTTTAATAAAATGCCTTGGATGGCAACCTGTGTTTTGTAAGTGATAATAAAAGAGCTAAGGTCAGTTTGGGAACTTAGGTTGTATGTAATTTTATGGTGTTAGGCCTGATGACATGATTTTTATTTGCTCCTGACTCTTGAGAGTCTGTAATTCTATAATGCTGTAACAACTTGGCCATTGAACTGCAGAGAGTAAGCCCTGTTCAAAGCCAATTCGTGCAGGAAGGGGGTTATATTTTGGTAATGAACAAGAAAACCCTGTTTTGAGCATGGTTTAACTGTTAGAATATACTCAAAATAGACCAGAAATTAAATGTAACATCAGGTAATTTTTTGTTGTTGTTTAAACAAATATTGTAATAATAAGCCTAATACAAAAAGTGGTGTCACAGACTCCAGGATTTTGCTGAGCAGTCCAAACTGTAATTCTTTAGCAGATTATTTTGTGGGGCACAGGTAGGGCATGTTTGTTCTACCAGAAAGTGCCTTCCTGGACAAGTCATGCTCATTGTTTGTGTACATCTGTTCTTTGTCTGCTGGAACTCCATTATTGCACCACTGCTGAACCTGCAGCAGCCCCCCAGCCTCAGACACTTTTCTGCTGGAGGGGCTGGTGAGCTCCAGTGTGCAAGAGCAGCTCAGCCAGAGCCACTCTGGGCACTGCATTGCTCAAACTGTCTTACCCACCTTTGTGCTCTTTATTTGTTTCTCTCCCCTGCTGCTTCGGGGGGGATCAGCTGTGTGTTGCCAATTAGGCTCATCAGCATTGTCAATAACAGATGTGGAGCTCCTGGTAATCCCCCACCCTTGTTAGTGGACTGCAAGGGCTTCTGGCTGTTTGTGATGAGATTTAACCCTTATCCCCCACAGGGAGCCAAGTCACTCTGTCAAAGACCATTTTATTCTGTTCTGTATTTTAAGGAGTCATTTTATTCTGTTCTGTATTTTAAGGATTCTTTTGCCATTACCTTAGTCCCAGTTGGTTTGATTAGACTTTGGTTTTGGTTGTGGGTTCCAGCTTGCAAGAAAACATAATTAACTTCATCACAAATCAATATGAAAATGATAGTTGAAGAACTCTGCTTCAAGCTAAAGGTAATTGCAAGAGGTTTCATTATCTGTCAAGTAGATTATTTGGACATGTTTTGAAATGCAAGCTGCAAGCAAAACTTTTCAGTTACCAGCCAATATGCCATTACAGGGCAGACCTGAAAATGTGTTCATTAGACAGGATGCTCAAAGATTTCAGCTTTTGCATGCTTACTGTCACTTTTGCTCAGGGCAACCCCTCAATGCATGTTCTTTATTTATTCCAAGATGAGGCAACTTCAGTGCTTGTGCTACAGTGACTCTGCTCCTCCCAGGGGAGTGATTCTGTTTAGGGAGAATGTAACACTTGGTGACTTTTGCAAACAAGCAGAAATCAAAGTGGTCTAGACTTGTTCCTGTGAAAATCTGTCTTGCAGGGTACAGTTTTCCTGAAAGAGCAAGTTCTACCTAATCTTACCAGTTTTTGCCATCTTGCTAAAAGCAGGGATTGTTGGTCTAAACATGCCAGGGAAGACTGTAGGTGATTAGGGAACCTACAGATTTGTTCTCTGGCCATTAAACAGGAGTGGGTGAGTGTCACAGCAGAGTGCTTGTGTTTTCTCTTTGAGCTCAAGAATAATATTGGAGGAATGCCACAATAATGAGTCTAAATTACTGTCTAATTACTAATAATGTTAAGATAAATATTTAGCATCTGAAGTTACTCTCTCATGAGCAACCTCTACAGAGTGACACGTCAAAGTATTTATGTACATGCTATGGACCCTTGAAACTGTGAACTAAACAAGTAAACAAAATCTCAGCTGAGAGTTTGGTGAGCCACTTACTGGTCTGAGCAGCAGCCAATGACAAGATAATGCTTGTGAGCCTCTACCTTTAGGTGCCAGTCAAGAACATGGAAAAGTATAGCACAAAATTGGAATTTAATTTCAGAAGGCATCATATTTTTTTTTAATTTGGCAAAAACTGTATGAGAGCCTGAGGCACAATTTCAGTGAGGAAGAGGAATTATCATGCTAGAGAAATGCATACTGATCTGAAAAGACCTAGGAGCATTTGACTCATCTGAATTGCAGCTCTGAATAACTATCTTGTTCTCACCAGTAACATTTACCTATTGAGACTGTAAGTGTTTTCTGGGATACCTTAAAGTCTGAACTCAAACTGAAGCAAAGCAATTTGCTGCTGCCTTTTTTTTTTTTTCATTAATCAATGCAGTAATTTTTTTCAAAGCTGAACAGAACATCCTAAGCTTTTGTTCCCCTCAGAAATTTTAGTAGAAATTTAAATACCAATACAATACCATGGCTGATGGATTATTGATTAATAACAAAGTTTCCATCCTCTGGATAGTGAATATATTATGAAGCTATTACACTGATATGAGTGCATTCCATCTCATTTGTCATTAGCAAGTTAAAAATTATTTAACTTTGGTGCTTTGTCAGCAAAATTTTGTTGAAATTAGATTTGCTCAAGTTAATGCCTACAACAAATTTTTGAAGTGAGTTATGAATCACTTGAAATGAGCTGTTATCAATTGGTGAGTGCTTAGGAGTTCATACTTGGATTCTATCTGAGGGAAGACTAGGTTTTCTAGAAGGTAACTTGTAAGTGATAGATCTTAAAAAGGAATTTAATACCATATTCTATACAAGACTGAGTTTGTTCTCAATGATTATTTTCCTTTCTATTTTGCTGAGCCCACTGGCATCTGTGGGAAAAGCATTTCATGGAAAAATGTACACTGGGTGAACATACAGGTCTGTTTATGTCACTCTAGATTGGCAGAACAGGGAGTCTCTGAAGGATATTAAGTTAAAACAGAAAGTGTCAACTGCAGATACAGCTTCCATCATCAAAAGTCACATACCTTTGCCTAAATTAGGATTAAATCACAATTGCTGCATAGCCCTCTGTGCTGATCTGTACTTTCTTTGTATGTCTGAAAAGTGGGTTTTCATTTACTCCTGCTATCAGTTCCTGAGTTGATATCTTTGGGTTTCCCATGGCAACAGATTTCTTTGTGACTGAGCAAGTATCATTTTCTTGCTTTGGGTGTTAGCTAAGGTATGAATACAGAGCCTCAAACAAAGAGGTGGTAAAATACACTTTTCAAGGAATTCTTTCTTTGAATCTGAACTGTTGTGTTTGTTTTGTTTTTTTTTTAAAAAAGAAGCATTAAATTGGTGTATGATTTCTTATCCATTTAGAGCATGTAAATACTTCTAGGTTTGATAGCAAGAGTCTTTGTAAGCAAAATGCCTTTAGTGCTTGAGATCAGAACTCTTGTGGAAAGTTGAATGAATAGCTCAACTTGGTGGTTTGTTTATTGCTTTTGTGCTTGGCTTGTGATCATTTAAATGCTTGGAAGAGACTGTGATGCTAATCACACTAAATACAAGTCTATCCTTCTCTCTTTATAGAGATATCTAACTTTATATTCACTTTTGTAGGCGATTTCTGTGGAAAAGCCACTTTTTGCCCAATAAATTCAATTATTATAAGATTAGCTATGTCCACCACTTCTGTCCCAATAGAAGCATTTCTTAATCCCCAGGAGTTACATTGACAAAATGTGAGATGCATCCTAAAGAGCAGAAGGCTCCCTTTCAAGAGACATGATCTTGACAGAAACACGTAGTAGTAAGGAATTAATCTTTCCTTTTCCTGATTTGTTTTATTATGTATAATAACTCCTCCAGGCAATAAGAGTTAGTAGTTGCACTGCTGCAACTTGAAGCATCCAAACCAATGGGATGTAAGGCTGATACAACTGTCTGTCTCATAATTAACAATCAGTCAGAAATCAAAGCAAGCACAAAGGCAACATTTCACTGCCATGGATTTCTGCCTTGATGAAAACACACCTATTTTTGATAGGAATTTCTTGTTACTACAACCCTGTGAGATCTGGAACTTTAGATTATTAGGACCAAATTGACTGTGCTGTAGGCAGCTGCTTGAGTCAAGTTTTAGTTCACTTTCTCTAAGTGGCATGATCTACCAAGCCGGTCTTTCTTCAAAAAGCCATAGATGCAAGTAGTTCCCTGTTAATATTTGTTCAATGAAAAGGAAACAGTTTTAAAAAATAAAATAGAGTAAAAAGAAAAAACCAAACAAAACCTCTTCATGTAATTTTTATTCTTAGTAGAAAAAAATGGTGTCTGTAACAAAGAGCCAGAAGCAGATAGTGATGCAATCTCTAGGCATTACTCTGTGTGACACTATCTTGCAGTTAGACAGAAGCCAATTTTGTGCAGTTTTTCAGCCCTGAGTATTGCAAGAGCTGATTGCAACTACCCCTTGACCATCCAGTCACTTTTTTCTTCTACTATCTTCTACCACAATCTTAACCCAGTGAATGTATGTTGCTAAGAACATGGAATTGTGGTACAGCTTCATTCTGAAAATGTGGACTTGTTCTTATTTTTGTGTCATACTCTGCCTTTATTCTGTCACTTGTAATATAGAGATTGGAAATCAATGAGTTTGACTATACTTGCTTAAGTGCCAGGATATTTTCCCACTTTTTGAGTCAATGTGCTGTAGCTCTGTGATAAGTAACATCAAAGCACATTTTGTTAATTCATTACTCTCCACAAGGTTTAATGTTTGCTGCTCTGCAGCTGTATTCCTTAAGCCTGTCTTACCTCTAGCTTTTGATATATGAGAAATAGGAGCCTGTCATCTCAGTCAATTGGTTAGTTGTTAAACAAGATGGATATTGTTTGAATAACTTTGTCAATACTGTTCTGTTTTAGAAGTGAAGGAATTGTACAAAATCTGGTAGAAGAGTAGCAATGAACTGTAAATGTAAAATGTGAAACTGGAACCTAGGCTTAAAAATATTTATAAAAAGTTATACCTGCTGGTTCAGATGGACCATACTTGCCACATGCTGGTTTCTGCATGCACAGTATGGATGGTCATGCAATGTGGATAAGATGAATCTTCTAAATCCTGAATTATTATACTTTTGTCCAAAAGTTAGTTAATTTTCTGTCTTCCTTTTTTGTTCTTGTTTAAATGGTGATTTGCAAAAAGATGCATGATATCCCCAAACAAACCCACTAGCAAGCATAACATTTGTCAGGCAGTAATCACTGCCAGTGTTTGAAGGATGAGATTATTGCAATGGAACTAGCAATGGTTGAATTAGCACTGAGCAGCTCTTAGTTGCAAGGCATTTATTCTTCATCAGGATGCAAAATTGGAAGGGCATCTCTTCCTATGGTCTTTTTTTATAGGAGATATTAATAGCTATTTATTAAGGCTAAAATTTGGGTACAGCACAAAAGCTCTCATCAACTCTACTGTGTGATTGATAAAGCATGATATTGATCATTCATCACAATAAGAAAAAAGATTAAAATCTTTGTTTAATAAGATTATTTTTTGTCATGTATTGAATTATGAGAACTCAACATCATAAATCTTTGTTGGAGAGGGAGGATATTTCCTTTGCATGTCTGCTGATCATATTTCTGAAAAATTGTTGACATGTTAGAAAGCAATTTAAAGAAGAGAAATACCAAATAGTCACCCTCAAAATTGTGTGATTGGACCCAGCTTGCTTGGGTTGCCGGTAAACTGCTGCAGAACTAGATTTCTCTGTGGAGCCTGGCTTTAAAAATGTGTGGTTGTAAGGAAAGGACTCCTTTCAAAGCACCAGTGTAAAATTTTCATTCCCACGAACTTTAATCAACCATCTTCTAGGCAGTGGTCAATTATGGTTTAAAGGGTATTTAAGGAATAGGCTCCATTTGACTATGAAAGCATGTTCAGTTTTGCTTATGTAAGAGGTTTTGGGCAAACCATAACACTTTCCTTCTAAGTTTGAAGCTGGAGCTCTGTATTAGAGGCTTCAAACTGTACAAGAGGTGCTGCATTTCACATACTGCTCGTGTTGTGCATGTAAGAACAAAGCTAGGAAAGAATTTGGATGCTTTTTGGTTTCTATTAACCTGTAACAGATCTAAGAAATGCACATCTAAGTATGTCCAACTACTTAGAGAAACCATTTCCATTGTTTTATACAGGTTTTCACACACCTTTTTTGCCTCTTAAATATGCAGCACTTCTTTATCAAGCAGCAGGAAGCTTTATAGTGTTTTGCACCAGTCATTTTAGTGCTACCATAAAACCTCCTTTCCCCTTCCCCCTATAAAACTCATAATTTGCTGCAAGCTCGGTGGAGCCATTTGTAATATTATTTTAGGTTTAGTCTTTACCATGAGCCCAGTGGGCAGATTTACTCTGGAAAATGAGACTATAGGTTGAATGGGAATTTTTTGAGAGTTTGCTACAGGGACAAACTTTTTGCTGTTGCATGTATACTACTATTTTTTTAATGTAATCGGGTTTTAAAAATTATTAAGTTTATTAGTCCATCATCAAACTAGCATTTTGAAGAACTACAGTAATTGACATGTGACTTAATCCTCTGACTGCGTTTATATGAAGCATTATGATTTATAGAGAAGTTTATGAGGAATGCTTTTAGGGGTGCCTGAGAAATGCAGACCTACGAAATGCTCAGGCCTGGATGATGTACCTTGATGTTAATTTCAGAGTAAAAAACTTTGATAGAGCAATTGGAAATAAATTGAGTGGCTCCGTTATACCTGGCAATCTGAAATTAATTTGGTTCATTAGTTCATTATAACTTAAGCTTCACATTTAAATATCAAAAATGTTGTAATTGTATTTGCAGATTAGCTTTGTGTTTTTCTGCTTTCTGTGATACATGGGCAGCTGTCATTGCTAATTTCAGGGAAATGCAATCAGAGAGAGTTTAATTTCTTGCATGCACAGCTTTTTTTTGCTATGGTAACAAAAGCCTTATGAAGCCTTTTGTCTCTGGATCTCACAAATATATAGATATGATGACCTACCCTTGAACCATAGCTATGCAATGTTTTTCCATGGTGAAAGATTCTCTATTGTAAGTGAGTAAACCAACTGGGTTTGTTTTGCCATTTATGAAAGGAGGGGAGGGAGAAAGCACAGCTTGGTTCCATTTAAAAAAAAGACAATTGCATTTTAAGTATTGGTTTTGAATAGATTTGGGAACTTAAAGCTCAAGTCTGCACTGAAATCTGTCCCTTAATGCAAGAATGAAGTGAAATGTGGGGGGACAAGCAGAGGCAGTGCTCATTCAGGGTCCCTTCAGTGCTGCCACCTGCCTCACCGTGGCAGGGTCACAGTGCCTTCACATCAGTGTGTTCTTTGTTGGTATTTGCTTTGACAATCAGCTTGGAGACCCTTAGTTTATCATTAAGACTCGTCCTTGTAATCCAAAGAGGCTTCTTATTCATGCCTGTTACTGTAATGTCCCATTCCTAAATGAACTTCTGCCCTTTGGGGCCTGAGATAAATTCTTGAAAATACTTGCACTGAAAACTTTCAGTTTTGAATGAATTCTTGTGAATAACTCAAGTAGTTGTTATGCTACTTAAGTAACTGCTGTTGGTTTCATATTCTCCTGTGGTTTTTTGCTTGTAATACCATAATTTTTAAGCAAATCTCTTCAAAATTACTTGCTAAAACATCTAGCTGGAGCAAAAAATAATGTATTGCCTGAGGTATTTGCCTTATTTAGGACATCTAGTTTGGACAGCAAGGCAATGAGCCTCAGCTTCATGAATAGTCAAAGGAGTCTGAAGAAAATACTCCATTAATTTAATGTTATGATCACCCATGTGTTATTCCTAGCCTTCAGTGGATCCTAAAATGAGGACTTGCACATCTAGTTAAATCATGCACTCCCTTAAAGAATGGGTGTTCCAATGTCTGCAGTTTATTTCTTTTCATCTATCTTTAAATGAACATCTTTTGCTGCACCTCCACACCTCACCATTTGTCTGTAAAGCAGTATCTTCCCTGACAACAGTCCCTGTCAGCAATTCCCAAGCCCCCTGGAAGAGCTCTGGGGCAGGGTCTCTGGCCTATATCTTTCTTTAGCATTCTTGGACACTGTATTTTATCTGGCTTTCTGCTTGAGCCCATCCAAAGACTACTTTTCAGCTTTGCTGCTTGCACATTGCTCCGCTTCTATGTTCCTGAATTTTGTGGGTTTTATCAGTAAGGATTTTTCCTCTGCTGTAATCTAGTTAAAGTTGGAGCCCCATTAAATCAATTGCTGATCAACTGATTGTGGAAATTAAGAAGGGGAGTTTACTTTGTTGCCTTTTTTTTGTCATCATATAAGGTAATTGTCGCCTCTGTTACTGTAGGAGACAGGACCTGCCCTGCACTGGAGGGTGCAGGTGCCACCAGGCTGAGCTGGGCTCATGCTTTGGCTGCCTGGGCCATCATCTGTCCCTGTCCCAAGGTGCCAGCACAGCTGTCCTCTCCCAGGCTGTGGGCTGAGAGCAGTGAGTGCCTGCAAGGGCAGGTGTCTGGCTCTGTGAGCAGACGTTCCTGCATCTGGGCGCTGTTTGTCACTATAATGAGTTGGCTTCTCACCATCTCCACTCTGAATTCCCTTAATGTGCTCGTAACCACCAGTCCCATATTGTGGCCACAGGCTGATTTATGGGTTCCTGTCTTGTTGACCGCTCTGCTAGAGCTTCTTGCGTGCTGCTGAAGCACATGGAATGTCTGATGTGGTTCTAAAGCACCTGAACAGTCTAAATACCATGGTGGCCAAATTGTGCCTTCTGCCCCAGTGAATATCATCTGCCCCCAACACACCCTTATCCTTTCCTGCATTGGGTCACTTAGCCAAAAATAATACTGACATTCCAAAAAGAACTTTAGAGTTCCTGAAAGCTATTGGAAGAGATCAGGAGTTGCATATGAAATTACCTTCATTTGTTGACAAGTGGGTGAAAATATGCAAGAATAAGATTTCAGGTAACTACTCCCCTCTGCAGTGTAAGTAGCTGGCACATTGTTGGAATGCTTTACTTTTGACCTTCATCCACAGGACCCCCTCTCTTAGAGGGGATTTCTGTCTGGTTGCCTGAGGATGCAGGATAGTTACACAAAAAACTGGATCTCAAATATTTGTAAAAGTTTATTCATTATTCCTTCAAAAATACCTTTTTACTTCAGCTGGTTTATATCTAAGCTGCTTCTAAATGCAGCTTATATTTTTAAAGCCCAAGAAAATGGGCATACAAATATGAACAATTGTTTGGGAATTTAATTTTTAACGAGGTTTTCACTTGTCAGTTCCCTTACCTGGATTTTCCTTAGAGATATTCCCAGGGGAAAAGCTGTTACATGAAGGACACTGCTTTGCTTGAAAAGGCTGAATAGTAAGGCTGACTGTTCTATACTGAGCTCCTCCAGACAGCATTAACAAAACTGCTGCAAGCAATATGTTGGGGAGGGATGGTGCTGCTGAGGCCAGGTGAGGACAGAGCTCCCCAGGCAGGCCTGCAGCACTGTGCAGGTGACAGCACTTGGTGTTGGCTCCAGCTGATGCTGTCCTAGCAGAGGAAAAGTGACTGGGGCTACTTGGTTTTGACAGACTCCCTTCTTCCCCGTCATGATTTTTGGGGTTTTTTGTGATGAAGATTTTTCTTCTCACAGAGACCATGTTTATTGAGAATCAAAACTTCCCCAAATGTGATATTTCCATCACATCCAAACCTCCACAAAGTACTAAAGCACACAAATTCAAATTGGCTGACATGAGAGCCATTCTATCCATGAATATGCTGTAGCATGACTTTTCAATATCTACATTTCCAGTACTGATTTCTTATCAAAATTTTAGTCAATTTTTCAAGCAAAAAATATTTTGTCAATTGTTTATTAATAAAAAAGATTTTTGAAGGAGAAATCCCAGGTTTCTGTATGGGAAGTGCATTCTTGTGGAAAATATCAGCTGATCCTTCATTAGCAGATGTGTTTCTTCTTTACCAACGGATGAATGAATTATTTATTCAGTTCGTCTAGAATTTAAATGCTGAAAGAAATATAACAGACTCTTTACCTATGCCCTTTGGAAGACAACAATACAGTTAATTTCTTCCAAATTTGTCATGGACAACATAAACATGCCAGTGCCTAAACAGCTAACTGGGAAATACAGCACTGCTGAGCATAATGCAATGAGAACAGCACAGAATTATTCACTAAGGCCTGAAATAGATCTGAGTGCAGCTAAGTCAGTGCTGCAGTGCTCCAGGTAATGGTTCAGACTTTGAAAGTGAGAGCAACCAAAGCAACTTGAATTGATTTTGCTTCAAACAGCACAACTTAAGAGGATAAAATTGAAGGGAAGATAAGCAACACTGTGTTGCACCAATACTTAGTGCTTCTCCAGGGGGTTTCTCCGTGTGTGTGCTTGTTGGGAACAGTTCTGCATGGCACTTAAATCTGAAAGGCTGCTGGCAAGGGCTTTGTGCCCAAAACGTAGCTGGTAGGTATTGTATTTAACTGAATATGAGGAATACATATGCCTAAAAAAAAATGATGAGGCTCAATTTAACATTCTTCTATGTAGAACCCTATGTAGAGGGTTTGTGTGCTTTAGAAATGTTTTTTCTGTTATGTGTGAGGCTGTTACTAGACTTGCAACTCACGAGGCAGTAGGTAGGCAACAGTAATAGTATTTTGAGGGATAGGTAAATACAGCTCTGATTCTGTTGGTAATGGGCAACAGCAGAAATAATTCAGCTGTTTTGAGTCATGACCCAAAGATGTTACCTAGACAAGTGTGGTGTACAGAAAAGACACACATTCTTTGTGAGTAAGAATTATTAATGCTACAGGATAATGTGGATTGCTTAATCTGATTTTGGGCTGTGGTAGTAGCAAAGCATATATAGGGCTAGATTTTACCAGGAACAGAGAGGAGATATGTTAATGGCAAGTGATTAGAGGATAGCAGTGAGCCTAGGTCATCATAAACTAAATTGTTGCTGTTCCTTCCTAAATCTGCAGCCACTTCCACTTCAGATTGCTCTGAGTGCACTGCAGCATGAGTGAAGTTACTGCTGTCACACAGATCTTCCAACTCTCTTCTTCTACAGCTATGCTTTGGACATTTCAGCAAAACTCTGTTCTTTGATTTCTTTTACTCCTAGATAGGTCACATCTCTGAGCATGTTTCAAAAGGTAATCTTTTAATGGAAATAATAAGAAAAAAAACAACATTGTGAAATTGCTTTCTTCAATAAAGTAATTTTGCATTGTTTTCTGCTAGTTTTGGGATTGTCCTAATTCCAAATTTTTTTGTTAAGTGCAAGCTAGAGAAGTAATGGAAGGGGAGTGAGGAAAACGAACCTTGCTACTGAATCTCAATCTGAATTTAGATTCTCTAGTCACTGCTGCACTGTTATATAGGCTGCTTATTGTTAGGTACCATGCAAGAAAGAACAATCTAATTTCTTACTGAAGTGGTTTAGAGGGATTTTTTTGGTGGTTTGTTTGTTTGTTTTTCCTGTGGAAAAAGTGCCCAAGCTGGCATAGCAGTCTTAAAGGACAAAAATGGAGTAGTGCATTTGTGGCTCAATGAGCTAAGTGGAGAAGATCATGAAGAAATTGCTGCATGGAATGGAGGAAGTTTATATTATTGTGACTGCACACAAGGACAAGGCTGTACAACAACAATGACAAAATCACCCTTTTATAGTTCTAGAGGAGTAGCAGGGTTCATTATTGACAAAAGGCATAGACTTGCTACAGTAAATGAGTTCATTGTTTGTGGGCACCTGCAGAGTGCAGGCACCTTGGAGAGGAGCTGTCCTCAGTGAAGCTGTGGGTATTTACAGAAGTAAAGCTTTGCTGTGAAGAGCTGTAAAACTGCCAGAGGGCATAAACAATGTTTGAAATGCATTCAAACACACTGGCCATGAATTATAAATGTCTTTTTGTGACCCTTCCTTATCAAGCTGGCCACTGGGGTTAACTGTCATCTAGTCAGGGTTTGTGACCCCATGGAAATCTGGTGTTGGATTACTTTGTGGTTCTGCAGCCTGGAGGAGCTACCAACAACAGAGGGAAATAATTACAGACAGGCTTGAAGAGAAGAAAGAGGAAAGAGCAGCCTTCTAACTAGTTTTTATTACATTAGTCCATTAAGAGAGGAAAAAGAAATCATTCCTTTAAATAATAATTAAAAAAACAACTTTAACTTGTGTTGTCATATTTGCTTTTTTATTCCTGTTCTAACTTTTGATTCACATGGTGTTAATTTCTTTAATGCTTTGTAAATTAATTATGACAAAGAGAACTGCAGTGCTTGTTCCCTTTTCTCAAAAGATGGTAAATGGGCTTCTAATGTTGATAACTTCATTTCTGTAAGGTGGTGCTGCAGTTTGATTTTATGCACAGACAGGTGGCTTCTTCAGCAGAGCACAAGTTGATATAGAAATCATAATGTACACCACAAGATGTAGGTTCATAAAAAGAAGCAAGGCCTGTGTGTCTGTCTGTGACTGTGTGTGATAACTCGTGCCTCCCAAAGGTACTGGGTCCATAATTTAGTGAGCCTCACATAAGATGCCTTGTGAGTATTCCATAAATACTGTGCCTCCACTAGATGGTCTGAGGCATATCCAGATAACTAAAGCTTAAGATGTATAATTTTTTCTAATATTTACAGTACATGAAGCCAAGATTCAGTTGGGCCATGCAAAAAAGTTGTGAATAAAACCATTTCTGGAGTGAATGGGGTTTGAAAACTGCCAGATAAAGCAATGAGTGGCTGGTTTTGCTGTGAATATGACACCTCTGGTGGTTGCTACATAGATTTGACAGTGAGGTGAGCTCTGCTATATTCCAGGGGAAAGATGGAGTGTTCCACAGATTGTACCTAACTAACTAAAAGGTGATTTTCTCTTGATCCTGCAGTGGTCATTGTCAAACCAGCCCGACTGTCTTGGACAAATGATCTTATTCTCTTGGAGAATGTGCTGAGAAGCCAAAGCATTTGTAAAGAAATTCCTGTATTCTGTTTTTTTTACTTGCTCTGCCTTTAGGAGATATGTCCTTTTTGGAAAGTTACCTTGAAGTTCCCTTTGATTCAAGCCAGATTAAGGTAAAATGCAAATAAAGGATTTATTTTCATAATACCTAGAATACACAGCACAGTTGCAAGTGTTTATATAGAAGATATAAATGAAGGAATAAATAGGTGGGGGAGAGATTAAATCTGAAAATTCTCTCTTTTGTATATCTGCTTTGCTGCAGCTGCTTTCCCAAAGAGATATTATCAGGGACCCTTTTTCTGTGTATCTCCTATCTCAGGGAGCATTTTTGAGAAAGTGACCTCTTGAATACTCTGGATTACTTGTCATGGTTTTCATTTCTATACAGTAATTTTTTAGGATATATATGTGAAAAATGGATAAAGTAGAAGCAACCAGTTAGTAATAAATTACTGCTTCTTACTTACTTATTACTTAACTTACTCGTTCCAAACTGAATGCAGAAACACTTAATGTTACCTGATATATTTGTAGTAATCAAGTCAATCTGTGTGGAAATATTGCATTTACAATTTTAAATTGCACATTTTGGAGAAAGAGAATCATGAAAACTCAGTTGTTTTCTGTTCCTAGGCTATTCCATGCCTTCCACATCCCTGCCAAAGACAGAGGAGTTTCCTAGTTATTCCATAAATCTGTGCTTAGCCGGCAATTGAAGAATTCTGTGGGTTTTGGTTTAATTTTAATTCAAACACCAACACCGATTATTTTTTCTTTCTGGAATAAGCAAACCTCAGTCCTGCAGTGACCATGGCCCACAGCTGCTGTGGGGTGAGCTGGCCTTGAGCATCCCCCTGAGCTGCAGCAGCAGTTTCTCAGCTGTGGCCTGCCCAGGGCTCTTGTCACTGGTGCTGCCCTCGAGGTCCCTTTTGCCCCATGCAGGTAATGCACCAGATAAACCTGAGAAACAAAATAAGAAAGTTGGCGTTGGCTGTACTGAGTAATGTTCTCTTTGCAGTGCTTCCATTTGGAGTGCAGTGCTGATGGCAGATGGGAGGTAGATGAGTTATTGTTATCAGATTATTTTTTCAGTTAATGATTATGCAGTGCTTTGAATAACTAAAGTGCTATATCACTGTTAAGTATTATTATTATTCAGTTCCCAAAAGATCACAGAGCAGATAAGGTTTTTATGATATTTTTCCCTTGGATTTTTTTGCTAGTGTGGTTGAAAGCAGAATGTGAACAGGCTCTTTTGCTGTGGCAGTTTAAATGTGTGTGATTTAAAAAAAGATTAGATGTGATGTTTCTAACTATCTCATTCAAACTCATTCCAAAACACTTCATCTTCTGAGTGAAACAGTTCTCCTGCCTGAAAATTAATCCAAAACAAGATTCTGTGCTAGCTGTGAAGAGCTGGATTGAGCTAATTCATTTGTTGGGTCCAATCCATCCATACAAATGTGTGTAAAACAGATCCTGCTTCTCGTGTCATTGCCTTCTTGAGACTATGCAAGCCCTGCACTGTTTTATCATCTTTAACAAAAATTGAGGCACTGATTTCTGAAGGTAGAAGCAAGACAGGGAGAATAATAAAACTGTAGGGCTAGATTATTTATGAATTTCAACACCTGTAGATATTTTCTTCCCCCAAAAAATGATGAAATTGTACTCTTTTGTAATTCTGCTCCTAGCAGACATCACATTACACTGCATCTCTCATCAATATCTTTTAACTTTAACCTTGCATTATGATCTTCTATCCAAATCCCCTGGCTTTTAGAGATAGAGCCAAACCCATCTTTGGGTTCTTTGTTCCCTCTCTGGAATGCTTTGGCAACAGCAATGCATGTTCATGTATTTTGCCTCCTAGGTTTGAAGCCACATAGCTAAAATAAATTTTCAGTGAGAATTGTTGCAGAATTGAGCCAAGAGGAACAGTTGCTTTGACTCTGAGGGAGACTTTGATTCATTGATTTGAGTCAGTGCATGCAGTACATGAAGGATCTTTTATTTGGACTCCGAGTACAAGCTAAGTTAATTTTGGATGTGCTTTCATCTCATGCTGCACAGTGGGAGGTGGGTGATACCCAGCTTCTTACTGGGTTTGCTCCTGGTTGGAAGGTGCTTGAAAAATACCAATTTTCAACATATGTGGTTAAAGTTTAAGTTCTGATGAAGTTTCAGTGCTTGACAAAATTCTAATAAATTTTATTTTAGAAAGAGGGAAATATTTCTATGAGGAGAAACAGAAACAATTTTTTTTTGTTCTTTTGGAGAGTGAAAGCTTTAAATTGTGCTATTGATTTATCATATTGAAATTTTAAAATGCTAAAAATTCACTTATACTGAGGGAAAAATTCCTTTGACATTTTCTTTCATAGAAAAGAATGGAATCTTCATGACCTAGATTTCTTTGGCACAGCTGTTCTTTTAGAATGAAAACTTGTTACTACCTACCAAAAAAAAAAAAAAAAAAAAGGAGATTTCATTTAAAAAGACCCGTTATCCTTAGTGACAGTTATGATTTCTGGCTCAAATTCATTACATAAGAAAAGTCTCTTCTGCTGTAAGGTTTTGGGAGCACTGGCAGAGACAGTTGGGAGAGCTCTTGGGGATCTTCATAATCAACAGAACCCACTCCTGAGCATTCTGTTGCAGCTGCCTCTGCTCAAAGATTGGGGTGGAGCTCCAGGTACCACATGCAACCTCAAATATGTCTGGGTATGTAATTAATTCTTCTGAGTTTGTCTCTAAAATATATAACATTAGACAGAGGGAGAAGAGTTGAAAGAAAAATAACTGCAGTTATTTTTGGGATTGGGCTTGGCTTGTAGTGGGTCTTGCTCCATTTCTCATTTTCACGCTGTTAAAGAAGTATCATGGTTTGTTGTGCTGTTGATCTTAATTGAAAGTCCTACAAAAATAATATTTTGAGTGCCTAGAGCAAAGGAGATGGGTGAATGAAAAGATTATTAAAGATTTAGATCTGGAATAGCCCCAAATCCATTAGGCAATGCAGTGGCCAGGACAAAAGGTGGGAAATGAGTAATTGAGGCAAAACTTTCTTAGAAGATATTGTTGAACTATTTCTTTTCAAACATGTGGTAGCACAAGTGAAGGTGTAATTTAAATAAGCTGAACTGCAGATAAAGCAGCAAGGTTCTAAGCAGATCAAATTTGCAAGTGTGTTTCAATGTATTTTATGCCTTGGGAATCCCAAACTGCCAGGCAGCCTAATATGCTAATATTGTGCAGCAATTGTTTTTCCTATTTTAGTGTTTCCACATTGCCAGATAATTTCTGGCATGTGAAGAAAAAAGTGAATTTGTCATTAAAGACTGAAACTTGTCCCTAAATTCTAAATTTGATATAATTGCAGGCAGGCTGAACTGGATATTGTACAATGCATCCTCCACTGATTAATTTGTCTAATCTAATTCTGTCTGATCTGCTACCTGACTGATTTACCACTGCAGGCTTGAGTTAATAAAGTCTTCAGGGAATTGGACACTGTGCTGGTTTTAACCAGTCTTGTTTGGAGAAGTAAAAAGGGACAAGGTAAGTCTTTATACATTGGGACCTTGGTAATAAGTTACAGTAGTCCATGTTTCTACTGTTAGCATTAATGTAGTTAGTTTTGGTATTATTAGAAGAGCAATTAACACTTGCAGATATGATCAGAGATACTATCAGAGAGGAGGAATTCAATTTCACACTGAAGTTCAGCTTAGACTTTTATTTCTGAAACAAAAACTGGGTACACACAATAATTGGGGCGTTCTATTTCAAAATGTGACTTAACTAATGATAAAACTGCAATTATTCTAAATAATGCTTACATTACAACTCGGTGGGAGTAAGCATGTACTCAGTGTAAGGGGAGGATACTCCCTGGAATGGAGTGATCCAGGCAGATCTGCTCTCAAATCCTATATTTGAGAGGTTTAGCAGCAACAACACTGCAGAAAACAGTTGTAACCTTGGAAAAAGAAGACCATGAATGAGTTGTGGCTGTGAAAACTTTTAGGAAATATTGTCTCAGATCTGAAGTGACATTCACATATGAACACTTCATATGTTCATGTGGAAATTCCTTGTGTATCCATTCTGAGTATTCCAGCAGCAAAATGTGAATACATGGAACACAGTGATGAGTAAGGGGAAGACCTGGCAGAGGTAACTGGCTGGATACAGCTACACCACATGCAGAGTCTCAGTGTTGGTGGTGTTTTTTGGCAAGCAATAGGTAATTGCTGTTAGACAACTGAGAAACTGATAGCACACGTATCACTTACCACCACCATGTCAAAAGAAGTGTGGTGGAAAGCTGAGAGCAGTATTTGAGACTTGCCTTTGAGTTCTGTCACCCTTTCTGTGTGGAGTTTCATATTTCACTGGGGATCCCTGACGTGCTGTTCCTGATCAGGGCTGTACTTTGATGCACAAGCTGTGGCTGGGGTCACCAATTGCAGTCAGCCACGGTGCAGACAGGATTTGTCACCTGTGCAATGCCCTTGTGGTTGCAGGTGAAATACTGAAGTCCT
This sequence comes from Vidua macroura, assembly GCF_024509145.1. Classification (NCBI taxonomy): domain Eukaryota; kingdom Metazoa; phylum Chordata; class Aves; order Passeriformes; family Viduidae; genus Vidua; species Vidua macroura. Next base: position 6,446,282 of record NC_071585.1, on the reverse strand, counting down.
TCTTGAAGGAGTCAAAACAAACAAAATGATGGGGCTTGAGGAAAAAATGTCATGGGTCAAATTGAGGGGGAAATGTTTTAATTTTTTCTCTCAAATAAATGGGACTCTTCACTATTTCAAATCAACTTCTCCTGTATTTCTGGAAGTAATGTTAGGTGACTCCTTGCTTACTGTGTGGTGTCATGGAGAAAAGTGATTTATCACCATCCATGGGCTGAGAAACTTGGATGCACCCAATCTTTTAATGATGTTCCCTGTAGTCCAGGAGACTAACAACTTTTTCTTTTCTAAGCTGAAACTTTCTTTTGTCACAGCTCAAGATTTGGTTTCGTGTTGGATTTTGTTTGCTTTTATATTTGGGTTGTTTTGGGAGTTTTTGATTGTTTAAAAATAGTGGAGTCTGATTAGAACAAATTTTCCAAATGTTTTGAAGATAAATAGCACCAATACTTCCTGATAAAGTTGCACTCTCTCACTTTTTGGTCTCAGCTGAGACAGAAAACTGACATAAACCAAGGAGGAAACCTCCAAGACGTAAAACTATTTCCTCTTCCAGTGTGACAAATAATTACAGAGTGCTGATTGTCCAGCTAAGCCCCTGAAGCTCTGGCCCCTGTGCCCTTGATAAGGTAATCCTACAGGCTGTATATAATGCCCTGGCTAATACCAGTGTGGAGGTGTGAGGACTAAGCTGCTTAGGGCACGCTCTGGCTTTTGTTCTGTGCGGGTGTCGCCTCCGGAGCAGCGGGCTGAGACCGAGCCCTGGGGACTCTGCAGTGCTGATCTGCGGCCGTGCAGAGCTTCCGGGCTCTGTGTGTGAGAGAGATTTGTTTTCTTTGCTTTTATACTCCAAAACTTGTAGCCCAGCCCTCCCAAAACCACCCAAACTTATTTTGACTGTGAATTGACACTGATTATTTCCTTTTGCTTTTATTTATTTATTTTAGGAATGACACTATTTAATTTTTCTGCTTAGTTTAGGTTTTCTACCTGCTAGAAATACCTTCTTGATATTTTCTTCCTTTTATCATGGTCAAAAGAGTGTTGCCTAAACTCTATGCATGATACTCTTGAAAATGTCTGAATAGGCTTTTAATGTAGAGATTTAGGTTCGCTTCAAAAAAAAAAAAAAAAAGCAATAACAAAAAAAAAAAAAAAAAAAAAAAAAAAAAACAAAAAAACAACCAAACCAAAAACCCCAAAACAAACAAAAAACCCAAAAATATAAAAAAAAAAAAAAAAAAAAAAAAAAAAAGAAAAAAAAAACACTAAGTGAAATTAAGGTTTGAGTAGGATTTTTTGTGATGATTTAAAAGAGCTACTGGACATAGAAAATAAATTACAAGTAATAAAATATTGGCACAACAGGGTTTCTTAATGTATTCTTGCGCTACTTATGTAATATTGTTGTGCAGATTCAGTATTTGACAGATCTCTACAGAGGAAAAAAGGCCCCCAAAACAGCTCCCCAGCAAATGAGAGAGTTCACAAGAAAAAATAGAATATTGCTCCCATTGACCACTAGGTGATAGCCTTGCTCAATTTATTCATTTTATCAAGGTCATTTATATAAGGATTAAAAATGTTGCACACTGAAGCTCTTAAAGAATTGGATTCATGAAAAATAAATCTTTTCTTTCCTGAACATCAAACCCAACTTTACTGTTTTCCTGGTTTATAAATATTTATGAGTCATAACACAACCTTTTCCATTGCTGTATTGGATTTATTTTACTATGATGAGTCCCCAACAAACACACAACAGTGCACATTAAATGCACATATACTCATCTTATTAGTCTGCCTCAATGACACCACTGCAGCTAGGACTGTTGGGTTTTGGTGTAGACTGAAGTGTTGACATTTTAAATTTGATTTTTATCATTATTAGTCTTCATAACCAAAGAGTCTAAAATATTTTTCTTGATGTTGCTGACTTCATCTATTATTTAAAGGGCTATTTTTTAACAAAATAATGTTCAATCTTGTTATATCCCAAGACTCTGAGACACAAAAATATTTTGATTTTGTGAAAGGATTTTCTCAAATCAGGCTAAAAAAACCCAAAATATAACCTAATTAATAATTGAAGCATTGAGTCTTCACAATATTGAAATTCTTTATGGAGAATTTATTAAGACTTCTCAAGACGTGACCAGCAATAGCCTTTATAGCTTTATTAAGTTAAGAAATATCCAACATTTATAGTACCAAGGCAAAACCGGTAACTTTGAAGGATTTTTCTTAGATCCAGTAATACATTAATGTGTTTGGTACTATTTTATTAATTCTCTACCATATTGTATCTCTATCTTCATATATTTGAGGAGTAATAAAAACTTCATGTTAATTTCTTTTCTAGAGCAAGAAAAGGGTAAATGTGAATGAATCCTTTGAATTGCATTCAGTACAGCTTTAGTGTCTCTGTGTCTTTGCTTGGATGTGCTGACAGTCTGACATTGAAAAGTAGCTCTCCACATTGCCTACCTTCACTTTCATGCCAGAAATCTCTAGTAAAGGTGAGTATAGAATAAACCAATTCTATGGAAATATTATGCATACCACTGTAGTGCTAGAAGTGAAAGCAGGACTCCAGAGAAGATGCTGAAATCCATATTCTATGAAAATGTGTCTTTGAAAATTTGCATTGTTCAAGTTTCATTTATTTGTAAATCATCTGCTGAATGCTCACACCAGGATTTTCTTAGCTTTGCCAGAACTCAGCTGCCACTTTTGTAAAATCACTTTCACATTCTTTCCTGTGAAGCTCTGGGCATGTAGGGCCCAGGAACTGGGTGGAATTTTTGGAAGGATTGTCATGATCCATTAATGATAATTGCATCCCTGTTCCAGTCCTGGCAGCAGTTACTCTTCCTTCTCCTACCAGTCTGCAGGGTGTGCTTTCCAAAAGCCAACCAAATCTGCTCTTAAGTGAACTTTTAATGTTGCCTTGTGCTTGGAGTGCTCATGCCTGATGCATTGACAAATGGATGTTGAAATCAGAGAAAGTTGTCTTACCTGGCCTTGATGAAAACACAGAATACTTTGCCTTACTTTGGGGAACTGACTTCACTGAGGCCATGATTCAAAAGACATTTAATCCTGCCTGTGGTCAATAGTAAGTTTTCCTTACTCCTAATCTTATTTAGAATTAGGAAGAAAGAGGAGTTATCATGGTTAAAAAAAAAAAAAAAACAAAGCAAATCAAAACAAAAACCAAAACCAACCCTGAAACAAAACATCCTTTTAATTGTATTCCAGAGGTGAGTGTGTGATGAGTTTTAAGGTGTAGTTCATGAGGTCATTTTCCTTAAACAAAGTCAGCTCCTTCTCTTCTGTCAAAAGACCATTCCTTTTTTCCAGGCACGGCCATCCCAAAGCAGAGCTGTATTTGTGACACCTGTCCCATCTGATCCTCCCCTGCCATTGCTTCCATTGCCTCATTGTCCATAACAGCTCACACCACTTCAAAAAGAGAGTACAGAAGGGACTTGGAGCTTCTGGGAGGAGGCAGCTGGAACTGGCTGTATCCAGACATGGAACGAATTGGGAACAAGAGCTGATGATTTTGAATTAACTGAGAGGGTCAGAGAAGGTGGCTTCAGAGAAAATAAAGAGCACTGTCATTTTTTATCTTTGAAGAATGTTAGCCTGATGTCAAAGCCATCTACAACCCATCAGTGTGTGCAAACTTCAGCCAGGAGTAGAAAGGAGAAGGCAAAACCAACAAAAAGTAAGGAAGAAAGCAAAATATTTCTGTGGCTGTTTGTGAGGAGTCCAGAGAAATGAACATGTGCAGCCCTGGATGGTGAGGCACTCTGTGATGAGCAGCTGGAAGGATGCTAAATGGCATCTGCAGTTATGATACATTCCCATGTACACATTCTTTTAGAATAGAGCTCACTCAGATATAGGCTGATGACTGGTCTCAAACTTGACCTTTTTTTTTTTTTTTTTTTTTAATATTTTCCTTCCATTTCCTACTGCTTACCTCAAACCCAGCAGGCACTGGAGAATATTGAGTAATGGTGTCTCAGTAAAACTGCTGAACCTTGGGCCAGTGCTGTGATTTCTCATGTTTAGCTGGCTGAAATTTCATTTTCTAGTATTACTGGATGGCTAACTATACTAGGTTTTGTATTTGTGTCTGCAATAGGCATTTTGCTTTTAATGAGGGGGAAAGAAATACATGCTGCTACTTACAGAGCAGGTTTGAACTCAGATGGGGAGATACCAGGAGTTGTGCTGTCATCCTTCATAATTGCATTTTGTAGTACAGTCATGAGAATGAATGAGCTTTTGGTAATTCCTGCAGAAGTCATATTTCCACACGTTTTTCCTGATTCTGTGCTACTGTTAGCTGTACTCATTCTTTTAGTTATTGGGAAAACAAGGCTAATAAATTATATCCTGGTAGAGAAACAAGGCTCAAATCTAAGTCTAATTTAGAATTCATCACGATTTTGACTGGAAGTGTTCTGTAGCCATGCAATAACTATTTGTGTAATAAATTTTAAAGAAGTCCTAGAAATGAGTGACTCAATGGCAGCAATAAGTACAGAAAGGCAGCAGGTAGTAAGGATGGCATGGTGACACTGCTGAATTAGTATTACTCAAGAGTTTAAAACTGTTGGGGGTTTGGAGCACAATATATAAGACACTGGAAGAGCTGGGTCTCTTCTAAGGGAAGACTTTGGGGAGGATCCCATTGCTGTTTTCAATTACTCAAAAGGATTTTATACAGAAGATGAAGACTCCTGGAGGGGTGTAGAAAAAGGGCAGAGGAGACCAGATATAAGCTGGAACAAGAGAAATTGCGCTTGAATGTGAGGGGAGAGGGGCAGGTCCCAAAGTGATGGTAGTCAGCCACTGGAGCTGAGAAAAAAGTTTGGGTGATTTCCATCCACAGGAATGTTCAGAACTCTACTGGATATACAATAATGTAGTCTTGCCTTGGCTTAAACTTTAGATGGTGTCTAGAAGTCCTTTGAAATCTAAATCAGATTCTGCTCTCCTAGAGAGTGGGATTATCTTGGCTCTTGTTGTACCACCTGGTACAGTGAGTGCCCATAACAATCTCCAGTGAGCTGCAGAATTCCAGCTTCCTGTTGTCAGGCTGGGGGAAAGGTGGGTGTTCTGAAGGGCTCGGCAGAGCAGGATATGCAAAGGGGTTGCACTGCTCCTGTGAAATGCAGTGCCCACAGAGCTTTCTGCTCTGCACAGAGTGAGCAGCATGGTGGGCTTCTGCTCCACCTCACATCTGGAGAGCTGGGGGCACAGTGACACCAAACCCCTCTGCAGGTGCTTTGCAGCACCTCTTGAAGAGCTGGGTGAGTTTGTGGGCTCAGCATGAGCTGGCTGGAGGCTGGTGCAGGCAGTGGGGTGGTGCTGGGGTCCACATGGGGCTGCATTCCCACTGCTGCTCCTTGCACCCTCCCAACCACAGCCATCGGCAGTGCCAGCCCCACTTCTCTGCCTTGTGTCCAGGGGAAATTGGAAAGTGTTCATCATTCTGCAGGGTTTGTCTGAGAGGCAGGCAATTTGTATGGATCCTGTGAGAAGTGAGTTGATATCTTGGAATTACTTAGGTAAACCAGTTTTTAGAAGAGGCCAGACACCTTCAGAAGAGATGGTGTGGCTTTTAGTACTCATTTGTTAGAAAAAAAATAATGACTGTAAAGCTCATCATATCACAGTCTTCATTTTTGGTGTGTGCCATGCTTTATTTTCAAGTGTATATCACTTTTAGTTTAGATTCTAATTACAGTATACATGCAGCTATTAGAAATCTGAAGCTACCAAGTGTTTCAGATTTCCTCAATTCTCTGAGTGCATTCCACCCCACTGAAGCTGCACAGAAGCTTTCCTGTCATTTTCAACTCTAATACAAACAAAAGTAATTTCTCTGCTTCAACAGATTTAAAAAGTAATTATACTGCACTTGAATAAAATAATCTATTTCTTTTAACTAGTGTGTCAAAAGAAGTACTGATTTTTTGTGTAATCCACATCTACCCAAATGTCTGACATGTGTCCAAAAGAATCTTAAAGAACAAAAATTCTTTTTAGAGACTGAATTTCTTTTTCAAAGATGGAATACTCTTTTAGGGAAAGACATACCACACTTAACCTAATCTTTTGAACTGCCATCCTTATCTTAATATTGTTTAAGTCATGATGGCAATGTAGGATGCTTATGATTGAAGCATATATGTATTCATTTCTGGAAGATTTGATATCTTCTCCTTGAATAATTCAAATTATTTGCCTTTATACTGGGACCATGAAAACAATTTTGAATTTAACAGTAAATTAGTGAAGTACAGACATTCTTTTCTTTTTGGGAGAGGTTTTATCTGAAAATTGAGACATTAATGATACATCAGGTAACAGCTCCTTTGTAATTTTTGTACTCAGTGCATTAAGCCTGCATTTTCCTAACTGATTCAACTAGGGCTTTATATTTCTTAATTTGTGAAGATTTGTAAAAGCTACAAAAACCTTTTTACCCCAGGTATTTGCAAATAAATAGAATATCTTAAAGCTTTCACAGCTTTGCCCTTTTCCCAGAATTGGCTAAAAAACATTCCTGCTGATACTAGGTAATAAAATGTAGAGTGGTTCTGAATTCTACAGAGGCTACATGGGACAGGTAGATCTAGAGGTTCTTCAGTTTGCATTTAGGAGCATGAATTGAGCCTGTGTCAGTAGTAGGGAACCTAAAAAATATTACATTTGAAGGTTTTTTTTGGGCTCAGAAACACTGTTTCCAGGGCGGGAACCTTTCTGACTTTGAATTTCAGCAAAGGTTTGTGCTGTAAGTTCCTGTACTCTGGTGTCTTGATTTCTGCAGTGATAACAAACACCAGCTGCTCTCACAAACTGAAAGGATACTTCATTTCCTTCACTGCATACACCTTCCCTGTTGTATAATCATGCAATTTAATGGATGGCACCACTGGTTGCTCAATACCACTGCATATGAAAATGAGGTGATTGTGAAGTGGTAAATGTGTCACTGTTTCTGTTCGGCACAGTGTAATGTAGCACTGGGACATGGAAAGGCTCCACAACAGAAGCAATGTCAACAACTATAATAGCCCCATCTATCTTAATCTTAAATTTCATCTTTTTGTATCCAGGAGAAAGGCACTCATGAGAGACCAGTGACTGGGTTTCTTTTGTTTAATCAGTAACGATGGCTTGAATCAGGAAAGAGAATTAGTAGAAATACAATGTGAAAGCCTAACAGGTGGTTGGGGTGAGAGTCTGTGAGTCCTGGCACATGTCCAAGTGACTTGCACAAAGGTGTGAAAAGGGGCAAATTAGTGATAGAAGATGGACTTTAGGAATCCCCAGTTACTGACTGAAAATAATGTAACTGACATCTGTTACTCGTTTCTCCATAAAAAAGATAAGAATTGCTCTGCTGTTATTATGTGGAAGAAAGTGAGTACTTGCCATTAAGCAGAAGCTTTCACGTGTGGCTTGTCAGGAGCTGACAGCAGCCTCGTGTCCTGATCGAGTTAGTGCAGCCGTGGATAAGGAAAGGCTGCGGCATGAGCAGAATTGGCTGCTGCTGCAGAAGGGAAATGTGGACACAAAGGGCTCATTCCTGCCTTACCTGAGGGAGCACACAACAGCCTCAGCATCAGGAGGGCAGCGTTTGAACCCTGCTATAATGCTCCATTAATGCATGTGACTGCTTCATTAAACATGCTGGCATGACAGGACAAATGTGCCATCCCACGATGAGAGCTGCTAGCTGCTGATGGACACAGTGACAAAAGGGCAATTTCTGATGGGTGGAAAACAGCCTCATGCCTCAGCCTCCTCCTAGAGCAACTACTGGGCAAAATATGTGAAAATTCTTGTAGATTAGCCAGACTCATAGTCAGATTCTGGTACCATTGGTCATGTGCTCAAGCCCACTAACACACTTTGCCAATCACTTGATTGTTCCATAGGATTTCCTAATTGCAGGTTGACAGAAAAAGTGTCCAGTGAAGGGGGGGTTTATTGCATAGTCACTCAAACTGCTAGAACCAGGGTCACAAACTCTTACCTGCATTACCATGGAATTAAGTGTTTTAAACTAACCATCTGGGTTTAGAACAGAAATAGAAATTCTTGTCAGGCTCATTTAGGCCCAGCGATTTCCACTTCCCCCCTTAGTTCTCCTCACCTAAAATCTCTAACATAAAGAATATGTTTTTATACCTTCTTATTCTTCTCTGGTAGTATCACAAAATCCTCTCTGCCCACAGCTGGAATCCTAGACACTCTGTAGTAGAAACAGTAAACAAGCAGGTATAATAGCTGCTCTGCACTTGTAAAAATGTCTGTCTTAACATGAGCTTGGTGAAAAAACCTTTCCCAGAATAAGACTGTTATTAAAAAGAATATTATGTTATATTGTTATAAGTAAGAAAACTTGTTCCTGAATGTATCCATATTAATGCTGCATAAACAATCTAAAACATTTCTGTTTTGACAGGGAATTTTCAAGCTGCCTTTTCCTGACATAATTTTCATTTTATGTTCTTTCAGGAGAAAACTTAGCTGGTTCTCATCAGACTACATCAAATACAACACTCCTTCTGGTAAGAATATCTGATTATTTAAGTTGTATTAGAAAATGTAGCTCTCTGGAATCTGACACATTCAGCTGTTTTTCATTTTCAGTAACTGCATTTAACAGTTCCATCTTCCTTTCAGCAGCACTTTAATTCTTTTTATTCCTTTGTTCCTGTCTCCTCTGCTTTCCAAATTTATTCTGCAACTTCATGAACAATGCTGTAAATCTTCCTGCAGTCAGTATTTCAGACAGTCACAAGCAGCATGTGGTATGTGAAATCCAGGCTTTCCAAGATCTATTTTTATTTATCCTCTTGTGTTTCTATTCATTTAGTGAAGTTTTTGGCATCATTTGTGATGCTAAAATTGAGCATGTTGCCCTAGAAAGACAAATATAATAATAATTTTTCTGTGGAAAAGGAGAATGTTCAGGAGACACCTAACTAACTCCACTGTGTCTTGCCATTTAAAGAACACATCACAGGGATTTTTCATCAATGTCCCGTCCTTTCTCTTTGGGAAGACCATGCTATGTTTCTAATTCAGTGGTTTTTTGCATCCAACTTTAATATTTTTTGCTGGTCCTTTTTAAATAAAAACTATGCTTTTGTATGCTACATTTGGGATGGTTTTGAGAACACTGTCTATCTAGTTCTGTCTTACTTTGCCTTCTGTGTTTTGGATAATAACCTTCATATCATGGTGTATAATAGTGTTATTCACTTAGTCCTGATGCTGCAGCAATTTTTTTCCTGCCAATGAACTGAGGAGGGGAGGAAGCCACTGCTTCAAATAGTTTAAAACAGTGTAAAGGAATATATTGTAGATCATCTCTTGCTTTTGACTATTCTGTGTATATAAATGGAATGCTGAACTTGTGGCAGTCCTAGGGGACCTGGAGGCCCAGACATAAGAATTTCATGTGGGCAATTCTACAGAAAGAAAGAAATTCTTAAATCCATACCTTTAGAGAATTGTGCTTGCAAAGGTGAACTGTCCTCTCCTAAATGCATGCCTTCATATTTCAGTATAAAATATTTGTGCATAGTGTGTAAACTCTTTTTAGGTTTAAAGAAACCCCAAGCAAATAACAAAACCAAATTAATACAAACTTCGCAAAACTGGCAGCCCTTCAAACTATTCTGAACTCTAGAAACATTTGGAATTTGACAGTGATTCTGTTAGTTGCAATGCAAATATTTGTAAAAGATAGCATGTTACCACTGCTTTGAAAGTACTGCAAGAGAAATGTATGAAGAGGATTTATAGACAAAATGCTTGATGTCAAAATGAGGGTTTTTTTAGTTTGTTGGATCCATGGAAACTCTTTTCCTCTGTTGAGAAATAGAAAAATTGAATGCTGACCCTAAAGAGACTCAGTCACTTCAGCTGTGTAAGTGGGAGGGTCCATCCAGCTTTTTCATCTTTTGTTTGCTGGTGACAACAAAAGTTCTATTTCTGTTTAATTTGGCAGTCTAGGAGAAAGGATTTTCTTTTCATTTTTTACATTTTCAATGAATCTGTGTGATGACTTGAGTTGCTGAATGCTATTTTTATGCCCACTTCCTATTAGAATCAAACAATTTTTACAGAAAAACCAATTCCAACGTGTCATAACTGGCACTGCAATCTGTCCTGTTGTCTGTGGGCATGACCTCCTCAAGTCCTTCCAATCTCAATTATTTCCTGGTTCTCTGATTCATATCAAAGTCCAGTCCTGTGAGCCTAATTTGTAATGATTGGTTTGCTATCAACCCTTCTACTCTGAGCTGTGCTGTCTGCAGTCCATTTTTTTGACTTCTATTGTATCCCAAATATGACCATCTTTTCTCATAGCTGAAGTGCTTTTGAAAGAAGTATTTATATTTTTTTTTTTATTTTAAATAATCTGCAGAGGAACTCATTAATCTAGAATTAATGAATACAGTTGAACGTTCAGATTGATTGAACTTAAACTGTCTTTTTTTGCTGTTCCAAAAGATCTCTCCTTGTGATTTATTTCAACAAAACTCTTTGTCACCTTTCTTCTTGTGAAAAGTCCAGGAAAACTTGTGTTTTCTGCTGCCTTGATTAACAGGATTTGTATTCATATTTATAAATTTAATCCAGCAATAGGTTTTTATCCTGGTTGTTAGTCACAACATCATTCATCTTATGATCTCCTACTACAACCAATTAATTGATTAAGCTGCAACATATAACAATACTTAAATATGTAAGAATTTCTTACTTAAATATGTAAGACATATACAATGGTCACTTGCCACTGCATTAATGTGCAGTCACCTCTGGAATAAGAAATTAAATAAGAAATTGACACTTCACCAGTGTGCTTTCAGAGGGTCAGTATATGCAGGTGAAGTTTCATTCAGGATTCAGGGAGCTGAGAATGTAATTATTTTAATAATTAATTTTATTTTAATTGGCATTTGTCCAGTATGCTTTGTCAAACAATGCTCCTAATATAACAAAGTGGGAAAAGTTTTGTCATTGCCAAGTGTTGTGGTTTTCTGCCTTGGAAAAAAAGTATCACAAAGCAAAACAAAATTCAAAACAACAAACCCACCCCTTCAAACAATCCAAAGGAAACTGTATGAAGCTTGGAGACTGGACTGTGACTGAAATGACAAAGTGTCCCCTGCTGAGTGATGGATACAGCTCTGTATTACTCAGGTATTGATTTGAGGTCATTCCAACACTGACTGGAATTAGGTCACAGTATTTGACAGAACTTTAGCTCAAGAAACACGATAAACTTGGATGCCTTGGATATTTCAAATACGTTAAGTTGATATCAGCAGGTGACACTTTATACCACTGTGATTTAAATCCCTCACAAATCGTTTGGCATCAGCAGGAAAGAGAAGTAAGTGGAATTATTAATAGGATATTGAATGAGGGAACACCTGTTTGTCCAGATGTTTGTTTAAATAGATATGTTTACCCTTTCACTGTATAAAACAATTAATGACTGTGTTTACAGTCTTAAAATAGTATTTCCCAAATTTGAAATATATCAACTTTAAAGATACCAAGGGCAGAATTAATAAAAAAAAAGATAATTTTAATAGTAGCTTATATTTTTATTAAAAAAAAAATACCATATTAAAGCATCAGGACTGGTGCAATCCCATTCAATTGAAATCTGTTAATGAAATGACATTTCCAGTTCAATCCATTTTCCAGAAATTCCTTGGTTTTGTAGGATTAATTTTGCTGTTAACCTCAAGGAAAGTTAAACAAGTCCTGACAAATAGGATCACTGTGGGTTCCTTGTCCCAGAATACCTTGTCCAGGGTAATAAATAAGTGTGCTCCAGCAGGGGATGTGTGGTGTTCTTCCTGCTCTGCAGTTCCTGGGGGCAGCAGTGCTGTGTCCTAGGGCAGGATGTGTGACAGGGAATGTCCTTGGTCCCTGCCATGTAACTCTGCTGTGAATATGAATGAGATCAGCAGGAAAGGCTGGGAGATGTCCTCAGAATCCAGGATTGTGTTCCTCCTCTGGTGAACCTTTCTTTATCTGTGCAGGAAGAGCTGCCCCCTGCAGGATACCAAGGCAGAGCCACCTCCCGTATCTGCATCTCACATCCCCCTGTAGGATGAAGGAAGGGCTTGCACCAATACTCCCCATCAGTTTTACCCACTGGTCTGATTCTTAAGTCCTTTCCTCATTATTGGTGAGCAATTTGCATTTTAAAACTAGGAAGAAGAACCCTGTCATGAGGGAATTTGCAGGTGTTTACAAGCAGGTACATTCTAAGCATGATTTATGTAAAGGTATAGGTGAGTCTTTCTTAAACAACTCCATGTGATGCTCAGGTGTTGTTTAGTACTTTCTCTGTTGCTTTAATCACACAGAAAAAAAATCTTGATTCCTTCATTTCAGAAAAGCTGGCAACAGCCAAGTTTTTCTAGGATAAGGCCAGAAGTAAAACACAGTTGCAATGTTTGTCTGTTACTTTTTGTGAGCCAAAAATTTCCCAGCTGCCGTCAGTTTGGGGTCCTCTGCTTTAACCAGGGGGAGAGCAAGAGGTGCAGGTCATAGTTATGAAAATAATTTTGGGTTTATGCTATTCACATTTACACTTTGAGCATTTTTAAGAATCTTTTTGCGCCAAGCAGATGGAAAGGTTTATAAACCATGAAGAATGGTGTAATAGAATAGGGCTTGAATTTCTAGAATTCAATTTCTTGAAAATCCCTTCCTAAAAATACTGACACAATTTCACGTTTTTATGTAAAATACAAGATTTCTATTATGACTAACTTTCATAGAAGTGCTTCCTAATTAAAGATACTAATGACTTTAAAGGAACAATTAAAATTGTGGGAAGAAGTTCTACTGTGTGAGGACCATTTGCTTTAATCCTTGAGAAATAATAAGGAAATGAGTTAACACCACTTACTATCAGAGTCCTGTCAGAGCCAAACAAAAGAGGGCTGAGAAAGATGTGATAATGGCTCAGGATGGGCTGGATCACACTTTCCCTGGCCAACACGAGCAATTATCAGTCAGGTGCTGTTTGTTTTCGCTTCAATTAACTGCACTATTACTGAGCTACAAGAACTGCAGCCTAAATAGGCAACGCGTTTGCTGGCATTTGCCCTGAGAATGGACCTGGTTCCTTAGCTGTTCCTATGTAGAAATTAGGAGGCTTTTATGATTATATATATATATTTTTTTTTTTTTTTTCTCCACCTTCCCTTTCCCCCAGCTTGTACTTTGGCTTAATGAAACTCAGAGCGTTTCCTTAGAAGAAAGCTTGTTCCATAGGAGTGGTTTGGTTGGTTGGGTTTGGGGTTTTGTCCCCATGCCTTCCTTCCCAGCTACTCTTATAATCTATTTTCTCTCCTGTTTTCTCCACGAGATTAAATTCATAATCCTCTCTGCAGCACCACCAAAAAAATAGCATCATGCACACACACAGAGCAGCCCATCTTGCTGAGCTTTTTATTTCTCCAAGAACATTCATATGGCTTGTGGCTCCTCCTAAGGGGAAAGAAATATGGGCCAAAGTGAAGCAGTGATTCAGTTTGTGTGTGGTGCAGATATTTATAAAATATTTTGAAAAAAACCAAACAAACAAGTGAAAAGCTCCCAGTTTGCATTAAACATGTCATACCTCAGCTGTTGCCAAAATTCACAGGAGGCAAGGCCATTGTTCTCAGCATAAAAAGTTTTGGTATTGAACAATTTCATTGTTTGGCTTCATGATCTTACAAATCCAATGCCTGAAGATGAAGGTCAGGATTTCAGCTGCACCTCAAATAAGAAAACGCCTGCTGGGTACTCCAAGGCACAGGGGCTCACATTGTCTAAGAATTTTGATATTGGTCCAAGCTTGATAGTGGAACATTGTGATGATCTCCCATTATTGGGGATTGCTCCATTAGGAGATTACTTTTTTAAATCTTAGAACTTTTTTTTTGATTTCTGCATCAATTACATTTCATATCCACATATGCACTGGATTATCTTTCATACATAAGCAATTAGTTGAGAAAAGAAAAAAAGTACTCCTGTAAAATGAAATAAAAAGAAAAGGAAAGATGAGTTGTTAAAAGAAATACCATTACAGATGTTGCTTCACTATTAAACTTTGAATTATCTGTTAATTTTCTACTGAACGTAAGGAAAAAAAAGTCAAAAGAGAGAGAAATATTTCATGTGAGAGATAAACCTTAATAGGATTATGAGTTTAATAGCAAAAGTAATAAAATTTGCCTTCTCAAAATGCAGAAGGAATTATTAGAATTTCCCCTTTATCTTGAAATTAAAGGTGGGACAGGGTGGTAATGGGGGAGTTGATTTGGAATTTGTTTTTTAGTGAATTGCAGAGCAGGTGAAAAAGAATAGGCTTGGTTGTTTGGGGATTGAATATTGAAGATAATAATGGCAATAATGTTCTTGTCTTTTTGATCTATGAATTGAAATTGCAGCAAAAACTGATGCTTGGACAAAGCAGTATTTTTTGACATAAATTTTGAAACAGAAGTCCAGGACAATTTTTTTCAGTTGATGTAAGAAACAAAAGCTTCTAAACTTCTGGAAAAAAAATAATTTAATGAGAAGTGATTTTTAAAAAAAATTATTATTTCAGTTTGGCATTTGAATGCAAATAGTTCTTTTTCAATGAATTTAAAGTTAAAATGTCAGTTCGTTTTGATTTGGTGGCTAAAAAAACCAAATTGACATTTCAAAATTAAATAAAAATATCATTTTGAATCAATGTTAATATGAAAGGTCACTTGGTTTTCATAGCCAAAAAATCCTTCTGGAGCAGAATATTTCATAGTTAAGCAGGAATTAGGTTTTTTTTTCAGCATGTCTTATAGAAAAATGTAAATTATTTTTATGCATGAGCATCAGCTCTCATTCACACTATTTGTATGAGAAATATGTTGTCTGACTGTACCAAAACTATGCTTTGTTTGAATTCCATATCTCTGCTGTGTTAGCAATACTTCCCAACTCTCTGCAGCTGGAGCTTTGTTAGAAATGTGGAAATGGGCTTTCCACCTGTGACCCTGGGCAGGCTGCTGCACCTTTCCATGTCCTGTAGGTGCTCACACTCCTGGGAATGCCCTTCCATCCTCTCCCTGTTTGTGATGGAGAGCTCAGTGGAGCTGCCCCAGGGCTGGTGGTACCTGCAGGGCAGGAAAGTTCCTGTGCTGGCATCTAAAGGTTGAACACCGGGTGGGGAGAGATTGGGGTCCCTCTTCTCCTAACCTCAGTCCTGCAGGAGCTGTTGGGCTTTGTGGGCACAGTGGTTTATCCCTCAGCTGGGGAAGATGGAGAAAAAGATAAGATGATACTCAATTGTGGAAGAGTTCAAAAATATTGGCTTTCTGCCTTTATTGTTTTTCTTGTTTCCTTTCCCAAATGAGGGAGTCTCGTGCTGTGCTTTGCAGTGTACTCCTGCTTGTTCTACAGAAATGTTTACCATTTTTCTCAGCTTTTGCAAGCAATTACTGAAGATGCAATTTTGTGCTTAATGAGCAGCTGAGCACTGAACCTTAAAAGAAAAAAAAAACTTCCCCTCTCCAAATATTAATTAATCTTTCAAGTTAAAATACTGTAACCCAAGCATCCAATTTTAAACACTCTGACTCTAAAATACTTTTCAAATGGTCAGATCATTAATTTTCTTTCAAGGGCTCACAGGCAGCACAGAATAAAGGAGCAAAGTTGTAAGCTTTTCCTGCTTGTTTGGTTTTGTATGCTTCCTTTGCTCTCTGCAGTGCCCAGAAGTTTTTCAGATTAAGGTGCTATTAGTGCAGCTGGAGACTGACCAGCTCTTTCCCTTCCCCTGCCTGCCATAGAATCTCTTTGACTGGTGCTGCTTTCCTTCTGGTTTTCCCTCAGGCTGGGACTGGCCCGTGCTCCAGGAAGGAATCTCCAGTTTGTGGAGCCCCTGCCTGCAGCTGGGACCAACCTGGACATGGGAGCAGCTGCTTCCAGGCCTTGGTCCCTCAAGTTTTATTATTTCCAAGAACTGGCAAAGCTGCTGCACCTCCTCCTCTGGGGTGAAGCAAGTATGAACAGGCAGTAGAGCAGGTAGGAACTTAGAACCTCTTGTGTCTGTTTCTAGTTAAGTAAAATTGATACTTGACGGAAGCTTGTTGTACAAGTTTTGCTTTGTTTTTTTTTTTTCTTTTTACAAACCAGTTAATGAAAGAAAATAGATTGCTATACTTCAATGTTTGCACTTGAAAAGAGAGAAGAGCTAAATTTCTGAGCTTTTTTGTTCAAGGTCTTTTGGTTTCTCTGAAAGCTTCTGAATACTTACTCTTTAGCCTAGCTTGATTGTCACTGAACTCAAGCTGTACAAAGCCAGAAGACAAAATAGGTGTAGATAAATCAAGTTGGATGATAATTTGCATTCATATAGTGACTCTTTCAGAGAAAACAGCTACAGCCACATGGGTGCTTTCAGACTGGCAGCTTTGCCAGTAAACAAAGATGTAGGTGAACCACATCTTTGATAGCTGAATCTAGGAAAGGACAGGCTGTAATGTTAGAACTAATCTCAAAGAGAAAACCACAACCCAGAACATGTGTTTCAACAGAGAAATCTTCTGCAGGCAAAAGAAATCTTCCAGAGTGCCCACCCACCCTGTTTAGAGAAACAGCAGCAGCAGCAGCTCGTGCTCCTGCCTGCTGCTCACTGTGGTGGGTGGATCCAGCAGAGCAGAGGAAATCCCTGCTCTGGAGTGCCTGGAAGGGAGAGGCAGGAGCTCAGCGAGCGCCTGCAGTTTGGTAGGAAGTGTGAGGGTTCTCATGGGCACATAGCATCGAGCTCATTTGGATACTGTGGCTTTTGGCAGGTGGACTCTGAGAAATACTAACTGTTCTCTCAAGGTTTGGTTTGCATTAGTGTCTCCAAAGAAGGAAAAAGGGCTTTTCAATTTTATTAAATGGAAGGCACTGCTATTAGTGATGTCAGCAACTGAAAAAGTAGCGACAAGGATGTGATTATGGCACGCAGTAATTCATCACTGACATTGATGTACCTTTTTGCAAAACTGTAAATATTTTGAGGCTGAGATGGGTGCACAGGATCTTGTTTTGCACTTGTTTTTTTCAGCCTTAATGCAAAAATATGGCTGGGTTTTATTCTTGCTTTGCTGGAAACATTGAGAGCGAGTAATGTGGGTTCCTATGCTGTTACGGAAGGACATTTCAGTTTACTTTCAACAAGTTTATTCTAGCAGGCAGTTAATTATAATCAAGAGAATTGAAAAACATGCTAATCTATTTCATAGTTTCATAGTGATAATATTACACTGAACATGGTATCCACAGATTTCCAACTATGTGCAGTGAAATAAATCTGATATTCTCTTCCTATGGTTTTCCTATTAAGAATAAAAATACACCATAAGATTAAACTAGGCAGGGAGAGATATCAGTAGGATCTTGGAGTTGTTCTGATTAACAGCTGAGCATTTCCAAGTCATAAATAAATAAAATAAAAATATATATTCAGCTTGTCAGCCTCTGGGCAAAACTGCCTTTGGTTGTTGCAGCCCTCTAGGTAGCATTACTAAAAAGTGTTAGCAGAAATGCAAAAGGAAAAAAAAATACATTCGTATTTTTCTTTCTTTTTTTTTTTTTTTTCTTTTTTCACACATTTTTTACATTATTTTACATTCATTTCAGGGCTGTGTTTGAACAAGCCAGAGGGCTAGGATGTGGATGAAATGTTAATATGTTGTGTGTGTATATACACGTACACAAATGCTTTTATTTGGGGCATCTGTACATAGGATAATATGCTCAAGTAGGGCAAGCCCTTCTTCCTAGTCTCTTTTTTTGTTTCTTGATATGTTCTTCAAACAGTATATGTATAAAAGTATTTATGAACATAATACATTTGTAAGCAAGATAGTATAATTTTTAAAGTGTATTTTACTGGCTATTACATTATGCTGCAATAGATTCTTTCAGTGCTATCTAATCTTAGAACTGTACCATGCAGTGAAACCTCCATGAATTATTAATTCCTAAAAGGGTCATATCAGAGAATATTTTCAATGGGATGGTTCAAAATGAAAGTGCAGCACTGGGCAGAAAAGTGACTGATTAAATGAGAGAAAAACTCTTAGCTGGCATAAAGACTATATTGTATTGTGTTATTTTTGCCTTTTTTAGTAGTAGCATGTGTGCATGTTCTGCCCTGAAAAGCTTAGAGTTTTCTACTTTTTTCTTTCTTTCCTTTTTTGCTCTTTTAACTTCTCTGTGTTGCAGGATCTGAGTGTACTTTCTATTTCAGTCTGTATTGTCAACTGAATTCTAATCACAAAGTAATAGCAAAGTCAAAGCGAGGAGGACAGTGACTTTTTTGGTAGTACTTGAGGCCTAATATTATCCTGAGTATCAACATTTTTATTATGAAAGATTAAAATATTGTTATGAAGTCCATGATTGTATGCAGTCTCTAGTCTATCCGATCATGAGGAGCAGGGAGGCTGCTGCCTTCTAAGAAAGATCCACAGCATTTTTTCAAATGGCTCATGAGAAAGGGATGTGCCATTGAACTTGCTCTGCTGCTGAGGTGGGCTAGAGAATTTGGTTCTGGCTTTCCCAGTCTGGGGCTGGCCATGCTCTCAAACCAGCATTGAAATTTCCACAGCTTTCCACTTCTGAAATGGATGGGATGGACTCACAGGAGGCAGTGCTACAGCTCTCGGGAAGGAGCTGCTGTGACAGCCAGCTGGAGAGATTATTTCACATCTTTAACTGACAAGGCTCTTTCTGAAATGAACATCTGACCATAGCTTCAGATTTATGAGGTCTTATTCCATGTTGTGTGTAATGCACTGACTGCAGTCAGGTGAAAAATTCATCTGTGACTTCCTCTGGGTTGTTTCCATCCCATCTGTACAGCCCAGTGAGAGCTTTCTGAAGGGTGTTTGCTTTGAACATCGTATGTCTTTATTAGCTAGAATAGTTTCAAGGTTTTTAGTTTATTGCTAAGGGGAGGTTTTATAATAAAAGGATGTCTCATTTGATCTCTTAGTGTAATCTGTTAATATAGACCCACAGTAGAGAGAAAGCAAAACAAATTCAAGAATGTCCATATAGTTTAGCGGCTTTGCTTGAATCTTGGTAGAGAGAAACCAAAGGTCTTTTTTGTGATGCATGACTCTACCCTTGTAATGTATGGCCATATGTTTGTAAGGGATGCCATTCATGTCCTTTGACACAGAAACATGGGAAAACCAGTTGGAATGAACTCTGTTCACCACGTTATTTTCATGAGTTATTTTTTCTGACTAAATTTATGCCTACTCAGAAAGGTATGTCTTCAAAAGGAAAACCTCTGAATGGGAGATAACAAAGCATCTGCAAAGCCACTGGAGGAGTTTGTCCTACATGCAGATTGGCTGCACTCAATGTAGATAAGAAGGATATTTCAGTCACATAAACAGATGGAACAGGAGCAACACTTCTGGTCACCTCTACAGACTCATGTTTGACACTGGCAAAAGAACTGGGTTAGAACTCTGATGCAAATGCACAAATAGACCTGCAGCTTCTCACATTGACCTGCAGTGATAACAAACAGATGTTTTTGGCTTAATGTTTGCTTGTGAAGATTATTACCACAGCTTTAGGTAATATATTCATACTGGCAAAAATAATAAACATGATTAAAAGGCCTCCTTCGATGAGTCTTGTCCCTACCCAGTAAGTTCATGTCAAAGCTTTATTGACAACTTGACCTTGAAAATAAAAGATAATGATCCTTTCTGACACTTCATTTTCCTATCACTTTATTAGCTGAGGGAATCTGGCACAGAAACATTAACTAGACATAATTAATTTGCATTGATGACATCAATCAACCTCTATTTAACTAATATAATCAAGTGCTGTAATTTGTTTCCAAATATGATGAAAGACATACTACTCTATGTCCAATGACAAAAGGAAGAAACACAATGTGAATGTTATAACAGAAACTTTGCCTACACTATGTGGAGGTCCAAAATAGAGAGTCAGAACAAAATAGACATTATTTTGCATTTGGATGTGCTTCTTTTTACCTTAGATGGCAGGCAGAATGCAGCACATTCAAAGCCAGCAGTCTGCTTTCATTGGGGCAGGTTATAGATTTTCATTGGGAAGGTGGTAAGTGCTGGTTGAAACTTGTCAAATTGGAAATAAAATCTTTTTTTTTTTTTTTCTTCAGGTGGGAAGGCATATTTTTAACAACTTAGTAATAGCAAAAATATTATTCCCATGACATCTTCTTTCTATCCACTACTATAATTTTTTCCCTGTTACTATGTGGAGAATAATGCAGAATGTAACTGTGCTGCAAATAAAAGAATGGTTGTGCCATCAATTGAATGGTGGATAAAAAGATGGAGGGAGCAGGAGGACAAACAAATGTGACTTCAAGTAACACAAAAGGTAAGCAATATAGGCTAAATAGAGGGCTGCATCAACATCCTGATTAACATACATGACAAATCTGCAGTGGTAATGTATCTTATTGCTGCAGTTGTGTTAGTGCTCCTTAAAGGGTCAAACTCCTGTGAACAGAAGATTCAAATGCACCTATAATTACTTAAATGTTTTACATAGTGATGAAAGACAGCAGGTATCTTTTGAAATTATCTGTAGATAGACATTATCATGGAAAAAGGGCTGTCCACAAAACTTTTTTTCTGTGTAGTTTTATTTGCCTGAAAAGATCTTGAGTAGAAATACAAGGAAGAGGATGGACTTTTTCAAAAGATAGGATTTCTTCTGTAGAGAAATTCTAAATAATAATGAGACTTAAATATTTCCTTTAAAAGTCCTCCATGGAGCTTGTGGTTGAACTAAGTTGTTTTTTTTTTTTTTTTCCATGAAAAATACTCATCTGTAACTTCAGCTAAATACAGAAAGTCATTAATTCTCCCTAGTTCAGGGATACAAATGGGACAAAATACATCAGCACAAAATAGCCACCAGAGGCACGAAAAGCTGGGACACCAGGTATTTGTCAACACATAACAAATGTAGAGACAAAGCAATTTTTTTTACATTTTCTTTATAATACTTTTATCAGAAATACACCTTTGTATGAAAGAAGCATCTCAGTAGCAGAGATAAGTAGATCTTTTGATAGAAGCAGAAAAAGTTCCTCCATAGATAAAATAGTTAGGTTCCGTTCACATTTTTTTTCTGATTCTAAACCTTGTTTTTAAATTACTTTCAGAAATACATGATCAAACTTTGGGATCTTTTTTTTTTTTGTCTCAAAATAAATAGTATAGCAATATGAATCTTAAAGTAATTGAAGGGAATTGATCATAGAAGCTCTGTGATCCTGATCACTGGTGTTTGGTAACTCCCTCTGGATTGACATAAGTGGTATTAGAACTCTCCTACTTCAATATAATTACATTATCACTGATCTTATTTACTTCTCTGGCTTGCTTTGCTTTGATTTCTCCTCTCTTATTCTGTTCTATCCAGCTCTTCTTTTTTGCGTTCTGCGTTTCTATCCATGTCCTTATCTGTAATATTTTACAATGGCTCTTTGTCATTGCTCAGGTTCTTGTGTTTTTGCCTGCTGGCCACTGAATTAGAAAGCTGGCTGTTTATGTAAGTAGGTGAGCTGCACATTCCTTTATCAGGAGTGCTGTATCTAACACATTGGCGTTGGAGACCAGGGTTATTGAAGTTAATGGAAGTCTGGCTCTAACAGCCTTTTTCTAATAATTGATTTGATTTGGAGAGATGTTGTTTGTTCATATAATTGATCTCCCTCTTTTTTTTTCTACATGTACTTAGTCTAGTTTCCTGGGTTCATTAGCAACAAACTTTCATCTCTATGCTTGTGATCTGGGTAATAGATGCTTGTAACACGTGATGATTCTGTCACCATTTGGGGCCAGAAAGAAAACCAGGCATTCATGTATCCATAGTGGAGTTCTTGTGCAGAGCAGGTTGAAGTCTTTCTGTTCCAATATTCATAACCCTCAGCTTGGTAAATTTGAAGTTATGCCATCATTTATCCAGTACAGTAGCAAAGAAACAGTTTACTAATTTGCAGTAGAGAAATGAAAAGAAGGAAGCATAACCTCCAGCTGATACAATAAATGAATCATTTATACAGGGCACAATAAACACTTAGCTGTTTCCATTCCAGGTTCTTTTACTGAATTATTTTCCCTCATTTTCTTTCTATTTCTGAATGCTGTTCATATTAAAGGGAAAAAGGTCTCTATCTCCCAACTTTATTTCCTCATTGTTATTCATTGGTCCAAAGAAGCTGAGATGGGCATCTCAGTTTATTTAATCAATAGTTCTCTGCAAGGGAGGTTAGGAATCATCTCTGTGTATCAGAACTGATATGTAGCAATGCCCGTCAGAAGAGATTAGTAGGTCCATGTCGAGGTAGAAGCAGCAGGGTAGAATGAAATCTGAAACTGGGTTAAGTAATTGGGTTCTTGTTCAATAAAAGTGCTTGTTTGTGTGTTGTAATGAAAGATCTTTGGTGCTATGGACGTCTGAATCCAAATATCCTCCGGATTTTCTGATGGATAAAGTGATAAGGGTGAAAGGGATTTAATTTAGGACTGCTGAAAAACTTTAAAGAGATTAGAGAAATTCGTAAATGTGCTCTCCCTCTTTCTTGTCATGGTGGCTTTTGTGTCTTACCAGAGGCAAACTGGGTAAGGAGAGGGACCCAAGGTCAGGGTTGTCAGGGTTCTGATTTGGAGTGGGGCTCCTCTGGGGATGCTGCTTCTTTCAAATGCCCATTTGAGATGCAAGTGCAAAAAAGATAATGAAGAAATTGTTGGCTTTGTTTGGATTCCCTTATTTTGGACTTAGGAGGATGATGCTGGTTTTTTTTTGGTTTTTTTTTTTTTTCCAAATTCATAATCAATAGATAGAATTTGCAATTTTATTGAACTGCTTATTTTTTTATTATTATTTTGTTTCACTATAGTTTTCAAGGCTTGGTTACACCATCAGATCTCTGGTAACTCCACAGGCCACATTTCTTAAACTTTAGACATTCTTTTTATCATGTTTTATTTAGGTGTTGTAGTTTGCTCTGACTGCAAAATTATGTTTCTGTGAAACTTCTCTAGAAAGTTCTCCGGATTCATTAATTGTGTTTATATAGAAAAAAATAACAAACATAAGAACAGAAAGCTGAGAAAATGGATAATGAAATCTTGCCTACCTTTGAGACATTACTTGGAAAATTATCTCTGAATCTTTTTTCTTTGTCTGAACAGAACTACAGTGTCTATCTTGGAGCCAAGTTTTATCTTGATCACAATTTTCCATAAGGGTTAATTGTCTTTTTGCATTACTAAATCAGCTTTGGAAAAGATATCAATCTCCTTGAAAATAAACTGGTTTTGTTGTTTTTTTTTTTTTTTTTGTTTTTGTTTTTTTTTTTTTTTTTCTCAAAGTTGATTTAATGTACTTATTTTGCCACAGATTCAGAAGAGTTAAAAGACAGAGTAAGACCAAAGGTTTCTAGAATTAAAATGTTTGTGGAAGCACCTGTCCTTGGAAAACTCTGGTTTTCCAGACATATATGTGCACATATATAAGGAGAAAAAAGCCACATGCTCCAAGGAATTTAAATGTGAAGCACTTCCCTTGACTTGTTTATGCCAATGCTTATTTTACAATGTTTTTAATCTTGGGCATTCTGACATTGCTCACACTTCTTGTCTTTGGCATCCTCTTCCCTTTGTTCATTGAGATTACATGGATGCATTAGGGATGCTTTGTTTTCCTGGCTTTTGCTACAATTCTGAAGAAATAAATGGAAATCTTTCCTGCTCTTTTGTTCTAAGGATTGCTATAGCAAACACTTCCAGAACTGTATTATAAAAAAATTAGATTTGGAATGAACATCAGAGCTGGTAGCCTGTGGCAGCTCAGATGATCTGAAATGCTCAAAGAAACCTTTCCTTGTAGTGGGGAGTTTTTTCAAAATGTCTTGCTCCTTAGGTATTTTCAGTGACAATAATATTTTACTTCTAGTTTAAAACAAAACCAAAACAAAACTAAAAAAAAAAACCCAAAACAGTGAACTATTCCTTTCCATAATGTACTGGAGAATCCTCTGCAAAAGGTGACATACCCTACCCTTGTGATTGCCATATTCCATCCATGCATTTGTCCACAAGGTCATTGTAGTGGGATAGCCATGGATTTAATCAAATTTGAAGATAGATAAGTTATTAAATGTTTACCATTTCTGCAAATGATAATATCATCTGATCAGGTCTTAAAATCTGGCATCTTTCATTTTATGAATCAAGAGTTGTCTGGATTTCTTCACATTTCAGTCTCCATGCAGGTGTTACAGAGCAGCCAGAAGAAATAGTCTCAAAGTCAGAAACTTTTCTTTGGCTTGTGAGGCCAGGGGTGGCTGCACAGCTCATTAATTTCCACTGATATTGACACTAGGTGCTTCACTTTAGGAACTATGTAACTCTTGCCTTTGCCTGCAAGTGTAAAAGGATATTTTCAATATTTATTTCATGTCTGCTAACATGAAACTCTACCTCTCAGAGGACAAGTTTAAGTCAGATGATCAGATTGTCTCTGCTGATCTCCATTTGGAGCTGCAGGATATAATTAATGTTCCTGTTACAGATGAGGGGAGCTCCCCTGCTCCCCCAGCTCATGCCAAGGCCATTTCCTCCCAGCCTGGCAGTCAGTTGTGTCGATGATCTTCTCCTTGATATAAGTGATGCCAAAGGAAAATCCTTCCCCTTACAGCTGGGTACAGCCAGGGGCAGTACCTGCTCCAGTGGTGTTCTTTTTGTTGCTTGGGGAGGGGTGCAAACAAGTTGTCATACTCACAAAGGAAAAAAGGTGTCCTAAGTAACAGTCTGGCTACTGGAGCTAAGGGACTCCTGACCCCAAAGGAGGGTGAAAAGTGTTTTTTCCCCTCCCCTGACATGCTCTTTAATTGGTACCTTGTATCTGGGTGTTTAAACCTTGATCACATTTTTAGCTTCTACCCTCCAAAGTCCAGTCACTGCTTCCCTGCTGGCAGAAGCAGCAGGCACCTCCTGACCCTCCCAGGGGGAGTGCTTTCCTTGCCGCCCTCTGCAATGTCCTCTTTCCTTATTTTGACAGTGACTCCTGCCAGCCAAGAGCTGTAGCTCGTGTGCTTGATAAATGATGGCTCTTACAGAAACATTTCCATTAAATGTCTTTTTTATTTATGTAGTGGGCTAATTGTATCGGGTACTGGTGGCATGTATGACTAGCTGTACATGCATAGCTTTTCCAAGCCATGCTATTTCTTAAAAATAACCTTGATCTCTCCTTTCCCCAATTAATTCAAGCAATTAAAATGAAAAAAAAAAATTGGGAAAAGAAGAGTTGAGTTTGGGTTCTAAGCTTCTATTTTTCAAAAGGAAGCAGTCAATAGCTGATAAAAATATTTTCAGGCACAAAAGTGGACATATTGGCCTCTTCTGTGCATTTTTATATATTTACAATAGAATTGTTTCAGGAAGAGAATTATTTATGTCATTCATTAGAAGCACACTTTCCAAGATTTTTTTTTGCTTAAAAATAACAAAAGTACTTGATAAATAATCACAACTTTTCATTGGGTTAGCTAATGTCAAAAGGAAATAATTTCTCAATGCTCTATTTCCAGAGATAAAAAGGTTTGTTATGGGAAAAATTGCTTACATTTATTTTGCTTATATAAAAAAAAATTGCTTCAATTTTTATGAAAAATTAGCTCTCAGAAGGAAGTGTATTTTATGGTGAAAAAGGGATGATTTGCCCTGCATCAATTTCCGTGTTTGTGTATCTGTGACACTTTTACAGTGATGAAAACCCACCCAAACCAGCTATCAATACGCCACCTCAATAATATTTTTGTGAAGGATTTAATTTATGTTTCACTGTGCTGTCAAGATATGTCCCAAGGTAAATTCGATGTAGTTCCATTTTTTGAGCTACAGCTTTCCCAGGTGGCAAGTGCCAGTCTGAAATCCCCACCCAGCCCAAAGGCTGCAGTCCCACTCACGTGGAGCAGCACAGTTCTGTTTGTGTCACCGTGTCCCCTTCCCCTCCAGGGAGTGGCACTTAGCAGCCAAGTGCTGGCACTCAGTTTGCCATGGAAAAGCAAAATCAACAGTTGTGGCCAGAGATGTAGGTCTGCTTTATTCCATGGAATGAAATATTATTCTACTCTGCATTATTTTATTATTATTTTTTTTATTATTATTATTATTGATTAACAAGCTCTCTTGAAGTATTTTTTTATGCCTTTTTTCTTCCCAGAATATACAGCCTATATTAAAAGCAGGCAAGGGTTTTCCTAGCTGGCCAGCCCTATGCATTATTATTTCTAGTGATAAAAGGCCAAAAGGATAATGCAGCTTTACACACCTAATGGCAAGGAGGTTGTCTCTTAAAACTGACATTATTGAACAACTTCACAAGGCTGGTGCTGATTTAAACCAGCTTATGTTCTCAACCACAATATTCAGCCTGTGGTGGTTAATCACAGACTTTGTAATGGAAAAGATGCTAAGAAAGATTTCTGAGTACTGGGGGGAAGAAAAGTGAAAAACTTTAAAGTAATTGATGTATATTCTCACAGCGAGATTCAGCGCCAACTGTTTGAAAAACATGAATAGGGAAATAGCATGTAAAATAGTGCCCTTTTAATACACGTTCTGCTCACCTGTAGTAAAGCAATCCTTGCTCCTGTTAAGCACAAATTCCCACAGTATTTTACTTCTTCCAACCACTGTTTCATCAGAAGGATAAGTTATTTTCACCTTTCTCAGCTTCAATCTCAAATGCTATTAATATTATCAGCTAAGCAATGGCTCTAAATTCTGTCCTTTACTGGTGGAAATATGGATGCTTCAGATCACTATAAATAATGGCCCCTCCTGGGAAGGAAATATTTCCCTCAAAGTGAGTAAGTAAATGAGAAATCACTCGTTCCCTTCCTCTGCACTTGTTGAAAAAAACACAACCTTATCTTAATAACTAAATATCATACAGAGGAGGAGAGTCACCTGCAGTAGCTCTCCAGGTACCATAAATCATTTGTCAGAGATGTAGCTGAGAGACATTTGAAAAGTCATGATTACAGAATGCCTGTTTTAAGTGTAGGGGAAAAGAACCTGTAGTAATGTTCAGCTAGAAATAAAGCTACCATTTTCTTTTTTTAGGGGAATAGCACTGTAAAGATGTTTTGTAATGACATGTTTATCAACACGTTTGTCACATAGGGAGAAATAATTGGTGCAATTAGTACTTGTGCTAAGTTCAACAGATAGTTCTTCTACATGTTGTACAGCTTTTATTGAAATTGTAAAATTCTTTAGTCTTATTAACAGCTCTTGTTGGAGTGAAGACATCGAGGAGCTGATGACATTACCTTATTTTACCCCTATCATCCCGCAGTGATTAACAATCTATAGATACGTGATATTTTAAGCTGTGCCCCTCTGGACATCAGCTTGTTACACTGACCAGGAGGAGATTACCTTGTAGACAAAACTAATGGGGTTAAGTGCTGTTCTTTAGGGGGAAAAACCCCAAAAAGCCATTTTCTCTTAGGTTTATTACTAGCTCTAACCATCTCACTAGGTGCATGTATTGAAGAACAAGCTCTGCCACTCAAGCTGGTTTAGCCCTTTCTGCCATTGAATATTTTTGTAGCAGAGCTGCTTCTACGAAGTCAAAATCCAGACAAGAGAGCACAGGCTGGCAGGTGGCCATGTACAATTCACAGCTGGTCCAGGTGTGTCCCAGGGCCCTTTGTGTGCTGGGCTTTGCTCCAGTGCCATCGAGCAGGGCGAGTGAGGAGGAATGGACAGGAGCATGGCTTCTATGCTAATATATGCAAGGCTGTTTAAGATTGGGGATGCTACAACTTTGGACCATAAACGTGGTGAGGATTAAATAAATGTCTTCAGGAAACGTTGCAAATTTCTGCTTATAGCACCACAACAGCACAGCAGTTCTAGCCTTTAAAATTCAGCTCATCCAAACCATGTCTGCTTTTTGTTCTTTCCTTTTTCTTCATTATACTGTTCAATCATCCAACCCATAGTCTTTCTTGCTCTGGAAATTTTAAATAATATGAAAAGAGAAATAAAACTCTAATCAGGATAAGTTTGAAGGAGAAAAAAAAAAAAAAAAGAAAATTCTAGTTATGGAAGAGAACATGGTATCATAGAAGCATTCAAATCAAAGAAACAGTGAATCAAGAGATGCCTGTCTGAATGCATGAGACGGGAATTTTGGTGATGTGTAATTTACACAAAGGCACAATTTATATAATGTAATAGCTGAGAGCATGCAGTTGTGGGCTATCAGATGAATAATTGTGATTCCACAAATCATGTGTCAGGAGCCCTGGATGACGGATAGGAAGAAAAAGGAGACAGATGAATAGTCTGGTAAAGAGAAAATTTTATTTATAAGCAGCATATGAAGCAATTTTTTTTCTGTATTTTTGACCGCAAATTGATGTCTGCAAACTTTCTTTTAAGCTGTTTATTTATATGAGAAAAACTTTTCTTAACAGGAGAAAACTAGCTGAGGCAAGTTAAAAATACTTGTCATTTAATCTGGGTAAAAGCAAAGCACAGTGAAATCATTTTCTCCATCTTAAATTTTTCTGATGCTTGAACAGATGATATCTGTGAATCTGCAAGCTTCTTAAGCTAATGATAAAGTGATGTGTGCTGAGTGTGATTATCAGTGCTCTGGAGGAAGTTGCTGGGATTGTAGGAGCTCTGATGGATGGGTTTGTCCCAGCTGAAACCTCAGCAGCCTGCTCAGAAGGGCTGTGTCCCTCTGGCTGCCCCAGCTGGAAATCTGTGCTGAGCCTCTCCATGGTGCCTCTGGCCGTCCCACGGGGCACTCAGGGCCCTTTCTGCAGCTGGATGTTCCTCAAGCCAAGCGTGGCTGAATTCTCTTCCATTCCCTTGGCACTGATGTAAAGATCAGCTGAATCTGTGGGTAATTTAATTTATAGAGACAAAATTCCAATCCAAGTCCCAGTGTTAGATTTGTTGCTGATATTTTGTTTTTCTTTGTTTTATTGGGTAGCAATGAAGGAAGGGGAAAGAAGAAAATGTTTTTCAGAGATCATATGTTTTCTTCTTTTTCTAAACCTGTAAAGGTGGAGAGTATAGAAAATAGTGCAGCAATAACTTTTTTTTCCAACTTGCTTGACTCCTAATTTTCTATGGTGTTTTTTACCTACTACTTGCAATAAATTTTAAATTACATTTTTTGGCTTCACTAAATTTTGTGAATGAAACATCAGTGGGGGAACTTTAATGGAGAAGATTATTTTTTTTAATGGGTTCTACATTATATTTCTAATTCTGGAAACATAAGACTCCTCATCTAAGGAAGTTCTCTCTTAGGACACACTGCAAATATTTCCAGTTTGTATTACATCTACCTAATTCAATAGTATGAAAATGGCCAATCTATTTCAACAGCAACCAGAATTACAGGGTCAAAGGAGAAATAAATAATGTAAAATATCTTACCCTGCAGTCCTGGCTGTAGGATGGCAGACCTCCACATCAAAATACTGACTTTCATGGTCAGAGTCCTGTGGGAAGGTGAGTGGAAAGCTGCAGTACCAAAAAAGAAATTTGAGTTAAACTTGGTTCTGGTTTGTTAGCTTTCCTCATTTTGGAAAGAAAAAGAGAGGAGATGAGACTATAGGAGCAATAGGTATGATATAAGGTCCAAGAAGGTATAGTGATTTGAAAAGTCTGAGTGGCATTGACCCAAATATAATCTTGCTAGTAGCTTTCTGGATAGGAAAAAAAATTGATTTTTTTTTTTAAGCTGCTGCTGTATGATTTCTTAACTCTTGAGGTTTTGCTTTTGCTGTATTGATCTCTACTGATGCTTATCTCTGAGTCTGCATGTGGTCTATCCCAAATAGTTATCTGCCCAACCCTCGAGTCCAGTGCAGGCTGCCTCCAGTTGACCTCAGTTAAACCTTCTTGCTTTGTCAAGCATCAAATGCTGCTGAGAGAAGTCAGCCCTGCCCTGGGATTCTGATCCTGGCTGTTGTGTGCAAGGCCTTGCTTGTGGAAACCTTTGCTTAGGATGAAGTCCAGACAGTGATGGTACTTTGGATACAGGCTGATATTCCTTTGCAAATGTAAGGAAAAAGTCAAAGCACGTTCTCTTTTGGCTTTTCTTCACATTTGCAGAAGACTGCAAGGTGTGGATTCTGATCTCATGGTATTGTAAGACAGGATGAGCCCTTCTGAGCATAATGCAACAATATCAGTATAAAACCAGAATAAAAGTGATCAGAATCTGCTTCTCAAAGCTCTAACTTTAGAAGGTGAAGTCCTTGTGACAGTTTGAAGATAAAAATATATTAACTGATTTATTTAGTATCTCTTTAAGGTCAGAATGTTTTTTTAATATTGTTACTTGGAATGAAGGTCATAGTTCCCAATTAGCAATAAAATAAATTGGAACTCCAGTAAATTGGAGCATACCAATATTTTTAAAATATTTATGGTATTCCATATATTAAGCTTAAGGTTACTGGGTTGAGCTGCAGTTCTCTGAATGTAAAATTTGGGGTCAGGGGAGCAAGACAGACCAAAAGTACTATTCCTTTCATTATGCTCTATCTGAAATAAGTAGTATCTGACTCTACAGCTTGTTAAGTCATCTGACATTCTGTTGCAGATATGAGAAAATCAATGACAGAAGCAGTGTTGTGTAAATACATATGAGAGCATAAACCAGCAAGATACTTCACAGAGTTCATGCTGTAATGTTCTGTAAAAGTCATGTCAGGACACTGAGATCCAACAAAGTGCAATTGCATAATGATAAAATCTACTTGCCCCATTGAGTAGTGTCCATTACTTAAATTCTCTGTTCCTGTGCCAGCATTTCTTGCCTCCACAGGAAGAGATAGGTACCTTTGCATTAAGAAAAGCAAATAACCTTAAACTCCTTGTTTGTATGCTTCATTCAGATAAAGCAGAATTCACAGAAAAATAGCTTTTTTAAGACTGGATTTTTAAAATACAGTAATGGATTTGAGAGGTATTTTCAAAAATAGAAACTCGATCAGAATTGCTAGCTTTGCTACAATTTCCTGTTTCCCTATTATTCATATAACAAAGAATTGCTCTGAAACAGCTCCTGTGCCCTTCCTCAAGCCCTAATCCTTCTAAGAGAGTTCAGAGGAATTACTGTGATCTTTCTTCCAGATCTTTCTCAAGAGAGTACAGTTGTGTCTTGATGCTCACAGTGTGTGAAACAAGTGCAGGATTTGGGTTTCTATTTAGGAACTAGGAAATACTTTTGTTTTTCAACATGGAAGCTCAGTGGATGCTGTTGATCTGTACAGTGACTGCAGATTATGTGAATGAGAGCTGAAATGAGTTTTCTGAACTGTATGAAGAAAGACACCTTCCCAGGGTATTTTTAGCTCCTGGTCTTTTATGGCATAAAAAGAGACATATTAATGAGTGCATCAGTCACTGTTATATGCATGCAGGACAATATATATGTTCATAAAAGATAACAAAGCTGATGTCAGTTTCCATAGGGGTGAGCCTTCATAATGTCCTCTGATCATTTACAAATGGCATTTGATTAGCACTCAGAGATGGAATGTCTTGGTTTAAGGTGGAATCATCTTTATGTAAACTTGGTGCTGCTCTAGGAAACTGCTCAGGTGCCCTTCTTTGAGATAAGGCTAAAAATACATTTCCTTTAAGAGGCTGGACTTGGAATGTGAAAAAAGAGTAGGTTCAGGTTTTTCACACTAAGTGCAGATGCTATTTGATGCTTTCAGACAGACTTCATGGTACCCTTTCTGCCCAAGATAACATTACTGAGTGTGCCTCTATAGCATTGAAATGATTTGGAACAAATTATCTTCCTCTGTGGCAGTCAGCTGACTCCTGTGAAGTTGAACCAGTAGAACTGGGGTAATTTTGTTGACTTTAAGGCTTCCTCTGCTTCCAAACAACATCCATGCTCAAAATGCAGCCAGTTACCAGCACAACTGCTGTTATTTTGGATTGTTTGACGCGCACGATTGATTTTAATTTGTTTAAGGAGCTGTAAACAATTTCTTTATATGTGAGTGGGATGTGAGTAAACAGAGGATTAAAAATAAGTATTGCTTGCATATAAAACCTAGATGTGAACTTTTAGAGAATTAATTTCATTAAGTATTTGTAATGCTTTAGGTGTTGAATTGCATGCATTTCTGGTGAAGGCTGTATAACACCACTGCTAAATGCATGATGAAGCACTATCACTTCTCTTAGCATTCAGGGAATTAGCTTGAATGCTTCTGGATTATTCCAGCTTTAAAATTTCATTGTAACTGTAAGTCTGAATGAACTCTTACTTGCTCAAAAATGTTATTAACTACTGATTTATTGCAACAGTGATGGATAAAAGAGCTTAAGAAAGCATATAAATTAAATATAAATTAAAATGGGGTTTATGATAGTGTCAAACTGCAACAAGGTTTTCTTGAATGTTTGCTTTCAAATTTTTAATTTAGAAATGTTCTTTCAACAAATAAGCATGTGGCAATGTCAAAGAAGCACTTTCACAGTGCTAGTTGAACTGCATATATGGAGTATAAGCAACGTGTAAAATCAATAAAGGAAGTTGATTGTTTTGTAATATCCCTCTATTTCCCCAGCAAGTCATAATAACTTGTTCTGACTTTTGCAGTACGGAGTGCATTCCTACTGTTAAAAGTAAGAAAAGGTGTTCACACAGTATTTTTCAAATGTGTAGTTGGAAAAATTGACCACTTGAAGGTCATTAGATTTTCTGCTTTTTTGGTTTTTTAGGTTTTTTTAGTAAGAGTTTATAAATCAGGAGTGAAAATAAATGTATTAAGCTACCTACATAACAGTAATATTTTAAAAATATATAGTAAAAAATTTACCTAAATTATTTGACAAATCTTATCTCCTCACATAAATTAAACAACGGGATCAACCCTCAGACAGGTGAGCAGGAAGAGCTCTCTTTCATGATGTCCCAGGCTGAATTTGATATATAGGTGTATTCTCTGGTAGAAAGCTCTTTGCAGATTTGTATATATTAGTAATGCTGTGCTTTGAGTGAGCAGAGATACACTGTGTGTACACCTGGAGTCTGAACCTGAGATCTCACTTATTGCCTTCTATTTAAATGAGCAACACTCAGGAATTGTTTTAGAATAAAGCTAAAACATGAAACACAACCCTTTTGTAAGGAGCACTTGTTTCATTTTTGGGCATTGTACCTGAAAGAAAAAAAGACTGAGCATTTGGAGAAGGACTGGGAGACAATAAAGAATGATCATACACAGCAAATTCAGTATTTCCTAAGAGGAGAGGAACTGGCATTTTTGGGGTTAGAATAGTGGAAAGTGAGTAGACTTATTAAAACTCTTTAAACATGTTGTCAGACACTGCAAAGAGAAATGAAGATGTATTCTGATATTTATTTGAAAAAAGTGAAGAATGTATCTTGAAGGAAAAATTGGTTTTAAAAAATCCTTTTCTAGCAGTAAAAGAGCTGAAGCATTGAAATATTGCTTTGGGAAACTGAGGAAGCATCATTACATAGAAAGTCTTTTAGAGCAGGTTATGCAAATTTCTTTCTGAATCATAAGCCACAATGAATGGATTAAATGGTCTAACACCCTTTCCACCTCACTTTTTCCCATATTATGTGATTATTGTATCTTTATGCATAAGGATGTGGTATGGGTAATAAGTCTTTTTGGAACCAATCTCTGTTTCGTGGAAATTACCAGAAAGAAGCTCTAACCCACGAATGACTGGAATACATTTATGTCAGTCATGATTTTGAGCTTCTTGCATTATCCTTCAACAAAGTTAAGTGAATAATTTGGACTGGTAAAAATGTTAATGGAAAATGATTGCTCAACTCAAGAAGCAGGCACAATCCTAGGGAGCATATCTAGCCAAAAATAACTGGGGCTTCTACAGTTTGGTTAGAAAAGTACATTAGATTTTGAAATTACTCTGTCATTAGTGTGTGCAGGAGTATTTATATATTTATCATGCTATATTTTTTCCTGCACTGATTCATGCTTTTAATTTTATTGGATTGAAAGTATGCCAAGTTTAGCATTTTTAACTACCTTTGAACTACTTCAAATGGAAATAATTTTTCCCCCTTATTCTTCAGTATGCTTCCTCTGCTCAAAATTGCAGTATGAACCAGTGTAGGTCAAAAGTTTTGTTTAATGAGAGTTAAGCATTTTCACCATTGAATAAAAGAAGAAGAAAATTAATTTATCTTACTTACAGGGATGGTCTGCAGTGGGGAATCCAAACGCATTTTGATTCAATTCAGATTGGAATGAAACTAGAGAAATTAAAGGTCTAGTATTAGATATAATGTTTTATAATTTAGCTGTGCCCCATATCAACTCTGCAATATCTGTTACATCTTCTCTTAAAAAAACAACTTTTAATCTTCATGCTGGAAGCAGATTTCACAATGAATCAAAAGCTTAGTAGAAACTGAAGTCTGAAATTCTCCCAAAAGCAACTTTATGTGTATTTTTAAAATCACAGGCACATTTTTATGCAATACTATTTCAAATTATTTTGCTCTCCCTAATGGAAATGTAGGATTCCCTAAATAATGAGCAAAATGTGGTGAGAAATATTATGTGTTCTGGAAACATTAAGTGAAAGACAGAGATTTGAAGAGGGAATGAAGTATCCTGCCAGGATGCAAAATTATTTCAGGCCAAGAAAACTGAGTCCAAGCTGTTAGACATACTGTGGGTATCCTGTTTGGGCAAAGGAATGAAATGCTAGATTGGAACATTCTCTAAAGTGTTCGAACCCAGCTGGTATTATATTTCACTTTGTGGTTTCTAGCACAGTCACACTGACAGAAGTTTTCAGCTACAGTTGGCAACTTCCAAAATGCAATTCTCTTGAGGGTGGTGAAATTTGCCTTCAAAATCAAATCATGAAAGGTCACGGAGCCAAATATGTCAATAGAGTCTGCCTGAAAGTGTTCGGTCTGGGAAAACGTGATGGGATCACTGCTCTTAACATGGCTATGCAAATGTCTTAGTGAGCTGCTAATTGCAGGTTAGGGGAGCAATGTGTGGTTCTTTCCCTTTCATTGGCAGGATTCTGCCGGACCTCAGCTGGGAAACTGAGCCTGTCCAGGACACAGGACCAGCACGTGAAGGACCAGCTTCTCCTGGTCAAACCCAGCAGTGCAAACATCCTGCATGAAAAAGCAGGGTACATAAAATCTGTGTGCAGCTGCGAAGCTCCTCTTTAAATGCCAATACTGTGCATGTAAGAAATACTGCGTGTCTAGCATTTTAAATAATAAGGATCATGTTTTAATTATTGGATTAGATTGAAGTAATCTCGGGTGTTGTGCAGCTTTGTGGTCATAAATTCTGGCAAAGGTATTGTGCTGAGTTGACTTGTTACTGCATTTTAAAATGCTACAGGCAGGAGGAAAATTTATCAGCTCAAAAATCTTCATTTGTCAGAAAACAGTAAATTTCAAGATAGTTTAATGTTTAAAACCTGGGAGACAAAGTTTGTTACATATGCAATGATTTCATTTCAGTAGAATTAAAAACAGTTTTAAATTAAACTGAGATGGTGAGAAGAATTGCTTAATATAATTTTTTTTTTAAACACAACAGGATGTCAAGAATAGTTATCATAGCATGCACTTCATAAAACTATTACAAACTTGGTAGATCACAGCAAACTTTAGAATAAATAACATTTTAGACTTTTCACTTACAGTTGTGTTGGTTGTGTTTCATTAAAGACTGCTTTTTAAAGACAAGCAATATCAAATCATTGCTCCTTATCAATTCTGTAGACAATCTAATAACTTATAAATCTCCAGCTAAAAGCATGTAGCATGTACTGAATCTGAAAATGCAGGCACTTTTGAGAGGCTCTGCAGGAACTGTGAAATCATCTGTATGTTGTGTCCAATGCCAAAACATTAGAAAACTACTATATGCAGCAGGTATTTGTGCAACCTGACTTTGTTCTTAGCCATGGATGTATTGATTCAGGCTTTGAATGGAAAATGAATATGCCAAGAGAACTTGTGACTGGCAAAGTAAAAGGGTGACACCTCAGTTTCTACACTAAAGCTGCTGAGACCACCCCTCTGAGCACACAGAGGACAAAAGAAACACAGCTGACAAATGTACCTCAAACCCCGTTTAAAAGTGTCAGAAGATTTCCTGCCTTCTTTCCTCTGCCCGATCCTGTGGTTACTGGTTGAAATTTGAAAGACCTAACAAAATGTAACAAAGTGTGTGGCAGTGGAAATGCAAAGGAACCTTAGGGCAGCATGGTCTTCACCCTGGAAATCATTACAGCTGCACCCTATGGGATTCTGCAGCTTTATTGATACCCAGTGGCACAAAACATATCCCTTGTTAAGGAAGCTTTCACCTGTCTGCAAAAGTCACATCCAAACAATTGAAATTTCTATGGAAGTTTTTGTTTATGAGGACTGGAAAGCCTTTATGGACATGGTCTGTCCCAGGTTTCCTGTCAGGAGAGGCATTGATACTGTCCCTCTTTGCTTTTGGAAAGCACTGAAGTGCGTAAGACTAGTCTAATTACTGAAGAAAGGTTTTCTCCAAGCTCTTTCCTCCAAAGACATTTGGATACTTCTGGTCAGGATCTGGATTTTTGGGGTTCTGGAGAGCAGTGTCCAACTCCAAGGCTCCCAACATAAGGACACACACCTCTGGGAGAGGGTCTGCAGGAGGGCCAGAGAGATGTTTAGGGGCTGGAGCACTTTTACTCTGGAGCCAGGCTGAGGGAGCTGGGGCTGTTCAGCCTAGATAAAGTGAAGACTCTGGGGAGACCTCACAGCCCCTTCCAGTGCTTAAAGAGGCTCCAAGAGAGCTGGAGAGGGGCTTTGGATAAGGGTGACAAGAGGGCAATAGCTTCACACTCATAGAGGGCAGTGTTAGATGGGACATTAGTAAGAATTTGTTCCCTGTGAGGGTGGTGAGACCCTGGTACAGGTGTCCAGAGAAGCTGTGGCTGCCCCTGGATCCCTGGAAGTGTCCAAGGCCAGCTTGGATGGGGCTTGGAACAGTCTGAGACAGTGCAATGTGTCCCTCCCTGTGGTTGGGGTTTGGAATAAAATTAGTTTAAGGTTCATATCAGCCCAAACCATTCTGTGATTCTATGTAATGCTTACAGGGAGTACAGTGCACTCCATGGTCCTAAATAGAAGCCTACTGCTTAAGGAATGAGTGAAAGGAATAAAATGAAATGCTAGTGAAAGTGGGTAAGGGCTAAAAACTATATTTCAATAGCTGTTTAAGACTTTAGGGGCCCATTTCTTATGAATTCAAATATTTGTTCTTTTAGCAATTGAAAGAAAATTCGGGATGATCTTTGATAGATAACCATGGCTATGAGATGCAAGCTTAATGAGCTTTGTTATTCAGTACACTTTAAGTATCTGTTAACTCATGTCTAAGCTGATTATAACTGTATTAAAAAATTCCCTTCTGTGCTGAAATAGTTGGAGATGCATCTGCACTTCCTTTGATATGTACCAAAATGCATTTCCATTTGCACAGAAGCTCAGCACAGAAATGCTCTGGTGTTATAGAAGGCAGCAGCAATAGCTGTTACTGAAACTTGATGTTTAAGGATTAATAGCAAGCATCTAAACTGAAAGATTTTTTTATCCCTGAACAATCTGGCACATTGCTTCATGATTTCCCTTCTTTTTGCAAAAATAAAAAATAATAATAATAAAAAAAAAGTTTATTTCAGAGTTCTGTGACTCTGGAGAGGTAATCATTTGCAACAACTGGAACATATCCCGTGCTTTTACTCTTTTTGCAGTGCTGTATGATGTCTGCATGTAGACCATTGTTTTGCTAAACCACACCAGTTATTCAGAAACATTTAATGTTGTTGTCTTAGAATGTATTTTTAAATTCATGTATTAATGGCAAATTGATTCTGTAAACATTTCATTCGTATAGACACAGTCAAGGCTGTAACTTTAGCTACATTATTGGTTAGGTGTTATTGCTCCTGATTCCAGGGTGAATGAACACTTAAAACACTTCTGCTGTCAACAAATTTCATTATGAATGTAAAATTAATTGCCCACAAGTTTTTTTCTCACAATATCTTTTGGTGTTAAATTTCTACGAACATTCATGCCAGTTAAAATACTTCTGTCAACAAAAGCAGAAGAGGCAATACATTACCAAAACAAGTTTGTTGAAGAATTAATCTTTGCAAACCTAGAACAAATATTGGCACATTAATTTGTTCCAAAAGCTAATGTTTAAAATACTGGTATTTCAAAGCTGTCTTTGTCAGCCATAGCATATTTTGCAGCTATTAGAAATTAATAATTAGGGATATAGATGCTAAAAATTAAGCAAAGCCTCCCTCTCATTTTAGTAAAATACTTGGTTTGCTGTCATCTTGAGAGACCTCACTACTGTCCAACAGCTTTGCTGTGTAACTGGACAGTGCTGTGCACGGTTGTTCAGCGGATGGTGAATATTCAGAGGAGCTTTGTTATGGCTTTGTCTGAAGCCATAACAGCAGGACTTTGCTGAAACCTGGTGATTGGAAGCAGCTTGGTGCCCTCTGCCAGTGTGGCTTTGCTGGCACGGCCAAGGCTCAGTGATGGTCACTGAGTGTGTGACACACAGCACATGCCAGTCACTCCGTGTGTGACAGCACATGCCAGTCACTCTCTGTGTGACACACAGCACATGCCAGTCACTGTGTGTGTGACACACAGCACATGCCAGTCACTCTCTGTGTGACACACAGTGCCTGGAGGTCACTCTGTGTGTGACATGCAGTGTGTGGTGGTCACTGCGGGTGTGACACAGAGTGTGTGGTGGTCATTCTGTGAGTGACACACAGCACTGCCAGTCACTCTGTGTGTGACATTCAGCACCTGGAGGTCACTCTGTGTGTGACATTCAGCACCTGGAGGTCACTCTGTGTGTGACACACAGCACATGCCAATCACTCTGTGTGTGACACACAGTGG
The DNA here is from genome assembly GCF_024509145.1 of Vidua macroura. Lineage (NCBI taxonomy): Eukaryota > Metazoa > Chordata > Aves > Passeriformes > Viduidae > Vidua > Vidua macroura. The sequence continues at coordinate 6,407,120 of NC_071585.1, read as the reverse complement.
ATGGTGGTAACTCTGTGTGTGACACACAGAGTCTGGCAGTCACTGTGGTGTGGCTCCTTTAGCCGTGGCTGTGGTGGCAGCTCCAGGCTGGGTCCTGCAGCCCAGAGCCTGCTGCTCCTGCAGGATGGGTTGTGCTCTCAGCCTGCACAGGTAACAGCTCCCCTTGTATCTGAACTCGTGCTGAAATGGCAAGAGCACTCGCATAAAATACAGGCTGAGAGGGAAAATGTGTCTGCAGTCTCAAATAACAGATCTGTGGCAAGTAAAACTGGCATTTCAGCAAAGGATAACTTTTTTTTTTTTTAAGGTATTTTGTACTTTGCCTATTTCTTTTTAGAACCCCAAGGGCTTGACAATGCAGACCAGTGGTAGGATGAAGGCATTGAAAATAAAAGTTCTGCAGTAATTTGCTTTCTCCCTGGGCTGACCTTGCTCACAATGCTGATGGCAGAGGTGAACTTGTGGCTCTTCTCACTGAGGGTCCCAGCTGAGGTGGCTTAAACAGTTGACAGGGCAAATGATTGAGGCCACAGTGTCAGAAAAATGATCGAGGAGGGTAGGACTTGCTCACTGTGTGAGGAGTAATGTGGCATTTCCCTGACAGAGGCACAGAACGGGACCTAAGGCTGTCAACGGTGTCACTTGGTTGACCTTGCTCGACCTGCAGTTTCCTTAAGATGGAGTTGTGCTGAATATGGTTACATTTTTCTCCACTTGTCCTACAGTGTCCACAGAGCTGCTGTATGGCATGCACAATCTTTACTCAGTATTGTGTAGCACACAGTGTCACTGTAACTATTGGATCATAAGTTACCCTAAATTACTTTTTAGCAAAAAAAGTCTTGTCCTCTGACACATCTTTTAATTAGACAAAAAATTTTGATGAACAGCATGTATTAAACACCCATTCCTCTTTAAGTTTCCCTCTGGGCACCTGCTGTAGTGCAGGTCACCTTTTACTATGCTTGGGTACAAAGTTCTGCAAGATAATTTTTTTTTTATTTTTAATACTACACATTGTTGAATAGGCTTGCTGAATAAACAATCAAGCTTGTCCTCCAGGGACCCACTACAGTAAATATGTTACCTTTTAAGTTCTGTATAAACTTTGCTCTGATTGCCCTTTTGAGGACTTGAAGTTCTCTTTTCTGCAAATATCACTTGACTCATGAGCCATAAGAAAATAATAAATGAATTTTGTCTAGTATATGTAACTCAAAAATTAATGTGAATTTCACATATCCAGTACGGTAAAATGTTTCAATCAATTTATATAGTCCAAGTCTCATGGAAGATCATGGAAATCCAGAATTTAAAGCAAGATATGTGGAGAAAGTGTCACTAGTTTAGAGAACATCTTCTGAGCAAAGCATCATGTAAATTATTTGTTCTGATTTATTTTCTCAGCTTTAAAACCTTCCATCATGTTACTTTTTCAGCTCTACAGATCTAATAATTTGACTTTTAGGAATATCAACTTATCTTCCTCATTACATCATAGCACTTTTACAAAATCCCCTGCTTGTTATACCAAGTAATTGTTTCTATCAGCATTATCTTCTCCCTTCATATCCATCATCTCTGAGAACATATATTGCTTTGCCAGCTCTGTTTTACCCTGTCTGCATCATATTAATAATGGCACAGATGGAAAAGTTCTCTGAGGTCACTCAGTACAATCCATTTCCTGATGTAATGTTGGGCTTTTATATGTTTTCCAATATATGTAGCCTGATGGTAAAGGAGTCAAGTGACTGGATTTTCACAATCTCATTCCAGCCTTAATGTAGTATATTTTTTTTCATCTATCTTCTTCCCCTTCTTCCTTCTTACATTTCTTGCAGTAGCTAAAAAGTGCTTCTTGACAGATAAGAAATTGCATAGGCTTATGAAATCTGTGGCACCGTGTCAAGCACATCATATTCTTAACAGCATTATTAATATGTTAACAGGTGGAAGCTTATTATTATTCAGTGCTTTAAGTGTACAATATCTAATATTCTTTTTTTTGTTCACCTTTGTAGTTTCCAGTTAATTTGATTAACAGCTTTGGCTGATAACTTCTTAAATTGTTTTGTTTCACAGAGACAAAATACTGTAGTTTGAAATTCTTTTGGTTTTGATTCAGCAGCAGCACTCCCTTAGGCTTTTAGTATGTACAAAATCTAATTTGAATGATTTTCTTTTTTTTTTATCAGTGTAAAATAACTCTTTAATCTTGATTGCCTAATAACACTGACAGAAAACAAGGAAATGAAAAAGGTAGGGAATGTCAAAGCAACTGAAGCATTTGCTTGCTCCAATTCTAAAAAGTAGCTTCCTGTATCTTGTCAGCAGGCATTGCATCAAAATAAGAGATTTTAACAATTTACTGACTCATGTAGCCACTTTTAGGCTTTTTACAGGCCAGCTGTTTAGAGTAGTGAAAATTGCCATAAAAGAAGGAATAAAGCAGGAGGTAAACTGCTCTGTTCAGGCCAGCCTGTGC